>NC_134028.1:23222344-24605344 GCF_964204645.1 Tubulanus polymorphus | reverse complement strand
TTAGGAGTTTTTCATAAATCAAGGAGTCGTAGAGACCCTGTGATACCGCGGTTTAGACAATAATAATAATATACATTCATTTGGATTTGAAGCGACACTGGTCAACGGTTCATCCCTACTGTAAATATATGCCTGAGTTACTAGTTTCAGCGCGTTCTTTACTGAACTCTATACGAGACATTGTGAGAGACACTTAAGGTTTTTGGATGGCTAGAAAATAGCTGAAATGTATTACCAGTTCTAAGCTATACATATTAATCTATTATCCCGCACCAAAATGGAGCAGTTGATCTCGGCTCAAACTTGATTAGAAAAAATGCTATGTGGAAAACAAGAGCGGCACAGGCCTTTTACAAAATACGATACAAAATATGAGAAATATAAGCATAAGATTTTTGAGAGAAATTATTTTTGGTGCTGCACCTATACGTAGATTTCGTCAAAGGGCATATGCACGTCGGTATATTTTAGTTCAAAAACTAAAAGCTACATCGATTCAAAGTGCGAACTAAACAAATCAAGCTCTATGTGACTTCGAAGGTATAAGTAATAGTCTTTTAACTACAATGATAAACGGGCTCAATCCTTGAGCGAAACCGGGAAGGCGAAATTGAATAATAAATTGTGGCCTTGAACACTTTTTTTGCGGAAATTCGATTTTGATTATCATTATTTCTAAGGCAGTTCTGACGGCCTTGCTATTGACCCGGAAGGTTTCGGGCGGAATAAGACAAAACGGAGAAATAACTCGGAAAATAATCAACCCGTCTTATGAATGTAGGACTTGGTTCCTTAGTTGTCAAAGGTTAGATTAAATTTACATTTTTAAATTCTAGATTTAAGGGCCAGTTGTTAAGAGGTCATAGCTTAGAATTAAGGACACTCGGTCTTATAAGTCTAATTTCTATCGCAATCAATCTAACAAGACCTGTCTTAGGTGATTTTATAACCAAACTAACAACTGTTGAAGCTTACCGGTAATTTCTAAGCTTATCTCCGTTCAATAGCCAATCTTGCTTAAGACTAGTCTAGGTTCAGTTTGGTTCTACAACCAACTTTGGTAAGACCATCATTGGATTTAAGTCAAAAGCAATGCAACTTGGCCCAGCGACTTTACGGCCACTGAGTTAGGATCCTTACTTGGTAACAACCGTGGAACCTTTGGGCGGGTTCAAGAGATAAGAAGGAAAAACACAGGAAACGCATAATTTTAGACTGGCAGAGATTAATACCGTGACACACGAGAGACGTCAAGTGTCAGACATTATAGACAGAAATTCTCTCGATACAGCTAAAAAAAATATCAAATTTCAAACATCAATTCTCAGGCTTTCTTACTCGACGAAATCATTAGGAAGCATCCACGGTCATCACCTGACTTCAGGGTTCTTACGAGTTTCCCCATTTCATTTTCCATACCCAGATTATAAATATACCATACCCCTTATTTACACATCGCCGATGTTTTCATGAAGTTCGTTATCAAATGTGTAATAAGACATTTAGGCATACAGCCTAAAATTCAAAATAGAAGGAAATTTACATTTTGAGTGCATTTTACAATTTTCCATAGCTATAGAAAAAGAATGACAACAAAATTCCCACAGCTTTTGCGGGGCCTGGTAAAAAAGATTCCTATTTTCTGAAACTTTCTGAAACCCATACGAACCCTGTCATTCATCATCACATTTCACACTACAAAAACGGCAGTTAAAACTTGTAAAACTGCAATCGCCAATGGTTTTGATACAACTAGGATGATAATAGCTGGGGAGAGGGAAATGTTACTACGATCCTTAAACGATGGGGCTTCGTACACATATCTACAAAATTCTCTCATTCCATTCTCATTCTCATTCCATTATTTCTATACATTCAAAACTTCATCATCATTAAATACAAAAAAAAAAAACAATTACCAATCCTTATAACGACCGTTACTATCATGAAAGCCGAACACTTTACTGTACAGTTCATTTCTGACCGTGTTCCTGAAACATCGTTCATGCACTTGACTGATTAAAATCTTATTGAACTGACTCTAACAACTCTGGTAACATCTGGTAATTATTAATAATAATAATAATAATAAAAATAATAATAATAGTAGTAGTATGTGCCGTTATTTTGGTAGCAAGTTAAATGTTATTCAAGCGCACGAATTAACACATCTTTTCTCATGGATGCAGATATCAATCTACAGCCACCAGGACCTGCTCGCCCGTCAGACCTTCGATAATATCACAATTCTTCCAATTGCTGATCGTCCACACTTCGCACGTGTTCGGGACTTCACCTGAGACATTTCTAATCGAATATGAACTACGAACACCACACATAGGACATTTTATCAGCACATTTTCGAAAACAAGAGAATCCGGGTTTTATGCTAGAATGCTAAATATGTCGACAGGGTTCAGGGCTGTCGATTGGTAACCGCATCGAGCTTACAAAAAAAAAAGAAGCTAAATCACAAATAACATTTTAACCGAATTACGATCAGTCCTCGTAAATTCACAGCGCTTCAGCAATTTCAGGCAAAAAATAATAACTGAAAACGTATTCAAAATATTGAATACACGAGTGTGAGGTCTGATATCTGAAATGCAAATATGTACAGTAGAAGCTTAAAAAAAACTTATAAATCAAAATGATGATAATAATAATAATAATAATAATAATAATAATAATAGGTAATTTTATCGAACTTGAGACATGAACTCGCAGCGATAAAATAAACAGGAAGGAACTACATATCATATCATATCATATCATATATCTGACATATATAGTGTGGTGCGTAAACACAATTTCACAAGCCTTCATTCTCGTTTGTTATTCGGTGTTCTCCACAAGGGATTTAAAGGGGCTTTCATCAACCGCTCTCAAAATCGGTCTGTTTTTGGAATCGAGTACATCTGAGAACTTTAGTAGTGGCGCCACCTGACGAAATAGCTGGTGTTCCCGTACCCGATTTCCTTAAGAAGTAGCGAGGAGTTAACGCGCCGGGCAGCGGAACGGACTATTTTGATACTTTTGGTGCAAACCTCGAGCGACCAACCGCGAGTTAAGCGTTATATTAACTCAGAGATTGATCAGCAGAGCCTCTAAAAATACCAGCATGTGGAGAACACTGATGACCTATATGCGCATTAAATGTATAATCAGGATATAATCATATTTGTAAAGAGGAGACAGTTTTTCATTCATTTGTTTGTTTCGATCTGTTGTCGTTTCATTCATTATTTCTATATTTAGCGAACAGACGGTGGATGATTGAGAGACTCGGGTCGCTCGGTGCAGACACGCACGTAAGACACGGGAAACAGCCCGATCTCTTGCGTGTCGAATAGTTTGCCTTTCCACCAATTCTGATCACATTGCTCCAATACTACGATTATATCGTCTTTCTTAAAACACAGTTCCTCTTCTTCGGGACGTTCGAAGTCGTAAATAGCCACAACCTGAAATCAAATTCAATTAACTTAAAAAATGATACCCGTAACGAACCTCAGAAATGCAAGAAAACTGATATTCACAACGCAAAATGATTTCAGGTCAAGGGGAAAGAGCAAACATTAGTAATGAATTTGAAAATGATTTTGAAGTTCCATTTCAGTTCAAAAGAGTTTAAATTGAATAGCACTTTACTATATTGTGTTGGGACTGGTAATCTTTCGAAGTTGAGAATCAGGGAACTGGGCAGCGTGTTGGGACTGCTGTAAATATTTCACCGAGTTGAGAATCAGGGAACTGGGCAGCGTGTTGGGACTGCTGTAAATATTTCACCATGTTGAGAATCAGGGAACTGGGCAGCGTGTTGGGACTGCTGTAAATATTTCACCGAGTTGAGAATCAGGGAACTGGGCAGCGTGTTATAAACTGCTGTAAATATTTCACCGAGTTGAGAATCAGGGAACTGGCCAGCGTGTTTGGGCTGCTGTAAATATTTCACCATGTTGAGAATCAGGGAACTGGGCAGCGTGTTGGGACTACTGTAAATATTTCACCATGTTGAGAATCAGGGAACTGGGCAGCGTGTTGGGACTACTGTAAATATTTCACCGAGTTGAGAATCAGAGAACTCGGTAAACTACTCAACGCAGTGAATTCTAACCCTCAAAAATTAAAGAATGTTAATATTTCAAACGTTTGGTCAATCAGGAAAGCAGAAGGTTTTTCCAAATAAATTGTTGTAGTAAATTCCGGGACTTTGCGGCGCTTCGAGTTGGACCGAGTAAGGAACAGTCAGCTAGAGAGGAGAGGAATAGCTAGTTACCATTGTCATATCTCTGAGGAATATCGGTTGAGTTCGACTGACGGATGAAGTTCGATGATAATCAACCAGCTCGTTTAACGATCTAAATTTAACCATCCACAGGAAGTATTTTCCTGATCCGTCTCGCAGCACTTTGAAATGTTGTACGTTGTCACCGTACCTGCGTAAAACAAACAAAATACAACAATATTTCCTTCAATGCATCCGCATTACAGGCAATCTAAGGGTTCACACTGAACCCACTCTCAAAATTCTCATCTCAATACTCTTTTTGCACCTAGATGTCCAGCATTTGATCTATCCTATGCATGCCGTTAAATCATAATTTATAAAATGCCTTTTATGCAATCTTGCGTACAGGCCTGTCCACTGCTGAATTAAATTTAAAAATCTTAATACGGCAATCAGTACGCCATCAAATACTTTGTTTACAGTTGTAGCTCGAACATCAGTTTTAACTCTAATTCTATGATCACGGAAACACCTCAAAGAAAATGCATATTCTTTATCAAATTTTGTATCATCAAATCTTCACCAATTTTCTTTTGAAATTATGCCAAATCTACCAGTACTAGATGTCATACTATCGTTAACTCATACTAGATGAAAATACCATACTTTATGATTGCTAACTAATACAAAGAAAACATAGACTGCAAGTCGATCGGCGACAGGTTCTCCTCCCATCCCAGGGGAGAGATTTAGCAACAAACGGATACATACTTTACGGATAAAGAGAAATCTCCCGGCGACGTCTCGCTGGGTCTCACTAGAAACGCTCCGTCGAGGTGAACGTATTTATCACAACCGACTCGTGTTTCATGGTCGTATTTCTTTTCCATCAAAATACGCTCGGACTCTGCTCGGATTATCTTACAAATATACCACCTGCCAAAAAAATTATCATTCGTTAGGCTACGGAAAAATCTTTTGATTGTAGTACATGTCAAAAGATCCGACTTGAGCGGAGTCTACTGTATCATCCAACTCAGATATCACTCTCCAGTCAAAAGATCAGACTTGAGCGGAGTCTACTGTATCATCCAACTCAGATATCACTCTCCAGTCAAAAGATCAGACTTGAGCGGAGTCTACTGTACCATCCAACTCAGATATCACTCTCCAGTCAAAAGATCAGACTTGAGCGGAGTCTACTGTACCATCCAACTCAGATATCACTCTCCAGTCAAAAGATCAGACTTGAGCGGAGTCTACTGTACCATCCAACTCAGATATCACTCTCCAGTCAAAAGATCAGACTTGAGCGGAGTCTACTGTATCATCAAACTCAGATATCACTCTCCAGTCATAAGATCTGACTTGAGCAGAGTCTACTGTATCATCCAACTCAGATAAACTTTTGAATAAAAAGATCTGACTTGAGCGGAGTCTACTGTATCATCCAACTCGATAAACTTTTGAATCAAAAGATCTGACTTGAGCGGAGTTCACGCTACCATCCAAACAAGGGGTTGATACTTACGGATGTGACTTCATCTTGATATAATTTCGTGGTACAAATCCTTCAGCTCCATCCAATTCAGCTTTAAACCAATCTTGTTCTTCTTCAGTCGTTAAGATCTTTTCGAACAATGAACAAACAAAAGAGTTTTTCATTCGAGAACTTTCACTTCATTAGTGAAAGAGAATCATGGTCCTTATTAAGGCCTTATAATATACCCCTAAATTCAGGGTGGCCACTTCACCTCCATTTTCAAATTCCCAGAATTCACAATGAATTGAGAAATTTCTTGGTTTAAAATGTTATATTCCCAATGAATGATGTATTAAAAAAGAAATACATGATGGTCATTAACATATCTTAATTAACTAGGTTTTCATGAGTGGAGGATGGGACCAGTAAAATTTGTCAAATTGCCAAATTCTTCATAAGAAGATTTTTCTGATACCCTCAGTTATCCATAAGTGACTATACTCAAATTTAAAGCTTTGCCTTGAGGTGGAAAAGTATAGACTATAAATTTCTTTTCGAGGCTTTTTCATGAGGGATTTACAAAAAGGAGCATAACTGCTAGAGTGCAGTTGTCCTAATGACTTTCCTATTTTTCACACAGGTCACAGACAGAATTTTTACCTTCAAAACTTTTCCCTTCTTAAAACTCATTTCATCTGAAGCAGTTGCATTGAATTCATGCAGCGCAACAGCCTCCATGATGCTGGCTTATCGATTAACTGCCGGATATCAACGATTTCACAGACACGAATTAACTGCGAAAAAAATATCTAAAAAAATTCCTCCGTGACGGGCCGAATGTACGCGAACGAACGCGGAAGTAAAAATCTTAAAGTCGAGATAGGCGGTTTCTAACTCGATTTAGCGGTCCGATACCGATCTAGAACGTGAAATGAATCGTGAATTTTTTTACAATCGACTGATGGTCGCCGTCTAGACGGACATTACTCGATTATGACGGTAAATTTGTCGAGAAATTCGCCTGCCTTTGGGAACTACTCTCGTCGCATCAGGACGCCATCTTGGATTTTACTCTCATCTCTCAAAGTTATTGTATTAATCCGCTAATGATTTTCGCTGATAAAGTGATTAAAATTGTAATAAAATACTGGATCTCCGTGTGATAGAATGTGATTTTATTTTCACATTTCATTGAATAACTGTAAAATATATTTTTCGATGGAATGACTTTATTTTCACGATATGAACTCCCATCAGTCTTCTGATAAACAATTTCATTCAGTCCAAAAATTAGAACCAATTTCATGCGAAATACGCTCATTGAAATATCTAGGAGGTTGTACGATTTCGACGGTAAAGATGTTATTGGTCTATTTCAGCGTAAAGGAACATTTTGAAAGCTGTGAAAAAACCAAGTCCGGTTCCGAATCCGAACAAATACAAAACATAGATGGCGCTAGCTGACGGTGTGTCAAATTTCAATTAAATTTATTATAGCACATGTGGAGCCGCTCTCTGATTGTTTTTCTGCTATTTTCGTGATTTCTATCGAAAATAATACTATACCGGATTGTCGGCTATGTTTGCCTTCTAATCTCGGTATGTTTTGAATTGTCTAATTACAACCAATCAACTCAATACCACCTGTCAAGGCCTAAATAACGAAAAGAAATTTTCAATTCAATTCAAAATTTATTACCATACGATCCTAGATTCAGTAAGGGGTATCATCTGCTAACCAATCACTGAATTTATTCAATTACCTTAGTCTCATCTATGTTCTTTTGCAGATTTATGCTAATTGTAATTTGTTATATTGGCCACAAAAACAAAAATGGAAGAAAGCGACCAAAAACAGAAAGGTCATCGGCAAAGAAACGCCGGCAGGAAGGCGAATAAGAAGAAAGCTAAGAGCGACCATGAACAGGAATTAACAGCGAGGCAGCGCAATCCGAAAGCATTCGCTTTTCAATCTATCAACAAAGTTGCTCGATCTGTTAGAAGGTAACTCAAGAAATAATGATCTTGATCTTAGTTTTTTTATTCGGTGTGGTGACTCGTACGGACCCGTACGGATTACTCTGGAGGCTATTCGTACGGAACTAGGATCTGTACGCTAATAACTGTCGCTGAGTGGCTGATTAACACCGCGCATGTGTACAGAGGTGCGCGACTTAGAAAATTCAAGGAAAGTGTGGAGAATAGAGTTAGAGAAAAATAGAGTGGATCGAGCGAGACTCGAACCCAGGCCAGTAAATTACTAGCGCAGCATCATACCACTAGACCACCAAGCTCGCTGACAGTCGGCCGAATGTTTTAACTACATATAGCCTCACCTTACCCTAACCCTATCCCTTCCCATACGAACATTCCAGAGTAATCCGTACGAATAGCCTACGGAATTATTCGTACGCGTCCGTACGAGTAGCCACTTCGTTTTTTATTTCGACCATTTTTTGCCTAACGTGCTTAACGAAAAGGTTCATGAGTCAGGTTTTCTGTTCAGTGGTTGCTTCTTTCTGAACAGAATCCATGAACCACATTCCCTCTCGGTTAGAACTTGTTGACAAAATAGATGGAAATGTATCAATTTTAATTCTAGCCCCAAACTCGACTAACAATTCTGGAATTGGATCCAAAACTAGATCCAGATTGTAGGTTGAAGTTAAAATGCTTTAAGAACTTAAGGAGTCAATGATGACTTCAGGACTTAGGAACTGAGGCTTGATTAAACGATTATGATAATTATATTGTTAATTTTTAGAACATTAGATATCCAAGCGAAGAAGCATCATTTACCGGAGGTTGATCGGACGCCCGTAGAACCACCTCCAGTCGTCGTTGCGATCGTCGGACCGCCTAAAGTCGGCAAAAGTACGCTGATGACTTGTCTGATAAAGAACTTTACCAAACAGAAGTTAACGAATATCGAAGGCCCAGTTACGATTGTATCGGGGAAAAAGAAAAGAATCACTTTCATCGAATGCAACAATGATATTAACTGCATGATCGATGTGGCTAAGATAGCAGATTTGGTAAGTTTATCTGACGTCTGCATCGGGCATAATAGAAAGTTTGGCCAAATTTTATTTCCTTAGGCTCAGTTTTACAGTAGTTATTTAAGCCCAAGAATGGTCTTCAGTTGGTAGATTTGCTATAAAACCGAAATGACTTTCGACGGGTCCGGGTCTTAAATTTTTAGATTGGCTATGAAACCGCATTGAGCTGAGACTGGTCTTAGATCAAAGCTTTGACTATGCAACTAGGCCCTTGATTTCACTCGATGAGTTGAGGGCAATAAGAAACCTCAAATTTGCTAATAATGCTGTTAGCTGCACTCAGTGGGTTCAGGGCAATGAGTGACCTCAATCCTGCTGATAATGCCTTAAGAGCTGGAATTCATTCTATCATTTATTTCAGGTTTTATTATTGGTCGATGCCAGTTTCGGATTTGAAATGGAAATTTTCGAGTTTCTCAACATCTGTCAGGTGCATGGATTTCCTAAAATAATGGGCGTGTTGACGCATCTAGATCACTTCCGCGACAGTAAACAACTACGCAAAACAAAGAAGAAACTCAAACATAGATTCTGGACTGAAATATATCAAGTATGTGTTAGGTCAACTGTGATATCTCTAACCTACTCCATCACACAAGCTGATTTTCCATACATGGTGATAAAATGTCTGTCTGTGGGGTCAGGTAAAAAAAGTTTTGGTTAAGATGGCGATTGTCCGGCAGATTGTCTGATGGATGCAGAGTACTGACAGCAGATTATCAGTAGGGTTACAGACAGCAGATTTTGAGGGGGTGCAGGGTATGGACAGCAGGTTGACAGGCTGCACCATCAGTTCAGTTATGACTGCCGTTCGTTGTTTTTCAGGGTGCTAAGTTGTTCTATTTGTCTGGTATGGTCAATGGCGAGTATCAAAAAACCGAGATACATAATTTAGGCCGATTTATATCAGTGATGAAATTTCCACCACTGACCTGGAGAACGGCTCATCCTTACATCCTAGCTGACAGGTGTGTAAAATATTGACCCCTTCTGAATCAGGAAAAATTTTACCCCTAATTACCCCCAACAGGGTGTCCTATATAACCTTTCTACGATGCTACTTTTGTTTGATGATCTTTTCGCAGAATGGAAGATGTAACTAAACCCGAGACGATACGTCAAAATAGTAAATGCGATCGTACGGTTTGTTTGTACGGATACCTGCGCGGGACATTCTTCAAAAACAACAGCAACGTTCACATTCCCGGTAAGAACGCTCGATAGTCGATCGTTGAAGTTTAGCTGAACTAAACAGAAAACCGATGAACTGCGGAATTTATTTTCCAGGATGCGGTGATTTCTACGTGAAAGACGTCAGTTTTCTGCCAGACCCGTGTCCGCTTCCCGAGACGATCAAGAAACGATCGTTGAATCAGAGAGAGCGTTTAATCTACGCGCCGCTATCCGGCGTCGGCGGAATCGTTTACGATAAAGACGCCGTTTATATCGATCTGAAAGGAAGTCATTCTCACGACGCTGCCGGGGACGAGAGTCGGGTAAAATTTCCTCTTATGACATCAGTGTTCATCTCGGACGATATAGTGTATATTCATCCTTCGAGACAAAATGGCTGTCTATAAATCCCCCTATGACATCAGTGTTTCTACGAAGCATATACTGTAGACCATTACTAAAAATGGCATGATTTGACACGACATAATTTGATTATTTTCATGTTACTCTGATGATGTCATTGAGGGATTTGTGGTAGCAGCCTTCAAGATATTCAGTGAGTTTGATTGTTCGTGTTATTTCAGACGCCGGTTACTAATGAACTCGTTTCATCGTTGATCGACACAAAACAAACTCTCGACCAGAAAATGGCGACCAGTCAGGTTTCACTATTCAACAATGCAGCACCAATGTTACCCGAGGAGTTCGATGAGTATGTTTACTTGACTGATGTTTGTGAATTCAAACCTTTTAATTTGATTGTTTTGAGCCGAGATAAAAGTTATTTTCTCGGGAATTGCTCGGGTTAAACTAGATAACATAGTGCGTAACATCATACTTTTGAAAATCTTGACTGGATTAAATCAAAACTGATTGAAATTAAGCAGGTTTGATTGAATTTTTGAAATTTAACTCTTGTCATCAGGGATGCTTCTGATGAACCGACAGCACGAAAAAGGAGGAAAGTTGTTTTTGACGATGGAAATGATGAAAGCGATGATGAATCCGATGATGAAAATGACGATAATGTAAATGATGAACAGAATAAGGATAAATCAGTTCCGGGTGATGAGGATTTAGTTTTCGCCGATAGTGAGGATGATGATGATGATGATGATGATGATGATGATGATGATGATGATTTTGATTTTGATAATGGAGGATCCTCACGAGGAACTGGAGGAGGATCCTCCAAACGAATTAACACCGACGTTCAAGAATATCCGGCGAGAACGGACGAAAGTTCAAACACTGATCATATCGCACAAACGGTGAAAAACGCTCTGAGGAATATCAATGCTAGAAACGAGGAGCAGGCATCCGATTCTTCAGATGACGAGGAAACTAGCGATGATGAAATGGCGGTGAATAATGATGAGTCTAGTCAGTCAGAAGTAAGCGATAACGAAGAGGAAACAGGTAAGGATTGAATGATTTATGAAGACAAGAGTTAGTATGGGACCCAGTTGCAAACATGTCACTTAAATCCACAAATTTCATTGGTGAATTGATTTTGGCATGCCAAGAGATGCAACGTAAATTTTCTAGTTGGTGAATCCATTGTTGCTGAAGGAATTGATCTACCGGTACCAGTAGTCTGTCTCAAACTTAAATTCTTAATTTCAATTGCGCAATTGTGAACTGGTTTCAGGACCTTTTTCTAACTACGATAAGAATTATGTGTCCAATTTGAATCAAATTGTGCAGGTCTTCCTTATATACGGTATTTTTAGTAGATCCCTCCTAACTATTGAATTGAGACCAGTGATTTTTGTCAGGCAATAATTCGAGCTACTGATGGTGGAATTCAATTCACATTCTGTCGCAATTGTTCTAAGAAGCATTCAAATTCAGGAGAGTTTACTATTTTATTTGTCATGGATTTTTCAGGTCATTTGAAGTGGAAAGAAAATCTTGCTATCAAAGCGTCTGAGGGATTCTTCAGTCGTAGGAACGAGAAAGTGAATTGGAGAAAACACGTTTACGGACAAGGTAAATTCATTTGGTCTCTGACTGAGTGAAAAAATCAAAATTATTAAAGATCCATGAAGCAATGACTTATCCACCACTGGAACCCAGTCATGAAGTGAGCGAGGCATAATTCTCACGAATCTCTTCCAGTTGTCGATGAAGACGAATCGAATGATGATTCGAATGATGAAGGTGAAGTCGGTGGTTTATTTACTCTAAATCGTAAGAAGGGTACGAGTGAACAGCGCGGTTTCCACGGTACTGATTGTTCGCTGTATACATCAGATATAGCTGCCGTCAACTGGGAGGAGGTACTCTTGTTGTATTTTACTAATCCCTCAACTTGTTTATCGTTGATTTCAACGTTTAAATGTTGTTTTTTTTTTTTATGTGTAGTTATTGGAGTCGATTAAAGATTGTTTTGTGACTGGAAAGTGGGAGAAAAGTGACGATGCACAAGCGTTATTAGATCAAGACGGTAAGATTTAACTACTGCAGACTTGTTACTTGTTCAGCAGTCACTCACTCACTCGATAGTGGTTTACCTAATAACAATACTCTCCGAACCCATTACCGGTCAAATATAGACCAGGGCTGGGTTTCATAGACATGGAAGAAAAATAGTCCCTGGGAACATTTTGAAATTTGTCAGTTATAACCATGGTTTCTCATTGTTACTATGGTGGCTGTCAACCAGATTGAGGATTTCTCCCTAGGGATAACTTTGATACTCAATCTTTGAAACCGGGCCCAGGTTACCTATATCAGATATCTCTACAATATTTCGTAGTGGTTTTTGATAACAATGAGGGTAATTTTACGTCTCAAGCTGTTGGGAACTTGGAATTGTAAATATTATTTTGTTGAACATGTTTTCTATGAAATAAATTAACTAGAACATTTTGTTTCATTGTCAGTCAAAATCTGCGTGGATGAACCCTTTCAACTGTCATTGCGGTACCCTCAAACCAACCTTTGGGCAACTGCAGCCCCAGAGATAGCATAGACTCCTCAATCAAGGCTTTCTGCACCAATATACCCTGAATAATAATTGAAAGACTGCAGCTTTATGAATCCTCATGATTTCCCGGTTTTTCAGATGAACTATACGGCGACTTTGAGGATCTAGAAACCGGTGAAGTGACGACCAATATTAAAACCGCTGAAGATGATGACAACAGCGGCGATGATCTAGAGACTAACGATGAAACGCCAGAAAATAAAGAAGGTACCGAATTAAAACCCATTGTTCAGAACTTCGTATTATTACGGAAAAAAATATATTTTCGTATAATAGTAAACAGTGCCAACTGGCAGTGAAGATGAAACAATCAGAACAGACGCACTTTTACAGACACTCAGACCGTCCATTAGAAATCAAAAACAATGTTACAGCGTTAAACTATTTGGATCGCTTTTATGCCAAATAGTTCACAGATAATAGTCCATGCAGCTCGTAGAGTAATTCAAAATCGAAATCCGTACATAGAAAAAGCGTTAGCGTTAATTTGGAACGTTGATCACAAAAAAATCCTGCACATCGTTTTATATTTAAGTATTTTTATTACGCAGCGTGGCGTGGTTTAGATCTACGCAATATAACAACCTCTCAATAACAACAAGCTTTATAATAATAATAATAATAATAATTTATCAAATATTTTTAGGCAACTGTCCTGTTTTTTTTTTCAAGTCTTTAGAGAACGCTTTACACACATATTTATGCGATCGACATCTTTCGTTTTTAAGTTCACGGTTTTAATAAAAATTTCGCTGATCTTCGCGGCAGTGGTATGTGCGATTCTATCCCGATTTGAACAGCAGTACGGCGACTTGTCCCAGGTAGAAATAGATGAAATGTTTCGTCTCGTGCGTCACGTAGCTACCGAAGTTTCGGCCGACGATGCAATGCCAGGTCGGGTTGTATTTCTTGTCGAATTCCTTCTTGACGAACGCGGCGATGTCCTTTTCGATGTTGAATTTGTCGATGGCCTGCGTGGCGCAGTCGACCGCGTCTTGTTGCATCTCTTCGGGCATGTCAGCGTTTTTAATGACCGCCTTGCGTTCTCCTCCACCGGGGGTCGTCATTTTGCTGAAACAATCAAAATAGAAACAAATTTAAATACATGACAAATCAGAAAGTTGACAACGGTTGAGTTGTTTGAAATGTTGTCCTCTCATTATAGGAACAAAATAATGACTAAATCGAGTATTTCAATTTGAGTTTGACTTCGATCTCATTCCATGTATTAATTGTTGAATCGCGTCGCTATGGTAACCCCACCCTTATTCTTGCCTTTAGCTTTTTAAAACCTTAAAAACGAAGATAACTAACTTGATTTGTAAAATCAATTATTTTAGCACATTTTAAAAACGATCTACGTCCGGCTTCAGCAAACTGAAGTACAACAAGCATTTATGATGCGAACGTCCTTGGCTTCAGTTATTTTTGAAATTTAAAAAATCCAGCCAACCCCGGCATCATTTAGTCCAGGTCGAGTTAACAATGAATATCCATGGAAATAACAGCCATTTTAAATCAGAAATCGGTTGTAATTCGAGCTAAAAGTTTCAAAGAGTCTTACCTTTAGTGTTTTGCTGTTTTTAATGTATATAGGAGTGGATCACCTGAGCGTCTTTACCTGTTCACGTCTCTGGTTCTCACAACACTGATATTTATCACGATCCGCTGTCTGTATTATCCGCGCGCCTCCGCCAATCACCGCTCTAGTTTACTAGCCTCCGACAGTAGCCTCTACTCTGACAGCCACCGTTGCCAACGATCCCCGTTGCCAAGTATGCGCCACGCAATATTCGCTAGACGGGTATTTTCGCTATTTCCGCAGTTGGAATTCAGTTACGAAAACGAAATTATTTTCAATGGTTAGAAGTTTTATTTATATAAATGTATATGGAAAACCTATTTCCGTATAGTCGTTCGTTTATTAATCTTTTTTTACGCGTTTCTCGTTACATTTCTCGCATTGCGGATGTTATTTTCGCGGCTAATTAAAGTCACCTACTGTTACCTTAATACGAACGTGATTAAGCCTATGTAATTGTTAATTAAGCAAACTGTCATGACGTGAATCCCGGCAAATAACTGCACAGACTTGATTAATTGCTGCGAAATTGTACTATTCGAGAGGGTGTTAAAAATGAAAATCGTAAAAATTCATGCTTAAGCGTGAAATTTGTGTAATAAGATTACGTTATTTTCACCTGGACTAACATGAAACGTTGTGTATACATATATTGACACCAATACTCAGATGAGTTTCTATTTTTAAGGAGATTTTACTCATTGTTTTCATTTATTATTCACGATCCAATGATATTATGACAACGCGCGTTCAAAAAGTAGCGAAAATATCCGTCTAGTGAATAATTGATGTCGCCCATCTACTGCAGGCTGTTAGGGCTGATCGGAAAAGATTTACATTGTTTCCATGAAATGTACATTATTCGCATAGATTAAAGTTTATTAGAATAAGATGAGAAATATGTAGGTTTCCTCATTCAGATATTTCAATATTTTTTTTGGCCATAATATTTCAGCTAATCGGCTCTGTCAGCTTCTAATAGGTCACTGGTTCAATTAGGTATAAATTTGTCTGGCCTCTTGCTCGCTTCTCATTGTTTGTGACAATAAATTGCGGCAATCTCAATATTCTAGACAGAATATTCTACTGCAGTGCACCCCCGGCCTAGATAGGTTTTATACACACCCTCTTGCCTGAGAACCTAGATACAATTTTAAAATTTTGCTATGATGTAAAAAATGTGAAAAATCGGCCCAAAATTGAAATTTTTAACTGTAGTTATTTGAAAAATCCAATTTTCTCATTTTGCTAGATGGCGACGAAAAGAAGGAGCTCAGTCGAGCGGAATTGGCGATCCAAAAACGCCAGGAAAAGAAAAAGAAACTGAAAGCAATGTTCGATTCCGACTATGATGGTAAAGAAGGTCCGAGTTTCGTAGATGAAATGAAAGCTGAAATGGAACAACAATCACAGGTATTACAGTAATACAGTGTGATGAATCCTTCAGCTACAAATTACAGTCAACTGTGATATTATTTGTACAGCGACCTCATGTTACAGTAAATCCAAGTCGGGTTAAATATCCTTATGTCAATGAATTTTGGTTGATTTCATTTTTTTCTCTGCCACAAATTGGGGAAATATAACTTTTTGTGATGGTTTCCAAAGTAGGGGACATTTCTCAGCAGCCACGCCGAATGCTGTAAAGTAGCGGTCTCCCTTTCGGGGATGTGTTAAAATGGGCAAAATGTTTGGAGTACTGAAAGTTCAGTTAAGGGTAAGAAAAAAGCAAATTCCATGAGCTGATACATTTAAAGAAAAACATTTTTGTCTCCGCAGTTCAATCGCGCAGAATTCGAGGATTTAGAGGACGATCTGCGCGTACAGTACGAAGGATTCCGTCCGGGAATGTACGTTCGCGTCGAGATCGACAACGTGCCGTGCGAATTCGTGACGAACTTCGACGCCACCTATCCGGTTATACTCGGCGGGTTGTTACGAGTCGAGGACACGATCGGCTACGTGAAGCTACGTTTGAAAAAACACCGATGGCACAAGAAGATCTTGAAGACGCGCGACCCGCTCGTGTTTTCGCTCGGTTGGAGACGTTTTCAGACGATACCGCTGTACACGATCGAAGATCATAATCTGAGAAATCGACTATTGAAATATACACCGCAGCATCTACATTGTCACGCATCGTTTTGGGGTGAGTTGATGCTATTTTCATTCGTTTGCTTGATCGGGCTTTGAATTGCTACAATTACTTTCGATTGCTGCATTGCGGGGCAGTGAAACTGTTTAGCTCTGCTGTGACCGATTTGGCCATAAAGGAGCCCCCCTAGGTATGCAGTTTCTGTTTTATTCAAATCACAAGCCGATAGGCTCCATGTTCAAATGTTTAATGCAGTAATAAAATCCAGGGCTGTACCTCGCGGGGGGAGGGGGGGCAGAGAAAACTGAAAAAGGGCAGTTACCTAAAGTCAGAAAACTGATATATTGGTTTTGATTCTTCTAATATGCCCTAACAATAAACTCAACTAGGCGTTGTCAGTCCCAAGTGAGGATTCTGCATTTAATTTCTATTGGATATAATAATGATATTTGCAAAAACGGAACTATTCCAAAATCTCTGGGGTGGGGGGCAACAGTGCCCTAACCCCCCGCTATGAATGACCCTGACATCTTCCTCCATACATCTCTTCAATAAGTCATGTCATTCTGCTCGACAAATTATGATCTGCCGTTTTCCAGGTCAACTATCACTTGTCTAAATTCACTGAATTTTAGCTAGCCGTACGTAGGAACTTCTTCCTAGTAATAATTATTTATAACTGTATTCATCAAAAACCAGTTTTAAGAATGGCTCATTGAATCGAAACTGTGAACTGCGCATAGATTCTCTTTCTAAATGTAGGCTTTTTCTTGAACTTTATTCATCTTGGGTCAGTTGCTCAAAAGTTTTTTTATTATAGCAGTTTAATAGAAGAAAGCTGTCATCGTAACAATTAATGGGATCTTAGGGATCTTTTACCAAAACATGTCAGGGATAGTGTTGCATTGTTACCGTGGATATATCCAACCTAACGGTTAACTTTAATCAAATAATTGAGTAATATCAATTATTAAATCTACCTGAATACCTAGTAATGTAGCAGTAGACTTGTCAAAAAGCAAATTGCCTCCGATTATCACATGTCCTGGATGAAATATTTAGAATTTTCCCTCTGACTGCCCCCAAATTCACTTGCCTCTTGGAGGAAATTAATCATTCCCATGAGATCCGGGTCAAGCGTTGTCTAATGTACATGTTAATGATTTCAATTTCTCATCGTTCTCATTTCAGGTCCAATCACTCCTCAAAATACAGGATTTTTAGCAGTTCAAACGGTTACCGCAGCCACTGTAAGTTATAAGAACCATATCAAGAAATTTTTCATTTATTTTCTACTCCATTTACAGTTAACGCAATTGTTTGAACTAAGAAATGATGGCATTATAACAAATGGTGAATGTTATTACATTGAATGTTGCCCGTTAAGTGAGCTCTATCATTCGACTTTATATTTAGATTCTTCTTAATATAAGATCCCACACTTAGAATAAAGGTCCGAAATGATTTCTTGAACTAATAATTCAAGAACTCCTTTAATTGAGAAAACTTTTTATTCTGTAAATTTTATATCAATTTCAACCATACTGACAGAATGATTCATGTTATTTTGCGCAGAGGGATTTCCGAATTGCTGCCACTGGTGTAGTTTTATCATTGGACAAGTCGACTGTAATCGTGAAGAAATTGAAACTTATAGGTACACCTCTGAAAATCTACAAGAAAACTGCATTTATTCAGGTGAGCTGATCGGAGTGGCTTTTAAAAAAATCACTCCCAATATCTGATAGATGGCGCCCGATGTGCTGACAGAAAATGATCAAAATCTTTTTCGCAGGGAATGTTCAACTCTTCGTTAGAGGTTGCGAAGTTTGAAGGGGCTGCTTTACGAGCTGTGAGCGGAATACGGGGTCAGATAAAGAAAGCTGTGAAATCTCCGGCCGGGGCTTTTAGGGCCACTTTTGAGGACAAAATACTCGCTAGTGGTAAGCGCTTGATTAATGAGAATTGGCAGCGAATAATTTATGATAGCTCCATTTCCTTAAACTTCCTTAGAAATTTTCCCGTGACAAAATTCACCAAATTGTACCAAATCTCATGTAACTGCTAAATCCCAAAAAAGTAAATTTCAACAAAAAATTAGGTGCACAAATTTTTCACAAATTGTATATTTCATGGTGTTTTATTGTGGGATTTCACATTGATTATGTATTTCGTAGTGTTTTGTGTATCTTTTAAACATTTTGTGTTTCAGATATTATATTTATGAGGTCGTGGTATCCGATCGAAGCGCCCAAATTTTACAATCCGGTTACAACTCTGCTTCTGCCGAGCGAAGAGCGATGTAAATGGCAGGGTATGAAAACATTGGGGCAGTTGAAGAGAGAGCGAGGCATTCAAAACGAAGCCAATGAAGATTCGTTGTACAAGGTAACCATTTCCTCACTGGGTCATAATGTAATTATTAGTTGAACCCTTTCAGTGCGTCTTAATGGGTGATGGTTAAATATTGGTAACTAGCATTACATCGCACTGTGGTGTAGACGCATTATAGTGCAGGTATGCCTGTTATCAAAAATACATATTTTTGCTGTTATTTAATGTGCTGGGGTGGAATTTTTTTTTCTAATTCAAAATATCATCAGCACTTTCAGGTATGAATTAGTCAGCGCTGAAAGGGTTAATAGTTCTCAGAATTTTAGGGTAGGGGGCTAATATCTGCTCATCCCTGGCGAGACATACGTGGCTGTGTGTGATTTTCAATTTTTTACTATTCCAGGAAATCACTCGTAGCGAAAAGAGTATTATTCCTCTGAAAATCCCGAAACAGTTGCAAAAAAATCTTCCGTTCAAGGACAAACCGAAAATGATGAGAAAAACACGAGACCCGGTTAAAGAGGGTCGAGTGGCAGTTGTTCTAGAGCCTAAACAGCAGAAGGTATGGATAAAATACAGTAGTGACTCCACAAAAGTGAATCTTTTGACTTGCTGGTTCAGTAGACTCTGCTCAAGTCTGATCTTTTGACTTGAGAGCAATATCTGAGTTGGATGATACAGTATACTCCGCTCATGTCAGATCATTTGACTTGAGAGTGATATCTGAGTTGGATGATACAGTAGACTCCGCTCAAGTCAGATCATTTGACTTGAGAGTGATAACTGAGTTGGATGATACAGTAGACTCCGCTCAAGTCAGATCATTTGACTTGAGAGTGATATCTGAGTTGGATGATACAGTAGACTCCGCTCAAGTCTGATCTTTTGACTTGAGAGTGATATCTGAGTTGGATGATACAGTAGACTCCGCTCAAGTCTGATCTTTTGACTTGAGAGTGATATCTGAGTTGGATGATACAGTAGACTCCGCTCAAGTCAGATCATTTGACTTGAGAGTGATAACTGAGTTGGATGATACAGTAGACTCCGCTCAAGTCAGATCATTTGACTTGAGAGTGATAACTGAGTTGGATGATACAGTAGACTCCGCTCAAGTCAGATCATTTGACTTGAGAGTGATATCTGAGTTGGATGATACAGTAGACTCCGCTCAAGTCTGATCTTTTGACTTGAGAGTGATATCTGAGTTGGATGATACAGTAGACTCCGCTCAAGTCTGATCTTTTGACTTGAGAGTGATATCTGAGTTGGATGATACAGTAGACTCCGCTCAAGTCAGATCATTTGACTTGAGAGTGATAACTGAGTTGGATGATACAGTAGACTCCGCTCAAGTCGGTTCATTTGACTTGAGAGTGATAACTGAGTTGGATGATACAGTAGACTCCGCTCAAGTCGGATCATTTGACTTGAGAGTGATAACTGAGTTGGATGATACAGTAGACTCCGCTCAAGTCAGATCATTTGACTTGAGAGTGATAACTGAGTTGGATGATACAGTAGACTCCGCTCAAGTCAGATCATTTGACTTGAGAGTGATAACTGAGTTGGATGATACAGTAGACTCCGCTCAAGTCAGATCATTTGACTTGAGAGTGATAACTGAGTTGGATGATACAGTAGACTCCGCTCAAGTCAGATCATTTGACTTGAGAGTGATAACTGAGTTGGATGATACAGTAGACTCCGCTCAAGTCAGATCATTTGACTTGAGAGTGATAACTGAGTTGGATGATACAGTAGACTCCGCTCAAGTCAGATCATTTGACTTGAGAGTGATAACTGAGTTGGATGATACAGTAGACTCCGCTCAAGTCAGATCATTTGACTTGAGAGTGATATCTGAGTTGGATGATACAGTAGACTCCGCTCAAGTCAGATCATTTGACTTGAGAGTGATATCTGAGTTGGATGATACAGTAGACTCCGCTCAAGTCAGATCATTTGACTTGAGAGTGATATCTGAGTTGAATGATACAGTAGACTCCGCTCAAGTCAGATCTTTTGGCTTGAGAGTGATATTTAATTTAGATTATGCAGTAGACACCATCCACTCCAAACAAACATCCAAATGACTGAGTAGATCCTGCGTTATTAACAGTTTTATCCAAGTTGAGAATGGAATTTATTGTATGGTAGTTATCTGGAGTATTCTATTTCTCTTATGAACAGGTGAATAAAATGATGAAAATGTTGAAAGCCGTTCATCGCGATAAGATTCGTAAACAGCGCGAGGCGATGACGAAGCGAGTCGTTGACCATCGCAAGAAAATGGGTCTGATCGAGAAAAAACAGGCGCAAAAACAGAAAGAGACGAAAAAACAAATCTATCGTACTCTCGGTCAAATCGAAAAGAAAAAGAAGAAATTCGAGAAGGATTGATCGGGTTTTTTATTTGTTACTTAGAATTGAATGAAATAATCGATTATTTGGAAATGCAATTCATTTAGTTTTCGTGATTTTATTCTATTATCGTTTGGCTTTTTAAAGAAAGAAAAATTTAAGGGATTGTTCAGAATTCTGCTGCCCTACTTCCACGTAAGTAGTTCAAAGCATATTTTACATCAGAAGTGGCCCCAGCCCCATCAGGGTGACCACGATCAATCCGCTGCCAAATTCCCTTTGAAGGCAGAACGTTGAATGGCAGCAAGAAAGACCAGAGTTGCTATCTTGAAGGATGATGTAGCAATTTTAACAAGGTGGCCACTTTGATTTGACTAGCTTTTTCCCTGACTTACACGTTGCTTTCCCAGATTCCATCTGCTAAGAATTCAATCAAATAATACAATCAAATACGTAAAACAAAGATGGAAAATGTTTGGTTTTACGCGCGATCTAGCAATCGCAACAAATTTCACTTACTTACCCCTGACTTTTAAAGTTAAGAAATTGATTTCCAGGCAAGTGGCCGCCCTGTTCAACTGAACATAATGAAACAAAGTTATGATGACTAGCATCGCGGAATGCAATTCATAGAAACATTAACACCATATCCCGGTGATTTCCAGAATTTTATCAAATTCCCTGTCCCCGATGTCTGCAGTTGTACGTAAACATTGTCTACCTGAGGTGATCAAGACCAATTATTGATCTCGGTTTGAGATGTCTACTTCATCAAAGTCATCAACCAACAATAGAAACATAGAAACACTCTACACACGAACATGAAATAAGTTTATAGTTTTTATTTTTTTTTTCATCCAATATACAATAATAATATGATATGGTATAGACAAAATCTAAGTGACGGACGCCCCGTTACACAGCCATTGATTTAAATTCAACCATTATTTAAATCAAAAATACACTATTTTTCCGGAGGCACCATCGACTTCTGTGGTGAAAGAAAATAACCCCAAATATTGTCTTGATAAAAAGAATGAAAAACCAGAAAATATGCTTTTTTGTGAATAAACATTTCGTAAATTTCTCAGGAAAATCATCGCTTAAGAAATTTGAAATCAATCAGATACGCAGAAGAAATGATGTACGGTACATCATTGAACACCCAGTTCACAGAGAGAGACTGGATAGATTGATATACTGAATGAAGAAATTGAATAGATAAGGAGAAACGAAACTGGTCCAGCATGTTCATTCCAAGACGATAACAGCGTCGAACTGCGGAAGTTAACAGCCTCTTGGCATTGCAAATTGCAATTCACATTTCAAAGAAGACGAATTCTGTGAGGAAAAATTAAGGACACAACAAAATATGCATCACAAACGTGCACAAAAAATAATAATTTCTGTGAGAAAAATATCCAGAAATTCAGCAGAAAAAATGTTAGGCCCTATGATAAAATAATTCAGTTGAAAAGAAAATTCAGAGTAGCTAATTTACTAAACAAATAAAGAATTTCAAACAATCATATTTATTCTCATACAACAATTATACAAAATGCCAGGTTTGTGCTCGAGGGATTATTATGTAAGCTCCTCAAACACGTGGACTTTATTTCAAAAACAATCCAATCATGGACGTATAAACTTTAAACTAGAGTTTATACATTCATGGTCCAACCATAGACTCTATAAAACAAAAACGTCTATGGCCGACAACCATGGACTCTCGAGTCCATGGCTCCCCGCACTAAAACCAGAGATAAACCTGGCCAAATACTCTGGAAAGCGTAAGATTCTAAGTAATCAATCTGATTAACAGACCCGGCAGGTAGAAATGAACTGATATCAAATTTCATTGATTTTATGAAATGACCCAGCTGATCAGGAAAAACAAGGAATCATTTTTAGTCTTATAATGACTTATTCAAAATATACTAGCTTTTAATATCACATATGCTACTACATCATGCAAGGTATTTCAAGGTCTTATTCACCAAAAACATTTCCACTGCAACTGCATTTTTACTAGAAAACTAGAATTTTCGCTGCACCTTGTCTTAACTTAAGATTTTCAAACATTATCAGTTCGCTCATTTAATACAACGTTATTTCAGGGAAAACGTGACAATAATCTTACTATCGATAACTAATCACGTTTATAGCTGTTTAACATTCTTTCTAAAAAAGAGTAAAATGTATCTCCCAGATATTAGCCCTAAAACAATTAACAGTTACATCAGTGATAGGGTGTGATATATAGGTAAATGGACGCATGATCTTTCATCAGTTATTTGAAGCATTCTATCGAAACAGATATTTTTTAGTGTGTTTGATTAAGTTAAGGTTTATGGTTATTTGTTTTGTTTATTACTGAGCCGATAGAATGCTTAAAACAACAACAGAAAGGATCTCAAGTGGTTGGGAAACACGGAGAAGGTTGTTCTATGAAAGAAGAACCTTTAATAATTGGATTAAGTTGATTAGAAAAAATGCCTGATGATGAAGGCCCTATATAAAGTATTTACTAATTGTTTGTTGGTTTTTTTTATTTTTATTACTTTATTTTTTTGTTATGTATTTTTTTATTAATTGATTTTTTTAATGTATTTTTCTTAATTATGTTCTATGTATTTTGTACTATTTATTACAATCTACAACATCAGGAATTGGTCGGGACATCCCTGTACATCCTCTATTCAGCATCGAGACCACTCTCATTCAGTATCAGTAATTACTGGGTTTGAACCCGGGACATCCCCGTACATCCTCTATTCAGCATCAGTACCGCTCTGAATCAGTTATCAGTAATTACTTTTGTTAAGATATCAACATTTTACCGTACGGTGCTGCCTCTATGCTCATCGTTAGCGGGATTTTTATACACTAACGTTAGTCAACTCTGGCAAGCTAAGGTCACGGAGTATAACTGGACAGCACGTCGATTGCCAGAGTTGACTTGAGTTAGTGTATGAAAATCCCGCTAACGATGAGCATAGCGGCAGCACTGTACGGTCGGGGCACCCCTGTACATCCTTTATTCAGCATCATAACAACTCTGAATCAGTATCAGTAATTACTGGATTTGAACCCGGGACACCCCTGTACATCCTCTATTCAGCATCAGTACCATTCTGAACCAGTATCCTTAATTACTGGGTTTGAACCCGGGACACCCCCGTACATCCTCTATTTAGCATCAGGCCCACTCTCAAACAGTATCAGTAATTACTGGGTTTGAACCCGGGATACTCCTGTACATCCTTTATCCATCAGGACCACTCTGAATCACAGTAATTGATGGGTTTGAACCCAGGATATCCCTGTACATCCTCTATTCAGCATCAGGACCACTCTGAATCAGTATCAGTAATTACTGGGTTTGAACCCGGGACACCCCTTTATATCCTCTATTCAGCATCAGGACCACTCTGAATCTCTGTTCATCCTTTATCCATCAGGACCACTCTGAATCACGGTAATTGATGGGTTTGAACCCGGGATATCCCTGTACATCCTCTATTCAGCATCAGGACCACTCTGAATCAGTATCAGTAATTACTGGGTTTGAACCCGGGACACCCCCGTACATCCTCTATTCAGCATCAGTACCGCTCTGAATCAGTTATCAGTAATTACTTTTGTTAAGATATCAACATTTTACCGTACGGTGCTGCCTCTATGCTCATCGTTGGCGGGATTTTTATACACTAACGTTAGTCAACTCTGGCACGCTAAGGTCACGGAGTATAACTGGACAGCACGTCGATTGCCAGAGTTGACTTTAGTTAGTGTATGAAAATCCCGCTAACGATGAGCATAGCGGCAGCACTGTACGGTCGGGACACCCGCGTACATCCTCTATTCAGCATCAGGACCCTCTGAATCAGTATCAGTAATTACTGGGTTTGAACCCGGGACACTCCTGTACATCCTCTATTCAGCATCAGGACCACTCTGAATCACAGTAATTGATGGGTTTGAACCCGGGACATCCCTGTACATCCTCTATTCAGCATCAGTACCGCTCTGAATCAGTAATCAGTAATTACTTTTGTTAAGATATCAACATTTTACCGTACGGTGCTGCCTCTATGCTCATCGTTGGCGGGATTTTTATACACTAACGTTAGTCAACTCTGGCACGCTAAGGTCACGGAGTATAACTGAACAGCACGTCGATTGCCAGAGTTGACTTTAGTTAGTGTATGAAAATCCCGCTAACGATGAGCAAAGCGGCAGCACTGTACGGTCAAGACACCCCTGTACATCCTTTATTCAGCATCAGGACAACTCTGAATCAGTATCAGTAATTACTGGGTTTGAACCCGGGACACTCCTGTACATCCTCTATTCAGCATTAGGACCACTCTGAATCGGCATCAATAATTACTGGATTCGAACCCGGGATACCCCTGTTCATCCTTTATCCATCAGGACCACTCTGAATCACAGTAATTGATGGGTTTGAACCCGGGACATCCCTGTTCATCCTCTATTCAGCATCAGTACCGCTCTGAATCAGTAATCAGTAATTACTTTTGTTAAGATATCAGCATTTTACCGTACGGTGCTGCCTCTATGCTAATCGTTGGCGGGATTTTTATACACTAACGTTAGTCAACTCTGGCAAGCTAAGGTCACAGAGTAACTGGACAGCACGTCGATTGCCAGAGTTGACTTTAGTTAGTGTATAAAAATCCCGCTAACGATGAGCATAGCGGCAGCACTGTACGGTCGGGACACCCCTGTACATCCTTTATTCAGCATCAGGACAACTCTGAATCAGTATCAGTAATTACTGGGTTTGAACCCGGGACACTCCTGTACATCCTCTATTCAGCATTAGGACCACTCTGAATCGGCATCAAAAATTACTGGATTCGAACCCGGGATACCCCTGTTCATCTTTCACCATCAGGACCACTCTGAATCACAGTAATTGATGGGTTTGAACCCGGGACATCCCCGTACATCCTCTATTCAGCATCAGTACCGCTCTCAATCAGTTATCAGTAATTACTTTTGTTAAGATATCAACATTTTACCGTACGGTGCTGCCTCTATGCTGATCGTTAGCGGGATTTTTATACACTAACGTTAGTCAACTCTGGCAAGCTAAGGTCACGGAGTATAACTGGACTGCACGTCGATTGCCAGAGTTGACTTTAGTTAGTGTATCGATAACTAATCACGTTTATAGCTGTTTAACATTCTTTCTAAAAAAGAGTAAAATGTATCTCCCAGATATTAGCCCTAAAACAATTAACAGTTACATCAGTGATAGGGTGTGATATATAGGTAAATGGACGCATGATCTTTCATCAGTTATTTGAAGCATTCTATCGAAACAGATATTTTTTAGTGTGTTTGATTAAGTTAAGGTTTATGGTTATTTGTTTTGTTTATTACTGAGCCGATAGAATGCTTAAAACAACAACAGAAAGGATCTCAAGTGGTTGGGAAACACGGAGAAGGTTGTTCTATGAAAGAAGAACCTTTAATAATTGGATTAAGTTGATTAGAAAAAATGCCTGATGATGAAGGCCCTATATAAAGTATTTACTAATTGTTTGTTGGTTTTTTTTATTTTTATTACTTTATTTTTTTGTTATGTATTTTTTTATTAATTGATTTTTTTAATGTATTTTTCTTAATTATGTTCTATGTATTTTGTACTATTTATTACAATCTACAACATCAGGAATTGGTCGGGACATCCCTGTACATCCTCTATTCAGCATCGAGACCACTCTCATTCAGTATCAGTAATTACTGGGTTTGAACCCGGGACATCCCCGTACATCCTCTATTCAGCATCAGTACCGCTCTGAATCAGTTATCAGTAATTACTTTTGTTAAGATATCAGCATTTTACCGTACGGTGCTGCCTCTATGCTAATCGTTGGCGGGATTTTTATACACTAACGTTAGTCAACTCTGGCAAGCTAAGGTCACAGAGTAACTGGACAGCACGTCGATTGCCAGAGTTGACTTTAGTTAGTGTATAAAAATCCCGCTAACGATGAGCATAGCGGCAGCACTGTACGGTCGGGACACCCCTGTACATCCTTTATTCAGCATCAGGACAACTCTGAATCAGTATCAGTAATTACTGGGTTTGAACCCGGGACACTCCTGTACATCCTCTATTCAGCATTAGGACCACTCTGAATCGGCATCAATAATTACTGGATTCGAACCCGGGATACCCCTGTTCATCCTTTATCCATCAGGACCACTCTGAATCACAGTAATTGATGGGTTTGAACCCGGGACATCCCTGTTCATCCTCTATTCAGCATCAGTACCGCTCTGAATCAGTAATCAGTAATTACTTTTGTTAAGATATCAGCATTTTACCGTACGGTGCTGCCTCTATGCTAATCGTTGGCGGGATTTTTATACACTAACGTTAGTCAACTCTGGCAAGCTAAGGTCACAGAGTAACTGGACAGCACGTCGATTGCCAGAGTTGACTTTAGTTAGTGTATAAAAATCCCGCTAACGATGAGCATAGCGGCAGCACTGTACGGTCGGGACACCCCTGTACATCCTTTATTCAGCATCTGGACAACTCTGAATCAGTATCAGTAATTACTGGGTTTGAACCCGGGACACTCCTGTACATCCTCTATTCAGCATTAGGACCACTCTGAATCGGCATCAAAAATTACTGGATTCGAACCCGGGATACCCCTGTTCATCCTTCACCATCAGGACCACTCTGAATCACAGTAATTGATGGGTTTGAACTCGGGACATCCCCGTACATCCTCTATTCAGCATCAGTACCGCTCTCAATCAGTTATCAGTAATTACTTTTGTTAAGATATCAACATTTTACCGTACGGTGCTGCCTCTATGCTGATCGTTAGCGGGATTTTTATACACTAACGTTAGTCAACTCTGGCACGCTAAGGTCACGGAGTATAACTGGACTGCACGTCGATTGCCAGAGTTGACTTTAGTTAGTGTATGACAATCCCGCTAACGATGAGCATAGCGGCAGCACTGTACGGTCGGGACACCCCCGTGCATTCTCTATTCGGCATCAGGCCCACTCTCAAACAGTATCAGTAATTACTGGGTTTGAACCCGGGATACCCCTGTGCACCCTCTATTCAGCATCAGGACCACTCTGAACCAGTATCAGTAATTACTGGGTTCGAACCTTAGAGACGATCAGGAGGTCATCGGCTACATTTACCGAAAGCATGAAGAAGATAAAAACAATGATTTTTACAAGAGAAACAAATCTCATGTAATTAATCATGTAATGTTAACACCAAAAGAAGGATACTGGGTGCCACTTTTAAAAAGCAAAGTTAACTATTCAGGACTCTGCTTCTTTTTATAAAAATCAAACCGATCATCAGTGGAAATATTAAATTAGCGGGTGGTGAAATATATATGCCGTCACAAAATATTGCCGAAGGGCACTTAAATTTTAGACCGTACAAACAATGCATTGGGCAATACGGTCTGGATCCGCCCCTGATGGCTATAGTGACAATCAAAAAGATTGCTAATTTCGTAATTACTCTTCGGCAGCTCAACACTCGCTTCTAACCGGTCAACAAGTGTTAGTGTGTCCGGGTTGAAGTGGTAAGCTGTATTGCCAATATTCGATTGTCATGTTTTCCGGACATCCTCGCACAATGTTGGTGGGAATATTGAGTTGAAAAAAGAGGTGGATTGCAAGATAACAAAAAACCACTCACTGGTGAACTAACAAAGTTCAGAGTAGCTAAACAGATAAAGAATTTCAATCACATTTATTCTCATACAGTGTACAACAATTATACAAAATGCCAGGTTTGTGCTCGAGGAATTATAACGTAAGCTCCTCAAACACGTGGACTGTATTTCAAAAACAGTCCAACCATGGACGTATAAAATATAAACTAGAGTTTATACATCCGTGGTCCAACCATAGACTCTAAAACAGAAACGTCTATGGCCGACAACCATGGACTCTCTGGAGTCCATGGCTCCCCGCACTAAAACCAGAGATAAACCTGGCCAAATACTCTGGAAAGCGTAAAATTTAATGAATCAATCTGATTTACATTTTTACTGTTTAAAATTTGACCCGGCCGGCCACCTATCTGCCAAGATATTACTTTAAAATCATGATCAAGCTAACCATAACAGACCCGGCAGGTAGAAATTAACTGATTACAAATTTCATTGATTAATGAAATGACCCGATCGATCAGGAAAAACAAGGTATCATTTTTAGCCTTATAATAATGACTTAGATTATTCAATAATAAAATTACTAGCTTTTAATATCACATATCATGCAAGGTATTTCAAGGTTTTTATTCAAATTTCCACTGCCACTGATTCATACAATTTGAATCAATAAGAAAATAACAAAATTACACAAAGAATTGTAAACTTTGATCCATAAAACACCGACAATAGGGACTAGTCTGAATGTCTAAGACTATTAATTTGACATTTCATGATGTCACCGGGCATAAGTGAAACTTGATTATTTCATGAAATATGAAGCTTCTATCATATCAACTAGCAAATGACAATGTAAGAAAGATTTCTGTTTATACAAAAAAATGCAAAACATATCTCCAGCATATAAACATTAAAACTGGACATAAAACCACAAATTCATTCAAATAATCAATCTCTAATTTCATTTCATTAACATCATTTTTATAAGAAAACTGAAATTTTGCAAACTTTGCTTTCCATCGAGGAATTATCAGTTCTTCGTTAACCAATGGGTGAACTGTATTTGAAAAAAAAACAATTCAACATAAAAGCATTAGAATCAGAGATAAAACCTAAAGATTGACTCTGGAGAGCTTGAGATTAGCTAATCAATCTTTCTTTTCATTTTCATTAAAATTATTTTCCAAGATAACTAGAGTTTTACAAGATAACTAGAGTTTTTCTTACTTTGCCTGAGATTTTCAAACATTATCAGTTCGCTCATTTAATACAACGTTATTTCAGGGAAAAAATGACAATAATCTTACTATCGATAACTAATCACGTTTATAGCTGTTTAACATTCTTTCTAAAAAAGAGTAAAATGTATCCCCCAGATATTATCCCTAAAACAATTAACAGTTACAGCAGTGATAGGGTGTGACATATAGGTAAATGGACGCATGATCTTTCATCAGTTATTTGAAGCATTCTATCGAAACAGATATTTTTAGTGTGTTTGATTTAGTTAAGGTTTATGGTTATTTGTTTTGTTTATTACTGAGCCGATAGAATGCTTAAAACAACAACAGAAAGGATCTCAAAAGGTTGGGAAACACGGAGAAGGTTGTTCTATGAAAGAAGAACCTTTAATAATTGGATTAAGTTGATTTGAAAAAATGCCTGATGATGAAGGCCCTGCATAGAGTATTTACTAATTGTTTGTTGGTTTTGTTTATTTTTATTACTTATAATTTAATTTGTTTTTTTTTTATGTATTTTTTTATTAATTGTTTTTTTATGTATTTTTCTTAATTATGTTCTATGCATTTTGTACTATTAATTACAATCTACATCATCAGGAATTTTTTATCGGGGAAATTATGGGCTCACTTAAAAAAAAAAGTGCTACAAATTCACTGCTGCACCTAAATAATAGTTTATTATAAAACACCCCGATTATTATGAAAGCCACTCAACCTTATGATATGGATGACAATGAAAGATGTTAAAACAGCTACAAACAAAATTAAAACGATCAAAATCAAGTTCAGGAGTTCAAACTAATAACTTCCAACATCCTTTATTGCGTTTAAAAGTTGCAACTGTTTAACTGACTACGCTCTCCCTTTTGAACATTTAGGCTATGCAAATCATTTACACTCACAGGAAATATAAAATGAATCATTATTTCTAATATAAATAATCGAATAAAGACTAAGAGAGTAGTTCATTCTATGAACTATGTCATTATTACAAATTATGCAAAGCTATGTTTAACTAAAGTATGAAGATTATCTGAACTATCCTGTCGATATTATATCTCAATTTAGGTGTATTTCAACCGACCTACGAGTCAAACTGAGACGCTGAACGCGATTAATACCATGAATTAATAGAGCGTAAATTCTATGAGACTCCAAGAAGGAACTTTAAGGACTTAAATGACTCATCTGTTAAACAAATCTAAACAGTTTGCCTAATCAATATAAAGAATCAGGAGGATGCCATTTTATTGAAATATTCAAATATGAATAGTTCCTTCTCAGGCCCAGAGCACAAATTACCTAATTAATCAACATTTCAACAACTAATCAACTATTTCTTTAGTTTATTCCGCCCCTTCAAATAGACAGTGAATTTTATAAACTCATGTTACACATCAGACTGATTTGTAAAAAGGTGATACGTAAAATAAATCAATACTTCACATATTCTACTGTTGTTGCTGCTCCTGAATAAGGGTTTATAAGACACGCATTGTCTCTGCTGCTCCTGAATAAGTGTTTATAAGATACGCATTGTCTCTGCTGCTCCTGAATAAGTGTTTATAAGATACGCAATGTCTCTGCTGCTCCTGAATAATTGTAATAACACACGCAATGTCTCCGCTGCTCCTGAATGATTGTAATAACACACGCAATGTCTCAGCTCCACCAATTGTAGGCTGAAATCCATCATTGAGCGATCAACCGATGCTGGCTGAATTTCTCATCTGGACTTCAGCAGTTAAATTCAAGTTGGATTCATTCTGCTGACTGTTTTAATCAGTAGATTCTAGATGGTTAGTTGATCTTAGTATGGGCTTTTTCTCATAGATGTGATTCAGCTGAAAAGAGTTAAAGAAAATATCCTGTATTCACACAATATTTCATATAACATTAATCATAATAATTTCCATGTGAATCAACTTACCTTTCAAGATTGCTGAGTATCCGCTAGGATTGTCTTAGTTGGTTCATGAGTTAAATTCGTTGGACTCTTCCGTGGTAGTTGATGAGTTAAATTCAAGTTGTACCTTCTATGATAGATATAGTTGTGTGATCGGCGGTCGAGTTTACAGAATTTATTTTCTTTAAATCCAAGCACATAATTGGAAATTCGGTTCCAGTTCATTCAAACAATCTTCCAACCAGTCTAACCAGCACGCGACTGATTGGGGTTAACTTTCTTTCTCTGCCTATTTTAATATCGAGATTTTGGATATCTATATTACAAGGTTAATTTTTTTTCTGCCTAATTTATTACATCTAGATTTTGGATATCTATATTGCAAGGTTTTTTTTCTGCCTAATTGAATACATCTAGATTTTGGATATCTATATTACAAGGTTAACTTTTTTTTCTGCCTATTCTACTTCATCGAGATTTTGGATATCTATATTGCAAGGTTTTTTTTTCTGCCTAATTGAATACATCTAGATTTTGGATATCTATATAACAAGGTTAATTTTTTTTCTGCCTTATTTATTATATCTAGATTTTGGATATCTATATTACAAGGTTAATTTTTTTTCTGCCTATTCTATTACATCGAGATTTTGGATATCTATATTACAAGGTTTTTGTGCTGCCTAATTTATTACATCTAGATTTTGGATATCTATATTACAAGGTTAACTTTTTTTTCTGCCTATTCTATTACATCGAGAGTTTAGATATCTATATTGCAAGGTTTTTTTTTCTGCCTAATTGAATACATTAAGATTTTGGATATCTATATAACAAGGTTAATTTTTTTTCTGCCTATTTCAGAACATCTAGATTTTGGATATCTATATTACAAGGTTAACTTTTTTTTCTGCCTATTTCAATACATCGAGATTTTGGATAACTATATCACAAGATAACTTTTTTCTGCCTAAATTAATACATTAAGATTTTGGATATCTATATTACAAGGTTAATTTTTTTTTCTGCCAATTTCAGAACATCTAGATTTTGGATATCTATATTGCAAGGTTAACGTTTTTTTCTGCCTATTTGAATACATCTATATTTTGGATATCTATATTACAAGGTTAACTTTTTTTCTGCCTATTTAAAAAAATTGAGATTTTGGATATATATATATATATATATATATATATATATATATATATATATATATATATATATATATATATATATATATATATATATATATATATATATATATATATATATATATATATATATATATATATATATATATATATATATATATATATATATATATATATATATATATATATATATATATAAATATATATTACAAGGTTAACTTTTTTTTGCCTTTTTTAATATTTTAATACATCTAGATTTTGGATATCTATATTACAAGGTTAATTTTTTTTCTGCCTATTCTATTACATCTAGATTTTGGATATCTATATTACAGGGTTAATTTTTTTTCTGCCTAATTTATTACATCGAGATTTTGGATATCTATATTACAAGGTTAACTTTTTTTTTCTGCCTATTTAAAACATCTAGATTTTGGATATCTATATTACAAGGTTAACTTTTTTTCTGCCTATTTCAGAACATCTAGATTTTGGATATCTATATTACAAGGTTAACTTTTTTTTCTGCCTATTTCAAAACATTGAGATTTTGGATATCTATATTACAAGGTCAACTTTTTTTTCTGCCTTTTTTAATACATCTAGATTTTGGATATCTATATTACAAGGTTAATTTTTTTTCTGCCTATTCTATTACATCGAGATTTTGGATATCTATATTACAAGGTTTTTTTCTGCCTAATTCATTACATCTAGATTTTGGATATCTATATTACAAGGTTAACTTTTTTTCTGCCTATTCTATTACATCGAGATTTTAGATATCTATATTGCAAGGTTTTTTTTTCTGCCTAATTGAATACATTAAGATTTTGGATATCTATATTACAAGGTTAACTTTTTTTCTGCCTATTTCAATACATCTAGATTTTGGATATCTATATTACAAGGTTAACTTTTTTTCTGCCGAATTTATTACATCGAGATTTTGGATATCTATATTACAAGATAAAGTTTTTTTCTGCCTAATTTAATACATTAAGATTTTGGATATCTATATTAAAAGGTTAACTTTTTTTTCTGCCTATTTCAAAACATTGAGATTTTGGATATCTATATTACAAGGTCAACTTTTTTTCTGCCTCTTCTATTACATCGAGATTTTAGATATCTATATTGCAAGGTTTTTTTTTTCTGCCTAATTGAATACATTAAGATTTTGGATATCTATATTACAAGGTTAACTTTTTTTCTGCCTATTTCAAAATATCTAGATTTTGGATATCTATATTACAAGGTTAGCTTTTTTCTGCCTATTTGAATGCATCTAGATTTTGGATATCTATATTACAATGTTAACTTTTTTTCTGCCTATTTCAGAACATCTAGATTTTGGATATCTATATAACAAGGTTAATTTTTTTTCTGCCTATTTCAGAACATCTAGATTTTGGATATCTATATTACAAGGTTAACTTTTTTTTCTGCCTATTTCAAAACATTGAGATTTTGGATATCTATATTACAAGGTCAACTTTTTTTTCTGCCTTTTTTAATACATCTAGATTTTGGATATCTATATTACAAGGTTAATTTTTTTTTCTGCCTATTCTATTACATCGAGATTTTGGATATCTATATTACAAGGTTAACTTTTTTTTTCTGCCTATTTAAAACATCTAGATTTTGGATATCTATATTACAAGGTTAACTTTTTTTCTGCCTATTTCAGAACATCTAGATTTTGGATATCTATATTACAAGGTTAACTTTTTTTTCTGCCTATTTCAAAACATTGAGATTTTGGATATCTATATTACAAGGTCAACTTTTTTTTCTGCCTTTTTTAATACATCTAGATTTTGGATATCTATATTACGAGGTTTTTTTCTGCCTAATTCATTACATCTAGATTTTGGATATCTATATTACAAGGTTATATTTTTTTTTCTGCCTATTCTATTACATCGAGATTTTAGATATCTATATTGCAAGGTTTTTTTTTTCTGCCTAATTGAATACATTAAGATTTTGGATATCTATATTACAAGGTTAACTTTTTTTCTGCCTATTTCAAAATATCTAGATTTTGGATATCTATATTACAAGGTTAGCTTTTTTCTGCCTATTTGAATGCATCTAGATTTTGGATATCTATATTACAATGTTAACTTTTTTTCTGCCTATTTCAGAACATCTAGATTTTGGATATCTATATAACAAGGTTAATTTTTTTTCTGCCTATTTCAGAACATCTAGATTTTGGATATCTATATTACAAGGTTAACTTTTTTTTCTGCCTATTTCAAAACATTGAGATTTTGGATATCTATATAACAAGGTCAACTTTTTTTTCTGCCTTTTTTAATACATCTAGATTTTGGATATCTATATTACAAGGTTAATTTTTTTTTCTGCCTATTCTATTACATCGAGATTTTGGATATCTATATTACAAGGTTAACTTTTTTTTTCTGCCTATTTAAAACATCTAGATTTTGGATATCTATATTACAAGGTTAACTTTTTTTCTGCCTATTTCAGAACATCTAGATTTTGGATATCTATATTACAAGGTTAACTTTTTTTTCTGCCTATTTCAAAACATTGAGATTTTGGATATCTATATTACAAGGTCAACTTTTTTTTCTGCCTTTTTTAATACATCTAGATTTTGGATATCTATATTACGAGGTTTTTTTCTGCCTAATTCATTACATCTAGATTTTGGATATCTATATTACAAGGTTAACTTTTTTTCTGCCTATTCTATTACATCGAGATTTTAGATATCTATATTGCAAGGTTTTTTTTTTCTGCCTAATTGAATACATTAAGATTTTGGATATCTATATTACAAGGTTAACTTTTTTTCTGCCTATTTCAAAATATCTAGATTTTGGATATCTATATTACAAGGTTAGCTTTTTTCTGCCTATTTGAATGCATCTAGATTTTGGATATCTATATTACAATGTTAACTTTTTTTCTGCCTATTTCAGAACATCTAGATTTTGGATATCTATATAACAAGGTTAATTTTTTTTCTGCCTATTTCAGAACATCTAGATTTTGGATATCTATATTACAAGGTTAACTTTTTTTTCTGCCTATTTCAAAACATTGAGATTTTGGATATCTATATTACAAGGTCAACTTTTTTTTCTGCCTTTTTTAATACATCTAGATTTTGGATATCTATATTACAAGGTTAATTTTTTTTTCTGCCTATTCTATTACATCGAGATTTTGGATATCTATATTACAAGGTTAACTTTTTTTTTCTGCCTATTTAAAACATCTAGATTTTGGATATCTATATTACAAGGTTAACTTTTTTTCTGCCTATTTCAGAACATCTAGATTTTGGATATCTATATTACAAGGTTAACTTTTTTTTCTGCCTATTTCAAAACATTGAGATTTTGGATATCTATATTACAAGGTCAACTTTTTTTTCTGCCTTTTTTAATACATCTAGATTTTGGATATCTATATTACGAGGTTTTTTTCTGCCTAATTCATTACATCTAGATTTTGGATATCTATATTACAAGGTTAACTTTTTTTCTGCCTATTCTATTACATCGAGATTTTAGATATCTATATTGCAAGGTTTTTTTTTTCTGCCTAATTGAATACATTAAGATTTTGGATATCTATATTACAAGGTTAACTTTTTTTCTGCCTATTTCAATACATCTAGATTTTGGATATCTATATTACAAGATAAACTTTTTTTCTGCCTAATTTAATACATTAAGATTTTGGATATCTATATTACAAGGTTAACTTTTTTTCTGCTTATTTAATACATTAAGATTTTGGATATCTATATTACAAGGTTAACTTTTTTTCTGCCGAATTTATTACATCGAGATTTTTGATATCTATATTACAAGATAAACTTTTTTTCTGCTTATTTAATACATTAAGATTTTGGATATCTATATTACAAGGTTAACTTTTTTTCTGCCTATTTCAATACATCTAGATTTTGGATATCTATATTACAAGGTTAACTTTTTTTCTGCCTATTCTATTACATCGAGATTTTAGATATCTATATTGCAAGGTTTTTTTTTTCTGCCTAATTGAATACATTAAGATTTTGGATATCTATATTACAAGGTTAACTTTTTTTCTGCCGAATTTATTACATCGAGATTTTGGATATCTATATTACAAGATAAAGTTTTTTTCTGCCTAATTTAATACATTAAGATTTTGGATATCTATATTAAAAGGTTAACTTTTTTTTCTGCCTATTTCAAAACATTGAGATTTTGGATATCTATATTACAAGGTCAACTTTTTTTCTGCCTCTTCTATTACATCGAGATTTTAGATATCTATATTGCAAGGTTTTTTTTTCTGCCTAATTGAATACATTAAGATTTTGGATATCTATATTACAAGGTTAACTTTTTTTCTGCCTATTTCAAAATATCTAGATTTTGGATATCTATATTACAAGGTTAGCTTTTTTCTGCCTATTTGAATGCATCTAGATTTTGGATATCTATATTACAATGTTAACTTTTTTTCTGCCTATTTCAGAACATCTAGATTTTGGATATCTATATTACAAGGTTAATTTTTTTTTCTGCCTATTTCAGAACATCTAGATTTTGGATATCTATATAACAAGGTTAATTTTTTTTCTGCCTATTTCAGAACATCTAGATTTTGGATATCTATATTACAAGGTTAACTTTTTTTTCTGCCTATTTCAAAACATTGAGATTTTGGATATCTATATTACAAGGTCAACTTTTTTTTCTGCCTTTTTTAATACATCTAGATTTTGGATATCTATATTACAAGGTTAATTTTTTTTTCTGCCTATTCTATTACATCGAGATTTTGGATATCTATATTACAAGGTTAACTTTTTTTTTCTGCCTATTTAAAACATCTAGATTTTGGATATCTATATTACAAGGTTAACTTTTTTTCTGCCTATTTCAGAACATCTAGATTTTGGATATCTATATTACAAGGTTAACTTTTTTTTCTGCCTATTTCAAAACATTGAGATTTTGGATATCTATATTACAAGGTCAACTTTTTTTTCTGCCTTTTTTAATACATCTAGATTTTGGATATCTATATTACAAGGTTAATTTTTTTTCTGCCTATTCTATTACATCGAGATTTTGGATATCTATATTACAAGGTTTTTTTCTGCCTAATTCATTACATCTAGATTTTGGATATCTATATTACAAGGTTAACTTTTTTTCTGCCTATTCTATTACATCGAGATTTTAGATATCTATATTGCAAGGTTTTTTTTTTCTGCCTAATTGAATACATTAAGATTTTGGATATCTATATTACAAGGTTAACTTTTTTTCTGCCTATTTCAATACATCTAGATTTTGGATATCTATATTACAAGATAAACTTTTTTTCTGCCTAATTTAATACATTAAGATTTTGGATATCTATATTACAAGGTTAACTTTTTTTCTGCTTATTTAATACATTAAGATTTTGGATATCTATATTACAAGGTTAACTTTTTTCTGCCGAATTTATTACATCGAGATTTTTGATATCTATATTACAAGATAAACTTTTTTTCTGCTTATTTAATACATTAAGATTTTGGATATCTATATTACAAGGTTAACTTTTTTTCTGCCTATTTCAATACATCTAGATTTTGGATATCTATATTACAAGGTTAACTTTTTTTCTGCCTATTTCAATACTTCTAGATTTTGGATATCTATATTACAAGGTTAATTTTTTTCCTGCCTATTTCAAAACATCTAGATTTTGGATATCTATATTACAAGGTTAACTTTTTTTCTACCTATTTGAAAAAATTGAGATTTTGGATATATATATATTATATGGTTAACTTTTTTTTGCCTATTTCAGAACATCTAGATTTTGGATATCTATATTACAAGGTTAACTTTTTTTTCTGCCCATTTCAAAACATCTAGATTTTGGATATCTATATTACAAGGTTAACTTTTTTTCTGCCTATTCAAAAAAATTGAGATTTTGGATATATATATATATTATATGGTTAACTTTTTTCTGCCTATTTCAGAACATCTAGATTTTGGATATCTGTATTACAAGGTTAACTTTTTTTCTGCCTATTTCAGAACATCTAGATTTTGGATAGCTATATTACAAGGTTAATTTTTTTTCTGCCTATTTCAGAACATCTAGATTTTGGATATCTATATTACAAGGTTAACTGTTTTCTGCCTATTTCAATTCATCAAGATTTAGACATAAGAAACTTTAAATCATTCCCACACCTTGATAAATCCAGAATTCTGCAAAGTCTTTTTTAAGATTCAATAAATCCTTCGCACAAGAGCCAGAGTTACACTTCCTGTATTCTTTTGATCAACCAATATTAAATTATACAATTGTCTTATCAACCTCTATGGTTGAGTATTGAGCACTTTTGAGATGAAGATACTGAATTAATCATCATCGTAGATACCTATAATCAGTCAACTAATGTCCTCTATAATTTAAATTATTGAATTTTCTACACTAGAAGAATTTAAGATCCGGTACAAATTTGGATTGATCACTATTTCAAACAGCTAATTTTGCATCAGAGCTTTTGATACCTAGTTTGATCCAGAATTCCCCAAAACCTAACTGATTCAACAGATCCCACACACATGTGGCCCAGTAAGACGCAGACGACATCGCACGATACAGTCGTCTCATCCACTGCGCTATTTTTTAAATAATTTTCACTTATATTCATTATATTGAATTGATTTTAATTAATCTTCTAGATATCTAAAGCAATCCGTTAATTAGTAATCATACTAGCTATATTTTAATTGTCAGTTGAATTCATCACTATTTGAATTCATCAGAAATTAAGATAAAAGCACATTTTTAGTGGTAAATTAGAAATTCCCTTAGCCGAATGCTATATAATCTTCCCTTTTACAGTACACTGTGTATAAGGACCGAAAGACCTTGTTATGACTGGACCTCCCTGGTGCGGTGCGAGTCATGATGCTGGAATATAGATTGAAGGAGAGGGGTTAGTAAAAGAGAGCTATTAGCAAGAGGAATAAGACCTAAGTTTAGGATATCCTGTCAAAATAAGGCTCTCAATCTGACATACACAGTGAAATTGAAATATTCCCCCTTCCAAATTCAGGAATGTATTTGTGCACGTACAGATTTGTTTTATCTCCCTTCGATCGGAAGTAAATCTGCGTTATTTGAATTTGGCAATTTGTATCAAAACTAATACAGCTGTATGAAGACATAATAGGTTCACTTTAGATACAGATAAATAAATGTGCTCAGATACACATGTATTAGCTTTAAATGTCCATGGACCTGAATTAAAAATATTTTCATATTATAATTGAATTTACCTTAATTGTAGATATCTAAGTAATACGTTAATGAGTAATTCATCTTAGATTCTAATTGTCAGTTAAACAATATCTATTATGCGTCACTTGACACACAGTATGGTTTTAGATATTATTTGAATCAGTTAGGTTTTGGTAAATTTTGGAAATATTGACCATGAGCATGACCAGTCACCGTAAGTACGGCAGTTGGAGATATAAATACTGATCAGTCGATGAGACTGATTCAGATGTACTCATACATATATCAGCTATATTTAAATTTTCAGTTTAACGAAATTTATATTATGGACCTGTATTATGTATAAATAATTTTTGATCATAGAAATATTGAATTCATCTTAATTGTGGATATCTAAGCCATTTGTTAATGAGCAATTTGTCCTAGCTATATATATACATGATAATTGTCAGTTAAACAATAATCATAGCGCAAAACAAGGCACAGAGTATGGCTCTGGGGAATGATTTGAATCAATTTAAGCTTTGTTTCATTCTAGATTTGTCAAAGCGCTTGAGACCTAAGTACGGTTTCTAAAAGACCCGCAGTCCATAGTTTTCCCCATATTACACCAGATCTCGATAGAGCCCTAGACACTATTTCATACATCTTTCCGCGGAGAAATTCATTAATGCAATGGGTAAAGCAGCACATAATATATACTGTAAAGTGCCTGAATGTTTATAAATGTATCAATATACTATTTGTAAAAAAATCTATTAACCGACGAAAAAGTTTTATTGATATATATATATATCTTTACAAGTAAAGCCAGCCTTAATGTACATGGGGCCCTAAAATATCTACACTAGAAGATTTTCTCATCAAATATTATATGATATTGAATGATTGCTAATTTCTAAGCGATCGGTTAATTAGTAAATTGTCCTATCTATGGAGTGGGACCTGTATTACATACTGTATAAATAGTTTTTGATCATAGAAATATTGAATTCATCTACGATTCGTTTCAAATTTTTCAAATTGGTTACCTTCGAAAATATCAATGCCATCAAATTTGTACATCTACAATTCAGCAAATAGTTAATATTTGAACATCAACACTGGTCTAACGTTATGTTCTATGTTTCCTAACTATGTGATATCTACACGGACAAATAGCCAGGTAAGTTGGAAGATTAAACTCACAATTCATGTTGAAACTATATCTCAGTTTAGGTTAACTCAACAGACCTACAAACAAGGCACTCAACACAACCATTTACCCCTAGTGACAAACCTAACTTGTCTTATCTATCGACCAAGGATCGAAGACCAAAATCGTGCATTAATGGAGCTCAGCTTTTATTAGACTCTCACATTGCATGAACATTATCAAATAGTTTCCGAAAACATTATATTATCCATCAGACTGGTTTGAAAAAGGTGATAAGCAAAAAAATCAATACTTTACTACAGAAGTCCGCTATAGTCTTCGCCGCTCCTGGATTTCAGTGTTTATAACATGCACTATTATCTATGCTGCTCCTAATAAGATACACTATAGTCTTTGCTGCTTTTAAAACAGTGTTTATCGTGAATCAGTGTTTATGAGATTCACTATTGTCTCTGCTGCTCCTGACATTTAATGTTTTATAGAAATCAACCACCGATTGTAGAAGAATCCATCATTGAGTGATTAATCCGTTGCTGGTTCCTAAACTTTTCATCTGGGCTTCTGCAGTTTTCATCAGCAAATGGGTCGATCAGTATTCATCTACTTGTGAGTGTCTTCTACAGGCCAATTTTTCCGAGATGTAGTTTGCCTGAAACAAACTGAAGAAAGCAAAACATTTCAGACAGATTTATCATAATTTACGTGTCATTTCAAATTACAAGCCACCCTGTTTTTCACAAAGTAAAATTCATTGACGTCAATTGCTGATTTAAACCCCAATAATTAATTGCAGTAGTAGGACTAGTTCATCACTGTTTAAGACTAGTGAAGATTAAAGCAGCCATGTGGACCGGTAAATAGATTTGGATGATAGCCACTTATGAAATGATGTTCATATGAGGACTGAAATTTCTATATACAGGTAATTTCATGTATATCAACTTACCTTTAAAGATTGCTGGGTTCAGTTCTGGTCTTTTCTGTGCCCCGTTCCAATTTGTAGATTTTGGACGAGTAGTTGATCTCAAGCTGGGTTTTTTCCCATAGTTGAAATTTAGCTGCAATGATTAAAAGAAGATATCCAGTAATGAAAAAATAATTCATTTAGAATTTATCGAAATAATTCCATGTATATCAAGTTACCTTTTATGATTGCTTGGTTATCGGCGATTATCCTATTAGTTGGTTAGTTAGTTGGCCTCATCTGTGCGCTGTTCCAGTTGGTCGATTTTGGACGAGTAGTTGATCTAAAGCTGGGTTTTTTCTTATAGTTGAAATTTAGCTGCAATGATTAAAAGAAGATATCATGTAATGACAAAATATTTCATTTCAAATTTATCGAAATAATTTCATGTATATCAAGTTACCTTTAATGATTGCTTGGTTATCGTGGATTATCCTATTAGTTGGTTAGTTAGTTGGCCTCATCTGTGCCCTGTTCCAGTTGGTCGATTTTAGACGAGTAGTCGATCTCAAGCTGGGTTTTTTCTTATAGTTGAAATTTAGCTGCAATGATTAAAAGAAGATATCCTGTAATGAAAAAATATTTCATTTAGAATTTATCGAAATAATTCCATGTATATCAAGTTACCTTTTATGATTGCTTGGTTATCGGGGATTATCCTATTAGTTGGTTAGTTAGTTGGCCTCATCTGTGCGCTGTTCCAGTTGGTCGATTTTGGACGAGTAGTCGATCTCAAGCTGGGTTTTTTTCTTATAGTTGAAATTTAGCTGCAATGATTAAAAGAAGATATCCTGTAATGACAAAATATTTCATTTAGAATTTATCATAATAATTTCCATAAACAATATACCTAGAATAGCCTACTCGGTTATATTCGTAACACCGAACAAATTATAAGCGAACATACGATACCTAGTCGAATGAAATGCTCGCCATTTTGTTTTGGGTTCCACATTGGGTTTTCCCAATGGGCTTTCCCAATTACATCAGAAGTTCCCGGAATTTCCGGAATATCCAACAAACAGCCAATTACATTCAATGTAGCTCAGGTAATGATGTCAACTCAGATAAATAGAAGCGAGAAAATTTAGGGGGTTTATGAAGTGAGGACCTGAGGTCGAAAAGTACATCAAGATGAGTCGCACAAAAAACGGCAACACTTCTACGAAGGATTGAACTTTTATATATTTCAATTCCAAGTATGCAAATTCTCATATATGAAAACGTACCATTACTTAGTGCTAAAAAGCAGGGTTTTTACGTGTTTTTCAAGAATAAGTCCCCTAAAAATAACTTGATCACTATGAAATTTTTGTGGGCTCGAGAATTCATTATAAGCCAAACCATGACACCAAAAATCAACACTATTGGTTCAACAGCCAATGTTTGTGCCTTGTTGACACACCGGTACTCTATTCATTTTCAATGAAAACTGCTTCTCCAGACCATTTGCATAGGCAAACCGAAGGTTCACCAAAAATCAACTCACATTTCAAGTTTGCTGGGTTCAGTATCGGTTAAAATGTTCTAAGTTCGTATCAAATATCAAATTACCTAATATGATGGCTGGGTTCATTATCGGAGGATCTCCTAAGTTGGTTGGTTGAGTTTCATCCAAATTGCTCCCTTCTGTGCACTGTTCTCTAATCGGCAGAACTTAGTTGATGAGCTCTCGTTTGACTTTTGAGTTGGTGTCCCTTACAATTGTGACACACCTGCCAGGAGCGAAACAGGCGGGAATCGAAGTACAGATATAGTTGTGTGATCGTCGGTCGAATTTACATCATTTTTTTTCGATAATTTTACAATATTTGGTCTGTTTTTTCATATAAGTAGTCCGAAAGTTTACAAGGATGAAGATAATTTTGTCTAATTTTTTTTTGGAAATCGAAGTACAGATATAGTTGTGTGATCGTCAGTCGATTTTACTTAATCTTTTTTCAAAATCGAAGTACTTCTTTGTCTTCTTGGGTGTCGTCGAAGCTGAAATTGAGTAAAAGAAAAACATTTTGTAGTCACACATTTCTTCATCATTAATCCTAATTTATATGTGAATCAACTTAACTTTCAAGATTGCGGAGTTCACTATTCTTTTTTCGGCATCTTCTGTAGTCGCCTTCTACCATCTTCTTCTTCTTCAACTTCTTGGGAGTCCTGGAATGAAAAAAAAGAGAAGAGCGATGAAAACCTGGTACGGAACAAAACTAATGTTCGAAAGCTTTTCAGCTCTCCGTCGTCGGTCACATGCCGAGAACACCAGACAAAGAGCCAGCCAGGAATATACTGCCCTCTACACGCCCTCACACAGAACGCGAAAACCAGAATGACAACGCCTCACATTCCCCATCTAACTGCAGGATGTACTGGGTGACGTCAGTAACTGACACACCTAAAAAATTGCACGAAACACAAATAGCGCAGTACAACCAGCTTGACCGGGTTGAGATTCAAGATCTCAACTAGCACTCAAAAGCGTGACAAGAGACTTCATCCACTGACCGAGGTTGTCACAAGGACACAATGAAACTAGCACTCACAAGCCGACAAGAGACTTCATCCACTGACCGAGGTTGTCACAAGGACACAATGAAAACTAGCACTCAAACTAGAAATCAAAGAGCGTGACAGTAGAATCATCCCTCAGTCGACTCAGAATACCAGAAACAAAGAGCGTGACAGTAGAATCATCCCTCATCCGGGCGGTCACAAGGACACAATGAATGCTAGTAGCGTGACAATCCAGTATAACCGCTCCACTTGTATCCCGCGCAATCCCACAGATATGCCCGTCATTGACATCACTCAGCACACTTTGTAGATAGGTGGGGGCAGTGAGGCCTCGTCATCCTGGTTTTCGTGTTCCGTATGAGGGCGTGTAGAGGGCAGAATTTCCTGACCGACTCTTTGTCTGACATCCTCGACACATGACCGGCGAAGGAGAGCTGACGCTTTCGGACATTAGTTTTGTTCCAGCAAACGTTGAAATTCGACAGAGAAATCGGCCCTGAAAAACAAAACGGGTTAATTGCTGAAAAATAGAACAGATTAATTAACACGGAACAGTACAGGACAGCACAGAGACAAACAGTAACACATAAAACATAAAGACGTCGTTCCTCAGGAAGCAGGAACAGGAGCAGGAGCGGGAGCGCAGCGAAAATCGCCAGGAGGAGAATCCACGGTAGCATGTTCACAGTGTGAGTGTGCAGAGGTGAATGAATGGTTTCCTATGCTTAATACATACCGTGGTCAGCCGGTGACGTATTCAATAGCGCGTATGAATGATATCAACAACCCTGAATAGCCGCAATTGTGTCTCTATTGTTGAATGGATTTACATTGAGCTTAGGTTCCTGCACGGGGGTTGAACACGCGCCAGTAGCCAGCTATACAATATTGTGGAACTTTAATAAGGCCATGGCAAAAAATAAATTACTTGATTCCCAACAGTCCCCCTCTCCGAATTTAGGAGTAAATTAGGCCCCTCAAAGTTGATACTTGTTTCTCATCCAAACCTCTCTCGCCGGACATGACGAGGGCGGGCGAATTTTTTGGTTATGAGATTTTTTGAAATATAAAAGTGGAAATAAACTCGTATCTTATATATTTTCCAGGGAGAAGTTTTTTCTTTGTAAATCCAAAAATTATTCACTGTGTGACTTAAGACTTAAATCTAACGCATTTCAAAATCCATTTCCTATAATATGTGATTTCTAATTCTTATTACGTATATATTAAATCATCTATGACAAGTGAATATCTAATCCAATAGAACGATAGCCACACTCGAATGTGGTGAACGGATAATAAGATAAAAACCCACTATCTACAGATTAAAAGAATTTAAAAACAAGAATTTATTTATTCAATCTAAAATATATAGAATACACGACATTTCAATCTCACCCTAGAGATCATCATCAGGTGGGTTCACCTGACGATGGTCCAGCAGGTTCATTCCAAGACGATAACAGCGGTGAACTGCAAGTACAACCTGGAAGTTAACAGCCTCTTGGCATTGCAAATTGCAATTCACATTTCAAAGAAGACGAATTCTGTGAGAACAAAATTAAGGACACAACAAAATATGCATCACAAATGTGCGAAAAAAATATTTATTTCTGTGAGAAAAATATCCAGAAATTTGGCAGAAAAAGTGTTAGGCGCTATAATAAAATAAATCAGTTGAAAAGAATTTCCTTTTTCTTATTCTTTTACTATACCCATGGGATCAAGCTTTCCTCAAAGAACCAAAGATTCTAAATTTTTTTTTTTCTGGATTTCGCATCGAAATAAGTGGCGCACGTGGCCAGCAGTACCAGTTTCCTTTGGTGAGAGGGGGCGGTGACCGGCAATTTCTTTGCCAACCGTGATGTTTCCGCGCCTCTCTGCGAGAGCTGGGTCCATGCTCCTGCAAGTTTTTCGATGGCAATTCGATCGTATGGTGGGATCCCGCATCCTTGTGTAATTCAAATGTCGAACGAAAAAAATGAACTTAATCAGTGCTGTGGCGCAGATTTGACTGCTCACTTCAAGCATGCGCGTATTTCCCTGGGAGTCGAACCGGTGCGGGTCCGGTTGAACCCTATTCCTAAATTCAATCTCATTGCTAAGGCGATTTTAAAATCATTTGACCAACGCGGTTCATTGTAAAATATTCAACGACTCAATCAAGATAGAAAATCCACAAATTCTTTAAATTCTAGAATCACCCACCCCAGTCGCAGTAGTCAATTTGATCAAATGTTTCCGGAACTTCCCCCACAAAGTCTCAAACCGGACGTACTCTGACGTCATTTTATTCTGACATCAGCTAGTCAGATTCAGTTAAAAATACATTTTCTAGAATCCACATATACGCGTTTATCAAAGGGACGTCGCCCGTCGTCCGTCTATTACATGATTTATATATAAACAATTGTAGTCATTTTATGACTGCTCTTACATTCGTTATTATTTAATGTATATTTGAACTAAATGTATTTAGCAGCTGTGTTCAGAACTGCTTCAGTATAAGCAATAATAATAGATATACATCATAGATAGTTTTTGGTAATGAATGAGAGTGATTTTAATAAGTACTTCGAGGTCAACCACCAATGTGGATATGGTATAAATCTACAGCCCTGAACTTGCCCCCTCAGAGTTTGGTGTTTGTAGTACTTTTCAATTTAAATATCTTTCGTGAAGTACTGAACGCATGAGAAGTGTGGACGATCAGTTTTTGAAAGTTTGCTGATAATAAAATGTCTTAAGTCTGTAATTTGCACATCATTTCAATTCACTAAGTCACACGTGAAGCCCATATTACATGCAAAAGCCTGGACAATCAATAATTGGAATGTTGATAATGTATCAAATATCTGAGGGGCGCAGGGTCCAGGCTGCAGAATGATACCTGTAAAACATTTGTTACTTCAGCCAGTTGTGCCACTTGAAATGAATGCACATGTAAATCTATAATTTCAAATGGTAAATGAATGAAACAAATGCAACATTTTTTGACAACTTTTGCCTTCGATGTATGTGACAAAAAATTCACTGTACCTTTCAACATAAACATTCAGTGAAACCCTGTTACAACACATTTCCAGGGACCAAAACATCTGTTGGTTATAACCGATAGTTTGTTATATCCAGTATGAATCAATTAAATTGTCTTACTTAAGACGAAATTCTATATTTGTTAAATGCAATGATGAATCGTTGTATCCGAGTTCGTTATAACAGAAGTTCCGCTGTAGAGAATACTTACCCATACCCCGGTAAAAATACAACTAAATAAATCTAAAATACTCTTTTGATTTCGGGAAAATATTTGATGCGATAACTCTGAAGAATGCCGATTGGTAATTCTCTCTTTAATACTTGTGTTGAACAATCACAGTTCAAATCAACAACTAATTTCATTACATTTATCGAGTTTGAGCAACATAACAATAATCTATTTTGAGATCTCGTTTAAACTATGGAACTAAATGTTATCACCGTAGTCAGATAATATAAGTGTCATCAACTGAGGGACCGTTCACAAAATACATACGCAAAATTTTGCTGAAGTTCTCCCTCTCAAACCTAGACTACGGCTACTATGTGAGAGTAGTTTCTACTCTTTAAGAGCTCAACTACTCCCAAAAACATCAAAATACTCCTAGTTCATTTTCAATTAAACTATTATAGACAAAAATAACTCATTTTTGTTTTGGTGAAAACTACAATGAGAGATATTGTGTAGTCTGGTCTACAGCAGATATGGTGTAGTCGGGTCTGCTCATGTTTTCCATTTTAAGGAATATCTACCCCCTCCCCTCTTGATGCATATGTATTTTATGAATAGTTCCTGTGTACACACACACACTTTTACAACTTGTATCTCACTCGGGTGATTACTGAACATATTTACTAGATCTGGTCTTCAAATCTATCAAGTTTCATCTCTTCCATAATGAGTCAAGTACCTGTACTCAGGAAAAGAGTTTAAAATACGTATATTGAGCATTGTATATTTAACTACTCCTTAGGGAGCACAAAATCTTGATTATACAAGTGTTTTTGACTGAGGCCATGGGTTTGCGCCTGAGTGACGCAGGCCAAATATGGTCCGACCAAACACGTCACACCAGGCCTATGCCAAATTTTAACACGGGTCAATTTATTCCATGTGAATGCTATGTGGTTCTGGAAGTGCCTCTGCTTACGGTGCTTACCACTGCATCGTTTTGAAAGCATTTGAGTAAGTGATGTAAGTGTGTGAACACACTCTTACTAGGTATGGGCCAAATATAACTCGGCTCTGACTCTTCACACACCTTGAAATGGGTGATCTGAAGCCGGAAAGAATTTCTTCAAGTAGACTGCGCCTTACTCGGTACCGGTCAAGTCCTTCGCGTGAAATGGTATTTCCCCGATTCTCTACTCGAAATGAAATATTCACAGTCTAAACTGACGCTACTGAGTAAGACGCAATTTACTACTGAGATTAGAAAATGCAATATATATCATATAACAATTTTTTTCATTGTGAAGAAAAAACCCACAACACGAAGTACAGTGAAACACCCCTATAGTCGTTGTCATACCTCGGACAATCTCTATGCTTGATGACAGCTTACCCTTAGTAAATTGAACTGAAATAACACAAATTGGGAATTAAGAACAAATAGAGATAACTTATCTGATGAGGACAAAGCGTTTCAATGTAGAAACTAAAGGAGGATTTCGACGTTTTGAATCAAAGGCTATGATCCATTTTCAAAATATTTTGAAAATGTTTCTAAAACGGCGATTGTCAAAATCTTTTATTAGTTTTATTAAGTATTGTGGGTTTTTTCTTCAATTGTATTACGTAGATAGTCACTTGTCTATGGAAACCAAGTGTCATCGTATTCGACCATTGAGAGGATCAATCGGTTTTAGTTCAGACTTTAAATCCGGATAACGCGAACTCCACGGACTGAGTTCACACGCCGTCATATCCGAACATGGAGGTTTCTCTCCGTGGTAACAACTAGATTTCACTGACCAATACGGCTGCGCTAGCTGCGCGATATATTTTCGTAACCGGCCGCCGTAGATTCGAGCGTTTTTCGTGATATCGTTTATCGTATTTTTATGCTCTTCCAAGCCTAAAAACGACGCGACTTTTGAAAAGTTTCTCCCCGTGTACATGAACGCGTCTAAATGACCGGAGTTCGAGATGTACGCTTCGCGCGGCGTTACATCAATACCGTGCACGGTGGCTAAAGGTAAAACCAGGAACGTCGTCTCCGCGACGACCTTCCACTGATAAAGCAGACGCACCTTCCAGACGCCGGGTAAAATTGGTTGTTGGAAGTTCGGATTGAAAACCGTTGTGTGCTGCATTTTGTTTTTGATGGCGATGTCGAACGCCGCGATCAGTCGGTCGGTTGGGTCGATCCAGACGAACGTAGCCGTGAATTTCTCGCCGGCGCCCCAGCTGTGCACTAACACTATCTCACTGTACGGCCCGATGATCGACGCAAAGTTGCGAAATATTTCTTCTTTCGGATCGAAGTCGGTACCGACCTAAAAATGTAAGACTATTCGATTTAGGGGCTGGATTTAGAGGGGGACCAGAGCCTTGTCATTTCTAACTGAAGTTGCAGTTTTCATCGAGGCAGATTCTAAAGAAAATTCAGAAAATTTTACACAAGATTTGAAAATTCTACACTTATCAGAAATTGTATCTTTTTGTCAAACTTTCTAAAACTGTAGGGGAAACCCCACCGGCTCTCCCTGCTTAATCTCTTACTAAATATAAACGTCTTTCCCTTTTTTGAAAATTACGATCATCAAATCATTCAAATTTGACACCAATACTCTCGCAAATTGCATCTTCGTATATTTTTCTGAAACCTGAGGGGGGCATCCCCCACCGAGGAGAGAATCGTTACCTTCAGTTGTTTAATGCGACCGGCCGGCTCGTCTTGTACGTCTGACAAATGGTAATAAGTCTTTTCTTGAAGCCACGTTTCTATTCGATATTTCTTTCTGATCGCGACATTCCTGACGTCATAGAACAGTAATATCCCTCGCACGCTGTCAGCTTTCGAATAGACATTCATCTCTAGCGGTGAATTGGGCAGAACGTCGCATCGTTTACCATCGCTTTTCAAATCGTCAAGACTCAAGTCCATAAACGCTCGGAAATATGACAATTTCGCGTCGGAGTCCGACTTTCGTGTATCTAAATGGTGCCATTCGTTCTGCCAGTAGGAATCGAGAACTCGCGACATCTGAGCTGAAATAATCGTTTCATAATATAAAACACACATAAATAATCAATGAGAAAGGGAATTACGTAGAATAAAAGAACAGGAGTCAGTTCCACAGTTGTTAACTCTGAGTTAAAGTTAGTTCATTTTCAATGAGTTAACTCAGAGTCAAATCTTAACTCAGAACTGTGGAACTGGTCCCAGGACACTTATTTAACTGTTCCGCTTGTGAACGCGTATAAACCTGATGTGAAAATGTATGAAAATTACCGTTGTCTTCGCGGCCGTACAACAAGTGATCGATCTGATTGATTATCTCTTGACTGACGATCGCTTCAAATTTACGAGCGAAATAAGTCGGCAGAGGCTGAGTGTTCTATCGAATAGAAATAACAACGCTTTCATTATTATTGAACATTAAAGACAGGTACGTAACATACTGAGGTATTGCATACTTCGTAGAAAATGGCGGTGTGCTAAATTTTTAATTAACTCGGTAAGAATTGTTGGTTCAAGTCGGTATCATGCTTACAAGGAATTCAAGATGGTCGCCCTGGTGGCCATATTTGAAGGCCAATAACCCCCATCGTCAAAAGGTTAGACATCTTATCTACCTAAACCCTCAATCAGAAAGAAGCCTGTGTCATGCTACCAAGAAATTCAAGATGGCCAGCCTAGTGGCCATTTCAGATGGCTCTCAAAAGGGCCGGACATCTCAGCTGCTCCAATTCCTACATCAAGTTTGAAAATAAACCACCAAGAATTGCAGGCTGCATGGTGCTAACAAGGTCTCAAGGGGATGTGGCACAGTGACTAAAATAGAATGTATCCCCACATAGACATAGATTGGGAGACATGAATATAATCAAATTAACAATCTTTTATGCCTTTATATCTGGAGTTAATTGCTAATAAAACGTGCTCGGTGATGATTTTATCTATGAGGATGATCTATTCAGGCGCTATCTTTCCCTCAAAGAGCTTTGTTTCAGAAACTTTGCTCTAATTTTGAAGATAAGCTTACGAAATGTCAATTTACCAAAACCTTCTTGAAGTCGCCAGGTTTGAGATCATTAGGGGAACAGCCGCACCAGTCAACGACTTTCTTATGTTGACATTTACAGCCTTGTTTGCGACGCCAGTTCGTCAGGTGAAGGTTGTTATCGACGACCGTATTGCAAAATTTACTGTTCTGAAGCAGCGTGTGGAAGAAAGACTGAAAAATGAAAAAACACAATATAAATCAACTGAACAGTTTATCATTACATTAATTATCAATTACTGTTCACATTATCAATGGTGTAATTAACTAATCATGATTAGAGATATCTATTATCAAAGTTAATAACACTTTGTAAAACGGGCCCCTGGCCTTGATTTCATTAACAAAACAAAATTATGATTAGTTGCTGATCAGTTTCAAGAATTGGAAATTGATTGTTAACAGCTTTGCAAAAAGATCCAGGCTCTAGTTTTACTTCTCTCCAGGGAGAGATGACTGATACACAGTTACAGACATAGGCTAAGGGGTATTAATACCAATATCACTTCTCTCCAGGGAGAGATGACTGATGCACAGTTACAGACATAGGCTAGGGGTAATAATACCAATATCACTTCTCTCCAGGGAGAGATGACTGATACACAGTTACAGACATAGGCTAGGGGTAATAATACCAATATCACTTCTCTCCAGGGAGAGATGACTGATACACAGTTACAGACATAGGCTAGGGGTAATAATACCAATATCGCTTCTCTCCAGGGAGAGATGACTGATACACAGTTACAGACATAGGCTAGGGGTAATAATACCGATGTCACTTTTTGCAAAGGAGAGATGACCGATACATATTTCGAGATATAGGGGTAATAATTCCCAATGTACTAGTGTCACTGACCAGATTCATTGTAGCCATTGATACATGAAATACCCTGAAAATCTATCAGAACTCACCTCAGCGGGTAAGAGAGTATATTTGAAGAGTTGTTTCAGACCGATGATCAGGTTATCAGCGTCGGAGAGAACGTACTCGCAGAACCTTCGATTCAACGTCACCCAATCACTGCCTCCGTCAATTCGAATTCCGCTTGGTAGATCTCTCGTACCCAGTCTCCACAGATGAGTGTCGCACTCGTAGAATGTCTTATCCAAACCTTGTTTACGGATGAAACTGTCAAATAGAAAAAGATCACTTGAAAATCATTTGCGCGAGACAACTTTTCAATATCTGATTGAAATTATTCATATATGGAAACTGCAACCTCCTCGACCTATAGACAGTACTAGGAATGGGAGAGGGGGGCTAGAGGTGTTGAATATTCTTAATCTCAAGCCCAGTCTCAGTAGTTTTAGAAGACAAATCCAATACAGTAGATTCCGCCTATAGCAGTCTCTTGGGAAATCCATTCAAACTGGTAGAATAACAAAAACATTTTCTGTCTCTACTGTTTGTCAATGCCAGAAAACCGGCATTTGTCTAAACCGGCTACTGCTATTGTATAAATATTTGTACAGTCTGCTTGCGTCGGATCTCACTGGATAGTTTCTATGATTCCGCAACAGTTTGATGGGTCGTCATCACATGAATTGGCAGGCAACTATGGTAATGTACGAGGTTTGAACTGTACAGGGTTCTATGATATGGATACATACTCAGATGCTTTCTTGCCGAAACATTTGACAAAGTTTCGATCTTTGTGTTCGGTTAAAAATGCTGACAGTTCATCAATCGTCCTGTAACAAAAAACACAACAATGAAATGTAAATATTCGCATGTTGATGTTGCCAGGGAACCAGCCAATGGAGGATGGATATAATTTTTCTAATGATACACTTGATCTAATCTGACTGCTGGATCGGAGCGGATTTGGGGGGTGGCCACAGGGTTCCGGAGCCTTCCCACTGAGGTTGCCCTTTTCATTGAGACAGATTTGGTTAAAACCAGCAAAATATGACAACATTTATCCTCTCGGAGATTTTATCTTTTGGATGTATTCTTATACCAGTAGGGTTAAGGGGGACTTGCTAGTGGCATTTGGTGAACTCAATTTCACTAGACCTTAGACCTTCTATATATATAATGTATATGAGCATGGTATTGATTTTCAATCTTTCCGGAATAACCTAGAATTATATCACGAATATCTCTCCAGCTATGAATCTCAACGTAACGAAGTTAATGATACTACATCATCACTGACCACAAGGGGGAAGCGATATGAAATCTAAATGAAACTATCGCTGTATGACCCTGACCCTATAAACATGTCTCCGAGGTTCTACTTTGTACATTGAAACTGAAGTGATTGCTACATTTCATAAACTTGTAACGGAGCTAAACTTTGGACAATAATTTCAACAGCTTCATTCAATGGTTCATTTTCTCTAATTATTACCGAGACCGATTCATGCAGACTCAAGCCTTACATCAGAGATCGAGGAACCGGATCCAGTTCCATCGTTTGTTCAAATTCAATCCGAGAACTATGGAACGAGATCTCGAATCAGACTTACTTAATCGGGAAGTCCGATTCGCTAAGATTCAAGAAGAAGTCCCACGACCAGTCGTTCATGTTCATCAAGTCATTCATACAACGCAACAACATCTGTAATAAACTAGCGCCACCCCAGATAGTCGACATTCTCCACCGAGTAAATCGCACGTTGTGATAGTCCTTCGTTAAACTGTATAATTCTCGATACAAATAATCTTGTCTCTGAAATACATAACACGAATTGTATCTTTATTTTCGTAGAGCTTCATTTCACAATAAGGAGGTTATCATATTTTTCGTTTGAAATTACCATCGGTCATTCTTAGAACTTGACCAAGAACCAGATACGGTCGACTAGCCTCGTGTAAGCATCCATTTTCTTATGCTTTGGACTGGTGAATACCAGATGATCTTACAATTTCCCCCTGGCAGAACCCCTCGTTTCAGGCTACACAGATACCTTACTACAGGACGTGACTATAAATCTGTGATTTTGAGTTAAATTTACGAATCCGGTTTCAGATTTCAGTGAAAGAAATGTGATCAAAATCGATGTTCACGATAAAAAATTTCTGTCTTCTTGAAGAAATGAATGTGAGCCGAGATTTAAGTAGATACACGAGCGAATCAGATATGATAATTGAGTTAGCCTGGTGTACACGAAATTCTCATAGATCAGTCTAGCGTATCTGATCTCACTGCTGTCACATTCTGAAACTATTACACCATTAATGGATATGTTATAGTTTCTAAACTAATCCCGTGACGCCTGGGTTTTAGTGACAGCCACCGCCCCGCGCACACGCACGCAGGCAGGCCGGGTCTCGTACGCGTAATCGCCTTACTTCACCGCCGTTCAGAGACCGCTATATCGAATCTTTTATGAAATAATCGTTATCAGGCGAATCCAGCGACGCCGCCGTCCGACGCGCAGTGCTAAATCCATAGTCGCCGTGGTTATTAATCAAAGCGTAGGAAATAAAATGCGTACGCGCAGCGAGCCTCGGACAGCCGGTCGCAAACATGATCCTTCATTTCATACGCGTTTCTAGTTTGCAGGGGTCAATTATCGAACCCGCATCAATTGACGAAATTAGACTTTAAAACCGTTTGATGTCCTCGTATTGATTTCGATTCAACGTCGTTAGTCGCTGCGACTAATAGTGCGTGAATAGTTCAATCAAGGGAACTATCACAGCTATTCCCTATAGGAATAATCTAGTTGATTTGTTCATTCGTAATTACAATTCAGCCGTAAACGCTGATTACTGAGTAATTAGTAATCGTATCATAATCATTCGTAGTCAGTCACATCTTAAACGCCAATATTTAGGGGGAGTTCTCTAGTTCTAGTTGTACTTATTACTGACCAACTTCAGATTTTTGCCAGGTACCATATGGACTTTTGTTGTTAAATCAGTTAGTCGACCGGCACTGATATCTGTCCTGCCTGAATGCATGGTTTCACTAGGATTCCAACCCTCAACCTCTCAGTCGTGAGTCAGACACCTTATCCACCATGCCACAGGACAGGACAGGTTCAGGACCGGACATCAGTTCTTCAGGCTCGAACAGAACCCCCCATTGACCCGGGTCTGGCGTGATGCCGGCCTGAAGAAATCTAGAGCATAAATGAAAAAAGAATTCACTCATTGGTGACACGGTTCAAAACAAGCCATAGGCGATGACTATCCTCGGGTTCAGGCTCAAACTCAAACTCTAAAATTACCACGCGTTTAGTTCCCTAGCTTATGTTTGTCGAGACATCTTTTCGACCCCGTTCCTCAGTTATGAGGTCACCTTCAAGGTCGCGTCTCTTATCAGGGATAAGCTAATAACGATTTGCTCAGAAAGCGAAGCCCCAGTTTAATCTCGAACAGCGGAAACCTCTACAGTTCATAAAGGTCGACATTTTTATATCGTTTATCTCCGCTTGACTGCAGCGCGACCATTCAATAAACACGACGCAAGATTCTCCGCTGCTACGGGCAGATATTACATAATTACGACAGACGACGAAGTCTCAGCCAATCAGTGACAGTCTCTCAGCTCGTTCGATTAATCAGTGAAAAAATCCAAACGTAGTCGTACAGAATCTCGTAAAAATTGCGTCACGCCGTATAATTGGATCAATGATATTAGTGAAAAGCTATAGCAGCGATCACATGAGACCATTTGCCCCGGATCAGGTCCGAGTTGAATTTGGCAGTGCGTCACTAGTGAGCATGTACACCACTCACTCTAAACAATGCTTAAACAAAGTGAAGTGAGTCCCTTCCGGAACCAGTTGCAATTCACACGCAATAATTTGAACCCTGCTAAAGTTTGGCTCGGGCCTGGTGCGACGTTTTTTTGTCGGGCCAAAACTGGGGGGGGGGAACTTACCGAATCGACGTGTATGTAGTAATAGTGATTGACGTGATAAATCGCTTTGAACAGTCGTTTGACTTGTCTTACGGCTCGTCCATTCAACGTTAGAATGAACGCTATTCGAATCCATTTATTCACGTTAGAATGCGCCGGGTTGACAATGTTTGCATAGTGATAGTGTTTAACTGAAAAAAATAAACAACAAAAATAAAACGTCTTCAAAACACATGCTATACCGGGTAAACAACAACATCTCATTGTATTAAACACCAGTTAACAATTGACAGCATTGGAGCCAACCACTTCAGACATTCACTGGTGATCAATATTTGAAAGTGTGCTGATAAAATGTCTCATGTCTGGTGTTCAAAAATGTTCTGGTGGTGGTCAAAAATGTCTCAGGTGAAGTTCTGAACAAATGTGAAATGTGGATGATCAGCTAATTATGTCTAAGGGGTGATGTTTGTAGTTTATTTTCAATTTGAAATATCTATGAAGCCTGAACACATGTTTAGTGAGGACGATCAAAAACTGGATGAATGGTGATAAAGTATCAGGGGACATCAGGACGTCTGAGGTAGTACAGTTTTCGATCTTGAGCTCTTTATTTTTGCATCTCCGTTCTCTCTGGGGTAGGGTATGTATCGGTGTTGTGTATCTCGATACATCAGTATTACGGATCCATCAGAAACAGTCAGTCGTAATAACGTCAGTAAATGACTGACACTGATTAAATATTGATCAAGCAGTAGGCCTCGACGCCGACGCCGCCACCGCCGCCACTGGTGGTAACCCGTATTTTTGAAACGGGTCAACATCAATTCGTCATCGAACCGAACGTCAAAAATCAATTGTCAATATCCATTTAGAGAACGCGCGGCCGAGAAAAAAGAAATTCTCATGAATTTCAAATTTGCGACTGACTCGTCGACGAACTGCGGGATCATACGAATAATTGATGCGTGCGCCGCGAATCTAATTGAATCCAAGGATTTGTAGAAGCACGATTCGATTTTTAAGTTCACTGATGAAATTGCCACCGCGACTTTCTTATCTTAGGATATATTGCAGCGTGGCCACGTTCGACCCATTTACAAATCCCATGAGTTTTCCTTGTTATAACACAAAATTCCGCGAGTGAATCAGAGAAATTTCTCGGTTTGAAATTACAATTCATTCATCTTTCATTGAATCAAGTATTGATAAATTAACACGTGGTCAATAGCATCATCCGAATTCCCGGAATTTGCAAAATTTTTGGTAAAATTTATCAAATTCCCTGAGCTTTCCCTAATTTTTTTCTTACGATCTTCAGAATGAATTTTGTTACAGCACATTTTTTTATCATAGCCACGATCACAGAGATAATTTGGCCTGGACTCGACACTAAACAATGCTATCAAATCAATGGTTAGCCCACACCCACAGGACACGTGGCCCAGGTCATCAAAAATGTTCATAGAATTGCAGCTTATAACTAATAGTTTCACTAATAATCCAGATGTAGGTTATTTAGGTCGACCTATATTATCTAGGTCTAGGTCATTGGTTTGGATTTAGGTCACAGACGGTATCGTTTAGGTTACAGATAAACTCCCTTCTTACTCATAAACCGCATCTCTCTCTCAGATATCTCTAAATATAGAATAGAAATGTTCACTGATTTATCGAGTAACACGTTGGAATTCACATCGGTATATCTCTCGAAAATTGACTTCATTTTAAATTGGATGCTTTCACATCGGCTTAAAAACTCTAATTGCCTGAATAAATGTAAACCGGCTAATGGCTTATAAAACAAATGATAGATGAGAAAGTGACAGCCAGGGAGGAGAAAAGAGAGAGAGGGAGACGGAGGGAAGGAGGGGGAGGGGAGAGGAGAAGTGGAAAAGGAGATGGAGGAAGGGCAGAGAGATGGAGAAGAGGGAGAGAAGGTAGGAAAGGAGGAAGAGCAGATGAGGGAAAGGAGGAAGAAAAGGGAGAGGAAGAAGAGAATAGAGGAAAAGGGAGGAGAGAGGAGGAAAGGAGGAAAGAAGCGAGAAGGGAGAGAAGAGAGAGGAGATCTGGAAAGAAGGAGAGAGAGTAACAGGATAAAGGGAAGTCTATAGCGAGTATGCATTACTGATCTAAACCCTGACATTTATATAAGAAAGCGGAGAAGCAGCTACACGCGTGTCTGGCTCAACGATCGAGCTACTGGGCGAGGGGCACAACACAATCTGATTAACTTCGTGTAGTCGGTCTTATAATTACTGCTGTTCACTGAAAACACCCAGTATTCCTAGTTAAATAAACCAGAACGTCTAGACGGACAATCCGGTAATGTCAAACCAGCGAGCACGATATGAGTATGACTTATACTCGATTGGCTCAACTCTAAAGCTATTTGATTAGTATATTTTGGCCGAAGGACAATTCCAATCAGTAGAGGTGTCGGCATATCTGTAACCGGCAAGCGGCGGTAGTCGGTTCAAGTCTTTATCTTCTCTTGTCCCCAGGAATACATTAAATATATCAAAAACAATTTCTTATCCACCTTCCGTTAGCTGAGACTTGATAACAACAAACTTCAGACATTTCCGAGTTGATTTGAATATCTGTAACTGGTATGTGCCACTAGAATGTGCCATGTTTAGCTGCGAAGCAGAATTGAAACGGGAAAAAATCTAAGGCAAGTAACATATTGCACAGCAGAGTTCATATTATCGGTTCAATTCGTGGTTCAAATAGGTAAACCTTTCTCTACCCATCCAGATTGCTGTAATGCAATAGCTGTGATATGGCTGCCTTGGACGCCATGCTAGACTATTATTTTCAATAGGGGTGGACGCATTACCTGCTCCAATTATCATATAAAGTTCCCTAGGAATCCATCAAGAATTGTAGAGTTGTAAATTGGTCATCAACGAAAAACAGTTCATTCTCGACGATGACTTTGACAAACTCTCCATTGAGGTTAGAAATGGCTGAGAATGATAAGCTTGAGACATTCCTGAAAACCAGAACCTAATAAACTCAAGGAGGTAATACTCACATCCTACTCCAGTTGCATAGATATTCTGAGTGAGGAAACCGCCGCACGTTTCGTCCGTTGAACCGGGACATTTACGGTTACAAGATCCTTCGTCTAGTTTACCGTGTCGTCCAAATGAATCGCCGCACCAACATTCTTTAACATACTGAACTCCCGCGTACTGGTAGCCTGGAAAATAATGACAATTTATCAGATTTACTTTACGGATTGTGTTGAAAATGCTTGTAGAATTGATAGTTTTGGGCCTGATTAGATTCACATGCAAGCCACTCAATAAACACTAAACGGAGCCAGGACGAAGCTGAAGCGAGTCACTTCGGAAAGCAGTTACACTTCGCACGCAATAATTTGACCCCCGCTAGAATTTGGCTCAGGCCTCGTCCGACGCCCATTTGGCAACCGTAAACCCTAAACGCTCGCGCCATTGCGGCTATACTCAGCACCAAAACCGGACGACAAATCTCGAAGAAAATTTGAGACGGCAACCTCAGGATTATGAGGAGTGTTTACGCGAAGAATTCGAGCTCAAACGAATCATGAACGGGGAATTAATTAATAGGAGTGGCATTTATCGGTGAGATACTGACAGAGAGTTCGCGTTCTATTCATGAAAACATGAGTGACGACAGCGATGAAACTAATCTCAATTACAACACTTTATAAAACTACGGAAACATATTAAAAAACAGTTCAAATGCTTCTCTGGAAAGAGAGAAAGAGAAAGAGAGAGAGAGAGAGAGAGAGGGAGAGGGAGAGGGAGAGGGAGAGGGAGAGGGAGAGGGAGAGGGAGAGGGAGAGGGAGAGGGAGAGGGAGAGGGAGAGGCAGAGGGAGAGAGAGAGAGAGAGAGAGAGAGAGAGAGAGAGAGAGAGAGAGAGAGAGAGGGGATGGGTTTAAACGAATCAGTCCGACAGATTCCTATGAATTCCTATGAAGTCATCTCACGTACCGGAATGAGAGCAGCACTTAACGTTTAGTGCATTTGAAAAAATTACTTTCAGGGATCAAGGTTTAACACGGGGGTGCCCACTGTTTGACTCGCTATTATCCGGGCTATACCCTGACGCGCATATTGCGGACCAAAAATGCTCGCGTAATCGCCGCTTTCAACATTTGAACATTCGATAATAATAAATCAATTGGACCCGGATTTTTCGACGGAGAAATTTGTTTCAAATTTGAAAATTCTAATCGAATCACAATTTATACGGTAGGTGGAAATAGACGAATGAAGTTCACGTGTGATATTTCCGACGGCAGACGCGTCTCGCCGAGACTCGTTCATTCTTTACGATGACGCGAATCATTTTAATATCGATCATTACCAGTCAGATTTCGGCGTACGATTAGTTACGAAACGACACGCGGCATTTCGTAACAAATCACCGATCGCGTCAACGTGCGTTCCCCCTTCTTTTTTTCGGGTAGAAATTATTACTGGAAATATTGACAGTTTGAGGAATTGCGAACGCTCGATTGATGAAGTTTTTCTCTCAGACGAATTACACGATCACTTTCTCGAAATTGAATTTGTTCGCATCTTTAAAAAGAGGCAGATAATTTACAATTTACGCTGCCTTCCATTTGTTTTATTTGACATTTAAACTTTTTTATTCATAAACTTAGCTAGGTTTATGTTTTCCACTTCTGTATAGGTCAGTTAAAACTAATGAAGTAATTCTAACTCTTAAACTTAACCAAAAAACTAGTTCCAGATCCGTAAAAAGCTGTATATATACATCAGTAACTGATACGCAGACTTTGTTTGACCATGAAGACAGGAACGAACGTTTGACTAGTTTGACCCTGATAGATAATGATTTCTTTGAAAATAGCCATACAGTGATAACATGGAGAACCAGCGTTGACATCACCTACGGCTAATCTCTCATCATCATGCATTATCATTGCATCTAGATCATATGACCATATATCTGTGATTACACAGTGACCATTTGGCCCGGGTCAAATTGGTCGCGATCTGACCCGAGTCAAATTTGGGCCATGCCACATCAGATAATTCGGATACGGTAAAAAAGTATGGCACCCGTGCGAACGGTTGCCTAAAAACACTTGTGTGATCCAGTAGCAATGATACGAGGCACAGTTACACAAAAGGCACTGCTGACTGAGGTTCCTGAATCTAATGAGGGTGTTGAAAGTCAATCAGTAAATGGCCTTTCAGTTACTGAATTTCGATGTTGAACTGATTTTCAGTAAATTTCCACTCAGTACTGTGACGATGAGCTCGGTACTGAATTCATCGAGCCTAACTATTTCAGGTATGCGCAGACAATCAGTGCCGATTAGCTGGTATAAGTGTAAATACGTACGACGAGAGTGGGTCGTGTCTCTCGTCCCGTCTCAACTACGCATTCAATACTTCCATTTCGCGGGTGACTTCTTCAACAATTCTCCCGCTGTCGTCATGTATAATCGATTTATCACCGTGAATCTGATAATCAGTGTATGATAATTACTGAAGAGGGAATTATTACAAGTGAGAAGGAAAGAGAGAAAGAGAAGAGAGGAGAAAGAGGAGAGAGAGGAGACGGAAAGTGAAGGAAAGGAAAAACTGAGAAATAGGAGATAGGGAGAGAGGAGAAATAGGAGATATAGGGGAAGAGAGGAACAGGGATGAAGGATATGAGATAGAGGGAAGAGAGGGAGAGGGAGAGGGGAGGGAGAAGGGAAGAGATGGAGAGGGAGAAGGGAGGAGAGGGAGAGACTGATGCTATCGTGTGCTGCCAGTGGTGATAAATACCGTGACTGAGATGAAAAAAAAATTACATCGCAATAATTAATCCTCTTAATTCATCGACATTCTCTATTCCTGCTCCAGTCCTCGAACCAATAAAAAACTAATCAACGAAATTTCATCATTGTACGCAAAATATATGAGGAGGTAGCTTTCTTATTAGTAACAGATAATAGAATCTGTTTATCAATGATTGGAATGATGAGCCAACTGTGGAAAGTGAGGATTTCACTTGTGGCAAGTTACTCTTTTCACATTTTGGGGAAAAATTCATGGAGTTTAGCTCGACTCATTTCCAGTTAAACCTTAATCCTAAAATAGAGTTCTAAAAAACTGCAAATGAACTTCGCTCTATTCAAGAGTCAAACGGGACACAGCTGGGGACTGACATTTAAGACTTTTATCATGTCTATACATCGACTATAGATGATGAGGCAAATACATGATAAAGTCTTTTGGTCCGCTCTAAATCGCGATGTACTAAAATTAGAACGTTAGCGTGAACACGCACGAGTTTTAAGCCAACGATAAGCGATGGTCTAGTCAGTTCGGCAAATGGTGAAAATCAATCAAATCGGCTGTTCGTCCGGTAGAATAAAAAGACGACGGTCTAATGACTGATATTCGTATCGCGGCAATCAACGTCACGAGAGCTCTCTCTATCCTCCCCGAGTGTGACGCCCGAATCCCGACGATCGGCTAACTAGGTTTCTAACGTATTCGATCATTACGCGAGAAACGCTGATTTGCAACGCGAAGTCGATAATGATAGCGGTAACCGCGACGGACCTGAATAAAGATCATCGCGTTATATCCGCGATCCGGGCTACAGCTGTAGATACATCAAACCGCGAAGACGATTCAATCGGGCGAAAGAACGCAGCGAAAGACGTTTCGTGTTATTTTTTCCTCGGAGAGACGTTTCGTCGGCGGTGACCGTTTATCAAGAATGCGCTCGCGACGCTGACACTAATTACCGTTAGATTATAGTGACCAACGATGTAGAAACGTAGTCGCATATATCTGTGAAATTATAGACCTGTCAAACTATAGACAGTGATATCTGATACTAGTTTTAGATAACGTTTAATTGTATGAGAGAAATTGGTCCCCCTAATTAATCAGTAATCAAGGGGGGGAAGTCCCTCGGTTACACCTTACATATTTCGATGAATTCGAATTAATCAGTAATCAAGGGGGGGGGGGGGTAAGTCCCTTAGTTACACCTTACATATTTCGATGAATTCGAATTAATCAGTAATCAAGGGGGGGGGGGGGTAAGTCCCTTAGTTACACCTTACATATTTCTATGAATTCGAATTAATCAGTAATCAAGGGGGGGGGGGGGTAAGTCCCTTAGTTACACCTTACATATTTCTATGAATTCGAATTAATCAGTAATCAAGGGGGAGGGGGGGGGGTAAGTCCCTTAGTTACACCTTACATATTTCTATGAATTCGAATTAATCAGTAATCAAGGGGGAGGGGGGGGGGGGTAAGTCCCTTAGTTACACCTTACATATTTCTATGAATTCGAATTAATCAGTAATCAAGGGGGAGGGGGGGGGGGTAAGTCCCTTAGTTACACCTTACATATTTCTATGAATTCGCATTAATCAGTAATCAAGGGGGGGGGGGGGGGGTAAGTCCCTTAGTTACACCTTACATATTTCGATGAATTCGAATTAATCAGTAATCAAGGGGGGGGGGGGGGGGTAAGTCCCTTAGTTACACCATACATATTTCGATGAATTCGAATTAATCAGTAATCAAGGGGGAGGGGGGGGTAAGTCCCTTAGTTACACCTTACATATTTCGATGAATTCGAATTAATCAGTAATCAAGGGGGGGGGGGGGGGGTAAGTCCCTTAGTTACACCTTACATATTTCTATGAATTTGAATTAATCAGTAATCAAGGGGGGGGGGGTAAGTCCCTTAGTTACACCTTACATATTTCGATGAATTCGAATTAATCAGTAATCAAGGGGGGGGGGGTAAGTCCCTTAGTTACACCTTACATATTTCGATGAATTCGAATTAATCAGTAATCAAGGGGGGGGGGTAAGTCCCTTAGTTACACCTTACATATTTCTATGAATTTGAATTAATCAGTAATCAAGGGGGGGGGGGTAAGTCCCTTAGTTACACCTTACATATTTCTATGAATTCGAATTAATCAGTAATCAAAGCGGGTAAGACCCTCGATGATGCCTTTCGTATTGCTGTTAATAAAAAATCATCAAATCAGTATTTCTCGCAATGAAATGAGTAATTGTCTCGGCTGCTGCTGCTGCTGCTGTTGTTCTTTGTTGTGTAACCGATGACAAATTAAAGATGACTATAAAAAGATATCACGTAGCGACCAATTTTCAGCGGCTAGTCTTTGATATCCAACAAGGACTCACCGAGACTCACCGATACAGATTGGCTAAATCAAAGAATCCCAATCCGGCTGTTGGTGACAAATTGACGAAGGCAGCAAAATCAGCGCACGCAGTAATATAGTTTGATACCTTACTCCTTATGTACATCATAATGTGATAGGTGGAAAATGTAGGAAAGAGTAGGATATGGAAAAGGACAACATAGGATTGGATAGGAATGGATAGTATAGGATACCATCTGGGAAAGGATAGGGTTGGACAGGATAGGATTGGACGGATTAGGATAGGACAGGATAGGAAAGGATAACACAGGATAGGAAAGGGAGGAAAGGATAGAATAGGACAGACAGGATAGGACAGACGGGCCATTATCAATATCTCCCGAAATGCAAAATTTTCAAAACTTCACTCACTACAGGCCTCGTAGAGTAGAGAGAATCCCACAATTATAACGAAAAAGTCCGAAAATGAAACTTCGAGACAGTAGTTTATTTCAACGTTTCGACTATATCCTAATAGCCATCTTCAGGAATAATGAGATACTACAGAAATTATGAGATATATATATATATACAATCCAGAGACAAAGAGACTAATTCAAGTAATCAGAGATGATACAAACCCTGCTTGAACGTCGATACGAACGAGATGAAATATACTACGAGATTAAGAATGAAATTGTCTCTGGTTGTGATTATTGATCTCACTCGGATCGACACCGAATGAGATCCTAATTGTTGATACAATCTATACATCGAACCGCCCCCGTTCACGTCGTTACGTCTTAAAGCGAAGCCTTAATTATATTACGACAAGCATTGATTACCGATTGGCATTTGTTTGCGAAGGTTAAACCGATCTATCAGGCCTCGCGCACAAAATCGAACCATCAATAATAAATCAGCAGAATCATTGCTGAAAAGCCATTTCTATCTTTAATGGACAATGTGCAAGTAGAAGATATATTACGACTGAATATGCAAATTTCGCAGGCAATCAGGCAGTCTACCCCGGGAGCCCTCTTCAGTCTCGTAATACCTCGATCATTTTAAGACATGTCTATTCATAAAATGGAGTCTCTTTTCTCTGATACAAATGAGTTAAAGAAGACTTTTTAGCAATCCTTCAAAACAGTGTAAAATGGATATGAAACGATGGTTTATTCAGACAGCACAGTTTCACTGGTCGTATTATGACAAATTTGAGTTGTGCGTTCAAAAGATTGAGAGAAATATCCACAAAAATTGATCCCGGACAAAAATGAATAGACTCAAGTCTCTAATCACGACTTGCAAGATCATTCTACATGAAAATTATCTGCAACCAAAATTTCAAACATTTTCATAAAATTTTCACTTTTTTTTCACTATCTTCGACACAAATCTCGACTTAAAAAAGTATTTTTCACATTTTTCGAATCAATCTAATCCCAATGCAATCACATGATTTCATAAAGAATGCGAACACGTTCTCTCCACTCAACACTTACCTAGTCTATAGCAGGTATAAATGCATTTTTCTGGCGAATTGTCGGTTTCAAAAACGACGTTGTAAGCCGACAGATCTCTGTTCGATTTGACATCTTTGAAACATCCGAGAAATTGACCTTCATTTTCATCTGCAAATAAAACAAAACAGAGAGAGAGAATACATTAATACGATATCACGAAAAGTCCAAGCTATGAGTCTACGTTCAACTGCTACTTATTGACAGGGTTGACCTAGAAATATATAGAGTATAGACTTTGGTAATGCAGAAAGATTGAAACCGAATTTTGATGTGCGCTCTAGATGAGAAAATCTGCAGGATGAACTCCTCAAAGATGTTACTACATATTCCTCTAACTTAGACGCCTCGATGCAGACGACCAATCTAAACTACTACTTGCATGCATCTAATTCATTAGCCCAAAACTGTTGGCACATTTATAGATCGAGCCGGGCTCAAGGCATCGAATATTTGATTTCATACACACCTTCTCCGAGTAAATATTAGATATCAACGTTAATTTTCTCTTTCAATAACATTTTATGTACAAATCTTTTACATCTATATTTTGGTCCGAATTTTGGATTAATCTTAAACTCGTTTTGACGAGGTGGTCCCTAGCGTAGCCTATTAAAGCGGTCAGGAGGAAGGTCTCGCCTTGCTGCTTATCCTTTATGAAGATCAGTCGCCTTTTTTTCGCGATATGATCATAAATCAAAACAACAGCGACGCCGTCGTCGGCGTTTGGTTTTGTTCCACCTATCCCTAAAGCAAATACGGACTTATCTTTCGCCGTGGCTGCGGAGCAATGAACGAACCATTAATAATACGACGAGCTGTACGCCGCCACGGCAGACAGCCCACAGTTTGTTGACCAGAGCGTGCTGGGTTCCTCAGAGGCGTGCGTACAGTGGCAATGTCAGTGTAAGTTAATAAACCCAAACAAATTCTCAAGATAAGGGCAGACGGACACGGAACATGAACGAACGAATCGATAACTGCCCATAAACGCGATTGCCTAATATTGGCAGATAATCCATCAAAATTGACAAGATGAAAAATGCCGGGAGTCTTTGGCTAAAAAAAACATGTGTAACAGGGATGTGTACTACATGAATGGGAAGAGAACAAACCAGCCGAATGTCGGAAGAAATTCCTCACGTGAAGGAAGGAAAGTGGTTACAGCCGAACTATGTTACACGGACACAGTTTCACGAAGTTGAACCCCTGAATCATTATCAGATTCACTGAATCCGGTTGAGAAATTTCATTTAACGTAGTACGCTCAGGTTACCGGTAAACTGCCGAAAACGAACCCTGAAGACCTCAGATTTTTCCTGTGAATCGACACTTTTATACCGAAGAAACAAATCATAATGAGATCGATGTAGGACACGACGCGATGTTGAAATCAAACACGATCGCTCATCTGAAGAAATCGATATTAAAATCAAACTCGGATCAATTCAAATCACCGAAGGGGAGAGAGTAGGGAGAGAGAGAAAGAGAGCCGGAGAGAGAGAGTCTTATCAGAGAACACTGATGAATCTTTCATAGAACATCTCTTTAACTGATCTGATCAATCGTGATTTCACGCAACTGAACAACAGTCGGGACCTGCATGAAACTGTATACATCTTAACTACTTCTATGCACGCAGAGAGGAAGAGCGGGCAAGAGGAGAGGGAGGGAGAGGAAGAGGAGAGAGAGGATGAGGAGAGGGAGAGAGAGGGTAAGAGAGAGTACTGGGTGTCTAATTAACAAACTCAAGGTGTTAAAATCTATCAGGCTTATCAAATACACGTACTTAATTGAAAATCTTGAATTGGGCTCCATTCCAGATCGAAAAATAGGAAATCAATTGCTTCCACAATCTAGGTATCTTGAAATCTGAACCCAATCTAGCTACCGTTAACTCTGAACCAAGTCTAGCTAAACTATCTTTAACCGTAGACTCAGTGTAGATATTTTCCGACTCTAAATCCAGTCTAGCTACGTCTTCAATTTATGGGCCAGGATTGTTGATCGTTGACAGGACACCTAATTTCTTCATTCATACACACGCAGCCCATCGGTACGCGCAGTCTAAACTCGACATATTCGTGACATGCCTATCGTGAAGCCCGGATGCAATTACTAACGACATCGAATTATGACGCAATGGGACCTGATTGAAGATGTACGAGTGATCGGGCATAAAACATCTTATTGACAAACTATCGTCGCGAGCAATCAAGCGAAAAACTAATTCTAGCCCCATCTATAACACACATACACATACACACAGACACATGCGCTAGACAATGACGTATCGGATCGAGTCCCGTTTTAAAGAAAAATCCACGACGCTGATGATGATGATGATGATGATGATGATGAGGATGATGTCCTCGTAGTCATCATCGCTTGAAACTGAATTAATAAGAGAAATTTGCATTGGAAAAGTAACGGATTAAAACAATTTGTCTTGATTCGCACGTCTTGAAACCATGTTTGTTTAATGATGTATGCGGAGGTTTTTACGAGCGATATTTCATTATCAACGACTGCTTTAGATTTTCACTTTTTTATAGAACTCAAAGTCGAACGCTTTACTTGTACTTCTTATCTCTTATCTATTTAGAATGTCCCTTACAAATCTGCTGGCAACTTAACAACCAGCTACCAGAACCCTGCATCCCTTCAGGTCCCTGTACAACTTCACGATGATATTGACTTCATTGGGCTGATTTTTGAACTGGTGATTTTGTAATCGAGGTGTGTTTGTAAGAACCCCCCTCTCACCTGCACCCCGCCCCCCGCCCCCACTCAATGCGTTGTTGAAGCTGTAATTAGCCAGTGTTATTGATTTCACATTCACCGATTGCTCTTTGCCTAAGTTTGTTCAATCAGGAAATAAGACACTTGTCGGGGGGGGGGGGGGGGGGGGTATACATCAACGTGTGGCGACCTGACACGCATTAAGGTCACATTTTAGATTAACGCAGTCAACTACAGAGCTACCAACTCGAGCGTGGATTGTAGCGAGGAATCTGTGACAGTCTTATCAGTGCTTATCATTTTTGGAATGAACGGTAAAAGTCCTAAGCGCTTACTTTTTGAACCGAAGGTCTGATGTATATACCATCCGCTATAGTTATAGGATACAGTAAGGGCTCATTCCATTGGTAAAAACTGATTATTCTTTTCTGAGAGTTTGTAACGTTGCTCGATAGAAATTTCACGTCTTCAGATGGAAACACAATTGTTGTTGATACTTTCTGTAACTGATTTGATGATAACTTCTAATTGTAAAAATAAACTGCTGTTGCGTCGTGGGTTGTTCTTCGTTTTCTAATTAATCTACTTAACGAAATTCCCATCATCATCGCAATCAGAAATTAATTGCTATCGATAGAAGCTACAGCGTTCTCATCGCCGCCGGTAACAGTCAATATGAAATTGAGGTAATTCCCTCAGTCTTATGAAAACTGCTGCTGGTAGTGTTTTTTTTTTCATTACTGTTGTCGCTACAAAGAATTAATTAGCCCGAATTGAACCTTCAGGATCCAGTTCCACAGCGGTGAGTTCGACAAGTTTAACTCTGAGTTAAAGTCTGTTCATTTTCAATGAGTCAAATCTGAACTCTTCTCTCTCATTCTCTTCTGAACTAATCTTAATAAAATGCCTAATATCTGGTGCTGGAAGTTAATTTTCAATTAGAAATGTCTCAAGTGGAAATTGGAAGAATGGTGGTGAAGTACTGATTGTTTTTAGGGGATACAAGGTCCGGACAGCAGATTGATACCTCCATATACATCAATGCTGAATTCATTCCGATTTATGTCAATGCTAAATTCATTCTTCTGGCCCAGCTGATTTATTGAGTTTTATCATACAGCTACATTGCCCAAGTCAAGGCCTTTAGGGCAAAAGGAATTTCTAGTAGACGGAACTGAAGTAGGAACTTAAGTGCGCCTATAGTGCAGTAGATACGTACTGTAACTGTTTACTGTAAGAGATAATGAGCATAAACATGAAATATTTACCATAATTGATAAGAATACTCTTTAGTGATGATGGGAACGAACCCTACTAACACACATGTATATATATATATATATATACATATATATATTTATATATATATATATATATATCTATCTATATATATATATATATATATATATATATATATATATATATATATATATATATATATATATATATATATATATATATATATATATATATATATACCGTATATTATATATCTAATGAGAGATGGAGGATTGTAATTTGTACAATTTGCAACTCTGAACTCCGTTGTAAGATTAATCACAATCGAGAATAGCTTTTTGACACTACACATCTACACAGGTCCAACATAGTCACTTACTGATAAATTTCCCTATGAACTGATATCTTTTGAAGATTTATGTTTTCGATGTGATGCTGAGAGAACTAAACGAGTACAAGAAATTTCAAGCTGATTCTTCAATGATCAGTGATGGAAAAGTTTTTACGTAGCTGAAAAATTGGCATGAACTGATTTCAACCCGCGCTTAAATTCATTCATTCATTAGATTCATTTCAAATTAAATTCAATTGCTTCGATTCTTCGATTAAATGACTTGACCACTGTGTCATAGAAAGAACCACTGTTTCTCAATAAGAGACAATATTTTAATTTTTCTTTGGACAGTTTCAGAGTTTTGACCGAGAAACGAAAAAATATCTTTCTGTTTCTCTGATGATGAAGTTTAGATTTTGCTGATTAACTCTGAAATAATTCCAGTCACGCAGAGATGATTTGGCCCGGGTTGAACTGACCTGGATCACAGAGACCAGAGTCACAATTCGACGCGTGCATAATTAGAGAGCGTGTTCACTCATAAACCACTCACTTGGATGCTGTGGTACTTCCAAGTTATTTAACATTTAACATTCACACGCAATAAAATTTGGCACGGACTTGGTCCAGCACTTTGCCAAATTTAGCTGGGGCAAACAGGCACATTCCCATATGAATGGTTCGTTGGTCGAAATGCTTGCGCCATATCGGCTTATGACTGAGCTAATCTAACGGCTAAAAACACTAAAATCTGAGTAGTTATTCATATAAACGTACCTGCGATTTGTTGGAAAATGTGGATGACCGATAGACAGAGAGACGACGCGACTACGAAACTAAAAACCAAACCGAAGTCGATCAATGAAACTTCCTCAAACAATAAATCAGCGCGATCGCGATTTAATAAATACTCCTTCATTCGAAACATTTCATCCGAGATACAAACTGCCGAATAATTCCGCGGGAGTCCGAGCCATCCGGGAGCCACGGAGCGCGGTACCCGTGGAGCGAAAACGTCGGGTCACGGGCGCGGGCCGCAGATTCCTTCAACTACCGTGATAACAGATACAATAACACGCGAAACAAACTACCAACAACATACAAATCGCTACGCAAATAATCAACAACGCGGTAACGGGATCCATTCACGAGGCGTGGTCGCTAGCATGCTGACCACCACCGGGTCTCACAGCAGCCGTAAACACTACTCGACCGGTCATTGATTACAACACGTCGGTCGGTCGGTCGTCGAGAGCTCTGTGATTACCGATACAACAACCGTTCAATGATTGATTGATCGCGGCGGGGCTTTACCTTCAGCAACGATCATCTCGTTCGTTCGAATGTAGCTAGCGCATCCACGGCCGCGCTCCGACACGCGCGTCAGCGTAACAGTTCTAATGTCGTTCTCTGGTCAGAGAGTTGTGATCTCTCTATCCTCTTCCCTCTCTTCTCTCTTCTCGCTCACTCTCTCTCTCGTATAGGTATAAGTGCGTAATGAACCTAATCGAACGAGATCTAACGCAATCTCAATTGAATTTCTAACGCCGCGAGGCGACGAGTCAGAATCACTAGTGGCGAGATCTATCTATGATGATCAGTTCGGCTTCGATTTCGAGTTTGAATTTTTGCAAAAACGATGAATTACATGATCTTCGACAAATGATTAAATTCAATATAGAATGAATTCATGGTAAAATCATGATCACCAATTTCCCCAAAAGAATAAATCCAATATAATATTAATTTATGGTAAAATCTAGGAGTAATAAGACAGAATCGTTAGCCGAAATCACACGCAACAATTCACACGGATGCCAAATGGAGCCGTGCCTGTTTGACCCGACCAAAAATGTCAGACCAGGCCCGACCGATGGATGGCCGCATGAGGTGTGAGGGGAATGACCGATGGATGGCCGCATGAGGTGTGAGGGGGAATGACCGATGGATGGCCGCATGAGGTGTGAGGGGAATGACCGATGGATGGCCGCATGAGGTGTGAGGGGGATGACTGATGGATGGTCGCATGAGTTGTGAGGGGGATGACTGATGGATGGCCACACGAGGTGTGAGGGGATGACCGATTGATGGCCTCAGGAGGTGTGAGGGGGATGACCGATGGATGGCCGCAGGTGTGAGGGGATGACCGATGGATGGCCGCACAAGGTGTGAGGGGGGATGACCGATGGATGGCCGCAGGTGTGAGGGGATGACCGATGGATGGCTGCATGAGGTATGAGGGGGATGACCGATAGATGGCCTCAAGAGGTGTGAGGGGGGATGACCGATGGATGTTGACATTGATGCATTCATAATTACTCAGGTAGATCAGACGAGGCAGATGCCGTTAATGACAACATGCGATGTGACAATTCAATTAACATAATTAGATTAACAACACTGAGATTTCATCCACCGCGCGCCCATCAACACGACAACGCCAAAGAGAATGATTTTCAATAATGCGCGCGACACCCGCCGGCTATATCCAATACTCAAAGTCAATTGACGTCGCCATCTCGAGTCTTCAACTCGCATTAATTTCTCATACCGGGGTGCGTACAGATCAGTTATTCCTGGATAAAAGGAGTTTTCGAGGAGAAAATTTCAATGATCGAGGAAGTGTCTGTATCACTTTCATATCCTAATTAATACGGGAGACTCCTCCTAAATCGGTACCGTTTATCCAATTCGGTGGTTTTTAAGTAATTTTTATCCTTTACACAACCAAAATATGTTTCTAAGTCCGTAGCCAGCCAATTTGGTTTAAAAAAAATCTGGGTCCAACAGATCTAATTTAGGCATAGTTTACTGTACAACTATAAACTAGACAACAATCTCTAATTGCCTATTTCTCATAATTGAAGGAGTTTAAGAGGAGTTTCAGACATTTCTTAAAATAAAAGATAAAAGGAGTTTCAAGCATCTTCAAAAGCATTTTACGTTTGGGAAGGAGTTTTTAAGGAATCAAGGAGTCGTAGGGATCCTGTCATGTTTACGTCATGACGCGTTTCAACGATGTCGCTTTCGCTTAAAAAATTTTATTAAAATCGCGTCGCTCGAAACTCTGGCGCCGCTGTCGACTTCTATTTCTCTCCCTTACGTCATCGAACACCTATAACCTCGTTAAACTTCAAACACAGTTACATTCAATAATTTCTCTTTCAAGTTCCGTGCGCACGAGCGCCGTTTTTCTAGTTGTCTGCTCTTAAAGATAAAGTAAATCAAAGTGGAATCGATGAACGAAGGCCTGACATAAAAACCTCAATAAGATGCAGTAGGAAATATCTGTGAATGCTCGATCCCTTTCAGGATTCAGATATTCCCTCTGCCTCTGCCTCTGCCTCTGCCTCTCTCTCAGCTTTCTCTTTATCAGACAAATGAAATACATTACTGACTCATGCATGATAGAAGTTTCAATCGTAAACATGAGTTGATTGAGGAGTGAAAGCTGATGTTATTGTCAGTGAATCGTGTGAATTATGAACAGATAGGTAAAATGCTAGCGTGCATGTATAAACAAGATTATACGTCGATCTCCATATTATTATATTCTCATCCATATGTCCATGATACTGTTAACCGCCAAAATCCCCGTTTTATCAAACCACCATCGACAGATATGTTATGTACATAGATTTGATCCAAATAGTTTTTCTTTTAAAGTGGACTCCCGACTCAAATCTAGAACAGGATCCAGTTCAACAATCATGAGTTAAAAGCCATTCGACCAGGAACTCAGTTCCAAATTTTGGGATTGACATTTGATCCAGTTCTTCCGTTCTAAGTGTATATGATTTGATTCTGGAGCCAGTTCTTCTAGGCCCACCCATTCTACAGATGTGTTACTCTGGACTCAACAGTTATGTTGAGTCTGTATCCAGTTGTAGTTATACGGGTTTGATTTGACTCCACAGTAGTTCTCAGTTCAAATGCTAATTGATTTTTCTCATCACTTTATTTTTCAATTTGGCTAGGATCGATACTTGTGGCCAGTCAGCAGTCGCAAAAAAACTCATGAGTATTAACATCGAAACAGGTGGAGAATTCTCCGACGAAAATTTTGTTCAGGAATATTTGCTGAAGATAAGACCAAGTCCTAAAATAAATATAGAAACCATTTGAAGACAAAATGTCAGACTTTGCTTCGAGCTGTTTTTACAGTCGTGAAATAATAACGTCTGCGACATTGTAACGAATCAGTGAAAGATGTCTTTCAGTTTCAGAAATAACACAATTTCTCGAGGCATTGAAACGTGTAAACAGGCAAAACAATGTTGAAAATGTCTCCAGATATTCAACTCTGAGTTCAGGCCTACGGCTGTGATTCCTGACTAACAGTATTTCAGGTTTAAAACAGGCAGCGGTGAACATTAGTTGACACATAAAAAGTGTAAATGTTGTGCTCATATACGATATTTTTTATTGAAATACATCGAACGTCATTTTCAGTAGACTGCCATCTGGTAAGATTTTTTTTGATGAAATCGTGCTTCCCATCAGACCAGTTTGTATAACTGTGATGAGTAAATAAATCATACAATGCATTTACTTATATGAAGAATTTAGTACCGGTAACCAGTACAACGCAATGAAACCTTACTGATCCATTTCCACCCTATATCTGATAGCACAATACACGATGTACATGCTTATCAGTCAGGCCCATCTAGAAAACTGGCATCCACCAAATACATTGAATCCCAAACAACAACTTTCCTCTAAAAACTTTATTACAAATATATTAGCCTAATAACTTCAGTCGAGAACTGTGAAACGAAACCTGGGGACTTATTTTCATTTCAACGTTATTACGAAATATTTTGACACAATTGCTGAAATTTGAATAGGTTTAGAAGTTATGAAATATGTATGTGCGGGCTTCGATTGTAATTCATACAAAGCGCTCGCAAATTAAATCGAATTAGAAACGGTAATTGTTGAATTCGTTGAAATTTCCGCCCAAATTCACAATCAAGCGACAACAGCTACGAGGTTAAATCAGTTAGCAGATGTTACAATGGGAGATTATCAAATCAACACTGACATTCCCAATACAGATAATACGGAAGTTTATGAAATTCAAATTGTAAATTGCCAGGCCAACTGCTTCCCTGTTTGATTAAAAAGTACCGCATTTATCACTAGGTAGTTTACAAAAGTTTACAAAGACGGCTAGTCGTACTCAGTTCTCTGCATCCATTGCTTAGAATATTGGTTTAAGGATCAAATCCGTCAAAGATGGAAAAAATCTTGTATATTTTGTAATAGGTTTAGCTGACATTTTTCCTCATCACTATAACATTTGGGTGTAAGTAAAAATCCTACAGAAACAATGTCATTGTTAATGTACCTGGAACAATTGACTATTAAGTGTCTGTTGAAACTCTTATTGTTATTTCTACTAAATCGCAATGTTACAAATTAGGCAGCCTACAAAATAAACCCCAATCAGTTGCTTGTTCTTGCATGTTCGTTTTTATCACTTTATTCCCATTTTGCCCCTTTTTGAAAAAGACTAATGGGGTGAAATGGGAATGAGGGTAAAGTTAGAATTAGGCAGCCTACAAAACAATCAGTTGATTGTCGGTTCAGGCTGGAAGGAACATTATTTACACAACTAGGCCTACATCTCTGTACTTTCCAAACTTCAAAATGGAACGCCTGTTTCATTACCGGTAGGTGAGGCAGGCGGGCGTTTAAGCTACACACCAAAAATGGATATAATATCGAATCAAACAAATAATTAAAGAAAATTCCATATTTGAATATAAAAAACATAGATTATAAACTCATTCTCTTTTTCTCATTCTACAATCTATCTTACCTTTATATTTACAGAATCGAGGAAGTTTCTTCCAATAAAGCGTCCCGCGTTGAGCTTCGCAGGCGACGTCGGCGATTTCCTGTTTACACTGCGTAGTTCTCGCGCGGGAAAGCGCCGATAACGCGTCTTTGCTCGTTATTTCGCATTTCGGCTTGAAATTCATGGTCCGAGACGGAACCAGCGAATTCGACTTATCATCGTCCTTGCCTCGATACTAAAAACGGAAAACATGCCGACACTTCAAATTTGATTCTGATTAGGGGCTACTCCTGAATGGTCCATAACCCATTGTACTTGGGGAGAGGACCTTTGTACAAATGATGCACAATCCCCCTTTTCAGTAAACTAATGGACCAGCAGGGGCCAGTTGCTCTATTGGTTGAGCATCCTCGCTTGCCAGGGGTCAGGTATCACTCCCGAACTCGCTTCCACCAGCCCCCTGGCCTCACAAAGCCTGATTTCATTACAGGCGCTGTTGCGCATGACGTCATACATCGATTTGCAAAATACTTCCTTGGTCCATTTAACGGGAAAACCAATAAAAGCCTAAAGTCGTTTGTTACAAGCGCTGTGATTGATACGACCGGATTCTGGTCAACTAGTAACGACTCCAATGACTCGTGAGGTCAAGGGGTTCGGGGAACAGCTTTAGCGTTGTGGGTACGAATCCCTTGACGGGTGAAGATGTTGGTTGAGTGAAAAATAACAAAACCATGATTGACCAAATTTTCTATATGCACTTTCTTTTCCTTCTTTTAAAGCAGCAAGTGTTTTTCTTTTTACAAACAAAGTACATGAATGTCAGTGAGCTGGAGGAAATCGCTGTTCATGAATGAATGAATGAACCACCAGCAATATATTCACTGTACTGTATAAGCCTACAATCCATGTTTACGACCAAACTTACGATTTCTTGTGCAGGTTTAATCTGGATACCGTTCCCATCTTGATAGCGAAGTTGTAAATTCCCATCATCTACGACCACGTAGGAATTCGGCCCGTTCTCTTCCTCCGTTCGTTTCTTCGTCGTCGTCGAATTGATGAAATAAAACCCGACGTATATTTGAACGACGATGATAACGAGCACGATATAGAAAAATATCTTGTATCTCGAGAAGAATCTCATCGCGGCAATCAACACTGACTGTCACTAACTGATGACCACCGGCGCCTCATCTCAGCAGCAACAGCTGCAGCGATACCAGTTTGTTGTCACTCGGCGTCAAAAACGTGACCATCGCTGTCAAATCGGAGGTCGGTATTGAATTACACTCCGCACAGCTTTGATATCGCCAGTGCGCAGGCTATTAAAGCACGCCGCTCGAATGGTTATCAGATCTCTGGTAGTTACGATCGAGTATAAACTCAAGTCTCGGCTCCACTTTTGATCTCGGAGCGCAACTATTTTTGGATTTAATTGAATTGGTTTAACGCGTCATACGCGTGATACTCGTTTGTCAGTATTTCATTTTAATTTTTTAGAATGCATACCTGAAAACTGCTTTTTATCTTATGTCAATCTCTTAGTGAAAGTGCCTCATGAACATATTGTGTAGGAAAGGCCTTAATAAAATCTAAATTGATTGCATTATTGCATTAATACGACTTTCAAGGTCGAAGTGGATGCGGAAGTGATTGTCAAAAATGTCAATTCTCAAATTATGAAGTTTCGAGCTGGAAAGTGAGCGAAATTACGCAAAATAAATATGTCAGTGACTGATCCACTTCTAAAAGACCTCAAAGGTAGCCCTTCAATATCTAATATTCTATTTATTTGAAAGTTAAGCCCCTATACTAAAGTTGATTTGATTCTCGATAAAAAGTATCGAAAAAACGTCGTCGACGTCAGTCATATCGCTGGCTAGGCGCTTATTGGTTCGTTTATTCATTAATTGAACATTTTCAGGTTATATTTCTGAACTAAGATTGAGCAATGTTCCAATTTCCAATCACCATCCTATGCTGTTACCATTCTGCAGGACAATTGAAAACATATTCAGAAAAGGGATGAAAAGTAAGTTTGTTACCAGACTGAAATACCAGACAATGTACGGGTTGTTAGGGAATGATTTTAGATACTAGTTAGTTCGTAATGACTGCAGCAGATCCATGGAGAGAAAAGGAGTGAGATGAGAGGAGGGGGGAGGGGGCGAAAGTAGGATGAGTTGGATAAGGATGCTGTTGAATTCTGACTTCTTCAAGATGCTTTCCTTTGTATTGCAACATGAATATTGTAGGCCTCAAGCAAAATTGAAACAGACATTAGAGTTTAAACTCTAAAACATGTACGTCCATGATCATACTATGATCCATGCCACCAATCATTTTCATTGATTGCTGTTTAATTCTTCAGATACAGCGTCTTTCTTCGGCATACAAAAACGAGATTACTGGCAATGGATCAATTTCATGTGCGATAAAATACAAGGATCTTCGTAAGTTTTGCACATTTGTTATTATCGGTTTATTCCCATTTTGACCCTTTCCGAAGACGTTCAATGGAGTGAAATGGGAAAGAGGCAAAGTGGGAAGACATCACTGTGACATGTGCATGAACTGCACCACCAGTGAGCTATCCCTCTAGATGACACGAGCACCTGTTCTAATGTTGTCAAACTAAGTTTATTATCAATCAACTTTTAAACAAACTTTTGGCCTCTTGAATCCATTTGACCTTACCAAGATTTCTTATTACTCGCTCTTTCTTTGTAGCTATAATCCTACATTTAATCTCGTAGTGACATCAATACGTGGAGTATCAAAGGTCAGTTTAGTTTTGATTATGTTATAAATAATAGAAGATAATTTGTTAAGCCCAAAGATGCATTTAAAATGCTTACAAAAATGTCAGGTTACATAAGTGTAAAAGAATATGAACATAGAATTTATGACATGCTTCCTAAAAAAGTTTTTAGATTTCTGCACCGCAGAGTATGAAATCATTTCATTTTCAGTGAGTTAACTCTTAAACCTAAACCTTAGTCCTTTATTCGGAATGTTCATGTTTGATTTGTTCATTTTTTTGTTGATAGATTAAGTACGCTCAAGGTCGTGGCCGTTGCTTCATTAGATTCGCTTTACAGAAAAAGTGCCTGAAATATCCCGTGGAAATGTTGATCAAAAATCGCCCGTTCTTAGAGGTTAGTAAATTCGGATGAGCATTTTCTTTAGCGAAATTTCTTAAAAAAGATTCATCAATGATTTGTTGGATTTCTTTTTAGTCCTGGTACGATCCGCTGTTTTCTGTCCTTGGAAATGAAATTCTATGCGGTAAGATGAAGATGATCTTTCTTTCGTTTCGAGATTTAGACATATTTTGTTCAGTATTTGAAACCGTTTTGTTTTATTTCTCGCTTTTCTCACATAGAAATATTCCTGTCATTGCTACACGAAGTTGCTGAAATAAATTTCAAACTTAACATGAAGGTAGGAGGATATTGACTCTTTATGACATATATCACTGATACGGAAGTTAATTAAAATGTCTAGATTCAATTCCACAGTTTTGTACCCAGTTCCACTAGATCCATTTCTGCGGATCCAGTTTCACAGTTCTCATTTAAAAATTTGACCCTTGTTAAAACATATGGAATGAACTTATTTGAATCCTAAAATCAAATGTAACTGACAATTGTTAAGCTGTTAAAGAAATTTGCTTTATTTCCAGTGCTGTACCTTCTTGGATGAAACTTGGATAATGCCTGTAAGTAATGCTGCTTATTTCAGTAGATAACACCAATTTTCAGGTAGAAAAAGCAAATTTCCTTTGATATTTAATTCAATGATTCTATTTCCAGTTATATAAAAAGTATGAATTTGTTCCGTGCAAAGATTTAGGAATTCTAGTCCAGTAAGTTTTAAGTTAATGAGTTTCGTCTGCAGATTTGTGTTAGCTCTGTAAAACTGTATTGATAAATCATCAATTTCAGACATATTGATGGTAGGCAAATAATATCCTACGTAGAAAAAGGCAGCGTCGCTGAAGAAGATGTAAGTCTCCATCCCTTTTCATTTGTTTTTGTTTTTGCCTTATTGTCAGGGTGTCTGAACATCCTGTATGGCTCCTGTCATCTGCGTGATATGTACTTCACTGCTTAGGCTAAAATAAGATGATACCTTGTTTCTTCTAATCGGCCGGGTTACTTTTGTAAACTGCAATAAAGTTTGTTTCAGTTAATTTCTATAACTGCGGAGTCTGATATGGCTAGTGTGATCATGATTTATAAAAGAAAGTAATGTACAGGGTAGATAGGTAGCCAGCTGAGTCAACTTTTAAGCTCAACAGCAATCATTTTTTTCACCTAGCTAATTAAATTTGTTATTATTTATTAATTGTGTACATATTGATGGTGCTTTACTTATTTACATACTTACAGAATCTCGGCATTACGATTTTAAAATTTCTAACCACTACTAATTGTTTGGTGATCTCAATTTTCAGAATAAAATCGAGTTAGGCGATGTGTTAGATGAACTATACGGGATTCCACTTCGCGGCGTCAAACGAGGAAAGGTATTTGAAATAAAAGGAAACAATTCTGTGTTCTTCGATATTTGTTTTCAATAATGTTTATGACCTTCTAGTATGCTCCAAATACCAAATTATTTTTCAAACCCCGTCTGAAATTTTAAGGATTTGCTTTTCAACTCGTTTAACTTTTCTTTAAGTTTAAGTTATTTTGGGTCGATGTTTGGAAAATTAAATCTATCATCTCCACAAATGCTCAGAATGCATCTGAAGATGGTAAAATTTAAAAAAGTTTTCCTGTAATGTTATTATTCAGGATAAGAGGCTGGATCCACCTCTGGATGTGTAACTAGTTTATGGAAACATGTTGTTTATTTTTAGATGTCCGCCGTATTGAAAGAGAATCAAGGTCTTCCGATTTACATGTCTGTGATCAAATGTCGTCTGCTGAACGGCACCGTGTTTCCTCCGATCATCGAATTGCTTCAAAAAGTCGGCAAAAATATCGATTCGTTACAACGACTGTTAGAAGAGGAAGAGGAACTACGGCGTGCGGCGCGTGCTGAGACCGCTCGTATACCGCCGCACGCCCAGCTTCCCGAAGACGAACTCGAGGAGGTTCCGGTTTCTAATCCTGATGATAAGTACGTGCAGCACACCTTATTTCTCGCGCTCTAGAAAGTCACTATCCATCAGCACGCTTTCTAAATAGATATTGAATACTGGATCTGATTTTAAGTCAGGGTGGCCGCTTACTTGGAAATCTGGGAAAAGTCTGGGAATTCCTTTTTGTTACAAAAATCAGTGAATAGCCATTTGTAAATAAGCTTTAAATCAGGGATGCTGTATTGTAAGTCAGCTTCATAAGAAATTAGATTTCTATTTTAGGGCTCGCTATATAGTGAAATATCTCGGGAACACATTCGTAGGAACTGTAAGTTATATTCATCAAAGTTCCGAAACAGTAAATTTTCATTTTTCTATTCTTTCAATCATTGGTTCGTTTCATCTGTTTGAATTCAGGACGGCAGCGTCGATCAAATCGAAATAGCTATCAATAAAATTCGGGAACAGGAAAAGTCGAAAGTAAGTCTTAAGAAAGTAAATATTTCAAAGTAATTGTCTTGATCCAATCAGTAACATAATTATGAGTCAAAACAGTGAAAATAAACTTATTTTCACACGAATATGAGTCAAACTTTACTCAGATCTGTGATAATGGATCGTGCCATGAACGAGTTAACATATTTCTTTGATATTTTTTAAAAAATTTTTTGTGTTTTCTAGGCTGAATCAGAAAAATCTAAGGTAGCTTTTATTTCTAGGTGATCGGTGGCATTTTCTGGTTGTCTGAAAATTAACTTTTTTTGAGAGATTTTGGAAAGAGGGAAATAATATCCTGTGTTATTTTTTTACGGTTCATGATGTGAATATCACGGTCTTCTTTTTCCAGACGTTTATTTTCGAACTCGGAGAAAAAGATGTGATAGTCACTGAAATGGATAGCGAAGAGGTGAAGAAAAATATCTGAAAAATATAGCATAAATTCGGTATCAGTTTGATAAATCTGAAGTTTGTTTCTTTGTGAATTTTTCAGGAGATTATGAGACATTCCTACACGGAAATTTCAGCCTGTGGTCGCAGGGTTGATTGTGTAAAGATATTCGCATATTTAGCTGGGTAGGTTATTCTATTCCGGGCATGCCCCAACTGGTCACAGAATATATACAATCATTTTCTATATAAGTTGAAATAAGTTCATTTTTAACTCGATTGTCTAAGATGAGGAATTGTTAAACTCTGTTCTGATACTGACAACTGTACACTGATTAAAATGACAGATATTGCGATGGTTCATGGTAAACTATTCTGGTTTCAGTGAAACGACGTGCACGCTATCAAAAGAGTTCCAATGTCACGCGTTTGAAGCCAAAACTGATGACGAGGTAAATAGTTAATGAGTTAGGTGGCGTATTGGTTCTGCTGATCAGCTAGGAATCTCAATCATTAACTTTAACGGGGCTGACTAATTCTTAAGCTTTAATTGCTGGTGCTTCACACCAGTGTCCAGTTTCACAATTTTGATTTGAATAGGCTCCCATTTAAAATCATTTAATCCCATTTAAATTTCATTTCCAATAATTCAACTCTACCCAATTTGGAATTTAGGAACAGGTCACCGGGTATTGAATACATACTATTGACAAGCGGTTAACGCTTCTCGATGCTCTAGTTACTAATTCTGGTTGTCACTAGTTCTATGAATAATAAAGCAGTTTCATCAGAGCAAAAAAACAACGGTTTCTAATTTCTTCTCATCGTCAGAATAAAAGACTAAGACACAGCTAGTATCGATTCGATTGTACAGTAGACTCCGCTCTCTGATCTTTTGGGACTTAAAAATGTGTCCGACATCCAAGTTTGATGCTATGTTTTCTTGAATATTGTCACAGAAAATATTTCGTCAAAAATTCGAGTTGATCAGATCCGACACGAGCGGAGTCTACTGTAGAAAGCTTCCTTTTGATAAAAATGTTCAATTTTATTTTCAGGCAAAAACTATACTATGCAGCATCGGTAAGCATTTGATTAAATGAATCTCATATAAAGCAACGTGCAAGTGAAATAAAAGTGACACCTTGTAGAATTGTTGGATTATTGAATTGTTCGAAGTGGAACATGTGTTTCTCGAAAGAGATTGAATATACAACGTTACGCAGCCATTAAAAAATTTAAATACGGATAAAAGCACCGTAAACTTGATAATAATGTTCATTTATGACAGCAATGAGAAACTCTAAGAAATCGCTTTAAGATTTGTAATTGTGTTGAGCGTGTCTGACTGGGCTCTGTTTTATTCCCAGCGGTACTCAGACAGTCTACTCGATGTTTCTCAGAAATCTACGGATGACTACCCCGCGAACAAAAATCACCTTTACTCTTTTTAAACTCTAGCTGATTCTAATTCTATGTCATCATTCGTTGTTACTTTGACTGGGAATTCCGATTCTTCTTGAAAATAAAGAGAAAATCAAGGAATTTGAATATTTGGTGAATAAACGGTAAGCCACAGTAGATTTGTAGAAACAGTTCATTTCCTCAAAGTTTCCAGGTTAAAACTAAACCTCATCTTCAGAGGAACAAAAAATACAATAAACTTCATAATTGTATTTTTTGTTCCTCAAATCTACTGTGGGTTTTTATTCGTTAACTGTACTGAGATTTATATCAGTTCACTACAGTCTTGAATATTTGGTGTTGTGTTGTTTAAGCTGATGTTCGGTGGCACTAGGAACCTCTTGATGAACAACAGCCCCCACCGAGGATATCTTACAATTTAATCAGACTATTCTTGGTACCGTCAAGGGTCGGGAAAATCAGGGAAATATTAGAGAATTTCGGATTACCTGATCTGTAAGAACCTGAAAACACTTTGAACGTTCTTTATAACCATTGGTAAAACACTATACCCGTGTTGCGACGATAACCTATAGATAATCCCACAATCATAGCAAAAAATAATATAGGCCTACAGTCCGAAAATGTTTCATTGAGCTGGTAGTTCATTCGATGTTTCAATGTATTCCTGAAGATGACTTAATTCAGAATATATTCGAAACGTCGAATAAACTACCAGCTCAAGGAAACATTTTCGGACTTAATCTTTTCGTCATCGGGAATTCTCCATTGACTTGTTCTTTATATCTGAGACGTTGCGAGACTGGTGTTTTTTTTAATGTAGTCCTCAATTTACTTTTGTCTGTCATCGAACAATTCGATTATGCTAGAAGCGATAATGCTGTCGCGCATGTATTTGAATAAATGCGAATTTCACGTTAAAAATGCTGCAGTCGACGCCTCCTTCAGGATTAGCGCGATTTACAAGTAGCAACACGCTTACAAAGTACGAGCAATTTGCTTCGACATCAGCAGTTTTTTTCCTCGTTTTCCCGTTAGATGTATGGCTCCTGTGGAACATGAACTAAGCCGATAGAATTGATTGTAAATTAGATTGTAAACTATTTTCGAAGTGAAAGGTTACGTTCCTCCAGCCACGGCTTCAGAAGGGATGGATCTATAGCGATCGAAACGTATGGCCACAATTGAAAACTAAAAGTTCAAAGATTGAAAAGGTTATCGCGATCACCACCCGGGTGTTTCCTAACGGCCATCAGGTCGCGATGTTCGAGTCCTGCTGGCTGCTTACAGTGCGCGGGTATCGTTTTAAAGGAAGTGGTCCCGTCATGAGGTTAAACATGAATAATCCAATAGGGTTAGTTTTGGCAAACCAAGATCCCGACGACGTTAAGCCAGATGAGCGAGAAACAAGATCAGTGATCGCACCACTAACACCATATGTGCACCACTAATAAATAAAAAACTTAATGTTTTGCTTCATTGCCTGTGTATCAGAAAGCCCTTGTTCTGAATAATTTTATGGATATTCACAACAGAAGAAACTTAGTTCAACGGCTAGAAACTTTCTTCTTTTTTTTAAAAGTTCACCTGAGTCATCTAATCCGTTCCCGGGGGGTACAGAATATCAGTCTATTCGCTGACGACGTATGATCGGTCTGGTCTGGTCTAGACGGTATAATAGTCAAGTACGCTCCCGGAAGACGAAGGTGACAATCTTAAAGCAGCTTATCGATGTTTAAGTAGCGATTAACGCGTTCGTTGATGCACTTAATGATGCCGTCTCGGCGTAGAACCTACGAGGAAGCTTGCAATAAGCATTTCCTTGTCGCTGCATTTCGGATAATTTCGCAATATTTTCAGCTTTAGGGGTATAGTTAACTCTGACAATTGGAACGGTTTGTTTTTTATTAACTGGTTACGCGCGCCGAAACGAGTCTTGTATCTTCTGTTTCTTACATCGTTCAAAACAAGTGTTTTCCGTTCGAGTCGAGCTGAAACCTTTTAGCAATCGCCATCATTCTTTCCTACTCAGATCGAATCGTCTAAATAGTTAGTTTATCTGTTTAAGTTGTTATCTACACTGGAGTACGTATATCACTGCTCCTCTCGGTTTCGAAGATGTAATATTTGCTTAGACCGAAACATTGTGGGATTCTCAAGTAGATAGCAACAACATTCGAGGGCAAAAAAGCACTTGTTTCTCTCTCGAGAAGCGCTATCACCGCGGTGATGATACAGTTATTTCGTGGTTGATACGATAAATAATTGATGAATCTTGTGTACGTCAATGTGTATACGCTATTTTTGCGTGTTTTTATGAAATATCACGAATTCATTTCATTGAGAAATTACATTGAGATATTGTCCATACAAGATCAAGATGATCATTTGCGGGGGATGTGACAGAATGCGAGAGAGTCGATTCTACTGATTGTGTGAATATCAGAGCATCTTGCGGTGTGCGTCAATTAGAATTAAGTAGAAAAAAACGCAATTATGATAAACTAAGGGAGTAGTGACGTTTAGACTCAATTCTATGAGACATTTTCAAAAACTAAGAGAGGAGTGACGTTTAGACTCAATTCTATGAGACATTTTCAAAAACTAAGAGAGTAGTAACGTTTAGACATAATTCTATGAGCCATGTTCAAAAGTTGTCCGTGGCTGTGCATGCGGTTTTCTCGAAGATTCGAGAAATCCGATTCAGAAAGAAATCGATATGGCCAACTGGGACTTCTGACGAAACGAAATCATCTTTTGACTTCGGAACGTATTTTTCCAATCCTCAACTTGGACCTTCGCTTTCCCATCAGTTTGCTCTGTAACAGTCCGCTATACATCTTTATCGGTTACTTTACATATTCGAATAGATTTCTAGATCCAAAACAAATATGCTAGAATAAGCAGTGCAAAATAAAAGAACTTTCATTCACTTGTTTGCGTTCAACAACGTCGCTCAGGCGAAATTTAATCAGCAATTATGTTGCATTAGCGAAAATAGTGCGTCGTTCCTCGATGCCTCATCGCGTTCATCTGCCTTCAGCAACTCTGTATAGTTAATAACACTGATTGAAAATACCGGTTGATCGATATGAGATTTAGAAAAGCATTAGCGTCATAAAAATCCGACTGAATCTCGGTATAGTGTATAGGATTGGTTCGGGGATGATTTGCGCGATGTTCTTAAATCTTAGATACAATATGAACCGGAATATGAGGATGGTCTTTAGTTGTTGGATTGGCCGAGCCGAGACTGAGGGGCCGGTTGCTCAAAAGTTGGTTAAAGATAACCAGCGGATAAATACCATAGTAACAATGAACTTTTAATTGTCACTATGTCAACTATCCACTGGTTAACTCTTAACCAACTTCTGAGCAACTTCTCCCCGCGGTAAACAGACCACTTAATTTGTGAATATAATTTGAAGTTTATTAAACTTATCGACGCCTCCAAACATATCGGGCTATCAATTTCCACGACGCTATGCATAAATGCATAAATTTCATATACACGATGAAAACACGATTAAAAGCCGTAGTTTGTGTGTCTGGTGTCGGTAGTGTATGTAGTACCCGAGACACGGTTTCATCACAGAATGAAAATAGTTCGCAGGAGTAGACTGCGCTCAAGCCATGACTGTAGGCGATTGACCCTGGGAGTTATTACTAATTACTAACAAGAGATAAAACGACAGTTAATTAAAAAAAAATGCTTCTGTATTCCACAAATTGCAATGTTTAGATTCTGGTTCCAGTGTCAGGAAAAAGTCTTAAGTATAAAATGATTAAGTTTTAATTGTTTTCCTCTTTGAAAAACTGAAAATTAGCGACAGCTAATTAAAATTCAACGAAAATGTTAACATTTTGTGAAACTGAGCTTTAGTCAAAAGTGAGCTAAAATGTAAAGTTTGTTTCTGATGTTTTGACCCTGAGTCCATTTGCTGGATCCAGAAGTCAAAGCTCCATTGATTTTGTGTTATCGTGACTAACTAAACTATAAAAAGTCGTCTTATGAAATTGGACTCGAACCTACTTGTGACATTTCAACACTCGAGACATTTCAACATTTGATACGTAAAGAGACTCTAGATTTTTACCTTTTTTTGAATCTTATCTTTTCAGCTCAAGGATTTGAAAGAACTCATTGGTTCGTGTGATGAAGTGTTTTCAGTACGTGACGTGAAATTGCACTTTATAACACAGCGAATCAAAAATAAAGGAAAATACTTTACTTTTTGGAAAAAACGCCGCAATAAAGCCAAGGGTTCAGATAACTCTACCGGTAGTCATTATGAATATGCTTATCGAAGTATCAAAACTTTTATTGAGTTTTATCACTAGTCGACGATAAAGTTTGTAATAACGTAAATTTAAGATCTACATTATTTAACTACTTACGGTGATAAAACTGCAGCACTGATATTATTACATACCTTGCAAATATGGCATTTCATATTTACGCTAAGCTTTAAAACAACTCAATAGACGAAAACTGCATAGTTTAATATTTTTCCCTTTTGACGTATTACCTTAAGGCAGTGGTTCTGTAATTTAATGTATATATTATACTTGCATACGCGAAGAATTTACTCATATCTTTTATTTATTTTGTTGATAACTATTTTTCTTGTATATACATATTTTTTCTCCGTTTTTGGTGATGATGGAAGTTAGGTATTTTTTGCACCGTGTAGAGTTTAAAAGTCTATCGTTTGTTACTGTTTGAAATCTTTAAAAGAAAATTCGTTCATTTACAGTTTAGATAATTTGGGAAATTGTTGTTAAAGGTGTATTAGATGGTGAAAATTTGATTTTTTTCTTAACTTCATAAGTTTGTTCATAACATTCCCAGTGTGCGGTCTATAGACTTCCAATACTCAGTTTATGCAGTCAACTCTGCAGAAAACAGCTCTAGTCGTTTAAGATAGTAAAGGGTTTACAATCCAATAGTTTCAAAAACCTAAAATCCTGATTCTGACAAAAGTTCCGTGACATTCTCAGTGTTCAAAACTCGGACAACTCGAAGTGGATATATTTGGAATGAAATTACATGTACGGTGCCACGGTAACGATTTGTAGCCAGTCCGGTTTCACAAAGAATAAACAATAATTCCGATCCTCGAGACCTGCTAAATTTCTCATTTTCAATGATTTAAGCGATTAAAATTGATTCATTGTGGAACCGAGTTCAAAAACTCATGAATGAAATTCTTTCCACTCAATTGGAAATATTACTTGTTTGCGTTTCATCTGGGGTTTCAGGGATTCGTATATATTAGATACCTTATCAATGATAAGATTGTTATTTATTATCTACGGCTTGTGGCTCTTAAAGATGTACATTTCGATCAAAGCTTTTTTGCATATTATTACGTCTGAATAAACTGAAAAGTATAGAAAATATAAAACAAATCCTTCGTCGTGAATTTTATTTCTGGGGTTTCGGCGGGTTTGTGTACATTGATCGCGATACTGCAGCTGAATCGAGTGACGACGGCAGCGGACAAAGAAGAGCTATAATTAGAACCTGAATTATCCAGTTTAATTAGCCATTCATTCGCTTATAACCCAGCAGCTCAGCTGGGTAAATATTTGTTGACGGAGGCCCAGAAGTGACCGTTCAAACACCGTGAATTGGAACATTGTATATTCTGGATCTAGGCATTATACATTCGGTGAATACGTGGGGGAAATCAAAAGAAATTCAAGAGAAACAAATTATGACAGAGAAATTATAAGAATGATTTGCAAAGTTTTCTTTTCCGAAATCAGTAATGAACATGCTTTCAAAGTGAAAAGATGGTTTCAGTTTTGTCCCATTTTTAAGTTGCCGGGGTGATTGAACCTGATGCCATCGTATTGGGACTGCCATCAGGTTCGAATCCCATATTGCTATCGATCTCACGAATTCACACATTAACTAGACACTGACTGGACATGAAGATCATTCACCCATTACCGGATCCTTTCGAATATATCAGTATAACCTCGGGATCTGATCGCGGTAATTTCAGTACAGTAGTTGTAGTCTCTTGGTCGCGTGATAACGAACTTTTTTTTGCCGTTTTTCACATTTTGATCAGTTTCAAGAATTCAGTTCGCATCTCAGCACCGGTTAGATAGATAAAAAAATTCGTCGCGTGTGTAAGAGCATTGAACAGATCTTGCATATTAAACAGTACACCCCAGCCGATATCCGACATTTCAAAATCAGATATGACTCTTAACAAATAATTCACCAAATATCCGATTACTGTTGGAATCATACCGACAACGAAGGACACAGCGATTAGAATCAGTACTACCGTCGTTCTATTGACTTTATCATTTCTGTTTTTCTTATGTTCGAATTTATGTCTTGAGATACGTAATTTTAAAATCATCGCACCGTTAATTGCCGAAACGAGTAAGGTAGCGATGATGGTGTTCGACGCTTTTAGTTTCATAGCTATCCGGGCAGGCTTATTCATATACCAACAAACCCCGCGGTAAGAGAAATAAGGCCCGGCCGGATAGGAACTGATATCACGATATGCCGGGTATAAAGGGAAATATAAACAAAACAGGGCCGGTAACAAAAACGTCAAAGAAGTTGCTATTGTTGCATTTCTGCTGGTGCAGATTTGCTTCGAAATCAGTGGGAAGAAAACTACAACAAACCGTTCTAACGATAGGGTAACCATAATCCACAAACTGATGTAATATATCAACTGGACGATATAATCTGAAATAACGCATCCCAGGTAAGACGCGGAGAAAGGTGTTTTGATACGCCGTCCGGTGAGCAGATACGCGGACACGCTGAGCCAAGCTACGGCACAAATACTTAAACAACAGTTATCAATTATCGCTATGAAAATAATATAAACGGAATACGAATGTCGGCGCATGACTTTCCGGCACATGATCAAAATAGTCGTCGAATTACCGATAAATCCGACGACAATTATCACGAAATAGCCGACAAGGAAGAGAATAGCGCCGTATCTGGTTTTTAACTGTTCGCTGCCCGACATGAAGTCTATGGTCGCACCCGGGAAGCCTGGTAGTGATGAACGCTCGTATATTCCGCTGTCGTCACCACCAGGCTGCAGAGCACTTGCCGTAATATTTACGGTTCCATTCATTTTCGATTTTCTCGTCAGTCTTTTCTAAAACCTTGACTCAAAAGCTAAATGTTTTACAAGTCAGATGTTTGATCCCAACACGTCGCCATTGGAAGACGATTTCCAGCGCAACTCCGTGGAGAAATACGTGGTAATTTTCACAGCAAGCCAAACACGGTTAAGACAAAAACATGATATTGAACACTGTATGTGAAATAAACCCTGCTAATGCGTTTGTGAAATATCTGCTGTATCGCTGTATGTGAAATAAACCCTGCTAATGCGTTGTCACCCGGGGCGATTTTCCAAACAGGATTTTTCATATATATATACATAATATATCCGAAATCTCCAACCAAGTCAACGAAAAATGGATGGCCAGAACGATCAAGTGACCAACGGTTTACGATGCCGGCATTGAACCAATGGCCACAAAAGCTGAGAAACTCATTTACCACAATTTGAAAAACTTAGCTTGATCAAGCGTGTTAACGGAGAAGATAGGGTCGGGTTCGTGTCCCAACTTTTTTTTTAGAGAATTCTTTCTGTAAACTCTGCTGTAGCTATTCGTTATACTGTCCGTAGTTTCGGGGTTAACTCGATTTGATTTCTTAATCAATTCAGTTAGTCTATCTGAAATGGATTTATGATGTTAAACCGGGCAGCCCGATAACACACGTGTAGGCCTGGATTAATTATTCGACGATACATTTGTATCAATTATAAGATATCAACATCCGATAGTAACCAGATACAGCGCGTATCAAACGAGTGAAAAAATCATCCGGAATTTCTCCGAATTTTCGGACTACAATTAGTATTCTGCGATATTTCACGATGTTATCATCATCATCATCATCATCATCATGGCAAATGATGAAGTGTGTGAGAACTGTTTTAACTGATAAACCGGCTTATTTCGATTGTCTCACGCTCCCGAGTAAGACGTCCGTGCGATTATCATCCAATAACGACGATAAGCCGGTCTAATGGTAAAACAATCGACGACGAAAAGAATCGCTTTCCCGTTATTTGTTAGCGGTTATCAGAGAAGGCTAAACAGTCGTGTGGCAGAGAGTTTATCATCGATATATTTCATTCAAGACATTTTAAGTAAGTACTGCGTAAGGCATTATCTTTTTTGATGAACTCATTTTTGTTGCGTTTACACGAAAGACACATTAATACATTCCCTGCCATTTGTTACCGTTTCCCCTGTTTGCTATTGCGTGTCTCTATAGAAACATCAGTGTTGTCAAATCTCTGATAGTCTTCTTTTACGGGAATTGGAGACTTAAGATATTTACTTGAAATTGAAGCTTATTTTAAGCAAAATAGACAAAACGGGGACCTATAGCCCGACATTTACGCGTTTATCAACTGAGATAGGTAAAGTTAGCTCCAGCCCTCCATAAATTTATCTTAACCCACATAATATGGAACCAGTTTACTGCCGATAAAAACTTCTTCATTCAACGACGTCAAGTTGTACCCGTAGACCCCGGAATAAAATACGGTTTAAATACTTTTTTGTCTGGTTTATAAATGTCACGCGTCTAAAAGTCAAATATAAAACTCAAATAGCGAAGGTCTGCGCCCGGCCACGTGTGTGACCTTGAGATTTTCAATCAAACACGTATATGTATAACAGAGGACATTATATCATTCATTAGATTATATAAGATGTCTTATTGTTCATAAAAAAAACTCGGGCCACCAATCATGGCTTATAGGGAAACCATCTCAGTTCTGTAGCCAATCTAACAACGTAATATCAAACTTAATTAAGATTTGCGTAACCCTCAGTGTACCTCTAGAGAGTATGATATACCCTATAAAGTGACGGCCCAGTATCCTCAATTGGAAATGGCATTTTCCCATTCATTCCCCACTCAAATGGACATTTTAAGGACGGGAAGAGAGTTGAGAAAGTTTAGAAAATATTTAACATTGAAAGAATCGGACACTAAACACAAAACAGCATCAACATATCTTAACCACAAGGAGGGAAAACACCTTGACAAAGTAATTCAGATTCAACGTGTTCCAGAAAAAATCCAGCTAATACTGGTGAACTTTCAACTCTCTCAATCCGTCCTTAATATTTTCATTTGAGTGGGAAATTAATGGAAAAATGCCATTTCCAGATATTATGATACATAATATGAAGACTCATTTGAAATTTTCAATATTTAGAAAATCCTCAACTGGGAATGTCATACGATAGTACACTGGATACTCAAAGGGTTTATGGAACATCAGCATCAAATTGGAACCCTCATTTTACCCCCAAAGTATATTGAGGTAGTTACGCTGTGGTATTCTGAGGGGGTTCGGACCACGTTTGGAGTTCACTCACGACTGTGCTTATGAGTAGTAGAGAATATTTTAGTTACGGACTGCTTTCGTTATCTGGGTTCACTTTTTCTATGCGGTCTTCGGTGACCAAAACCTACACCTTGAACGAGCCATTCGATTGTTCCGCGTTTTTGCTATCCAAATATTCATTAAACTTGCTTGAAGTAGAATTGCATATTCCATTCATATTATGTTGTTACACACGCATAAAATCTCTTCAGATAAAAGAAAACACAAATTGAGCTTTAACATATCCTGTTTTAGGTGATAATCGATCCCGCGCGTTAGCACACAATGACACCTTGTTACGCGCGATGTTTTTGACACATTTTTTTTCTATCACAGAATTTCCCCGGTGTCTCTCTGAGGTGTAAATAGACAGATAAAAAGTATGTTTTCATTTGTCATATTTGGGTTTGTGGGTCAGGATGGATTCGTATTCAATTCGAGTATGCACGTTATCTACAACAACCGTTTTACAATACGTTCACCGACGCTCGCTTAGAGAAAACCCAAACGTAATTTCTCTCGATACTAAATGTATATTATCTTACGGATGAATTTTATGTTGGATCATTTTTCAAGTGAGTATGCACGTATAATATATGGATCTTTTTAATAAGCTTTACTGACTAATGACATAATGGGCCTCGTCAGAGGCTTTTATAATAAACTCGATACCTGTTCAGAATCCGAGCAGTCTATTAATCATCTTTTTGTGGCCGATTCTTGGACGAGTTACAGATTATCTAATTAGTAGAAATGAAAAAAGAAGGCCGTCTGAAATGTCGTCTTCAACGCAGCGGCTATGCTGTATGCTTATCAAAATTTCCCATCCATTTTAAACTTCGTTTAAACTTTTGTATGTTAGAAAATGGTAGATAGAGCCGTGTATATGTCGATTTAGCCGTTTCGCTTTTCACTATTTTCTCTCTCTCTTAAAAACTTATCACCATTTAGGTTGTCATACCGGTTTTAAGGAAATTTAAAAATTTCATTTTTGCAAGAAGCATAAATCAATAAAACGACAGAATCGGCACCGTCTCGAACTATTACAATACAGCACATAGTAAAACACGCCGTCAATATATTCTACATTGGCCTTTATTGAATTTAATTACTTCGATTTCCCGGAAAAAACCCATTAAGTAAATTTAACTGACACATTGACATATTTTGTGCGAGGTAATTCATTCGGTTGGCAGATGTTTTAGCGGAAAATTAACATTTCAATCGGCCAGGAACATCTACGAAAATACGAGTAACGCATCACCGGCAAATTGCAACAGCGAGTAGAACTGAAATATTACTTATAGTTATTTTAATACGCACGTTGAATTGTAAGTTTTGGATTTCTGATATTATCGTCGCATTAGAAAATCGTTACATAAAATTAGACGCTGTTTCATAACGCAATTTTGAGAGTGGAACGAGTGAAGATCTATAGCATCGGGAGGAGACGTATAATGATTGATGTCCGAAACCGATGCCGAAAACACTTGTAATTTGATTATATCACGAAACTCCTTAATGCATTATTACAGTATTATTACAGTAAGTCTTGTTTGCTTGTTGACTCACATCATTTACCGAAAAACTAATAATTCGGCAGCCGGTTTTTTTTTCCTCTTATGAATATAATATACGATCACAAATAAAACGGATAAATCAGCTTGGACATGGTTATACTGCGGTTTCGACATCTTTACCCGTTACGCCTTTGTCTAGCATTATACAGCTAGCTCTTCGTATGGCTTTTTGTCATGAGATTTAGTTAAACGATAGCTTATATACAGTAGCAAATGTACGGCTGCATCTTATAGCGTTATCACGATAACGAAAGCTAAAATTCTCCCGCGAAAAAGTGCGACAATAGTGTATAATATCATGACACAAGAGTTCTCATTGATATACGTCTGTACTATACATATATATATATATATATATATATATATATATATATATATATATATATATATAAATAAATATATATATATATATATATATATATATATATATATATATATATATATATATATATATATATATATATATATATATATATATATATATAACTACTGCCGAGATAATTTGACTTAATAGGTTGTTATCCTTACATGACCGCTGAATTGTGACCCGAATTTCGGGGTCAAGACCATAAATATTTAGAAATAAATCTTAGCTATAATATGTGTGTCTTTTTCGTCTTGACACAGTCAACGCCGTCGCCACAATGGAGCTCTTTGAAATGCCTGGAAATTAATTCGGTTATTAAGCGTGCTGAATGCAATTTCGACAGGATTTTTTAGTCAGGGTTTCCCTCGCTCCCTCGCGCCAATTCTTCAACAACCCGACAGTAATTATAACGGTTTATCGTTTGCAAGCAAAATGAAGCAGTATTTGTCAACTTCCGGATTGTAACAAGGTAGTTAGCTTATCAGACGAGTATTATTTCTAAAAAAATTTTGTGGTTTCATTTTCATGATATTTTGTAATTTCTACACCAGAAAGCTTTGAACATTTTTTCGACACGCTGTTTATATACATAATATGCGGCATCATATATTCATATTTTTGAACAACATCAAATCCGATATTAAATTATTTCTTGGTCTAGTTCCAAAATAAACTGACATTTTCTTAGGACAGTCACATATCACGCACACACGTAGATAGTAAGTTCATAGGCTCATCGTTTGGTGATAGCAAACAATTTGACGAATTTTGCACCATCTGCGGCTTATGTCTATATTTTTTTACCTCGTTCTACCGATAATCGGGATTTGTTTCACGAAACGACTTAGCGTTTTATCAAATTGTCATCATGACTAACGTAACTTGTTCCGTGAAATAGGCGATCCCTTCCACACAGAGTCGAAAGCGCTCGTCTGTGTATAGGCCCTATAACCAACTTGTATTTGATTTCAGATATCTTAAATTCGGGACTTATCATCGCGAGCACAATGCCCTCAACGGTCTCTTATCACGTAGGAAAGGCCTAAAGTGCACAGGCGACAGTGGCGGCATTCCTTTATCGCAGTAGATATACGCCGCGATTAGGAATTTATAGGCAACAGATTATTCAAAATTCATATCACGACACTTCACTCTTGTTTCTCGCGTTAAGTGTGCCGGGCGAGTTTAGTTTCCAGCGGCGCCGTTTACATCGCATCTTCGGTGTTTTCTTTAAAAGAAAGCAAATATATATATTGTTTATTCTCTAATAAAAGAGTACGACCGTTTATAACCAAATGGCTGTCGTGTTGTCAGAGAGTGTGTGATATCTAACGCCTATAGAGCATCGTAACGGGCAGATGTTTTGAAACACTCTCTCGCTTTTCAAGAGTTAGTTCGGTAAATATATCGCGTTTGTTTTTTTGCAGGTGCATCAGTGATAAGTTGTACGCGATTATCAAACGTAGTACGTTCGAATTCTAGAAGCGAGCGGACCTTGAAAACCGTGTCTGCCCGAGAAAGCTTCCCGGAAATACGCGATTGCCACTTGCCGAGTATCAATGCCCGATCGAACGTCATCGTAAAGATGCAATAAAATGAGCGTGTGTTACACACGGAAAACAGTATTTATCGGAATCACGAACTGAACGGAAAGTAATTGGGTGAAAGGAAGGAGATCGTAGAGCGCGCGCCTGTGTTACCAGTAAACTCGACCTTCGCGAGGAGGTATATCTTCGTGCCAGGAAATGGTCGAAAAACGTTCACGCGGCGATGATAATGATAATACGTCGTCAGTTTTTTTATCATTCGACACAGAAATCGTCATTCGGATTTTGTATATTACACGACGTATCTATATATCAAACAGCGCCGCATGTGCAACAAATCTCACGTAGTCGATGACGCTGTGAAGGTTTCTCTTCTAAGTGAAGTATAAACATTATCGCTAACATTACGCGGCCTGATAAGTTTATACTTAATAGGATTATTTGTATGTACGCGGTCGGTTTCCTGTCTGGATTAAAATCGTATTTGACCTACCGCCGCTGATCTGGTCACGGCCACAAAATGCGGTGCGGGACGAGGCTTCGGCTTACCTCGGATTTCCGTAGTTAAGGTAAGCTTTACGAAATATTCACGAAAGCTCGTTATCTGCCTAGTTCGTCGCTTAACTGTCATGAACACTGGTAACCAACCGACTACGCTTAGTATAAGCTTTCGTCAGTTGTGCGGCCCCTGGACCCGATTCCTTAGATCTGAGCTTGGTAACTTCTTTTCTCAACTCTATATTCGATAAACTGGCGATTTAAGGAATTGGATCCAGATTTTAAGTCAAACACGAATTCAAGTTGGTTTCTGAAGCGTTTTAAGATCTAAAGCACTATCCAATCCACGAATCCAACGGATCCTATAATTTTCAGATTTATCTCGACTTCAACACGCGTATTATCATTACTATTCGCAAATCAATTTGACAGATGTCGGATTATGATAACGGCGTTGTAACAGCTTGTATTAAACATTATTACTCGCTTTCTATCAATCGAACCTTAGATATCCTTGATGTACCAATCATTGATGTATATTAATTTAAAAAAAAGTATTGAACGGGGGCCAGATTTTCTATATACAACGACATTGAATTTTCTATAATCAATGTTAACAAATGTAATTTCCTAGTTGTATTGTGTTGCTAAGCTGTGCTGGTATGTTGATGACATTTTTCTATATGCGTTGATCATATTTTGCATCAGTTTCTTGTTGTGAAGCTTGATTTGCTGTATATATGCTTACACTGTATATCTGAGTTCTACATCATATACTTCACAGAAATTCCTCCCTATTAAATGAAGCCCTTCTAATAAGTGTAGACTACAGGGCGGCGGGTGAAAGGTACAGAGGAACGCTTCTTGAACCACCACGCACTCAAATCATCTTACGCTACGATATGTGGCTCAACGATTCTCGAATCAAGAATGTTTTGAAAGCCCCGCTATTATTAACTTCGATATTTCGAGCCGTTTATTTGATGTATGTTTCCTGTGATTACCGGTCGAGTTTTTAATAAAATAAACACCGAACTCAGAGATGCATTTAAATGCAATCTACATTTATTCATAACCAACAACGCCTGTTATTATGAAAATAACGTATAGATTGCGTATTCAAAATAGTTCACCATTTCGATTCTGAATAACTTCTAGTCACGATAGTTTTTCCCATTAGTGAAATAGCATATCATAAAGCTCTACAAAGAACGGCTTATCATCTATTTCATAATTTATAGTCGATTCAGTTGCTATAGCTAATAGCTACTGATAATACTTAGAGCCTTTATCATCTTACATTTTAGTACAATTTCATCCTCGCTTGCCAGGGCTTGATTGCCTCCCGTAGAGGCTCACGCCAACACAAGTTGGCCTGGGTTTGCGGTCAGGGTTTGTGTTGGCGTGAGCTTCGGCAAATGGTAACCAAACCCTGGCAAGCAAGGATGTGCCAATCGTGGCTCCCCTCGCCAACTCCTCATTTAGCAGCCGTCTGTATTCTACGTTTTATTTTAGTCATATTTTCTTCGGAATCGACCAAACGAAATAAATGGAAATCATAGGAAACTGCTCCGGCGACGCACACTACTTTCTGTCGTCACTTCCGCCGAATCGTTTCGCCAGACGGAAGTAATTTACCAGCAAAACATTTGCAGTTCTCTGCAGCTGGTCATTCGATACTGTTCTATCGTTTAGGATTTTAAAGTCAAGTAGCAATTATATCACTCAATACCGTTAAGATATACGCAAATATTATTCGTAAGCTATAAGCAATAGTTTTGATTTGAAACAAATGCATTCTCGCAACAAAATCAGTTCATCGCCAATTACTATTAGTAAAAACTACAAAAACCCGGTTCCACGAGAGGGTATTGATTATGACAACCTTGGTAAAATGGAAAATCTCTCCTCAGGGGACTAATGCGTGTGACTGGTCTTGTCATTGATTCGTCTTTAAAAAGGGGAATTGATTTATTGACTCCCTATAGGAAAAATCAGGGTTTTTTTTGCCTCAAATACAAAGCATTATAACTGATATGATATATCAGACCAGCTGTGATGTATAGAGTTGCTCGAAACAGACATTACGGTATGTCGATTGTTAAGAACATCGATATCATAATGGAATTGTTTTCAAAACCGTATCGATTGCTCTTACTTTGAACGAATAATACGCGAAAAAATGGCGTGGGATGGCGGAGAACAGATTCTAGAAACAGATTTAGATCTGTGTGGATCGAGCTTCTGTGCGCTCTTTATTTTCGATCGTCGTGTGACCGATAGCGTCGAGCGTGTGTTTAATATTTCATTGCTAGATTGTGCCGGATCCGCGCTTGCCGGTTTCCCGTTTCATAAATTGTAACACATTTTTCAGATTACAATTGGATAATCGATGTGGGAATGCACGCTCCTAAGTGTGAGGCATTTCTTTGCGCGTATAGAAACAGCTTTTTGATGCTAGCAATATCGATATTCATTACAAAGGACTGTGTCCACTTTCATCCTTATAATTAGTTTCATAACCAACTGGTGCTTTTTCAAATGTGTCTGATGATGTTTTAAATTTTTCCAAAATTGAATACTTTACCACCACGCATCCTCCTCAAAGGTCAAGGTCGACAATTGTATTTGTAGAAATTCGTATGCTGTTTCACATTTTGCGTAACCAACTGAATAGATAAATTAGAAGATTTAGAACCCCGGGTATCTGTACCATTGGCAAGATTTAAGTTCTAAAGTGGTCGTAGTTGTTAGATTGACTATAGAATGAAGTTGGTCTTAGACCTGTTTTAATCCATGATTTTAGAATCGATCCCCTTCTACTATCAAACTGGATGTTGCAAAACTAGCTGCTGGCGGTGTGTAAAAGCGTTGCGACTCCATTCACTATTTGTTACGATCATGAAATCAAAGAAACTCGATGCACCAGACGCTTATGCGTGCCGTTTTCCCATGACGATCAAAATTCCGAGTTTTAATGAGATTATTAATCGAGTTTTTCATCGAACGCGTCCGTTATTAGTGTCGCCCCAGCTCTGCGAGAATATCTAAATCAAATCCATCAAAACAAACAGACGAATGAATAGATTTAGAGAAATATGGAACTAAGAAAACTAACTTGAAAGTTTATTGACGCCTTGAAGAAAAATTACACATATATGCCTAATATTATCAACGGTGAATAATAAAACGTGATATCAAGGATCAATCATTGAATTTAAATATATCGACAACGAATGGACCGTAAACCAGTCTAACCAGGCTAGTCCCAATATTGCATCTTCACCCGTCAAGGGATTCGAACCCACTACGCTAAAGCTGTTCCCCGAACCCCTTGACCTCACGAGTCGTTGGAGTCGTTACTAGCCGACCAGAATTCGGTCGTACCAATCACAGCGCTTGTAACAAACCGTCAGTAGACTTCTGTTGGTTTCCCGTTAAATTGACCAATCAGCGAACGTTTTACCGAACAAGGAAGTGTTTCGCAAATCGATATATGACGTCACGCGCAACAGCGCCAGTAATGAAATCACGCTTCGTGAGGCCAGGGGGCTGGTGGAAGCGAGTTCGGGAGTGATACCGGACCCCTGGCAAGCGAGGATGCAATATTGATGATATATAGCACATCCACTCAAAAATTCATCATAAAATGATATTGAAATTTATTAAATATGAAATAAGGGTTATGAAATATAATTAGATGCAAAATAAACGTCAAAATTCTCAATTGTTTTTGATATTTTGAAACGCCAATACTGATGACGTAGTTCACATCAACTCCCACAGAACACCTTATATAACGCATGGTATCAATGAGAGGTATTGAATGAGAAATCTTCGTAAAAATGCGTTCTTGCTTCTTATTTATGTGGCAATGGAATTCAAGCTGAGATTCTGGGAATCTTCTGTCCTGCTGGCTTCGTGAAAAATAAAATAACAGCAAGGCATAGGATCCCGGTTCAAACAAACGCCATGGATGCGCGCGGGAGTGTCCAGAATTTTGTTACGCCGTGTTACAAGGGTGGGGGATATACAATATTTGAATAAAAAACGTTCCGAAATATTCGAATTGCCACGCAATGGTTTGCACATTTTTTCTTCATTGAATTTCGCTTATTCCCTATTTCTTATAACTGAATGCAACGCGTTCTTCAAATAATCTATCCAATCATTCCCGTATAGTAGAACGTATGACTGATAGCGCGAGAAACCGGTAATTCTTTTATAAGAGTTGATTTGATTCCATTCCCTTTTCCCGTTCGGACGCAACATTCTCGCAGACCATCGACTACGGCTAAGTAGCGATATTTCTCCCGAGAAACGACCCGACCATAACCGACGCTTTTTCTTTGCTTTATTATTGTCATCTCAAGGCGTATAACGGCGGTCGTAAATTCGGCCGTGTCGATTCGACCGAGGTGCTCACCGCTGGAATTCGCACTCACGGATAAACGTAATAAATCCTGACGTACAGTATCGCACGCGTTGTCGTGAGTGGAGGAAACGTTTTTGCTTCTTATTGCGGATACTGGTTATATCAATTAGATCACAATGAATTAAAGCATACCGCGCGTCAGGAGCCGATTCAACGATGCTTTATGTTACTTCCAATCTTTTGATTTACTGAGAGATCATTACTCGTTTTTTTCTTCAACATTTCCTTTATCTAACTCTAACTCTATACCTTATCCTCACGTCTAACGAGAAAATTTATTGTACCATATCATTATGTGCTCAAAACATCATGGCCTCAAACGAAATATCTAGAGCCGCAATGGCCGAGTGGTTAAAGACGGATCGTCATAGGTTTCGGGTTCGAATACTGGTGGCGACAGAGTTTCTCTGGTTCTTGCCGGCGTAGAATTTCTCTATCCATGACGCTCACATTTTTATGATTTTCAAATAAAAACACATACAAAGTGTCTTTTACTGCGCGTTTTTATTATCCGCGAGTTTAAAGACAAAAATCTTATCATGTTTATTTATTGCGCCGCTAAAATATGTAAATATTTAATGCGCATCACGCGAAGTTTTCTTTTACAAAAACATTAAAGTTGCCGCTATCAGCATTTTACGAAGTGGCTACGATGACAGTTACGTAAAGCCTCCATTTTTTTGAATATATACGCGGCGGATCTTGTCTTTTTCTTGCGAGCGTATCGCGCGTCTGGCTGCTATCATCCGACCTTATCAACGATATTTCTTGTTCGGCGTATGGTTAGATACGCCTATAAAATGAGTTGCTATTCTAAACTAAGATACGTTTTATATCGTCGCCTGATTTAAGACCGCGCCGTAGAATATTCTCTTTTATGCGTTTTGATTATGAAGTTCGGTGTTTAACAATGTCAAGGTCATCGTATTCAGATATCCGTATACTCAAACGATGACGTATAAAGCTACCAATTGCTAAGTCATACAATTTTCAAGGAAATGCCGCCGTTTTTAGATATAAGCCATTTATTGTTCGATTCAGGCATCAACAAGAAATCTAACTTAAAAGTTTGTCGACACCTTGAAAAATAATATATATACTGCTTAACATTGTCGACAATTATCACTATAATATAAATCATATAATATAAGATCAGTTAGTTTCTTTGGATTAAAAATAACGAAAATTAAATTGAATTGACCGGCAACCAGTCTAGCCCGGATATATTGATGACGATGTACACATTCTCTCAAAAAATGTTTATCAAAATTAATACAGAAATTAAAATAAGTCATGAAGTATGTTTAATTAGAAAATAAACGTCAAAATTCACACATGTAACTGTTATTTTGAAACGCCAATATTGATGACGTAGTGCACATCGACTCACACAGAACCCCTTATAACGCATACTAGGTATCGATGTATATAAACATTAATGTAACGGTTTTTACGGCGTCAAAAAGAAGATTTTGGGCGTATGTTATTTCGAAATAAGAAAGGCGTAAAAAGCTAAATTCAACATACGTTATGTTGTTCGAGAAGGAGAGCGTATTTGAGAAATCGTTCGTAGCAAACATCGGTAAATGACTTCCCAATGGTGCTTCAGCGATAAGCGCAGTGGATTGAAGTGATAATTGCTTTTCTGCACACGTTATTTTTGAGAGGTCGACAAATCTTTTTACCGAACTGTGAACGGCGGTGGTTTTCACGCTATTATCTATAAGTACCGCGTGGTGGTTATTGTTTTTAGTAAATAAAGATAATTAGTTTTTATAGATTTCTATAAATCTACTTGGAAAATTAGGAAATTCCGGCGCGGCGGCCGCGGGAGGAATATATCGAATTGTCTTATACCTTCCGCGTGATGAGTGAATATTCGATAGGTTCTATACGTGGTGTGGAAAATCAGAGCTGGTCATCAAGTTGAATTACATGAATATCTAATATTTACACAGTATACTCCACCATCGAATCCAAAAACTATCAATATCACAGCATTCCTTCCATAATTACATAAGCCTTTTCAGCAGTATTATGCTGTACCCCTGAGTTTAAGTGGTGGTCTGGCGTGCGTGCGTTTGTGCGTGCGTGCGTGCGTGCGTGCGTCAGGTTTCTTGTGAATACTCTTCAGACCAAAATTTTTGTCCGATCGTCTTCAAATTCGGGTATATTGTGTATGGCCATAAAATCTCGGGCGAGTCCGTAATCGGATCCAACCGCCATCTTGGTTTCTGAAAATGCACGTTTTGGATATTATGAACTGATAAGATATTCCATGTAGAGCTTTCACTTTCCATACGAGAATGTGAAATGGAATGCCGTATCATGTGACCAAACTAGGTGCCATAGAAGAAGATAATCTTCCGAAATTGGTTTTTGAAAATTATCTTCCGGCTTTCTTATTCCTATTTTTCATGAAGATAAACACCTGCATATGAATAAAAGCTTGTTAGAATCTTACCGAGGAAATCATGTTTTTTAAAGGTTTATTGTTTAGTCTTGTGTCGTATTTGCATCTAGAATCTATGTATATCTATCGATAAACACGAACTTCTAGATTTTCCGCGGGTGTGTGTTCCATACCGATCTAAACTTCCCCCGTGGCAGTATAAGTCTAGTCTCAGATAAAACATCGGAAATCAATCTTTACCAAAAGCTATACGGTTACTGTCAATGTTTATTCGGAAGGTTAAGCAGTTTTCGAAAATTGATTGCCTTGAAAATAATGTCGTTCTCAGACGGTCGAAAATCGTTATTTGGCCGGTTTCAGGTCAGACAGCACCCAAACCTTTCGTTTCCCTTCTACGTGCCAAGTACTGAGATCAATGAAGATGCTTTTCAAGTGCATTGTCTCGAAAGCTACATTTATCGAAAGGGCGCCATAATATTACGATTGTTATGAATAATTGATAGCGATATTATACGAGATTTTATGAGATTTGAAGCGACGTGTATAGTCGATCGTCGCTATCGTCTGCGAGAATGAACACGTGATACTCGGGTAAGATGAACCCAGTTATATTGAACGCATTTTCTATCGTTGCGTTTTTAATATCCCATCTGAATAAACAAAAAACAAAAAACAAACAGAAAGAACATCATTTCAAGTAAAGTAGATGCAAACTTTTACGGTATTTGGTTCGAATGTTTTGCATATGGTTTAATAATTCCCTACTAATTAACGCCGTGATAAACATAATGTTGAACAGGTATGAATCAGCTGCCTGAACTTCAGCATTGGATACCTTCATCACCACTCTATCAATCTTTGACGGTGCAGACATCCCTTTTTTAATTGAAAATGATCCAAAAACACACTCCGGAGATCAGAGAATTTTACCATTTTCCAGTTCAAGGAGTGATGGTCCACACTTCATATCTGCCCAGGAATTCAACGGATACACTTTGAATTGAAAATGAACACACCATACGCGAGACATTCAGAAACTCATTGTAAAAAAAAATCGCTCAAAATTGCGTATTTTTGAAGGCTTTTTCGGATTGAGGCCTCCATAACAGACATTGTTTTGATCCCCGTTGTTAGGCTGAAACTGGTTTCCCCGTGGGGGTTGATTCATTGACCTGTAACTCACATCAAACGGTTTGGTATCGTTTAGTATCGTGAGATAAATCTAAGATTCTGTAATTGTTAATGCCGTCAGTAGGTCCACGTACACGGCTCAAATTGGTTCAGACATTCGCGCAACGCGTTAAACCAATTACAACTAGCAAACTGTTACAACAGTAAAAAGCGCTCTATTTTTTTCCAGGAATCCAGGTCCGGCTCTGACTGATCCGTAGGTATGTAATTCCATTTAATATTCCTTTTTCGATCGAAATGATTTTTGATTTATTGTACACGCCTTTGAGTCCCTCGAATTTTTCGAAAACCTTTCTGGCGATTACAACCAAAAACACTCGTTCGGTGACAACATCTGTTTTTATGGTCAAAAAGGGACATAATTATTAACGTTATCATCGAATATATGTTGTTGTGTAAATAAAAACCTGTGAGATTTACGACATTAAACGCTGTTCTATTGTTAGGGTTTCGTTAGTAAAAAAATTGACATTTTCTACAAATGCAGAGCAAAATTTTACTCACATAGGATTATAGGATTGCGTACTAAGTGATGGCGGGTTTGAATATCAATCCGGCTTTAATTCTGTTGGACCAAGTTCCACAATTTTTCTATCTGCGGTTGTTTATCGAGTGTGTACCCGTTACGCACCACCCAGAGGCTTAGATTTCGAAATCAGAAATTGTAGTATAATATATGGAAGGTACGTAATATCGATAGAATTGAAATGATTAAATCCAAGTAAGCGCATAATTGGAAATCCCGGTCACGTATTGATTACCTTATGTAGTCAAATCGTAACCGATAACTATAGTCCATATTGGCAATGACTGCCATGATCTTTGATCTGACTCACAACTAAAAACCGATGCCCTGGGCATTTTAATCTGTTCACCCGTTAAACGTATAAGCCTAAATCTTTTTTTCATTCCGATTTAATCATCGAAAAAAAACTCGCTTTGTCTCCGACAGGCTAAACGCGCGTGTTATTTTCTTTCTAGAATTCGGAAAAACATCTTCCGTTTTTCGAGGTCTATTTGTTCTAACACGATCGCGGCGCGAGTTCTTACTCAGCGCCAGTTTTAACAAGTTGCAGGCCTTGAAGGACCCTGGGACACGTCGCATCTGTCACTGATCAGGGCAACAGGCGACAACGTGCTGCAAATATTTCAATTTAGTTACAGATTTATTATACACTCGGATTTATGATAATGCGTTTCGCAGACGGGTTTTGTTCTGCCTTATCTTTAGCGAAAACGTCACCCGCGTGTGAACCGCCATCAAACAGGTTTGATATCATCGTCTTTAGCCAGACGAACAGACGAACGACAACAAGAGATGATCTAAGCAGTTTTCTACCGTTCCAAGTTTTGCCAAATCCTTATCGAGTTTATCGCTGCGCAACAAAACGTGTTTGTCGACTGCTCTGTGCGTTTGGCTATAATGATTTAATTCGATCTTTTCCATTCTAGACTTTCAAATACTTCGTCAGACTCGGATTTTGTTAATTTCGAATTTTTAGATTTTGTAAATTTCGACGTATCTGAAAGTTTTTGTAAAACAAAGCATCATTATTCGATGTATGATAGCTGCTCAATTGACGTTCTTTATAGCCTGCCATTTGGCCAGATCGTTATGCGCACTAGAGTTGTAAATGTAAGTACTAATTGCTGACATGGCGTCGCTTTATCGTATCGTAAATTAACACTAGATGTTTGTCGAATTAGGAAAATATTCGGAATTTCGAAGCACGTAGCCTTCCCGAAAGGAAACTGCCTCCATAAAATACACCTTTGTCATCATCAAATTGTCAAGATTTTTGTTATGTTACACAACTTGGGTTCATGATTGGTGGTTATTACTGATGTCCATTCATGGAGCCATCGTTTCTAGAAGGTGAGATGGGATTTTCTTATTCAGTGAGACATTACACCGGACGATAAATGACCACGAGAAATTGTGGAAACTTTTTGAAAATTACGCCACATTCAGCATTTTTTACGATATTATCACGATAATGCAATGTATTAAATCGAACGTAGTAAATAAACCATTTTACAGTTGCTAGCCGCCATTTTGTTAGGGTACTTTTGTCCCGTATTGTTGGGTCATTTTTTTTCTCTTTTTTAAAAACTATCCGTGATGTGTGTTGTATCATATTTCATCTGTCCATGGATGGATTTTGACAGTTTCAGCAACATTCAAACCGCGTAAATCTCTAGTTTTCAGTTATGTAAAAATCATTTTTTAAATTTGCAACAATGCGACATGAGAGCGATATAAAAATTGGCGGTCAGTTTTTGCCGTGCGCATAGAAATCAAGGGTACTGAACTTTGAAGTTCGTTATTTTCATAAATAATTTTCTAAAAAATCCAAACATTTCAAGAACTGTGCGCATAAATGCCCCCTTTCAGGTGAACTTTGAAATTTTAAGATATCTTGCCTAGTTTTTTTCCTATGGCTCTTTAACTGCAGCGCGTGTATTGTCATTCCGAGATTCGGCGCTGTTTTCTTTGCGTGTATTTCAGTATATGGGTGTTATTTTTTTTCATTTTTACTACACTTGTCTCTACGGAAAATGGTCATGTCGCATTGTTGCAAATTTAAAAAATGATTTTTACATAACTGAAAACTAGAGATTTATGCGGTTTGAATGTTGCTGAAACTGTCAACATCCATCCATGGACAGATGAAATATGATACAATACACATCACGGATAGTTTTTAAAAAAGAGAAAAAAATGACCCAACAATACGGGACAAAAGTACCCTAACAAAATGGCGGCTAGCAACTGTAAAATGGTTTATTGAAATGTTGATTTGACCCGAATTAGTTAGTCACTTTACTGCATTCCTCATTCGCTTATTCTATATTCGTAGCTAACGACATTTTGATAATTCTTTTTTTGAAATTATACTGACATTTACAATTCTAACGTCTCGTTACCAGCAACACGCTATGTGATTAACACGACACTAGGCATTGAAATAGGCATTCGTTTTTCAAGATCAGCACCCTCTTCGAACAAGCCATTTGCGTCAGTTAGCGTCGAGTCGACATCTAGCCTGCCTTAAGGGTGACGACAGTTGTGTGGTATCGGTCAATAGCCTTCGTAGAAGAAGCAACAGGTGCTGTAATCCGATATCCAATAATAATATCATGTATGCATTTGTAATGCCAGTTTCATTCCTGTGAGTCGTTGACGTAATAATTATTCCCTGTCTGGTCTGGTCTGGTTCGATCGGGTCAGGTCGGGTCACATACTGCTCAGTCATTCATTGATGATGGTTTTTCGATGCAAACGAAAAATTCGGAATAATTCATCAATTTTTCGAAGTTTTTTTTTTAAACTTTCGGTTTTTTTACGTTGGTTTGCCACTTTAGTGTAGTAATTTGCGACAAATCTGCCCCTTTCATTTACCGCTAAGTTGAAATAATGTTGATTTCTTTTATTTCTTCGTAAAAGTACTAATTTCTATTTCCATTTAAAATTGTAGCGATTATAATCAAAAATAGCCATGATTGCAACATCTAGCGACCATTAACAATCAGATATAGTTTAAAAAATAAACTGTGATGACTAAATGAAATATGCTACTTTACTATATATACTATAAATTTGATATGATATCTAATTATTTTTGTTTTTATTTGAAAGTTTTACAAAAATTAATTATTTAACAGTATGATATAAGTCTACATACATAAAAGATATAATAATACAAGATGAAGCTGCTTTGTAGCAACAGTAAGCTTAAAAAATGTAAGCCCCTCAGAAAATAAAATCAAGAGAAATTGAATAGGAAAGGGACTTTTTTCAGACTTTTGTATTTATGAACTTGCCAACTTTTGAATTGATTAATATCAAGAGAGCGCGAGTAAAGTTTGTTTTCGGGCCAGTCAAAGTCGACATTATAATATGATAATGCAATCGATATAAAAAAACATTTAAATGTCACCGGCAACGATAACGATACGATACCGAACACGATATACGTTTATGATTTTGGCTTCGCTGATTAATTTTACGACGCACGACGAGATCATGGAAGCCGCATCGGTTGTAATGAACTGTACAACAGGTGTGGTTTTACCCTATCGTTTTCCTACAATCAAAAAACCGCCGAGCGAAAGCCATAAATTCTTATAATCTACAAAAATTGCCGCTGCGTTTCTGCGTTTTAATGGTTGGAATCAATCATTTTTGTCGTACAGGTCACTAATCGTTCGGGTCTGAATGCTTTTATTGCTGTTACGGATATTTATCCAAGAGCGTCTCTCTGTATTTTTTCGCCGAAACTCTGTATCATTTTAGCCGCAACCTTCCAGGCGTTATAGTTGATAATGACTGAGGTATACACGAGACAAGTATCGAGCGCGGATATGTTTAACTTGGCAGCTACACTGGAAATTTAACTCTCCTTAATTGATTCGTGTTGAACAGGAAATTCGAATCCAGGTACTGAATGCCCCGAGTGCTCGCTGTGTCCAGAGCCGGTTCACACAACGACAAAAATAACGCCCATTAACCGAGTTGAATTCCTGGTAATCCGCTGGAATAACCTGGTCACCACGACGTCTAGCTGTCTGAAAATGTCAAATCGTCCAACGGATAAATGTTGGTAATTTTTGGAAAACCAATAATTTCCTATCCAACTTAAATACGCTATAGAAGAAAGGAAATAGTTTTAATAACCTCTTAATGCAGATAAAAGGGAATTTCCAAAAAGTTTCCGATGACTTTGATGATTAGAATTAACCAAAATCTGTGGAATGAAATTATATATTGGTCTGAGAGTAATATAAGATGCATTGAGAAATTTGAGACTTTTTTTTCAAATATTTAAATTTATACATAAAAATAATAAAAGGTATTTCATTAACTTATCCATGTAATACACTGATAATCTAATGAAAAGAAGGAGCAAAACCTTTCGTAAAATGAAGCGGGCCTCATCGGACTAAAAAGGTTCGTAAAGTTCCAATGCCCTTTAACAAGTGGGACTTGATGATTAATTTCGGAAACAAGATTTCTTACGTCATCCGGATAAACTCATTGAAAATAAATCTCGATATTTTCTTTTCGAATTAACCCCTAAAGCTAATCCGAATTGCCGCAATCCGCGCGTTCCGGCTATTTTTGGTGTTCGGCGCGCTGGCATTTAATGACACGGGGGCCGTTTAAGGATTCATCGCGGTGCAATTTACACAACACCAGTTATTACTCGTTGCTCGCATTTGAAGTTAATCAGAACTTTCTAGGGTTTTAAGTAATAAACCCAACGCGAAGGAAGGCTTCCAATTCTTGGTAAATAGAACTCAATCGTGGGTTCTTCATTAATCATATTAGTCGATTGTCGCTTGTCAGCAATTTAAGACCAGACGTTAGTTGCAGTTCCCGATTCAATTGCCAAACGTCGTCACGTGCAACAGTCGGATTTTACAAATTGTGGTAACTATGAAAACATTTTTTTCTGTTTATTTACTCTTTGAGTCCAACGCACACCACGCACGGAAACAGGAAAACACGGAAACACAGAATTAAACATGTTTGATCTCGGAAACATTGTTCTTCGAAACCATGTTTCATGTTTCTCGTTTTAAACGCACACGACTCTTAGAAACACTCGAAAACATGTTTCCGTCTCCAGTTTCCGTCGTGTGCGTTGGGTTTGATACAGTGGAAAAACAGGAGATATCATTATTTCATTATAGAGAAAAATCGAATTTTCTCTCGATTTTTGAAACGAGATTTTTGGGGGAGGCAAAGATTTTGCATATCAAACTTTCGTCAGTTGTTTGTCCGCGGTTAGCGGGATTTTCTGCGGTATTTTTTCAGATTAACTACCACGTTCTGTGCTCCGCCTTTTTTCTGTCTGAAGGTATTAGATTTATTCACGGTTGCGACGAGGCAAGATATGAACATCGAGTTTAATTTAGGTTATCATGACGTCTACTTGTTTGCTGACTTGGTATCGTCAGGTTAAGTTTAGTTTAGTTAAGTTTATTTTGACATCAGTTAGATAAAAGGTAAATTTCATTGTAAAGAATGTAATGTCGCTAAGTCTCGTCTATGGAACCGGGCCTTTAATGATGATGCATATTCACGAATTAAATTACAATAGTTCGAGTGAATCATACAAGTTATTGTAAGATAAGACGGATTGAAGATAAGATTGTCATTTTTTTCGCAACCTTGATGGAAAACGATGATTTACTGAATTGAGGTGCAATTGTTATCAAACAAAATTGCGCATGTATCGTAATTTCGGATAAGGTTCACGGGTGCAAACTGAGGGAAGGACTCGAAAGTATATCGTGACTTAATGATCGTCTTCGAATATTAGATTTAAATCTAATCAAACCTCGAAGTGCGAGCGAGTCTCGACCGCAACAACAAGCGTTTAGAAACATCGTTCATACTTCAAATCACTAATTAGTCGCCGAGTCACGTGTGCGAACCGACACAAACATCACATCCTATATAATCGCGATGAATACGTTAAACGAAGCATTGTTTTTATATTTCAGATTCGATTCGAGTTGAACGGTGTCTTGATTACGATAATGTAAAGCCGAGGCGTTCGAGCGAATATATTCATCAGCAGCGGTTGGATTGTCTCGAGTTGTCGCATTGAAATAGCGGAATGAGACGAGTCCGACTTGGACTTGTTTTATCAGGCATGTTGCCTGAGTTTGGAATATCTTTTCACCGGACACAATAAACGATCAAAACTTTTATAACTCTCGTCAGGTGATAGATTAAGCAATATATACATATATATTTCATATATATGAATCGTAGATGCCTTCGTAAAATGTTTTTCAGGCATAAATGTGGATTTCGCGTGAAATGTGTCCTGGTTTCAATATGTATTTTACTGGTTCTTACGGCGTCACCTGTGCTCAGCGTCAATTATACGATCGGCTTCATAACGGCCATGTTACCGGCGAAACAGACGACAAAAACGACCAAAACGTCCAACGTCGAGCATCCTATCAAAAGCTTCGTGAATAAATTCGACTGGAAAAACTACGAAAGTAAACCGCACGGGCGGAGGTTCGCCGGAGCTCTCGTCTACGCCGTCAACGATATCAATAGAAACTGGCGAAAACTAGGCTACTTAGGTTTGGAGGGACACAGGTTAAATTACATAATGCGCGATCACGTTTTCAGCGAATTTAAAGCGATAAGCGATATGACGAATTTGTACAAGGACGAAAACGTAGCTGCGTTCATCGGACCGGGAGATCCGTGTCTAGTTCCGGCTAAAATCGCGTCCAGTTGGAATCGTTCGATGGTATCATTCGTAAGTATATAATATAAAAAGATGACTTTGAGATGTGAGATTAATTGATGAGAAAGTTTGTAAAAAATACCTACCGATATTAGACACTGTTTCCGCCATAGATTCAGAGGTTGTTACGTAAAGAAATTATCAAAAACTTAGCTTAACCACATGCATGCATAATTTCAGTTAAAACTTGAATTTCGATTAATTCTGATTTTCTCTTTTACATAACAGCAGGAAAAAATTTGAAAAATATTGTTGCATAAAGCATTCTTGAAGTAATTTTGTTCTGCAACATTTCAAATGCATCACCATAGTTCAGGTATTCTATATTTCGTTAGCTGCCGTTAGTGTCATAGCGATAAATAAACGTTGACCGATTGTAATCCGTTGTGGGCTCTGTTTACCGGCGATCTAGGAACACCGATTCCCCACGACGAAGACACACTCTTTACACATACAAAACCGACAATATGATACGACCGAACAGTAACGGAATCTGTCCCGCTATTGTAAATGTAATCGCATGAATAAATGATTAGGAAAATCCATGCATGGTTGATCAGTTAATCTGCGGTATACAAATCGGGCTTTGTTTCTTGCGTAGGCCTAGCAATACGGAGGAAGCCGCTTTTAGACTTTTACACAATACCTGGAATAAATAATCAATGTGGCATTTAACTGAACTATGTGATCATCCATAATCTCTGGGTTTATATAATCAGTTTCGTGGTAAATAATAAAAGCCTAGGACCGACTCGGGCTGTGACTCTGAATTTTCTAAAATAAGAACTTTCAGGGTAAAGTATAGCAATATCAAACCCATCTCCAGACTCGATAAAAGCTATTCGCAATCCACATGAATTTGTACCGTCCCCTGAAATGTGAGCGACATTTTCGTTCGCTCGTCATATTATTTGTTTATCTTTGAGTGCATCAAATTGAAAACCGTTGTTCAATTCAAATTTCGCGGAATAATTATAAACGCGCGTCTAGGTCATTCCCGGAACGAAACTCCTCTCTATGATCGCAAACCTTGCTCGCTTCACATGGAAATGAAACGAGTGCAAAGTCGAAGCTCGTACAGATATGTATAAATGCATTTAGACGTATTATCCTGTCACTGGGGAATGCCTACAGTTACCCGAGGCAGTAAGAATCAGTGGTCCAGCCCGTAGAAATTAGCTTGTTCTTGTGTATACGATTTTCCGACCGCAAATGATGACAGAAAAATACCCTCATGCAATTAGTAAGTAGTGCGCGTTTACATGCTGTACGAGGTGAATAAACACGATGATAATCAAAGCAAATTGCTGGTCAAAAGGTCAATGAATTGGCGCCTTCGATCAGCCATAACCCGGTATTAGCGGTTGATTGAAATGGACAAGGGAAGCTCTATAACTTCATCTCCCTCACTTTCATTGTCCATTGAGCATGCATGAAAACCAATCGAATTGATTGTGGGTAAGGATGATTTCTGGGATGCCTTTACCTCTAACATCTTTTACGATCTTCACGAATCATTTACTGAATCTGATGATAACATCGAATACCGATGATAAAAAGACTAGTGTACGTTAATAGTTAAATGAACGTTTCTTGTTGAAAAGAGATTAGATATTATAGTAAGTGATGCCACAACGTTTAGGCTGTAACATCCATCAGCCACAATCAGGCGAGTTGGTTAGAAAATTGTTCATGTTCATCACACGATATCATCTATGATAAGAGATGATTTCGATAAGCTTATATTTATGATTTAAAACAATAACTAGGAATATAGACATTACTGGCGGTACGTGAATTGATAATCAAACAAAAATCTATTTGAACAATTAAAACCAGCCCGGATTCATCTTGTACGAGCTCGCGAAATTACGATTGTACGCAAAACTTCATACTTCATGTTTATAGCGCAGTAAAAAAATCAGCGATTGTTCCACAATCTTAGAAAGGAAAGGGTTTATAGCTTTGCACTCGAAAACAGAGTCTAAGTTCAGCATCTTCAAAGGATGGTGATATGATATTATACAGCTCAGCAAGGGGCTCATTTTCACTAAACTATGACATTAAGAGCGTTTGGTATTTTTGGAAAACATGAAAACAAAACTCTCATCCCCAGCAGATCCTTACTTTGATGACGTCAGCAAAGGCGTAAATTAGGTCACACGTGACATGACGACGGAAGATGGTTCCACGTATTACGAACATATTTTTTGGAGAATCAAAAAATGAACGTTGGCACCTATTGTCTTTTGCAGTCGTGTTCGAATTCGAAGTTGTCGAACAAGAAAGCTTATCCAACGTTCTCACGTGTTCTGCCGCCGACGTCGAAAGTTTCGAAGTCGGTGATCGCTCTGATGCAGTTTTACGAGTGGAACCAATACACACTCGTGTTCAGCGACGACTCCAAATGGAAAGAGACGGTGACGACGATGTCTGATCTTTCCAAACAACACGGAATAAAAATACTACAACGCGAGGAGTTTTCTAGTTCTTGGGCAAAAAACGGATCGAGCGGGCCACCGATGCAACGCATAATTGAAAGAACGATGCATTTAACAAGAGGTGGGTGCCTTGACTCAGTGCGCGATCGTTCAAGTCTCAACGGAATGAATATTGCCTTCGGCTAAATCTATTTGTAAATGATGCCAACTATATTGAAAATCGAGAAAAATTAAAGGTTTTAATTGATTCTTGGAAAGAAAGTTGGAATAATTATATCCATGCCCTAAAAACAAATGCAAATATTTATTCTTAGTGTCAAACCCACGATGAAAAGGCGAAAAGTTTAAAAAATTGACAAATTCAAAGATATATTTTAATTGAGAACTCTGAATTTTCTGACCATTTTCAAGGGAAAGTTAAAAACCGAGAATTCGGAGTTTGGTTTTCATTGTGGGTTTTATAGCGTCCTCACTTGTGACATATTGCAAATTTCTTAATGTGTATCATTTTTATGTCGTGTAGTTTATTTACTGATTGGCGAACACCAAGAATGCGTCGCGTTCGCGCGGGCCATGGTCAGTAAGGGTCTCCAGGAACAGGGCAAACACGTATTGATCGCTGTCGACGATTCGAAACCATTCAATAAATTGGCCGGTCAGGAATATTTCTACACATGTAAGTTCTTTTTTTTCATTCACATTCTTTTCGATAATTGATTGTTTGATATAGAATCCAACACTAACAGAGAAAAAGGAGTCCGACTATATCCATCTGCCGGAATACTAATGTATAGAAAGATTTGTCCGACCGGGTTTCGAGGTTAATACGTAATTTGACAATGAAGAAATTTACGACAGAAATCCTGAGATAAATCAGCCAAAGATGTAATGATTTTAACCACTAACTCACTTTCTTTTGTTTGATTCTTATATAAATAATTCTTGTATAAATCTATTTTGTTCTCAATACGGCTGTTCAATACTATTCTACTCAAAATCTTTACATCTTTCGCTGATTTATTGTTGGATTTCTCTCATATCTTACACGGATATTATGTCAACTTTTCGACTTAATAAAGAAATAATTTTGTTCATACCTTTTAGTTACCTTTTAATATTTTAATGTTTCGTCGTCGTTACATGTACATTACTGACATTCTGTTGAGATTATCTCTCCGTTTCCTTTGACAATTATGTTACCTTAGATTACGACGAATGAAAAGAAACTTTACTTCAGGGTTGGAATGGAATCAATTGTCAAACAAGACTAAACAGAAGCAAGGAAAGCAAAACGCGCAGGCGTTTCGGAACGTGATGTTACTGAAACCGAGGGCTCCCGAAGCCCACCGACTGGAACAGCTGATTGAAGAAACTAGGCTACAAACTGATATTCTACTCCGGAACACGGCGTGTAAGAAATGCAAAACCAAAGTCGACGAGGTAATCAAATCATAATTTATTCTTGCAGTGCATATTTAAATATGAATTTCGTAACCAATATAAGTACTGGCCCTTGAACTATTTTGCCATACATAGATTTAAGTTATGATTGATATCATGTCGTCTCCTCATCTATGCAGCAGTTAGCTAAAAGTAACGGCTTTATCAGAATATTTATTTAGAGAACATACCATCATGACTAATTTCACCATCCGGATTAGATCGTTGTTCATAGGTTTGGTATGATTTGAGGCGTTCTTCGGGAACACATTATCATTAACATTATCATTAATATAATTGTAACCGGTTCTCGCGGATGCTGAGGTTGTTCGCGCCGCAGCGAATCCATGGTCTATTTAAGCACACACCTGTGGAACTGGGACGTGATAAACACTTTATGATTAATCCTAAAATTCTGCTTTAAACTCATAATCCGATGATACACGTTTGTCCTTAGTAGAATATGAAATCCCATATTCATTCGGAAATACATTCAGGGATTAAAAACTGACATGAAACTCGATGTATTCGGCATCTTGATGAGAATATCTGCAGATAACCATCTTAATCTGACTGGATTTATAAGGCAATAACATATTACTAGATAGATTCATTATACAAACAAAAACCCATCCATTTTCAACTTCTAAATTGCTTTACCGCTGACCTAATGGTTATTTCATGTACGGACTGCATCCATTCCATAAAAACTACACGTAAATTGTTAACTGATTTTTCTTTCTTTCGAAATAAGTATTATTGATACGTTTTCCCTTTGTTCTCTACATTTACTTTAGACGAGCGCGATTCATCTTTACGACGCCGTGCATGTTTACGCGAAAGCATTGAGTAATGTATTACTGCAACGAAAAGCTAACGGCAACGGGCTTCCTAATCCTCTGAATGGAATGGCGATCTCGATGGCCATTAGAAACACCACTTTCTTTAGTAAGTCTCGTCTATCGATTCAACGTGCTTCGACTTATCCATATACTCTTTCCTCGCTTGCCAGGGTATATTCCGACGGTTTTAACTTTTGAACTATTCACAATGGAAATCCTGCACACCATACAAGTCTTTTACACTTGCATTTCCGTAATTTCTAGCAGCATTTAAATTAAATAAAAAAGAAATATTAAAAAAGAGATATTAGCCAATTGTCATTGGTCTCATCATTCAAGGATTCATTGGTTCGAATCCTGGTGTTGGCAATGTTTCACAGTCGAAGGTTTTTTCTGGCCTCTCGTCCTTAATTGATAGAAAGAAGCCTGAAAAATGCTACTGGCTCTCGGTGGGTTGAGGGGGTGGGGACAAAAGAACTATATGAACAATATTTTTCGTCATCTGCAGGTGTTCAAGGGCATAATATAACAATAGATGATCGCGGTGACGCCGAAGGAAACTACACCTTACTCGCCTTGAAAGATTGGAAACTGCAAGAAGTCGGTAGCTTCCTAGCCGTGAACGAACCAAATGATTTACCGGTAGGTCGGACAGTTTCAAAAATAAATCTTAGTCGATCAATCGATGTTTTTAAATCAAATCTCTCCAAACTATTTGTTCATCAAAGCTTTTTATTTTTTTTATTTTTCTCTGTTATTTTTGTATATATCATGTAACACCGATGCGGAATGTTTTTCATATGGTTTTCAATGCTTTTTCTCAAATGTAATTCTATAGCATAATGCACAAAATACAGTAAATTATATAGTCTTTAGAAACTAAGAATAGTTTATATAAGACAGGTCCCTCAAAAAGAAAAAAAAGTGAAGAAAAAAGAGAAATGTGAAAAAAAACGATACCAGAAAGTATAAAGCAATTAGAAAAACAATTGTGAAAAAATTTTAAAAATTAGCTTAAGAAAAGTTGTATTTTTAATTCGATACCTTTTCGCAAGGTGTTCATGGCATCACCTGATAAAACGATGGATTGGATTGACGGCAAGGTGCCCGAGGATGAACCGCGATGCGGGTTCGACGGTAAAAAGTGCAACACAAAACCCGGTAAGATTCTCGTTAACGTCGTCCTGTATAGTCACGATTCCCAATTTCTGTCACGAGGTTGACGTCAGGTGGTCAGTAAATGATTTGTTTTTGTTTTTTTCAAATTTTTCTAGATTTGACTATAGCTGCTATATGCAGTATTAGCGCGGCCGTGTTTACGATAGCCACAGTATTCGTATGCAGGTAATCAAAATACATTCGACTCAAACAGAATCTACTGAACAAAATTTCCAAGACACACACGTGCCTTAACGTAGTTGACAAAACCACGGTCAAATCTGGCCTAGGTTTATCGTTAAACGCCAATGCAAATCGAGGTCAGGTGCTAGACTTTAGCACTGGGTCCAATTCGAATTCAAACAGTATATATTACAATGAAATTTTAACATTTATAAAAGAGCATTTTCGAGTACTACGTACCTTAACAAAACGGTCAAATCTACCAAGGTAGTGTGAATCTAAGTTTGCGAATAGGGACTCAAGGATTAATTGGGTCCCAAAAGCTTTTCAAGGGATTGAAGTTGAATTCACAGAAAATGTCAACAAACGAGATGTAAGGTCATATACGACTGACAATAGGTAGAAAGCAGTAATTTCGTTTTTATGAAACTCTCTATGCGGAGACTCAGAGATGGTTTGATTCATTTACGATTAATTCTTGATCGCGAATTAACTACGAAAAAATGAACAAAGTTAAATCAAGAAAACATTTCTTATACCTGGCAGGCATTATCTGTACGAACAGAAGTTGGCGAGTCTTCTGTGGAAAGTTGACTTCAAGGATATCCTGGTAACTGAGTCACTCGATGAAACAGCTGTATCCGGCAAGTTTAAGGTAAATAAAAACACGATCGTAGATCAAATAACTCTGCGGGTGAATGATGCGACTTGAACTGAAAGCAAAAGCACACGGCACAATTTCATTTCATTATTACAGATCTGTTATTGAAATATCTTGTTTATTTTGTCAATATTTTCTGCGGGATTTTGCCCAAATCCCATCATCATTGACTCAAATGATCACTGAATTATTTTGCAAGAGAAGCTCAAAGTGTATATGAAAATGAAGATGCTGAAATGGCAAAATTTAACGCCTGTAGGCAAAAACGACCAATTCGAAAAAAACATCTACTACACCTTATTTCATATTTACGTTTGTTAACCATTTCATCGCGAGGTTCGAAACGATGTATTTGAAAAATTAGACGAAAGAAAAGCGACAATAATTTTACCGTTTTCTATAGTTTGCCTATCCAACACTTACTCAGGCGAGATACATACGGCTGGTATAAATTACGTTTATTTATCCATCTATTTTTGGTGTATTTTTGGTTGTGGTTTTTATTCGATGGTTATTTCATTCATCATACATTTCATCTATAATTGGCTGTATGGAGTGATCACCACCACGGTCGTTTTCTACTGGTTGCACCTAATCATAATCGACTAAATCATTTTTCGTTTTCTCCTAATCTGATGAGATATCGCCGGATTTATTTGGCGCTTAATTTAACAGTTCTAATTCAACCACGCGTCTTACAGGTGTAGATCCCAGGTATATCTATAGCTTGTTTTCCTTTCGAAGATTTTCCTCTGAACTGAACAATCATGATACGTACATCGCCGAGTTTTCAGAAGAAAAATTAATAAATTCAATCATAAAAAGTCCCACAAGAAGGTGATGGCAATGACCGGTGCCCAGTTATGTGTTAAGTTAGTTATTATGTTTAACCTCGAGAAATTGGTTTAGCCCCAAGTTGATACTGTTCTAAAAAACTGACCAACATAATCTAAATGCATAAAACTCAAACTGATGTCTATACTGTCTCATAACTCTTTTGCGTGGGACTCTTTACTACATTTGAACCGCATTAAAACACCCTGAAAATCCCACATTACAAAAGAAAAAGTCCGGAACGTTGCCTTAGAAATACTTTATTAGCCGTTTCTACTCTATCCTAATATTCAAGAATAATAAATTTATAACAAAGTTATTAGTATAATGTTTATTTCAAGATTCGTTTTTACTTATTCTTTTAGGTATTCTTAAGGGCTATTAAGATACGTCGAAACGTCGAATAAAATATTAGCTCAAGGATACTTTTCGGACACGTTTCTTTTTGTATTGTGGGATCTAATCGTGTATTTTACTTATTTACTTTTACTTTATTCAACATCATAAATTCATGTATTCATTCAACGTTGTTTATTTTTCTTTTGACGCAGCGAAAAGTCTACAACCAGTACAGCTTTTTGTCGGCCGGCGACGATTCTGATACGACGAAGCCCGCTCGACCGGCCTACACAAAAATCGGTTCGTACAAGGGCACGATCGTGGCCATCAAGTACTTACGCAAAAAACATGTCGAAATCAATCGCGTCATCAAAAAAGAACTGCAGCTAATGAAAGAAATGAATCACGACAACGTGAATCGATTCCTCGGCGCTTGTATAGATCACCCGCACATCTCTATACTGACGCAGTATTGCGCTAGAGGCAGTTTGAAAGTAAGTTGATGGTTTAGTTGCGCAGAGACCACGGGCTATAATTTCTTAATGTATTCACGCGAACACCTCCTCAGTATCTCCTTCAAGATATAGACCATTTACAAACAGACGTTTATCGTGGTCCGTAAAAGTGTTGCCGCGATAGTCGCAAACGTGGTTAATAGTTCCATGAAGGAATCCTTGTAGCCAAGTGAATTTCGTCCCGGGGAAGGTCCAACTTCACATTTTGAATTTAGGTTATTACCGATTGAACAAAACCAGTTTTTTTTTACAAAAATGGTAACCCCATAGGTGGTAAAAAGGATTATGTTGTCATGATATCTATAGATACCTGGTGTTGCACTGGGATTGGACAGGATTCTTAGTTATTGCCAGAAATTGAACTTAAAACGTTCAATGAACCAGGTTATCAATATATAAAAGGCGGCTGACCGAGGTACAATAACTCAAAATAATGAAGACAAATGCATGAAACCCATTTGTGTTTGATCATCCGTAGCCTTTGAACTTTTCAAAATGTTTATGACATATTTACAACAGGATATTTTGGAGAACGATGATTTGTATTTGGACGACATGTTCGTAGCGTCGCTCGTCGCTGATCTGATAAAGGTAATTATGAAACCGATAAATAATGATTGATCTAAAACTCTCATCATGGAATATCCCTACATTCAATACGAACAACCTTTCCTCGCGACAAACACTTTAGTTCTGACCAGAGAGGTTGGTTTGAGTGAACCATTGAATAAATACCGTGATAAGATTTCAGTTTTAATTGTGACGGTATCAACTGTTTGCTAGTTCATCTAAATAAACTTCCGGACAGTTTAAGCCTAACGCACACCACACATGGAAACGCAGAAATAAGAGGCAGTTACATGTTTCAGAGCGTTTCCCTGTGTCGTGTGTGTTTACGAGAAACGAGAAACATGGTTTCGGGAAACAATGTTTCCGAGGTTAAACACGTTTGAATTCGTGTTTCTGTGTTGTCGAGTTTCCCTGTGGATCGTGTGCGTCGCGCTTTACTCTAAACCATTAATCCCTCACTGTGTATGTGAAATTCTAAAAATGTCCAATGTAGAGGTAATGCATGGACATCGTGCGTCATACTGGACGTCCACTGATTGATTGACGGCCAGTATGGCGCACTGTGACGTCAGTTGCATTAACTCGATCACAGAACGATAGTAGGTCTCTGATCTGAGACGTTCGTTTTTTCTTTTCTCAAAACGGCTTGAAACGATTTGTCTTTCTAAACACGTTGTCGGTTTCGTTTCCCGATACAGATAAGTGAATTGCAAGCAAGGCGACCGACCTTTACCGGTAACCGAAATAAAAACGTCGGGGTTTTTTTTCCATTCGTTTTAATTGAGCTACGCCGGAATTTGATACACCGATATCGTTGTACGGTAGCGTGCACGCACGATCCGTAAACAAATCACTCCATCTCACAGCAAACAACACGACGCCGTTTCGCCGACGACGGCTGTACTTTTCCAGATCGCGTAAAAAGTGCTTCGGATACCAAATAACGAAAATCGGATCTTTCAGATTTTACACAGTGCACGAACATAATAAGAGGTTGCAAATTAATCGTTTAGGTAGGACGGGTGGGTGAGGGATAGGGTTATTAACATATAAATTGGTTTTGGCCGTTGAGGTTCAGTTCGGAATTCAAGAACGGCCTTTCCTTCCCCGAAAGCGTAAAAAGATGTTGGTTTTCTGACAAGTAATGTTTACATTCACGTTGTTTATATATATACATATTTGTAGGGTATGATCTATTTGCACGATAGCGAAATCGTGTCTCACGGGAATCTACGATCGTCGAACTGTCTCGTTGACAGTCGCTGGGTGCTGCAGATATCAGGGTTTGGCTTGCACGATTTTAAAGCGCCCGATTCGAATGAGTTCATCGAAGATGGAACTCACTATCAAAGTAAGTTCATATCACGTGCTAGCTTTACCTTAGTGTCAGTGATAAGCGTACCCACGATTAATGAATAAATGAATTCATTCTAACGTTTCGAGGTTTTTACTAAACCTCATCATCAGAGGTTAAACGAAAATGAAAAGATTGTTTATCAAGTCTTCAGTGGATACAAGCACTTCCAGCACTTGGTTAAGTGCTTGAGCCTAGTCAAGTAATTCTTTTTGAATGAAGCGTTCGTCAGTTATTCCAGTAAAATGCTTTTTGCTTAAAAGAATCGAATACTTCGTTGTCACTTTAATAAAAATGAGATAATTATATGAAAGAGCTGAACTCCAATTTGTGAGCGCGGTAACGTGTGGCTGTGTTTTTGTCCTAGGAGATATTATTCTATATGTGATATAATGATTTGAATGGATATCGTTACGAGCCATAATTGCCTTGCCGCACATGCATTAGACACAATCCTATTAAGAGTGGAAGGGCTGGGGAGAGGAGAGATGGAGAGAAGAGCGGAACGGGTGAAACATAACCTCCGTGTAGTAATGCAACTCTTGCTTAAAAGGTAGTTGTGTATTTCAGAATTGTTGTATCGTGCTCCGGAGATTCTAAGACTGGCGAATCCTCCCGCTAACGGGACACAAAAAGGCGACGTTTACTCATTTGCATTTGTTCTTTGCGAACTGATCGGCCGTAAAGGTCCGTGGGGTGAAATGGACCTGCCTCTCACTGGTAAGCACGATTATATGTGATCAGTCAGTTTAGAGAAATCCTTAATTTCGAAAACGTGTATATCTCGAAATAAGCATCTTTTTACTGATAAAATGTCCACATTGTAATTATCAGCAAAACTGTGAAATTAGCAGTTAATTTAAACGGAAATAAATCAATGCAATTGAATAAAATCTTTATTGTACCATTACGTTGGACATGTACAATAAAGAAGAATCAACATTATCAAAATAACGCATGTAACATATAATAACAGTTCAATATCGTATACGTAAGGTGATTTATATCTAAGTACTGTCGTTGATAAAGTTTCTTAGACTTGTTGCATAACAAACTGGATGATCTGCAATAAGGTTTTCCATAGATTGTTCCCTGGTTCTGTCGTGTTAGGTGCAGTCAATGATCAGGTGAAATTCATCATCGATTGTCTGACATGTAATTCTCGAAGTATACCTGCCGCTGTTTCTACTTTTAAGCGGTGGCTCTAAATCGTAATTTTGCCGTAACAGCCGATTCTTTAGAGCGTTTCAGGTATAACTGTTCTATGTATTGAATATCTGTTTTTTTTACTATCAGAAATAATTCGCAAAGTGAAATATCCGTTGGACAGTCGTGACGTTTTTCGTCCGAATTTGAACGAAATTGTCGCCGAGGATTTGGTGAAAATGTGTATGCAGGACTGTTGGAGCGAAGATCCCGATAATCGTCCGGATTTTAAATACATCCGCATGCGTTTGAAACAAATGCAACAAGGACTGTACGTATTACATAGGTTTTAGTAGTTCAGTTTTACGATATAAAAAAAAACTCATAATTTCAATTAAAGTGTCCTGGAATGAAAGTCCATTTTCATAATTTCTCTGCTTTGTTTCTCACAGAAGATCAATTTCTCGTTGGTACGATATTTTTCGCAGCTATATTCATATTCAAGATGACAGTTATCGAGCAAAGAATGTTCATAGAATTATATCGTCAATTCGATAAAAAAGATATTTTAAACTAATAGATCTCGATCTTTGGAATGATTTCTAGTCTTGAACTATAATTTGCTCGTTTTGATATATTTCTGCTTTGACGTGCATGACTGGGCGTAAAAAAATGACCGCAAAGTTTTAGTCCTCTAAAACACCAAGAGTCTACGCTGACGAAAAAGTCCTAATCAAATCTCTTTTTCTAAATCTGTATGACAGGAGCTCAAATATTTTCGACAATATGGTGGCTTTAATGGAGAAATACGCGACGAATTTGGAAGCGTTAGTCGAAGAGAGAACGTTGCAATTAGTCGAGGAAAAGAAGAAAACAGAAGCTTTGTTACATCGAATGCTTCCAAAGTAAGCTCTACATCAAAATCAACATCACGATGCTAATTTTCAAACTACCGTAGATAAGGCTAAAGAGCTAGCTACTTTGTTTCTCGGGATTCTGAGAAGTCCGAAATCGACCCATCCACCTGATTTTTTCATCTTAAAAAACGTCAATTTTAACGACCCGGCCATCCATGAGAAACAAGGAATCTTTACAAGCCTTAATTGATCACCTTAGCATTAGCATCAGTTGTGCTTTGAATATTTCTGAATTTGATGATTGCGTTTGCGAAGGTGAATATCATGAATGTCCTTCTCGAAACATTTTCAGGCCAGTAGCCGAACAGCTAAAACGCGGACGACCGGTCGTCCCCGAACACTACGACTGTGTGACGATATACTTCAGCGATGTTGTTGGTTTCACGGCACTTTCCGCCAAAAGTCGACCCCTCGAGGTAACTTCCATGGACCATAAAATCAATTTTGATTCTTAGGGAAGTTTAATCGGACCTTCTCGTTACAATCTAGTGTTACCTCAATCTATTGCAGGTCGTTGATTTATTGAACGATTTGTACATTTTATTCGATTCCATAATCGGAAATTACGAGGTTTATAAAGTTGAAACTATCGGCGACGCGTACATGGTCGTGTCGGGTCTTCCTATACGAAACGCTAACCGTCACGCCGGGGAAATAGCGTCCATGTCTCTACATCTGTTGAGCGCGATCAAAACTTTTAAAATCAGACACAGACCGGAGGAGACTCTAAAACTGAGAATAGGAATCAACTCAGGTCAGTAGAACTGATGAAGTGACTGAGTATCGAAAAACTATTACTAAATAGTTGTAAATAGTAGTAATAGTAAAATTAGTCGCTGGATAAGTTCTCAACTTGTGGTTGATGAATCATTCGTGATGAAAGTTTAACCCTCAATTGACGATGTTTAAATGAACTGGTTTCTCTAACGATGAGGTTTAGTTAAAACCTCGAAACGTTAGAACAATAGATTAATTTAAACGTTATCAATTGTGGGCTTCGCTTATGAACTTTGAACAACTGAGATTATATCAGTCAACTTATAATCAAGTTATGGAAACCTGCTTAAGCCAGTGGCTTATTAGCCAATTAATTTTCAGCAATCACCCCTTGATTATTGGTTAACGATAAACATGTTGACCAATTTGATCGATATGATAGACAACCCGTATACGAGTAATTTTTGATACTAAACATTGAAAATCTAGATTTTTGAAATTGTACCGAATGGTGACCGTGATCAATCTTGTATATTTTTGTGGTATAGGACCGTGCGTTGCTGGCGTTGTAGGAATCAAGATGCCTCGTTATTGCCTATTCGGGGATACAGTCAACACTGCTTCGCGGATGGAATCTACCGGGGAAGGTAAGTCGGCCACTTTCTGAAAAGAACAACAATTATAAGTGGTATAGTCGTCTCAAACACTATCTATTTGAAGTTATCAGACTTAGGCTAGCAGGGGTTTTCGGAGTGATATGTCATTTGTTAGACTACCGTCAGTCTGAAGCCACAGCATCGAACTAATGATCATTCTCGAAACTTCTTTCATGTTTCCCAGATCTCAAAATCCACTGTAGTCACGATACTCAGCTTCTACTGAATAAACTGGGCGGTTATAAATTAGAAGAAAGGGGTCTCGTCAAGATCAAGGTAATTAATACGTTTTTTACTAAAGATCTTATATGGAATTCAAGAATTTTTGAATTTATTTTCTCATCGACCAGGTTTTAATTGATACAGAAATCTCCTGAAATATTTGGTTTTTATTTGATTATAGGGCAAGGGGGAAATGTTGACATATTTTCTGGTCGGGGAAGATCAGACGAACAGACTGAGAAGAATCTCTAAAGAAGCTTTAAAAATCTGTGATAACGCACACAGGCACCAAATCAGTAAACAGGGCAGCACGGCGAGCTTACTGTCCAGGAACACTTCCGATGATGACGACACCGGAAGTGACGTGTGTCCGTGTACTCGTCTGCTGAATGGCGGCATTCCAAACGAGGCTCTGGACGGTTCGTCTTGTGAATTTCTAGTGTAATACGAATCAGTTAACGATTTTCTTTTTTTTTGCGGACTGGAAATCGAGACCGCAGCCGAAGTGCAATTACGAGAACTTAGCTTCACAAATATTTCATTGAAAAATACTAAAATACTGTGAATCTTAATCGTTATCGTTTGCTGCAGTCGTTTCTAATTGACTAGAAGCCAAATCGTGTTCATAGACGATGTTGTAACTGAGCTGTTCCGGTGTATGTAATCATAGCGGGTAGATTTAACAAGAGGACCTTTTTAACGGAACGACTACCGGTACTTCAAGGAGTCGTTCTGTGAAACAGTTCCCCGATATGTAAATTAATATTGTAGAACAATACGAAGGCAAGACTGTGATCAAATACGTCATTATGAAAAGTATAACGTACATTCCAATGCCTTAATCTGTACATAGTAATTTGAATAATAGTTATGTAAATATATGTGTATGTAAAATGTATGTATAAGATTCATAATGTTATCATGTTATATTTTAATGCTGTAAAAGTTTAAAGTACGTTATTTATTTGTCCTTATCGCGATTCGTTACGAATGCGCGATAAAAAAATGTCCGCGACTATTCGGAAACTCCGATTAACGAGTAGAATTATAGTAATAGTTATTCAATTTATATAGCGCCCTTTTCCCTGTGATACATACGATGTTCAAAGGCGCTTTTCATAAAATTGTTATTATATTCCCCAGCCTATTACTATTCCCCAGTCCGAGCAAACTACCAGGCGTTCAGGATATATCTAGAATTCATTTTGAAAGCTTGTGTAATCAAATTCACCTGGATGAGATCATTTGTTAACTGTAAATTTGATAGCGACATTACTTAAGTCAGTTGTTCACTGTTAGATTTTGATGCTCAAAATATCCATTTGTAAATATCGTTAATCTTATAAACATATTTTAAAAACTGGTCATCAGTGAAATAAGATTCAATATTGTCTTTAATATTCTCTTGGCTGCGTTTTCTATAAGCGAAAATACAAATACAGATAACAGCAATAAACTATTTGATTTGATTGAGTTGAATGATTCATACGTTTGCTGCTGATTATTCTATGAAATGGGTAACGAGAGCGTCTATTTTGAAACGCTTGCTTACACTGAGCTAAAACTATTATAATACTTCTAATACGCACCCAATGCCGCAGTTCTCTGCTAAATCTGCTTTAGAAATAGACAAAATTCATATGTACCATAACTGAACCCCCATTTCATTGGAACTGGATCGGCTCTGACAGCAATATTGGAGCGTTTTTAACGTCGACCTTTAGACAATCAACATATCATTAATTGACTAATAAACGATCAATTCATCTCTTTGTAGTGAAACTTTTCCGTAATGCGTTTTTAATGGTATCCATACGATATATTAATCTCCTTTGCCCTGAATTGATATTCTGTCTGATATATTCTAAGAGTGACTATTCGATGAAGAGTCTTACATTCCTTCTTGTTTTTGAATTCAATTAGAAGCGATGAACAAGAGAAAAATGAGTCAAAATTGAACTTTTACGTGTGTTATTATTGGCATTTGTATCTCTTTATCATAGATGAAGCCAATCACTGATCCTGTTTCATTTTGCATTCATTATATACACGCATTACGATTGAGCCTATTCTACATATTTCGTGCGTTGTTGCGATATATCTGTATTTGTAACTTTGAAATTAAATTTGAAGTTGTAATAAGAGTCAGTGGCCCGATTTGTTGGTAGATGAATTATCAGAAAAGACTCTGTGCATCCGGTGCTAGGAATTGTTTTTTGTTTGTTGTGTATAATCCTACACGAAAGTGCATATCAAATATATACTATAAGTTACAAATAACTGTTTTAGATTTAAATGTGAAATAACGATAAGACAGTACGTTATTGTATTCATTGAGACCATAGTAGTTTTCAATTGTTCGTGTTGTAAATAAATTTGTATGAATAATAATGATAATAATAAATATAGCTGCAAAGCAGCGATGTATTTATTGACACTAGTTTTAAATTGTTCGTGTTGTAAATGAATTTGTATGAATGATAATAATAGAAATAACAATACATCGTAGCAGTAAGTATTGACCACGATTGATGTATTTTACCATTATCATACATTATATAGAAGTTATATCATTAATTCTGATTTTGAGTCACTGCTCATGGATGAAGTTCACATTGCGACTTAAAGTCTTGAATTATTCTCATTCTATCCATTGGTCCTAATTTCCGACTTATGGCTTAGGTGCGTAGAGGCAATCGGCTCCTTGGTAATTTTTAATCGGTTTGTTAAAGAAATGAACAAATTTGAGCTGTTTAAGTTCTTCCAGTACTTTCTTCTCGTATAGATCAGCGAATCTTTGAGGATCGCGGACCAGAACGAACAGAGCAAACCGTTCGCGATCAGTGACTACTGAGTATTCGTATTTTCCATCAACAACTGGTCCCAATCTTACCACCCAGTCTGAAAGAAGTAAATTCTAATGGATGAATAATAAATATATTCATTCTAAAACTATCATCCGATGGCATTTCTACATTTCCTAGAAAAAAAAACAGAAAAGAAAGAATTAGTTTACTTACACGGAGCACCAAAAGGTAAACCACCGTTGAGATTAACTGTCAGTTTTCCAGGTTCTTTAACATTTTGTTTCGCTGTTCCCTTGATAGTTTTCAGTTCTCCGTTCGGTTTCGTAATTCGCATCGCGTTAAATACACTGACGACGCCATTTTCTAATAAACCATCTGCGAAAATAAGAATTCAAATAAAAAATGTTATCATAAAAGAACCCGCAATAGCGATTCTATTAAACTATCATCCTTTTTTTTCACTGACTGCTGACATTTTGAATAAACTCTTAGAAGCGTAAAAGCATTCACCCAAAAAAGTCAGTGAAAAACGAATTACACATTTTCAATGAATCACTATCTTAGATTATTTCACGATATTCATCAAGGCTGCGACTAGTTTTTACTGATTACAGGCTTACAATGCATGCGCAAATACAGATGAGACATATGCAAAATATATGCAAATTAGGTTCGCTTACAGTCAGCTGTGATGCATACTCCATTCCTTTCAAATGTTTTCATCACTACTGCGTCGGCATAAACCTATATTGCAAGAGAACATAAATCATTTACTAATATCCCCAATATTGAAGCCCTTAAATTCCACGACATAAACTCACCTGATACCATCTTCCTAGATACTTGGATGCATCAAGTTCCGGTACAGTCTTAACTCCGCGCAGAAACTTCAAACCGGAACAAAGTCCGACTAAAGTTGTTAATAACAGTAACTGATTCATGTCGTTGACACGATCTGAAATGAGGTCTGGTCAAAACAACTCTTATACTGAGGTGCTGCGGTTATAAATGATTGATAAGAATTGTAATATCAGATTGTGTAGATACATCCATTGAGAGTAAATTTGCGTGTGTTTGAAAGCTGCTGAAACTCACATGAGTTCCATTTCACAATCTATCGTATTTATCAGTAGTCGTAAACAAACTTACGATAAAGAAATGTTTTAAAAGATCCAATCTTAAATCGATATGAATGTAATTGATAGATACAACTAACGAATATAGTCCTGCGATGATACGTAAACAGAGAAATTAAAGATAAACTCAAAACAAGGATTATGATGGTTAACATCAATTTATTTTTCCTAATAATCAATACCACATAATTAGATACTAGAGCTATAAGTATGAGTAACTCGAAATGATAATTCGCAGCATGTTAGGACACTAGGGTAAGTCAACCATGGGATAACCCAGTTTCTAATAGCCAGCTATAGATCAATCGAAACCATAGGATTAGCCAACCCTACATAATGGCAGGCCTATGTATTTATACCAGGTGCTAGGGCCGATCTAGAATCATTCTTAGGGAGGGCCAACATTATGAAAGGAACCTTTTTGCATCTTTAGGGATATCCCGACGAAGCGAACGCCTAAGAGGTGAAACTGATTATTAAATTTCTTCTGGAGCCATTTCAGTCATTCCAAACACAATTTTGATTTACAAAAACCCTGAGACCGAATCAGCATTAAGTCAAGCGTACATACACATATGCCATACATTGTCAACATGTTAAAGGGTATCAATTTTCATCGCAAATCTTTCATTTGGTTCTTTTCGAAGATATATTGTGGTTTTTTTTCTTCATTATAACAATCTTACGAAGGCCGATCATCAAAACGGTTACCAGTCAGAAGTATATGTTCTTGCTCTTAACTCAGGCGACGAAGTTTGCACATGTTGCACTGTCAAATGGTTGTTTTTTTTCATAGCAGATGAACTAACTTAAGCCGCGGCGAGAAATGAACAATTAAGGAGGATATCCGGTTGTTGAATATTCTGATGTTACAGAATCCTGAATAAATGTGTTATATTTGATAGATTTCTAACAGAACCCAACTTGTATTGACAGACCCATTAATACGCTGTGCCACATTTCACAGCGGTAAATATCAGACACGCGTAAGGCAAATAGTCGGTGATAGTTTCTCGTGGATTTTCGCATTTTACTAATGAATATGTTGTATTATTTACTCGAAGCCGTATCGTTCTGACTGGTTGACGCTGTTGAACTGTTATCACTATCGGCTTGTTTGAACTGTATTGTAATGATCAAATAAGTAAGCAGGGTTCCCAGAAGCTGCAAATGAAAAAAAGCTTGAATTTGATTCATTTAATGTTAGCAACTGAATATGATATTTCACTGTAAAACCAATAGGGGGAATGTACGATAGTCTCTTGATCCATAGTTCTTTTCTTGTGTAGTTATGAAAATACGAAAACTCTCACCGAAGTTAGAAATGAAGCATCAATGGTCACCAGACCTAAACCGGTATATCCTATCGGCGGTCCATTCAACTGGTGAATAAACATCATAACCTGTCAACAAATAGAAAGTATTTTTCGTAAATATGTATTTGATAAAGTAGGAAATCCAATGAGGAAATTGTTTATGTTGATAATTTAAATACCACCTGACGATGGCTGCTAGGAAACGTCCGAAACGTTCTGGTGTCAATTAACTTTGCAACTTGACATTCAAATCATTAAATTACAAGATAAGAGTGCTCTTAAAACTCAACAAAATATTCGTAATATGCTTTTAATATGGGAGTAATTAGTTGAAAACGATACGCCGTTCAACTTCAATACCTCATCTCTTAATTCTGCACCCAGCATTTTCAGATTGACCGAATATAGTTTTGCCGCGAGAGCGTGTGCCTGAAATAAAAAGGAAGACCTCTACACATTGTATATAGATGACTAAGTTCATTGTCTTGTGTGACATGTGATTGTGCAATTCATTTCACGATGTCTGATTATTTCTGTTTAAATGCTTATTACATTTACCCAAACCAAATCACACTCGAATGCAATAGAATAAAAACTCCAAACCAAAAACTGTTTTGTTATGAGTCTCACTGAAGATAGTTTTAAGTAAAGTATTTGTTGTTAAAAAACTATGAACCCCTATTTAGTTCTCGAGGATGGCGGGCTTGTATGGGACACACCAAAAATGAGCAAAACATCAAAACAAATCAAAGAGGAACAACTCCTCATTTCATGATAAAAAGATGAATATTAAATCAATAAATCATAAATTCGTGTGTGTTCTAAAGAAAAACGGGATTCAAACGATCACCCAAAAAATTACTACGAACTCACCTTCACATTGACGCGAAGAGCCATTGTGGTAACAACGGTAAAGAAAATGGCGCAAAGTATAACAGAAAAACACATGGATAGAATCGTTTCTAAATCGTTTTTATTGTGGTCGTCGCTTCTTTGAATGATGTCGTACACGGCTAGGCAAAGTGTAACAACTGAGATGATGTATCCAGAAGCTATGTAGACAGAAAAGTAATCTTGAATAGGTTCGAATAGTTTACAAACAGTTTGGTGCAAAGTCTTGGAACTGAAGATATCGTTGATCTCCGAATCGGGATCCTCGATTATTTTTTCGGCGTTACGATTGACGGAGTCGAATTCGTGGGCGATCAGCTGGGAACACGATAAGAAGAAGCCCATCGAAAAAACTACATCTATTTGACTTAAACTGTGAAATATAACCAGAAACGATAGGCCATACGGTAGATATGGACTCGTCGCAGAAAGCGGATAGATGAATTCGGGTTGCATTGAAAGAGTCGTTGAGTCCGGTGATGCAAACTGAGATATCAACATCCAAATAGGCAATGCCACTGCACTCAACACGGAGATCCCGCAATAAACGATCACCCATCTTCTGAGCGATTTCAAATAACGCTCACGGTTGTGATCGATGCTTTCTTGCTGTTCATCTTCTATGTACGTCGGAAGTGCTATCTTCTGCCATCGCAAGCATATCTCCTGGATCCAGCGCTTCTTAGACGCGTAAATTTCCGAAATTCCCCAAAGCACAGGCAACATGGCGTACATGAGATAAATAAGACGCGTCATAGTGGTGTTTTCGATCGTCCACGCCGGGTCCACGAGCGTCATCAAAGCGCGTCCGAAACAGACGAGTTTGATAGAATATACGAAGTAACAGTAGATCTTATGCAGCACACCGGGGTAACCCGGCAGGTCGGTGTCATACCAAATACCAAACACCTTGAAACATAAGATAATCGGTCGCAAGCAAATCCATAGTTTGTTCTCTTTTAACTGTTGAACACTATTCATAATTTTAGGCGGAGCATCAGAATTGCTGTTATGACTGATGCGTACAACCGGCATGATAAAAAGTATTTAACACCTACGGTGCAGGAGCAGTTGATGACTGTGCCTGAACTCAGTGCCGAGTAAAGAGTATCAGTGACAATCCCCCTATTGACCAAGTATCGTTCAGTGTTTATTTTCCATTAAATTCTCCGTTTTTTTATATGATGAGATGATGGCTATATACAAATAGAAAACACATTTACGTTTGGTATTTCGAATCGCAACATGACGGTAGCAAATTATCTTTCCATTTTCATCAAATAGTCACGGTGTTAGTTTTGGTGATAGTCTATTAGCGGAATCATGACTAGAATTACCAGATGAAACTAAAAACGCTGATGCCGACATGCGAACAGAATTTAGCAAGAATTTGCATACTTAGATAGAAAACTGGAGTCAGAATTTTTCTTTCTTGGCGAGGTATTTTATATTATCATTACAACACTGGAGTGTTTTACCGATGGTTATTGCTAACTAGAAACTAAAAAGATGAAAATCTCAAAGTTCCCTAAAGACTTATTGTTTTGTAACTGATCGATCGAGCAAGGATTGCGTTTGGTCGTCTCTTTCATTTCAGCTTCTTAATTACTTCCTCCAGGTTAAAAGTTGTATGTGCTCTAGGCGAAACCGTATGCAGAGTTCTTAGAACTTTAAATTTCTTTAAAAGTATCATGATGCATTTTCATATACAAGTGTTGAATTGTCGATAGTTTCTCGTGGATTTTCGCGTTTTATTAATGAATATGTTGTATTATTTACTCGCAGCCGTATCGTTCTGACTGGTTGACGCTGTTGAACTGTTATCACTAGCGGCTTGTTTGAACTGTATTGTAATGATCAAATAAGTAAGCAGGGTTCCCAGAAGCTGCAAATGAAAAAAAAGCTTGAATTTGATTCATTTAATGTTAGCAACTGAATATGATATTTTACTGTAAAACCAATAGGGGGAATGTACGATAGTCTCCTGATCAATGAAGACTCAAATTTTTTTGTGTAGTTATGACAGTAAGGAAATTCTCACCGAAGTTAGAAATGAAGCATCTATTGTCACCAGACCTAAGCCGCTATATCCTATAGGCGGTCCAGTTAACTGGTGAATGAACATCATAACCTGTTCACAAATAGAAGATATTTTTTCGTAAAAATATTTATTTGATAAAGCGAAATTCTATGGGATTAAAATATTTTAGTTGAAAATTATGATTGTACTTGACGATGACTGTTAAAAATACGGGAAATGATGTTGTAATACACTTATCATATCAAATTGGAATAGTTTTTTCTAGATGCTCAACGACATATTTTGCTGAAAGTAACTGAATTAAGGCGATGATTTTTATTCAATCGCAATGTTTCATACCTCATCTCTTGATTCTGCGCCCAGCTTTTTTGAATTGATCGAGTACAGCTTACCTACGACAGCATGTGCCTGAATAAGAAATGACTGCTACACACATTGTTTATAGATGATTCCGTTTACTGACTTTGGTGTATGTCCAATTCATGGGTACATTATCTAACGGTTCCACGGTCCTTAGCAAAACCAAACTCGATACAAACTTCAAACCCAACTTCATATGATTACATATTTTTTTTACTTAAGATGTATAAATAAACTAACTGTTAATCCAAAACGAACAAACCCCCGTTTCGTTTTCGGCAGAGTGGTGAGTTTGTTTGTATAAGGTGTGCATCAAAAATGGAAATGACATAAAATCAAATCATTCAAATAAATGAGGAAGGCAATTCTCTATTTCAATATAAAAGATGTATATTGAATCATACAAGTCAGAATTATCATACGAGCTTACCTTTACGTTGATGCGAAGAGCCATTGTGGTGACAACAGTGAAGAAAATGGCGCACATTACCACGAAAAAACACATGGATAAAATCGTTTCTAAATCGTATTTATTGTGGTCGTCGCTTCTTTGAATGATGTCGTACACGGCTAAGCAAAGTATAACCACTGAAACGATGTATCCAGAAGCTATGTAGACGGAAAAGTAATCTTGGATAGGTTCGAAAAGCTTACAAACAGCTTGGTGCCAGGTTTTAGAACTGGAGATATCGGTGAGCTCCTCCGTCGAATTTGGATCCTCGATTATTTTTTCGGTGTAAGCATTTACAGAGTCAAACTCGTGGGCGATCAGCTGGGAACACGGTAAGAAGAAGCTCATAGATAGAATTATGTCCATTTGACTAAAACTGTGAAATATAACCAGAAACGATAGGCCATACGGTAGATATGGGCTTGCCGTAGAAAGCGGATAGGTGAATTCCAGTAGCATTGGGAAGGTTGTTGTGTCCGATGATACAAACTGAGATGTTAACACCCAAATAGGTGATATCACCGAACTTAACACGGAGACCACGCAATAAACGATCACCCATCTTCTGAGCGATTTCAAATAACGCTCACGGTTGTGATCGATGCTTTCTTGCTGTTCATCTTCTATGTACGTCGGAATTGCTATCTTCTGCCATCGCAAGCATATCTCCTGGATCCAGCGCTTCTTAGACGCGTAAATTTCCGAAATTCCCCAAAGCACAGGCAACATGGCGTACATGAGATAAATAAGACGCGTCATAGTGGTGTTTTCGATCGTCCACGCCGGGTCCACGAGCGTCATCAAAGCGCGTCCGAAAAAGACGAGTTTGATAGAATATACGAAGTAACAGTAGATCTTATGCAGCACACCGGGGTAACCCGGCAGGTCGGTGTCATACCAAATACCGAACACCTTGAAACATAAGATAATCGGTCGCAAGCAAATCCATAGTTTGTTCTCTTTTAACTGTTGAACACTATTCATAATTTTTGGCGGAGCATCAGGATTGCTGTTATGACTGATACGTACAACCGGCATGATAAAAAGTATCTAACACATCTATCGTGCAGGGACAGTTGATTATACCTGAACTGATGATTGCCGAGTAAAGAGTAACAGTGACAATCCCCCTATTTACCGAGCATCGTTCTGTGTTAGCTTCCATTAGATTCTCTTGTTGTTTTGATGGGGTGGCTCAAAATGAATAAAAACCAACAGTTTGCATTTGCTATTACGAATGACGGTAGCATTAGATTTTTATTTTCATTAGATAGCTAAGATACACGTTTTGGTGGCTACATTTATGGAAGCATCTATAATTACCAAATGTAACCAAATTCACTGAGATGTCGACTTGCAAACACAATCCAGCGCACAAGATTGGAAATATACGGAGTTGTTTTCCAAATTTGCAAAGTTGCAAACTTTAAAATGAACCCCTTCGATCGAGTGAGGATCGATTTTCACGGAAGTGGATACGTCAAAGGCGTAGCTTTAGTCAGGACCCTCGTAGTTGCTTGCGCACAATATTTTTGAAGATAACATGCGATAAGCAGCATTCCAGAACTTCCGGGATGTTTAGGTGCAGCCGGGACCTTTGCTTCTTTATCCTGCAATTCACCTCGAATCAAATAAGTATGAAAGCATGCGCATTGTCACCAAACAGTTAACTTTCTCAAAATCGACGCTCAAATTCTCTTTACGTCGGCATATCAGGCCGAAGGAAGGGTCCGATGAATCTGGTGAACTTAGTTTTCTGCAGAGTTCCACGTAGTGTAAATCATGTCTATAGTATCGTTTTGGCGTCACGAACGTTCATTCATTTTCAGCTTGTAGGTCACGTTTTACCACGTTATTATTAGATCGATTTTCATGATATGCACACATCTCCGAACTATTATTTCCGCTGCTACAAAACTGTATCCTAATTCAATCTAATGTCGCTGATGCCGAATAACGCTTGGTATTTCTATTTAATGAACACAATTTGACGGCTCAAATTACTACCTGGATTTTCACTACATGAACACAAAAGACTGTTTCCGCAAAGCATTTTTGCACCAATAGAATGAGCTACGTACACAACGTGTTTGTTCGCAGATTGAATGAGGTTTTTATCAAGAAATCAATTCAGCAGTTTGGAAGTTCAAGCAACAGTTCGAGCCATTCAATTCGCTGGCGTTATGAGTAGATCATCTCCGTATGTTCTTTACTGGGAGCTAGCTCAAAATATCCGACGCGCTTTACCCATTTTCATTTTCCCAATCGGATTCGTATTGAATACGTTTTCAATCGTTATTCTGTTTCGATGTCGCGCTAAAGTTTCCATCCGGGCAATGTTCATTTTTATCTTCGTTCTTGCAATATCCGACCAGGTTTTTGTCGTTTCGAAGGGACTTGTACAATTGCAACCATGGGTGAGTGCTTTCGTCGAACTGTTCCCGAAATTGAATAAGTTATGCGGTGCATTCTGGTTCTCATCCACTTGGGGACGTAGACGTATACATAGAGATTGCCCGATCATAAATTATCTGATTTTGTACGATATCACATATCTGTTTCCACCATTATGTTATATAATCAGGTCGTTGGCCGCGTCGTCAAGTTTTGTCAGTAATTGGATCGTAATATCGATGGCCGTTGAGCGATGGTGGGCCGTGTATTCACCGTTCACTCACATGAGACACGTCACTATACGACTAAGAAAAATAGTCATATGTGTTCTAGTGGTGCTCTGTACCCCCTGGGTAGTGATTGAAATTTTTGAAGGCGTGAAGTTAAGAAGCGATGTTAAACGGACAATGAGGGATTTTCCAAACATAAATGACACATTTGTTTATACTAATCTATGTAGAGACCAAACAGTACGTAGGATGCCGAATCCAATAGTAGTAACGGTGACTGCGTACCGTAATGTGCACTCATTCATCAGTGATTTTCTACCAATCTTTATATGTATCATTTTCACTGTTCTAACGACGTTTTCTCAAATCTCATCTCGAATTCGCAAAACCCAACTTATAGGGAATTCTGAAACCAACCAGGGCAGCAGGCCCAATATCAGAGCCCACAAAACATTAACGTGTGTCGTGCTCGTTTTCATAGTTCTGATAGGTCCGTATTCAACCAGCGTTATGATTAAAGAGATCAGCGTACAGATTAACCATTATATATATCCCATACGTCATTCACTGGCTTTTTACAGGGGAACTCGAAGTTTTCAGTTATGGGTCTGGACTACGGATAGAATCAGTAACAGAACAGCAGACGTAGCGACTTATGTAAAAGAAATTACGGAAAGTTTTCGCTTTTTAGCCTTCATAACAAATTTCTTCATTTATCTTTACACAATTCGTGATTTTCGCTCGGATTTCATATCTATCTTTGATTGCAAGAAGAAGTGTATTTCGGCGCAAAAGTATTAATCAGAAATAAATAGACTTTTTTATTTCGCACCTTTAAACGAATAGTTTTACACGTCGTAAAATACTTCAATCAGGGTCAAAACTGCTACGATGTATCATTGTTATTATATGGTTAATGCTGCGAATTCATTTTACAGCACAATTTGAATATTTAGTCTCAAAAGCTGTCTAATCGTTATTTCACGTTGAAATGTAAAATACTGAAGTTAAATTCCGCCCGTGTCACTGGACGACAGAGTATTATCTCGTGAACAGAAATAAATATAGGAAAAAAGATTGAACTGCGCAACTTCCAAATTAATCTTACGAAACTATACTGTGGACCGCGGATTGGAATGAAGCATCCGTTTTTTTGCTAAATCGAGTGTTAATTTTGGATTCTTTTGCTACCGTACAGTTGATTAATATTTGACTCGAGAGTTAACTCGAAAACTTGAAAATGGACTCATCTAAACTCAGTGAACTCCGACGAACTGAAAAAACAAACCCCCGCGGCATGCGAGGACGCTTCCACTGGCACGCGAGCTCAGTCGCTAATTATGGAAAATGGCCGCTGTTTGGCAGCAGGCTCTGGCGCTCGACGCACGGTATAACGCGTACAGGGTTCCAAATAAAACGCATTTCAGTAGGTGTCAACTATAGATTTATATTCACTTAACGCTTATCTATCATTCTATGGCCATTTAAACTGTTTTAGATCCACTTGCTTTAAGAAATAACGCTTTGAATTGAAGGCTTGACGCGTTGTAATTTTCGAAGCGGCGGACTAATTACCGAAAAAAACCGTTTTAATAGTATTTTCTATTGGGGGCCCGGTTAATGCGGGGGTAATCTTCACACGATACGAAATACTTCAATAATTATGCATGTGGTATTTTCAGGAACGCTTTATATAAGACGTAGAAGTCAGTTGTTGAGGGAGAGTGCCTCGGATAAAGCAAGTTAAAAAACTGATAAATTTACCCATTAAAGGCTTAAGTAGTTTTATACCAAATATTTCAATTTCCATTCTATCTAATTAGAGAAAAGATCCCCTTGTCAGAAAGGAATTCATTCGACTTCGAGCTCAACTGCTGTCTCAAAGATATGGAACACCGTCTATGTCGGATGTGAGGTACTTGCCTACTTAAAAATGAAAACGCTTAACGCGATGATATTTCGCTCAAAATTGTTTCAAGTGCCTCATTTATACGAGACTGAAAGTAATTCATTTTCTAACAAATTTCAGCAGTCTCAGGAGTCGTACAGCCAGTCTCAGAAGTATGAATCAAGTGAGTATCATTTCTTATCTGGCTCTGTTTATAGTGTGAGTGGCTTGTAAGTCCACCTTTGGGTTGGGTGCTGGTTTTGATAATTGCAGGGGTGGATCCTGAGGCCAATTTTGAAGAACTTGTCACATCCCAAAAAGGCACTTCGAATGATGTCCAAAAAGGCAATATTAGGTGACACTAAAAAAAATTGGTTGGACAAGTTGCCCTTGATCCACCCCTGCATTGACACATGCATATGTATTTAAAAAAAAAATTAAAACGAAAATTTGTAACTAGATCTATGCGGGTTGATGTTTGAACTAGTTTTTTTCAGAAAAAGGTTTCGATGAAATGACTGTTGTTTAGACTGTCATTAGTAAATACCAAAATATTGTAACTTGCCAGGAATCTTGATTTTGACACCCACGCACATGTCACACAAAAGTAAATGAATAATTTTAAATAAGATTCTTAATTTCTTAGCCCACCACTGAATCAGGGTCCAGATAAGTGGAACTGGGTCCTGATTTGACTGCAATCTTTGGAACCTAGGAGTGCGCATTCAATTTATATTTGTGTGAAAATAAACTTAGATTCGATTGAATGTATTTTATTTGCAGAGTTTCGATGAGACTAACAGGAGAAAAGTCACAAATTCACTTTGTTCTCCTGAATCACCGACCGGAGGTGTTATTCCAACGTTCGCCGCTGAAGCCAGTCGGTATGTTTAATGTCACATTGTCTGAACTGAAGAACATTGATTGATCGATATTGACGTTGAACAAATATCATTGCAGGGCTTTAGTTGGTGATAAAACAATATCAGAAAATTATGCATTTGCCGGTATGCATCATATATTTGATCAGCACAGGAAAGCTGTCACACGAGTTCAATTTGCGAATGATGACAAATCACGAATTGCTTGTTGCTCATTGGATGGTTTACTATCAATATTTCAAGTACTACCACCACCTGCGACTGTGATCTGTACTCTGAATGGCCATGTTAATGGAGTCACAGGTAACGTACCTGTAAATCAGGATCAAATATCACTGAATACAGGCTTCAACCTGCAGCCCTGAGCCCTTTAGACTGTCACTATTGTTTAGTGAAATCTTGACGATAACTTTTTAGAGGTGTACAGATAGAATATCTTACATTTGGGCCTTGTTGCATTGTCATGTCAGACTGAAGTTCAAAAGGCTCTTGAATTCAAAAGACTTGTCACTGTAAGACTAGCTAGAGAACTAAGATGGTCTTAGACCAGTCGTACTTAGATATCCAAGTGATGACAACTGGGCCCTGGTGTGTATAGTTCATTCTCTGGTAAAATGTCGAGACCATGTGAAGTGTAGATGATCAGTTTTTGAACGCAATAATAAGACTAATGTCTGGTATTTGCGGTTTATATGTAAGCAATCGAAGTGCTGAACACATGTAAAGCCTGGACCACATCAAAAATTGAAAGAACGTCTGCAAGGGTACAGCGTCCAGGCAGCAGAATCATACCTCCATAAATTTCTCTGCAGCCTTATTTCCTCTTATGTTTTTTGATTGTTCCAGATTTCTGTTGGTCTTTATCGAATGATCTGATTCTGTCGACGTCTTTAGACTGTACAGCACGGCTGTGGAATGTTGCGAGGGGCGATTGCTTACGCGTATTTCAGGATCCCAACGATTCGGAAGTGTTGTCGTGTCTTTTTCAACCAATCAATAACAATCTAGTCATTGTATCCTTTTAATCACTCATTTGCGTAATGGCAGAAAGGTTTAGCTGACAGTTACCTGCAGCCCTGAACCACCCCTTCAAGATTTTACTATCGTGGAGTGAAGTGTGAACGATCACTTATAAAGTGCACTGATAAAATGTACAATGTCTGGTGTTTGTAGTTCATTTCCAATTAAATATGTCTTGGGTGAAGTGCTGAACACGTGTGAATTGTAGATGATCAGTTTGAAAGTGCTGATACATGTAAAATGTTTAGTGTCTGGTGTTCGGTTGAAATGTCTCCGCTGAATTCCTGGACACGGTGTGGATTATCAAAAATTGGAGGAATGGTGATAAAGTATCAAGTATGAGGGTACCAGCTGTAGATTGAAACTTGTTCGAGGCCAAGTCCATTACATTAATTCATATTCTGCCAATCAGTGTTGTGATATCTTAACATTTCTGATAGACTGGTAATGCGAAACATCAGGTTTCTGTGATGAATGTATCCACTGGTAAAGTCGTCAAGGTAAAAACTACCACTACATCAACTTTGATTTGGAACCATTTTGCCATTATGTAACATGTTAATGTTTCTCGCTTATGTTTCCAGAATGGAACGTCGAAAGTGCTCGGCCGTGTTTTGACGTTGGCATTTGATAGTACTGGTGGTATTTTATGGTCAGGAGACGATCGAGGATTCATTTTCTCTTTCGTTTTCGACGTTCAAATGGGAAAGATAACCAAAGCCAAAAGGTTAGTAACGATGCCATCCAAAATGAATGCAGCTTATGTTTCCGGTACTGCGTGGGAATATAAAGATAGCTTCATCGATATTGGAATCTTGTTCTGATGGTTTCCATTGGATTGTAAAATCTTGACTCGAGCCCGGTTCCACAGTTTTGACTTAATAATGGTCTTAGATCTAAAGATTTTTCATATAGAAACAAAATGAGTTTAGACTGAATTTCAATCCAAGCAATGACTTTGCAACTGGCCTCTAAGTATGGTACTAGTTGAGAAACGCTATATTCACTTTCAGTTTCTTAATTTTAAAAGAAACAGATTTTAACTCAGAACTAGTGAAACCAGGTCCAGATCCAGTAATACAAAAAATAAATCGAATCAGAATCTGATAAGGTTTCGCCAAAAACTGAACAATCTTATACTTTTGATGTGTTTCAAAATTGTTGAAATTTGAATATCTTTCTTCTTTCCTACATGCAGGATAAGTGTCTGCGAGGGTCATTCAATTACGAGTATATCATCTCGTACATGGGTGAGTCGTGAGGCTCGCGATCCTTCGTTATTAGTAAACGCCGGTGTCAATGCTCTACTGCTGTTCAGAGTTACCACTAAAGACGGTAGTTTAGAACTGAAACGTAGAATAGTGACGAGGCAACAAAGTGCTCAAATTAGGAGTTCGTTTTGTCCACTGATGTCTTTCAGACAAGGAGCTTGTGTAGGTTGGTATTAGCGGGCATCTGATCAACTTCACAGGGACTTGTATTTGAAGTTTTGGGTCAATACGACTAACTTAGATAATTCAGTATCGCAGATACCGGTACTACGTATATGAAAAATACCTGAGAATACTGGATGATCTAAGCTACTTTTCCCTCCAAACTTATAATGCAAGCAAAAAGATAAAAACCCACTACTACAGATTAAAAGAATTTAAAATGAAGAATTTATTACCCTGACGATGACGATGATCTCTAGGGTGAGATCGAAACGTCGTGTCTTATATATATTTTAGATTGTTCGAATAAATGAATTCTTGATTTTAAATTCTTTTAATCTGTAGATAGTGGGTTTTTATCTTTTTGTCCGTTCACCACGTTTGAGTGTGGTTATCGTACTACTTTTGAATACAAGCCCCTGTGATCAATTCTTCTTGGGGTTTGTCAATATCTATATCAAGTTAAAATGGGTTGAATGGCATGATCGGCATTATGAAATGGTGTTCTAATTTGTCGGGCTTGATGATACAGTTTTCTCGTTTGATAATTTCAGTGACTGGTAGCGAAGACATGTGCGTTTACTTCTTCGACATCGAACGCGATCAAAAGCCTTGCTTGAACAAACTTCAAGGTCATTCGGCGTCGGTGCTCGACGTGTGTTTCAACTACGACGAAAGTTTACTGGCTTCTTGCGACGCGCATGGAACCGTTATCGTTTGGAAACGCGAACAGAAATCTTGAAAAATCACACTACGAAAACGAGAAATGGAAAACATTCGAGGTTTCGAGATAATTTGATACAATTATCGGCGCAAATGTTTTTCTCGTTTTCTAGTGTGACCCACTGCGCAAAAAAATACAAAAACGTCATCCAGCTTATACATACGTATTTATATGTATATGAATTATATTTCCTATTGCACTGATGGTCGCTATTTGCTAAATGTATATATATTTTGTTCAATTATTTCTTCAGTTGTGCACTATTTATTTCTTTATAAAGAAAAAACGGATCTCGTTAATGACGTTGGTGGTAAATCTTAATATCTTGTACATCGTTATTTTAAAAAGTAATTTATTAAGATATACAAATATATGCATTCTATTTACGATATATTTTCGAGTTTTTAGTCAGTTTATTGACTTTTTATCATATCGGGTAACGAACGTGGCGTGACACCACAGTCTTTACAAGATAATCAATGCAAAAACGATATCTGGCGAAAGGCAACCGAAATGGGAAAGCAAGGGCCAACTCCAGAAAATAACCCTAGATGCAACCTCTGTATAGTGCGGATGAAATAGATATTCTGATCTTCATTAAATATTGAATCTTAGATATTTTGAATTACTCGCTTGCCACGGGTTCGAATATCGCTATGTGAGGTATCTTAACCGTCCAGTGCTGCCCCTATACATAACGTTGGCGGTGAATAGATGAACTAACTTATTACTCGTATGCCACAGTAAGAATATTTTGCAATAATTTTAGTTCCTTATTTAGCCGCTAGTGATATTTGTAAGGGCAGCACTTGACGGTGTAAATTAGGCTAGTATTTGAATCGACCTCCTTATTACACATGTATACAAATATTCCGGAGAAATTAAGTTCAATGTACGTCTTAAATAATCCAATCTGACAACACCTCCGCTTAGAATATCTTTGAAGCACTGCCTATCCTGGATATCAATGAATGATCGCGTACCCGGAAACAACGGTAAACTGCGCCGAATCCGGGCCTTGGACGCATGCGGGAACCGTCAGATAAGTGGACGAAAACTAATTAACTGCTAGAAGGAAATCTGAAGAAACATATTTATTGCTCACCACTCTTTTGGTATACAAATATGCATTCTGAAATTGTAGTGGCTTGTATTGTACAATAGATTCCTCCTTGATCGGTGCCAATGTCGCTGTGGATTTTTACACTTACATTTTCCTTGTTACCGAAAAAAGTTGAGTCTAATGTATTGTAAATTCGTATAAAGCTTCATATTTTATGAATTAACATAAATTAACATAACCATACACAATAAGCCAATGACAGATGATTAGCACCTTTTTTTTCAATCACCGGCGCCGGTGTAAGTACACACATGTACGAGGGATAGGCTTTGAGTGAAATCCATCAAAAGTAGGAAAAGTTAATTTGAAACAGTCGAGACTAAAACCGAAATGTTGGTAAATTCTTTTTCGGCTAGATCATCGTTCAATTTTTTCTTTGCATTTCGTAAGAATAATGGGTTTTTTTGTTCGTGTAAAGTATAGAATCCGGGATGGGCAAAAACATCGCGATTAGTGAATATTACAAACCAATAAATCTTGCATCGTTTTTGGAATAGGAAGGCGACGAACAGCTTGCCGTATATTCACCGTTCTATGCGATAAACACCGCCGTATAACGACACGTGATTGGTCCATGAGCGATACCGGGTTCTGAAGTAACGACGCCATTTCTTTCAAGAACGGATCCCGTTCGAAAAAGACCGCGTCAGCTCGACTGAGAATGTTAACATTTCTGATCGCCGCGACGCAGTCGACGACTGTCGTTTGGATGTTATACCCGCATCGTTTAAGAACGGCAATATGGCCGCTATCTTCGTTCACGACGTATTCGTAGATTAGTTCGGGCGGTACGGTGGTCATCACGCCGCAAAGCGACTGAGTTAGGTAACAAATTAGAAACGGATTGTCTTTATAACTGTACAAAACGGCGCATATGAAAGCCGAATATCTATCGGATATCGACACCTTGTCGTCTTCTATATCTATGAAAGCCAGGCTTTCGATGATGAGATCTAGAATGCGCGCCGTTTCGTAGATATGCGATGATTTAGGCAGAATGTCTTCTAGCGCTCCGAGCAGGTCGTTACGGACCCAATCGGCGACGATCAGCCGCGGTAACGTGTCCAGTAGAAATCTGAGCAAGCGAAGCGCGTAACTTCGACAAGCCATGCCCAGTGCATCGCGGCGCAACTGCATGACGAATAGGTCGCTAGATAAACCCATGTAGTCAAAAAGAGTTTTCAAAACTTTGATTTGTTTTTCTTGTATTTGGAAGCTGATATTGTCTGCAGCTGGTCGGTACGTATAGCGACTGAAGCAGGCGCAAGCTAAAGCGGATCGTTGATATTGTCGGTTGAGTTCGAATGTTACGTCTGCTCCGTGGTGGAGCAAAACCCGCAAACAATCGACGTTCTTCTCGGCGCAACACTGCATCAAAGCCGTTACTGATTTACTCATGACTTCGTTCACCGGAACGCCGAGATTGATGAGCTTTTCTAAAAATCTAGGCTTCACTTCTTGAACTTTGAGAAAGACTTCAGGCAGCTGTATGCCCCCGCCGGCGGTTATATCAGCACCAGCGGCTAAAATAGCGTCCATCAGTCGTTCCTCGCCGCGATACACGGCCAACTGCAGCGGAGTCTCGCCGCATTCCCCTAATCTATTAATATCGGCGCCTAGACCCACGAGAAACGGGATCAACTTAATCGCTAAGTTGATATCTAAATACTTAGCGGCGATGTGTAAAGGCGTTCGACCGTGAATCTGAGAGTCGGATGTATACTCGCACGGGTTCGCGTACGGTCGCAGAATCAACGCGTCCATGCTGCACCCCATCGACGATAACTTCCGAATAAAATCTATTTGTCCGCCCATCACCGCGAAATGTATCAAAGTCGTGTTGTCGGGGATTTTATCGATCGTTACGCCGCTGTTCAGTTCCTCTTCGAGAATTTCGATATCGCCGAAAAATGCGGCCAGGTGGAATTCAGAAATGCTATCGTGGATGGCGCCCTTGTTGGTAAGATACTGGACGGGACCTTTACAGCCATATATCAGCGACGTCTGCAGAGCATCGGCGAGAACCGACTCGGTGAAACAGCTCTGTAAACATTGCAACGAAAACAGTTTGTCGACACCGGCGAGAATGTTTCTTTTACACAACGACGATAGTAATATTCGCATTCGCTTTTCCGTGAAATCGAGAGGCATTCCCCATTGTAAAACCTTATCGACCAGTTCGAATTTCTGCCTCGACAAAACGTGCTGAAACGACTCGCCGACTTTCAACGGCACGCCGCGCTTGTAACTAATATCTAAGATCTCCGCTTCTTCGGTCAAGGTCGTTTTCGACGGTTCCGGGTGGAAGTTAACGCCGACGCTCGTGTTCACGGAATATTCGAGCAAAGTGAGAACCATTTTTTTCGAACGGTGTCTGACGGCTTTTTCTAAGTATTTCGAGCCTTCCGCGCCGCAGAGTCCGAAATGTCGCGCGTTGTCGTTCATGACTAGCAATTGGCTGACGACGTCGGGAAGATTGCGTTCAACTGCGCACCACAGCGCGTTCGGTTCGTTGAGGCGCAGTTTTTTGGTGACGTCAACACCGCGGTGCATCAGGTGACCGACCAATTCCACGTCACCGCTCTGTACAGCATAGTACAGAGCGCCTAGATGACACTTTTCTTCCACCGTAGTCATCTGTCCTGTAAAGATAAAAACAAAAACCTGCACATTTTGACATCTTTTTCTTCTAAACATTATACATGTTCATAGCACAAAATATCTTCCACAAACCGCCTACTTCTCACTTCATAACTTATCTGATAATCCTGCCAGTCTTGGGATAAAAACAAAAACAAACGACCTCCGTTCTCACGGGGTTCGCTCAGTACGGATGTATCTCGGGAACGTTAACTTACCAGGAACCAACATGTTCGACGCATATGATGGGTATTAAAACGGCAACTTGAGAGTATGTTATGGCTTTTTAAAAGTCTGTTTCAACGCTGACCTTATGAAAATGTTTTGTTTCGGAAAGAAAAGTTCATTTTGCGTTGAATTCACGCAAACGCATATCGCATGCAGCCTAGCACATTGTATCTACGATTCCGCAGGGACATTTTTCATTTGTCTGGAATTGACGGCGTATTTCAACGGCATCATCCCACATTTACCCTAAGACCTCGATTGAATAAAGCGATGTAAGATTTAACCAGACAGAAGTTTGCAAAAGACTCTACAGAGATGTTGGTTTCCATAGATAAGTTACTACCTACGATTCCGATAAACCCACAATATCATGAAGACATTGAGAGTAGTGACGTCCCTGGTATTTGTCGCAAGTTGGGCCAGATTTTGGAAAAAAAGATACGATTAGTTGCATAATACACAATGACTTCACGACTTCAACGATGCATTGTACTTAGTTCGTTTGGTATCAGAAACGTTACCATGGTTACGAGAGCCATGACTAATTCGTTCTAGTTTGGTCCAGCCCGGAGATCAAACCAAAATGATAGATCTGTATGCGATGTATCGCTTTTCTTCCAAACAAAGTTTTATTATGAAAGCAATGGAAAGATTCAGACCCACCATATTTAGTACATTGTTATAATGGTTGTTCAAATACTAACGTAAACTACCAATTTCAAAATGTGGTTTGCAGCGTTGAGAAACGAATGTATAAAATGAAATCTGAGTAACATTTTACGCACCTGATGTTAAGAAACCTACAATGCATTACACAGAATCAGTATTCGAAACATTTTGTCTTGATTCGTTCCTTTCGACGCGTACCGGGTTCCAAAAACCTCGCCCCCAGTTCGCTTGAATCATTACACCGCGGTTCTATTGCCGGTCTGAACGCTGTCCTCTGAAGCTTCTCCTCCGCGTGTTAAGCTACGATACACGAAATCCGTCGGCTCCATTCGATGAAGAAGGCTATTTCGTATATAGATCCATCGGATACATCATAGCAACGAACGCCACGCCAACCTCTCTGACGTGCAAGAAAGCATTCTCTTTCTTTTTTTTGTCACAGCGCGTATTTGATAGATTACCCTCGTAATCACTGTCGATCATATACATTTATTGCACAACATTTATGGCATTGCAGTTATAGTCTAATGCTCCTTCATGCTTTCCACGTCCAAAGCACCTGCCATCATTTTACACACAGACCTCGCCTATATTCGCGCAGATATTTATTTATCATCCGCGTTTGAATCGGATTTTCCGCAGTAATGGATCGTTGCCTCGTGACATCTGTTCGACGTTACTATGGCGGCTCTTGATGATGAGGGATTATCTTTCCAGCGGAATTAATGTTGTTATTACGTTTGACAAATATCGATAGTCGTTTAATGTGACGCGAGCGCGCGGCAGCGAAATGCAAATGTCATTAGTAAATCTAAACCCCATCGTGTGGAAACTCGAGTAACACGATGAAACTGTGAATGTATAGATATTTCAACGATAACTGTGACCGTCGAGTCGGTCAATGGAAATCCATCAATTTGACAAATACTTATAATTCGATCGTTCGTTCATTTCCTTCCTTGTTGCTTTTGGTAAATTGTTACTCATATTCCACGGTTTCTTCTTTGTTATTTTGTTATTTTGGACTATTTCAATCATGATTTTTCATTGTTCTGTTGAATACAATATTGAAACACGATTCACATGTTTCTGTTGCAAATCGAATCAGCTAAATCCAGTATTTCAAAAGACAGCTGCCATTTAACAGGCTACTTACTTCCTTAAAGTTTCATTATTATGGTGTCATGATGTCTGATAAGTCATCCTGGGTTGAAACAGGCCATGAGGCCGGATACACAAGACCAGCCTAAGACCAACTTAGTATTATAGCTATAGCTAATCTAACAACTCCAGATTATAGACAAATTTTGGGCTTTAGCCTCCGACAGTCATAGCTTAGATCAAACACCAGATTAAGCTCATCCTTTGAATCTAATCTAAACCTTTTGACCTTAAGACCTTTCAATCATTAGACCTTTTACTCGAGTAAGTGAAGATTGCGCAACTGACCCAAGGTTTTGATACGTACCGTAAGTACGCGTGTAGCCCTCAGCATTTCAGCCTCAAAACACGAGAGAATGATTACACTAACAATCTAGTTCTGCCGATGTTTAAACTGGATCAGCTGCATTGGTTTTACTCGTCGTAAATATTTGCACTGATTGGAATTCGCCACGAGACTCGAAGGTTTTCGTTCTTCGATCGTTTTCTGATTAGTTGTTGTAATACGTTCGCGCAGACGAACGAGGAAAATGTTTGATTTTTCTGCGGTTGTCGAGTTACTCACACCATAAACCCGTTTTATAATACATTTAACGCTTGTATCTCATCATCGAATATTGCCTCACTTACAACTTCCTGTTTCATTAAATTTCATCTCGAAATAAGCACAAATATATAAATGCGTACGTATTTTCTAACGAAAACTTTTGAAAAATTTGAAATATCTGAACTTCACTCCCACATTCGCGCCGATGGAACTTAGCGCTTCTGGAGCTAGTGTGATAAATTAAGCCTAGGATATCGATATAGGCCTAAGAATAGAGGATGACTATAGAATAGAATTTAGATTCACCAGTTTGAACATCAAAATTTGCAAGACGAGTATCGTACAACGCAGGATCGTAAGACCGAGTCCCAACTGATTATAGTCCAAACCATTTAGCAATACACCGCAATTATTATGTAAACATAATATTGCGAACATTTCCAACACATTATTTTCTTTATTTCTGTTTCTTTTGTAACCGAGAAATTATTTGTTTAAGGCAGTGTCGGTTCATAACGTAAGCTATTTAATGGCGAGGTTTATTTTTTCTGCAGATATCTCTTTTTGCGCGCGAATCATAAACTATGTTTAAAAAAACCCTTCTCTATTGAATATCACATATCTATATGTATATATACATGCCATTATATATGTTTATGCATATATCAGATGGGAAAAAGGCTGTTACAATCAGTTACTTGGTATTCGCAGATTTATCGTAATTTATTTCCGTCCGTAATGAACGTTGATGTATATATATATATTTTCTTTTTGTCTCGCCGTTAAGAAATATTTGTACAACGCACAATATACGTATATATCGAATGAGAGCTCACCCAAAATAGATTTTTTTTCTCGTATTATGAAAATGTGGCCGCTGCGTTTCTGCGTATAAGATTACCGAATCTGAGAGTTTATGCTGCAGGTATGGAGTTGGAAATAACCTTTACTTTGGAAAAAAACTTACGAGATAAATAAATGAATATTGATGTTAAAAATGGTAAATCCCACCCTATTAAGATAGAAAACAAAGCATTTATTCATCACGTCCCTTGCTCTTGGAAATCTAGACTACAAGAATAGAAATTACTGAAAATAAAACCGTAAATATTTGATGATATTTATTCATTCGAGATAATGTATTTACATTTGCCGAGACTTGGGCAACACGATTTTCGCTTTGATATTTAGAACGTCTTTGCATCGCGATGATAAACATAGGATGGGATAAATAAGACATTTTTCAGGCAAATCTGAAAATAGTTTCAAATATTTCAAGTGTTTTCCAGTTTTTAGAGACAGTGTTACGCACGTGTCTCGGATTTGCTGAATATTTGAGAACAAGCACGTTCTATTCGTATACATTTTTTAAACTAAAACAGCTAACGCGAACACGTGAAAGAAATAATTCGAAACCGATATAGCGGAACATTCTTTCCGAAGCCAGCCGATTATGTGGGCGTAGATTTGTCGAACGATTTTCGAACTAGAAATGCATAAAGAAACAAGAAAACTAACTTGAGAATTTATTGACTCCTAGAAAAATAACATATTTAATGAGTAATAATTGTCGTCAATGAATAACACAAAAACAGGGCTTAAACGAATATGATACCAGGACTCAACTGTGCCCGCGGTGCTGTACGTCACACTGTTGATATGTAAAAAATCCCACAAAAATTTCAGCCAAAGATGAAAAGCTCTTGAGAAAAAGAGAATGTATATTTCTAGCAACGCTATAAGAACTCATTAGGCGTACTGAAAGATGTACAACTGTTAACACTGGTCTGACATTCAACTCTGGTTGGCCACTGTCGACAATTGAATTGAATTGACCGGCAACCCGTCTATCCGCAAACTGATGACGAAGTGCACATCCACTCATAGACAACCTAATATCCATTAAAATCAAATCTTATTAACAAAAAGGCATAAAGACTCATCAGATAGAATAGAAAATAAGAATCAAGAAATTAAATCAATTCAGAAATAAACCCTAATATACAAAATTGTAACTCTTATTTTGGAACACCAATATTGATGACGTAGTAACTTTCCCTTAAATAATGCGCATCGAAAACATTTTTGTTGCGTAAAAATGCAAAGATGGGTTTGGGCGGTCTTACGTAACGCACTAATGTGCACGCGATAATCTAATCTACGTATAGCTGCAGAATTCCTTTATTTCTTCGCGTTCGTAAATTATTCGTAAGACTCGAAAACAGCCTCCATAGAGTACATAGACAATATTTACGTGACGCTGACTCGTGTTGCACGGGATCGTTTGATGATGACCGAGCTTTAAACATTTATGTATACGCATAACGTGTGAACGATTGTTTACCTGGAAAACATATACCTGTATAGAATTTGTATTGCTAGCCATTAATTAGCGCTGAAACCAGACTAATTTCAGGATGGTTTACGATAATGATTATTCATCCGACGAAGGTGCGAAAAAACGTGCTGGAAATATCTTCTTCTCGATAACGTTATTGCGAGACTTTTCAGCGCAGCTTTTTAGATAGGTGTGTATGCGTTCTCTTTTAAATTCAAACCGACAAAAACTAGTTTTGAAGCAGACAGGACTCGCAGGTGGTAGAGGCGCGAGATTAATGATTGCGGCTGCCGAGTCTGTACGATCAAATGAAGAGAAGAATAAACCGTTTTAATCAACAACGCTTTCGCCAAATAACATCTGTCTTAGTTTGAAATTAGTGAGTTTTCATATGGATAACTTATAATTTGAAAAACCTCTCGGGTCTGGGAAGTTACATAGTCATAGCTGAGATTCAAGACCTGTTTAAGTCCTTTTTGTACCTGTTACCAATCTAACAACTTAAGACCAGCCTACGCATAGTGGTCCTATAGCCAATCTAAAAAAAACTAAGCTCATTCTGGTTATATCTCCGATTAAAATCTAACACACCTTATAGATTTAGAGTCACAATATGCAATAAGATGTGCAGTGGCCGCCGGTCGCTTATAGCCTCGTCATTGAAGGGTTTATGGGTTCGAACCCTGGTGGCAACGGGTTGAAGATTCTTCGCTGGCAATTAATCCCCATTGCCAGTAGCCCTCATTTGAGTGCTTTATAAAACAATTGAGCTATCTAGTGTTGGCTGTGCATGATTTCATTTTCGTTTATTGTTGTTCATTATCTTTTACACAGTCCACACAGAACATCCTAATCTCTGTCCCTCTCCGACAAATCTGCGTCTAATAAATACATGTACATGTTATGTTCGTGTACTAGTCTACCCCCATCCGTTGTCTGAAATGTTCCCACACAAGAAAATATAGGAAAACGAATAGGGAACCAACGCAATCCGTAACATCGACTGAGCATCAACACGTGTGCACTGTTCGACCGATCCACAACACTACATTCAAATACTCGATAAAACCCTTTCAATTTTCTCATTATAATTTCTCTTTTTCTCAACCTCTTTTATCAAAAATGTCGAGGCTAATTTGAGATGGAATTGAATTGATTTTCTCAACGTCGCAATTCCATTATAATCGTTCATCAACCACTAAAGTGATCATAAAAGAGTGCTGTATTTCATACACCGTTAGTGTAATTACACCATAAACATCGGTCTCTCTAAACCAGCAGGCGATGTTTCTCTCATTGATCGATGTTTTCTTACCTGAATTTCTGTTCGTTTTCCGACGGTTTTCATCGGTCGACGATCGATGTTGGCTGCTTACAGTATTCGTTCATTCTGTCGGCTGGTGAGGAGAATCGAGCCACCATCGGCGCCGCGATAGAAACTCACTACCGTCAGCTGCCGCTTCACCGTCTTATCCCTAACTTATCCGCCCGTATATACACGCTTAAGACGGTGAGCTCATTATTTATAGTCACTCGCTAAGAATATACCAGTAGCAGCACCAGCTGCGCTTCGGGATAAGCTTAAATACAGGCTATAGGTTCGTGATCTCAGGGCAAAGATAAAACTCTTTCATTCAATGTACTATCTAACCCGAACCTGTTTCATCGCAGATTCTGTCGACATTAAACGTCTCGGTTTTGGATTCTAACATCCTCAAAGCTGAAAATATTTGGGGCTTTTAGTTTAGTGGGTGTTTTTTTCTGGGAAAGAGATGTCAGTGAAGATCTGTGGCCAGTTGTACGATCAATCTTACATCCAAGACCATTCAAAAGCTAGAAAAAAATCACGATTACGCGTACCCGAGTCGTTTCATTGTCAAGTTCTCGTGTACAGGTTATCCCCTAAGAGCCGGCATGGCGTAACAAAAATGTGACCTTTTGTCGTACGCGCCAAACTGGTGTGTACAAGAATTGTCGAATCCCGACCTGTTTGGTCAATCTATGGAATGCGCATAATGGTCCATGGAAGGTTAATTCACCGCTTCGACCTAAACACTATCTCACAGATCGTGCACTCCTAAAATGATGATCGATTCAAGCAGAAAGTGCCACGACGACAGTCTCTGATTCGTCCGACACTACAGTATTCACAGGCTCTCTGATTTTGGCTGGAATCAAACCTCGATGCAATCACATAGATAGAACTAGAAAATACATTACGATCACTAATGTTTTTACCTTTATTACTCTTATCACATGTAATTTATAACGGATAAGTATACATAAATATTCTCATATATCGATATCAATTAACGACATTCCCGGTTGAAAAATATATCACCATTTTCGGACGGATCAACCTGGGACGAGTACAATATTATTTTGGACGCGCGTATATTAGAAATTAAAAATATACTAGATTTCAAATTCTCTTCTTTGTTTTTACTTTATTTCAGTCAGTTATCACCACAGAAATTTATATTGTAGTCAGCAGTAAAATGGACGGCACTCGATATCAAATCAAATCGAATCGAACACGTAGTAAAATACATTTCACATCAGTAATTTCAAAATAGAGACTTTTTGCCATTTTTAACACGTAACGTTTTCGTATTCGATTTAAAGCGTTGATTATAACAATATTTCATGTGAATAGCAGTTAGCAATTAGATTCTGCGCATTATTAGTAGAGCATCTTTTCCTGTTTAAAACACGAACGCAGAGTGGATGTAAGCGGCCGTCGGAAAACAGAAAAATCGGCTTTAACTTCAACTACTACAAGATACACACTAACATAATATCAGTCATATTGTAGCGGGTTGTTACTATCTACGTCGCCAAAACAAGCGGATCACCATAAACGACTCATCGAAATTGTAGGTGATTTGCGCGTATACCCGGTATATGTAATTGTGTTGGGAATATGAATACGGTGTGTTAGGACAAATAATACTAAATAATCTGACTAAAACGTGATAAAATCTTTCGATGAAATTATTAAGTTATGTCTACACAATGGTTGACGGATGTTTGTACCATTTTGTTCTTGTATTTTCATTATGAAGTTATTAACACGTAACTATTCCGCCTTTATGTTGGCGATAATTGCGACGAACGCACTTTTCAATTGTTAAATCTTACTCTTTGCGTCTTTGTTGCCTTTTTTAATGTCGCTGTCAATATCTTCAACGTCAGGCATTGGTTTCCACTCGCCCAAACCGTGATTTTGCACGTTATTCGCTTTCGCGTTACTTTTGAGGTTGTTTTGTTTCATGATATTTTTCATCATGTCCTTACTTGCGCCCGATTTCCCGGGATCTAATATGGCATCGATTTTGTCATGGTCGAAGTAAACCTTGCTAATGTATTCGAGGAGTTTTTCAACTTTTTCTGGAAAGTTGTCGATCTCCATTTCGAAAGCTGGCGACACGCCCGCCGTAGCGCCTTTCTTGTTGTTCAACTCGTCATCGGAAGGGTTGACAGTCGGCTTAGCGCCGCTGAGCCCGGTCCACATTCGTAGACGAGTCATCATGAAGGCAACCATTTCGTGATCGTTCGCCTGTAGCGACAGATCGTTTTTGACGCGAGTGAACGTATCGTTGAGTATAGTGAGAAACATGCTGATCATGATGAACATGATCGTCAATACATAGAAAAAGAAGAAAAGCGGTGCCAGGACAGGCTCGGCTTTCATCATCGAATTGAAATTGAATTTGCCGAGCATGATTTCGATGCTGGTTTCGGCAGACGTGACGAAGCTGTAGTAAGACGACAACTGTCGCGAGAAGAGCAGATAGAACAGTTGGACAAAAGCGAAAAAGACGATGGCAAACATGACGGCGAAGGACGCCAGATCTTTACGGCATTCTCGCAGAGTCGAACTCAGCATAGACATTCGTTTGTTGAAACGAAGTAACCTGATGAATTTCAAATTGGCCACGAAAACCAAGAAAGCGATGAGATAGCCGAGGAACTCGTTCCAATACCCGACAGCTTGGAATTTGATGTATTTCATGCCTTTCGATTTGACGAACGTAGCGACCAGGCGTTTAGCTTCTATCAGTCGGTAAAAGAAAATGCACGTGGCAAATATCGACCCGACGATTACAAATATTTCCGCCCAGTTCCAGATGTGCTTGAAATATTCGGTCTTCATCTGAATGAGCATGCGTATTTCACGTATCAGGAAATAAACGATGAACACCAGGAACAGAACTTGGCATATGACTTCGTAAAGCTTGGCACCGCTGGTATAGTCTCCTAGCAGATTGACAGGTTCAAAACGCCAGCTCGGCATCATTCCACCGCTGGGGCGCCATTCCGATAATATGGTACAAACGACAAACATATTGACGTTCGGGTTGTAGACGGTAAACTCGACGAACACGGCTCTAGTATATCTATCAATCCATGTCTGGTCGTATAATTGGTCCATCTTTTTCAGCAACGTCTTTAAACTGCCGGTCATCCCAACAGCGTACCCGCCGCCCAGATAGATGTTCGATTTACCGACGTACGGCCAGCCCTGTAACTGTGACGACGAATTAAAGTGATATCCTTCGTACTCCGAACCGTTAGTCATCTCAACCCAACCGGGTCCGTAGTTTCCCTCGTCTTGATTCAACAAGCTGTAATCTTCGTTACATTCGTTGCACAGTTGCGCGACCTGTTTCAACATCTTACACGTATCTGCAAATGACAAGAAAACTTCTTCAAGGCACTTTGAAACGTTTTCACAAATTGGAGCCAGTTGCACAACAAACCCTAGGGTAAGTTTTCCAAAAGTTGGTTAAAGTTAACAGGCGGGTAAATGCTTTAGTGACAAATTGAAAGTGCCTGATATTAATCTCAGTATTGGGAGTTAAAACAGAAAATAAATGGTTTAATCATCGGCTGTGGGTTTTCACTCATATATTGAAAGTGCGTTTGTCGCCATCGTATGGTATTTGTCTATCCCACTATCCAACAACCGACCCTGATCGTATGTGACGAGCAGCGGTCCTTTCTAAGGTCACATGTATTGTTCTCCCTACACGACTTCACCCCAGACAACATCAAACGTAGGATAGATATACTAACTCGGTTTGACTCTCAGCTGCCGCATTACCGCGTAGCCCATGATCCGGTTGATTCTGTCAGCGAGGAAGCCACGTTGACCGTAAGGAGGGGAACCGTTATACCATACATCAGCGCGTAGATTTGGAACTAAGACTTCGCGAACCCATTTCCAGTAGGCAGAGTGATTCTGAATCTGTAATTACATTATACCATTTATGATACTTTGATTACAGCAAGTAGGAATATATTCTTGATTTATACACCGAAAAAAATTTGATAAAGATCAAAGCCGTAAAATTATACGAAAATATGCCGTAAATTACTTGCTGTGTACTTACGGCCGAATAGTCGTTGACTGGTCCACCTTTTCCGATGAAGAATTTCTCCAGATGGTCTTTCATCTTATACGAATAGGGATCTCTGAACGTGTAACTGACCGATAAAAGAACCCACAAGAAAAGAGCGTAGAATATGATTTCTCTGATGATATTATACATTTGTATTTCCTTGAGTCGTTGTTCGCGAGCTCGTTCCAGCAGGTCCGGATCCGGCGGACGATACGCGATTTTACGTGGACGAGCGGCACCGTACGCTGAAAAAGATTGGTCGCAACTGATTGATATGGTATGGTATGGTCTGATATAAAAGATAAAGTAATGTTTGGTATATTATGGTATGGTATCTCATGGAATGGTATGATTTGATATGGTATAATTTCTTATGGTATAGTATCTTATGGTATGTTACAGATTTATATTGTAAGGCATGGTTTTATGGTAGAGTTCTATATGGTTTCATATGGCATGTTATGACATGGCATGGTTTGACATAGTATGGTGTTTTAAGGTATAGTTAGGTTTGATATGGTATGGTATCTTAAGGTCTGGTATTGTTTGATATGGGATGGTATGGCATGGTTTGATATGATGTTGTATGGTACGTTATGGTATGGTATGACATGTTATGGTATTTCATGGTATGGTATGGTTTGGTATGGGATATGGTAACTTATAGTATGGTATGGTTCGATATGGTATGGTGTTTTAAGGTATAGTAAGGTTTGATATGGTATGGTATGGTATGGTTTGATATGATGTGGTATGATATGGTATCTTATGGTATGGTTTGATATGGTACCGTATGGTATTTTATGGTAGTGTTCTCGAATATGTAAAAAGCGTTTATGACTTACAACCATCTTGTGATTGATGTAACCAATCTTCATCGTGTAACAGCTGTGGATCTTCTTCGTCGTCCTCCTCTTCTTCCTCTTCTGCCGTTTTCTTCATAATCAATGACAGGAACAACGCAATGAGGAAAACCTGCAACAGATTTCATCCCGTCGATAGTGCATTCAGTAAAAATCACCTCGAACATCACTGGAGCACTTTCAATAAAATACTGACCTTAATGGGCTGCGTAAGGAATACATCCATTACAAACGATATCACCATTGATTTCAGCCAGTTCTCTTGTTTCGTCGGAGACTCCTTTCCGAATGTAATCACTGTCATAGTGGCCACGGTAAACCCTGCCAGTACTGATATCCATAACACGGCCCAGCCTACATAACGACACCACCACGGCATACTGAACGCCTTTTTCTTTTTGGGCGGGTTTTCGTCGAGTTGTAATTTGGAGATGTTCGTCAGGCTGTCGTTGTCCTTGGCATCGTGCGGCGCGTCGGCGAACGGCTGTTTTTCGGGATCTTTATGCACCTGAATCTGAAGACTGGATTCGACTTCGGCCTTTATTTCGCTGACGGACGCCGAGACGTGGTCGTTCATTACCATGTATTTACGCACGGCTTCGGATATTCGCGAAGGACGTTTCTTGCGCGGTCTCGACTTGCGGAAGAACAGCACGGTTAAGAACGTAGCCGGAAACACGACGAGGTTCGACTGCACGCCGATCATTATCTTTTAAAACGATAAAAACGAACAATTCTCAAGATTCTATCGGTTATCTAGTCCTTCAATCGATGTTTTTGAATCTAAGCTCATTGCTTAGAAACAAACCCATTTGTTCATTAAAGCTCTTAATTAAACTCGTTTTAGTTTTCTCTGTTTCTATGTTCTCTTTTTATGTATGATGTACAGCCGATGAGCACATGTTTATGGATTTTAGGCTGAATAATTATCATTATTATGAATCATCATTATTATCTATGAAATATCGATAGATTGAATAGAATAACCACACTCAACTGTGGAGAATAGAAAAATAGATTTGCTTCATAGGTAAAGGAATTCGTATATAACGTAGACAGCGTTGCTATACCTGTGTTGGTGACAACGCGAACGGCCCGAGACTGAGCTGACTTCCTGACGGCGCTGTTTCGTCTTTCTTGTAGAACATAGCGTTCGCCATCATACTCAACGACAACAGTTGGAAACAGCACGATAGTCGTTCTAAACGACTAAAACGACTGGCGGCCGGTCGTCCAACCACCGAGAACCACAAATGTTCATCGCTGAGATTTTGTCGAGAAGTCTTCGTGAATAGATGCGTAAATTCGGTCAGTTCTTCCCTACCAGCTACCGGTATCAGCCGATCGACCTACAATTTCATGAATATGATCGACTTTATACTAAAAGAAGTGATAAGTCTTTAGCGGGAGACCAAAACATCGAGTCTTCTCAATGTTAGATTTAGTTTTGATGTTTTTATTCTCTAGTGACGAGTCATGTCTTTTTTAATCATATTTGTTGGGGTATCGGCACATACCAGGGCCCAGTTGCTCAAAAGTTGTTTAGAGTTAACCAATGGAGAGTTGATATAGTGACAATATTAAAAGTTCATCGGAACTATGGTATTTATCCACGGATTATCTTGAACCATCTTTGAGCAATCGAACCCGGATAGCGCGCTGAATCATTCATAGTTTAAGATAAGTTCCTTCGATGAAATTTCAACTGGATGTTTCAACTGAACAAGCCATCTAATAGATATTAGATTCCCTTTTCCATTCAGTTTAAAGTATAAATGTAACTGATAATTGATTTACTGATTGGAAAAGTTGATTTTAATCTAATTGAATGTAGAATTGTGATCAATCAAGCAAACAGCCACTTTACTCAACACTTACCTGTCCATCATCTTCCTCGACGGCAAACCAACGATTACAGACGAAATTGAACTTCTCTTTCGTTTGAACGTCTCTGATTAGGAACTCTTTCAGGTACCACGAGGCGTACTGTCCTTTTCCGGAGTTATCGTGCCACACTCGAATATAATTCAACTGACCAAGCGGCCTAAATGAAGAGCTCAATCATTAAATGTCTTCACCCCGATGAAAAAGACGACGATCGCGTTACGGATAATGTTTGTTTACCTTGGAACCGACATCAGGAAGCAATCGACTTGTCCTCGTTGCAGAATCGCTCTTTTCTCGTCCTCGAAAATTCGTACATCTGTTTCGTCGTATTCACCAGATATAATGAAGTTAACCTGTGTATTAGATGCACGACAATATAAACAGCAGATTTAAAAGAATAAATGCTCTTTCATTCATCAGAGCCATGTCGTGACGTCAAATAAACGGTAATAAGACTCAAACGAAACGAATTTAGTAGAACTGCATGATCTATAGGTATGTCCGTAAAGCAGTACATGGGTAGAAAATAAAAATGATTTCAATCATTTTCTTGTAACATCAGTGTTAGCCTATCACCGTTTCCGAAGTCGCGTGACATACCAGAAAATATGAAATATTTTCGTGTCATCCACTGGGGAGGCTCAAAACTCGTGGGCCCACTAGCACATCTGCGAGCATTGACCGGTGGGTAAACGTACCCGATTCGAGCAGAAATATGTTCTCAGTTTATGCATACCTTTGATTTGGTTCCAGCATTCGTCCGGTGACCAGTCGCTACGAGTATTTCATAAAGATATTTGTCTTTCGGGTCGTTATCCGAAAGTGGTGTACATCCGAGCTACAAAGAACATCATCAGAAAAATGTGGGAAATCCAAATTTAAAAGTGCACTTTTTTTAGTTAAACCTTTCAATCAATACCTTAAGCCTATCTTTACGGTCAAAATGGAAACTGATTATCGCTGCAACCAAATAAAGAACGACGACCACTATAATGAAAGTATAAATGGCGACGTTTTTGTCGAATCCGCTGTTTTTCGATATGTAAGAAATGTCGATTTCATTCGGAGCCACGATCCAACCACCGGCGAATGTTGTCAAATGAGTACAAACACACGCAATGATCTTCGAGTTGGTTTTACTACTGACCTGAAATAAAACGAAAGCTGAAATATGGTAAAAGTCTTCAGAAGGAAAATAGTTACTTTCTATCGGCGCGGCTTAGATCTAGTCGAGGTTGGAAGAAGTTAAACAGAACGATCGATGTAAGCCTGCGTAGACAGTCGACCTGAATGCCCCTTTTAAGAGTTCCCGATTTCAAAATCAAACTCCCTGTTTCGCTCCCGGCAGGTGTGGTGGGTTTGTAAGGGACACTCAATCAAAAAATGCTAACGAAATTTACCAACCAAATAAATAACAGGGTCAATCCCTATTTTAAGATCAAAAAAAGAAAAAAAAGAGTGGACTCTATCTGCATACGTATTGCTGTCACTCACTGTCGGTGCTCGTATGACCGCTGGTCATGGGTTGAACCAAACTGAAAGGGTCAGTCAACGGGAAGCGCTTTACGGATGGTAATTTGTTCATTTTCGGGGGGTGGCGTTTGCCACCATCAAAGCTCGACTATTACTTACTGTACAGCCTGTCGTATCCCATAACTCCATTTTCGTGTTGTAATAGTTGCAACCGGTGACGTAAACGCGCGATGTGAAATTCGTGGAAAACGTCGCGTTAGTCCATTGCTCAGGTGAAGGAGGGTTCGTCATCGAATACACGTTGCTTTCATCGGGATGAAGCTCTCGTATTCCGTAGTACAGATGAGTAGTACAATTCTCCACGGTACAGTCGAGTTTGATCGTATATCTCATTTTCTTTTTTTCCAAAGCCGTGTAACCTTTAAATAGAAATAAAGATTTCTGCGTATATGGAATAGTGCTACGGACTGCATTGTGAAACGATTCGTAATTTATTATTGTTCCATTTCCGTTATGATACTGAGAAGCTGGGGCTGCATCATCGATAAATCAGGGATATATGTGGAATGTGGAAGGCGAGGGAGGGCAATCCTCGGACGAAGCAGATCTTCCCACGGAATGATACAATATCCAAGAGGATAAGTATCAAAATGTGCAACCTGCATCAACGGAAAGGTTCCTGATTCAATAAGACGCCATCCACCGACTCAAAATAAACAAGCTTATACTTATAACCAGCATAAACCGCACCTGAATTCACACAAATATGACTTAAAGGGTAAAGATCAATGTTCATCGAAAAAAAACAGTCCTATGTCATCGACATGCTGAATTCTTTTGAAGAAATGTCTAGAACATGCCGAACATCTTTTTTCGAGCGATTTAGTATCCACTCGGTGCGAACGAAGTCATTTTCCTAAACAATACCGATTCCATCAAGCATTTAATAAAGCGTTTTTCTGACAACAGGAAACTTACTTGGATCGACAGTCACAGATGAGTGCGGCAATTCGTAGATATTGCCGTATTGTGATGAGGTGATATTTGGTAGCTCGTGCCAGTCAGTGAACACGAGATATTTAGCCGTATCGCTATCAGGAAGTACTTCAATATTCACCACCGAGTTTGCGTTAGTTACTGTCGTTGATTTATAAGTGTAAAGTAGATAAGGGGAGTACAGCGTCTTAACGACGTCCGTAAGAGGCTGGTTTTTGAAATCGATTTCGGTGCCCGGATCCTGCGCGTTCGACTGGATCTCCATCCCTCCGTTTTTCATATGGCTCACTACTATCGACTTTCCACCAGCGTCCTTCAACTTGACATCGATGTATTCGGCGTTCAGGGGTAGATTGACATTATCGGTGTAGACTGAAGTGCATGGCATAGCTACAATCTAAATATAGTGAGGATAGAACTGAAAAAACTAAGCCGCAATGATGAAATCATAAGTAGTGCAATTGGCAATCAGTCATTTAGTTATGGATATTCCTTAATGACTGATGTACTATCGAATAAACTTAGAGTTTTAGCTCTCTAAATATCTGTATAGACATCTCTAAATATAGAACAAGTTATTTTGTCCTGTGGTCGTTTGCTCAGAATATCCGCAGTGTTTTGAATGGTTGAATTGAACTATTGGAAATTAGGTTTGGTAACTAATTTGATGAGTATGACAAAGATATTTGTAAATACATGTAGACCTTATACTCAAAAATAGGGATATCACAAATATTGTCTCCAAGCTTTTAGAATAAACAATTGAATATTCTACAGCACCCTTTTCACTGTTCAAAGGTACTTTTCATTGGTTGGTACTATTACCCCCAGCCGTAAACCTCTACCAACGTATCATCTCCAGGGGAAAAGTAAACTAAAGTAAACTGATTAGTAAAGTAGTCATCTATCAGACCGGATACCCATTTTCTTTGGGTGTAGAGAGGTTATGAGGATAGTGTCCTGCCCGAAGTCAGTACGATAATGATTTCAGAGCTCGCCAAACTGAAATCGATAGAACTGATTCTTACCTGGGTTTGAACAATGGAATCGGCATTGTATGGAGGTGGTAACAAGCTATTGGCTGACGGCAAGTTGATCCGACTGCGTCCCACATTCACTGGTGTTTCGGTCACTTTGCTAGCCAAGTCCTTGCGAAGTGATACGGCCATCGAATTGGTATTCAAAATCAACTCTGGAGAGCCTGGTGTCGTTCTCTTTAGAATTTCATCCAGGAGATGTCCTCGCATCGTCGTTATATTTTGTGTTATTTCTTTTCCCTAGAAACAAATATGAAACGACGATTTGAACAATTTTCATTCTAAAGATGAAGATGGTCGAAATTATGTTTTGTAACTCACATCTGTTTTGGTTTGAACCTCCTGATGTGCTTCGCCAGCGAGGGTACTCCAATCTTCCTGGAGACTGTTGCCTTCCAACCCTACACGATGATAGATAATGGTTCGAACAAATTTAGCTTCAACATAGGTTCATCAAGGCCATATTTCAGTCACGGTCCCAATGGAGGAGGTTCATCTAGAACCTCTATAATAGCTGTGTCATCTACGCTAATGTCGTAGCTCTAAATTATGGGTAGTACTTACATAAACCAGAGGAATCGAGGTCAGTGTCGTAGTGGAATGCTGGCGTATTCGCAGCCGCAACCCGGTCAGCTATCGTTGGGTTGTAGGCACCGTGAATCGCTCCCTTGAATCGAAAACCAAATTTATTTTTAGGAAAACGCTCGAATACATCAACATATTCCTAGTTATGACATTGGTGCGTGTCTTATAGGAGTGTATTCTATTTTGATGGAAATTAGTTCAATGCATAGACTTTACTCGGATAAACGATGATTGACATTTAGATATCAAAGTATCAGGCTCCTAATCTTAAATAATCGGAGGGTTTTTTAAAGGTGAACCATGCGCTTACTTGAACTACGAATCCTGCCATTGACAACCACTGTTCTGCTGAGGAAACCAACTGTTCTTTCGTAGCAACCTTTGCTTGGTCTAGCATGATATTTAAGGATTTGTCCAGTAAAGTAGTTGACGTTTTCTGCCATGAAACAAAAAACAAAAACATCCTCGTATCTGATGGGGAATACTGGCTGGATGAATGGATACACTATGTTACCAATTAAGAGGCGACATGTCGTTCGTTTGATTAAGCTAGAAATTGATACCTTGTTTATCATTTCTTCCGATATTAAAACTTAGCCGACCGCCTATTTTCCCTTTTCATTACTTAGATATCATGATCAAGCTAACCGTAACAGCCCGGCAGTTATATAAATGAACTGGCTTTATAAAATGATGCGGCCGATTAGGAGAAACAAGGTATCATCTTTTAGCTTAAGTACACAATGCAATACAAAAAGGCATTTTGTATTGCCATTTAAGTTACATTTTACATGGCATCTACTGCATGAATTCGTTTTATTCTATCCCATTGCGTTATTTATACCTGCGTTGCGGTGGTGAGTTCTTCTGGCATTTTTACAACTTCTACACCAGCGCTCAATAACGTCGTTACTACGTTGAGATCCGGTGTCGGTGCCGCGAGCAAAGCTCCCATCATCGTCGAGCGTATCTGTAAACGAAACCAACTTCGTTATATACAATACATTGTGATCAGGACTGATTCAATCGGCTGTTGAGGTCAGTTGGTTGAAAAAAAATGCAAATCTATTCCAAATCTAAGTTTATGCCCGGACGTCACACGTGTCGTTCAAATATGTCATATTGGACGTGATAACAACTGTTTTACTGTAACTTCAGTTTCACAGTGACGTTATGCCAGATGTTTGTAAATTACAATGTTTTCATATGTTTGGCAAGTCACCAAGGGCATATAGTCATGGCTTAGACTTAAGACCAGACAACGACCATCTTATCTATGTAGCCAATCTAACAACTTAAGACCAGTTTTAAGGTCAACTTTTAGGCTAAAGTGTGGACTTATGGAACCGGCCCTAGAACAGAAGGGTTTATTTTGTTGGCGCAGGATGGCCACTATCCGGTGTGGTCGATACAAAATATGCATCGAAAATATATCTGAGAAAAACCTACCTCCGCTCTGTCGTTTCTTTCCTGTTCATATTTCGAGAGTTGCTGTTTAGTAATTTTTTTCGGTTCCTGTTTCGAGAAAAATGACAGTAATACATAATTCATTAACTTCACAACTGAATTTTCCACACCCTCCGAGAAAATTATATTCTTTCCTTCAATTACATGTGTGATGTAGGTCCTCGTATGTCTCATCACACTTATTATTTCATATACACTCGCTATGAAATTTCAGGACCCGATTTTATCGATAGGTACTCATCTTCAATCTGGGGGTTAACCCAATTGAATACCTGTCTATAAATCCCGGCCCCAGGTATTTATTCTTGGGAAAAATATATCTTATGCCGGCGCGTGGATGCATTAAGTTATATATGTTTTAGGATATTTCAAATCAGCCTCCCAGAATTATGGACCTGTCTACTTGGTTTGTATTCTATTCAGGAAATTAAAGGTCAGTAGTACTTTTACTTCGACAGATTTCTAAGAAAATCATCCTCAAATTTACGTCTCGAGTCACTTTACATATATATTTAAAGAACTTACTCTCGGCTTTACGTGCTTGTCCGATGGGCCATAATTCGTAGGTGTTTTAGAACTTACGACGGCTTCTTGGTACACTATATCCATTTAGAAAAAAAACATGGTAAATGAAAATTAGATCGTTGCAATTGTAATGATACGGGACGTTCTGCAAAGATACCGCAATAGGTGCGAACAGGCGCTTCTTGTGCGACCGCAATGCAAGCAGAGAATCCGCTTTGAAAAGCATTATCTAAATGACACAAACGCTACGTACTTACTTGTGTTGCATGTATTTTAGCATTTTACTTCCCGTATTCAAACGGCGGAAGGTAGATGAAATTGTTTCAAGCTTCAATATTGTGGGAATTGGAAAACTAGCGAAAAATATGCGCGTGTAGAAAATGTGTATGAACTGAAAACACTGAATGAACATAGAGTGAAATGAAATGTTATGTACAAATGCTATGAAGGTAAAAGGCTGATTTTTATGTGGATGTCAGATGTAAAACACACATCCTGACATCCAGTTTTAGAAATGAAAATAATAAGTAGAGGTCACGTGTGTCATTATTTGTATGTCGCGCGCTTCTTTGCTTTATTCGCACTCCAGAAAATCGAAAGCACGTAAAAAACTATTGCATCAAAACATTTCAGAGTCTGTTCGATCTGAGTCAAGAAGATGACGAGTAGGCTTTAGACTATGACTATGCAACCGGCCCCAGGGTCCTTCCTTGCGCGGTCGTGAGTACCTAAGAGTTCCAAAAGGGTTGGGCAAAATCGGTTTAAAATCCAAACAGCCTCGTCGGGGCAACTAATCCCTGGTCTTGATTCTTTGTCTTAATGGCCGGACCCTAGAATGTGAAACCGATCCAAGCTGTAGAATTACACAAAATTTCAAATATAGCCACAAAGCAACGATATATGACAAGGAGTTCGAATAACGCAAAGATATAACGCTGAGGCTGCGCGCTCGTACACGTGGTGCAGATATATATATACATTTGTTTGTTTTTGTGCTGAAAGCGCTTCAAGCTGCGCAACTAAAACATCGAATAATAGATGGCGTTTACCTCCTCACTCGACCACGTGTTTTCCGCGATTTTGCGAGTTCGCATTGTGCGCATGCGCGTGAATATTGCTACGTCGCAGCTGTCATTGCGTATGAAAATGGCGCGGCACGCTTAATAATAATTCATCATCATTTGCAGAACTGAGACATGTTCAATAATTGTACATTTTTGATAAGATTTCAGTATTCAAAATATCCAAAGAATTCGATTAATGGCGAATCCTTGTTTAATTAGAAGTTATCCTAGTTGATCTGGTATCAACTGATTTGAATATTTTGGCCTGATAACGCCTTATAATTCGAAATAAAGATAATAAAGCATGCAAAGTGCATGAGTGCAGCACCTGTCCGACTCTCCTTACTCAGCGAATTGAGACCAGTAGCGGTCGCCTGGGTTAATGTCGTGATCAGTTTAGAGTCTCCTTTGGCTTTGGCTTGTTCAATTTTATTTCGGCTATTTCCTCTAAGCATATCTACCAACGCCAGCGTTTCATTCAAGCCGAGTGGTCTGACCTGCAATAGATTCGAGTCACAGCCTTAATAAGCCACAGAAAACAGCCCTGATACTTGGAATGACAATAGATGCGCCGCAGTTAAATAGCCATAGAATGAAAACTAGGCAAGATTAAATAAAACCTACTAAGTTTTAAAGTTCACTTGAAATTTTTCCGAAAATTATTACAAAAAATAACGAACTTCAAAGTTGAGTACCCTGAATTTTTACGTGTGTGGTGAAACCTGGCCACAGATTCTAATATCGCTCTCATGTCGAATTGTTATAAATTTGAGAAATTAATTTTACATAACTGAAAACTAGAGATTCACACGGTTTGAATGTTGCTGAAACTGTCAACATCCATCCATGGACAGATGAAATAGTATAAAACACGCGTCGCAAATTGTTTTTGAAAAAGGGCAAAAATTACCCAACAATACAGGACAAAAACACCCTAACAAAACGGCGGCTTGTAACTGTAAAATGGTTTATTGCTTATGATAAGTTGCTTCTAGATAGAGATTTACTTACAACAGCCTCGCCCAAATCAACCTCTACATAGGTTCCCAAGTAGTCAGTGACTCGCACGTACATATTCATTTTATAGCCGTTATAATCAGCTCCCATCGGCAAATCCATCGAATCCACAGATTTCTGCATGAAACGAATTTGACGCTCGACGAAATCGTCTTTCCATTTACCTACAAGAAATGTTCACTTTCAGCGTATCATTTCATTTCAAGGTTTGGCCATTCTGTCGACATCATTGAAATTACATAAATTCGGAGAGAAATGCCACAATAGATTCAGCCAAAAAATTCTTAGTAAAATGGTATATAATATTTCGAGCAACGTTTCGGCTATAATGACATTAGCATACATTAGCATGAACAGTGAGTAAATAAAACAGGTATCAATCCGCGGTCTGTAACTACAATTCCCCAATAACACCCTCGCCATCCGCACATATTCCATAGTCATGGCTTAAAATCAGTCTAAGACGTTCCTAGTTTTGTTGACAATCTAACAACTTAGGAGCACTTAAAACCACTTTATGACTTGAGTCTCGACCTTACGGAACTCGATCTTCCACCTTGAACAAGGCTGCGATCTTATTTGAAAATTAATGGAAATCTTTAACTGAAGTTTTTCTCTGACTCCGTGGACGTCGTGCGCATTGTAGATCGTTCAGACTTCACCCTTCGAAATGCTTCAACTGGTAATCATCTGTGCGGGGACCAGAATTATAGGTAATCAGTAATCGAATGAAATATTACCGCAAAATCACATACTTACCGTACACGTGATAAAACTCAATTCCGTCTTCGTCATACCAGTCGGTGCAGTTAACGACAAACTGTTGTTTGTAGACGTATCCCGTCATCGGCGTCAACGAACATTTACCTCCCTGCGGCGCTCGGTTCAGATCGAATACCATGAAGGCGAAACCCTTCGTATAGCCGGGATGTTCGACGCTGAATTCGGCCCTCATTCTTCGAAATCTGTCGTAATCGACGAACAGTCTTTTTTGGATCGTTACTGACGTCGAAGTATCGCCTGAAAGGACGCGCAGTTTCTATAACATCATACCTTAAACGTGTACGCAAAACACAACGGGTCAGTTCTTGATGAATTTATGACGGATAGTTGTTTAGTTAAGTATGGTGGCCGATTGGGGCCATGCTAAAAACGTTTTCTGTACGGCTAGAGGCAAGACAAAACATTTTCATCGTGCCTCTAGACGTACAGAATATTTTAAGTATGGCCCGAATCAGCCAACATAGTTTAGATTTCGTATCAGGTCTCAGGATTTAGGTTAATTTTTTGCAATTATATCCAATGTTTAACGTTTCATATTTCTTTTTGTGCCGTAATTGAAATAATGACTCAGTTTTTAATGCTTATTCAAAGTCGATTATCTTTTATTCAATAACATTATTACAACCGTTGTTTTACGAGAAGATTATCGTGAAAACCTGTAAGAAAATTAACGACGACACCGGGGAAATTCGGGAGTTAACGAGACAACATCAGATGAAATAACGATGATAAAAATGATGCTTTTCTAAGCGGTGATTATGAATATGTCTTAAATGCTCACCCCACGAGAATATATTTGTTCGATAGGTCTTCACAAAACTGCAAGTTCTTAAATTATCCTGACATTATTATCATTACATGAACTTTATCAACTTGGCGTTTATATTTGACCCCACGCAAAGCGCCATTAAAAATACGATTACGTTAACTGATGTATGGACGGGTGAAGGATTTTATGAAAAAAGACATTTTACAAGTTTACGTTGTTCAGATTTTAAAATTACGAAGGGTTATGGGTTCACGGGTAATACATCGAATATGCGTTGGATTGGTTTAGTTTATCACTTTTACCAGCAATATGTGCCACATGTTTATATATCTGACCCCAAGGGTCACATACATGTCTACTTTAAAATGTTTGTATTTGCTCACTTAAAAAAGCGATAAGTTTTACGTATGTATCAATCAACTATATCAAGCATAAAATCATTTGAATAATTCATTTTAGACGATTGAGGTTTAGGCTGAAAATTTTACATTTTCGTTGACTCAACGGTTAATGTTTAGATATTGCTGGTGAATAGTGAATGTAAATTGATGGTTTTAATTGCTACTAGAAACCTTACCGGTTATACCTGTTAAGAATATGAAAGCAATACAATTAGAAACACATTTAATGTAAAGTTATAGGCTCGATTTAATGCCATGAAAATTTAAGCGGCCACTTTTTACATTTGTTAAAAAGTTGTGAATATTAACATGATGATATCAAGTGATATTTATCTTGCTTCTTTCGGGAATTAATGAAAGCATTTTTAGATACAAAATTTATCACGAGTCGAGTCTATGCCTTAAACAAAACACGATTTAAACATATGCATGCAAAAAGTATTGATACAGATATATATATAATGATTAAGCATTTCAGAAAAATAAATTCTTTTGTTATCATTTTATTATGACTTGAAGTCACGATAATGCAATCGACTTTTGATTATATCGGAGTTTCAATGCAACCTACCAGTGATATAATTCTGGCTGTTGTTGATAGAAACCCACGTGTTATTTTCCATATATGACAGCGACCATTTGTATTTCGTGTTGATAGTTCCGTCACTACAACCCTTGCTACAGGACGCTTTTAACGGTAGGTCGTATACCGTGTTTATCAGCTTGCTTTCCTTTTTCTGACGGCTAAATTTTTCGCTAAGCAGACATCTGTGCATAAACATAGAGTCATGATTTCAGTCAGGATCTGCGGGCCACAGACATATTCAATATCACTTCGGTAGGGATTGAGACAAATCGTAAGTACTTGTTATGTAACACAGTTCGCTATTTTAGGCACCATTGGTGAATTAATCGTTCAAAATGTTCTGTAGTATCAGTTTGAATATGTCTTGAAAAGGGGCATATGTTAACCCAAAAAGTTCAATGGAATCCGATAGATATCAAACTTGTTCTTTAATTAGTTAAGTAATCAGTAAAATAGTTATTTCACCAATAATCTAATTAAGTTTTCGTATCAACCATGGATTTACACAATAGATTTCAAATTCAAAGCAGCCATCTTGGATCATCCGGTATGGCCGTTTGTATTTGAAATATGAATGTGTATTGCATTTACTTGATGGTTACTTCAGGCGGATTGCCCTGGACTATCGATACTCGGATAACTGTAGTTCGATTTCGCGTGCGGCCATCGCTGTCGAGTTTCTGCACTTCGCAGCTTATTTCGTAAGTATGATTCACTTCCATGTTCAGAGCAGTAAAATTCAGTTTACCTAATAATGATAATGAATCAGTATATATCGCATGCATATGAAGGCACGAGGGCAAATGACATTGCGAAAAATTTCAACAATAAAACTAACTTCGAAAGTTAACTGACGCCTTGAAAAATAACGCATATACTGCTGAATATTGTCGAAGATAAATGATATGATATAAATAATTTGATATTTAGGATCAATAAAGTAATTTGGGAATTGAATATATCGATAATTGAATTTAATTGACCGGCAACCAGTTTATCTCCGATATAGCGATGACATAGAGCACAACCTGTCAAAATTGATCATAAGAATTTACCCAAAAAAAGAATAAGTTGAAGTAATCGATTTGAAAAATAACTATAGGTTTATAGACGCTTATGCAACTCAATGGAATCATTCGCATGTTCTTGTATTCAACCATGATAAGGTAATTGTTGTGGATTTCTTTTTGAATGAAAAGCGAAAATGAATATATCCCAGATCTCTGCTGCCCAGTCTCCACGTAATGAATCATCATGACTTACCCTTATTGGTATTTATTGGTCCAGGCCCTTGACGAAAGCAGCCTCCCAGCGTATTGGCAGGTACAGTGTTAGCTGCGAACTGGTCCACTGTATACGGACTAGATGAAACCTTTGAGTCGGTGGACTCCACCCAATATTCTGATACATCTCGACAATACCAAACAAAGTTCGTAAAACCCTATCAAAATAACATATTCATAATTAGAATTCAGTGGATTGTTATTGGAAGAATTGTCGGGATTCGAACCCGATTGTATCTAGGCAGATACTTACCTGCGGCACGGAGGGATCCATGTCTGGATCTAACGACTGGGTTTCCGGGGACAATTCGATAAATTGTTCATTCCCGCGCACGATTTCATTCATACCACCGTCAATCATCCTCGCTATCAACCGCGAGCGGTCGATACGTACGAACGTGTCGATCGTGCGTTCGAATATATCGTTGTGTTCGGTGATCCGCATTCTGACCTTGAACTGCAGACGATACAAGCCGATATCTAACGAACGCGGTTTGATGATGAATATAGTCGAACCGTCCCCAGAGCCGTCGCTGTTGAAATTCGATACGTCCACCTCTCTGATATCGGTACCGTTTTTGTCGTGTACGAGAAACATGCTCCACGTTTTCAGATTCTCGATAGTCGGACCGCAATCCAGTTCGTCAACTTTGGCGGTGATGGTTTTCTTTTGACCGCGCTGGACGACATTCGGTTTCCAGAATTCGGACGTGTGGTTGTAGAACGTAAGCACGGGTAGCGTACAGTCCAAACTCGAAACGGTAAATCTCAGCCCCTTCTCGGCCGACCCGATATAATTCTTCCCGTACACTTTAACCGTGTATTGCTTGTCTTGTTTGTAAACGTGTTTGATTTCCAAGTTGTTCGTCAGTTTACCCTTGTACACGCACGAATTCGAGCCGAAATACAGTTTTCCATCTTCTTCGTACTTGTCGCAATTGGACTGGTTACCGTAAGATTCGATCGGGCCGACGCCGCTTTCGCCGTAGTCGACGAACACGCATGCGTCGGTGCCGACCGTCACGAATTCGACGCTGAACTTTTTCAGTTCGTTCGCTTTGGTCGTTTGTTTGAAGTCATTGATTCCCCGGATGACGATGCTGTCGCCGACTATTATTTTGGCCGTATCCGACGCGCTGCTCAATGGATTCGATACGGAAATAGTGACGTTCCAAACTCCCGGCTACGATGAGAACGATAAGAACAGAAATACCGATATAGAACAGACACACTCAGACGTGCATGATACATGTAGATAGGATTTAAAACTATTCTATTCAAATTGTTAAGTTTAAAAACGAAATTCATATATCAAGTGTTGGAATAAAGAATTAAGTTATGTGTTTCTGATTTTCTCTCCCCCCTCTCTCTCGGTTGGGGTCTTTGGATTTTATTCTTAACACATAAATTTCGTTTTAAATTTTTCATGCTTATGCGTAGCGGATTTGAATCTTATTCGAGAACTATATCTACATATTTGGCGCTGATGTTAAATACCTTAAATTTGCATCTCAACGGGTTCGCGGACTCGTCGCATAGTTGGTAGCCCCCTCCTGTTGAATTTGCCTGCAAGACATACGATATCGGTGTACCTGCAAACAAAAAAATGAAATAATCCATAAGTTAGCACTGCCGTGATCTCTAAAAGAAACTACTGGTCTGTTCGCATGCATGTAGACAATTTAAAAATTGAAGAAACAATCCAAAATTCGAAGCTCTGCCCCAAAACATCATAGTGGCTTTCTTACACATCTGAGGCACAGCGAAGATTTTCGTCGGCGTAATTCCAAAGGGATGCAGAAGAAATAGAATGAAAAGTTTGTAGTTTTATTCCTGCGTATCATACCTCTTGTTATATTTATGAAGAAATGTATGTCGCGATTGCTGGGAAATTCGTTTGAACCGTTACCGCGACCGAGTTGAAACGGACCGCCGAGTGGAATGACGTTGCGCCACATCGGTACAAACGACAAGCCTTCTAGCAAACCGAACGTTCCAGCCTACAATATTGAAAACAAACAACAACTTCGATATTAGAAATTGAACTCTTATTTCTATCGAAGGAAATATAAAACGAGAAAACTAACTTCAATGGTTAACTTATTGCTTTAAAAAAAAGCATCAATTAAGTTAATTTGAATTTGAATATATCGAGTATTTGTTTGAATTGACCGACAACCAGTCTAACGAAAAATTGATGACGTAATACACATCGACTCGTGCAGTACCCTTTTACGTATAGTAGTAATCGATATATGAAAACATTTTTGTAACGGTTATTACGGCGTGGAAAGGATTAGAAAAATAACTTGAATTGTAAATTTACTAGTGAGAAAACCTAATGATTCTCTGTGTTTCTGGTAGGAATTTTGCGAACGAAAATATGTGTAAATGTGAAATAGAAAAAACTCACATCAACGGTAAAATCCACTGATGAAACTTTGTTGTACAACTGCACGATTGCTTTACGCGCCTGACCTTGAGTGTAGGTTTTGGTGTAGTCTTTTGAAGTGACGCTTGCGGTGATGGGACTCGAAACGTCGAGGGGGGTCGATCCGTCTCCGTAGTCGATTTTCAAGTATGGATCGGTCGGGTAATTAGCCGGGAGCGGTGACGTGCACCACGTAGGACAACTCAACGTAAATTTAACACTACCTAGAGAATCGAAAAAGAGCGAATTAAAAGACATGTATAATCATTGAAAGTAGCTCCGTTACGGGTTAGGAAGTGCAGGTAGCTTTTGATGAATGTGAAATAATAGGAGTTTGCCTACCTGGTGGTAATACTTTCGGAGCGTCGGACACGAATGAAAACTTGCCGGCCGGTATCGGATGTTGAACATGCAGTAAATGGTTAACGCTGAAGCTGCCCAATAAGTTCGTCGCCGTTACTGTAATATTCTTGATGCCAAGCGTCGAAAATTGAGACTCCGCCGAAACCATTTCTATCGTGCTAGCTGTGGATAATTAGAATAATGATAATTAGAATAACCGATAAGTAAATGAATCACGGCGGCAGACTCCACCATACTCGGTTCTGGCCAATTTGATGAAAGGGTTAATTATTACAAAACACCTTTGTTTATTCACTGATTTTCGACTCGGTGAAATATTGACAGCAGTCCCAACGCTTCTGTGATTGTAACTTACATTCTTTTTGTTTGGTGGCGGTGGAAACTTGGTCAAAACTCCAATCGACGGTGACCATGGATCCGGTAGCCATTATAGCGCGTGCTTGGAATACTTCGTTCGGTTTTGTGTGCGGGGGCACGCATTCCAGTTTCAATCGTGTGATCGGTTGCAAAACCAATATCTCTTTAGTGAGCTCCATCGAATCGATGATGTTCGAAACGTTCGCTTTAACGCGATAGCTATTTTCGATCGCGTACACGTGCGAATAGGTCGTAGCTACGTCGAATTTCACCGGTACGATCGGCGAACCGTCGCCGTAGTCGAACTCGACAGTAGCCGCGGCTGGTGGATACTGGGCAGTCGACGTGAAGGTGAAATCAACTTTACCCGGAGGTAACGATACCGGAGAGCTGGACGACATCGTCAGATTTTCTATGCGGTTATAAACGGATACGTTCAAGATGAACGGGTAGTCGCCGTCGCCGTTGTGAACTCTGCAGACGATCTGATATTCGCCCGGAATGATGTACGTGTGGTCAGTCTGATAAGCGGTACCCGGCCAGTCGACACCTGCACCGGCCGCGTACTGCTTCGGAGCGGAACCGTCCTTGAAATCTAAATCGACAGTGACCCCAGAACCGTCCGACACGTTAGCGATCACGTGCACGGTCTCCTGACGCTTGATCATCGTAGCGTTCACCTCACAACTGGGATTTCTAATCTTCGCTTCGACCATGAACTCGATGGATTTCACCGACTCACTCACCATATTCTTACCGACCAATGTCAGGTTGTATTTACCGACCGGTTTCCCGGTGAGTATTTGCGTCGCGCCTTGTTTCGTCGCCTCGTCGAACGATATCAACGATGAAATATCTTGGCCGTTGAAAAACATCGTCCACGTGATGTTCGACCCAGTGGGAACGCTCCATTTGATCGAAAACGCTTTGTTCTTTTCAGCCCCCGTCTTATCGAACGTGATATTGCCGATTCTTTCTTCCGCGTGTATATTGTAAGTTGTCGAATCCCTGCTGACCTGATTGGCGCACGCTACATCTACTGTAAACATTCTCGTTTTTGTGTACGTGTAACTAAATTCACTGCCACTAGGGGGAGTTGTCGTGTGATCTGTATATCGACTCTGCCCGTCGCCCATCGTCCAGTTACAGTTATAATCGGAACCACTGGTCAAATTGAAGTATATCTTCACCGGTTCGTTGACGACGGCCATCGGACTTGTTATCTGGACGCCCTGTACACGATCTTGTATGACGACCGTGGTCGAGTTGGTTTTTTCGGTGATTTTGTTGAAAGCCTTAACGCTGATGTTGTACTCGCCAGCAGTGACATAGGTCTTCTCGACTGGTAGTATCAAACTCGACAAGTTTGACCCATCGCCGAATTCCCAAAAGTACGTCACGTTAGCTCCTACAAGTATAAACAAATCAAAGTTATTTACAAAAATATTCTATCAGATGGTGACACTGCGTTATTGATATTTTGGAGAAAATCAACTAAAATCAAAATATATATTAGATAATATCTGATGAAGTAGCTAAAGGTTATAGTTGTTTTACCCAAAATGTAAATTCATAACTTCTACCCATCTTCAGAAATTTACATTGTTGGTGAAACAACTATAATCCAAACTGATAGTCTCAACTATCTATAGCTTGAGGTTACCAATTCTAATGAAGAAAATCAAATCTGATAAAAATGTACGGACTAACTGAATATGTTCTGGTCAAATAAGATTCGGTTCTTGAGACAATGTATGATTGAACCTTCAGAAACTAATCTTAAACGTGCAGGATTCGAGGAATCTGTTGCGTTGGATGAACATACCGGTATGAGGAAGCAGATTCATTGCAAACGGCTCATTCGAGACGCCGTACGCCGGGATATCACTGTAATCAACGGCACAGATTATCGATACGTTTATCCCTACTTGGGCTGATACTGTCACCGTCGACGCTGCACTGCCCGCCACGAATTCGTTGCTCACATTAACCTTGACCTCGTAATCGCCGGTCTGTAGGTATTTATGCGGCAGATCGACGATTACGGGCTGCGACGCGATCACTCGCAGCAGATAGCGCGTGTTCTGGGCGATGAAATTCGACGCTCCGATACTGTCACCTTTAGCGGCAGTAATTTTACCGGCCCATTGGAAATCGGGGGTTTCCCCGGACTTCAATGTTCGGGTAGCGATTACGCCCGAATTGTGCAGCAACCAACCGATAATATCTCCTCGAGTTACGTTGATTGACGTGTCGGTAACTGGAATTCTGAAATGGTTGTAGCCTAATTGAAGATATTGCGTGATGACGTCGACGATTTTGTAGTCGTTGAGATTAGCCTGTGAAGTGGGGTAGCGTGATACAGCAGCTGGACACGAATTCAGAGATGCGCTTGGTACGCAGACATTTCCTTGACCACAGAATACATCGGTGTTTGAACAGGTGCGCTCATCAGCAAATAAGGAGGAGCAGCTGGCCGCACATTTATTTGTGGATAGGCAATACTCCTGACCCGCGCAGTTAGGTGACAAAATCTAAAAAGGAAAATAATAATCAACAATCAATAATCAAGTACGAAATCGACCTGAGGATTGCAGGATCCTCGCAAGGGTTTTCTGCAAATGTCAAAACATCTTAGAAAATTACTGATACGAAATTGGATTTCTGTGAGAAGAAAACTCTAAATTCCGATTTTTTTAAAGTGTTTCCGCGAAAGCTTTTTTAACTTTCGCGTGTGTTCGAGGGAGGCAGCGAAAGAATTTAAAAGGAATTAGTAAATGCTGCGAGTTTTTTTTCTCACAGCAAATGTTACGTCAATATGTCGCGTTTTTTCCGTTCTAGCCGAAAACAAATCAAGTTGCATTACGCTTTGCTAAGTTCTATAACCATATGACAACTTCGTGTTTTTGCTAAAGCTATACTTGAGTTTGCAACAAAACTGGTAAAATTACAGAGATTCTAGAATATTTTTCATTAATTTGTATGAACGCAATACGTACCGCTATCTTTACAGTCCCGGCAGTTTCTGCGAACGCTTCCCATTCAATTACGGAGCCAGATTGTGTAAATTCGGCGGTAGGCATTACGTGGAAACCAGTGAAGCTCGCACCGTTACTACCGTGTGTTCCGTGCGATGGTACGGCAGGCCCTGCCAGAGACCAAACTGGATCTAGACACAAAATATAAACGCAACGATATTTGTTAATTACACCCGGTGACTATATTAGTTTTTAAACACAGACAAGTTCAGCCAAATTTGATAAAAGAATGACATCACATGAATTCAAGAAAAACCTGTTTCTCAGATATGGCATTAAGTGGGCCTAGTAAAGACAAGGCTTGATGCTCATCCGATAGTTGATTTCAATATTGTCAACTGAGTTAACCCAGGTTTAAGTCCAGAGGATAACTAGTCAATTACGATTTAGGAATCGGATCAAAACGTATTCTACGATCCAGATCTCTTGGACGTTCCATGCTACTCAAGTTTTTGCGGAGAAATACGCCATGAGTGCAGCCAAAGCCAATCCAATGTGGCCTTCACTGCAGATCACTTGCGGGTCTTTGTAAAGTTAAACTGGCATCCCCCGCTTAATCTAAGTGGCCCTGTATTCCAGGTTTTGCATCCTTTAATGTTACATCTTTATAGTTTATGGGTGTGAGAGTCCAACGAAAATAGTTCATATAGTAAATCATTAAAAAACGTATTCTTGCGCGATATTAATGCATAGTAATAATAATAAAACGATTAGGCGTCACGAGAAATATCGTTCCAACGAGACTTCGTCACCTAGAAACGCCAAGCTGAGCCGATAGCAACAAGATATTCGCATTAACGAGTTTCATCAGTTGGGCGTGAACGACATCTTGCCGCCGACGTCAATCAATATATGGTTTTTGTTATCATCGGGTTATCAGTATAAGGATCTACCCGGTTTCCCTAGCGAAACCGATTATCATTTATCACGACGATAATATATCTAAAGTGAATCGAAAATATTCTATCAGTAACATCTTGAAAAAGATTATCGATTAATTTCTGCATTTGTTTGACACGAGTAGAAGCACTCAACCGTTCGAATAGTTGTTTGAAAAGTGGATTCGCGTAGGCGATTATCAGAATCGAAGAGCTCTTCCTATTTGCTTTATTTACTACTCGGCTAAACGAAAAACAGATTTTGCAGCGCACAGTACGCATTTATTTCAGTAAAACGCAGTGTGGAAAAGAATAATAATTATCTGCAAAATAACAATAGGGTTTTCTGCAGAAACATTAAGAATAAGCTTATAAAGAGGAATTCGACGTTTTGTAGCGATAAAACGCTCTCAAACTGACTGTAGAGTTAATTCGAATTGAACGCAGTAAGAACTGAGTAAGAACTGAACTTACGTGAGTTAGAATTGATCATATCCCCGATAATTGAAAATTAAATTTGATGAATGGATTCATGAGACTTTGACGCATGACAAGCATCGAATATTCATGACGTGTCAACCATGTTATTGATCTTAAAATAGGGATTGTCCCTGTTATTTATTTGGTTGGTAAATTTCGTTTGATTTTCCCTTACAGACCCACCACACCTGCCGGGAGTGAAACAGGGGGTTATTACTGATGGCGGCCTATCAAATTACGAGCGATATACATTTTTTTATTCTAAACGTTTAAGTTCTTTCAACAACACACAGAAAACGCAGGAAGATTTACCCCCAATGGAGAACGATTCATTTTTTCCATCGTTGAAGTCGACGTTAGTTTTCATGTAGCTACCGTAGAATATCGTTACGTTGCACAGGAAGTCGTCGTCGACCGCTACCGCTTCCGGACACCGGAACTCCATGTTGCCCACTTGAGCGTGCACGAGAACCCTAACTGTAGCCGACTTTTCCTATTGTTAAGAGAACCAAAAAGAACCTCGTTGATCAAATCGTTCAAACCCGGTGACAGTCGGGGAGCGTTTTTAAATGAATACCCGTCACTGATGAATCGGAAACGGATTCGAAGTACGTAGCCTTTTATAAACGGGCTGTATATAATTGAAATATCATATATCGGATTTCATGAATTCGGGGCATGACTGATAGGACTCATTTACGTAAGACTCATTTATGGGTTTTAATTAATAGACTGATGAGCTGGGTCCAGTTCCACAGTTCCGAGTTAAGATTTGACCCTGGGTTAAAACATTGAAAATGAACTAACTTTAACTCAGAGTTAACTCTAACTCACAACTGTGGAACTGGGTCCTGTAGAAGTACATTAATACATCAAATCATCAATAGTTACCTACGGGGGAAAATCCTAACTCATAACCGTAAAACCGGGGGTTGGGGACTGTTGGGGGTTTCACAGGACATGGAGGGGGTTCACGTGACAAATTTACAGCTTGAAGTTTCATCAGTGTATACATGGTTGTCATGACCTAGAAAAACTGCAAGTCGTTCTATGATGGAACTGGTCACTTTTTTTAAACCATCCATAAAACACTACGCATCGCATTTTGTAATCATATATCCATTTTCTTACCTGCTGCACTGCACCACCTCCGGCAAATACACTGACAAAGTACTCTCCGGGCACGCGAAACGTGTACTTCTCCATATCAGTGACATTTTGTGCTGTTCGCTCTCCGCCGACGCCGTAGTCAAATTGATACTGAACGTCGATACCTTTCTTGACGCTATAAGCGAACGTTGTTGAAGTGGACAGCGCTGTCGTCAGCAGTTGAATCCCAGCCGGTAAAAATGACAACTCCAGGCCTTCAATTAACCCGGCCACGTTGTATAAGTCGACGTGGGTGTCGCTACCGCATGTTTTGCCCGGGTCACCGCCGCAAAGGGTCGTACATTTCGCCGGTTCGTCGATTAAACCTGTCGGGTCAGTGTTACCGCACATGCAGTAACCAGCCTTCAACGCGGCATATTTATAACCGCTCGACGTCACTGCGCAAAGCGATTCGCAAATGCTAGGCGTCAGAGTCGTGAAATCGTAACTACCCGGCGATACTGGGTATTTTGGTACGGCCGACATTTCTTTGTAACAGCCTAACTTGGCCCCTAAAAGACAGAAAGTATCGTGTATTTTTTTATGATCAGATTCATTCAAAATTTGGTTTATCGTAGATAAAAACATTTCTGTTTGAAACTGGGATAAATAGTTATTTATGTCATTTTATATTTATGATTGATTGTCAGGTTGCATGTTTCATGACTGCATTAAGAGAATTACATTGATTTTTCATCCGAAACGCAATCTAAGCAATGTCGATGATGAGCTATTAGATTCAGGTGCTCGCGTGCGTTCGACGATTCAAAAAAGTGTTTTCCTAATACTCATAAATCCCGATACTGAGTTTTAGCGGTACTTAGGCAAAAGTATGTGAAGTCATTTTTGTCAAAATTTGAGTTGGACCCATGCTAAATTAAGCCAGGTGTCGCCGTGGAGAGACCGGCTTTTGTTTTGTTTGGCAAACTATGGTTATCGGTATTAGTTGACTATTTGCGAACTAAATGAAACCGAATGTCAGCTAGTCGGAACTACAGTCCGCAAATAGCGAACCACGTTACTGAGCACGGTCGCTATAGTTCGGATCTAGTTCCAAGATGGCCGACGATGAATTCGGTATTAAGCTCCGACCTCTTATGTGTTATGGTTTGCCTGCTATGTTCGGGCTGGGGCGATGTGGCCTAGGGTCTAATATGTGTGAACCAGAGGCTATGTTCCTCTCAGGACTATGTGTAAGCATGGACGTATAAACTAGATTTAAACTAGTTTATACGTCCATGGTGTAAGATACATACAAAACTAAATGAAACCATTCAATAGTTTATTAGCAAAGCGCTATGTCAGTTCTAGTGGATTTTCTAACGCAGATAATCCCAGCGAAAATAAGTTTGAGTGTTTGTAGACTTTCACATCAAATATCTCTTAATTTGTCAAGTAAATTGACGTTTTTGCCCAGAGCTCAGAAAAATTATGATATAATTATGATATATACTCTTTGAAATATGAAAAACCACTCTGAACTCAAAAACCGTGTAATATCGAAAATCATTAACCGTGTGTGTATATAGTTGTGTCACTTCAATATCGAAAAACTAATTAAACGGAATGTCTCGCCAATATTTGACCCATATTGTACGCACAGGTAAGGGGTATTGGCCAGTATGATACGCAATCTGATTAATCCTTTACAATATGCCAAATGAGAGGAAATGACGCTCCCGCAAAAAATATTTTTAACAATCAATTAATTTTTTCAAAAATGAGAATTGTACTATTTTTACTTCATGGATTTTCACAATGTATTTAGTTTCGAAAATTTTGTTTTTACAAAATTCCTCTGTCATAGTAAAACATACGCATGGTCGCTGATAAAGGGTGATCGTGCGTCGTACTTTTGTTGCCGAATATATGAGGAAAAATATCTTGCATCTTCAAAAATGATCGTCTTACGGAAGTGCCTTATGGGCATGGTTAAAAATCTTTTCAAAACGGTTTTCCTGCGACTTTATGTTTAACACCGCGTGGAAAACGACGGCCGAGGTCGGGGCCGTGTTTGAGACCCTACCAAAATCCTGGGCTGGGTTTCATAGATGTGGAAGAATAATTATCTCTGCGATATGGTGGCTGATTCGGGAAAATACGTGAAAAATCACGAATATGCAAATGAGGGAGACGAAACGACACCCAGATTGAGGAGTTACCCCTAGGGATAGTGGATTATGGAACCGGGCCCCATGTGTTAAACTTTCCCATTGTTTATACGTCGATTCAACGCCGTTTAAAAACAGACGTATTTCAAATGTCGTAAAATTCTCGTGAATATAAAAATCGCGTGGTTCGCTATTTCCTACTAAGTGACGTCACTGACACACATATTTTTACTCAGTCGGCGTCCAATTTCAAAATCTCTCTTTGGTACGATATCATCATATTATCGGACAATGAAACGATAGCAAACATTTGCCTTGGTTAATGAACTATGAATTCATCAACCGAAGAGCACTTCTTTCGCGTATGAATTATTCATTGTGCAAACATCGGAGAACTTCATTATATTTACTTTTCGTAAACTATCGATTCTTTGAATTCAAACCGAGAAACAAATGTTAGCCTAAACATCATCTATACTATCTTTATTTAGAACTAACGTCGATCTTTCGCTGGGTTTCTGGCGAACCGTCGAATGAACTGATTAGAAATAATCAAAATCGCCGTCTTTTAAAATTGATTTATCATCAACGCTGTTTCAACGCAAGTGCATGCTTGTCGGATAGCTATAGGTAATTTGCGAATACGAATTGACGTAGTGAGTCAAAGGACGATGTTGCAAATGATTTCATCGAAAAAAATATGGTACTATTTCCTAGTTGGATGGCATATTTTTATCTTTTGTTCAAGTAAAACCAGTGAATATTTCATGGTTTACGGCTATGTTTTAAAATTCACGCTTGAAAACTCTGGGCTGTGTTATTACAGGTAACGCTCACGATCAATCTAGCCGGAAGGGGGAATTAGTCCGCGGAAATGGTAGACGCATTTGTAATAGGTGAAATGATGTTAATAATTCAAATACGCGTGTGGGTAATTATCAATTTCGCACTATTACGTACGATGACAAAACAATAGGACCGGTGAAATATGCGATCATCGTCGGCCTGAAGCAGCATTACGATTATCTGTGTAGATGTCATCTGCAGACTATTGATTTAGACTTATAGTGTTAGTCTGAGTCGAGATCTAGACAATGTCCGTGTAAGATGAATCTTACAATAATTCAGCCAGAGATGTAGAATTCTCGAGTAAAAGGTTAAACGTATTTTGCGGTAGACAATTTCGGAGAATTGATGCTTTCCGATAGCATATTCTGCATTTGAAATAGATATTTTCAAAAATTGATTTGCGAGTTACGTGATGGATTGTGATTCCATTTCATTTTCAACAACACTCGAGGTAATATGCGCTTGACGGCCAATATGGCGTCAGGTAAGAAAAGCGCCGATGAATAATTTGCATAAGCCGCGAATTTCAACACGAAACACTCATCTCTCTGTTGCAGCAACTACTTAAAAATGAAATCAGTAGCGCTTACATTGAGCGAGAATTTCATCGACGCATTTTTTTTTTCGCCGTTGAAATGTCACCCGATTTAACAATAATAAGCTCGGCTTAGAGCGGGTAATTGATGGCGATGCTAAAAGTAATCTTAGGTTTGATGACGCGTAGCTAGGCGACCAATTGCCGTTGCTATGGAAGGACGTGCGTAAAAGGATAATGACTGAATACCGATTGAATGACGCGCGCGACTCGATTCGATTCGATCAGAATTGGAAATATTTCATGTCCCGATACGAAAACAAATGACTTTTCAGTCGACGACGCCCGTTTTCAAAAGAGATCGACGACCTTTCGAATTTAAACTGGGTGAGCGCGTTTGCGTGATCGTCAACAACCACCCGTACAGGGGATTAATATTCACTGGAATCTATCACGAAAATCGCCTGACATTTCGAGTAATAAAAACATGCAGGTATCGTCTGAATGGGGAGCTGCAATTCCAGATATTCCACCAGATGGCGTGGCGAGCATTCAGTCTTTATGTATAGAGGCCAAACGTAGAATGATAAATTCTTGGATAAATGCAGTATCCGAAAAGTAAACTAACCCAATCCTCATATATTATCTTTTAATCTGTATCTAAACAATGTATTAAAGAGTTCTTGGCTATTATCTATGAAAAAATATTTTGAGGATTGCGGTTCAATTCATATTTGGATTTATGGCAAAAAGTAAGACCTTTGACATAAATGTTCAGACTCTCTATCACATGGCCCACCAAATGTCATTATCTTAGTCAGATGTCGATATAGTATTCATCAGTAATTGATTTATATGAGAGAAAATGTTATTCGATTTTCCGAGTAACTACTAGCGAGCCTGTCGGATCATTGCTTGCCACAGGAACGCTTGAGGTTCCCCTTTGATGAAATACAGGTCGGTCGAAGCGAAAACGAACACATTTTTCGGGGCCAGGTTCATTGTCTAAAATCCATTGAATATATCTAAGAATTTCTCAAGGGCATCAACGATAACCGAGTTAAAATCCTTTTAACGGAATAGATTAATGAATTAATTATTCGATAATATTTCATATGCTATCACTTTAACGAAGGCATGGTGCACTATAACTTACCCAGAATCAGGTCGAATGCGTAACCGATCTGAAAATAGAAATGGCGATGAAAAGATTATGAAATACTAGCGGGAAATATCTAGAGATGAAGAAAAGAGTTGACGCTATATTGACGGATTATATCAAATTTACGTTCGTGAGAAATATCGAAGAGAGTGTTTAATAACGTATGGCGATGTTGCTTAGCAATATTGGTAAACATTGAGACAGTTTCAAGAAAACCGGCGCTATTTTCGGTATCGTTCTATCTCAAATCATCGCCATGTTTTTTTTGTCACAAAATTACTTAGCATTCTGGCATACCGAAGCTTGACGCAGAAATACGTTCTAAAAATTACAACGTGGAAAATCATTTCCATTTGACGTTTCATATTGCATTTTGTTGACTTGAATACTCGATAAACACGTTCACCTACCTACATACGGCTAGCGCACACTTTAATGAAATCGAAAATTAAAAAAAAATGTTTTATAATTTTCTTTTAAATTCATTAGTTCTTTTTAATTTGTAGGCAATCGATCCATTTTTGCTATATGTATTTCACGATGCAGTCTTTTTAAATTCTGTCACGCTCGGGGAGTTCGCTCGTGTCATTCATATAATTCACACGCACACACGCATATCAGGCCCGCGATTCGATTTCGACATCAATTATCAAAACGGAACGGACAGATTTGCATAGAATTGTTTTCCCTCGAACATTAGACGGAGACCTCCGTGGTGTCGACCGTTCTCGGCGCCAGAATCAGGACCACGAACGACCGAGCTGACGTTGTTGCGAAGTACTGTCTTTTAACAAACGAAAAAAAAAACAAACAAAATAACGAGCTCTTGCGGTTTGTTTTTCCGCGTAAAACATATCAGTAAAACGCCGAGACAGATTGTTACTTTATAGGTTATCTTGTTTTTATTGAAGATATGAGCTTGACCAGGTGAGTACATTCAATACAGAAACTGCAGCGTGACACTAATTAAAGAGCATTACTGATCTTTAAATTCTAGCAGTGACTGGACTTATTTACCCGATGAAGCTACCAAGCACCTGACGATGGACTCAAGAGAAATAAAAATCCATTCTTAAATCTTCATTCTTAATTCCTAAATTTATTTTGCATTTCAAAATTACATTACAAGATAGAAAATTGGCAGGGTTTCGTGTGAATTTTCGTGCAATATAGAGTAATAATGAAAATACAGGAAACCCAGAGAATATAAAATATTCAAACTAATAAAAGATGATCGCTGTCATCTAGGTAATGGGAATCCGATATTGTTCTCACGGCACGTTTCAGTAACAATTATACACTTCTATTCTACTCTGAATTAGTAGAGTAAGCTCGTATCATATATAAAACTATAGCGCTATCTGTGTCTACTACGATACAACTACTACAACTCTTCGCATAGAACATATATTATGACATGATATGATCGTTCGTTTTACCGATACGGCTACACGAACCTTTGTATTGACATTTTTCATCGCGTCTTTATTAAGTGTCGTAACTTTTAATACAATTTCATTAGAGTTTGTTGGCACGTATAATTCAGATATTGTTTGCGCGTAGTCGGCGCGCTGCGTCAGCTCGATCGGGATAATGGCGGCTTTCCGACGTCACCGAGTCGTCGTGTGAATCTCGTAAAACAATCGACGCAGCTGATGATTACTAATAGTGTTAATAAGTTCTCTTCTATTCGAGTATTATTAATCTCGGACTGAATCATTGTGGGATATCTCACGTCATCCACCTTACACGGATAGCGCGTACCTTCTCGACTCATTGTCCAAACCTTGTCTACGATTATATCGTTTTAAGCGAACGCAGTTCAAAACATGTCATACAGGGCCACCTTCGGTTATCGGAGTAAGTCGACTATAGTCGAACTAAATGAAACCGAATGTCCGTTAGTCGGAACTATAGTCCGGAAATGGTCGACCACGCAATTGAGCACGGTCGCTACAGTTCGGACCTAGGTTCAAGATGGCCGACACTGTGAAATACGTTACGACCGAACTATAGTGTGTTCGGTTATTAGTTCCGACCACTAGTCGACTAGCTACGAAAACCGAAGTTGGCCCTGGGCGTCGATGCAGGCGGCTAAATAAATTAGTCACAGTTGGCACCCGTCGTGGCGTACGTGATCAATGACGTTTGCCGTAACTGACTGAAACCCGGACTCGGGCTCGTACTAGATACCACCGGACTGTAATCCGGACTCGGGCTCGTACTAAATACCACCGGACTGTAATCCGGACTCGGGCTCGTACTAAATACCACCGAACTGTAATCCAGACTCGGGCTCGTACTAAATACCACCGGATTGTAATCCGGACCCTGTCAGTCTTTCGACCATAGTCGAAATTGCATTCTTTTGTGTTGAGCCCTAGTGATGCTCACTCATTAATAATTAGTAAATATTTGAGCACTCCCTGAATTCACGTTAGTGGGTTGTTTAGATATACGCGTGTATTGGATTTCAAATCGACTCGCGTATAGCAGTGAGTATGCCTAAAACAAGTACTGGGGATCGAATCAATGCTACTATCAGATGGAACGGTATAATAGCTTTAAAACAATGAATTGATGTGATATTCACGATTCTATTAGATTTTTATATAACTCTATTGTGGTAGTGTAGAGAGGGACCTTTCGATTTCAGCTTGTATTATATCGATTAATAAGTAATGATAAGATTCGTACTTTCGAGCGCATTGTCAACGATGCCGGATAAATTGATCGCAGAAATGGCAATATTTGTTAAGCAGCCAAGTGTTGTTGACAGTCGCCACAGTGATCGGGCATTGTGCATTAAATGAATAGTTCTAGTCTTTCTGCATATAATATGAGAAATAGTCTGGTAAAAGGGAATTGGCTGAACGCGGGTTGACTTTTTATCATGTTCGTGCATCGGCAAAATAACTAAAATGTTTCGTTCACTTATTTGAAAACAAACTACATCTAAAAGTATAGGAAAGGAATGGTTTGTTCAGAGCTACAGCCTTCAGGCTCTGGACGAGTCCTTCATAGTTCATAGTTCATTGAGGTATTTTGTAAGATAAATTATTATACTGAACTATGTTCTATGAAAATAAAATCAATCAATCAATCAAACGATTTTTGAAAACAAACTACATCTAAAAGTATAGGAATGGTTTTTAAACGATACTTCTATCCAAGCCTATGGTGTCCAGTGATTTTTCTCTCTTCTTTTCTGCTTTCTTATTGTAGAAATATTTTACCTGTATCTTTCGGCTTTGTACACTGTGAATGAAGCCCAACGCACACACGGCAACGTTTTTCGACATATTTTCGTTTTTCCGCGTGGACTGGGCTTTAGGAATACGGTAAATGATAAAGATAATACGTTTACCAAGATGAGATGATCATTGGTTTAAAGACGACGACGACGACGACGACAAAACGTCGCGCGTGGTGAAGATTCTGAAAAACCTGAATCGCGTGGAAATAATATATATTCAACGTGTTGGTATTTCGTTTATAGTGATTCTAAGCGAGGTCAGATATCTTATCAATTATGCAACGGTTTGAAATGGACTGTATACAACTTCCGGCTACTACTTCGGTATTGATTGACACTCAGCGGCAGTTTTCGAATGAAGAGTGACGCTAAAAGCCATTTCCTATCGAAAAAGTCAACTCCAATAATCTCTTTGTACTGCTTATAAATATTTCAAGTATATACGTATACACATGTATGCATGTGTATGTGTGTGGATACAGTGATGCAATGGTACCAAAAATGTCGATGCTGTTCCGATCCTTTGTTACTGGTAGTCTGGCAGAAATTCTATATTTTCAAAAACTTATCTCAAGGACTCGTTTGTTTCTATGTTACAATTACACTCGATACGTTTATTCTATTGTATATTTGCCAGAAAGTGGTTTAGAAATTGCTCAATTCGTTAAAGAAACAGGAAACTGTTCTAAAAGTTGCCAGCTGCACGAAGAGAATTTTGAAAACAAAATTTTATTCTCATATTAATTAATTTAATTTCCTTGGTTTATATGGACAACAAAAAAGCAATCAGGCATCACAATAGCAATTTTTATCAACGAAATTCAAAATGAATTAAAACCAAATCTCTTCGATCATGAATAGAATGTGGAATATTATTTTGTTCTATATATTTCAGATAGATATCCGTTAGTATAAATAGCGGTGTGCGCCGGTATCACCGCAAAAAATTTATCATTGCACAATTCAAATTGATAAGGTTATGAAAATTATCCGTTACACGAAACGTATAAATAATTTGTATTTATTAATCTTACTGTTTAGTAATGAAATACTGAAAGTAATTCCCTGGATAAATCCAGCTATATTTCTCATGGGAAAACATGGATTATCATTTCTAAAAAAAACATGAGCTTTCCTAATTATATAACTCCGATAATGATAGGCGTCCGATGCTTGCGCATTTTTTCTATTCATCGTTATCAACAAAACAAATAGAAATTTTTAAGATCCATTCAAAAAACATTTTCCGCTATAACCATTTAATTTTTGCAGCCCAATTGTCTTTCGTTAATTAGTTTTCAAATACGAACACCACAAACGGTTTTTTTCTTTAACATATACTCACGTTTAGAACGAATAATAATAGTATTTTCGCCATTTTTCCGAGGTTTTATTCCGCGTTATCGAAAAATTCACGTTTCCATCGCTCAGCTTTTCTTTGCGCAGTTCGGGTGCGTGTATATATCGTCCCAACGAAGGAAAGACTCCGTTTCGTGTTATCGGTAATTAGTATTACGCTTTTGCTTCGCTAATCGTCGGATAAATCGTTGCACGAATTTCGCCTTTAGTTTATATTAAAACTGCATAACCTTACTAACAAATCAATTCCAAACGCGAGACAGACCCGCGACGTATGTTAGTCGCGCGAGATGGGGGAAAGTTTCCATCAGCGCTCCGGCCGTTTCGTCGCCATGGAAACTTGATGATGCCGATGGCACCAGTTGCTCTGCCTCAAGCCTGTTACAATAATAATACTAAAACGTTGAAAGCTTTATATGATATTTCGTTTTATGGCCTCGGTCTACTAAAGAACGGCTAGTCATTGTAATATGAATTGATGAACTGGGAGGAGTTTCGATGCCACCAAAAATCATCAGCTGTTCTTTACCATCGCCTAGTTTTACAATCGTACGTAACGTCATAAGAACCCAATTCAATCTGATTTGAGTTCTATGGTAACATTAGTCTTAAAAGAGGGCTTTAAGACCGATTTCAGGTTGTTAGATTAGAACCAAGATGGCCTTATAGATTGGTCTTAATTTGTAAGATTGGCTATAGAACCAATATGACCTTATAGATTGGTCTTAATTGGTCTTGGTCTTGGTCTTGGTCGTAAGTTCATAGAGTGGCTAAAGAACTAGAACGAGCATAGACTGGTCTTAATTTGTTAAGATTAGCTATAGAAACAAGATGGTATCTGACTAATCTCACGTTGAGAACCAGAATAAGCTTAGACTGGTCTTAGTTGTAAGATTCCACGGAATTGAGTTAATCTTGAAGTCTTGTCAGGTCTCCAAATTTACATATCCAACTCATTTCGTTGTCACGGAATGGGGCAGAAAAATTTACTCTTTTTTCCAATCACTTCAAATCGTAATAATCGTAATAAGTCCTTTTTACGTGAAGTACATTAATTAGTCTCTGGTAGCTGGTGATGAATGCATTGATTCTATAACGAAGCAGTAGAATACGAGGTTTAATTACGACGTACTTGAAACCTTTGAAAGTTTTCAACAGCGCTTGAGTTTTCAGCCTCTTGTGGATGATTATACTACTTCGACTTTATTCGCTTAGTTCGTCATATCCCCATCAAGTTTCTAATTCAAGGATTACAGAGAATGATGATTAAGTGGCCAATTATATTTAATTGCATCTTTTCCGCTGATGTGAAATCAGAAATCGATTTCTATCAAAAGATGGCGCATGTGGTATTCTTCGATGGACGTTTCTTTGAGCGTTTGAAATTCGTCGTAGGAGGCTATATTTTTCACACAGAGTTGGGACTCCCAGAAATGTATCCTCAACGTGTCCGCTATTTCATTTTGTTAGCTGTGAATAACAATTACAAAATTGCGGAGAGCGGCCATGAGAGAATCCTCGAAGGGTTCCTACTACATGTGCTGCTCGCATGGAAACGATGACGAAGAAGATTCACATATCTCTGGTTTGCCTGATTATGTAATTCATAGTTTAAGTAAATAATGTATTTTTGGTTTCAGCGCACAAAGCTATCAAGCTCACTTGGTGTCCTAGTAATGTAAGACTCGTGTAAATAACTAAATTAAATAAATCAGATTCATGTCACATTGAGAACCTTTCAAATCTCTTTCCACATTCATTAAATGCATCTTCAAACCAGCAACCAATCTCGCTGTATGAATCATCTATCATATACATTTTCTGCATAAACTCTTTATGTTTTTGGAATAGTAATAGATGGAATTCTAAAAACTGCGCTTGGGGAAACGTCAATGGAAAACATTCTATAAAGAATTTACTTTATTTCGTCTACACGTATTAATTCAAACATTCACGAACATCATACAATGTATTGTCGTACGGCTGATAAAAAATATGTACAATACGTGACAAACAGTTAGAATGAGAATATGGCAGACAGACGTTTCTACTGTCTCACCCTTACTTAAAATCCAGCGTTAAGATAACAGCGTTATAACATGTAGATGCTATATTGTATGTTGAAATCAAAACCCTTTGGATACGTCGTGGTTCAAACTTTTATAAGATCAAAAATTTGGCAATATTTAAAACTCTTTGGACGCTAACAGTTACATCTAGCACTTGATTCAGCAGTAGGTTCGAGTCCCACTGTCCAATTACAAAAACACTATTTTTGTTAATTATCTTGTTTTCTTTGATAAATTTCCTTCTTTTCTGTTTCAATTTAGCATTGATTTTTTTGCGATCTTAATTCAGAAATAATCCGCGAAATCAAAGACCATGAAGTTCGAATTTTCAATTCTAATATCGAAAACTAAAGACGACGGTTGTGATATATACAATCAGAGATATCACAGAAACGATTCGTAAGAGCCGTGAAAGCTATTACTGTCTTCGATTTGAACTCGGATTTCGGATCTCGGCGATGGCGGGACACTGAGGCTCCCTCCGTCGTTGATGCCTACCCGTTGACTGATTGGGTTCAATTCGGGTCGCTCTAGTAATATACGCGGTTCGGTTACATCTACCATCGACCTGTTCTGTTCGTAGTACGAACTCACAGACTCTTCCATGTCCGAAAACGGTTCATCTAGATGGCACACAGCACCCCCTGGTGGACAGGACTTAACACACGGTTCGTCCACGTGTTCAGTTATCAACGGAAGTTGTTCGTTCGTCGAAGTAGTTGCGCACGCAGTCGGTAGTTCGTTTTTCGTCATTTCCCGGAAGGTCTCCACGTTACCTTTTGTTCGTAAGTTCTCCATGTCCTTGAAATAGTTGTTGATCTGCTGGTCAAGGTAGCGTACAGTTCTGCGTCCGCGCACCGTAGCCGCAATCAACAACACGATACTGATCCCGTATATTAATATAACGGCTATGACGTAATACACGGCTCCGATAGAGTCGTAATCTTTGGTAGGAGTATGGAATTTATTACCGACAATAGCTTTATAGGTCTGATTGTCACCCATTACTTGAAATGTAACGATAAAACTGTGGTTAGCTTGATTATAATCCGTAGCTTCCATGGTTACGAGTTCCTCGTTAGATTATATACCTACAATACAAAACATAGCAGATTTATATGTGAATTCATAAACTGGAATTTAACTGTTGATAACAAAAACGTCAGACAAATTTCATTCGGAGACGGTAACTACGCCTGAAGCGAGTATAGACCCTCGAGCGAGCAAAGGGAAAATATAATTTTCTCCTTGCGCGATATGAAAGTGATTTTTTCCGTACGTTCGTTTCCGAACACATAATTATTTTCCCTCGGGTTGAATATCAATCCTAGTGTTCTATTGTATGAATGCCTCGCAGTAAGTCGCATACAAATGAAATACGAATAAATACGAATTGAATGAGGTCGCGTTACGTAGTTGCAATTTCGTTATTTTTCTTAGTAGGTGATGTAGCGAATGAATGAATGGAAGTCGCTGTTTACGCCGCCGAAATAGATTTTCTATTAAACATCTTCTTGTATGATAAACAATTTTCAACGCGAAGATATAAAACCGTAGTGTTTCACTTAAATATACTGTATCCAGGGTTCAATAGTCGCAGTCTTAGAATAAATCTTCAAAATTATATGATATACGTCGTTCACTCGTGAGACACCACCTCAAATGTATCAAAACAAAAAAAAAAACTTGATAGTGTATTGACGCCTTGAAAAATAACACATTGTCGAAAATAGAAAATATAACATAAAACGACACAACATTAAGGATCAATAAAGTTATTTTGAGTTTGAATATATCGATAATTGAATTGGATTGACCGGCAACCAGTCTTGTCCCGATGTATTGATGGCGTAGAATCAGATTTATCAAATATAATAATATGTAGAGTATATCTAATTACAAAACAAATGATGCAAAGATTCGAAATTTTCAATTCTTTTATTTTGAAACGCCAATATTGATGACGTGTGCGCAACACCCTTAAATAACGCTCACCGATGTATACAAGCATCATTCTTTTTACGGCGTCAAAAATTGGAAGAAAGAGTATCGAAATGAGCTTATTACAATAAACGGATAGTTTTCGCGAATGTGTCTCGAACACACTTTATATTTTACGGAGCCACATTTTGTTGTACTCGCATGAAAAACTAATTTCGTTAACGGAAGCTTAGTGTGTTCATCCGCTATATATCTGTATCATGAAACTTATTTGAAATGTGTCAAAAGTTGCAGTTTTTGACCGAACTAAACCTGGGTCGATGAGAGAGGAGAATGGCTTTCATGTTCAACCAGCTCAGTTGAGGACGTCGTTAACTAATTCTGACAGTTGTATTCTCGCTCGTGTATCGCAGACGATATAACGTTTGATGGAAGGATGATCAAACCTGCTTGCTTCGACGTCGCTCGTTCAGCGCTTGGAACACGCACACCCGAGATAGCATCTGTAACTCGTCTTCCGGAGCGCTTCTCAGATCACACAATCGTAAACTCAATTAATTATTTATCATATTTGCCAAGACGTTTCTTCACCAAAAACGACGCTCGACGACGTATGGATAATTATGAAATTAGGCTCTTATTCCGCGATCTCACGTAGATGTAGACACCTCATTAGACAGGCACAGCATAAGAATACGTGTCATACGATTCCACATCTGCATTGTACTTTGTTTTATGCACAACTAGCAATGCAACACGAGTCTATGATAAAAATGCCACTTACTTCAATATATTTCGGTCCCTGTAGAAGATGCACAAATACTTCGTGACTTTAGTCCTAGAGTGCTTAGTTAGGTAATAACCTCAAAATGAGCTAAGAACGAAGACTGGTGCTTGGGCAACTGTCCTTTGCTGCTGAATCTATTGCCGCTTACCGCAAATTGTGAATTCCCAGTTCATGATACCAAATCTTATCGTGATATTTTAATTTGCACCTACCCTGTACAACACTGACTGGCGATAAAAGATGATAAACTGAATATATACCTCGATAGCTCGAACAGCGAATAAGTACGGCCTGCTACTTTATACGTTCGGTACCAACTTATCCGCAACGAAAAAAAACTGTCAATTTCATACATAATACAAGCGTCGGCTTATATAATCGGCGAGTGTACAAAGACTCACAGAGAGTAATTAATGAAGAAAGAAGCCTTGAATGAATATTACTGATGGCAGGTGTTGCTGTCGCTGCTCTCCGCCTGGCACTAGTCGGGCTCGAGTAATTACGCGGCGTTTGAAATTACCATTTGAAGCCATACGTAATGACTTTGCATAAAACATAATGTCAATTTTATTGTCTTTGCGACCAGATTGTGTGCGTTTAAAATGGTGATTTATGTTCATTTGTATAAAATCGTTGTTTTTATGGTGAACATTTCTTTCAAAGAATAGAAGTAGAATTAGACATTAATGCGAATTGGAGACATTTTAAAAATAATCAAACTTCTATTTTTGGTTTGTTGTACATCGACAAAAGGAATCGATTCACGACGCTCATGAAGCAGGGAAGCACGGCGCCAGCTTTATAGACACTTTAACTAGGGTGTGGGTACTCGATTCATTTTCAATTTAGTTAGCCCCTTGGTTAAAGCAGGGAGGCGGTTGAAGTTAATACCAGTTTCACAAAAACAAAAAGGTTTAACTCTTAAATCGATTTAATTTCTTCATTAATTCAGTTTATCTTGAATCGATTAAGACCTTAGTCCGTTTTGTGAAACTGGGCCGGGCCTGATCACTAGTTTCAAGTAAAATGGATACACGGTCTGTCCTGACTCTGAGCTGATCGGGTGTATCGGGACGGAGATAATCGTAAAACACTCGTAATACTTGGCTGGCTTACACTTGGCTGGCTGTTTAGACCATCGATCATATTAGTATTCGATTTAAAAGGGAATTATAGCCCGAATGATTGATAAACTACGTTTCGCCGCTTGTTTCGTGCGGGTAAATTGATAGATCGTGATAAAGTCTCACGTGCTTTAAAACTACCACGCCTGTCTCCAAATAAATGGATTACCGGCGCTGGTGTTACAATGTTTAATGACGACGATCATTGATTTTTTTTAGGTTTTCAAACAATATCGAGTAAACGCTATTGAGTTGTTAAAAGGTTGGGTGATTGATCGATTCATCTATTGTTCACAGACTGAATATGCTATGAAAACTTTCTTTTAAAGAATTCTAATCAATTATTGTTATTATTATTATCATTGTTTTTAATACTATGTTTACTGTCATTGTCATCGATAGTAATAATGATAACGATGTTTGCAGATGGTAGTTTTGTCGAAAAGACGATCACGCAGGAATGATATTTTACGCGACCAATCAGATTTGATTTGAAGCGATATTCGTTGAGAGAGACTATCATCGCCGCTTGCTTGTCGTGAAATCTGACAAATGGATTCTTTTATTGCGGAAAGGGCGTCTCATCTGACAGAAGACATTTTGTTCCATCAAGTCGACGCTATGTGGTGATAACTCTTGTAAATGAGAGGCCTAAGGTAAACAAATTGCTCGCGCGTAATTGGTACGAAAAGCGTGCGACGAAAACCGACCATAAAGCTTCTATCGTTAATATAGCCGCGATATGACTTATACACGTTAGAATTAGTAAACATATTCTATCTGAGGTCTTTCTCGCACTAGATTTCAATGCGTAAGAACAAAGCGTAGAATGTAGAATAAGAAGAACGCCATCATGTTCATACGCAATGAAATGACGTGGAAATTGTGGAAATGCAGTAAACTCCAGATATCGGGGGTTAACTGTTTCTCAGATGAATCAACTGAAAATTCAAATACAGAAGACAACAATAATTAAAATATTTACAGCAGTCCTAAAGCTACCGAGTTCCCTGATTCTCAACTCGGTGAAATATTTACAGCAGTCTCAACACGACTGAGGTCCCCGATTCTCAACTCTGCAGTGAAATAGTTACAGCAGTTCCAACGCTACAGAGTTCCCTGATTCTCAACTTTGTGAAATATTTACAGCAGCCCCAACGCTACCGTGTAAGGTGGAGTATATTGACCATGACTGGACCTCTATAAACATGGGTGCTTGTGGAGGTCTGTGATAATTATCGATACCTCTGGAGGATCTGAGATGGATTTTACATCCCCAAAACAATGTATATTGTCAGAAAATATGTAATTCAGTTAGATAGGAAAATGGATTGACATGAATGACTTAACCGGTTGAAATTTCAATGTTTGATATCACTTTTTCTGTAACGTTCATAACTTGAGTATAGAATCGCGAAAGACGCTTGAATCTGTATTGCCTAGGTGTCAGAAACAGTGAATTTAGCCCTAGACTGTATCGCGGTGTAGCGTACACACGAAGGTGTATGCGCTACGGAAGCAGGTTCGTAGCGGATATGAATTGTCGAACAAACAGTACACGATGATTTTAAGTTGACGTGTATATTACTGTTTGACTTAGAGCAATTACTCACGACGCGATCCTGAAACTTATTAATCACAGTTATGACATGTTTTACAACGAGCACGACGTAGTTCAGATATAGTATCGAAATTCTCAAACCTAGCACTGACGATGGCTGGTCAAACTGTGGTTCCAGTTCCTACAAATTTGATTGTAATTGCGAATTTTGTTGAGTTGACTGTGACCACAACCGCGGAACTGGCTCGTTTCTCAGGACCAGCATCATCTACGGGGTTCAAAAGAAAAGGGGGTATTTTTCGGATAGAATCCACGTAAGGCCGGAGCTTCCGAAAAGGATCGAATTGCCGAGAGGATGAATGTGAGATCGTTTTAATGATATCTGCGTATTGGAAAAAGGGGTGACCTCAAAGTCAAGATCCCCGAAATACCTCCCCAGATCGACTGTGGATCTGAGCCCGGAGCCTTCTAAAAATCCATTTCTGTTATCATAGTTTTAGACTTAGTGCTTGTGAACATAATATAAATCATCCACATGGTAGGAATACCACATGCTATAGACCTGCGGGGATCTCACATCATCGTCGAAAATTGGCCAATATCGCGCCGGTTTCGGACCAGCGATGCGGGTAAAATATTTACGACGGATCGCAATTATTTCGTCATCGGTTGCATAACGCGTGTGCCGAATGTCGAATAACACAATGTCGAATAACTCTCAGCAGGTTGCGCAGCAGCTGGAATTTGATGGAGCTGAAATCGTTGCCAATATCGTCACGAAACACAACAACCTGGTGCATAATACATTAACCGGAGGCGCGTTTTATCGACGCCAAATAAGCACCAATTCCCTAAGTGAAATAAATGCTCTCTCACTCCCTCTCATATTTACATGTATTAATTCATTTTTGTTGGTTCTGATTGAGCAGAAATTGTCCACAATCTACTATTTCTATTTGGTTCCACAGAGGTATTGCAGCCAATCGACCTGACTACGCCATATTGGTTAGCATATACATGACAGACCAACGCACACGGCACCGAAAAAACGTTTTTTCCTCGTTTTTTCCTTTCGATGTTTTTTGTTATGCCGTGTGCGGGGGAGGCAAAACAAAAAATACCGAACTGAAAAAAACGTTTTTCACGAGCAAAAAACGTTTTCTGAAGAACGTGTTTTTTTTTTTGGCGAAACAAATGTTTTGCCGTGTGCGTTGGGCTTCAAAGTTTGTAAAAAAAAAACTCACCACAGACAAACGCAAACGAATTCTGCCGTTTCCAGATTTTGGCCGGGGTGTACGAGAGATCCTGGACCCAATTTCGTTGACTTAAGTCCAAACATGGTCGTAAGTCTTAAGTCTTACGTCTTAAGTTGTTTTTAGACATGCTGGATTGAAGCCATAACGGCACAACTGGCCACAGTTCTGTTCACTTTTTTCCACAAATTGCAGGTTAATCTTTGAATGAATGCGGGATTAATGCAAATTGATTTTGAAATAGACGATACAATATCGACAAAGATGTCAAATAAGTAAAGATCTTGCACGAAGCTCAGGTAACATCTCAAAACATGTTTCCACCGTGTACCTATTGCCGAGCGATTTTCGAACCATTAAGAAACGACTTAACGTTCCGTAGTTTAAATAGGGACACGCCATCGTTTTAGCTATTACCGTCGACAAATCACGGGAAACACGCTCGCTACTTACTTCCGGTATCCCGTGTAATATACCGGGAGCGTGTCACACGACACTGCGTCTTCGATTTTACCAACTAATAGTTCTACGATTTTATACCGGCGAAGTAAATGCCTCGTCTTTTTTTTCTCGAAAATAAAAAGGGCACCGTTCATCGGGAAAAACAACCAGCAAACTGTTTCAATATTTTCAAATCAAAGAGGGAATGGAGCATTTTCAATAGTAGTCATGGATACTATTCAAACAGGAGTTGATCAACGAGGAGCCCGTGTCACGAGCTTACCCGCCTAGATATGGTGCGCGCAAAAAACTAGCAGCTCTTAAAATTAAGTTCATTTTAAATTGACCTTTTCATCTATAGATTTTTTAGCCTCCTACATAAAACAGATCTATAGGCAAATCATGTTTTTTAGATGAACTCATGTTTATATCTATTACGGTTCAATATATTGCGCGATTTTTATTCATCTTTATTAGTGCATCATCACTTTCTTCTAGTGAAATCCTCGATTGCCACAGTCGACTGACGAGTAACCATTGTTACTGATTGGAACGACCTTTTTTCGAACTGATATTGCACAAATTAATATAACGTTTATTCAAGCGTTACTTCTCATCGCATTCTATTTTTGCTGGTGGGTACAAATCAACATGGGGTATAAACCAACAAAGACATGGCCATCAAAAAAATTTAGTTAATACAAATAAGGATTTCATTTCATAGTCATGGTTTTTGTATTTCGTAGACGCTTGACATTCAAGACATTATTGCAACAAGGTCCAACGTCTGGTCAGCAATACCAAGTTGGCTCCGATTTCGGCGTCAAATAGGAATCCGTCAATCTATTTGAGGACGGCGTTAATCAGAATTGATTCAATACTCGATTTAACCCGTGGTTGAATTTCAAACCAATCTATACGCAGAAACCCGAACATAGGTGGAATTAGACGGATGCTTTGGGTCTTTTGTCCCAGTCGTATGGAAATAAATACTCCAAGATTGATGCATCATACACATTGACATCTACGTTATATACGCGTAATGAACGTATTACAATCTACATGTATCATCAATGTCTACTTTGATCTGTGATGCCCAACAGCCATAAATAATCATCCGTGTAAAAAACCGTTATACATCTGATTATACACCGTTATACACGAGACCTATATATAAATATAGTCGAGAAGACATGGAATCATGATACACGCTGGACCAGTGCCAAATGAAAAGTCTTTGATTGAGTCGTAAGAGTCATTTCAACAGGCATTATATATATTATTGCCAATACGGCCACATCATTGCCGGTCTTTGAAGTAGGCTCTTATTCGGAAATAACGGATTTCAGACTAAATCATCAGTCCAACTTTCCGTCGCTAGATCCATCACTTTCAGCTTATCGGTTTGAGGTATACCGCAATTCTGTTTGAATTTCCGGTAGAGGTTTCACTCCGCAGTATGGAGTGTTTATTGAAGGAGATGGATCGCTCTTTTTTCTTCTGCGAAAGGAAGTTTTCATTGTAAATAAAAGCATTCACTTCTCAAGCTTTCGTTCATTATTCTTTAATCTAAATTCGTTTTTCGCTTTTCAGGTAAACACACGAAACCAGCCACCATCGACGGGAAGAGAATGGTAGGTGTTGTAGTCCGAACGATACTTGAAGCAGAGGGCTAAACCGTGATATGACAACAAGTCGCAGTCCACATGACCTAATAACAAGTCGCAGTCCACATGACCAAATATACTGTCATTTTGGTAACCCATCCGGTACAATCTTAGCTTTCCGAGAGATAACCTTGACCTGACACTTGTGACGCCAATGAGATATCACCTCTATCGTAGAGAATTACCTAAATATCGTGTTCTAATTTGCGTAACATTCTTGTACGATTTTTAACTCAATTTCAAGTTTCATCGTTAGACTGTGGTAGAGCTTGTTGAGGCCGGCCGGTAGAGTGGCAATTAGAGTGTATTAGCTGTAGCGTTAGAAAGCGCGGCCACCACTTCACAGCTTCGAATACACGCAATGGACCTGATATTGACTTACACCGGACAACGTCCAACCTTAAGCGCTATATAGTTTGACTCTCGAAGATTTCTACGGTTACTGCATTGCCGCCGAGCCGCTAACGAAGAACATCCACCAACTACTTCAGCAACAACGGTAGCCACGGTTACAGATTTAGTTTTGGAAAATCCGATAGAAGTAATGACTGGAACAGCACTTTGCTATAACCACAGTTGTTACCGAAGTACTGCATATATTTTTGATCACCGTCAAATGTCACTGTTATTTCTATAATATTTGTAATTGCTTATAATTTCCTTTGGACCTTCGCATTATATCATTTTGTAATTACCTATTGCAAGTCTCCAAAACTGTCGAGCAAATATGATATGTTATCATTATATATTCATACTATGCTTCCCAGTTTCGTGCGCGTTTATGAGAATACGGTTTCGGGAAACAATCTTTCCGAGTTCAAACATGTTTGATTCCTGTTAATAATTGAATAAAGCACTCTGTGTAAACTGTAGATGAAGGAATGAACCATTCCACCTGATAGTGGCTGTTAGTCATCAGTCGGGACGTTGTGGTTTCGTTATGATAAATTTGATCACTTGAAATTCGATTGTGGGACTTCTTCATTCATGTTTTATTCCTTGTTATCCTGTATTGGGTGGATTGGGCTTTTGCGGCTAACTGTATAGTTAAACGTCACTGACGGCCATTATGACGGACAACATGACGCACGTAAGCTTTATGATTTTGTAACTTCCGTGCATGAGCCTTATTCAGAAAACAGTCGTGTCGCTGAACTTACCCCGAGGAACGATAACGACAAGTGAATGACGTCTCGAAGAGGAAATAATCAATTGCCAACGTTGAGAAACAGCGGCGCACAAGCGACGGACATCGATCTAAAGGAAAACCAACGGCGAAAAGATGTAAACGGTACAAAAATAGCGCGCACCGTTTTAGTATAACTGTGACCGCGGAAGCAATTGATGCAAATACCACTGATAGATGCATAGATTACAGTGTTTTCATCGTGTTTAGCCGGTATTTGATGTCTAGAGTTCGGCGAGATTGAGTGGCAATGATGGGTGTTACGCGCGGGGCTCACGATGAAGATTGCCTGGTTTCGGGTTTTTGGAAATGCGCATCACCAGAATAACAATACGCAGAATTCAACGACGCACGTGAATAAAGCGTTGTCTATCTCGTCGATTAAATCCCTGCACGGACCATTTCATAAAAACGTTGTTAATGAAGTGTTTATAACAATGATAATCCTTCTCCTTATGTTTCTTCAATTTAATTTTGTCATTTCGTCCATTTATATATTGAGGCTTATTTAGGGATTGCATCGTTATGATAAACATGAACGGAAGCCTCGCTTAAAAACGCGCGTGGTTTATATATTGTACATATTAAATGATCGGCAGTCCATTATCCGCGCTACCTTGACTTAGCGTCTATTGTTTCCGATTGCCAATCCCGATGGGAGAGGGTAATACCTATATAAGGAGAAGCTCTCGCTTAATTAGGTTTTTTTGTTGTTGACATCTTCGACGTTGTGTGGATCGTGACTTCATTCCTCGTCGTCGAATGAAAACAACGATAGTAATAGAATTCCTGAGCCGCGCACAGTAATGACTAATGTCGATATCATTTTTCGTCGTCGTCGTCGTCGTCGTTACGTTAGCGACAACGATCCTAATGATGATGATGATGATGATGATGATGATGATGATGATGATGATGATGATGATGATGACGACGACGATGATGAAATTTCTTTTTCTCGTAGAAAATAAATCGATATCCGAAGCAATTATTCCATCCGGTTTTATAAAGCGATCCTCGGTAAGGTAATTTCCTCATACCACGAAACGAGACCCAGTCGCGCAAGTTGTGAGAAGATCGCTATCAATCCAGTTATGAGTTGAGGTTTGACCTCGGAGTAAACTTATTTGAAATTGAATAATTTTACCCCGAGGTTAAAATCCAAGTGGGGACCGTCGTACCTGGATCAGGTGCTCAAAAGTCTGAATCAACCAACAGCACGAGAACAGCACGAGAACAGCACGACAACAGCACGACAACAGCACGAGAACAGCGCAGTTATTACAAACCGAAAATTACCAACGATATGTTTGTATATAAATAGTTCTATGTTTTCCATTTGTAGTCACTTGTTTTATACCTGATGAGGGGAAATGTTCCCGAAAACGTCCGTTGTTAATAAAGTCCTAAAGAAGACCCCTTTCTACTCTCCGTACTAATATCCGCATTATCTTTGTATGCGGTTATCCGCCATCTTTGTACTAAATATTGTTAATTATGTATTTTTCATAAAATTAATGTTATTTGACAATATAGTTTCTATTATTATTATTAATAAACTTATTTACTGATTTGAAAATTAGATTCATCGTGTTTACGCTTCTATGGTAAATGATCTTATGAGCTCGCATAACTTTCCCCTTAATTTACTTTCTTTCTTTTCTAGGACTGCTTTCTCGCTCGAGCTCTACGCATTGCTTCGAGGCAGTCCTACATTTTTCATGTCTATAATGATAATTCGTTAATGTTGTAACGATTTCACACGAAAACAAACCATACTTTCATATCTCATATCATAACATATTGTGCATGAAATTGTACAGCACGTGACATGACATATTGATCAGCATCAGGTACCGAATGCTTCGTTATCGATCAATGAGAAAGATCATCATCTGTATTAGTGGTAATCAGAAAAATCTATGTTGTACTTTGTTGAACCAGCTCGTTATCATGCAATACTTTCTACCAATGTTCACACGTACGGAAAAAAATAGGTCTACGTATCGGTGTCATGCTATTCGCTAATTCATATATTCCTGCATTTTTTGCGAGGACGAAGATGATGCTTAACTCAAATGTGATGAAAATACCATTGTTTATGATTCAAAATTTGCTCTTCGTATTGCCATAATCTGCTTGGTCCTCTGTTGAAGGCACGTGCCCCGTTGACCGTGATCGGTGTCGTTCGCGGATGTGATCACTGTGATGATGTGTAACCTGCTGCCCTTTGTGTTACGTTAACTTGCCTATATAAACCTTGTATAACCCTGTCACCTCGCCTCACTATTTTTCTAATACATAATGTTATATGTATATTAGAGATAAAGATTAGTTGTTTTTGCTGACTTTTTTCATGGCTGATGCTGCATCGTCTGAATTTGCTGTCTAATCGCAGAAATATGGATTTAGCGCCAAACAGTCCGCACGGTCGCGGTGTTATGACGAGCTTTGACTGTATGCGCAGGTAACCCGATTACGTGTCTTCGTTCGACTTTTTGTAATAATTCTGATTATCAAACGCCGAGAGATTGTCAGTGGTAGCAAATGAGTTATTTTGAGGTTCTCAGACGCACGAATATCAAAACAACATTCCGTAAATTGGCAATATATATTCCATCTCATATGTGTGTTTGGATGATCACCGAATAATATAGAATCCAACACTGAGAAAAAAACGAGTTGAAAATGTTTTCCTGAGCTGATATTTATTCGATGTTTCGACTATATTTGAATACAGTAGACTTCGCCCGAGTTGGACCCCGATCGACTCTGATAACCGGTCAACTCAGTCGTGTGTTGAAATACGTATTTTTGTGACACTATTTAAGATCTAACAAACATCGACCTCAGATATTAACTCAAGTCGGACACATTCTAACGGTCCCAAATAATCCGACTTGAGCAGAGTCTTATGTAGTCATCTTCAGGAATGCTCCGTATTAGGATAAAACCGAAACGTCGAATGCGGAAGGAAACGTTTCGGACTCACAAACAGACTTTATAACACTGCGACGATCACCAGCTTAATCAATGGGATGGAAAAACATGCATCACGTGACCGTGGGGATACATCACAGGACATATGTCTACAAGCGGGACTGATGCGATGATTACATAAAATGTGGTAGATAATGCAAACGTAGACATTTAGTTCAAGCTTGGAGTAATCGTTGTGACTGATTACGCAAAATTCCAAGGTAGCAATTAATAATCTGGAAATTGAAGTAAACTGTTCATTCGTATTGTATAGTGCAGTTAATGTCTTACCTTTTCGAATAGTGAATGTGAACTTATCAGTGGTCAGTGATGTTGAGAATAATAAGTTTATCACACCTCGTGTCGTGAATGCATCGGAGCATACGCCTCATGTCATTCTTCATCAGTAACCGCCTTTCTCTCCTCTCTCACTCTCCGCAGGTATCATCTTGACGTCGATGAGTTTCGATCTCGAAAGTAAATTAACTTCGGTCTATTCGTTCGGTCGTGCATACTCAACGAAGACGCGATGTTATCAATTAGTATAGCTGTCCACCGCCAGATGGCGAGTTTGTGCTCGATATCCTTCGTCATCCACGAGAGCTCTACTGAAAAATCTGATATTTAGCCCGATATGTTCATTGATACGTTAATTCAATAAACCAATGCGTATATAAAGCGCCCAAAATCCACAGCAAAATCGGCGATGAATACCATCTTTTAATGGTGTGTACTTTCTTCGAACGTTTGAGAAGACCTCAGTAACTAGTAACTTTCCCAAATTAAGAAAATGAATCTGTTTACTTCAGTAGACCCAAATACCTTAACAAGGAAGCCAGCAGTATTTGTAAAAAGGCAGATATCATTATGTAGTCATCGCTGCGTACATCTACTTCCGAATATAATGATATAAGCGAACTGTGTAAAATCTGGAGTAACTGTAACTGTTAGTTTTTATTATTTTGTATCTTGTGCTCGAAAAAAATGTATAATTTCTGGAAAGATGGAATTGAAATCTTGATCTTAACAACCGAATCTGAGTGCCAATGACACACTTACGCCTAACTTAGCACTGATCGGTCCCTTGATATCTACCATTATATAGTTCCATATTCTCTTTGCGATTTACATACCGATGTTTAAGGTGTTAAATAAGACATAGGTCCAGGGAAAGGATAGTCACTTTATTTCTAACTACAAATAAACAAAAGTGAAATGATGAAGGCTTTCTCATAAAAAGGTTAATTATCTGCTGAGTTCATCGATATTTTTACTTTGTTTCTATCTTAATCCAATCCAGAGATATGAACGAAATAAAAAAATTGAACGGGGAAAAAATAGGGACAAAAACTCAACAATGCGGACCCAGCGGGTACCCAAAAAATGGAGCCTGGAAACTGTAAAAAAGGCTTTTTATTGTTACACCGTAGTATATCCCCTTTAGAAAGTGACAAATCACTGTTTTAGGTGCAAAAGTAAGACGTGTTAATTAAGGCATAGAAAAGTTTTATTTCTAAATAGAAAAAGACAAAAATGAAATGATGAAGATTTGGATAGAAGTTATTGTGTCAATTCAACATGTTTTTTGTATCAGCAACTTTTCCTCGTCGCTTGTCAAATCATTCCATTGCCGGTTGAAACCACACACGTTAAAGTAAGGTTTTCCATTGCTCCCTATCCTACCTAAAATACGCAAAATTTAAATACATTAATCGATTCTATGTTTCAATCTCAACTTTAAAAACAGGTCGGCGGAATAAACATGTTTAAAGACTTACCAGAAATAACGTAGATAACCCATCTCCTTAAACGCATTCCACATGTTGCTGATCCAACGCGGGAATATATCTTCGAGTAATCTTGGTATTTGTCACCCTGCAATAAAACAGCACTCAAAAACGATGCAGATAACGGTACGTTCATGCCGGCGTGAAACTAAACCCCGGCTAAGGTTTGTCGAGTGTCAGACGTTACATTGGATCATTGGAAATTACCTTGTAAACTGCAAAAACGCTCATCTCATTCTCTATGACCAGTCCAGACTGGACGAGCGTATCATTTTTTATCGTTCCAGCGAGGATAACTAAACGATCGATAAGAGACTATGTCGGATGATTATCTATTTAAAACGACTTTTGGCATTCTTTCACGCCCAGTGGTTACAGTAATTATGGTATGTTTGTTGGAGTGATAAAGATCTTACCGAATCCGGCCTCACAAAACCTTTGACTTAGTGGTTTTTGCCGGGCGCAACGGCACGTCTCGCCGAAAACCAGCAAAGTCGTTAATACAACAACCAAACTCAAAATGATGTTCGCCATGCCTGCTTTTAATCAAACGGTTTTACTCTAATGATATTATGAAAAGAAATATATACAGCTCAAACTGAATTGTTATGATGAAGGTATATTCTCATCTGATAATAGTTTTTGATGAAACTAATTTGACAACTGGTGATTTATGAAAGTATTTATTCATTTATAATGAATTATTTGGCCACCAGTATGAATATACGTGCGTCACTTACCTTTCAGCCGATATGCTATGACAGGCCTACGATGCTAGTATTTAAAGAAGCGACAGCTGCCGCCTTATAAAAACACATTCTAATCTTAATTCAATATTAGTTGTTTCCAGTATTTGATCGATCATATCGAGTAAAAGTCGATGGTACTTTTCATGATGTAAGTTCGGCGCATTTTACTTAAAAACGAATATCTAACGATTTTCGATGAAGAAATGGATAATTCTGTCCGTTGTTTTCTAACGCCTAATGTAAATGGGAACAGAAGAGAAGCAGTGACACTCTAGACAGTCGAGACGACAGTCATCTCTTCATTGAGAATAGTGGCACCAGATCTACTACTCAAACTCACAAGGCGTGTTCCCAATTGAGCGCAGAAGTTACATCAAAGTTACAGATCTATCTGCCCAGGATTAATCTATCAGACCAGGTACTGCCCCCTCACATTAGGTCTTGCCCTGGTTCACTACATAAATGAAAGGGGTTCGAACCCACCATCTGGCACCCCAAACTCCACACTGCTCCACATTGTTTATGGAATGGACTTTATCAAATAGTCCCCTGCCTCTACTATCATATTTCATATTTTAGGCAAATTCATACTTGAGATGTGTTTTCAACATTTATAAGGTACTTTGACGAAACACCTGACGTATAGGATATAGACGTTTTTAGTGCTGGTTCAATATCGATGATTTGTCAAGCCTTTTGACAACAGAGTTTTTTCACACTTTGTATACTGATATATCATATCATTCCAAATATATATATAAACACCTGGAACTAAGGGGTTCAAAGGCTTTCGATTGAATGTAATATTTAGTCGCTATTCTTCAATATTCATGTTGCTGCCTGGATTACAAATTTAACTCTCATTTCTACGAACGGTATGAACCTGTTCTCTCCAACAGATTTATACATGTACCACTCTCGCTGATGTGGAGCATTCCGTCGTTACGATCTCATTTGTATAGTTCCAAAAAACTAATATACATTGTCCCACGTCCTCTTAGCAATTGACAAATCGATGCTTTTCGCAAATGTAAGACATGTATGTTAAGGGAAAGAATTGTCAATTTATTTCTGAATAGAAATAAACAAAAATGAAATGATGAAGATTTCGATAGAAGTTATTGCGTCGATTCAGCATTCTTTTTGTATCAGAAATTTTTGCTCGTCGCTTGTCAAACTTTTCCATTTCCGGGAGAAACCACATGAGTTAAAATAAGGTTTTCCATCGCTGTTTATCCAACCTGAAATACGCCGCAAAATTTGTAAGTTCATTAATTGACTCTATGTATGAATCTTAACTCTAGAAACAGGTCGGAATACACATACTTAAAGACTTACCAGAAATAACGTAGATAACCCATCTCCTTAAACGCATTCCGCATGCTGCTGATTGCGCGATCGAATATATCTTCGAGAAATCTTGGTATTTGTTTCCCTGCAACGAAACAACAAAAATACCACAAATAATATGATGTGTTGATAGTCTTGGTAAGGGTCTCCGGGATGTCTAACGGTTTAATAGAAGGCCGCGTGTAAAATCTGTCGAGTCTCGGTTGTGATTTTGGTTTATTGAAAATTACCTTGTAAACCGCAAAAACGCTCATATCATTCTCTATGACCAGTCCAGACTGGATGAACGTATCATTTCTCTTAGGTCTACCGAGGATAACTAAAATATTGATAACACTATGTTGGATGATGATCTATTTAAAACGACTTTTGGCATTATTTAATAAACCTCGCATTTTGTCGGAGTGATAACAATCTTACCAAAATTGGCGCTACAAAACCTTTCATTAAGTGGTTTTTGCATGTTGGGGCATGAACACGTCTTGCCGAAAACCAGCAAAGTCGTCAATACAACAACCAAACTCAAAATGATGTTCGCCATATCTGCTTTAAACTACAATCAAACGGTTATCTTTAAATATATCTGCAATAAATAATTCGGCCACGAGAATAAATATACGCGCATCACTTACCTTTAAACAGTATTCTATCAGGGGCCTACGATTCGAATATTTATACAGAAGCGACAGATGCCGCCTTAAAAAAACAGATTTTAATCTAAATTCAATATTGGATTTTTCCAGCATTTCATCGAACTTCGAGTAACAGTCGATAGTACTGTATAAGTAAGTTTGAACATTAATGAATTCACGATTTGGTTATTGTATTTACTGTAACGTCATCATTTCACAATTTTCTACGAATGAATCGAAAATATTATCTCTGCTTTTGTTGTAAATGAAATGTGTAGTGTAAATTATAGACGTTTTTTAAATATTGTCCTACCGACACATGTATTAACACATGAATTGTAGATTCTTCAGCTAAATTCTTTTTAGTGAGCAAAGTAAACTAAACTTAACTAAACTAGAACTAGTAACAACCAGCAGCTAATGGTCCCCGGATGATCGGGCTGGTAACAGGGCTATTGTGGAACGAACGAATGAACGAATGAACGAACAAATGAATGAACCGTATGGCAGAAACGAAACGGAAAATGTATATTTAAAGCATTTTATTTCATTTACTTCAGTATGATTTTTTTTACATATGAAGAATAAATATATTGTATACATATTTTACACCTTTTTTGTCTTTTCATCTTTGATAAATTTCCGTAGTCTGCGCAAATAATTTGTTTTCAGTAAAGTGGCACAGGAAACATTAATGGTACAGTAATAAGTATATCTTGTGTGTTCTAGCATGGATGGCTCTACTCATCCAATTGTCTATGGAGGTCACGCTTTGGTCACATGACGACGTCATATTGATGGGCGTGCAATATCGAAAATTTGCATGACCGATCTCGGTAGTTTCTACATCCCCATTCTATGTTAATGTTCACTGGACATGTCCCACTTGTTCCTTTATCCCCATTTTATGCAAATGTAATACTTGACCGGTCAAACCACGTCGTTCATAAGCGTGTTAGAAACGGGATTAAAAATAGTTTCCAAAAATCTAATGAAATTAGAAAAAATTGCGGTATTTTGGTTGTGATTTTCGGTAGCGCTTTGAATGGCTTCACGAACAAACGATCCGTCACATGCAACGAGCGACCTCTATTATCAGAATTTACATTGAGAAAAAAGAAACGACTATGACACGTCTCGTATACTGGCCTTGTTTATATTATTTACAACAGTTGCAATATATACGAATAATGATCAGAGCCCTAGTGATGCGAAAAGATCAATATTTAAAACCATTTACATCGAGCGCGATATATTACCATAGAACTCAAATCAAATTTGGTTTGAGTTCTATGATATTACATAGATATTAAGTCTTGTTTCGGCAGTTAGTGTGTTCGTCGTCTAACCATTTTTGGTGTGCATACTCTAAAGGTCAGTAGCGCGGCTTTGCCAGACACATTCATCAGGAGTCTGTCAATGGCTGGGTTAAAATGCTTTGATGTCGGATTAACGAGTGGTGGAGAGCGTAATTTTTCCGCGTCGCTCATGATGATAGGTGTATACTGCAATACTATCATAGCACATACACATGTATCAGGCGCATTCAATTGTACATTAATCATCTAAACTAGGAGTCGAGGGACACCACGCCCACTTAGGAAGTGGTTTGAGATGCTCAACAATCTGATGATTTCATTATTCAATGCCCCCTGGTAAATATACACTAAAACAACGACCTTGAAACTCACCGCAATCATAGAACATGCCATGAGCTACAACTTTGCAATTGATTGCGGTTACAAAATATGCAAGGTACAAATATGAATAGACAAATTGTATATGGGACAGGACAGATGCATGTATTTATCCAGATTTATCTAGGACAGATGCATGTATAATTTGAAGCGTCTTCAAAACTTTTCCAAAGTAACTGAATTCTGTTAACGGACAGGCGAACGTCCGGACGACGGACTTAAAGTGAACGCAATAGTCCGCTCGGACATCAGTCCGGAGTGAGCTATATTGAATTGGTTATCTATTGATTTCCGAGCGGCCATTTTAGTAAGAACCAACCTCAGAGGTACTGTACTTCCGGCCAAAATTATCCGTTCAAAATAACCAACCTCAGCGGTACTTCCGGCCAAGATGGCTGCTCAAAAATTAATTCCGAACCCCCATTCAGTAAAGCTACAATGACATAAGTTCACTTAGTAATCAATTGAAAGCTTAGTATTTTTTTCAGTATCGTGTGCGTATTCTGTAGCACTGAAAGACATTCTGAAGCAGGCTTGTTTTACATAGATTTCTTTTTATAATGAGATACACAACATTCAACGGTTCAATACGACCACATTGAAACAATATTTTTTATTCGTTTTTATTCAGTTTTTCTTTATGAAATATCTAGATATTGAATACCAGACTAACGAGTAGTAGGATCCTATAGACAAATTACGATATCGATATTTTACGAATTGAAACTTCTCCTTATTGTATAAAGATGCTTTCCCCAAAATACAAAACTATTAAACGCTAAATTGGCCTCGTAAAATGGCCACAGGAAATATTATTCGGGTAAATCAAAAGAAATGTGAAATGGGGGTACAGCTGACCTATAACACGTTTGCTACATCGTATTTCAAGTTGTTTTCTAAGTGTGAACTCTTTAAAAAGACGGCAGAACAAGGAAGCGATAATTCAAAAATGCGGAATGCGTGCCGTTCTGAAAGATTCTAAAAAGTAATAATAATCAAACACAAAAATAAGAGAAATCATTAACAAACCCAATCATTACATACACTAATATAATAGAAATTTGTAACAAACTGAAATATCATTACATCTCGGTAGACAAAAAAAAATACAATCTCTTAATTTGTGATTCCATCACAACCAATTGTATAAAGTTAATAGCATAGTATCGTTTCTTACAAGAACAATTGATATATTATAATAATGTTTGTAATATGTTATTTTGATTGGCACTCAGCCTTCATCGTCGTAGAAGAATATATTCCTTTATACAATTATACAAATAGGTACATCACAGCTTAACTGAACCCGGAAGTAAACGAGTAGCTAGAGGTAATAAGTCTTTTCGTCCCCCCATATTTTACACTCAAACGATCCTCAATTCGACCGCTTACGGTAAGTCTATTACACCTTGGAGTAATCCTTGAATTACTCCGTGATTACACATACATAAATATATACAGTACACTGTAACTACAGCCACGGGTCACAAATGCTGGTTTACGAGATTCGAAACTCGACTCAGGAGGCCTCTTACCTCTCTAAGATCCACAAGGTACGTAGAAATAAGTACTATCACGAATTGTCGAATTAGAAAATTAAACAACATAATTGACCCCGATTCTTTAGTAGTGCCACATTACTGTCAGATGTTCTTCAGTGCAAAGGAGCAAATGAAGTGAGTAAAGAGCGAGACGAACGCAGAAAATGATATAAGCCGAGAGAAAATGTGCAAGTTGTCGTCCGTCTGCGTACTGACACGACCTTGACCGCCAAGAAGTGACGCTTAAACGTCGTCAAGCGTGTCTCTCCTACTGATCAGCGCCACCTGGTGTACTCATCCGCACGCACCAGACATGAAACCTTCCTACTGAACTTACAGAAAAAATGCGCTCTCCTCTCCCTGATCATTTCGAACAGCGTCTTTTAGTTCTCGTGTAGGCGGATTGATATAATATCGACTCGCCGAATTTATTCGATACGTACACGCTGAATTCATACTGCGTGTCAGAGGCTAGACCCGTAATCGTTTGCGTCATCACCATTTTCTTGTTGTTTTGCGCTCGAAACGACCTGCACATAACCCTCTTCCCGACCGTCCGACTACCGCGCCGCAAACACTGGCTCTTCTGCGAGTACGTCGATTGGTAATCGTTCGTATTCACGTTTCGTTTGTATAAACAGTATTTTAGATTATCCTCGGTGCCCAGCCAGGCCACTGTTACGGAATTACAAGTAGTTAAATGTTCGAATACTTTCACGCTGGTGTCGTTTGATATTCTCGGCAGTGGTAACACTCCGTTTACAGCTGTAGTATAAAACAGCTTCACTAACCCAGTCCGTCGGTGTTCTAAAATTAGTTTCACGCTGTAATTGCTATCTTTATCGACCTTGTCAATTTCGATCGTTTTTAAACCTTTGAACGTTTCTTTTTTCAACACTTTCCTGTCGCGCACGATATCGGCGCTGATTTGACCGTCGCACGACAATATTTGAATTGTCAATTTCGGCGTCGATTGTCTGACGCGTAATCTGTATCGCCTGTAACCGTTTCTTTTGCGAAGTAAAATGGCCGCCAGTCGCCCGTGGTCGATTCTCGTCGATTTCACCTTGGGTTTAGTGCGCGATACGGTGCCCGTGTACCGCACACTCGCGTTATTCGACGGGTTCATTGCGAACACGTCGATGTAATACCTCGTTTTGGGTCGTAGACCCCGAAATCTATAACGCCTCTTTTTACCGACACAGGCGTATTTCACGTTTCGATTTTTCGGTCGTGTAAGCTTGCGTTTAGCGTTTATTCGTTTGCGTATGTCCTTTTCCCAACCCCAACCGAAACCGGCATTGGGCGGCACCGTAGGCGGGATATCACCGCGCACCTGCGCCAAAGCGTCGCAGTGGCTGAAAGAATGCTTTCGACGCCGCAAAGCGACGCAATATTTTACTTTTTGTCCGAGCAAAGCGTGCGTCGGACTCGGATCCCACGAAACGCGCAAACTTCGCGAGGTCGCTCGCGTCACCCGTATTTTCTTGTTACCCGGAAGGTCCGGATATGGCCAGTCTATCGAAGGATTCGATGTGGCGAACACTCGAATGCTACTGTCTGTTCCGTTACTTAACAGGTCAATCATATATATACCAACCGGGCTATTGTCGGTTTGGTAGGTCATACGTTTTTGGTCAGTTTTTGAGAACACCTCGCGGGCGTTTGTTTGGTCGACGCTATTTTCCCCACCGCCTTGTTCATACTGTAAACCATCGGCAACTGTGAGAAAAAATCAGAAAACGATCATTACAAATCAATGCGATTCTTTTATCAATTTAGGGACGAATGGAAATTGATTTAAATACGGATCCACCACCCTAAATTCCGTCAAAACTTCGTGAAAAATTAAAAAGGTCGGAAAAGAATTTTTGTTCCCCGTTGAGTTTTCATAATTGAGTTTTCGAATGAAAAACAAACCCGAAATTAAGAAACGCCCCTCGGCTGAACTGAATTTTATCTGCGCAAATTACTTGAAGTTGGACCCTTTTGAAATAACGTTCAGTCACAAAGCTTCTATTCATTGCGGCGAGTCGAACCTGCAGTAGATTTACACCGTATCCCTGGGATTTAGACGAGTCGCTGTCTATGATTTAATCGAAGAAAAAACCCATAACTATCTAAAACAAACTAAGAGAGGGTTGATACGTTTCAACTTATTCAATTTTTCTGTCTTTTTAAGTTTATAGTTTTAGTTTGAATTCCGAAAACTGCTCATAGACTAGAATCGAAACGTCGATACTCTCTTAGTTTTCTCTTCACTTGATCCTATCCCCTGCGGTCTTTGTTTTCAACTTAGCGCCTAACTCGACGACTGCGTACATTCATCGTCGGAGGTGAGAACGAAGTCGGCGTTTCTGCGGTTTATGAAGCGGTTGGCATACGTGCGGTATCTGATTTGATAACGCGCATTGAGAGAGAATATTAGAAGTAGTTTTAGCACTAAACAACTACTGCTTAAAGTCAGTAAGATCAACTACTAAACCTCGCACATCTTCGTACGATCAGACACGTACTATGTCTTTCACTATCTTTCTTTTTGAGAATTTTTCTTGTTTTCTTAACTTTTTAAAACTTGTTCGGTTCAAACGACAACTTAGCTTTCCCAAGGTCTCGACTAACTTTCTACTAAGTTGTTTAGACTATCGTTACGTTTCTTTTCGATGGCACTTCACTCGTCGTAGTTTGAAATGCGATTTTTAATGAAATTTCAGCCTCGAAAATATTTTCTAGTGAGGCGTGTCGCGCAGTCAAATTTTTCTTTCCACAATTACTGGACTAGAATCGTAGCGGTCTTTTGGATCGTGGCAGCGCGATGCAAATTCCGAAACAGATAACCATATTGTGTTTACAAACCAATTAAACGTTTACGTTTCGAGAAATAAACATTTACGTTGGTAAAACAAACTTGCGAGTTTTATGTACGGATAGGCAGAGATTTTTCTGCCATAAGAAACGTATTAACTTTTTACCTTTATGCGCATTGAGAGGTGGCATGTCTCTTAGATAAAGCTTGAACAGGACCGGAGCTGTACATGGTGTAACTATGATTGACACCGGTGTATTGCGCTCGACGATGAAAAAATACCTGCAAATACGAAGAAAGCATTAATCTATAGAACATCAGTCGTGTGCTCGTGTTTACAAAGGTAACAGTGTCCACACATTTGTCCAGTATTCGTTTATCCAAAGAAAATAACCATCAGTACATTTACCAACGCATATATCATCGTTAGTTCCTGTGTGCTCGTCGCGTTCGATGATTTGTTGGTTATTTTTTTCAAATCTATCACCGAACAAATACCGTTTAACGTTAGTTTGTATCACAAACTTTCATCTTGAATTAAGATACGACTGTGAAATCAAGTAAAAATCGACGGTTAATTTTTAAGCATTTGTTTATTGTCTGATAGTTAACGCTATGCGTACTCGAATTTATTTCGACAAATTCAAAATTGTTCGGAATTCTGATAAAGGGAACCGCCTGAAATCAAACATTGTTCAACGTTAGGTCAAATCGTTCGGCTTGTAATGATTACATACAATCAATTCCTAGATGTTTCTGTAATAATAATATTTGTTTTCAATAAACCTCCCCCGACCCCACAGCCAGTTTCATTAGTTCCCGGTTATTTTGATTTAGAGTTACAAACTTTTGAAAAGAACTGACTTCTTAAATCTTGCGAGAACAATGGAACTGGATTCCGGTGTCATAAAGTAAAAAGCCTCGCCTTATTTTATACCCCCCATTTCATATATCTCAGGATTAATGGCAAGGGAAGGGTCAGCAGCCGCATTATGTCTATCCACTTCATCCGCCATTCTATTGCTGGTGTGGGGGGTGAGAGGCATCTGACATCGAAGGCATCTGATACTATGACACGACACCTGCCTTGAATTTATAGAATAACAAATGCGTTACTGTTCAAAGACAACAACATAGTCACCATCACATAATGTTTCTCTTACCATCGCTTACATCTAAATATTGATAACTATATGCAGGGAGCACACGGCCTCTTTAAAAGTTAGATGCTTCATATTATGACATGTAACGAAATGCAGAAAATAAACCTTAAAAGTACAATATCCCATCATCAGAGTTGTATCTATACTGACACCGTGATGATAGACACATTTACATAACCGACTTCATATTTGCGGTCACATCGGATCAAAGGTGATTTAGAAAATTGCCCGAACGACGTAAAGATGTAACGATTGTTTGACAAAATCAAGAGGAAACAATTTCATTAACGTAAACATCGTATGAAAGGAACGATTCGTTATTATGGTATGTTTCGGTCTCAGGTTTTTATCACTCGCACGTGCGCCCGTTAATTGTTTATCAATTAGGAGTATATTTTTAGTTTCAAATGGTTTCAGAATAAGACATGATACTCGAAGGATTGAATGACTTCTACACGCAAAAACTAAAGCTTCAACTGCGAGAGAGGAAACGACGTCCGGGTTCGAACATCGTCGAAAAAATTTCGCGAAATTCGTTCAAAAACATTGAAAAAATGTATCTAGTCAATTTTATTGCTTCGCCCCCGCACTGGGTGTTCAGGTCAGAGCCGCCTCACCGTTCTACCTCAACAAACAGAAATCCCAGGCTGTTTTCACTGAGTTAAACTAAGAATAGTTAAGAAGTCTTGTTTCAGCGGCCATATATCAAGAAAACACTAGTCGGCTGGAAGAACAACACGGAAAACCATGTTGGGACCATTTAATGGATAAGTTTCATTTATGAAGGAAGAAAATTTAGTGCACTTAAAGTAATTTACGATGTTCATAGGGTCGAGTGGGGAGATGGATATCTTCGTATACGTTAGGGAGGGCTCCCCGGAACAAAAAACTTAGGCTACCGAAAAACGTGTTAATCGAGAAAAAGATTGGTTTCCACTGTTTGTAATACAATTGAAGAAAAAGTACACTTATGAAGAAAAAAAACTATGGGATTAGTGACTGAGAATGGCTCAAACAATTCGAAATTTCACTACACTCATTGTTTTCTTCATAGCGACTTGTTCTTCAAATAGCGCAACATGTAGATGAAATTGGTTGAGGTTTTGCCCGATAATTCACGACACGATAATTCAACGTTACTGATCGCAACATATGTCACGCACACGTGAACCGCCAACGCAAACATTCACGAAATGTTCACCAAACGCACTTTTTCTTCAAAGTATCATTTATGTTTAACACATTTCGAAAATTTGAATTCCATCTTCTGAGCGCGTAGCAGCATTAATAGATAATCTGTACTCGTGTAAGGGTGGTTGTCCTTTGAGCATTGCTAAATAGTCAAGTTCTGCTATGCTATCTTGTACCTCCGAAACAATAGGTCTAGATAAATGGTTCTTATTTCAGTTTTATATTAATCTAAAGCTGATAAACGAGGTAGGCCTTAAGATTATCTCCCATCAAGGTCCCAGTTCTCCATAGACTCATGGACAAATCGCCGTGTTAGTCTATTTCGAGTAACGAAGCCGACAACACCTTCGACTTGTTAAACATAGCTCTTAACACACGCTTTAACGATTAATTTGTTTAACGTTCCGCTATTTTCGACAAATGAAGAAACTGTTCAAATCTCCTCCACGGTTTTTGTTGAATGTTTTTATCCCAGCACTGTCTGCATTCAACAGGTTGTTACCTGCCAAGGCGTCTGTGTACATCTCGAGGGCTATGATGCAATTCTGTAGCGCCGGTGTACTTATGGTACTTTCGGAGGGTTCCGACGGGTACTTCTCGATAAAGCTGCCTGTGCTCAAGATATTTTCGACGAATGATAATGTCGGTAAGAGTGTGTCGCGTTGCGGTCGGTCACGAGATCTGGCTCCAATTCGTTCTCGAGTAAGACGCGACTGTCTCCAGTGACATCGATTCTTGCCCCGTTAGCACTGGATGCTCCGGGGCAAGTAAGTCCATTTCGGACGTTAGAATAATGATGACACAAATTCTGTAATCACGAACGACTCTCGCTTTCAACCTCGAATGCTTCAACTGCTCGTGCCAGATAGAAAAATAATAGCGATTCAGTCAATTAGGTTCTCACCAAGAGACAATTAACAATTTCAGTTGAAACATATACGTCGAAAATTAAATAAGTTCGAGAAGTACACGATAAACCAACAGAAACTAAGATGGATGGTCGAAAAAAAAAGAATAGCTCTTGTATCAGTTAACCGTCTAGACGAGTAAGCTTCAATTTGTTCCTGACCACTTATTTTACAAACGCTGTCGTTCATGTTCAGTTCTATTTCGTTATCCGTTAATCTATTCGTCATAAAATTCGGCTGCACTCAATTTATAATCGATGAACTCCGCCGTTATCGAGTTGTTTGCCTATCGTCGAATAAAACTGACAAAACTATCTCCGATGGATAAATTTTGATTAATATAGAAACATTAAATGGTCCACTTGTGTCTGTATCTATAAGATTAGTGTCGGGTAGCGCGGCGTCGATATATTGATCCGTCGCTTGCGGCCTTGTCCTTCGTGACACTGGGAATGGCGTAATATAGTTCGAGATTGACAGATAATTAAACGGAATCCAGACGAAAGTTTCTACACACAGACCCGGGAGCGAATGACATAAGCGGGATAGTGTCCACGATGTCTATACTACAACTGGGAGTCGTTTAACAAACTTGCGAGATCAGTGGTTTTCAGCTGTTCACTTCTTAACGTTTTCAATTTGATTCGCATTGTCAACGACACCGCTTTACGCACTTTCCTGTTTTTCTTTTAAAGCGGACTCTCGATCTTTTACACAATTGCATAGCGAAAGCAGTGAAAGCTCATTTTCGATACCAGTTACGTCCATCTTAGTTCTATGACTAATCGTACAACGCAAAATCAGTCTCGAAGCCACGATCAAGATTACACGAAATAAACTGTATGCTTTCTAGTTAAGTTCATTTAGATTAGATTTTTACCATAGGCAAGCGAAGATCTAGGAAAGGGTTGCTGTTGGGTGCATGAACACCCACCCCTTTGGAAAGTGTCCCTCCTATTCTTTATTTTCATAGCGTTAGATACCAAAATCAATGTTACATTTTTATGAGATGATCTCTCGAAGATGGTACAGACAACTCACCAACCCCTCCCCCACCCTTAAAAACCCTGGCTCGTTTAACTTATTACTTTTGGCTATTACGTTTAAAGCAGGTTCGCGATTGTTTATTTTCCAAGTGAAAATTCACCCGACGGTCACCAAGACTTGAAGGAGGGGCACGTGACTATCAAGCAACAACGATGAAACCGCGGGACTATGGCAGTAATGTGTGTATACAACACTTCACATGCTAGAACGTTGACCACGTCGAAATGAATGTAGCCTCCTCGGATAACTGGATCACCGATACTGAGAGAAATATCTATATACTTATACCATGTAAAGACTAGTCGAAGAAATATCAGAGGAGTCAAAATTGAAAAATATGCAAAAAAAAGATTCTTATATTTGACACCGACAATCGAAGAGGTTTGCTTTCGGAACATCTCTCGGGACCCAGACAGATGATGCATAATTGAGGTTCTCCATTTATAACGACTAAAATTCATGATATCCATTTCAAAAGGTCAAGGCAATGTGGCCCATTTTGTCTGCGGGTTCGTTGTCTCGTATTTGACTGAAAACATTTATTCTGGATCGTATGCAATTAACAACGGCTTCACTGGGATAAACAACACATCTCAAACGGTGCACGAAACCGATATCTGTGAGCGAAAACCGAAATGTCAAACAGTTTTCTTGTTAAGTCCCAATTTCAAGTAATTTTACCCCTCTCGATCATCGACGAAAAAGCGCTTTTTTCGCTGATTGTATTGAAACTAACGGCGCTGGAGATTTGAAGAGAATCTTAAAGTACGTTTCGAAAAGTTTTTCTAAAGACGTTTCAGAATAATGTGATTAACAACACAGTGTAGAAATCATGTACACAATGCGTCACGACTCGGTCAAAAACAACATATTTACATGGCAGATCAATTTTTTACATTCCCCATTTCAGGATTTTGTCCTTTCTAAATCCTCAAAACGTTAGTCTATATATAAGCTACACGTGTTTGTTTGAAAGCCCAACGCTTACGACGCAGGGAAACGCGGGAAACACGTTTTTGAGCGTTACGAGAAACGAGAAACATGTTTTCGGAAACAGCATTAATAATGGTCCTTTCTGTGTTTCCCTGTTTCCCTGCATCATCATGTGCGTTGGACTTAATTCATGACCATCTTTGAAAACCTAGTAAATTCAAAATGCCGTATAGGTTTTAGGAGTGGTTTGTATTTGAACGAATGATATATTATACCCCAACCACATCCTCGCTTGCCAGGGGTCAGGTATCACTCCCGAACTCGCTTCCACCAGCCCCCTGGCCTCACGAAGCATGATTTCATTACTGGCGCTGTTGCGTATGACGTCATATATCGATTTGCAAAATACTCCCTTGTTCAGTAAAACGTTCGCTGATTGGTCTATTTAACGGGAAAACCAATAGAAGCCTAAAGTCGTTTGTTACAAGCGCTGTGATTGGTACGACCGGATTCTGGTCGGCTAGTAACGACTCCAACGACTCGTGAGGTCAAGGGGTTCGGCGAACAGCTTCAGCGTAGTGGGTTCGAATCCCTTGACGGGTGAAGATGCCCCAACCAAAAATCGTGGCGTGAACAAACGATGACATCGCGTTCAAGAGCAACAGATCGAGTCCTTACCTTTGCGTTTCTCCTCTGAATAGATACGTAGTTACTTCAATGCCGTCGGGTAGAATCTTACTGTCGTAGAACATCTCTGGGTGATTTCGATGAAAACGTTTCTGGTCCTTGCTGGGAAATATCTGCGCCCGCGTTCGTTCATAAAGCATCAGTAAAACGAGGAAACCCACTGCATATATCCATCTATAGCACATTGTCAAACCATCCATTATTTTCTAAACTGAAATAAGAATTTATTACATAAAATTTTCAATCGTGTGCAACTCGTTAATTTATATTTGCATTTTAAGCTCTATAAATCATACCCAGATATTCATTGGGCATTCATTTTCATGATAGTACAAAAAGTATACGTACATATCGACAATATTATAATTATGTATACGACCGAATGCACGAAGTTTCATATTCGGCAGTAAAGCCTTGAACAATGGGCTTCAAAAACTCTTACGAAGAGCATGTTTATGACAGAAGCGATAGGCGAAATTAAACGGATGAGAGAAATCTACACGGTTGAATAACAACTACTCTATTACCCGAGCTCTTGCATGAGACGTTTTTGTGAAAATTTAAATTCCAGTATAAATTCAACTGCATATAAATCAGAGTGAAATCCGATTCGTCTAATTCCGTTTTAAGCGATCATAAATGAACGAAACGAATAGCATTTTTAATCTGATTTTATTAAGACTGGCCAACGTAAATTAATGTCAAAGGTGCGAACAAATGAAATCAAGATATAAGTAGGATAGATATGAAAGATTTGCTAGTTTCAATTTGACTTTTTGCAGGAAGTTCTTTTTAAACGTGATTTCATATCTCTACAGATGAACGGATGGAAGGGAAAATATAAAAATAATATAAAAAGTAAGCGTTTGTATAAACTGCACTAAACACCAGTTCACGGCACTTCTGAGTTTAGGGGATCAATAAACGTTTGATTTACTGTAGGCCTTGATTTAACAAATTGAAAATGAATTTAACTCCGGAGTCAAACATAACCGAGAACTGGGACCCGTTAAGAAAGAAAAACTTAATTGTATATGTACAACTATAGTTTTATTCAAAGTCGCGAGCGGCTTCTAATCCGAACTGCGGAACCAGATAATGATGTATAGAATGAGCAGATTATTGTTGGCAATAGCAGCACCAGAAGCGCGGTGGTTTTACATCTAACAACTCGAAACAACAAAAATTAGATATTGACGAATACAGAAAAACGAATCTCTACAAACACAAAGTAAATATCTTAATAAGCAAGCGATACATGTGCTATAGATATATACCACCCGTGAAAGAGGTTACGTTATGAGAAAATAAATATTCGATGTATTTTATCTGTAATTACTATATATTGCTCGTGAAAGCGGTGGAATCTTTTTGATTAGGTGGGATACATTGAATATCGCCAATATTACGAGCTTTCTAGAAAACCGGCTCTAACGAGACAAGTCTCGATGATCGTGGAGATGCATCGAGTGAAGTGCACTGGAGGTTAGAAGATTTTGCATAGACAACCTTAGTATACTTAGTATACATCACGTATATACATGTTATATGTATTGTCTGAATGGAAATTGGAATTCGCAATACATCGGGATACCTGTACGATTGCATAATGATTTTTGTTGAATATTCGGTCGACCGTGGGTAGATTGTGCATAAGACGTGAAGTAAACAACCTAGTCAAGTTGAACTGCTGGATCGTAGCCATTTGCAGCACCGAAACATGATTGCTTCAACAACACTGCCGGTTCTAGTAAATAATCGACGCTGTGCCTGGATCGGGATAGAAAACCGCTCCGAACACCGCAAACTCGCACTAAAACCTGCTCGTTACAACAACTGAAGCTCGTTGGCGATTTTACAACACTAACTAAAACAGTTTCTAAGTTAGTGTTTATAGTTTAAGTGCTTCCATTCATAGAACGTACGTAAATCGTTGATGATCGCCACGATGGTATCTTTAATAGTAATATTCATCCACGAAATATTGAAGTTTCTTACGCCGTAGAAACCGTTACAATAATGTTTATTCACATTGATAACTTACTATGCGTTATTTAAGGGGCTCTGTGTGCGTCGATGTGTGTACTACGTCATCAACATTGACGTTTCAAAATATCATTAACAGTTATTGCGAATCTTAGCGTTTATTTTTTTGATTGATTACATTTCATTTTCTATTCAATAAATTTAATTTTAACAAATTTAATTCAATTTTCCAATAATGGATTTCGAGCGGAAGTACCATACGTCATCAATATTGAGGCTAGACTGGTTGCCGTTCAGTTCGATTCAATTATCGATATATTCAAATTCAAAACAACTTGACTGATCCTTAATAATACACTATATCATTCATTGTCGATAATAACATGCAAAATATGTGTTATTTTTCTTCAGGGCGACAGTAAACTTTCAAGGGGGTTTGTACAGTTCATGCGGATTTATCGATTCTTATTGATTTCGCCCATGAATTAAACGAGCTAGTGTGGAAGCTCATGCCAATGATTGTACAAATAATAGCAGAAGTATGTCTAGAGTATAGATTATGGATGCGAACTGTGACTGTGATAAATGAAGTGGATATTTGTAACTGTGATAAATGAAGTGGAAAAAAATCAAATTCCAGAAAACAAAAAAAGTCAACTTCCAGAAAACAGAGCTTCAAATCGGAATTAATTCTACGCATCCACGAAACAGAATAAAACCCCCATTCTGGCTGAAGCCTCTGAAGTAGAGATTAATCTCTTATCTTATTAACCATGTTCCTTATAAATTCATCACATCTGTCGGAAGTGAAGCAGAGCAGGGGCTTAGACTTTGAAAAGTGGAGTCAGTGTTCACCACAACAGGTTGTAGAAGGGCGGCCACCACCTTTTGTCTTTACATTCAGCCCTCTTAAAATCCTTAATCCCCTCATTAAAAATCTGCTACCCCAACCAATGGTTATCAATGCTGATAATTGCTTTGAAATGTATTGAGCCAACAAATAATGTGAAAAATGGAAGACTATACTAAAATTTAGCGTAGATCTTCTGTATTTTTGAGAGATCAAAAGCCTTACTACTGCAGCAGCCACGTCGTCATAATGTAACCCTTTTTGAATTCCAGCATTTTGAGAACACTGGTGGAGTTAAATGAATCAATGCGAATCTTCAGAATTCTCCGATTAAATCGAAGCGCATAATTGGAAATTGAAAATCCGGTCGTATTTCGGGTTAACACACTGTTGTAACAGAAGGTTAAGGGTCATTCATTTGAGGTGAACTGTGTGCACCGGTTGACGTCGAATCAGAAGCGCAAGACGAGCTTCTGATCCGCCGACAGATGAATAGCCAGCCATAACCTGTGAGTTAGATAGACATCCGAGGTCGAAAGCGGTAAGATGAAAGACTGGACTCGATGAAATCAATACCGATTGATCGAGCGTATCGATCAATCAATGCAATAGTTGTACCGACGTATCGGCAACGAGCAACTTACATCGGTCAAACTAATTAGACAAGTGCCTTCGCATCTATACAATCTGTCTGTATGTCTGCCCGACCAACACTATATAGAGCGCCAGCCGATTATACAAGATAAATGCATCTTTAAATGACGACTCACGATGCCGGATAACGACAAGATACAAGGAGAAAAAATATATATATATATATATATATATATATATATATATATATATATATATATATATATATATATATATATATATATATATATATATATATATATATATATATATATATATATATCGTCACCACTAATTTACTATAAAATTGGCATCGTTATTTTATCGCAGTTCATATATGGTTTAGGAAATTTGAAAAAAGATGGACACTGAATAGTGCGCAAGATTGATCAGGAGTTTTGAATAGATTTTTCCGAATGAACCTAATGATCGCTGTTAGTTTCAGTGTATTGAAATAATCGTTTCAGCGGTATTCCTGATTCTGGAATCCAAAATCTCATAGACTCATAGAATAAGAGTAATGAGTAATTAGAATACCCAGTAATTCCACAATTCTCAATTCAGTTCGATAAAATATATATTTCATAGAAAAGCAGTAACACAAAATTCGGAAAAAATCTAAAACGGCAGAAATATTTACAAATAATGACAGTGCTTTTCCACGCATGGCCAATACATAAGGCAGCCAGTAAACAGCGATAAAACTACACCCACTAATTTCTTTTTCCCTCGATGTAGTCCGCTATTAATGTATTCCGGCATGAAATGAACATTTGTTTACTGAAGAATATGAATAATCATCCATGCTCAAATTAATCTATTTCTTATATGGAGCAAATAAACGTTGGATTGAATTGAATTGCGGAGCCTTAAAGGCCGCTGACGTAGACACCCAATGAAATAAGGCAGATAACGATAGAGAAGAGAAGGAAATGGAAGAATTTTTTTGTAGGAATTCGAACGAGAACGTAAATTTTATGATATCGGTTACAAGCTCTCTAAAAGAAACTCGTCCTGAGGGCGCTGCTGCTGGCGACTGAATTTGTTGTATTTGAAGTTCCACCGTCGACAACTGAAAAGACGTTCACTATCGGAATCCGATTGTTTATTTTCGTTCTATAGTAAATGAACGTTAAACCAATATCAACTCGTTGTTTTATAATTTATAAGACAGCAGGTAAACTTCATCGTGATTACATTGCCCTTCAAATGGCGGAAGATTTGAAGAACGAAACGAACGGAAATTACAAGGCGTGGGCGTCGTTCGGATGATCGGCTGAAAACGGTGGCTTTATTCGTCATTAATTATGAGACTTTAGGCAGTTATATCGGGGGTGGATGTTGATTTGGCGTCCCGGGAGTGGATGTTGACCGTCGTCTCCTGGGTAGACACACACACCTACGACTAGTCTTAAATCAGGCTATAGATCAACTTCGTCTAACATCGACGCAACACGCTGTTACGCGTAGATTTTATATCCTTCATCAAATTAACGTCAGACATTATCGAAAGACTTATGATAGAGTATAATATGACTTCGAGTTTATTTACTGCCTAATAATTCCCGTGTTTAAAAAAGTCTTATCTCGAACGTCGAAACGGTAAATGTTAAGTGTTGAAAGTTGTAAAGTCAGACGCTTCTGCGTGGAATGTCGCTATAGTGTGTGGAATCTCAAGAATAAATCTTCCCATTCAGAAAATGCAACGTTTGTTGAGTTGAAATGGTACGCGTGGAATAGTAAGTGTCTGTCAGGGGGGATATTTTCGCATCGGAAATGTTATAAATAAACACGCGTACAGACCTGGGGCCCGTTTCACGGAACGACTCGAATTAATATCGAAACGGCCCCTCATGACGTAACATCGTATTTCATCTTTTTTGGAAAAATGTCTTATGAAACAAACAGTAATACCGTCATTATTCGTGCTTTTTTACATTACGGGTTATTCTTTTTTTTCAAATTCAAACCTAAAACCATTTTGCCCTACCATGAATTGACTGGGAATTCCATATTGAATAGATGAATATTGGATTTAAGGAATTCTGGTTCCAGGGTTTAAACATTAGATTCCAAATGGTCACGATTGTTAATATGAACTGGAACTAAAATATCAGGTAGCGTCCAACTAAATCTGTACTTCGATCTCAAAATCAAACCCTCTGTTACATCTTACGACGATGTAGTGGGTTTGTAAGGGACCCAACATATAATTCAATTAAGAAGCAAAATTCATCAAGCAAAAAATAAGAGGGGATTTCGCCATTTTATGAATTGTACCAAAAAATGTGAATTGCTTGGTCACTTTTAGTTGGTTGTAAGGAATTTCGCATGGAATTCATTTGATTCGTGACTGCGCGTAATAAAGAACGCGAGAAAATCGATTTATGATGGTATCGGACCGAAAAGACGCTCCCGAATATCGTTCTGGAAAAGTGAAAAGCGCTTCCGAGTATCGTGATTCTGAAAAACGAACACATGTTTCGGCGTCGATGCACTCAAAGAACCCTTCGTAGGAATATGTTCAAATGTATTTCGTGGTATTTCTTATCTATTTGCGAGTGTAAATCACATTATAAAAATACATGATACAGTAGATGTGTAACCGCTTCGTCTGACCCGTTCACTTATTTCTCCAATGAATTCATCGGCGGCAAACCCTCCCGCCGCGTGGTGAAAATGTCAAGAATCTAACGCTATCGCCTTAATATGCCAGATCATATATTTTCGGCGAATTGCGAACAGTACGCGCGATGGCATTTTTGAATTGATATCTTGTTTCCTACGATCGATGAAATCCCTGATTTTACGTACATTCCGTATTAAACATCGATTGTCGTCCCACAATTAAAGCCCGACGCACACGACGCTTGGAAACACGGAAACAGAAGATAGAAACATGTTTCCGAGCGTTTCCCCGTGTCGTGTCGTGTGCGTTTACGAGAACATAGTTTCGGGAACGATGTTTCCTAGATCAAACGTGGTTGATTCCGTGCGTCTAATTATTGCGCGTTTTCCTGTGGCGTCGGGCTTTATTGGACTTGAAGGCTTTACTATTCAATTCGAGTATCATCTTCAATCGATATTGATATCCACAAATCTTTATTCTATATTTGGAAAAATCGGTTATTTACGAAATAATCAGCTATTTACTAATCACTAATATATACCATAATTTACTTATTAAATATCTAATGAAGTAGTGAGTATTTAACTAAAATTTCTATTATGCTTTATATATACTTCTACTATAGTTTCGAGAGCATCGCAATTCGCAAGCCCACGTCACCCAATCGCTAATAATTGCAAAAACTCACGATTGAATAAATTCAAACCGAAAATGCCGCTAAGCTATACGATGATGTTGTTATGCCCCGAGGTTTCAGGCCTATTACAAACAGTGCCTAGTGGGTGTTCAGGATTCTACTGTTTGGTTAGAAAATACGCCGAACGTTTACCTATGGTACTATCCATGAAATATACATATGTTTTAGAACCACTACGACATCTCTCACTCATACTACGCACTATATCCTTATCTATAAAGCGTATCTGTACGGGAACGTTATATGGGCGTTATCTTTATTGAAATAGCGATATATCTGGCGACAACATCTTAAATAAACCGAACACAAGTTCTTGCCTATAGCCACTTCATCAACATCGTATATATATATATATATATATATATATATATATATATATATATATATATATATATATATATATATATATATATATATATATATATATATATATATATATATATATATATATATATATATATATATATATATATATATATATATATATATATATACATATATATATATATAACGTATAGTTAACGAGTTTCTATAGAACTCACTAATCAATGTATGAAATCAAAGAAAATCCTATAATCAAAATATTAAGTTCGAAATTGCGATGTTAATTTCCGTTACAACTGGAGTTTATTTTATTAGGTGTATGCGGCCGATACAAATGTGACGTCGATGAATTCGACTTAACCTTTTTTCTATATAGTTGCTTACAAATTGTCGTTACAGTTTTCGATCGGAGCTTAAGTAGTTTTCGATTCTTCGAAAATAACATCGCAACGTAAACAAATCGCTTAGTCGAGGGTTCCTAATTAAATAGTTGAAATTAGTAGTAACCCAGTTTCGATCCGAACTTCAGTCGATGACGGTCTGGTACATGAATATCTCCCGTCATTTTTTCTAAAACGTCTGAGAAGAAGAAAAATGCACATACATATTCATACGGAATCTATCTCGTCGTCACAGTACGGAACCGCCGTCATGAAGAAATATTTCTACGAACTTACTTACCTTATATTCAGAGAATTGTTTGCGTTTTCGTATCAATAATACATATACACAAATATATCCGATATTGAAAAACTGTTGTTGTTTTTGTTGATATGATTTCGTATATAACAGTGTTTATAGTGTTTATAGTATCCTATTGTCGAGGGCGAGATAAGGCGTGAAAGGTTTTGGCGATACTGAGAGATTTCGGTGATTTCCTCGCCTATTAAGTATACAATGGCTGCCCGTTAGCCATCTTGCTCACGCGTTGTGGTCGGGACACAGTCGCCGATGACGGCAGTCGAACCGTTGACAGCACCGGCCGGGTTAAGCGGCAACTATGACGGCGCAGATTTGGACATCCGTCGCGCTGAGAGAGTCGTCCGGTTCAGCCTGGGATATGACTGAACCAACGGCACTTCCTGATTTTACTGTAAAAGGGGGCAAACTGGATCCCAATACGAACAGACGCCATCATATCCAAAAAACTCGCGTCGACGCAATATCTGCAGTTTTTGTAGTTCGAATTCTACTCGTTGAAGTGGAAGATGAACAGAACGCTGAACTCACAGGATCGAAATGGTCCAAGAGATTGCGTGGTGTATTTGCCTTACGGGAATCTGGTTTGTGCTTCTGGCTCGTATAGCCAGCCGGGACGCTTATCTCCGCACTAAGCCAAACAAGTTAATCCGGCAAGTATATCCGACACTGTTGCGATAATCCATTTTTCGATCGGTTGTAGCGGCTTCAATAATAGATGCGCAGCTTTTACGTCCAGATAGTCAGTTTATATCTGCGCCGATATCAAAATCGTGTGTCTTGAAACAAGCGTCGGTTGGTTAGCGTGCGTGTTAAAGAGGAACAGCAGCAAACATCAGTAACATCAGCACATCTCATCTCGCTGTAAGCTTCGCATCCATTTCTATTGGGTCAGATATCCGTGTAGCCTTCAGTGCTAATCCACAATGTTGCTCTTCCAGTTTCCAGGTTCACTCACAGATACACCAGGTGATGCACGCTTCCACCATTCAACCGAGTGCTATAGAGTCAGTAACGTCTTCCACCTCGTATTTACAGGTGTATAACATTTCGTCATAACTCCTTTTTTCCCACCACGACGTCTGAAACGCTCTGCCTTTTCCGTCGCATCGTAACAAACCAATAAACGATTCACCCATCGTTGATAAAAACAGTGTAAAAGTTAAAACCACTAGTTTACGATTAAACCATTTATTTTCTGACAGATTCGCAGTTCTCACTAAATTCTATCCTCAAAGAAACCAAAATGAGGTTAGCTTGGGTTTTCACAAACATTTATCTTTTACGGGCGTTGTTGCAATAAGGCCCTTAAACGAACTAATTCAGACTCGAAGGTTTTCTGGCCTTTGGCCTTGTCTTCAATACGCGTAACGGCGTGACCCCGGGGTGTATATTGGGGTGATAGACGCTTCTGGCCGGCGCGGGAGAGGTTAGGGTTGGTTTCTCCGCCGGTGGTATTTGTAGCGTAGATAAACGAATGGAGTAACAGTAAGCGCGTCTTAATTACTGTACTAATAGATCATAGGAAACTTATCTAACCGCGATCGATGAGATGAAGCTTCTCTCTCGTGTTCCATTGCCAGACAAGACCTTGTTAGAACGACGACCCCGTGCAACCAGTAACCTCAACCGGAAAGGACGACTCAATCAACAAAAGTTCATTTTGATCGTGAAATAGAAAACGGTCCCTCTTATTCTGTATTGTATTTTGTTGGTAATTTTCCACGTGTCAGAATAGTTTCTATTAGTTTTTTTCTTTCCTGAGTAGATAATGTTGTATAGAAGTTAATGCTGTTCATTTTCATCTAGATATTCAGCCTCTCGCATACTAGAATTAGACTAAATCCCGTCTCGCATTGATAAACGAAAATTGATCTTTTGGATTCGTAGATATTGATATGACGGGATTTTCATTTATCATTCATTGAATTTTAGGAAATTAGTTAGATTCTGACCGATGACATCGTTGTCTTAATGCATGTTGTTTTCGCCTTGGAGTCCTCACTTGCCACTAGGCGAGTGCAGAACCCTCCTTAGACTTCCGGATTTATTAGTGCACCCAAAAAATCGACTTCAATATGATGTTTTATCAAAGTAAAGAAATCATTGTTTCGAGCTCTTCCTTTTTAATGTACTTTTCATTTTCTTCTCCTTCTGACGTTATTTTGTTATCGAAAATATCGAGATGATCGAAAAGAAATATTCGACCTTCGTGGCTCAAGACGTCAGTAACTTCAGCAGTTCTGGAGGCAGTAGCCACGCACATCACAAACATACTCAACACACACACACACACACATAGCTAACTCACGTCTTGCAATATCTCTGCCAGTTAATAACTCAACTGATTGGCCCTATATCTAGCCGGCTAATCAAATTTGATATCCAATAATCAGGATAGCCATGGCCGATCATATTTGAAATCTTCCCCATAATCAAGCGTTTATATGCTCTGTGACGTCTCCGTGGAGTCTGTAGGGTTCACATCGTCAGTATGTGCAGCGGACACACACACTGCACACACTGCACACGACACCAGTTGCAAAATTGAAAATTGCAGAGAAAGCGCCACAATCATCTCGTAAACTTCATTGAATATAAAATGAGAAAGATATCTTAAACTAATCACGAAAAGAAGTAACTTAATGCGTAAACCTGTGGGACCAGTTGCTCAAAAATTGGTTGGAGTTAACCAGACGGTCGTTGGTGACGTTTAGATTTGCAGTGAAGCCTTGAGTATATCCGATTAACCTGAACCAAATTTCGAGCAACTGCGGTTTTTACTTTCCAAAAATACGGAATGAGTGATATTCCGTACAATAATTTCTGCTACGCGAATATATTTTTAAATGGGATTTCAACAAAAAGCTGAAATTGCAAAAGCATTGCTTGAATTAGATCGTTCGTTTGGAAATATTGCGAATGGTACTTAATTCTAAAGACCAATCTTTCGTAACGGCGATCGACGATCTGATGATGAAATTAGAGCGCAAAATTATATCGCTATTTGTGAGAGCGTCGAGAGAGGAGAGAAATGAAGTCCGGTTTACTTAAGGCATCCAAACAGTCGCGGAAGTACTTTGTCAGCGTCATATTGACTCCGAAAATGCATTATGATCGATTTTACATCGTAAGATTATATGTGGCGGAGCGTGCGACGCGTCCAGGCACCAGAAAAAAACACCATCACCGACACGTCTCGATCAGTCGACCGGTCGGTCGGTCGGGCGTTTCATGTCTGGAATTTTAATTCACTGAACCTGTTGCTAGTGTCAGTGGTACTTTTAATAATTCATATTTCCATCCAATATCAATCAAGTTATGCATATATTATCGGTTTTTTTATGGTGGCGGATCCGACCGAAATACAAAATATGTCTAATACTCAATCTCCATTAATCTTTTAACGCCGCGTTGAAACCATTTAGACGCAAGTTAGACGCAATCTCCACGAATCTGTTCTTTTAGATCGAAAAGTTCGTTTTGACCTGGCGTTTCTGAGTCATATAAAAAAGAATTGGTGGTGATATTCATATTCATAATTTTCATATGGCCCGAATCAGCCTCCATAGTTTCATCTCGCATTATGTTGTAAATATAGCCAGACCAAAACAATGAAAATCCCAATGATTGTTGCGCAGGATAATATCTTTAGGCTTATATCAGCGAAATTCTTTTTCATATCACAGAAATCCCACAATAATGACGAAAAAAGTCCGTAAAATTGGAATAACGAGGAATACAACTGCATTCCTGAAGATGACTTGAATTGATGATTTGAATACTGTCGAAACGTTGAATAAACTACCAGCTAAAGGAAACATTATCTGATTTAAGTTTTTTGTCATTGAATTTCGTTATTATCATCGTCACAACGCGGATCCATAGTGTTTTATCAATGGTGATTTGACGGTCTTATCTTCGGAATGAATTGCTTACTTTGAATTTTCACCGCATGAAATCAGGAAAATGCCAACTCAAACACGAACTTCTTATTTACTCATATCATCTTAATTCGTTCTGGAAAAGCTATTTCTGCGTAATCTTAAGCAAATTAAGGATAAATTTCAGAAATTGCAATTTGCAGTTTCGTCAAACGATCGAATGAGAAAAATACAGAGAAAAAAAAGGAAATAGAAAAAAAAGCGATAAAGATTCGCTCGTGATCTAGCATCACTGCTGGGACACGATTCCGAATCGTATCAAAAGATTTTATTGAATCGTGTGACTATACATTGATTTATCGATTGGGAGTATCGATTAGTTTAGTCCGAACAGCGAACCATCGATAACGCCGAGATTATCGGGGATTGAAGCCATGAGTAAAAGTTTGATTGGACTCTTCGAGTGATGGCAGGCGATGAGTCGGTCATCCCATCGCCTACTCACTAATCATTACGTACCAAAAAAAATTCGGGCTCCAAGCCAAACAATTACTGTTCTAAATATAAACGATGTGTCATCGTTTTCGTGACTGAGTTTTTTGAGTCAATCAACAAAGTCGCCATTCTACCTCGGCGGGACTCGACCCTGATGACATCGAGAAACTCTGTCGATTTGAACCCAGTGCGCGTGTAGTTGCGGCAGATGAATTATGGTAAAGTTCCATAAAAGCAAGCCATAGGCGACACTGGTTCTCGGGCTCAGCCTCAAACGCGACTCCCGAAATTACCGCGCGTTATTTCCCATTGCATTTTAGATATATATATATATATATATATATTGTTGTACCTAGGGGCAATAGCTTTATTTTTTCATGACAACTTTTTTTTTATTTCGAGCCCGTTCTTCGGTTATGAGGTCACCTTCAAGGTCGTATCAATATAATTCCATAGTTGGACTCGTGCCGACCTTCGATCCAGACGAATCCCTCATCGGCAAAATAAAAAAAAAAGAAATCTGTATCAATTGTTTACGCTTGTTTCTGCTCAGTGATTTTCGCGTTTTGTTCAGCGACGGCGAGCTATACCGATTCATATTATTAAACCAATTACTGACTGAGGTAAGAGTGTATCGGTTAACGCGTTGCAGGATATCCTGTGGTGAAATTTCTCTTGCATCTTTGCCGCTCGCACTTCTACCTGGGAGCCGAGTGTTCAACCTGTTCAAATCGATCCAACCAAACATTTCTACCGAAAGTACGCGAACTTATGTTTTTTGTGACCCTGGTGCATTGTGTATGCACACACAGGTCTGGGATAATTTGTAGTAAGCCTACGAGTATACATTTACATGGGGATCGTGGGGATCGTGTAGCCGTGAGCTTTCGTTCACGCGATCGACGTCACTTTGACGGCTAGATATCTTCTTTTGGCGGTTACTCAGAATCTTAAAAGCCCAACTCATACGACGCAAGGGAACACGCACACAGAAAATAGAAAAATGTTTCTGGGCGCTTCCATGTGTCGAGCGCGTTTATGAGAAACGTGGATTCGGTAACAACGCTTTCGAAATCAAACATGTATGTTTCAGTGTTTCTGTTTCCCTCTGTTTCGTATGCGTTGGGCTTGAATGACCATATTGGTTTTTTTTGGTCGTGTACATGGTAAATCTCGAGCGCTAGCGGGCAAACAAACTATGGCGTCATTATTCACAATCTACATAGTCCCCTTCTTTCCAAAAAGGAGATATCATGTCATTTCATATCAGCCTGATACGTCGAATGTAAGCCCTGAAGTCACCCCAGAGATTGTCGTCTCGGCGCGATGATCGCGGAATGCGTTGTCGCTCTGATATTCCCTCGAATCTCCGGAGATCGAGGCAGCGGCGAACATGACAAATGTTTATTTAAGGAATTGGCAATTTATCGACAGGATTCCTTCCCTGTCTGTTGAGAATTCAATCTGGTTCGACCAGACTTTATGTACATTTGCGACGTAATCCAATTGAGAGACTGAAATATGACTTCGGTTCCTGATTAAAAACCAAATTACACGAATAATGGACGCGGTTGATAGCGTAATAGTTGAGCAGGTATCGATATGTTTCCTGAACTCTACACCCCTTCAGACAGTTAACGTACATTTATCACCATTCGTCCAATGTTTTTATCGTCCACGCGTCACAGTTTACGAATTCGCCTGCGACAACGAACGTCGGACATTCGATGTTCATCAGCAAACTCTCAAAAACTGTTCGTCCTGGTTTCTCATCTCTGACTAAATGGTGAATGGCTGATTGATGGTTTAAATATATAAAATGAAGAAAATTCTTAGTTGAAGGTGATGTTTCGTATCGAGACTTGAAGCCCCAGTGTTCTATGAGTAACTAGAAAAGTTTCCAAACTAGATTAAATTCTGAATACTCGCCGCAAGGATGAGTGAAGTAGTGAATGATATGGCTGCAAATGATGGGCGTATGTTAGACATAGTTTTTGTGAACGCCGGCAGTTTATCAGCCGTCAGACATGGCGTCATCGTTGTGCTGTACGCTTCCCCTCAAAGACCTGTCTGGCAAGCAACTAGTGGTTTAGTGGCTAATTTAGACAGCCCCGATACCTGCAGAGTCCAGCTGTAGTCAATTACTACAGGTAGATCACGGGGAACATCGTAGACTGAATCGACAGACAAATTACCCCAACATTATGCATAGTCAGCAGCCGAACACACGCAAAACCTGAATAATTCACAGCCACAACACACATTTTTTGTAAGGTATAAGCCTGTGGTCTTGGAACGAATGACTTTTTAAATGGAATAAAGAAATGGTATGACTTTGTGTACAAACTCCCCAATATGGCGTGATTATACACGCCGTGGTACGGTCAGTGCCTCTTTCTAACTCCCACCAGAGTAATTTGGAAATATTGTTTTATGGGAGTGCTCCGAAGTTTTGCAAGTTTAAGGAACGTATTATTTTCTGACGTCACTTCCGCGTACGTAAGATGCAGAATAACGAGCGGTGTAATTTTTTGAATAGAAGGTTATTTCATTCATAGAATACATGTTGAGCGCGCGGGAGTTAGGTTGTAGACCTTCCTATCAGATGCAACATTTCTATAATGAAATTTGACAGTTGTTCGAAGCTGAAAGCGGCCGACTTAAGACAGCTCACGTTATATAGTTGCCAACGGTTTTACGTCACGGCCGCGCGAAGAAAGCGGCGTTAATTTGAACAGATGTAGGTGATCATCTACTAACCCTATAAATATTACAGTCTGCACTTGTTGACACTGAAACATGGACCCATTGCCAAAAATGTACGCCCAGTAACCCGGTCATTATTGGTCCGTCTTGTCAGAGCCGTGAACTGCGCAATAAGTTCGAGCACTAATTTCACCATCCAGCTACCTCCGGCGAAGGCTGGTGCACATTAGATATTAAGTTCTGAATTGTTCTGACTACTGAAAATGCTTTAAACCTACTACCAGTTTTTCGGAAGTGGAATTTCGATGATATAATTACGTATATTTTTACTTACCCTAATCAATATATCCCTAATGTTTAGTTGCTTCGTAGTGAACGAAACTTCTCGATGCATTATTATAAACCATATCACGTTTTGGGATGGTTTGTTATACGTTCAACATTTTGAATTTCCACCGGTTTCAGAGTTGATAATCCGGTCGAAAAGTTACGTGGCTCCGTCTAAACTGAAGAGGGATCGCGAAGGATGAACTCCCGCCGGTATATACGGATATTCATATCGGGTCGGTCGCGGTAACGACGGCCGCCGCTATCGTCGATGATGGTGCAATAAGACTCGTTGACGAAAACTGGACGCTCGCAGTGCTAGTCACAAATAGAAACATTGCGCATGAAAGCGTAACGTTTCTTATTTGAAGATGATTATGTTTTACGCGTTCTAACGCGGGGTAGTTGCAATTACATACATAAGCGTCGAGCAAGTGAAGAGAACAAAACCGAGCTGCGGGGATGATTCACTGATTGGGGCAATTTATTGAACTTAGTGGTGGCCGCGTGTTCCGTGTTCGCGAAAATCGAATCAATGTATGTTGTAAACAATAGTTGCTTCTCTTGCTCGGCGACGCCAAGATGATCGAAAACGAGTGCGGTCAAAATACGAGATAAAAAAACCGAACCATAGTTTGTGGTCGTGGCATCTTCTGGTTGTGTACTAACCATTGATTAAAACGCTATATCCGTGTTGTGGCGACAATGAATAAAGGAACCCACAATTATGGCGAAAAAATATTTTAAGGTCCGAAATGTTTCCTTCAGCTAGTAGTTTATTCGACGTTTCGACTTTTTTCTAACAGTCATCTTCGGAAATCGCTTCGTTTTCGGACTTCATATAATTTTTTTTAGTTGTGTTATCTCAATGTTAGATATCCACTGTCTGGGCGAACGTCTGTTATCGGAGTTAGTCGTATATTTGAAATAGGGGCCCATGCGATGGAGCACGGTCGCTGTATAGGCTCAGTGGTGTGGCCATCCGGTGGTCTGAACCCTTGTCTTCTCATTGAAGTTACCTTTTTCGTCAAGATGGATATCGTTAAAACCTGCAACTTTGATACTCGTCCTAGTAATTTGAAGAGTATTTTAGGGGGTATCCCCCTCAGCACGGGCCTGGTAATTCTTCAAAGATATCTTAACATCGAGGGTGGGACCCCGCCTGTGACCTTTGATATGGCTGCTTTATGCGATTTATGTCTTTTCTTTCTCTCTGGACCATGGCCTTACAGTCAGATTTGATATCAAAAGATTTGTATTTTATCTGGTATATGTTTACGTCAATACATCAGTCGTTGGAATAATAGATATAGAACACTCGTCTCCTAACTTCCAACAAACTTCTTCTTCCAAAATCCGATCTCGAGTATGATGAAATGGCGTTTTCAACCGCACGTAACAAGCTGTGAGTTTAACTACTAAAAGAGTTGTTGATGAGGATATAAAGTGTAGGATAGTTATGAGTAAAGAAGAGGAAAATAATAGATTTCATCACTCAATGCGGAATGCCTAACTAAACAAAACAATGTCTGATTTCGATGTGTGATCTCTAAAGCTGCGAAGTGACTGTGACTGATATCAGTCAATTCTATTGGTGACATTTGCTAATTTATCAAAGCGATCTTCTACCCCCTCCCCGCCACGGAACTTGATGACATCGATAGATTCTGACGCGTTAAAAAATAAAAAATCTTTTGTGCGTTGTTGTGATGTTATTATTAGCCAATCAGAAATTCAGTTTGTTTACTTTCAGCCTAGATTTCAGTTCCATAGTTGTGAGTTAGAGTTAACTCCGAGTCAAATCTCTACTCATAACTGTAGAACTGGGTCCTGGTGGCCTGGTCTATCCAGACGAATTTGCTTAATTATAAAACGGGCAATCTTTTATGCGCTGTCTGGGAAGCAGAGTATTGAGTGCACCGGGCTGGGTTTCGTAGCCTTAAGTTTAGCTCAGCATGGACGTTATAAATGAGGTAACGTTTGGAGCAAATTCATCGATCCTTCAAAATAAGATACATATCTTATCTCATTTTATAGAACTAAAAACTACGTGTTCAGAAGACGACAATATACATTCAGTATAACACTTCCGCCGATAGTATAGGAATTGCTTAATATCAAAGGACACTATCATTTTTTTCAAAATGTTCGAACAGTCCCCAATAGAAAAAGTACCACAAAACATTGTATGGCACGAGTTTGGCTAAATTATATCTTGACACGTCATGCGCGACGAAGATCAGACTCTATTGTGCGAAACACACTTAAACCACATGTCACCAATCACGGAACGAACATAAAGATTGCAAAATGCAAACTTATCTTTTCGATCAAGCGAACCGTATCTTTGGCGCAGTCTGGTAACTCCGATACGATTCAACTAGAAATTCATATAAGCCTGCGATCTTCACTGAGAAAAACAGGGGACTTAATATTCACTATAGAAAAGGAGGTAAGACATTTTTTCAGAAGTACGATCTGGTAAGAAAGCCTGTAAGATCTACCTGTAGTAAGAAAATTGCTGATTCACTGACGTAGAAAAACAGATTTTATAATTACAACAAAGATAATTGTTTATTAGGATTCGTTGTATTCGGCGACCCTTATTTTCGAACTTTCGTTTAAACATACAAAGTTACACTTGTTTAAACAGAGAAAGTTTTCAAAGTCGAAGTTCAAAGTCATTTATTTCGTCGTGTCGTTAGAACAATAATTGAAGGATTTTACAAAGGCCTTATTTTGTTAATTAATTAGACTCTCCCATAATTCTGCATAATTAATCAAATTAAATAGAAATCCTTTTTGTTTAGTCCCACTTCGTGTTTTCATCACAATTTTTCCATCAATTTCGTTTTTCTTATAGCCGTCTCAATTTCCAATCTAGCGATTTGCAAAAAGTTTTTTTTCCTTTTTCCAATCGATTGAATTCAATTTCATCACAACTTTCACTCTTTGTTTTATTCTCCAGTCCTTCCGAGATCGTATGGGGGAAATACTCGAATGATGAAAATGTATTTTCCATTTTTCCTGTTCTTATTTCAATTTTCCTTCCGAATCTGCCACCATTAAAATAATTGAAGAATGATTTTGACGCGTTTAGAACACTTTCAATATAAAACCGATTTCGGGCCCAATTCACGGGCGTTTCTAGTTTTATTAGATAGTATTCTGTAAATACGGCCCGGGTCCAAATTACTTGATAGTATTTTTTAAGAACATTTCATTTCATCGAAATATGAGTTTTGTTTTATCACAGGTTTCCATATTGAATAGTGTCACACGATGAAGCTCATTCTTTCCGTGGTTATATTGGTGACGTCATTGGCAGCGGGTTCGGAGGCTTGTTCCTGTTTACCCCCATATTTGGATCCTCTTACGATGGAAAAATACTGCGGTTATGATTTCGGTAATCCACGAATTATTCAAATCCGAGTTTTCAATTAGAAAAAACAAAAAATGTATTTACGACTCATCGGTCCCCGGCCTGGATTCGAACCAGGTGGCATCGAGTCGGCCACGGCCTGAAACCCTGCCCGATAAGCCCGAGTCCGGATTCCAAAAGAAAAGCAATCCTCGGATGATTGAATTAGGGTTCGACAGACTAAGAGCACAAAAGTCAATCCTTGGTTTTATACATTTTGAAAAGGAAAATCATTGGTTTCGACACTCAAGACTCTCGGGTCTACTCATGTAAAGATTAGTTATAACCCGCGGCTATTTTTGACTAATGAATGATTAAGTTTAAAACCTTGGTTAAAAGTCATAAACGGTCATAAATCCGATCCTATTAGGTACAATCGGCACCTCCATCGACTAAGGGCCGGTTAATTACTTGATACTTGTATATTTGCAAATTTGATTACTTTCAGTAATCGGTGCCCATCTGGGAGAGAACGACATCATTGGGGATTATCGCGTATACAATGCTAAATTGCTGGAAATAGTCCGGGTTAGTACAGTCAAAAATATGAAAAAAACAAATCGATAATTGTGTAAAAACTTGACTTCAGTATCATTTCTCATATGCATTGCTGTGTGCGGTTTCGTTACTATAAGGCTCGGCTTTAGGGGCTTTTCCTTTAACCTAAATCACTAACTTAAAACATCGTTTCACAGAACGACTTATAAGATTAGGCAAATAGTCACGATACCGGTAATACAAATTGAAGATTAAATGGGATTTTATAAGTGTTCTGTGGAACGTATCACCTGCAGACTCTATAATTAATCTAACGATCCAATACATTAGACTTTATCCCTGATTGGCAACTGATCTCTGTCTTTGACCGTCAAATTTGAATTCATCCATTTTGCGATATTTATAGGTAAAAGCTTCAAAATCGGGAATTTTCAACAATATTATGCTTGGTGAAGATATGGAAATATACACTCCTTCAGATTCTGCCAGGTGCGGAGTCAATTTTCGAAATGAAGGGAATTACCTCCTTGCTGGTAGGTTGTACTGATTACAACTGGTGGTGGGTTCGAATACCACAAAATCTGTTATGAAAGAACTTTCTTTAGTACACTCCCGATTTGTAGGGTCAGATCCCGGGGGACTTATGAGACTTGTACAAGTCCATCAAATTCTATTGGTGCCATTTTTCATTCAACAAAGACAATTGGTGAATTTCAGTGCAGGAATGCGCTTAACATTCCTTTTTCAAAGTGCCCTTTTGGGCTGTGACAATTCCTTCAAAATCAGTCTCTGGATCCGCCCAAATTTGACAGATTTTCATAAATAGAACCTCAACAGTTTGCTGACATTTTCTTCAGGTAATGTTGCCAGCGGGAGAGCTACCATATATTCCTGTACAACCTCCAAATTCCAAGAGTTGACTAGCGAAGAGGAACAACTCATTGGTAAACAATGTCCTCACGATTGTCTGGACTACATATCTCAAGTCTGAGTCTCTTGAATGATGATACCATCGTATATATCATGATAATAACCGTGTAAAAGATATCGTGATTATAACTACTATTATAATGAATAGAGGGAACCATTTCATATAAATACAGCATAATTCAAAGAAACCGTAGCCTTTTTCAAAATATATTTTACACGAATTCGAATGTTTTGAAACTAGATATTGGAAGATATTTGAACGGACTTATTCGACGCAATAAACTAAAATTGTTGTGACTGTAAATCGTTCGTTTTCGATTTTATACATAAACGTTTACGAAACGTTACTGGACACCCATTGACCTTACCAGACCTCCGTTTCGTCCGTGACGATAACTATGAAAACTGGACGTTCGCAGTGCTAGTCACAAATAGAAACATTGCGCATGAAAGCGTAACGTTTCTTATTTGAAGATGATTATGTTTTACGCGTTCTAACGCGGGGTAGTTGCAATTACATACATAAGCGTCGAGCAAGTGAAGAGAACAAAACCGAGCTGCGGGGATGATTCACTGATTGGGGCAATTTATTGAACTTAGTGGTGGCCGCGTGTTCCGTGTTCGCAAAAATCGAATCAATGTATGTTGTAAACAATAGTTGCTTCTCTTACTCGGCGACGCCAAGATGATCGAAAACGAGTGCGGTCAAAATACGAGATAAAAAACCGAACCATAGTTTGTGGTCGTGGCATCTTCTGGTTGTGTACTAACCATTGATGGAATACTATGTTGTGACGATAATGTATAAAGATTCCCACAATTATTAACGAAAAATAGTATAAGGTCCGAAAACGTTTCCTTCAGCTAATTTTCGACGTTTTGACAATATTCTAACAGTCATCTTCAGGAATCGCCTCATTTTCGGACTTATATTATCTATCATTATTATTATGGTATTTTCATACATTACCTGGTTGTGTAAGCATTATGTTAGATATCCACTGTCTGGGCGAACGTCGGCTATCGGAGTTAGTCGTCTAGCGACCCATGCAACGGAAACCAGACCTAGTTCCAAGATGGCCGACACTGTGAAATGCGTATGATCGAACTATGGAACTATGGTGCGTGTGTTTGATTACTAGCCCCGACTCGACTAACTACGTAAACCCAAGTTCGCCCCAGGTCGAGACGGTTAACGATAAATAACAATATTGTATAATACAATAAACTTTATTCACATAGAAAATATTATGTACAATACAATATGTACATGATACACAATGCAAGACCAGCAAAGCCTAATGGCTGCATGATGGCTGTCATCTTAACACACGGATTTATAAACACTTTCTTCACAGACCATTTTACGCGCAATCATTGACCAACATGTAATCCAAAAGGCTCTAGTGCTCTATGTTTTAAAGATTTGTATTTTACCCGGTGGTATTTACGTCAATACATCAGTCGTTGGAATTATAGATAGACCAGTCATTCGCCTTCCAACATTCAACAACCATCCTCATTAGTTTACCCGTTGTACTTTATAGTCATTAAACGCTTAGGGATTGGAATCTGATTATTCAAAATCTCAACCATTTGACGAAAGAGCAAGGCGCTGTCTAACTCGAAGACTTATACATAACCAACACTGCTTTGAACAAAAATGAATAGTTCAAATGGTTGGAAAAAATGAAAAGACAATAAAAGTTACAAACAGTTATATAAACGATTATATCTATTGTAAACGGCAATATCATTATTACGTATGATTTAGTATAATTGAGTATATCAGTAATTTTGTTATACGAAAAAAATCACGTTAAACAAGAATAAGCAAAACACAATCTCTTTTTCGCCTCTCAATATAAATCAGTGAATCAATTTATTGATAGAGTAAGATCTCTAAGTAAACATCCTGGAAGCATGACATATTTACAAACAAGTATTTTGGATATCTCGGATACATTTATTCATCATTCATAGAATGTAAGAAGTATTGGATAGATTTTAGTAGAATCTGGAAAGAAACTCGACATCCTTGTCGAATGCACACTCGCGAGCCTGGTGGATCCTCGCTTGCCACAACCGACTGCGGAGCCCTCATTCAATTACCCGGATGACTTTTTGGTATATATATGCTTTCATCATTATACCATTTTGGGATGGAATACAAACATTTAAATACACTATTAAGGCTATAACTTATACAACAAAGAACCCAAAGAAAATGAACCGATTGAAAAAATGAGGGTGAAACTCAATTCAATCATCTATGATAACAAAAGTGTTGGTGAATATCGTGACTTGTTTAAAATTCACGGTCCCTCGTTTCTTTCAAAAATCTGATCTCGGGGTACAAAAAGCTCTGCGAGGATGATAACTTTTCTGGATTACAACAAATCATCATAAAAGAGAAAATGAAGGCTCTCAAAAGTCGTGTAATCATGCTCATACATTCGTTTCGTTCACAGAATGGCCGTTAGTCGCCGCTTCGTTGTGAACGTTCTCAGCGGACAGGTGCGCGAATGTATTTAATAACCCAATCTCTTGCATCGGCTGCCAGTCCAAATCCACCGTGAGAGTCGCGTTAGTTTTCAGTAGATTCTTTAATTTCGGCACCGAGAAATCCGGCCCGGAGTTCGTCCGCTTTTTCGAGTTGACCGCCGTCAGATTCGTCGAGACGTTGTCTTCGAATGCGTCCTCGTCTTCGTCCGTTGCGGAGCTGAAAATGAATACAACGTTCATTTATCCGATATATGCATATGAGACCATTATCCGACCCTCAGAACAGTGAGTGCCACTTCGTCGAATTATTAGCAGGTCCAAAACTCGACAACCCGCGAAACCTGTATTGACAAGAGAGACCGCTCACCAAGACAAGCCAGAGTGCCTCTGTGCCGTATCGGGTGAGACGAACCTGGGTTTTCGTGAATAGTCGACTAGTTAGTTGTCAGGGCTAATAATTTGCTGTAAAGAAAACTCTGTCATCCAAATAATTCAAAAAGGTTAGCTTACAAAAATAGTTCGATCCTGCTGACTGGAGTGTGCGGTGATTGGGCAGATTCTTCTCCGCTGGACGAACGAACCGACATTAGTTTGCGCAGACGTTTAGACGGGTTCCGAGTACGCACCGACGAAGCGTTCACGGTCAAGGCCACGTGGCGTGTTTTTTGTAGATCGTCGGTTGGTCGGAGTTTCGAATTACGATTTGTCGCTCGTAAGCAGCAGATTCTCATCATTGTCGTCAGTTCTTCCTGGAAAATTCAATAGATATTTCAATATTCAAAACGATTTAAGTTAGGTTTTTCGATGGACAAAGCTCCACAGTTCTCGGTTTTCATTGCCAATGTTTTTACTCTATGGGGTCAAATCTTGGTTATGTAGTTATGTAAGTTTGCAAATAAAAACGTTTTTAGGCCTTTACAACAAATGAAATCATTTAAGATCTGGAAATACACCCTACTTTATCAAATTCACCAGGAATTCATCCATGGAATTTTCGGCACTGCTATGGTTATCTATGCGATGTCGGTTTCAATAACTGTAAGACCCTTTACACGAAATATTGTTTTCGAAACATTTTTCACGGTTATATGACAGATTGTCGTATACACTATCAACTCATACAAACGAGTGAATAATCAAAATAACTCGAGATGAATGAACATAACGTCGCAGATCCAGGTCTTGAGCTCTGCAAGGGATTCTTCTTTGGTAAGAGATTATGCTGATTATTACAAACCCTGAAACTTTTCTTCAGCCACAAAAATATGACGAAATTAGCCGTACTGTGCGACATAGCAAGCCAGTGGCAGGTGTAGAATACCGCGGCGAACTGCTTCTCAGCACCGGTCAGGATCGTCTGGAAAAAATCCGGTGCCGTGTCCATTATCAAGTTGATGCAGTTCAACGGAAACCAACAAATCCCAAAAGCGACAATGACAGCGATCAACATTTTCGTCGCCTGCAAAAGAATTGAATCATTCAATATCTCTTTTGCTGTTTTTTTTTTCAGAAAAGTATGGCTAGAAAAAATTAGTTGAACTAGATAATCTTTGTATGAGGTAACCTGGCATTGAAAAATAGAATATCAATCAAGATGTCAATCAAACTTGCAATTTGATTTCATATCTAATTCTTTTTCTGCGGGAAATTACCTAATCTGAATCAAAGATTGAAAAGATTTAATTGGATATAGCAGTCCTTGGTTAACTATGATGTTCTGAAAGGTGTTAAGAACGTATAGGAAGAGAATATAAAGCAAAGGATAGTTATGAGTAAAGAATAGGAAAATAGAGTTCATCACTTAATGCGAGGAAAATATTCTTTCATTATGGCGTTAGGTGGGCGCTGAAGTGCTGCTCTGGCCAAATATATCTTATCGTCTGAAGTCATTTGGCGAACGTTCATTTTGGACATTTTCAGCCAACGTTGTGGAATTCCCTGTTCCAGCCATTCCGAGATATTGCCTCTCTTCCAGCGGACTGCTCGAGACATTTCTGTTCAAGTCATTTCTGTAGAATGCATTTGATAATAGCCGTTATACTAATCTATAGTCCTATCCTTTCGTCGTTCATCATTTATTATTAGTACTTAACTAATGAGCAATTCATAAAATAGTTAATAACAGATTTGTTTGGTGGTTTGACACACCAGTCTACGTCACGTTGCGTCTGCTGTAGAGTGCTACTTCAACATCGATCATTTACGGGTTCGTGGCGTCATTATCATAAATAAATCGTGATCGGTGATAAATTGAAATGCATTACCTTTCTTTTGACACTGATCTGACAGTCATCGATTCGTTGATTAACCCCCGACACCGATAGATCTCCCCAAAGAACGCAGCAGATCCTCGAATACATAACTGTGAGCAGGAAGAACGGAATCACGTAAGTAATACTAGTCATAGCTATCGAGTAGATCATTCGCTGTCGGTCCGTCGACCAAACCTCGTTACAAACGTAGTAGTGTACTTTAACGCCGCTAGGGGTCGTCGTCGACATTTCCTGTAACCGCGCCAGGAAGATTTGAAATGTAGAGAAAACGCCGGCCGCTACCCAGATTATCAGTAAGACCACGCGGGAGCCGACGTTGCCCATTCTTAATTTCATCGGATACAACACGGCCCAAAACCTGTAAATACACAAGCGCTTTTATATGAAAGAATATTTACGTATTTTGTGGCCACGTGATTTTTTTAGAACTCGAAATTTCATACGTAAAAGGATATTTTCAAGACCGTTATAAATATCCTGTTCTGATTGGTCCCGCTGAAACAACACGGACCAATCAGAACAAGTCGATTGCCGATTTCAGAATTCAAAACTCACTTTCGTACGTACCTGTCTATAGCGATAGCTATATAGATAAACACGCTACACGTCACCGACAAAACCTGCATGAACAACACGAGCGGACACATTACAGGACCGTAAATCCAACGTCGTAGAATCGTCTGCGTAAAAGTGAACGGAATACAGAAACAAGCCATCAAAATATCGGCGATGGCGAGATTTGCAAAATAGATCGTCAACGTTCGCTCGGTCGACGGCCGCTTGCTCAGTCCGAGCACGCATAAGATAAGCACATTACCGACGATAGCTAATACGGTGATAATCGAATAAGCTAAAATCAAAAAGGCTTTCGGCGTGTCGTCGATTCGTTCCAGCGAATAATGGATGTCGAATGGAATGTGTCTTGATTTTAGTAACGAGTGATTCTGCAGCCACTGCCCGTACTGAACGAATTGCAGTTTGAACAGAGCGCCGTCGGTGTCGACCGGCACACCGCTACCTTGCGACGTTAGAGAAGTCGTGTTGTTATGCTTGAATTGGTCTAGATGCACCGCCTGTTCCATCTTGCGCAGGTTATGGAGAGCTGCAACACTAACTATTCTACCAGATGGCGTGACGAGCAATCAGTCTAACCTTTAGGAACTTTGATGTATAAAAATCCAAAACATAAAATGTATATATTATGTAACTTGTAAATAAACGTTTGTTATGTTTTAAAATGCTTTTATTTTCTGTTTTTGTAATTAATTGTAATTCTCCTCCTTGTACCATTGAAATGGTTGGGGTGTGATACGTAGAACCGCTAAATATACAATGAATTCATTTTTCTTTTTCCTTTTTTCTGCATTTTCTTTGATAATTGATTCATTTAAACGATAACGGTAGAGGTTCATTCGAATTCAGATGAAATGTAGAAGGAACTGAACGCGAGACCGAGTAACTACTAGCGAACCTGGTGGATCCTCGCTTGCCATAAGTGGAATCCTCGATTGCCGCAGTTCCCCTTTCAGTTGTCGCGTGCGAGATTTTTTCTCCCAACACTACCGATGGCAGATGATAGAAAATCGAAAACGTACCGCAGCTTAGCAACAAGCCATTTATTTTAGAGCTGGCTTCCGATAGCGGAAGGGGGTATAATTCGCAGACGTTAATTGCGATATTTCGAGGCAAGAATCATTAAGCCTCCGTCGACGGATACAAATACCATCGAAGACGAAACGTAATCGCGAAAGTAGATGATAATCACCCGTTTGATGAAATGCGTGCTCTTTCGCAATCCAGTTTAATCGCGGTTAAACTTCGACTTCAAAAGTTGATGATTTGACGCTAAAAAAATATACACTGTTTCACAAACGCCGCCATGCCTTGAAACAAACCATGTTCAGGGGTTGTTTGTCGTGTGGCGTCGACCAACAGGAAATGTCCTCGAAACAGCGTTTTGTTTTCTTTCAATCCTAAAAAAAGAAAAACAATATACATACATATCTATGGATTTTATCAATGAATGAACACAAGTGCTTTTTCCATCATCTTTTACTATGCACCAACAAGCAGGCATTGAACGGTTGGCTTTTCTGAACAAAACAATGTCTGATTTCGATGTGTGGTCCATAGAGCTGAGATGGTGACATTTGCTTATTTATCAACGCGATCTTCTACTCCCGGCACGGAACTTGATTCTGACACGTTACAAAATAAAGAATCTTTTGTGCGTTGTTGTGATGTTATTATTAGCCAATCAGAAATTCAGTTTGTTTACTTTCAGCCTAGATTTCAGTTCCATAGTTGTGAGTTAGAGTTAACTCCGAGTCAAATCTCTACTCACAGCTGTAGAACTGGGTCCTGGTGGCCTGGTCTATCCAGACGAATTTGCCTAAGTGATTATAAAACGGGCAATCTGATATGCGCTGTCTGGGACACAGAGTATTGTGTGCACCAGGCTGGGTTTCGTACCATCAAGCTCGAATCCCAGCCGAAGGAAAATGCACCTGTTGGACTTTCGGGAAAGCCGCAAATAAGAATTTGAAAAAGAAGAATATTTCCGTTCCACATTTAGCTCCATATGGACGTTAAACACGCGGTAACATCTGGAGCAAATTCATCGACTCATCGAAAACTAGATACATTTCTTTCAACTCAATTCTATTTAACTAAAAGCTATGTGTTCGGAACACGGCTACATAAATTCAGTACAATACTTCCGTTATAGCATAGGGAATACTTAAAGTCGATGACACTAGGATTGTTTTTCAAAATGTTCGATCAGTCCCAATAGATATGTTTTGATTGCATCTTGACACGTCATGCGTGAAATAGATAAGATTCTATTGTGTGAAACGCACGCACGTTGTCTGATGAGAGAAACCACATGTCACCGATCCTAAAACAATCGCGGAACGGGCGTAAACAATGCAAAAAGCAAACTTATCTTTTCGATCTGATGAACCGTATCCTCCGCGCAGCCTGGTAACTCCGATACGATTCAACTAGAAATTCATATAAGCCTGCGATCTTCATTTAAAAAAAAGAGGAGACTTAATATTCACATTGAAGAAAGAAGGTAAGACGCGGCTACTTTTTTTCAGAAGTACGAGAAGTAAATTTCTGATTCACTGACGTCGAAAAATAGATTTTATAAATACCACAAAGATGATTGTTTATTAGCTTTGCTTGTATTCAACGATCCTTATTTTCAAACGCTTGTTTAAACAGAGAAAGTTTCAGCCGCTTATTTCTTTAAGTAAGTCGCGAAGATTAGAACAATGATAAAAAAGGTTTTTCCTTATGCCTTATTTGTTAATCACTTAGAATGGACCCACCTTCCGGAGTCCTGCAGAATCAATCAAATTTTAAGAAAGTGATGATTTCTTTTTGTTATTTCCGTCTTATATATCGTAATTTGCAAAAATCTATTTTTATTCATTTCTCTTATCTTTTGAAACACAATTTTCACTCCGCTTTTATCTTTAAAGTCCGTATGTCGAAATTATTCAAATGATTAAAAAAAATTATTTTCACTTTTTTTTCCTTTTCATATCTATTTGAAGCGCCTATTATAAAAAAAAATTATTTCTCATTTTCTTTAATTTCCTCCCATTTTCTAAGGAAAATCTGTACGAGTAATTATCGAAAATCAATCGCTACTGAGCGCCGTTCATCTCAAATCAATTGGATAAAAACAACCTATTTCAAAACCTCAAAGAAAAAATGATTCAAATGTGATTTTTACTCAATGGCTCGAATCTGCTGCCATTAAGAATAATTGAAGAACGATTTTTGCTGCCATTAAGAATAATTGAAGAACGATTTTTTTGTGCGTTTGGAACTCTTTCTATATAAAACCAATTTCGGGCCCAATTCACAGGCGTTTCTAGTTTTATTAGATAGTATTCTGTAAATACGGCCCGGGTCCAAATTACTTGATAGTATTTTTGAAGAACATTTTCCATCTCGTTATTTTCATTTCATTGAAATTTGAGTTTTGTTTTATCACAGGTTTCCATATTGAATAGTGTCACACGATGAAGCTCATTCTTTCCGTGGTTATATTGGTGACGTCATTGGCAGCGGGATCGGAGGCTTGTTCCTGTATGCCCCCATCTATTATTCCTCTTGCGATGGACCTATACTGCAACAATGATTTCGGTAAACCACGAATTATTCAAATCCTTGAAAAATCGAAATCCTTTTGAGCTTTGGCAAGGATTCGAGCCTGATGGCATCGAGCCGGCCACGACCCGAAACCCTGCCTAATCAGCCCGAGTTCAGTTCCCAAAAGAAATGCGGATGGTTGGAGCAGAGTTTGAAAGACAAAGAATATAAAGAGTCTATCCTTGGTCTTTTGAATTTTGAAAAGGAAAATCATTGGTTTAAACACCCAAGACCCCAAGGGCCCGTTAACTTTTAATTCGAAAAACCAATTACGGTCAATTACTGGGTACTTTTTATATACGCCAATTTGATTACTTTCAGTAATCCGTGTCCAGGTGGAAAGCAATGAAGTCATTGGGGATAATCGCGTATACACTACTACATTGTTGGAAATAGCCCGGGTTAGTACCTCAGTATCATTGGCCATATATGCACTGATAGTTTGCGGTTATGCGGCTATTAAGCTGGGCCTTAGGTACCTTAACTTTTAACCTAAAACACATCTTGGGAACTGTTTCACTGACTTGAATTTCAACGATTAACTAGTCACGACGACAAAAGAATCTGATTTAATGGGATTGTATAGGTGTTCTGTGGAAAAAGGTTCCCTGTTTTATAACCAATCTTACAATCTAATACGTTTGGCTTGTGCTACTGATCCCTGTCTTTGACCCGTCAAATTTATTGTATTCATTCGGTGGTTTTTGTAGGTAAAAGGTTCTAAAACGGAAATTTTCAAACAAAATCCGATAAACGATGCAATGGAAATATATACTCCTTCAGATGGAGCCTTGTGCGGAGCCTATCTACAGAATGAAAGTCGTTACTTGCTAGCTGGTAAGTTGTAGTGCACGGATTACTGGTGGTTCGAATCCCACAAATCTGATTCATTAGTTTGCAAGATCGAATTTTTCTATTTTCTCTGGGCCTTGTACAGTCGTGTGGTATTGTAAGACTTGTTTTAATGCCGTTAGATTGGCTATATAAACGAGATGGTCTCGTTAAATATCCGACACTAACATGATTTTATAGTATCGTAAACAGTTTTGCTGATTTTTTCTTCAGGTAATGTTGTCAATGGGACTGCTTATATTTATTCGTGCATGACCTTCAAATATCAAGCGTTGACTAGCAAAGAGGAACAACTCATTGGTAAACAATGTCCTGACGATTGTCTGGACTACATACCTAAAGTCTGAGTCTCTTGAATGATGATATCATCGTATATATCATGATAATAACCGTATAATGATATCATGATTGTAATATGACCATTATCAAAACTTAAAACGAGAACCATTTCATATAAACACAGCATAATTCCAAGAATTTACGTACAGATAGAGAGACCTTTTTCAAAATACATTTGACACAAATTCTTTAGTTTTGAATCTAGATACTGGGAGATATTTGAACGAACTTATCCGATGCAATAAACTAAAACTTTTCTGTTTATAAGTCGTTCGTTATATTTTGGATTTTTCGTATTCAATCATCTTAGTTATTACTTTACAAAGTTGTGAGAATAATGATAAATATTGATTGAATGAATGAGTTGTTGACTATGAATAAACCTCGCGACAGTTGTGTAAATATGACGAAAAAGCTAAGAGCAGAAAATCATCAGCTAGTTCTACTGTAAGTTCGAGTATTTAGCTAATCGATGGTGTGAGTATTCAATTCTCGTCGGTTTCTGTCGTTAGGATCGTTTCGTGTGCAACAGCCTTGTGACAAGATCGCAGTCGAATCAAGATCTTATTAATACCCGAACAATGTGATGCAATAAAAAACAAGATACCACCCCTGCAGCTACTGCTGTTGTTGCGGATATCACTATCAGTCTGATATCTCGTTACTAGTTTTGAATCAACATGTGTAACCTTTGTGTGTGTGAAAGATCTCATAATAATTCCAGAAAAAGATTTAAAATTCTAAACTATATTTGGGACATTACGCCGCATCTTTCAAGGAATCTTTTCGACCTATCGTCGTTGTATACAATATAGAAAAGCGGATGATATAATTTGTACTGTAGTCTAGAGTTTCTATATTATCGTTCCAGAGTGTCTCAGTTTCAATGGTTATTTTTGTTGTGAATTTCCGGGTGACATGTGCTTACATCCAACATGTCGCCGAGGCAGATGGACGTTAATTCAGTCTACCGAAAATTTACTGTATCGTTTACGAGCGAAATTAGATTTATGACCATCGAGAAAAACCGACGATTGACAAGTCTGCAAATACTTATAAAGCCTATAAAGGAAGAATAAAGTCACAATTGAAAAAAACGTACTGACTCAAGCGCATCAGTCAGACACAGCTTCATATGATACAAACAGTAGTTTATTTGTCACCAATGATTGTAGTCGACAATTTCAGCGCCTAGCTTGCTCCCTGGTGGTATTGCTCAACGAAAGCCTATTAAAACGTTCGGTAAAATTTATCTCAAAGGAAATCGCGCTCTGTATTCCCTGTCACTACTACACGCAAAGAAGTTCAATTGCTAAACCGAAACGTTTTAAACATAAAAACCACACGATTGTTAATTGACTAGAATAGTCGATGACAATGTTGAACATTTGAGTACTTTTATCTACAACCGTTCCTCTTTAAGACCATAATTCTAGACCGCCCGAGCTATCCTAAATATTTTTACATTTGTTAAATCGAACAATTATGATTCTTATCATTCGTCCCAGGACTTGAATTGTTCGATATCTCGGAAGCTGTTTCGCACGCGTTACGATTTTATAGGAAGTTATGACGCAACGAAAAACAGAGCAAGCTTCAGTGTTTTAAGTTCGCAGACGATCAAAATTCATTCAAGCAAAGCTAAAAAAACATCAGCTTCCGTAGACTGAAAATGAAATGTTATAAAAATTCAGTCGTAAAATTTGATGACAACTGAATAAACAAGATATCGTGATATCGATAAATCGTATTTCTATTTTGTGATTTCTTGGTTCTCATATCAGAAAACATGAATTTAAAAACGCGTTTCAAACGTCGTCGTTTCACATCTTGAAATCTTGAAATGTTTACGATAGATTTTCTTTCAAGCCAGATTTTTGAATTGGAAATGCGTCTCAGAAAGTCATTATTAACTTCCTATCGATCAATCAAACTAATAGCATGTCTTTGGGAAAGAAAAACCTTAGCTTCTCAGACAATATGGATGCTTTTTTCCGGGACCTGCCCCCTGGTGTAGGTTGAATTTTCGTTCGAGAACCAGAATTGCTCCGAATCGCGGAAGTTGAAAACGATAGGGTCGTCTTTAGCAATGACCATTTTGTGCCTTTAAAACAGCTTGTGATTTTGAAGAAAACCCCACAATGGATGAAACTATGAGTCAATGTTAACGTTTCGACTGAGATACTTTAGGCCATTTTCATAAGAAATTCGATTTCCAAGAATTTCTTTTATTGCGGGTTTTTCTCCTATTGAAAAATAGCGATGTAGCTGTCACTGTATGGAAACCTAGCGTTTTACTGTTTTAAGGCTAAGACAAGAAAAGCCAGTTTTAGTCCGTAGCCAATCTAACAATTTAAAGTCGGTCTTGAAAATACGAGCAATATCATTACTACGCGTGATATCCAAAAGGTGCCGAAACTTCAGATTCGTTTTTATTTTCGATTAGCTGTCATAATTTGTTTTCAAGAAACCTGTAGTCGCAGCGACGATGGATATTTCCTACACACGATGAGATTCGAGAACACCTGCTCCTCCAACGCGACGCATGAATGGACATTAATAAATGACGACGAATCCATCGCGAAATCGCCGACATAGCGAGTAAATTGCTTTTGGCATTTAAACCGTAATCAATTTTTCACGCGAGGGAGGCATTTTTTTAGAATAACCGTCTTGATGGACGTAGCGGAGTACGACTGCAGCAATCGAACTACTAACTGTAGCAAGCGAGGATCCACCAGGTGTCTCTAGTTTGATGGACGACGCGGAGTACGACTGCAGCAATCGAACTACTAACTGTGGCAAGCGAGGATCCACCAGGTGTCTCTAGTTTGATGGACGACGCGGAGTACGACTGCAGCGATCGAACTACTAACTGTGGCAAGCGAGGATCAACCAGGTGTCTCTAGTTTGATGGACGACGCGGAGTACGACTGCAGCAATCGAACTACTAACTGTGGCAAGCGAGGATCCACCAGGTGTCTCTAGTTTGATGGACATAGCGGAGTACGACTGCAGCGATCGAACTACTAACTGTGGCAAGCGAGGATCCACCAGGTGTCTCTAGTTTGATGGACATAGCGGAGTACGACTGCAGCGATCGAACTACTAACTGTGGCAATCGAGGATCCACCAGGTGTAGAACAATATCCATCCTTCATTGGCTATCACTGGCTCTGACTATGCTATAGACATTGCTCACTGTTGCTTATATAGCATTTGGCTTATTCTGCTTTTGAAGAAGCATGAAACCGTAGATGACGAAAGCCGCTATACTGGACTAGGACTCCATTCTACGTTTCTTCGTTAGATATGACTTTATAGTACGTGGTAGATTAGTTCATTCGACAACGAATCTAAAGTCAAACCTTAACTTATAACAGTGAAACTGTGTGCACTTTTACATCCCACACTTCCAAAAGCTACAATAGCAATGACCGTCAAAACTTCAACCCGCTTCATGTCGATTTGAACGAGTCTAGTACTGTTGATGGAAACAGCAAGATATATCGCGATTGATCAGAGAATAATAATATGCGATGCATAATCCGTCACAAAGATACTTCTTTTTATACATTAGTAGAAGCTTTGCTGGTTGACAAAAACTGAGCCATGGTGGAGGTTTTGTCTTCACGGCAGTAAAAGCACTCGTATCGCATTACTTATAAAATCTGCCTCGATTTCTTTTTTAAGTTCCAGCTATCGCGTAGATCGGTGCGTTGTTGTTTGTCCATTTTTTTTACACCGACCGGTCGTCATCGCTACAAACTGCGCTGCAACATTTTCAGGTTTCATATCGGATTAACCTTTGGTTTATAGGAAGAATATTATGGCGGTTACGTATATCCGTGTTTTTTTTACCTCAGAAAATGGTTTGCACCGATTTCTTCCGCCGGAAATATTCAAGTAACTCGTCATAGATTTTTGTTTTATCTTCAATTAGAGGGATTAGTCGACTATAGTCGAACTAGGTGAAATCGAATATCGGTTAGTTAGAACTATAGTCTGGAAACAGCGAACCACGCAACGAGTGCAGTCGCTGTAGTTCGGACCTAGTTTCAAGATGGCCGACACTCTGAAATTCGGTTAGTTGCGACATTTAGTCAAATAGCTACGAAAACCGAATTTCGCCATGACTTACAATTCGTTGAATAAAGGAGGACTGGTTCATAAAAATCCATGAACAAAAATACTCAAAATATCATTTAGATTTTTACGGTATTGAGAATCTATCCAGTACGGGCGATGATTCACTTATAAAATGTGAATACGTAGGGTCCTTAGTTTGTCCTCGACCTTAAAATGAGAAATTTCCGGGTGTCGTCACGGGTGCATCGAGTCTACCGGGCTGCCGGGCATGTCATGTGTTTAGAACTGGTGAAATTAGGTTCATAGCTCATTAACAACAGACATGAATAGACACTGTCTTCTGGCAAGAGTTAATTACAACTAATTCCGTCAGTCTGATGGCAGCAGCAGCGATATTTGAGAATTATACATTCATAAAGGCGAACATACCGACACAACAAACGAAAATTGCATGAGGCAGATTTATAATGGTGTAGATTATTCATCCCACAAGTCATTTATCTGCCTGCCCATGCGATTATTTCTTAATCTATACAATCCTGAGCCCGGTTTTATAGACTGGTATTATCTTTAACCCGGGAGCTAACTCAATTGAAAATGAATTAAGTTAGCCCCCGGGTTAAAGTAAATACCAGTCTATAAAACCGGCCCCTGGGCTCGGGCGCGCGTTCATGACACAAGCCAATAAGTGGAACGTCCTCTGGCGACGTCAAGTGAAGAAATTCTCTATTAGTAATAGACCTTATTCACAGGCCGCCAATTGGAAATCGATTGAGACTATTTTACTTGAGATGAACCGCGTGCGCTCGACGGTCCCGTATGTTATACGCTGTGACGGTCGATACAAGTCTGAAAACGAAAAAAAACGACTCGGTTTCGTTAATTGAAACTTGACACGAAAATCCTCGAGTAAAACTGAAACGTTTTGGTTGATTAGTCCCGTAATCGTTCACTGCGTCAACTGCAGGTGATTTCTGATGCAGCCATTAATTACGAAATTATCGACGGTTCCTTCGGGTGGAATTAATATCAAACTAGGCCCGTGTTCGCGAGCGGCAGGAAAATATGTGTATCGGATTTCTCAAGGGACAACGCACTCAATCAAAGCGTTACGAACAAACTGAGTTCAATTCTAAAATTACATCGCTGCACTCACCGATCCGCGTGAGAAACAGGAGAAAATATTAACGAGATTTACGAGAAACCTTATTGTAAACTTCAAGGCCCAATTTTATGATTAACCCGAGCGCTAATTGACTGGTTTTATAGACCCGACTTTAGCCAGGGGGTTAAGTCAATTGAAAACGAATTGAATTAGCCCCCTAGTTAAAAAGAATAACCAACCTATAAAACTGTTTATTTACACAGATGGTGATTATTCAAATTGCGTTGAAATGTGGTTGGATGACTCGTGGACTCAACAGTCCATGGATGACTGAAAGACGGACCCGGACTCAAACAATACATCCAGGTTACTCACATAAAAGGTTACTAAACGCATGTCATAAGATTGCCAACCATTTAGTTGTTTACTAGGTCGAGGGATCTACTAGTAGCTAATTTATTTTCTTTTTATGAGGAGAGGAGAAATCGCTTATAATCAGGCAGGGTAAAACTTAATGTGCTAGGTGTAGTACATTGTGAAGCGCCCTTAGGTAAATGCCAATACGTTGACCGAGGCTAAGTTATAGCGTAAAACTAAAGTTGGGCTGTAACTATATGTCCGCGTTACAAAGAAAGGCTAGGCGACGACTTTATTGAATATGACAAGCACCGCGCGATGGAGAAAGAGGGAGAAAAAGATGTTCTCGTCTCCGGCGCAGGACGCACTTCAAATCATATCTACATGGATCAGCTGTCGACAAACATTACCGACGGAACGTATGGTTTGATAATTAGATTTAATGATCGTTGAGAACACCGTCCGTTGCTCTGGCATGTCACTGGTTTCTATTTAACCAGTGACGAGTTCAAGCTAAAACCGTTCGATAGTGTATTACGCGTTGGTGAATGAAACCAAAACCAAGTCCTTTGCCAGCATCACTTGGCAAGACGCCCGGGTCGAGACGTGGTTGCCGCCTACCGCAACTCCTACGAATGCGAACACAAATGGGGAAGGGGGTGGCAGGCGATTTTGGTGCCTTGCCGGTTCAGGTTTGATGGTAAATAAGAACCGGAATGGTTATATACCCAATCCTAAAACTAAGCAATTGACCTTCTTCCGTGCTTCCTTCGTGACGGCTGTAGATGCTGCATCATTGACCAACGTTCACTCCGTTCTGTGAAGATGAATCTCGGGAGTAGCTGATCAGGTTACCGTAGGCAAGCATAGCCGCTAATTGTATTCATCCGTCACATCTAGTCATCATTACATAATATACTAAGAAGGGGGGTTTAAAAGTGTTTATGCTTGTGTTCTCGTGTCGTCTGCCAAGCGCTATATGATGCAGTGCTTATTTTTTAGATTATTGAACGATATGCGTGGAATATCTTACTCCGATGACGGCTTGATTTGAATCGTCGAATATTTGCAGACTACTAGATGACAGGTTATACCAGACGAATATTTGCCCGATATGGGGTTTTTCCGAAAGTTGTTGAATATCGACGGCTTCCATAGAAGAAGCGTATTTCCATGTAAGCCGTTCTCAGACTTCTTCGTAGAAACTTACGAAACAAACAGTTCTGGAAAGGTCATTAGCAGCTAGATGTGTGGTTGATAAATGGAAATTAACGCTACTCTTCGATAATTATGTGACGTGTGGTGTTTAAACTCAGTTACCTCTTCTGGCTGATAATACCCGAAACAAGCTCACATGTTTCCGAGCATGTTTGATTTCGCGTTTCTCTGTTTCTGCGTTTCCATGTTTCCGTGCGTCGTGTGCGTCGGGCTTAACCATGGACCGTAAAACACGTACGGTGTTACTAGCAACAATGACCCTAGAGTTAATCCCTCCTAATTTCTTTTTTTGCTAATCCGACTCCTTTCAAATTCAAAGTTCTAATGCAACTCTAAAACGAATATGAATTAAGAAATGTTGTGTATGTTAGTCTCATTATTGTTATAAAAACATTCAGTTAATGTTTTATCCGTAAAAAATGTGCCTTTTTTATTTTCTTCTGTGGGTAAATCAATAAATTATGCTCTAATTGTCATATCATGTAAATGACCTGAGCTTATCGGAATTAAATGATTGCGATCTCAATAGTTAATGGCACCAATGGTGTGCGCGTCTGTTGTTATAGATATAAGATAGAAATTCGAATCGTTTCAGTCGAAATCTGAACCATAAATCTGGTGTAACCATAAACTTCCAATTGAAACTGGTAGATGGACGAAAGTACCTAGATAATACGGGAAACTGGTAAAACTGTATAGATCACCGCCACCTGCTTGAATCCCATCGCGGAGATAAGGTAATACTATCGGCAGGAATGATTAATGGTCCCCGCGTTTTACAGAAATCCGAACGATTGTCTCGTTCGCTTTGATAATTAATTTCTTCTCGATCGTAAAATCCGACGCGTCGAAGTGAAAAATGGACTGTACACTGGCGGCTAGGAACACGAGAATCGAGAATGACTGATATGGGTCGCGCGATGGAGTTCATAGAGAAGTGAACATGAAATCAATTATTCTGATTTCACAATTAAGATATCATGCATTCAGTCCCCGAGGTTTAGCCAGAGATGTAGCCCACACACATACGTTACAATAATTCCCATTTAGACACACAGTTTCGACGAATTTGTCAAATTCACAGGGGGAGAGGGAGAGGGAGAGGGAGAGGGAGAGGGAGAGGGAGAGGGAGAGGGAGAGGGAGAGGGAGAGGGAGAGGGAGAGGGAGAGGGAGAGGGAGAGGGAGAGGGAGAGGGAGAGGGAGAGGGAGAGGGAGAGGGAGAGGGAGAGGGAGAGGGAGAGGGAGAGGGAGAGGGAGAGGGAGAGGGAGAGGGAGAGGGAGAGGGAGAGGGAGAGGGAGAGGAGAGGGAGAGATTCATATATAGCTGATAAATGGATTACCAGTCCATTTCACACGTATTATGTAAAAGCTAATTATGCAAGCGCTAAGAACTAAGATGTGCCTTAATGAATTTGATTACCGCTCTGTGGGGTCGAAGACCCACAGTGGAGGCTTAGCTTCAGTTATCACTCCTTTTGCAGAGTGTTTATGAATTAGTTTCTCAAGAGACGCAATCCCCCGAAATATGCTGAATATTTACGAAGGCTTGGTTGCACACGCGGAAGACTCATTAGATTTACAGATCTAAGCCGTGGCTGTGCAACTAGTGGCAATAGAATTGCCTACTGAATGATATAACATGTATATACAGATTCTAAGAAACCCAAGAACAATCATAGTCTAAATTATGTATTTGCGAAATACACGTGAAGAAGAAGGAATGAGTTCATAGTGTTATATAATGTCGTGTTATTCAATAAGAAACGTATGTAAATATATGTATACGCACATAGCTTCGCAGAAATGTAACTGTCGTAAAAAATGGGATAAAACAGAAGACCGTGTTCTTAATTACCAAGGGAAGCAAATGTTGTATTGCGTTCCTGTCGTCGAATGAAAATGGCAATATGTAAAAAATTAGCGTGGCCCCAGGCTTCGACAGCTGGGGTAATAATCTATATGGCACTAAATAATGTCAACTTTCTTTATCACGAGAGTCGTATTTATTATCATCGGAATGGTGATATATAGCAATAGTCTATGCTTTATCATGTACGTTAAAGCCCAGTCAACTTTTTTACCTTTTTACTTATAACTTAAACCCCCTTTGAGCTACTGGTCCCCCCGCCAGTAAGTCAATTTCCTAAATTTCTTAATACCTAATTTGCTTGTAGCTTGGCAGAAAAAAATAGATGGCAGTTTATTTTGTACCCTTTTTCATTACTGCCAGATAAGGTACCATTACTGGCCACAGGAAACTTCCGGTCCCTCGACAGACCAAAGTCCTGGCGGAAAAGAAAAAGCCAAATGGCAAAATGACAATGGGGCGATAATGCATTTTTGTGATCAATCTCAGAAAATAGTCGTTTGCAGCCAAGAACATATAATCACACCGTTAATCCCCAGACAGCAGCAGGCGAACGGATGTGGTCGTCACGTCCGATAGATTTTCCCCAGCGACAGGTGTGGTCATTTCGCTGTGTTAAGATGTGGAGCGGGATGAGGGTAGTCAACATGGTGGAAGAACTGATCTGCTTTTGTAACGCCGAAGCATATTATCATAGATGCGAGTCCAAATCAAGTTGCGACGATTCCAAAATGCATCATTTAACACAGATCTTTGAACAGTACACGGAGTATTCGAGGATTCTTCATTTTATACCAGAAGGTAACTAAACTCTCATTTCCGAACTAACCGACTTAAACAAAACAACCTGAAGATTCTGCTTGCCACAGAGTCGGATTAAAACTTGCCCCGGAGGACCAAATGTTTGAAATGTTTTAACTAATCAATGCGATGACTTTCCCGGAATTCACAATTGATTCGTAGAAAATCTATTGGTCCCGTGAGATCCGAGGCAAGTGGGCGCTCTTCGATTCCTGTCCTGTTACAGAGTACCGGTATAGAGGATGCACCCTAGGGATATTCTGTAATGTATGTATATTTCTATATACAGGCGCAATTCGGACGGAAAATGAGAAACTCATAATTTATTGATAAATGAGTAATAGTTACCAATATTTTTCATGTTTCATACAGCGAACTAAAATTGAACTTACCATCCCGTGTACACCCCAAATAGCAATAACAAATTAAGCCTACTATCATCATTACCGATGTTCATTTGTATACAGTACACGTTCATTCATGCTGAAAATTAGTTCTTACCTCAATAATGGAATATCTGCATCAGCAAACGACGACGACTAGTTCATCTTATCTTTCAAATACGACCGAATTTTTACCGTTAACGATATTCCCTCCGCAGCATGTCCGGGCAGCATGTGTATTTACGGGGTAGGTAGATTCATTCGCCTAAATGTTTTGTGACTCGGTCGTCAACATTTGCGACTCTGCGCACGAACGACCGCGGTGTCGATGCAAATGAAGCTGACACAGTCAGTCGGTGGTGCAGGTATTAGGTGTTGTTCTAGTGTGGTGGTTGCAGTGTCGCATCTCGTGTGCGACGACGACGCTAGTATTTGAAATGAAGCTACGAACAGTCTTGTTAATGCAGTGCGTGCATATACATATTATACGGAAATCATTTAAATCTCCAAAGTCATAATCAAATCAAAGACAAATCCCGCAAGTGGAGACTCAGAGTTGAAAATTGAACAGTTCAATCTACAATGAGCTAGCTGTTTCCTGAAAGTCAACATCTGTTTAATGGATCGGTTGTGGTTTCAATAAACCTTTAGATTATTTTTTTGCGGATTACGATGTGTTTTAGTAACTATTTATCAAAGCTGTATTTCGCTTTGACGAAACTAGCGAAATCTATCTCGCAAAATTCATAGAACATTATCTACCTAGCTTTTCCGAACATGGATTTATGAACTTGCTTGAGTTTTGCATCTTTGTCGGGCAGAAGTTAGAATCAAACTAGGTAACGCATTCCTATGCTCATATGTTGTATGAGGTGAAACTTAAAAGATCGTGGTCGTGGCACCTCTTTAGTTGTATATAATCACCAATTTATGTGAGCATGGTCTGTGAGGTCATGCTCGGGTCGAGGCGGTTAACAAACCTTCCGCAAACCATTGATGCACAATCTGTAGAATGACCAAATAGGTCGGATTTTGAATATTCTCGAAGAAAAAGATTTTGGGTATGTACGACATTGGGTTACGTTATTGTCACTCGATGACGGCCTTGCGCGCTGTTCTGTACACGAGAACTTCCCAATGAAACGACGAGTAGAATCTTGGCGATTCGAGTTTATACGGCATAAAAAGTATCGATATATATATATTTCACAATTACTTATGCTGTCTAATACACTGATCAAATAAAGGGAAGAAAGGGATGTAAGACTGTGGTGTATAGTCTGTTCGTAGTAATCTGTCAGGCGTTATCTGAGGCGTGACTGCCTAAACTCTTTATACCAGTCTGAAGTTGTAACCGGTAGATCGGCTACTAGACTATAAGATGGTCTAACAATATGTTCTGAACTGTCGAAAGACACGCTCCATATTTAATATTCGGAAATGACGGCTGAAACTTGGACCCACGGTTGAATCTCATCACGTCACGCTTCCGGACATGAATTTCATTAAGAATTCATCAGAAATAGCAGTGTTAACAAACAGCAACCTATCAGTGCAGCTTCATTACTGATTTTGATCGAATTCAGGACATGTCTAACATTGTAAAAATTTGCAATTTGCTGTATTTCATTTGCGACGTGTATAAGATATCTTATTTGCATGTATATAACAATATCACACTTGGTTTCGATGATGAACATATATCATCTACGTGAACAAATAAGGTCAATTTTCTCTGAACCGGCGAATAGATTATCTACAACTATGCCCACCAACTAGCATTTCTAGATGATGATATGGTCCATCGTCAAACTCTCAGACGGATAATCCTCGTGAAGACATATGCGTACTGCGACTCGTTGAAAGGAACTTGAGTGGCTTCCAGTATCATATTCTACGCATACAACGATTCCTCATTCGCGGTAGAATGCGAAAAGAAAGATTCCGAAGAGAGCGATTTTTTTTAGTGTTGAGTGGAGTAATGTGGTCATTTCTCTAGACTGCCTGCCACGTAAATCTCCTCGATCAGTTATGTATGCAATGACAAATCGCGGTGTAAAGAGCAATTCTGAGCGTGATGTCCATTAATTCATCCGCGACCATAGAATTTGCTCAAAGAATGCGACGGAGATTTCTGTCATTTTGATGGAATATCTTCCCATCTGGCGATAAATACAATGAAGGAACACTTGAATACCGCGAAGGGAGAGTTCTACGTATTTTGCGATGGTCGGACATTACTTAATATTCATTGCCATCGCATGAAAAATTAAACGCCGATTCGTGTTGTTCAGAATCTGTTGTTCATTTGCATATATGCAAATGAGCGAAGCTGTGAACACTATTGCGTGAAATAATTCTACATCTGCTATAACAAATTTACATCTTCGCTTCTGTCCATGATAACTTTATTCTATAAAACATATTTTTAACAGAATTTCACGCAGTAAATGATTAATATATCCGGAACAATATCATGATGGTTCTAACACCTTCTATAATCGTAATACCTATTCAAGAATTAGGCGCGTAGAACAAGCATATTCATACTACGTGTGTTTGGCATCACTTAATATTCAATGGCATCGTATGAAAAATTGAATGATTGAATAGCGATTCGTGTTCAACATTCATTTTGCATATGTGAAAATGAGTGAAGCTTTGAAATTGTTTTGTGCGAAAGACATAACTTCTATACTCAATACTTTAACAAATTTAACATTTCATCGTCTTTCCATGATTTAGTCTAATAAAACACTTTTTCTTTAACAGTTTCACACAGCAGCGAATGACAGTACGCGAACACTTTTAGTAGAATAGCCAAACTTTGGCGTTTAAAACCATCAATATATAAATCTAAAAGCGAAATCTATTACTAAAGAATTGACAAAAGACAAGACGTTTCGTCCAGTGAACGAATAACGTTTTAAATCTTTTACATTTGTGGTTTCAAACTTACTACGAACAATTCTGGTGATTCTAACACTTTTTCAATATTCGTAATACATATTCAAGGATCACAGGTGTAAAGAACTTAGTGATCAGTGTATCGAGTGCGATCTTTGTCGCATTCTGAATTCGCTCGATCCTGAATTGAGATAACAACCTTCACCAGCATTAAAAGTACACGTCGAATTGGTTCTGTTTATTGGTGGGAAACGTTCCAGAAAGTCAATACTGTTTGTCGCCGGTTGCACAATAATCGGTCTGACTTTATTGGTCAATCTACCTCCCGCGGACTTATTGAAAACTTCGCCTAAAAACTGTCGCAATCTCAGACCGTATTTCGTAGTTATTAACTCCACAGTGAGAACTAAACCGCCGAGTGTCACAGCGCTGCACAGAATTATTAATAAACCGACTATCGTTTCCAGATCGATGGACGTAGATACGTCAGACGATGTCGATGATGAAGAGCCGCCGGTGTCGAAACATTTGAATTCTAAATCCCACCACTTTTTCTTCCACCTCTGGATAAGACCCGCTTCTTGCATCTTTGAAATTCTATAAAGTAATTGAATCTGGAAAATTAAATGTCTCAATTCCTTGACGTTCACAGCCAGATTAGCCCTGTGGACCAGATTAAACTAAAAATCTAAGCCTGACGCCAATCTAAGCAACGGGCGGCAGCTAGCCCTGGGTTCCGACTGCGTAGACAATGCTTAATTCTAAGACTATATTCTGAATCCATGGTTCAACAGCCTATTCAAAATCTATTATCTTCAGGCCAGTCTTGAAAATGAGTCAAATGACTACAAAACTCAAGTATTCCTCATTCTTCAATCAAATCTATTACGCTTTAAAATACGAAACTTTGGATGGATAATAAGCGCGTAGATTCTCTTCGAACGACCCCCATTTATTCATACCTGTCGTTAAATGCATCTAGGAAATAGGAATATTCGGGTAATACGAATCCGTAGCCGGCTTGATTGAACTTAGCCGTCGACAGGACGTACTGACCGCAGTTCTTATTGCGTTCGTACTCGAGCTGCAGATAATCGGACATGAAAGCCCAGGTTTTGTCCCTCAATACGAGCTGAAATCCGTGCACGTTGCTCAGCACTCTCGGCATGTTCTGCGCCATCATCCAAACTTTAGAATACACTGAACTACCACGAGCTTGCTGTAAATTAAAAAAAGTACATTCGAGTAATAATAGGCTCATCTAATTCAACGACAAAAACAAATTGGTGGTATCACGATTACTTTGATATGCCTACGAGGGCGGATATAGGGCACTCTGGACACTGCCCCCCCCCCTCTTATAAATGTTTTTGGCACTCAAGATATCAGCCTAAAGAAAAAATCTGATTGGCCTAATTGAAACGCAATTTAGAAATACATTCATGCGAGAATCAAACCATCCTCCCTCTGCAGGGACTCGAACCTGATGGCATCGCTACACTCAGCCACGGCACGAACCCCTGCATCAGTAGACCGGGTGCGCAGATACATGCGCAGCTTTCCGAACGAAAACTGGCGGCACCAATCAGATTGCTCGTTGTATAATCGTTGAGGCAAATTTCAAGGAAGAACTATAAATGGGAAAACCCGGGCTAAAATAAAACGGGATTTCCGATTGGCTAAAAATCACATCATCTGAACTGCGCATGTATCTGCGCACACGGTCGATTATGGCAGGGTTTCGTGCCGTGGCAATCTCGATGCCATCAGGTTCGAATCCCTGCCGGGGGAGGATGGAATCAAACGGTCTCAAGCCACAGCTGCATCAAGTACTCCATGTAGACTATTTCAGTGTGTGCCTACTATGACTTTCATTAATTGAAAAAATAAATTCAAGAAAACGTGAATTTGCCAGAAGTATGCTCGGGCTCCACAGAGTCAATCAAGTTAACCCCGGGGTAAAAGTTAAAAGAAATTGATCCATAATACCATAGACTTAAGAGTCCATGGTGATACCGAATCCAAAGAGCAACATAATATACCTCAAATAACGTATACAGGTTCGAACCCGGTTTGAATAGCGGAAGTATTTGTTTCTGACGTACGAGTTGGTCGAGATCCCGCAGCGGCACAGGAATATCAGGCACGGTCAGATAGGCGGCTAAATCTGCCGTGTAAGTCGCTACGATAATGATAGTGAAGAACCACCAGAAAACGACTATAATTCGACCTGAGAACGCTTTCGGGTAGAAATCACAACCTGCAACGAAAATGACAATAATCAGAGGTCCTTTCCAAACAGCACGAAATAAGTTCATTATTCATAGTATGACGCGAGAGCGAACTTCGGATATAGGAGTTAGTCGACTATTTGTGAACTTATAGTAATACCGAATAGTGAACCACGCAACTGATCACGGGCCTCACTGTACAGTTAGTCATCTATTTGTGCACTGCAGAAAGCGCCCGGACATGTGATAGAAATTTCGTTGAAGATGAAATTCTTGATTTTTAATGCTTTAGTGAAATAGATTTCAAATCGACGTTTTTATCAGTTATACATAATGAATCGTGACGAATTATTGCAGATTAAGAGCTAGTAATGTATCGATTAACCTTGTTCCATAAAACAACCAAACGCGAGCCATATACTGTTCTGTATACTGCTCTTATTACGAGCTTTCTTCGGACATTTCGAGGCGATTCGTTTCGCCAACTGCCGCCTATCGAAAGGACTGCGCAACGTCACGACGAATAGAACCAAACTTGAGACGACTATCGTCGCGGTAATCGACAACCACACGTTGTAATTCAACGGTTTGAAGATCTTGAAAGCTTTGTTTTTCTCGGTCGGTTTTTTCATGATCATGCCGGCTCCGTCTTCGATGTAAGGCGTTGTGAAGTCTATCACTGATTCTCGAATCGCGGTTATTGTAAACGGCCCGACGGCGAAATCCGATTCCTTGCGCGTAAAAGAGAATAAAAGAAAACACAATGCGGTAATAATGATCAGTCGTTACTTTGAAATTGGTTCTTTTTTTCATATGCCACTGAGGACCCGGCTGCTACCCAAGACTGACTGACTGCTACCCAAGACTGACTGACAGCTACCCAAGACTGACTGACTGCTACCCAAGACTGACTGACAGCTACCCAAGACTGACTGACTGCTACCCAAGACTGACTGACAGCTACCCAAGACTGACTGACTGCTACCCAAGACTGACTGACAGCTACCCAAGTGTGGCTGACTGCTACCCAAGGATCTGCGGAACCTCTCTCTGCTATATATGATTATAAATCATGATATGTCCATTCAGTACGGGCCCCCTATTCGTCCCTAGATCCCGCCAAAGTCCGACGAGTACGTCACTTACCCCTCTTTTAACCATGCCGACCATTCCGTTCCAGGTTCCATTCTTTACCGGAGCACCCCACTTTTTATCAATCGGTTCGATTATCTTATACCTGAAAAAACACATAACGTTCTCAGTCATTCACGCTTATCCTAACCCCAGAAAGAGTTACGAATTTAATCAAGCTCACGTGAAATTAAGTTGATTGGCCAGTTCATCCAGAATATCGAAACAAAACCCTTTGAATCTAACGAATCCGTCAGGCATTTCACCAACTCGAATATTAAACGGTTTTGCCTGTAGAATATGCGTGGAAAAGAATAGTGCCTGTGAAAATAGGTACCGATACTGTAACAAATATTTCTATAGAGAGGAAACCTACCTCGAGGGCCGCTACGATTAATTGTTTTCCGTTGAATTGTGAAAATTTCTCCGGGAATATCTGTTTATGATCGTGTAGCATGGTTAAGGATTGTCCGACAGTCGTCCATTCGGCAACCGGCAACATTTCACCGCGACCAGTGACGTCAGTCCGGCAGCTCATCACGCAGAATCGGCCGTCGATTCGAACTCGGTTGTCGTTGAATTTCATCGCGGTTTCGTTATTCAGTTTGGATGAGTTTGTCTGCTGTAAGAAAACGTTTATTCCAGGTTGATATTAACAAGAAAACCAACTTGAAACGACCATGATAAAAAAACATTAAAAATGAACTACGATGAACTTTAGAATCGATATTTCAAAGGACCTGGGTTTTGGATTTGTGATGATTCATACTATAACTCGCAGCCTTCTCCCGATGTCAATGATACCTAATCAACATTTCGCTAAAACACGTCTCGTAAAAGCGCAACTCAACCGGGAAAATATTTACCCGATACAAATAGATCAAACAAAATCAATTTCCGTCAAACGAACAAATGCTTGATGTACTTTCAAACGAAGGCGGATAAACGACAACAAACATTCGTTATCAGTCAAGTAGGTCGCCACGTTTCCATGGCTGCTAATTTTAACCAAACATTCTGCCTGGATTGATAATAATGTGGAATTATTTTCGAATTTTACAAATTTTTCCCTCGCACCGTGCCTGAATTCACCTATTTCACCTACTATAAACAAAAACAAGCTAAACATCAAAGAACGCGCTATTGCGTGGAATCAATCATTCTCGGAATTTACCAAGGTCTCTCCCTCGGGCTGTGCCCCAGTTCACCTAGATTGACCTTCGTAACGCAAACAAACCAAATGAACGCGCTGCTATGTCATGAATGAATTACCTCAAACAATTTCAGGGTAGCATCGTCGTCAGATGGGGCGTTAATTGCAATCGACGAATTCGAGCAGCGAGCGATGGAGCCGTTATTCAGATATCCAACATTCGAGATTCGAGATTCGATAGTATTTCGTAGGTAGTGAAGCGTGTCCAACAGTGACCACATTACGTACTGTAACGATTAAAGAAAAAATGTCTTCATTTTCAAAAAATCACCGATTAGGTTTAAATTCGATTGCATTATAAATGTAAGAAGATAATGAATTTATGAAAATGATTTGAAAAATATTCTCAGGTAGTTCGTTTGTGAACTATCTGTTTATGCATAAACCGTATTAATCATTGTAATTTTCACAATTTCTGTTTTGATTTTTTTGGTGCTCAAAACAACTGTATTTTTGTCGAGTGATAAAACATATTCTATGACATTCTATTCTCTTTGATTTTGGGCCGACTTACGTTCGAATTTGAAGATTTGACTTCGACGCAATTCAAACCCGGGTAGATTACCGCTAAATTACTGTAATTAGCAACGTGTGAGAGGGAAAAAGAGGCATCGGCTACAACGATCCAGCGCATGATCCGAACAGGCAGGTTCGAATCCCAAACCTACGATTAGAGAATACGAAATTAGAACCCGCTATACAATTCTTAAAGATAACACATTACGAAATCACAAAATGGCTCGTATCAAAGTTGTAGGTCGTGTAAAAACGATAATCTGTTAATCCAGACAGTACGTATATTATAGACACTGGGTTAACAGATTATCGTTTTTACACGACCTATAACTCTAATACGAGCCCCTGTAAACGAAATGAATGAGTGCGCATAATTTCACTATCACCTTATTGTTAAAACTAACCTCTGTCAGCGTGTAAGCACTTAGATTGTTTTCAGTTCGAATGATGAACAAACTGCTGTACGATAATACTTTGCAGTCGTCAATCAACCTAACGACTTTTTTCGCGGACAGTTTTCGATCGCGTAGACTTGAGCCGTCGATCTTGTAAACTGAAGATTCTATCTCTAGATTCGTAAGTCGAGCGATCATTTCTGTGGCCCATTCTGAAGTTTACGAACGCGACATAAGAAGGAAAATAAGATCATAAATAACTTTAAGAAAGAGAAAAAACGACGCACAAATATCTTAGCGAGAGTTTCCTGTATTAATGTGTGCATTTACGAGAACGAGAAACAAAGTTTCGGGAACAAAGTCTCCGAGATCAAACATATTTGTTTCCGTGTTTCTGTTTCGGTGTTGAGCTCTACATAAATCTCACAGCCGTTTCGAAACTCTCTTTTCCCGATCGTTTTTACCTGTATTTTCAGTATCGTGGATGACGACGACGCTGGAGAATGATTTCGACTGTTTTTGCTGAGCGATGCTCAATACAACCGAAATCGTGTCATCCATAGTCGGAGAAACGTCGATCGTAGACGCGATGGGTGAAGACAACGGCGCGGTTGGAATGGTCAGTAATGGAATCGAGGAATTTGCGATCAGTTCTGCGATTATGCGGGATACACTGTTTGAAGTTACTGCTATCAACACGTGTAGCTCATTAGCCAGAATATTACAAACTGAAGAAAAATTCAAACGAATCAAAGTTCAGAAAAAATATGATATAGAGTTTATTAGGCCCGCGTGGCGTGGGAGGTTGAGGAGGTTACGACGAACCAACCAGTGTCCGAAAAAGGTTCTCTTTTGTAGAAAATGAAATTTCAGTAAATGAATTATTGAATAAAATCCTAGGCTTGACCTATCTACTACGGGGACTTAACAAAAGGGTCCGTTAGAAAAGGTCCGCATTTCCGCGTAAACGAACTGCCCATAAACTCAGTCACGCTAACGGGTGATGTTTATTACTCCACAAAAAAATACACAAATGAGATGCGTGATAGAATAACACAAAAAAATAACTTGAAGAATAGAATTAACAAAAACTAATTTCGTCCAATCTTAGTCGGATGAAGGATAGCTTTCTATATGCCGCATAAGAGAAAAATGGATCAAGTTGATATCAACCTACCGCTATTTAAGATTGCCAGTAAACCGGACTCATCATTGATAATAGATAACACAAAACTAACATCTTTATCGACCGTTTTCCATTCGTTTATAGCGAACCGAGTGAGATTCTCAAGCGAAGCAAACTTTTTATCGAGAACCATTCCTGAAATTCATTTCTAAAGCTGATTAGCGCGCGTCACTCAAAAAAAAACGCTGGATACGTACTTCGATAAATCAGAATTTTATGCATGCATATCCTTACCAATTTTCATTCGATTTACTTTAGCCCCGAGGACGAAGGTTACTTGACACAGCGCGAGAACAAGACAAATGTTTGATGTCTTCATTTCAGTAACTGATTCCCGTCTTGATAGAAGTTCGATCAGGCTTTAAATGAAAATCCGCCGTCTAATGAATCCATTTCTGATGACTCCATTTTTTACACAAAATGACATCCATCGTTATCGTAATGGATTCAAACAGTACCCCGCGCTGCGGTTCACTACTGGCGTTAATGTTGCTCGATGTTGAATGATGATTTCGCGCTCGCTGTTTCCATCAGCGATGAAAAAAAATATACACATTATGCGCAGCCTACGAATGATATCGTTAATTTGATTACGAATAAATCAAACCATCCCACGTCAAACTGTTTTCAATAGCACAACATGCGATGCATCAATTCTGATCATGAAGTTTCCATTTATTACGATTTAAACTAAAAAATGATCAGCCTTTTTTATTTAAAGAGCGCCCTAGTTACCGTCGATTTCCCTAGATATCGACTTATAGGGCAGCCCGGAACACCTGGTTACCTTGGTAATATTATCTTAGCAACTCGTCACATCCGATCAGGTCAGGGTTGCGGATCATATATAAGATGGATTATTCGTTGTTAGGTATACGAAATTACGAGAAGTTGCCGATTACACCGGGCTTGAAAAGACCCAAAAGAGGTAAAATCCTAAATAGAATATTTATTTTGAGTTTTCTTCTTCCATACACTGACCTTCATCAGTTTGCAGATGATGCTTTATTTCTGAGCGGTTTAACGTACTTTGTTTTTAATAGTTGTTTTAAAGATATACTAACTGAATGCCATTAAGAATAAAGTACCCCTTGTAATTCCTGGCTCCGAGGACTGCTGCGTATAGAATGTGGTTTCTAATATTTTCGTTTATTCGCCTCAGAATTTCGTGGTTGTACAGAACCGGGACGAGCACGATATCAAGAAATGATACAGAACACTTCGTTTGAAGCTCGAGAAGCCTCGATAACACTAGAGAAGCCGGTACTAATAACAAATCATTATGCGCAAAATCCAGCATATTTTTGTTCGAATACACTTTTGACAGTGAACTATTGTTTTTTTTTCTGTTGTTAGATTATGGAAGGCAATGATGTAGCAGCCCATGACCCCGGTCAATCTCACTCTCGATCCGTGCTCAATGTGACTTTCATTGACCCAACTTCAGACGTAGATTTCGTGCCCCGTGTTTTCCCACTTCCCGTCAACATCGAACAAATAAAGGAAATGATTCGAGCAGCGAAAATCCTGTGGAAATCCGAGGCCGTCAACGAATTGATAGATTGGAAATCTTTGTTTTTGAATGGTGCCCACCGAAAGGTACGGCTTTACACGAATGAAGAAGGTACAAATTCAAAGCTAGGTAGATCGGGAAGTAATGTTTACCGCGCCATATATCAGGGTACTCCGATAGTGTTGAAATACTTCCAGAAAAATCGCTCTTCAATTCATAATATTCTCGAGGAAGCGACGATGCTCAAATACCTTCAATCGACCCCAGCGGTGCCGCAAATGTTAGGATTGGTTCCTTTGATGCCTGATAATCGCCAGGACGGATATCACGACTGGGCGCTGGCCATGAAAGACGGCGGGATCAGCCTCAAAACAATGTTCACCAGCGAAATAAAACGTCTGCGAAGAAACCAACCGACGAAATACAAACTATCCGACTGGACGGAAGTCATGTATTGCGTAAGCGTTATCGTTAACTCGGTCCACAAGAAAGGAATCGTAATCAACAACATCGGGATGGAAAATATCGTTGTGAGAGATCTACGGGGCAAAATGATACCGCGATTAATCAATTTAAGCGCCGCATCGCCGGAAAATGAATGGCGATTTCAAGTGGGCGCTGACGTGATGGGGGATCGCGCAACAAGGTCGTCTGTCATGGTACCGGAATTCTTCAGCGTTGGTTTGACTGATCGTCGTCGTTTCGACGTATACTCGATTGGAGTCATCCTGAATAAGATACGGGTTCACATGAAAATAAACGACGACCATTTAACGGAGATAATCAAGTCGAGCACGTCTAGGTATTCTACTAGCAAGAATAGCCCTCTATCAGCGGCATGTCTGGCAAACGAATTACAGGATTTAACTGTTCATCTAAAAGAAACCAATTTATAAACTAAATAGAAAATAAACAATCATAAAGGCTTTTCGGCATTTCGTTTAGAATAACGTAGCGCAACCACCTCTCAGAATATCACTTATTGATGGGTGACGTCACCTGAGGGCTGGCTCCATAGTCGAGAAGTACGTCAAAAAGTGGTCTTAAATCTTATAACTGGTCTTAAGTCTAAGCCGAGGATTTGCTTGCCGACTATCCACGATCCAGGGACTTAATTGTCTATCGTCGTCACCCTAGATAATCGAGGATGAATCCAGCAATGAGGTAGAAAGTCCACCATCCCCTGATTTGTAAATACGCAAGTCCACACGCGATGAATGGGTAATAGACCGGGAGCCAGGGCCACTTTAATCAAGGGAAGAGAGGTTTGAGGTACCAAGATTGTTAAGAAGCCCAAACCAACAAATATTTGGATTGCCGCCGGGTGGAAAAGTAGTATAATGCCGTTATCGCGACACATCCTCAAAAAAAAAGAAAAACAAACAACGAAACTTTATTTGTGCCAATATTTTATTTGAATCGTGACAAACCGTTTTGCAATAATACAAACTTTACAGATTTCTATCCCAAGCAGATAAAGTAATACGTAAGTTAAATCGGCAAGTAGCGACTGTTGTCTCAGTGTCAGTGCCAAACTAATGTATTTCAAAAACATTCGAGTTTCTCTTCAAACGCGAATTTGATGATACCTACTTTTATCAAACCACAATGAAACACGGCTCTGAGATTTGTTTGTCAAAATGTTCAAAAGAATTGTTCAGAGATCGCAACAACTGTAAACCACGCCTCGGGGCGAGTTGCCCGATTCTCAATTGGGAATCTGATGAAGTTTCTCGGTAAACCGTTCAAGCATGAACTCTAAAACGAATCTAAAATCGTTTTAGAGTCCATGTTTCAAGTCAGTAAATCTGACTAAGATTTATTTTGGGAAATCTTCAATCCCCGATCTAAACTAGGTGATTTACGTCCAGTAGAGCGCGCTGAAAGATTTTGCACCGCACGCGTTTCAAGGTCAAGGTCGATTATAACAAATCACATACATCATCACGTATAATATATATATATAATTGTCTTCATATAAAAATATATATAATGTATAATTTTGCTTCTATATCTTATAAGTAGGTATTAAAAAATTCCATACATAAGAATGCACGCATACACTGGAACAGTCTGGTAAGTATTATAATTTCGCACAAAAAAACCGCTAAAATCTCATCATTCGCATTAAAGTCGCTTAAAATTCATCGCATCAATGGTAAAAATCATAAGAAGAAACAAAGTTTGTTTTCGAAGGTAAAATCTAGAAATCTGGACTTTAAAAAAAAACTTTTATAAACGGTAATAAAGTATAAAGAAACCCCGTTACAACGAACTCAGAATATCAGGATCCGGTTGCACAATATTGAGGTAACGATTTAAAAGTTATATGTAGTTAACTTTCAAATATTCAACTGTAAAGACTCGTATTCTTAACCACAACAGTCGAACTGGGGGATTAAAACCGATATTTCGCTATTACGGTAAAAAAAAACCTAATCAATTTTCCGAATGAATAAGTGAAGATATCCGAGTTCGTTATAACGAGGTTCAATTTCTCGCGTGCAGAGATAGATCTATAAAAAGGAAAAGTATCATAAAACAAAGCCGAAAAAAATATTCAAAAAATAATCTAACGTTCTTCCCCGCGAGGGCGGTAGGCTGGACCCGGTTCCAAAGTTATCGAAATCAAATATCAGACCGTAGAGTTGAAAACATTCAAAATGAACTGATTACAATTTCTGAGGCGAACTTAAACCCCGACAACTGTAGAACTGGATCCTGAATATCAAATATCTCTAGATTAGAGTCGTATTTTATTCTCATTTATCGAAATCATGATTTTTTAAGTGGATCAATCAATTTCACACTCTGAAGACGATGAGCTCTTGTATACGCTTTTTACTCGAGTGACAAAACGTTCACACACCGAGTTAGTAATTACAGTAACACTTAAACAAATTGAAATCTATTTCGAAACGAGGAAAAAACCTGAACGCAAAGATACAACAGAACCCGCTTAATTTGCATGATTTTGGACCAATCAAATCAAACAGATTATTAAGAAACCCAGTATTAGGTCATACTTTACGATCTATTTACGCAAAGATGGGCCATAAATAATACCTGGGATTAGAAAGCCAAAATGGGCAGTTAAACCGATATAATAATTCTTCTAATTTGCCATAACAAAAAATCTGTTCGGCCTATAATAAAATGTTTGTAAGTCCCAAGTGAACGATTCTATACATAAATCGTTATTGTATATAACAATAAAAGGGATACTTTTCCAAAATTTCTGGGAGGCATCTGCCCCTGCTACGCAACAAACTGATCTGAAGTGTATGTAACTCAATTATCTGAAGTATTTGGCTACAAATCAATATAACAACAATAATACACATTATTCAATCATTCAAAAAAAGCCAAAACTTCTGTTCTAAAATTTTGCCCCATTCGTATTTTTTTAAGTATAGAAGCCATAATCATCACAAACAAACAAAACCAAACGTAAGAGGATTTACAGGGGACATTTCCAACAAACTGGATCCAGTTCCGCAGTTCAATGTTCTCTGGGTTTTTAGAGGGGCAGCCTACCCTTTCATTTTCACATCCACCCCTCTGAGAATCAGCCACCACTTATAGAATATCTTCTGCCCAAACCAGAGAGGATGTTAATATTCTTTCAATGCTGATAATCGCTATGAAATACATTGAGCTAATGTGAAAAATAGAAGCTTACACCAAAATTAAGCTTAATTTTCTGTATTTTTTGGAAGATCAAAAGCCTTACTACTTCAGCATACTACTATAGCAGCAATGATGTCATACATTTAACAATGAATGCAGCCCCTTTAGAATTTCAGCATATGGGACCCTTGAATCTAAGGCTAAAACAATAGAAACTGATTTAAATTTAGAGTCAAACTAAACCAAGAGAACTGTGGAACCGGGTCCCGACGTCAAACTTACAAATTATAATTGCACTCAATACTTAACGAAAATCAGAGAATTATCTAAGTAAAAATCAAATCAAAACACGTAGAGTTTCAACGAAAAGAGTAAATCATCTATAAGGGATAAAAAGGGAACTTCTGGAAAGTTTGGAAAAATATTTTCCAACAAGTCGAAGCATAAGGAATTCCTGCCCTTAAAGGGGGGGGGTTCTTAGTAGTAAGTAGGATCGAGACTTTTTCTCGAATACAAAGACGAGTTCCCACCATTTTTCTATGAGCTTCCAGCATTCTAAATCAAAATAGACCGCGATAAAATTTGTCAGTAGAATTTTCTGCGATGACATCGCCTCTGAAAAGAAAGTACTTTTCAACGCTTTCAGGATTTTACTTGAAATTAAGCACTTATCAGAGCATAATTTTTCCAAAAATAAGCTATTTTCAGAAATTGTCAGACTCGCTACAAATCTTGCCTTAAACATCAAATCATAAATGGTTTTGTATTTCGGCTCATCGGGTAAAACCGGATTTCATCGGAGAAAATGATTCTTTCTCGCGATTGAAAATAACTTTTGCGTTCAATCAAAACGGTCTTGCTGAACTAATTGGGTAAACGCTTTCAATTGGTTTTGCCACACTTCAGATTCAAAGCGATTTCCAACACGAAAAATTATTCGAAATTTTTAAGTACAACATAGAATAATATCGAATACATGACATAAATATTATCTCATCAGGTATAATTCTATGGAGCCCTCGGCAATATTGAAGAAAAGCCCCTCCCCTCCCCCCGAGTACAGATTTTTTTGACAAGCTAATTATCTACTATACTAGTTTTCAATAGACAGAAAATTATGTCGCGATGAGAAAAAATCATGGACAAAAACAAGATATTCTTGTAATGAATAATAGCTTGTTTTTCATACGCATACAAACTGAAATCATATATTCCACTGATATATATTCTTCATAGTTCGGAAATACTCTTTCTGGAAGCATAAACGAGTTAATCTTCAACAGAAAAAAAGGGAACCTATGAAAAAAGCGAAAGTTTGACTAAGTGTGAACTAGACTCGAGCTTTAACATAATATCACGACATTATCATTTACGGGAACGCGAGTTTGTTATTGGGAGGGACATAGAAATTCCAGCATATACCTAGAACCAGGGGTAACACACTTTAACAAATTGTTTAATGAATATTTTCTATATATCACATAAAATATTAAATGACTATTTCAAAAAATAGATACAAAAAATTATTATCGGAGTTTTTTTTTTCTCGAACGTGTTTTAAATTCGAGATATTCCTAATATATTTCGACTATCGTTATATTTTCGGTAGTTTCGGCGCGCTGACCACCGGGTTAGCTTGTTCTAGTAGTTTACGACCCTCTGTCTTGTAGTCGAACGTACAATCATGAGCCTCGGCGTAGCGGTGGTTAGCACAGAAATTGTTATCACACCTGAATAACAATAATAACATGAGTTCATAGTGAGTCAAATAACGAGTTTAATAATTACATAAATCTAACAACTAGAGTTTAGACTTGAAATTTAAGACTTCTTTTGAACTAATATGATGACAGCGCAGTGGCTAACATACAGTGAGTATCAGTTCAGTTGTATGTGATAGAAATAGACTGTGTATGTGATTGAAACCAAAAACTGAGTGTTTACTCATCAGACCGACCAGGTGGATATTCACTTCACCACAACTGGAATCCTAGTTTTAAACCTACCTGCACTGATAGGAGGTGGCCAGACCGGTTTTCTTGCCACATAAAAAGCACCGCTTGTGACTTTTCTTCTTCGTTTTAACGGGTGGCAGTCGTCGCGTAGGAGAAGGCAGTCGACCGTCACGACTTGCTGATAAACGCTGCAGGTGGGCAGACTGAAATATACCGATTTATCAACCGTGAACATACAAACATCGTAACAACAAAATATCATCCTGAAATTGGTTTTTTGTGTCAATCATGTTTAAATGAAAAAATCGATAGTGCAATTTTCCAACCAACTAGTCGAACCTCATTACAACGAACATCAGGTAACTGGAAAGTATGTTTGCTAGAACGGGTAGTTTTTTCTATTTGGGATATCCTCCCTCAGCTGGGACTCATGAGAAAATGGGCGTAAGAAACGCGTTCACACGCAAATCACTAACTCTTTATCAAAATGCTAGCAAAACAATGCTGTGGCAAGCGAGGTGAGGAGTCACTTCAAGGAACAAATGACAAAAATGCTTGACTATGGCTTTTGGAACATCTTACAGAAGAAACCAAACACTTCGAACTGGAGTGATTGCGAAATAAAACTAAAATCTAGATTATTGAATGAACGCATCTGTGAAGTGAGAACCTTTTGTAATAAATTTTGTCATGGACAATACTTAGAATACATAAGACAGAAGATGTTCACAGGGCTTCAATAAACTATAGGCCTAGATAAAACTAGCCAGGCGTGGGTTATTAGCACTTGAACCTTGTATTAACTTTTCTATAGTTCTACAGTATTATTAGTAAACAAGTTGGGAAAATGATCAAAATACTAAAGAAAGAGACACCAGCTGCGCAAGTGACCCTAGCCGGACGAAACATAAATTGACATATACGAAGAAATCTGTGAACGAAATTCGCAAAAAAATCACTGATCCATGTACAAAAGTAATCAGTGTTTAGAATATGTTTATGGGGTGTATGTATATGGTTTGGTGAGTTAGGTTTAGGGAAAGTTTGGGAAAATTAAATCGCGTTGTCACGAATGAAACGTATTCTACGCTCCGTGGTTAACTATGACTTCAAAACAATGTTGTTCTATATTGTGTCGAAACTGGTAGTTGTCACATGAAATATTCTCATTTATGGCACGTAAGACGTTAAATATAATTTCACGAGGACAGCAGAGCGTTTCTAAATACCGCGATTCCTCGATCGGAAATAAACAACTGGGCCGGTTTCATTATTTTGGCTATTACAGATTTCGAAATTGACAAAAGAATTATAGTTTCAAAATAGGAACAAAGCATTTGTAAATATCCGTGCTCAGTTTCTCAACGCATATAAAACGGAACTAATTCGTCATTCTAAAGATATATTAGAAAACAATTGCTAGCTTCAAAATATGGTATGATAAGCAAACTCCGAAGCCTTTTAGGTTTTTTATTATTATTGAATTAATTATGCAGGTATCGTTCTGCTGCCGGAATCCCGAACCCAATACTCAATACTTCAATACTTCATCACTAGTTTCGATCGTCCAGAGACTTGATTATAATTGAGTATAATCTACAAATGCCAGACAATAGACATCTTAATAGCACAGTTTCAACAACTGATTTCCCGCACTTTAGGCTACACTAAGTGAAAGGGTTGTGTCGAGATCTGAAGGGGGTGGGGTCAAGGGCAGGCTGTTAAAAATTCACTGTTTTCAGTGTCAGATAAACAAAAAATGTTCATCATTCGAAATAGAAAAAAATTCGACTCACCATAAGTCGTGCGTCAGGAGTGACGATACGTGTGCCGTCTTTCAACGTCGACGCCGTGTTGCCACGGTTCCCCGTCGCCGCGTAACGCGACTTGTTCGCGCTCGCGACGAAATTACCGCTGATACGAGACGAGCCGAGCCGTTCGATCGACGCTTGACGCAACAGTCCGGACATCGCGCGAGCCTCGGTCGTCGACAGACTTTCGATCGTGAATTCTTTCTTCTGTTTGGCGGATGTCGTCGAGTCGACGTTGTCGCTAGCCGCCGACGCCGCCGTGGAGCCACCCGCTCCACGACGACCTAGAGCTTCGCGTATCGATTCTAAATTAAGGTCGGCTCCGCGTTTGTTGCGTTCGCGCGCCGTACGCAACGACTCTTTGATGCTTTCTAAAGTCAGATCTTTACCGCGGCGTGACGAGCTCGACGACGACGACGCTGACGGCGGAGGAGGGAATGTCGAGTTTTTGAGCTCTTTAACGCGACGATCGGCGCTCTGCGTCGTATCACCAGCAGGGGGCGCTTCGTTCGTCGATGCGGGACGTCGCAGTAAACGTTTATTTCGCGCGATCTCCTCCGTCGTATTTTTAGCTCGTAGTAGAGTCCGATGCGCGGAGGTAGATGGCGACACCGTGCGGTCCTCGTTCACGCTGTATAGTCCATATTTCGAAGGAATCTCCGATGATGAGCCGATGATTTTTGGCAGCATCACGCCGGCGTGTTCGCTCGGATCGTCCGGCGACTGGTCAACGTCGGCTAGTTTATCGACCGGTGTCGACGGTGATGAGTATTTCGCGGGTAATACTGACAGCGTATCGTCGACAGCCCCACCGGCCCCGCCGCCGCCCCCGAGTCCCGACAGTACGCTACCGACCGGAGGTAAACACGGATTCGGATTCAACGGTTGTTGCATGTTTAACGCGGTCGCGCTCGGTATATGACGCAGCCGACCGCGACTACTCGGTCGACTTCCCGAAACCGGTCGCACTTTCTTCTTCGGCTGAAATGATCAAAACGTGATGAATAAATCTACAAATCTAATCACTTAGACAAATTAAACAATTACAACATGGTTTCCATGGTTCTGAACGATTGATTAACCCTTTCAGTGCTGCCTAATTAATACACTATAGTGCTGAAGATAATTTGAAAATTCTGAAAAATTCCACCCTAGTGTGTTGAATAACGGGAATAGCACTATAGTGCGTCTACACCCTGGCGCAGTATATCGTTAGTTACTAATATTCACATCACAATGTTTGACAGGTGCTTTCGAGAGAGATAATTACTAATTACATCAATACACCGCAGTGCGGTGAACTAGCAAAATCCATCACTGATTCGTACACCGCACTGTGGTGTAGACGCACTGTAAGGGTTAACGCTTTTTAAATTTCTGACTATACATTTCAGTTAGAATCGAATGAATTTTTGGACCCTGTTCATATTTCTAGCGTGGGCCCCAGTTCTACAGCGGTGAATCCGGGATTCCAAATTTCCGGGTACGCCCAGTTTCGCAGTGAGCTCGTTCGGTTTTTGTCATTTTATCGAGTCAAAACTTCGTACAACTGTGTTTCAGATGTGACAGGTATTAAACAACGCGGGAAATATTTTCATCCATCCTCCATTCATCTAATTTATGGTACATACGTAAGACTATACCATATTCATGTATCATTCATTTCAAGGGGATGCGAGGCGAGTCCTTGAAAATGAAAAGTAATCAAATCACTCCCGATATCGGCTAAAAATAGTCTTTGATTAGAGTAGTTTGAGGTTGAATTGCAATAACGAAATTAGAATACGCTAATACATAAAAGTAATAATAACCTCAACATTGTAATGACGTCTGTCAGATGACAAGGTTTCGTAATTGCTTTTCATATAATACTTGCTAGATATATATCCAGGAGTTTTATCTGCGTATTTTATAACGGCGTTATTGACCTCAATTATAAAACATGTGACACAATACTGTGCGGTGAGTTTACTTAGCATACTTTAGATTAATCCACTAATGAAAGCTTCCGCCCAGTTCATAATGACAGTCACAACAAAGGATTCATCGAAACAAAAGACTTTGATTGGAACAAAGAGATTACCGGTATATCACAACACCACCAGGAGCAGCTCAGTGGTGCAGTTACATTCAACTAGTAATCAACGAAACCAGACAAAGGATTGGTAATTTAATTCATTCAAGGAGACCCGATTACGAAAAGTTGTTTTTCCTGGAAATATTAACACCATATTTCGGCAATTCTTCTAAGAATGATAAAGCTTATCAAATTTGTTCGCACCGAATGTTCTTTGTAACGTGGACCGCGTAGAAGAGCAAAAAGAATTTTCGATTAGACTCTAGTCGGTGAATTTTACTGAAATCTTCATTGAATAAAACCTTCTGTTTCCCTGATTCTCAACTCGGTGAAATATTTACAGACAGCAGTTTCAACACTACCGAGTTCCCTGATTCTCAACTCAGACCTAATGCGCCAAAGATCCCTAATATCCAACACAGTTTACACAATAAAGGCAATGAACTCATTTAAACTCATTAGTCCCAACCATCACATTACTGAAGCCTGTATTCTAAAAACTTTTTGTAATAACAATGAAAAGGCCAGTTTTCCAAACATTTTCTCTACCTTTTTCTGAATAGTAAGAGTTTCCATTTTACTGCGAAGTGAGATCATTTTCTCTTTCAGCTTATCGTTCTCCTCTAGTTTTTCTTTAGTCGGACATTCGTCATCGTCGTCTTCATCGTACAGATTATAAACCGATGTCCCACTTTAAATAAACCGAAGTAGAAAATAAATATAAGAATTCAAGATGTGACAAGAAATTGATGGAACTCGTTTGAAATAGGAAAAAAGAAGATTGATAGCGAAATAATGATGATTATACCCTGAAAATTGATGAAAACTAATTCTGAATTTTCACGAAGGAAAACGCTACAATTATTACTATCATATATAACATTTATAATCATAATGCACAACTATACTAAAATAATACCTCCCGGATTTAACGTTATAAAAAAAACAAAACAGACATTACCACATTAAAAGGGTCATTTACTGTCTAAAAAGGTAGGTTTTTCAGATTAGATTTTACAAGTTTCAACTCTCTTAAATAGAATTGTCAATTACGAATGCCAAATCACGTGACGCAAAACTTGTCATTGATTGGCTACGGCCAGTCCTAGGGAATAGAACTATAAGTTATAAAAAAAATCGCAGATTTGACTGCTTAAAATCAGATGGATCTGATCGGATCTTAGTCGACTTGAGTGACCACTTCGTTACCGACCCTCTCCGCATAGATTTGAACGAATTAAGAACGTACCTGAATGATTCGGAAAGAGGAGTCAAAGTTCCGTCGCCGCGATCGACGACTCTGAAGAAGTTTAACTGATCTCCTTCGCGGAAGACGAGAAGCGTCACCTGACGATTTCCGGACGGTAATTTCTCGAATATTTCGTCGCGATTCGCTTCCATGTATTCGGCCATTTCTCGCAGCGCCGGGTCATCAACTGCAACTAAAAACAACAACAACCGGACTTAAAACCAAAAAGTCATTGAAATCATCCTCGACGAGTTGAAAACTATTTCAAGTAATACTTTAAATTTAACTTTTTTGTTAAAACTGTGAGTTTGTGACTTAAGACAAGAACTTACTGCGCCTGGTATTAATCGGACCGCCTCTCATTTGTAAAACTAATTTTAACGTAGCACCGTCGTGTATGCTGTAATCGTGTAAACAGTAATCGTCTTCTAATTCAGTCGACTGCCAGATGAGGTGTTGCTGCGAAATCGGAATTCCTGTAAGGTCGAATAATATATAAAGTTGCACATCGCAGGCAAAAGCTTTAAAAAGAGGCGACCATCCCTGTCATTTTCACATCACCCCTCTGACGCTAATCTATAAATTTTTAAAATCTTATCTTTCTATCACTATGGAAATTATTCAATAAGATACGAACCTTCTAAACGCTGAATTTTAGCTTTAACCGACATGATTGTTTCGAACGGTGAAACCCTCAGTTCGAACGCCGTTCCCGTTAGAGTTTCGATGAATAACTCCATGATCGGCATGACGCTTATTCAGTTTCTTTGTGTTTTATCTATTCCAATTTTTACGCTAAAATCCAACCAAATCCCGAATATAATCCAAGAACAACAACAAAGCCGGTTCTTTTACATAAATCGTGACCACCACCGGTAGAGTTGACCATTTCGCTGTCAGCAACAGAAATGAAATAACAGCAGAAAAATTATCGGTATGAGGTACGAAAAATGAGGATGAAAATGAATTCCAGCTCTATTATAGCATCAGGTTTGGTTTTCGCCGCGGCGGTGGTCGAGGATCTGAAGACCGCCCGCGTCGACTACACATTATTTCAAGCCAGCTAAGATTACGACACTGTGCGACCCAGCAGTTATTCCTCATATGAGTCTATTGTTCGCATGTTGAGAAATGCTACGGTTTTAGAAGGCGTCTTCGTTGTTATCCGTAGAAAAACGCTAATAATATTTTTCTCATTATTTTGATGACATTCCTGGTATTCACTTCCGGGTTTAGATACGTGACGTCACAATCACGCGTACCCGGATGTCTCCAATCGCTAACAACACTGGAGACGTGCACAGAGAAGCGAGTACGGCAGGCAATTCAATTTTCAATTCCAAATTTATTGAGATTTGCCTCATGCTTTTGGTCGTCTGAACCGTAAGGCTGAAACAACAAGAGACTGGAAGCGAATAATGAAATGCGGCACAGGGAATTAGCCATTACGCTTTTCATTGTTTCTATCCGTCAAGGGTGAATTGAATTTGCACGCACAGGGAGGCGACTTGCTTAGGTCGCGTGCCACAGAAGGAACTTAGATCCAAGTGAGATGTTGACTGTTATGTGCTGCCACCGTGTATATAATAAGCGGTGAATGGTAGGACTAATTTAGCCTAGCCCAGCATTGTTTTTCCTATACGTGATTACTTCAAATAAGTTTCATTCAAAATATTCAAGTTTTCAAACCAAGTATATATTAGAAGTATACGAAACGGCTCATAAAATTCCAAAAACATCGTCAAACAAGAATAAAAAACGGTTACATTACGATAGATTTTTAAATGCTTTATTTAAAGCTGACGGATAATGGTATATAAGAGATCAAAAATCAAGAAATCTAAAATGAACATAACCACTTCAAGTACAAAAAATTATCACTGGAATATTAAGTAAAACCTTCCAGAACGGTCATCTTTACTGGAAGGTTCTTTAAGGTCCGTACAAAGTTATTATGCTAATTTGAAGAACCTATCCCTTTTCATAATTCATCCTTTTCTGAAGCCGGTTTTTTAATATCACAAATACTTTCAAACTGACAGTTAATCGTTATATCGCGATAGAACTTCTTCATAACCGTGTAAGGGCAAATATCGTGATCACAAAATGGAAGTTTAAGTCTTCGCTCGTTGTGGACAAATTCAACCATGTACGGTTCGAATTTTGTCGGCCATCTTGCATCTTTCGGAATGTCTTTAGGGTGAAGTTCGTCATGGGAATCGCAACGGTGTAAAATCACGCCGATATTAGCGGAGAACGGAGTGTTTTTACTCGTTTTTAAAAGTCTATCCGGAATGGACTTTAAATTATCGGCGCGAGGTATATTCGAATCGTTTACTAATCCGAGAAGAGTAAAAAATGGATTGAGAGTTTCAGCGTGACCGAAACGTAGCACGGCTTTCTTATAACTGAAATTAGAAAATAAAGACTTGAGAATATGAACAAGAATCTCACAATATAATTTTTTTGTTATAATGCGAGTATCAATCAGCTGCCTGGACCCTGCATCCTCTCAGACAATCAATACTCCGGTTTTTGACATTTCTAATCGAAACTGAACTTCAAACACCAGACATTAGAGATTAGATACACACTACACAGGGTCGCCAATTTCCATCCATTTACAAATCTTTTACTAGATTTTTCAGATTCACTGAATTTTCCAGGTCAGTGGCCATCCTACTACAATAGTAAATTCGTAAAGGGGTGGGTTCACGGCTGAAGGGGGTTAGGGTCAACTTTCCAAAACAGATCATCCGCGCACTTCACACGTATCAGTACTTCACATTTCTAATTGAACTAACTAAAACCACACACATTAGACATTTTATCAGCAAACTTTCAAAAACTGATCGTCCACATTTCATGTTACAACAGTGAATGTCTGAACGTTCCGGTCTGCAAAATGATACCCAATATTAGAAAATGTTTAACTTACACGTGATTGGTAGCTGAACCAATAACGGCCTCATCGAGATTAGTCATAACGTCTTTCAACAGTGGACAGCTCTGCATGTAGGAAACTGGATAGTGAGACCATTTATAGTAATGCTGAAACAAAATGTCGATTTAAAAGTACAGATGAAACATTCTATGTGAAGATCATATCAAGGATGAATTTACAAATTCCATGAGTTTTCCTAACGCTAAACTCGAATCTGAGTGAATTCGAGGAATTTCATGGTTTAAAATGTTACAATTTATTAACTTTTCAGTGAATCCACGTACTGATAAAGAAACAAGTGGCAAATCGCACATCCAAGTCTGATTTTTCTGATTCTTTTGAGTTTTTCCCGGTCAGTGGCCACCCTGTATCCCCTTATGAAACTATCTTCTTTTACCTTCAGATCAGATCTATATTCTAAGATTAGAGCATCTTCGTCATCAAACAATTCACACCACAATGATCTCCCGATCTCAGACGCTTCAGTGCTGCACATCACAAACATATTCCATAACGTTACTCCAAAATCTGAAAACATCAATCGAAAATGAAAGTCTTTTATTAACAATATTTTCTCAAGTCTAAAAACATAGGGCATGTAACCAATTGCAATTGACACGCAATAATTTGACCCGTGCTAAAAATGATTGCTCGGAACAAACTTAGCAAAAAGGCTTGTGTGATTGCGGTTCATAATTGTGTAGGTATTCAATGAGCTGATGACATATCAATAGTACATAATGCACCTAATTCTATTCTAATGTCTATTTCAACTTGACTTGAGAGCTCGAGTTCGCTGATAAAACCCGTGCCTAAAGTACTTTTACTCATGAACCCCTTTCAATAAAGATTTTTTGGATATATCCTTCAATACAGTTTCAAATGGATTAAAAAATGTTGATTTAGGTCGACTGCCAGTCCTTTCTGGTCCTACTAAGACCTTTATCAGGTATGTACTGCCAAAAATGAGTGAGCTAGGCCATCCGGAATGCTCTCAAGTCAGGTTGAAATAGACATTAGCTGATAATGCTGATTATTTGCTGACAATCAAATATTCTTTAAGGGCCCCTGACCAGTTCAAATGCAGTACAACAGTAGATCCATTTTAGACTTTTTATGGACTTACCAGTTTCTAAAAATAGATCGGCGTCGATTCCGAGTCGTTCCGCGACTTTCAAAGCTAAACTCCGCATTTCGTCACCGAATTTATACTTTTTAAACTCTGCGAAAGCCGTTTTATTCCTTTCGACCGAATCGACGAACTTCGTGCACCGATCGTAGAACCGCAGACTGTCGCTCTCGATTGCGACGTTGAAATTAAAATCGTTCGGCAGATACAGCGCTTCTTTCATCCCTTTCATGAAATATTTCGCGCTGTTTTGCGTACGCGGTAAGTCGCTCGACGCGTACGAGATGATCTCGCGGATATCGTCGTATTCCGCATCGCCGCCGCCGTCGGGCGTTTCGAATAACGATCGATACTTCGTGAATAATCGTTTTCCGAGTCCCTTCATTTCCTTGCGCCCGACCCCGCTCAGTAATTTCACCTGATCGCCGGCGTACATCGGCGTCCAGTTGCGGAAAACTTTATAAATCGGGTTCGTGATTTTATCGCCGAATTCGTCGACGAACGAACGTAGAACGCGGCCGGTTTTCGCGCTCGGGAAACGCGTTCCGTGTCGCAGTACGACGTTCACGTGAACGGGTCGACAGAATTTCGGGAGATCGGCCGCCGGGTTTGACGCGTATAACATCCCTCCACGATACAAATCACTGAAATATTTAGAAACGTGTAAATAAATACGCATTAGAACGCATTACATTGTGAATCGGAGACAATTTAGGTTTTAAATACAATTTATTCATTTTTCAATGAATCACATATTGATAGATAAAGCATCTGATTAACCCAGAGATTTTCAGTTGTAGATGTTTTTGCAAAAATGAGAATTATCCGATATCAAAAATAGCAGCCTCATTGAAAATGAAATGAGTGTGATATTATGTGGATTTTGAGCCCCGGTGCTCTGTTGCTTCTCAATGCGTTGACGTGAGGCAACCAAGCACTGACAACAACTGCGCAGGACAAAAAGGAGACAGGACAGAGCGACTGCACTTTAGATGTCCGGCCTAAGGTTATGTAGTGCCTGCCCTAGTCTAGTACCTAGCCGTTGTTCCTGAAACAATCAGGTACGGTAGGTACGGTACAACTTACGGTTGAAGGGAACCGTAACAACGACTGGTATTCAGACTATGCCTGCCCTAACCTAACCATAACACTCTTCTCTAATAACACTTAGTCAAGTGGAGTGCCACTCAGTTAGGCTAACTCAGTGGAAAGGTGACCTAAACTGCAGTGAGACCCAAAAATTTTGGGGCAAGATCTACAAAATCACTTGGAACCAGTCTCAAACCTTTTCTCGTCTGATCGCCGGTGATCATCAGTCTGTTGACGTCGTTTTCGTTTTTCTAGAATAAATTTGTAACTAGTTTTCGTTCCCATGGCTATATATAAATCCCTATAATCGTCATCTTCCTCGTATACATCTTCTACACTCGAGTTTATCAATAAGAAACAAACAGTGCCGAATAGAATCATCGATCGCCACGTTCTCGGCATTCTTACGTCGAAGTTTGACGTTTTGCAAACTTTTATGGGCGCCGCCATTTTGTCCACACGTCATATGACCTTTAGCTAAATAGTAAATATTAATTTCGATCTTGTTATTTTCTTTTTGAATTCAAACGATAGGCCTACTATTATATTTTGATTCATATGAAAGAATTCTATAAATTGAAAATAAAAATGAAAAAGTAAACCCGCGTTGTTTAATTTCAGTTCCGTAAAGAAGCGCCACCTGGACTGTCGTAGAGAGCGATTTCCCACTGTTGATCAATAAATCCCGGTACAAAAAAGGTATTTAAATGTGTGAATATCCGTAAAACAACGATTTCACCAGTTTTATAGTTCAAGCTTATTATTTGATTGATGTAAAGAGGGAGCTTAGATTATCGAGTTTGAGTTAAATACGTTGTAATAATTGATCATAATCTCCACAATGCTTATTGATTTGAATTTTACTTTATTTTTTTTATTAAAGGTTTTGAATGAACTCTTATTATTTGGAGGCTTTATATATTATACTAGACTGATATTTTTGCAATATTAGGGCCGTTTGGAAGGAGAGACAAATGGCGGAGAACCCCCTAATATGTGCCGCAAGGCATATGGCATGTCGAGGTGTCCCCTGCCCATTCAAGTTTCCGTGTAACTAGTTGGCAACATCTTGGTGCGGTGCACTCAGGCCAGGTCAGGTGCAATAACGAATAATTAAATACATATTTATTTTCTTCTTCAGAAGACTATGGCAGGAATAGCAGTCGGACGTTTAATAGAAGAGAGAAAATGTTGGAGAAAAGATCATCCATTTGTAAGTTATATAATCCCAACCCTCAGCCGCAATCTGTCCCGTCTTAAATGGCTCAGTGGTTGGGATGTTTGACTCACAACCAAGAGGTGGTGGCTTCAAACCCCAGTGAACTCATGCTATAATACAGTTATAATCATTTTTCCCTGACTCGCTGAATATTCACAAATTCTTTAGTGCTTGTTATAGCAAGTATTGTAATATTCTTCATGTATATTACTACCCATGCCTTGTGAACCATTTATTGTCTAATCAGTCAATTAATCTCCAGTGTATATATACATATACCCCTGTTATTAGTCATTCCTTTGCACCTGACAATGGTCTCAAGGGAAAGACAATGGTCTCAAGGGAAAGACCTGGTGTCCTCTGCTTTCAATTTTTGATAAAAAGATTTTGCGTTTTACCTTTTGAATTTGTATAAAGTACAGTGGGTTTTAATGTTACTACGATTTAATGAACCTAAATGATCTAATTTTTACAGGGCTTCGTGGCTCGACCGACTAAGCAGGATGATGGCACTCTGAATAATAAAGAGTGGGAATGCGCTATCCCGGGAAAGAAAGGCGTATGTACATCTTCGTTTGTTATGTTTAACCCTTTCAGTGCGTCTACACCGCAGTGCGGTGTATAAATCAGTGATGGATTTTGCTAGTACACTGCACTGCGGTGTATTGATGTAATTTGTAATTATCTCTATTGAAAAATGGCAGCAAGTGTCAAGCATAGTGAAATACTAGTAACTAACGATACACCGCACTGCGGTGTAGACGCACTATAGTGGTATTCCCATTGTATAACACACTAGGGTGGAATTTTTTAGAATTTTCAAATTTTCTCTAGCACTATAGGGTATTAATTAGTCAGCACTGAAAGGGTTAATGGTTGCAGGAATGTTTTAAGTATGAAGTCTTTCTTCCATCTGATATTTGCAGACGCCTTGGGAAAACGGACTGTACAAATTGAAAATGATTTTCAAAGATGATTATCCGACAACTCCACCTAAATGTGAGTTACGAATATGAGTTTTGTTGAAATTTTCGGTGAAAATTGGATGTAAATCCACTGGTTTTCTTTTTTTGGATGATTATCTTTAAAGGTAAATTTGATCCGCCGTTGTTTCATCCGAATGTTTATCCATCGGGGACAGTTTGTCTGTCGTTGTTGGACGAGGATAAAGATTGGCGACCAGCCGTCACTATAAAACAGGTAATAGATAAGTGAAAAACTAAATTATTTTTGCAAAATAAACGCCAAAATTCACGATAGTTATCGTTATTTTCAAACACCAATATTGATGATGCAGTGCACATCGACTCACGATATTGATGATGAAGTGCACATCGACTCACGATATTTAAACATTATTGTAACGGTTTTTACGGCGTCAAAATAGTAAGGACAAATCTTTATCGAATGGTGTTTTTTAATATTTCAGATTTTGTTGGGAATCCAGGATCTTTTAAACGACCCAAATATCAAAGATCCGGCTCAGGCCGAGGCTTACACTATTTACTGGTGTGTATTGTATCATAGGACATCGATGAACGTTGTATTTTCTCGGCTGAATTCACGTAATTTAATCTTTTTCAGTCAAGACAAAAACGAATACGAACGACGCGTACGAGCTCAAGCAAAAAAATTCCCGGATACAGCGCTGTGATGAGGACAATAACGTGACGCTGCTTCAAATAGCAAGTGTGCTGAACAATACATTGTTGAACTCTCTCTATCGGTCTCTACGTCATCATCAGTACAATATTTGATTGAACTGTGATGAAATCACCATTGACTTGTCTCATTATATTACGGAAGATACAGGAGAGATACTCATCAGTTCGATGAATGAAATCAGCTTTTTGTTTCGGAACGTAATTAACTAATTCTGTCGCGAAATACATAGAATATTTACTGTAAGTGTTCGTTCCTAATTTTTGTAGTAAATGCACAATTCCGTTTTTGTGCCGTGAACTCTTCATTGTTGTAATTCATCTTTTTGGGGCGAAAAATTGAATTTAGTCCAAAAAATTCAATAATTCAATCCAGTATCGCTATTGTATTCGTTTTGGTCTCGATTTAACTATAATGTATACGTGTAACCATGTAGAAAATATCGATGTACAGTAAACCTTAATAAACCTCACTGAACTCGAACATGGTCAACTTCTTATCAACAGTGAAATAATTTTCTAATTTCCTATCTTATTTACTATTTTGTTGGTTCCAATTACTGTTGAGGGGAACTGGTAGCCTCTGCGTTTAATCAACTTGCGACCTCTTCATTTTTTATTAACCGGTACAGATATTTGAAATAAATGTAACTTCAATGTGTTAAGAAATGTTTGATGTCAAATACAGTGCTCGTTCGTTACAACAGCTTTGTATATGAAGCAATAAATGCAGGGTGAATTGTCGGAACTCAATTTCTTGTGTCTTTGTTCGCGTCTGATTCACGAAGAAACTGATTATCATCCTCTACCTCAAACATTCGGACTGACAAAAAGACAAGTGAGATGAGAGGATTAGAATTGAATATTTGATATCAACATTTATTGTCTTCCAAATGTTAACAGTTATGTCAATTCATAGAAAATTATTAGTACATCGAATCATTAATTGGGTCGTTTTGTAAGGCCAACTTTCATCCTTTACACTATCTTAACTCTAATTCAGTAACCGCCTAAAAGAGAAAATCCTGGTCCCAACTGTTTGTATTTAGACGTAGTTTACTGTACAACTACAAACATTTTCCATTGCCTATTTCTCAAAATTGAAGTTTAGTTCAAATTAAAGGAGTTTCAAGCACCCTTAAACACCATTTCCCTTTAGAAGTAGTTTTTTTTAGGTATCAAGGAGCCGTAGGGACCCTGAATCAACTCTTATTGTTTTCAGTAGTAGGTGTTACGGCTACATATTGTACAGAATTCACAGACGTCGCTTCATTCACCACTTGTTCAATAGCTTTCAACTGTAAATCATCGACGTTTGAATCGGTTACTATTGTTATCGTATTATTATCACTGCCGTCACGTGTTTTGCTGGAAACCTGTTCTAACACGGCCGTATTGAGAATATCAGCTAGCTGTAAACCGTCGGTTGTGTAAGTAACGGTTTCATCGCATTGACGATCCAGCGTGTAAGTGACGGCTCGGTCGTCGCTCCTCGCGTGATTAGCTTGTTCGGACAGTTCTAAAACGGAAACGCCTCGCGAATCATCGGTCGTCATATTGACCGATACAGTTTTACCGGTGTTACCGTCTATAAGAATGTATTCATCATTTCCCTGATTCACCAACACGTAAGAAGATGAACCGTCTTCGGTATTAATCGATGCGTCTTCATCCACAACCACGAACTCGGTGTGTACAGCCTAAAAAATCAATCGGTAATTTTTTTTTCAGCGAGACAGTTGGAAATACGGTTTGCGGATCGGCTGACTAATTAGTTGAGATTAAAAATCAAGACAGTTGGTGTATATACCGATGAAACTGGGCTAAGGTTTAAAAAGTAATCGAAACTGATGGAATTACACGTAGCACTAACAATCCTATACTAAGAATGGCACGAAAGATTCCTTAAGCTATACATATTCAAAGTTTCAACTACATCCTTAATACTAATTTTTGAGATTTTGAAATGCATTTTATGAGTCCTGAACAAAGACGCAATAAAGCAACAAGACGTGATATACAAACTTTGGGTTATGTACAGCAACCAAACAGTTGACATTCTTAGTGCGGCATTTTGATATCGTTACGGACTGGTTTTTTGTGAGATTGAAATGCATCTTATCAGTCCTTAACTAAGAGACCAATGAAGCACTGAGGTGTGATACAAACTAATAGTAATATGCAGCATAAAAGTTTTCCTTCTTAGCACGGGATTTTGATATTACCTTTCCAAAACGATGTGTGTTTCATCAATGGTCCTCGAGTTATTCGGTCATGCGGAGGCTATGAACCCTGGTTTCTATAATATATCTGATCTTTATTATAAATCATACTTTACCTCATTATTATGATCATTATCCGCGGGGATGATGTAACGTTGTGTATCGGCTACCACTGACGAAAACTCCGCCAGAACGTTCGGTTCAGGATTCATCTCGTGATCGTCTTCCGTGTTCGTTCTCTTTTTATTCATGTAGCAAGGCACTATAGAAATACAAAGAGAAAAACACCTCGATAAAAACATCGGATAATTAACCTTGTCCGGACAATCTTTATCCGAGTTGACCCTAGAACTGGTTAGAAACGCAATCGCTGATAGTAACTGGCTTTCATTATCGGATTGGCTTTTACCAATTGCGGGTTGTAGAAATATCTGATCGTGAAACTCAACCACAGACAGGTTACTGTCTACCTTTAGAGCCAGGGGTCAGTTGCTCAAAAATGGTTTAGAAAGTTAGTTTAGGATAGTTGATATAGCGACAATTAAAAGTTCTTTGTTAGGCTAATAGGGTATTTATCCGCCGGTTTATCTTGAACCAACTTCGAGCAACTGGCCCCAGGACTAGATTAATCCCACTTGACATAAAATACGTTCAGAAATGAATTTTGGTGATATATATATATATATATATATATATATATATATATATATATATATATATATATATATATATATATAACGTATAGTTAACGAGTTTCTATAGAACTCACTAATCAATGTATGAAATCAAAGAAAATCCTATAATCAAAATATTAAGTTCGAAATTGGAATGTTAATTTCCGTTACAACTGGAGTTGCTTTATTAGGTGGATGCGGCCGATACAAATGTGACGTCGATGAATTCGACTTAACCTTTTTTCTATATAGTTGCTTACAAATTGTCGTTACAGTTTTCGATCGGAGCTTAAGTAGTTTTCGATTCTTCGAATAACAGAATAACAGAAGAAAACACATGTCTGAGTGAATTCTTGGAAGCAACAACAATGTGTCATCTTCGTCATGAATTTGAGTAGGGAAAATTTCTAAGTACAATAGAACCTTCAACTATAAATAATTGATGGAAATCAGGAAAGAACATCCTCCCTCTGCAGGGACTCGAACCTGATGGCATCGCTTCACTCAGCCACGGCACGAACCCCTGCATCAGTAGACCGGGTGCGCGGGTACATGCGCACACGGTCGATTATGGCAGGGTTTCGTGCCGTGGCAATCTCGATGCCATCAGGTTCGAATCCCTGCCGGGGGAGGATGGGAAAGAACTGATTCGAATTTGATAGTATTTTGCAGGGAGAATCCGATGGACCAATTCGGAGTTTACTCTTTATCAAATTGCTTTGGAAGTTAATACCTAACGATTTCTTATAAACTAATCTCTATCGTTACATCATCCCTCCTCACGCTTGGTTATATTTCAACAATTTCTCGACTATTTTCGTGAGATGAACTTGTTCTTCTAGCGTCGTGTCGCGATTGCGTAGTTGCACGAGACCGTCGGTTAAACACTGTTCGTTGATGATCAACACGTGCGGTATACCCATATGATCGCATTTCGTCACGTTCTGCGTCAACTGACTCGACAGATTACACAAATTCAGCGTTACGATTCCGGCGCCGAGTAAAGTCCTCGTCACGTACCCGGCGACTTCTTGTACCTCGGTCATCGAACTTGCGCTGTAAGTCACGGCCACCGCGACTTTAAAATGTACCAATCGTCGATGTAACTGTAGCACGGTGCGTAGATTACGTTTGAGTTTTTTCTCGGCGAACGCGTCGCATAAATTCACGAGTATCGCGTGCTCGACGTTGAACTTGATTTCGAGCACCGACGGTAGATACGTTTTGCGTCCGGCTTTTCCGTGAAATTTCGTCGAATTCAATCCGACTTCGTCGAGCGGTTCTCGTTCGTAGTTCGCGATCGTTTCAATACAATCTCGTCCCCACGGATAGTCGTACCGGATTTTCACAATATCCTTCCCTCCGCCTCCGTTATTATTATTATTATTATTATTATTAAGACCAGCTGACGCCGCCGTATCCGATGAATCGTTACCGCTCCGCTCGGAGACGGTGAAATTCGACGGATTCCTCGCGAATCGACGCCACCACTGAATCCGCTGTCGTTCCCAGTAATCGATCCAACGTCTGGCGGTGAACGGCGCCACGAACTGATACAACACGTAACTCTCCCTAAACCGACTGTCGATTAGAAATCGATCATCGCCGGTCGTCTTCGATATTTCGTCATCGTCGCGTCTTTCGTTTGTGCGATAAATCAGCCCGACCGGCAGACGATCGTTATTCAATCGCAACAAATGCGGATAATACGACAGCGCCGCCTTGCGGATTTCCTCGGGATCATCGCTCGCCGAGGTCACGTCGATCAATGAGATATTCTCCGCTAACGTAACGGCTTTCGTCCATTCGTTGATGAGATTATGTTTTAAACCGGCGCCACACGGACCGTAGTGATGCAGCGTAAACCCTTCACGCGCACTGCTCGACGTTATAAACCCGTACTTTAGAGTCAATGCACGTAATTTGTCTAATATCGATAACGTTTTCGACGCAGCAGCCATTTTGTTTCAAAAACGTGGATTCAATGACTTATTCCAAATTTCCTACTGATTTAGGCGATACATCTTCACTATTCAAACTAACACAATCCCAGTAATGAAGCTCCTGATTAACTTAATCATAGATTTCACTTTATAATTCCCATTTTCAGCTGTTCAGAAGTAAAATCAGTTCAAACTTGATGCCATTTCAATGCTTCCTGTTCATGCCAAATGCACTTCGCTAATCCACCGCTAGATGGCAGCACCTCCTGGTCTATAGTCAGAATAGCAGCCAATGCACATTAATGGGATAATTATCTCACTTTACAAATTTAAAAGATTTTACAAAGATTAACAACTTAATTAAAAGATTTATTCATCAAGAGTGAGAAGGAAAAATTAAAAGACAATATTTTGAACTCTATCAGGGCCCAGTTCCATAGTCATGGCTTAGACTTAATGCCAATTAAAGACCATCTTAGCTCTATAACCATTCTAACAAGACCAGTCCAAAAATTTAAGACCATTTTTGGACTTAAGTCTCAACTGAGGAACCAGCCCGGTGTCTTAAATCTTTTTCATTCTAACTTCACGTGTAGATGAATAAATTTCATTTCTAATCTCTTCAATTTGTATACAGTTGGTTTAAATTCTTCCTCGTGGGGTCTTTATTCAAAGACTCTCTGAAAATGAATCAATCTAAAAACCGATTATGATTTACCTTTAGCTCTAAGATGTCTGTTGAGTGTCCCGTGTTCGGAGAAACGTCGTTTACAATGCTTGCATTCGTACGGTTTAGAACCGGTATGTTTCCTCCAGTGGCGTTCGAGCGAACCTTTCTCGCGAAAAGATTTCGAACAGAAACTGCACTGCCACGGCGCCGTGCTCGTATGAGTACGGATATGTACCTTACACGCGTTCTGAAAAATAAGAACAAATCAAGCCTGATGAATACTGCAGGAAAATCATTTCGATGTTTTCCAGGTATGTGGCAACCCTGTGAAGTCACAATAGTAGGTTCATTAACCCTTTCAGGGCGTCTACACTACAGTGCGGTGTATAAATCAGCGATGGATTTTGCTAGTTCACCGCACTGCGGTATATTGATGTAATTAGTAATCATCTCTCTTGAAAGATGGCAGCACTTGTCAAACATAGTGAAATATTAGTAACTAACGATACACCGCGCCGCGGTGTAGACGCACTATAGTGGTATTCCTGTTATTCAACACACTAGGGTGGAATTTCTTAAAATTTTCAAATTATCTCCAGCACTATAGGGTATTAATTAGTCAGCATTAAAAGGGTAAACTCTGAAATACTGAGATTAATATCAGTCTACCAGTTAGAACTAAGTTATCTTAACCCTTTCAGTGCATCTACACTGCAGTGCGATGTATAAATCAGCGATGGATTTTGCTAGTTCACCGCACTGCGGTGTATTGATGTAATTAGTAATTATCTCTCTTGAAAAATGGCAGCACTTGTCAAACAGTGAAATATTAGTAACTAACGATACACCGCGCCGCTGTGTAGACCACTATAGTGGTGTTCCTGTTATTCAACACACTAGGGTGGAATTATTAAAATTTTTCAAATTATCTCTAGCACTATAGGGTATTAACTAGTCAGCACTGAAAGGGTTAATGATGGCTCAGGTGTGATATGTGTAACTCATAGTGTGTAAAGTGTAACTCACGCTAGTTTTGAATCGTTTATTACAACAGCTACACTCGTACGGTCGTTCGGATGAATGTATTTTCAGGTGTTCTTTCACGTGTGAAATACGTTTGAACATTTTGCCGCATTCGCCGCATTTAAACTGACGATCTTCAGTATGTACGAACAGATGTTTATTCAACGCGTCTCGAGTTGTGAATCCTTTCAGACAATGCGGACATTTATGCGGCCTTTCTCCTGCAAATAATCAGCGATTGACAAATTAATACATGAAAATGTAAAAATTCGAGCCAGTGTTTCAACAGTCTAGGTTACAGGATTCATGCCCCCTGTTTATTTCTTAAAAGTTCCCGATAACTTTCAAATATTTTCCTGAAAAGCAGGGGTGATTCTAGAGCGATATCTTCAGGGGTCAGGACCCTGGTCTTCTCATTGTTAACAAGTTTTCTCATGGTTAAAATGCTTTAACCTTCACGAACAATGTTCACAGGCTGAAGATATCTCCCCTTCTCCCCTGAAAATTTCTAGTACCCAATAACTTTCAGACACTTTCTTGACTGAAAGAGTTGGATCTAGATATTTTCGGATTTTCAATGCAGGACATTGAAGTAGTCCTATTTATTAAGGGACAAATCATTAAAACCAAATTTCCTTAGGAACGCCCCTTGCTTCAAACAAGTTTTCTGTACCACCTAATTCCCTCCATTTTATTCACATACATCCAGCACTCCCCGTAGAAATACTACAAAACCCCAGAGGTGATTTGATACGATTTGAAGATACGTTTTTTTTCGAAAAACTGATATAAATGTCAAAACTGAAAGAGAAACCTGAAACTCATTCATAGGAAACAATATCTTATAAAGTGGGACAGTATTTTCTTGTCAGCCATTTGGAACAAGGCGTCAAATTCATCCTGTTGTGCAAATCTAAATTTGATTAGATTACACGTGACTAGCAAATTATGATTAGGAAAATCAAATCTGATTCGACAAGTTAAATTCGCCTTACATACCAGTGTGTATACGCAGATGTAATCGAAGGTAACTGCGTCCTCTAAACAATCGATTACAATAAGGACACTTATGATTTCTCGGCATCAAACTGGAATCCGTCGCGATGTTCGATTCGTTATCCGTGTAGCCCATATCTGATAACTGTGTCAGAGCGACGGCTGCTTCACTGTAAATTAACACAAATCCTTTATTCACGGCAATTTTTCGCATCATGTTACGATACAATATAAAAGTGGTAACCGTGATCACAATCAGGACAGATTGAAATAAAATTCTCTCACAATATTTCATATTCCTGCCTCCCACTACATACTTCTTTTGTTGATGAGTCAAATTTGAATTGTTCAAGTCGCGATCTGTATCCGCGATATTGATGCCTGCGAGAGCCGCGTCCGTTTCAGAATGAGCAACAATTTTCTGGCCATTTTCATCTTCACTCTGAAAAAGATCGATGTAGAATTTTAGCTACAATCAGGTATGAACATGAATGTAGTGGTTGAATATAAACCGGGTTTACGCTTACCGGATCCTGATGCTGTTCGATGAAGTGATTTTGTAGATCTTTGTTTGAACAGGCAGTAAAGCTACAGATTTCGCACGTAAGTGCTGGTATTGATTTAACATGCTCTTGTAGATGGCTGCACAGGTCAGATTTATTGTCAAACAAGTTATTACAAGCCTTTAAAATAATATCAAATAAATATCAAATAAATATCATACAAATTTCATACAAATGTTAAGAGGGCTAAAAGATTTCCTTTGTTCTGATTCCCAGAAATTTCAAGAGAACCTTGAATTAGCTGTACTGATATTAAATGGTTCATTGACTCACCAGACATCTGATTTGCAATAAAGGCTGTTTATTAACTTCTAACTGTTCACCAACATCAGGAACCACATCATCAATCACAGGCTCAGTTTCCATTGGCTGAAAATATGGTGAAACCTGATTTAGGACAAAAATCTTCCGACGGTAGAATAGTAGCCTATACACGCTGACATAGAAAATTAGAGATTATTAGTTTAAAACCCACTACATAAAATTCAAAAGATTACAAGTGAATTTTTGTGTAACAAATATTCAAATCACAACAGACAAAGACACAACATTTTTAACTCCAGCCTGTTTTTTATTCTAATTTCTGATGAATCAAATTCGCTATTCATCGTTTAGATTTTGTATATAGGCATAAGTGGGTTTAGATTTATCATGCGGCAGATTTTAAAAACTTTCACGCTACTGTAAATAGAACTTACTTCAGATGAATCTTCGCAGCTTTCAGTTGGTTGATCATCGATGATTTCTAGTTTTATTTGACTGCTTGACGAAGGGTTGATATCTCTATTTACGCCGTATAACGGCAAATCAGTATCAGCTTTAACAATACAGGGAGTTCTGAAAGTGAAAACAGCAATTTTAGTCACTCTACTGTATTATGGAACATACTGATATACTGCGCCTATATATAAACCACCAAACGCGCCCAACAACGCCAACAACAGGTTTTTTTCTGAGAATGGAATACATGTACGTATTCTTGCTTTGGAATTTGTTAAATTAACCCCTCATATATCGTACTGCTAAACTCTCTATATAGCCAAAATCTTAAATCACCGATGTGCACTTGTGGTTCGGCAGCGGAAATTAATCACCTCGATTTTTTATGTCTCAATAAAGCTCCGGATTCGCGAAAACTGCGACCGCATTCTCGACATTTAAACGGACGTTCACCTGAAATTACGTACGAGAAATCTCTGAAACGAATGAACTGATATTTCAATCACGACACGTGGCTAGTTAAACAGACCTGTGTGTCTCCTAATATGGCGTTTCAAAGATCCTTTCGTTTTGAACGAATGATCACAGTTTTCGTACGGACACGGGAAATTTCTCACGTAAGAGTGCGTTAACATGTGAGCTCGTCGTATGGCCATCTGAAAATACAGAAATAAGACAATCATGTCATTAGAGGATTTATGGAGGAAGCCGCCAGTTTACGCACAGTTTATGAGTCTACTGCCTGTACCCTGTACCTGTCACAGTTCGATAAGTGAATGTTTGATGAACTGATTTTCCATATACGGTGACAAAATGTCTACATCCATGGCTGTGGGGCGAGGATAAAACTGTAATTCATTTTCAATTGATAATGCTTTGTGTCGTGACAGGAGACCTAGAAGTGAAGTCTAAGGGAGCACAGGGTACAGACAGCAGATTGTCCGAGGGAGTGCAGGGTACAGACAGCAGATTGTCCGAGGGAGTGCAGGGTACAGACAGCAGATTGTCCAAGGGAGTGCAGGGTACAGACAGCAGATTGTCTGAAAGGGGTGCAGGATACAGACAGTAGATGGTTTAGCGGGCGAAAACGGACAGCAGATTGTCTAAGGGGTGAAAACAGACAGCAGATTGTCCGAGGGAGTGCAGGGTACAGACAGCAGATTGTCTGAAAGGGGTGCAGGATACAGACAGTAGATGGTTTAGCGGGCGAAAACGGACAGCAGATTGTCCGAGGGAGTGCAGGGTACAGACAGCAGATTGTCTGAAAGGGGTGCAGGATACAGACAGTAGATGGTTTAGCGGGCGAAAACGGACAGCAGATTGTCCGAGGGAGTGCAGGGTACAGACAGCAGATTGTCTGAAAGGGGTGCAGGATACAGACAGTAGATGGTTTAGCGGGCGAAAACGGACAGCAGATTGTCTGACCAGGTAGCAGGGTACAGACAAGCAGATTGTCTGAAAGGGGTGCAGGATACAGACAGCTGATTGTCTAAGGGGTGAAAACAGACAGCAGATTGTCTGAGAGGTGAAAACAGATTGCCACCAAGAACCTTAAAATATTAGTGGTTCCCATACCACGAGTCGTAGTAAGCTAATCTGCTACAAACCAGCTACATTCAGGACTGGGAATATTCAGACAGTAGGCTTTATTGTCCAATACCTCTTTGAAACCCTTGAAGCACACTTCGCATTTATAAGGTCGTTCATCAGCCGTTAAATTTATAACATCCGATTCTGAATAATCGGCATTGTTTTCATCGCGTAATGATTGCTCGAATCTGAGGGTCTCTAACGCGGCTCGCGTTACTGTATCTTCCGCGTCGTGAATCTCCGATTCCGAAAACTGAGTCGATTCTTTCTTGATCACTTTGACTCGATGACCGGAGTCTTTGAGCGTGTAACTTAAAGTCGACGGTGACACATTTCTCGGAAGATCAGCGACCTCTATAGTCAGGTGTACGGAGTGATCCTCTGTAGGCTTCGGCGCCCTCAAGCGATCAGTTTGTGAATTCGATGATTTGCGGTTTCTCGAGTAGTCGTTCGCCGAACTGCGAGATGATTTGTCTTCCGTTTCAGGCCTTTGACTCTGAAGTGCGGGTCTGCTTGCCGCGCAGAATTTCTTGTGCTCCAGAAATTCTTCGACATGTTTATGTTCGACTTTACATCGGCCGCATCTGAAACTGTCATCTTCGAGTTCTTCTTCATCAAATTCTAAAAAAGATATTTGGACCATTTTAGCATGCGGGCCGGATTGTGAAGGAAGTCATCTTATTTGGGCCTAGGGGCCCATTATCGAAGCATTTCATGGGGCGGAATTTTGATAGGCCCCACTTAGGGCCAGGTGCAGGACAATCATTGGATTTTGTTGAAGAAGAGTCTTGGTTGGAGAGGAGCAGGGTTGATGCAGTAAATTCACTCATTTATTCTTTTTTTTAGGTAATAGATTGCAGAGGAGATGGATTGTGAAGGAAGTCATCTTATTGGGGCCTGAGGGTCTAAATTCTTTGGGTTGAATTGGTCCCATCATCGCGAAGCATATCATGGGGTGGAATTTTGATTCTTTGGGTGCAGGAAAATCATTGGATTCTGAGTGGAGCGGAGAGCAGGGTCAGATCACTCATCTCATGGCTATTGTTGCTGTAAATGGTTTCTCTAGAGAGTGAGATTCGTTAATCTAAGTAGAAAACGCGTAAAGGGATCAACGAGTTTAAACTAATTAATTAATGACCATCTAATTGCTCGGATGATTCACGATTAACATTTTTAATATAAAATTCGTCTGCATTTCAAGATAAAAGACAAACCATTGCCGACTTCTGGTCGTTTAGATTTGTCGTTAATAGCGACTTCCATTTTGCGACATTTCTCTAGTTCCGGCGAATTTCGATAGATGGCGAAATAGTCGTTGTTGTTGTTGATCTCAAAATGACATCGGATGATCTGATTTACGCGATTTTGTTAGCTATTTCTATTCTTTTCGGGTTGTTACTGAAAAGATTAAAGCATCCCCGATTAAAGCAAGCTGTAGCTGGTTGTCTGGGGTTATGTTTCGTCCTGTATATTTGTGGCTGGCACACTCTACATTCAGTTATTACCATAGCTGGAAACATTCTAATCATAAAATTCATTTCAACTAGGTGACTATTATTTGTAATAATGCCATTAGAATATTTTCTTTCTATTTGTCATGATGATTCTAGGCCTAGTTACATTTGTGATAACAACAGTATAATTTCAGCGTTAAGATTTAAGCAATTATTAGACAGACATGAACCTTAAACTTAATTCAAATTAAAAAAACTGCACGTGTATCTTTATTTTTCTTTTCAGGAAATGTCATATAGCGAGTTTCATCTGGTGTTTTGGGTACCTCGTGTTTTTTCGAACGACTCATTATTTGGGACTTCCGAAGGTTCCTTCTCACTGCAACGCTGTTCAGCTTCTCATGACCCTTAAAGTACGTTACAACGAACACCAAGGATACGAGATCCTCCGCCGTGACTAATTTTACAATCTGGCCAGTTTGCCTTTGATTTAGGTCTCTAATTAAAAAATTGCAGGAAAGAATTATTAATTATTTAAATGGTAAAATCTGAAATTTTTTATTTCAATTTTCCGTATCAATTTTCCGTAAATCTATTATACCCTTGGGACCTTGATACTGCCAAATTCAAACCCTAAACACCAGGCTAATGTAAGCTACATTATAGAATATTTCCTTGTCCTCACTACCCATATTAGGTAGGCCAAAATCTTCTTCTATTGCAGCTTGTTGGATTGGCTTTTGAAATACACGACAGCTTTAAGATTCGTAAAGAGTTCCATGATAAACCGGATGACGTTCAAGCTCAGTTAAGGTTGGAGTATGAATCTATATCTCCCAGTGTTTGGGATACAATCATGTATTGCTATTGTTACGTCGGAATATTTACGGGTAAAATCTTACATCACGAAATAGTGAGATCTAGTTCACTTGTTCGATGATTCACGTATTTAAAACTTATCTCGCAGGTCCTTATTATAAATATCGCACTTATCAGGATGCTATGTGGCTTAAATCATCTAAGAAAATTCCGATGCTGATGTTTTTAATGGAGAGATTGAAAACGCTACCATTTTATGCGATGGCATTTGTTTTGGTGTCACATTATTTCCCTACAGATGTGAGTATATTTGCTATTATCGGTTGTGGACCCAATGAGGGAACCATACACCCCACAGGAGAACTAAACAAGAAATGAATCTTGATTATTAGAAAAATGAAATGGCAGGATAAAGATGAATAATATGATTGAATTTTAGAGCAAACTGGGAATAGGATATTGATATGAAAAGAATCTAATACAATATTTTAACATCAATTTACTGAATATTATTCCTCTCAAATCGTATATCATTAACAACTGACTGGATAAATCATAATAAATTAGAAGGTATTAAATGTGCATTTCATAAATATTTTAACTTGTACGTGTATCTGGTTTCAGTATGCATTTACCGATGAATTCTACACCAAACATTCAGCGTGGTATCATTTATGGTATACAGTCCTGTTGTTCTTTCAACTACGCATGCGTATCTACACGGCATGGCAATTATCGGAGTGTATCTGTATCGTGGCCGGGATCGGCTGTTATCCGACCTTGAGTAAGCCGAAAAATGGCGGTGGCCCGACCAATCTACAAGTCTTGAAAGATAGGTAAAATTTTGTTTTCTAATGAATTGGCGAAGGAATGGGAAACTGCAACACCAGCTATTGTCCCAGATGGTGTGAAGAGCACTCAGTCTTACATTGTGAAAACTACTTCATCAACAATCAACTTTAAACTGAATTTTTAGGCTCCCTAAACCATCACAGGACCTGTCAAATACACAGGGGCTCATATTTGAAGTGTGGGGGTGAATAGTAGCTGTGGTCAAACATACATATGAATTCATTTTCTATGCGGTGGTTTGCTAAAGTTTTGATTTATAATTGATTTTTAAAAAGTTCATTAACTGGAAGGCAGGAGAAATTGAACCCGGAATAAGTGCAACTTCAATAAGTGGAATCTTCAATCACGGCAGTGTTGAAACATTGTATTTCAAACTTATCTTGCAGTGAGAAATTACCGTCGAATCAGATTGTTTATGATTTTGAGACGATTCGTAACATCGATCCGTACAGCTGCGAATTCAGACCGACGCTTCGCGGGGCGATGAAAGCGTGGAATATGAGCGTGCAGTGGTGGCTGGCTAATTATGTTTACAAAAGAATTCCCATTAAGTCACTAAGGTACAAAAACGCAATTCATTCAGTCAAACCCACTTAATTCAGATCAGTTTAATCCAGATTTTGAAGCTGCCACGGCCTGGATCCACAGTTGTGAATTAATGTTAACTCTGAGTTAAAATTACCTCTTTTTCGATGTTTTAACTCAAAGGGTCAAATTTAACTCAGAACTGTGGAACTGGATCCAGGATGTTATTTACAGTCCACCTGGGGTCAGTAGTTGCTCTTAAGTTACTTAGAGCTAACCAGGACAGTTGCCATAGTGACAATTGAATTTGCATTGTTACAATGGTATTTGGCAACCAGTTAACTCTAGCCATAAACTTTTGTGCAACTGGCCCATGGTATGTAAAACATGTTTGATATACGGATTTCTCATATAAACCAGATGAAATTGGTTCTTATCGTTTTTGTGACGATGTTTAGTTAAAAATCTTACAAAAACAAATCTGTATGTCATCCACAGTGAATATTGCTCATCAACCGAGTGACTAAACTGAGAATGTATCAGTCTACCGGTCTGGTCCTAATGTAGTTATTTCCATATCGAATCGAATGCAATTTGTTACATATTTTTGTTTGTTTTTAGGGTGACATTAACGATGGCGGTTAGCGCGTTTTGGCACGGCGTACATCCCGGATACTATCTGTCTTTCCTGTCGGTGCCGCCGTACTTAATGGTCGAAAGCGCGTTGATCAAAGTATTCCGCGAACCGGCTTCGGAAAGAGGACAGAAAATATTTGATTTCATATCTTGTATATTTCGCATGCGAGTATTCGAATATTTGTCAGTTGGATTTCTTCTGTTAACGCTCGAGGATACGCTTAATTACTGGAGCAGTTTACGATTTTTTATGCATATTTACATGGTCGTGTGCGGAATTTTTGTTTTCGCGATCAAATTCTTTTTCGTGAAAGAACGAAAACCGAAGGAAACTTAATGCACCATTGCTTTAATGCATCCTCGCTTGCCGCAGTTCGTTCATTGCAGCTCAGCAGCAACCATTCTCTCTATTAAGCCAATCAGATACAATCGAACGCATCCCATTGGCTAGAAATATAGACTGGTGGCTGCCGAGTAGCAGCCTGCCTGCCCAAGAAATCTTGGGAGTGTAATAGACCAATGAAGGGTCTGCAGCCAGGGTTTAATGTTGGTGTGAGGCAATCAAACCCTGGCAAGCGAGGATGAATGTACCATTTTGTAAGTACTTGTCAGCTTTGTTCTCCACTTTCAGAAACCTAAACCTAATCATGTGTCTGGGGATGGCAGTTTTCAAGTCGATTCTGTCGTTTTATTTCAAATCTTGTTTAAAAGTAGAATTAAAAAATGGAAGCCCACCGTTTTTAATCATTAACTAAATAAACGAATATATTTGTATGACACTTAATGTAGATTTTATTTTCTAACAAACGATCAAAAGTGTAGTCGAATTTTACATGAAATAATATGTCAGAAATAAAGATTTTAATCGAAATAATCATAATATTCCATTCTTGTTGTTGACTAGATATTCCATTCATTATATTCACAACCCTTGTACTGTCTTTTAACCCACTCGGCACAGTGCTTCAGAGACCCTCTCCTGATGGGTGCTCAAGCTCCTGTATCACAAGATGTAGCAGTTGATTTTGTTCTGTCTGCAACATAGGCCACAGTTCAACTTGAAGCGCCTTCAATGATTCGAAATCTTTCACTTGACAAGCCATCTACAGAATATTAAAGATAAGAAAGGACGGGTGTTTGAATGGAAATAATTTTGGGTGATTTCCGAAAAGCTAAATACTTACCACAACTGATTGTAGAAGTAGAAACAGATCTTCACTCATATAATTTACTGAAAATTAAAGACACAAAATCAATTTAAAAACTTGCAAAACATCTAAAGGAAAAGCAGCTTAGCGGATGAACGAACCTGGGGTATTATTTTCTGTCGATTCCCAAGCGTATTTCTCTAGTGTTTGCGCGTGTTCGGGTCGAATTCTCTGTGGCGTAGGCTGTAATAAACACCATATTGAACAGCAACTGATATTACGCGTTTCAAAGAAAAAGATGTAAAATGTACTCGCATACCTGTAATAGCATTAAAAGAAGCACTCTGGTGATTTCAGCCCTAGCCAAAAAGTCACAAAACGCACCCATTGGTTTTCCACCATCGGTAACTCCTATGAATAATAATGAATTTCACTTTAAGCGAGACAAAATAAAATCACTGTCGCAGAGAGGTATTTTCTTCCGAGTAAGATACACGTAAACATCACATAACATGAATTTATTCTACTCACCTCCTTTATCGTGGATTATTTGGACCATCTCGGTCAGAGTATTGAGAGCACCATCATAATCCTCTGTTATTTATGTAAAACATTCGCATTTCAAAATCATTGTACGCCACAATCAAAATTGGATAAACAGTCTCAGAAATCGATCACTTACTTGTCTCTATTTTTCCTGACGCAGCATATTGCATTGAATCTAAACAATCCAACGGACTCTACAAAGAAGAATTGGTTGGAGAAAAGGTTTATTAGAAAATTTGCTAAAATAGAAATGATTATGCGGTACTTACAATTATTTGCAGATCAGCTGCCTTCTGATAGTGAACTATGGCTTCACTAGTTTTACCGATATCCTGAAATAAACATAGGATATCATTCAAAACTGATTCAACCACTATTTTCAGGACCAATGTGCAGTGCAGTCACCATTTGACTTACTCGCAATGCATTTCCTAATTCAATTGAAAGCGCTGCTGCTAGGGCAGTCTGCTTGTTTTCAAGATGAACCTAGAAAGGATAATTTACAATCAACGCACAAATCGATCGAAATTAACAGATCAATTTCCGAAAAGAAAGTCAATTATTCAGAATATATTATTTACCCGAATTGCGTGACTATAACAGTTCACTGCTGCGCTTATGTGTTCGTCGAAGTTCGGACATTTCAAGTCGCGCAAAGCGATATCTGCTTCTAGGAAATTCCTGGCTGCATTCACAAGCGCCTGCGCTTCACCAGCTGGGTTAGATAAACTGTGTTCACAACTAGAAATACAATAGCAGGAAATATATACTGTACAAGAAACCAGCCATTTTCCTTTTGAGTTCTATTCAGTGAGAAATACAGTCTTACCGAGCCTGTGCTAGACAACAAAATCCAGCATACTGAGGACTCTCTTGTTGCTTCAATATTTTGGCCAAAGAAGCTGAAAATTTAGGGTTTCACAATATATTTAAAAAATAGGTCACAATAATTAATCATGCAATTAATTAATTAATTATAATTAATGATTTTTCTTTTTTTTACTAAGAGCTACAAATAATAAAACAACAGAAAATTAAAGATATACAATACTTACCAAATTGTTCACTCCCTTCAGAAACATTCGGTTTTTTCAAAAATCTCCTGAAAATGAATAAATAATGTTTAAAAGTAATAATAATGCACTGCACCAACAAATCAAATACACAACAAAATTATCACGAGCGAAAACAAAATCTTACTTTTTCAGTTTGTCGGAAATGTGTCTGTATTTACCGAGAACATCGGCATCTTTGTCCATGAGGAAGCTGTTTGTATCCGATTTATTTATTTTCGATATCTATTTACCTTATTTCTGAAAACCCGGAAGTGTAAATAAATTGACATTTATTCATTAATTTGTTTATAACGGCTGTAACAATTTGTATGAGTAGGTTGGGGTGGCTCCAATGTAGGCTGTAGCGCTTGACAGATTTTTACATAGGTTGCGAGTGTGCAGTTTCTTTTAGGTAAAATGAGAAGTGAACATATGAATTAATAGATTTTCGAACCGACAACATTTTTTACAAATCGGAGAAAGAAAAGATTTTAATGATCGCCCATAGATGGCGTTCCTTAAGATGCCACCGGAAGCTGGATGATCACCAAAATGTCGAGCGAAATTCCACCTCCCAATAAAACTTGGGAATTAAGCCTTTACGAGCTTCACAGGACGCCTCAAGAAGCTATAACAGATAGCACTGAAATAGCAGTATCGCCTCGTAGTTTACACAGTGAGTTGATGTGCCCGATTTGTCTTGATATGTTAAAAACTACGATGACAACTAAAGAATGTTTGCACCGATTCTGTCAAGATTGTATCATCACCGCTTTGCGCAGCGGCAACAAAGAGTGTCCGACGTGTCGTAAGAAACTCGTGTCTAAGCGATCGTTGCGTCCCGATCCGAACTTCGACGCGTTGATATCGAAGATCTACCCGAGTCGCGACGAATACGAAGCGCATCAGGAACGCGTTCTCGCCAAACTGAATAAACATCACAGCACGTCGGCGTTAACGTCGAGTATCGAGGAGGGATTACGTTTACAGGCGATGAATCGAGCGCAGAGAGTACGCAAACATCCGTCGCTTCTCCCGGCGGGAACGGCGCCCGAATCGAACGATAATAACAGCACGACCGGTTCGCTCGATAACTGTAACGAGAACAGCATGGATAACACGATCACCGGATCGCAGTCGGACGCCTGTCATTCGGATCGCGCGACGCCTACGCTGCCCCCTAGCGGCTCGTGCAGTCCGAGTTTACCGTCGAAACGACCGCGTACGAACAGCGAATCGGGCGCCGAGACGAATTCGTCCGTTCACGGCGATCACGAAGAAGCGAGTTCCGAAATATCGTCTCAAGATACGGTCGCCGAACCGTCGTCGGCTCTGACCGGGTTGAGCGAGATCGAGTTGGTATTTCGACCGCAGCCGAACCCGGGCGAAGAACCGGCCGATTTGAACGATCCATCGCAGACTAGATACATTAAAACAACCGCTAATGCTACAGGTGAGTGAGTGACCGAGCTGAGCAGGTTCCAGGGTTCTTACAGATCTGAGAAAATTGGGGAAATCCAGATTAGTTTTCTCGGCAGGATCAGGAAATTCTGACACTTCTTGAATAACAGAGAAGTCGGGGAATTTTATTTGCTGGTGAGGGGTGGTGCAACAGGGTCTCTACAACTCCTTGATTCCTTAAAAAATTCCTCCTAAGAAGAAAATGTTCTTAAAGTTGCTTAAAACTCCTCTAATTTGAGCAAAATGCCTGAAACTCTTTCAATGTTGAGAAATAGGCAATTTTGAATTTTTGTCTAGTTTGTAGCATCCTCCCCCGGCAGGGATTCGAACCTGATGGCATCGAGACTCGCCAAAGTACAAAACCCTGCCACACTTGACCGAGTGCGCAGCTTAAAAGATGTCATTATTAGCCAATCAGATATTCAGTTTCATTTAAACCCCGTTTTCCCATTTATAGTTCTTCCGCAAAATTTACCTCAGCGATTATACAACGAGCGATCTGATTGGTGCCGCAAGTTTTTATGGGGTAAAGCTGCGCATGTACCTGCGCACCCGGTCTACTGTGGCAGGGTTCGTGCTGTGGCTGAGTGTAGCGATGCCATCAGGTTCGAATCCAGTGCCGAGGGAGGATGAGTTTGTAGTTGTACAGTAAACTATGCCTAAATCGGTACAGGGGACCAGGATTTGTTTTTACCCAGTTAGGTGGTTAACAAATTAGAAACAGAGTTTAAGTAGTAGTAGTGTAAAGGATAAAAATTTGCCTACAAAACCACCGAGATAGGAGTGTACAGTAATTATTATGTGAATGTGATGCAGACACTTCTTTGAAATTTTCTCCTTGAAACTCCTTATATCCAGGGATGACTGATCTGTAGGGACCCAGTCAAGAACCAAGATAATATGCTGAATTCTACGATGCAAGTGTTGAAAAAAAAATTGTTTTCTATTCCAGTGGATCATCTGGCAAAATATCTAGCAATGCGCCTTTCCTTAGAAGCCCAAAGATCAGGAGAACCAGGTATTCAAATATTTTCTCAAGCCAGATTGGTATCTACCGGCAGTTCTTCAATCAGTCATTATTCGTATTGTATCTTATAGGAACCGCGCGAGCAGATGATCAGAAGTATACGATAGCTATAGCCACATCCCCTGGAACCTTCGTGCCGTTGAATGGAAACAAACAACTCGAACAGGTCAACGAGAAATACTGGCGCGTCAATAAACCGCTCGAAATGTTCTATTCGTTACAAAAAGACAGCGACGAAAAACAAAAATCCACAAATTCAACGAAGGATAGCAAAAATTTACAATAAATTTTTCAGCTCGTGAGGGACAGTTCAAAGTTCATGAGATTCGGGTTTTTTAAGGTTCCTTCCTTTAAAAGTAGGCATGAAAGTTCTAATGATTGTAAATGTCTGTGTGGTAGGGAAGGAGATGAACAGAAAATTTTACCGAATTGTAACAAATGGATGATGTGCCTGTCTCAACTATATTTCGCGCAAAACATTTTCGAATAACGCCTTCTTAAAGTCACCATCGTGATGAAAAATATATATCATATTTCATCAAACGAGGCCTAAAATAGTCTTTGAATTCGAGAATGGACGACCAGATTGCATTTAATTTTCAGTGTTTCATCTCGTAGGTTGAAGATGTGTCCGTTTTACTATAAATTGTTATCGTCGAGTAATTTCTTTTGTGTTGTATTTTACGTTGTTTCAGAAATAAATCATGTACATTACTGCGGTGAACCATAATTCGCATATGAATTTCATGAGCGTTTTTCACCATTAAAAGATCTGTTCATCCTCTCAATGGCACAAAACCCATCATTAATTGTGTCACTCGTGGAGAACTGATTTATGAAAATAATTTATTTTTCATTATCGATGTACGGTAACCAAAAATAAAATGTACATGATTTCTACAGTAGACTCCGCGCAAGTAGGACCTTCTGGTAAAAATGTATCCGACTTGAGCTCCATCCGACTTGGATGTTATGTATTTCGTAAATAGTTTTTAAGATAATATTTCAACAAACATCCTAAGTTGTGTGGTTATCTGAGTTGATCAGGTCCGATTCGAGCGGAGTATGCTGTACTAATTAAACTTGCTAAAAACTGTAGAAATATTAACTTCTTGTGTATTTTTCATTATCAAACAATAAATATCAATGACACTGAATGTATTCAACACTATTTCTTTGACTTAGGATATTTTAGTAAAACAATATGAGCATATTCAGTCCTTCAATATTTTCAGCACTTTGATAGTAAATTCAGCAGCAGTTATTTTCTAACATAAAGAATGCAATACACATCCTTGGCACTACAGTGAAACTTCATCACAATGAACTTCAGAGGCCCAGAAAATATGTTCATTTTATATCCAGTATGAAATTACTAAATTTGTTGTATTCAGGTCAAAACGCTAGGTTTGTGCTTACCTATAAATAGTAAAATCCGAAGACGTTATAACAAGTTTCATTGTAGGAAAAAGTTAATAAATGGCTGGCCCCATTTGAAATCATTCCCTCATATTATCTGGAATCATATATAATACTCATTAGTCCTAATAACACATTAGTCTTAATATAATTAAGATGGTAATGGCTTGGCACGAATCATTTTCAGCTCAGTGACGACATCATCAGCTTTCGGTCGAGCAACCGGATTGTGATCCCAGCATTTCGTCATTAATCTCCAGCAATCTTCGGTGAAATAATCTTTCCTTTCGGGTCGTTTACCTAGGGCGGACACGATCAATATCGGTCCGACGCCTTGGCAATAATCGGCATACTCGGGATGTCTGTTACCGTTACCTTCGCAGATATACCACAACAATATCCCGAACGAGAAGATGTCGACCGACGTATCGTAATGTTCTCCTTGTATGATTTCGGGAGCTATGTGAATCGGCGTTCCAACAAATGAATGTTGCTGTAAACCGACCGGTTTCATCAAACCGAAATCCGTTATAATTGCCTTGTAGCCCTTACTCCGTTTAGCAATCTGAAATATTTTGTAGTATTTATTCAGACTTCCGGAATACAGTGGAGACAGAGAGTGGACTTTAGCTATTAGTATTAGAGTGGTGGAAATTTTTAAAATGGTTATAATCTAATCAATATCGTATCTGCATAAGTGCGGTAGTAAACTCCGTCTAACTCGGACAAACCATGATGAGCAGAATAGGTCTGAGATGAGTGAAAGATAAGTCGATGATTCGTGAAAATATCGTATAAGGCTAAACAAAAATGATACCTTGTTTCTCCGCAGCGGCCGGGTCATTTTTGTAAAATATGATAAAATTTGTAAACAGTTCATTTCTATAGCGGCCGGGTCTGTTATGGTAAAATTGATCACAATTTTTAAAAAAGTAATGTATAGGGTAGATAGGCGGCTGGCCGGGTCAACATTTAAGCTCAGCAGAGTGGAGAAACAAGGTATCAATTTTTTTTAGCCTAACTAAACCATATTGTTCGGTTACTGACAAAAGGTATCTACTGAATTCGATATACTTACTAAGATGTTCGATGATTTGATGTCTCTGTGGCTCATATCTCTGCTGTGCAAATAGCTCAGCGCATTAGCTGTTTGATGTGCGATTCCTAACCGTTCTCGAAGGCTTTTGATTCCTGGTATCATCTGCATCAAATCGCCATCCATATGCGGTGATAGTAGGTATAACTCTGACGTTCTAGGCATCAGCACTGACGCATATAAAGGCATGATATTCTCGTGCTTGAATTGTCTGAAAATTCATGCAAACAATTAGAAACTGCTACAAAAAAACAATGATACATTGTAATTCAAGTGATTCTGCTATATTACCTGGTGTAATGAATTTCAAGTGCCAAATCGCCTAAATCTTGATTACTTTGGTACTTGATGACTTTCACGGCGCAATCTTCGCCATCAGGTCCTTTGACTGTGGTACCATATACAACGCCTTGTGCCCCTAAAATCGCGGAACGATAAGGAATATTATCATTAACTTCAAGTGTAGTGCAGTATAGGGCAGTAATTCTACATATGAATGCTTTGAAAACACCTGCCTTTTCCAATAGTTTCTAACAATACGATATTGTTGTATGTGAATCGATCATTCAGATCAAAAGCGTCGAGCTGCAACTGAGCAACTGTTGGTGCTTGATTGGTCAACTTCTTCCTTTCCGCTTCACCCATTGCGCAATTCGATTCATGAATCTGCTGCAGATTGGCCATTTCATCTTCAAACTTACTATGTCCGAATGTGACATGTTCCTTGACTCCTTCGAGAACAAATTTCGTAAGTTGTGCGTGATCGACTTCACTCAAAGTTGCAGACGCGACTGATTCTTTCCAACGTGGCTCCCCAACAGCAACACTTCCGGAGAATAAACTCGCTATACTGCTGAAAAATCGTACCACGGCACTCCACGCTTTTTGGAATATATTCTTTTTAAACTCTCTGCCAACTAAATCGAACTGGTAACACTCTATGAGCGTTTTCCTCAGGACTCGAGCAGCGCCTTGATACCCTTCGTCACTCCCTAGTGCCTCTACGCGTGAAGCTAATTCCGACAATAGCATGTCCCCTTGATTAAACTTTTCTACTAAAAGACTGGTGATCTCTTCGCTGAGATATCTTTGCGTTACTTCAACGATCTTACGTTTACAGCGGTCTACAAACTCTGAATCTTTAATTCTTTTATCTCTGGTAATCGTCACCTTCAGCTCTTCCTCTTGGTATTCGTACTGCCCAACTGCGCTGATAATATCGTTGTTTTTCAAGGCCATCCTTTCAACCAGGAGCTTATTAAAATCCGAAGCTTGCTGGTCAATCATTTTGGCAGCATTCCTGTACAGACTCTGTTCTTGTTTAGCGAAATCGAGCATATCCTTCTCGACGGATCGTTGCGTTTTGCTGATATCGTTCGCGGTCAGAATGAAAAAATCTAAACATCTGCAGTGGGACATCAAAATGCCGTCAATTGCTGTCTTAATCTTTCGATCCAATTGTTCTTTGATGTAGTCATTCAAACATTTCTGAAATCGGTAGAAATGATCTACGTAACGTGTTTTTTCAGCCATCGCTGGATTTTTTTGGTAGGTTCTTCGGTATGTCTTCACTTCCCATGACGATAAAGCGTGGAAATTCGGACAATCATCCATTTTATTTTCATATTTTTTGTTGATGAATTTGGCACGGACGAGCTTATTGAATATTTTTGCTTTGATGCCTTGCTCTCGTTTGATGATGTCGTCTTCGGATTCGCTGTCGTCGTCCGTTTCATCGGAATCGGTCTCGTCGGAAGAACTTGTCCCGCGTTTCGGCTGAGGGTCGATCTTATTCACGATGAAAAACACATTTTCGCAAGACGACGTTTTTTCGATAATTGCTTGAATATCTTGAATGTCCTGTAAATATGAAATACGATGGATTTACAAATCAGTTTCTGGAAAAAGTTCAAGCTCAAAATAGTTAAGTTTGAATTGTTTTCCGAATCGAAAATGTGAAGAAACCAATAGGCCTACACCAGAAAATTTGAATTTGACCTTTCACGAAACTAGCCCTAGTAGGCCAGATAGGATCATACTACAGGGATGTCAACATTTTAATGGGGACAAGTTGTCGATAAAGGTGATTTTCAAGAAAGATTGCTGACAAAATTCACCCTGGGCATATGCTATGTGAAGCATGTTTAAATTTCAAAAATATCCTCCAGCTTAATGAAAAATCTATCAAATTCACAAATTTCCAATTCCCCAGTTTTTTAAAAATTTTCTGACTACTGTTGGAGTCAACAGTTGCTGTTATTGGTTCTATTGTACAATTATCCAGTGATGTAAATGAAAATGTAACTGATATTTTACCGAACTTGTCAAGCAGTTTCTGCCATCAATTACATACATCACTAACGGCAGTATTGAATCCATCTGTTGCGTAACGAGGTTATCCAACGTTTTATTTTCATTCCTCCCCGGAGAATCGATGATATCTACGCCGGCTTCCAGCAACTGATGTTTGACTTCAACTTGTACGCTAGTTTGAACGGTCGTCTCGTTATCGCGTTCTTCAAACGGTAAATTAACGAATTCCGTCGGAACGTGGGAGGTTTTTATCTGTTCAGCCGGTGTGTGCACCGATGAATCGGGGTTTAGTATCGTGATTTTCGGAAACGCAACATCGCCGTAAGTCAGCCTGACGAGTCGCGCGGTGCACGGTCGTTGATCCGAAGTTACCAGCGATTTGCCGAGCAGTTCGTTGATCAGCGAACTTTTACCAGCCTTGGTTTGCCCTAAAACAGGAATGTCGTGTAAATCGTAAACAAACCAAGAGCCCAATGAAGGAAATAAAGCCTGTTAATATTAGTCAAGAAAGCGAAAGAAGAATCTTACCGACAAAAATCAGACTCGGATTATGTTTGAGTTGCTCAACTTTTTTCTCCTCTCCTTCCAGTAAAAGGTAATTTGAAAGGGATTTCCGAAAGCTAACCCCCCTTAGATCTTTTTCGATTTCTTCATAGATACACTTAGTATCACGACAAAGTTTTTCCAGTTTACGCCCATTTTCCCGGAAGAAAGTGAAAGTAGATTTTATTTCTTCGTAACCTTTCTCCAAAGTGTCCTCACTGCTAGAAATCGATTGGCCTCGTTGAAAACCTGCCATTTTCCGCTTGTTACATCAGCCACAAAAGTAGAAAAGCTCCTCTTTGTAGTATACCCCGCCCCTATTAAATTTATTGAGTGAAGTCAATCTTAAGAATCAGCAGAACATGGCGTCACAAGCCCCGGGGCTTGTCACGCCATATCTGACATGGCGTCACAAGCCCCGAGTAAAATGCGGACTATATATAATTCACGCGGAACGAAGATATATGTTCGCGTCGAACGGACCACGTTTTTAAGTCCGATACGACGTGTAAAACCTGAATGAGATAATTTCAAGTACCGGTATGTCAATGTGTAATGAATTTCTATTTTTTCTTTACTTATTGTCTAAATATATACTTACTAAATATTGTCTAAATATAATATGTACTTATACGTTATATTGTAGTATTCCGTTCAGTGCAACCACTTTGAAAGAAAATTATATCCCGTTTTTACTTCATAACTATATTCAGATGCATATATATCGAAAGATTTTTATGTAAAATTCTTCGAATATGTTTTTTACAGGTTTCCGTTATGGTGCGAGACGATCAGGAGATCATCAGCTACATTTACATAAGCGATTTTGTATATTTTTACATATGAACAAAATAGAAACAACGATTTATAAACCTATTTCTAAGACTTAATGATTATTGTACTAATTTAAGATAATCAGTCACAATTTTTCATTTATTTCTACGGAAAACTGATCGGGTCCTCTCACGCCATGTAAATTGAAGCTATATTCTGTAGACCGTTTGGGGCCTGACACGCCATATAGAAGACAAATCGCGATTTTTCTAGCAGTATTTGTTTTTTTTTCTTAGACTTTATGATTATGAACAATATATAACTAATTGAAACTAAAGATATGATTAGTGACAATTAATTGCTTCCATAGAAAACTGATCGCGTACTCTCACGCCATATTGGCGGCAGAACACTTTGGGGCCTGACACGCCATGTAGAAGACAGCGTGGTTTTAGGAGCTTTTTGTAACAGTATTTGCTTTTTTTCTAAGACTAAATAATTGACAAATCATATAGAAGGATTAATCTTTGAACATTTAAGACAATTAGTGACAATTATTCATTTGTTTGTACGGAAAAATCGTTCGGGTCTTCTCACGCCATGTCTCAATTGAAGCTATTCTGCAGACCGTTTGGGGCCTGACACGCCATGTAGAAGACAGCGTAATTTTAGGAGCTTTTTGAAACAATATTTGCCTTTTGTTCTGAGTCTAAATGATTGACAATCCACGTAGAATGATAAATCTTTGAATATTTATGATAATCAATGACAATTATTCATTTGTTTGTACGGAAAATCGTTCGGGTCTTCTCACGCCATGTCTCAATTGAAGCTATTCTGCAGACCGTTTGGGGCCTGACACGCCATATTGACTGCAGAACATTTGGGGCCTGACACGCCATGTAGAAGACAGCGTGATTTGAGGAGCTTTTTGAAACAATATTTGCCTTTTTTTCTAAGTCTAAATGATTGACAATCCACGTATAATGATAAATCTTTGAATATTTATGATAATTAATGACAATTATTCATTAGTTTGTACGGAAAATCATTCGGGTCTTCTCACGCCATGTTTCAATTGAAGCTATTCTGCAGACCGTTTGGGGCCTGACACGCCATATTGACTGCAGAACATTTGGGGCCTGACACGCCATGTAGAAGACAGCGTGATTCGAGGAGCTTTTTGAAACAATATTTGCCTTTTTTCTAAGTCTAAATGATTGACAAACTGATAAATCTTTGAATATTTATGATAATTAATGACAATTATTCATTTGTTTGTACGGAAAATCGTTTGGGGCCTGACACGCCATATTGACTGCAGACCGTTTGGGGCTTGACACGCCATGTAGAAGACAGCGTGATTTTAGGAGCTTTTTGAAACAATATTTGCCTTTTGTTCTGAGTCTAAATGATTGACAATCCACGTAGAATGATAAATCTTTGAATATTTATGATAATCAATGACAATTATTCATTTATTTGTACGGAAAATCGTTCGGGTCTTCTCACGCCATGTCTCAATTGAAGCTATTCTGCAGACCGTTTGGGGCCTGACACGCCATATTGGCTGCAGAACATTTGGGGCCTGACACGCCATGTGAAAGACAGCGTGATTTGAGGAGCTATTTTTGAAACAATATTTGCCTTTTTTCTGAGTCTAAATGACTGACAATCCACGGAGAATGATAAATCTTTGAATATTTATGATAATCAATGACAATTATTCATTTGTTTGTACGGAAAATCGATCGGGTCCTCTCACGCCATGTCTCAATTGAAGTTATTCTGCAGACCGTTTGGGGCTTGACACGCCATGTAGAAGACAGCGTGATTTTAGGAGCTTTTTGAAACAATATTTGCCTTTTTTCTAAGTCTAAATGATTGACAAACCATGTAGAATGATAAATCTTTGAATATTTATGATAATTAGTGACAATTATTCATTTGTTTGTACGGAAAATCGATCGGGTCCTCTCACGCCATGTCTCAATTGAAGTTATTCTGCAGACCGTTTGGGGCTTGACACGCCATGTAGAAGACAGCGTGATTTTAGGAGCTTTTTGAAACAATATTTGCCTTTTTTCTAAGTCTAAATGATTGACAAACCATGTAGAATGATAAATCTTTGAATATTTATGATAATTAGTGACAATTATTCATTTGTTTGTACGGAAAATCGTTCGGGTCTTCTCACGCCATGTCTCAATTGAAGCTATTCTGCAGACCGTTTGGGGCCTGACACGCCATATTGACTGCAGAACATTTGGGGCCTGACACGCCATGTGAAAGACAGCGTGATTTGAGGAGCTTTTTGAAACAATATTTGCCTTTTTTTCTAAGTCTAAATGATTGACAAACCATGTATAATGATAAATCTTTGAATATTTATGATAATTAATGACAATTATTCATTAGTTTGTACGGAAAATCATTCGGGTCTTCTCACGCCATGTCTCAATTGAAGCTATTCTGCAGACCGTTTGGGGCCTGACACGCCATATTGACTGCAGAACATTTGGGGCCTGACACGCCATGTAGAAGACAGCGTGATTCGAGGAGCTTTTTGAAACAATATTTGCCTTTTTTCTAAGTCTAAATGATTGACAAACTGATAAATCTTTGAATATTTATGATAATTAATGACAATTATTCATTTGTTTGTACGGAAAATCGTTTGGGGCCTGACACGCCATATTGACTGCAGACCGTTTGGGGCTTGACACGCCATGTAGAAGACAGCGTGATTTTAGGAGCTTTTTGAAACAATATTTGCCTTTTGTTCTGAGTCTAAATGATTGACAATCCACGTAGAATGATAAATCTTTGAATATTTATGATAATCAATGACAATTATTCATTTATTTGTACGGAAAATCGTTCGGGTCTTCTCACGCCATGTCTCAATTGAAGCTATTCTGCAGACCGTTTGGGGCCTGACACGCCATATTGGCTGCAGAACATTTGGGGCCTGACACGCCATGTGAAAGACAGCGTGATTTGAGGAGCTATTTTTGAAACAATATTTGCCTTTTTTCTGAGTCTAAATGACTGACAATCCACGGCGAATGATAAATCTTTGAATATTTATGATAATTAATGACAATTATTCATTTGTTTGTACGGAAAATCGATCGGGTCCTCTCACGCCATGTCTCAATTGAAGTTATTCTGCAGACCGTTTGGGGCTTGACACGCCATGTAGAAGACAGCGTGATTTTAGGAGCTTTTTGAAACAATATTTGCCTTTTTTCTAAGTCTAAATGATTGACAAACCAATGCGCCTTTCCTTAGAAGCCCAAAGATCAGGAGAACCAGGTATTCAAATATTTTCTCAAGCCAGATTGGTATCTACCGGCAGTTCTTCAATCAGTCATTATTCGTATTGTATCTTATAGGAACCGCGCGAGCAGATGATCAGAAGTATACGATAGCTATAGCCACATCCCCTGGAACCTTCGTGCCGTTGAATGGAAACAAACAACTCGAACAGGTCAACGAGAAATACTGGCGCGTCAATAAACCGCTCGAAATGTTCTATTCGTTACAAAAAGACAGCGACGAAAAACAAAAATCCACAAATTCAACGAAGGATAGCAAAAATTTACAATAAATTTTTCAGCTCGTGAGGGACAGTTCAAAGTTCATGAGATTCGGGTTTTTTAAGGTTCCTTCCTTTAAAAGTAGGCATGAAAGTTCTAATGATTGTAAATGTCTGTGTGGTAGGGAAGGAGATGAACAGAAAATTTTACCGAATTGTAACAAATGGATGATGTGCCTGTCTCAACTATATTTCGCGCAAAACATTTTCGAATAACGCCTTCTTAAAGTCACCATCGTGATGAAAAATATATATCATATTTCATCAAACGAGGCCTAAAATAGTCTTTGAATTCGAGAATGGACGACCAGATTGCATTTAATTTTCAGTGTTTCATCTCGTAGGTTGAAGATGTGTCCGTTTTACTATAAATTGTTATCGTCGAGTAATTTCTTTTGTGTTGTATTTTACGTTGTTTCAGAAATAAATCATGTACATTACTGCGGTGAACCATAATTCGCATATGAATTTCATGAGCGTTTTTCACCATTAAAAGATCTGTTCATCCTCTCAATGGCACAAAACCCATCATTAATTGTGTCACTCGTGAAGAACTGATTTATGAAAATAATTTATTTTTCATTATCGATGTACGGTAACCAAAAATAAAATGTACATGATTTCTACAGTAGACTCCGCGCAAGTAGGACCTTCTGGTAAAAATGTATCCGACTTGAGTTCCATCCGACTTGGATGTTATGTATTTCGTAAATAGTTTTTAAGATAATATTTCAACAAACATCCTAAGTTGTGTGGTTATCTGAGTTGATCAGGTCCGATTCGAGCGGAGTATGCTGTACTAATTAAACTTGCTAAAAACTGTAGAAATATTAACTTCTTGTGTATTTTTCATTATCAAACAATAAAAATCAATGACATTGAATGTATTCAACACTATTTCTTTGACTTAGGATATTTTAGTAAAACAATATGAGCATATTCAGTCCTTCAATATTTTCAGCACTTTGATAGTAAATTCAGCAGCAGTTATTTTCTAACATAAAGAATGCAATACACATCCTTGGCACTACAGTGAAACTTCATCACAATGAACTTCAGAGGCCCAGAAAATATGTTCATTTTATATCCAGTATGAAATTACTAAATTTGTTGTATTCAGGTCAAAACGCTAGGTTTGTGCTTACCTATAAATAGTAAAATCCGAAGACGTTATAACAAGTTTCATTGTAGGAAAAAGTTAATAAATGGCTGGCCCCATTTGAAATCATTCCCTCATATTATCTGGAATCATTTGTAATACTCATTAGTCCTAATAACACATTAGTCTTAATATAATTAAGATGGTAATGGCTTGGCACGAATCATTTTCAGCTCAGTGACGACATCATCAGCTTTCGGTCGAGCAACCGGATTGTGATCCCAGCATTTCGTCATTAATCTCCAGCAATCTTCGGTGAAATAATCTTTCCTTTCGGGTCGTTTACCTTGGGCGGACACGATCAATATCGGTCCAACGCCTTGGCAATAATCGGCATACTCGGGATGTCTGTTACCGTTACCTTCGCAGATATACCACAACAATATCCCGAACGAGAAGATGTCGACCGACGTATCGTAATGTTTTCCTTGTAAGATTTCGGGAGCTATGTGAATCGGCGTTCCAACAAATGAATGTTGCTGTAAACCGACCGGTTTCATCAAACCGAAATCCGTTATAATTGCCTTGTAGCCCTTACTCCGTTTAGCAATCTGAAATATTTTGTAGTATTTATTCAGACTTCCGGAATACAGTGGAGACAGAGAGTGGACTTTAGCTATTAGTATTAGAGTGGTGGAAATTTTTAAAATGGTTATAATCTAATCAATATCGTATCTGCATAAGTGCGGTAATAAACTCCGTCTAACTCGGACAAACCATGATGAGCAGAATAGGTCTGAGATGAGTGAAAGATAAGTCGATGATTCGTGAAAATATTGTATAAGGCTATACAAAAATGATACCTTGTTTCTCCGCAGCGGCCGGGTCATTTTTGTAAAATATGATAAAATTTGTAAACAGTTCATTTCTATAGCGGCCGGGTCTGTTATGGTAAAATTGATCACAATTTTTTAAAAAGTAATGTATAGGGTAGATAGGCGGCTGGCCGGGTCAACATTTAAGCTCAGCAGAGTGGAGAAACAAGGTATCAATTTTTTTTAGCCTAACTAAACCATATTGTTCGGTTACTGACAAAAGGTATCTACTGAATTCGATATACTTACTAAGATGTTCGATGATTTGATGTCTCTGTGGCTCATATCTCTGCTGTGCAAATAGCTCAGCGCATTAGCTGTTTGAAGTGCGATTCCTAACCGTTCTCGAAGGCTTTTGATTCCTGGTATCATCTGCATCAAATCGCCATCCATATGCGGTGATAGTAGGTATAACTCTGACGTTCTAGGCATCAGCACTGACGCATATAAAGGCATGATATTCTCGTGCTTGAATTGTCTGAAAATTCATGCAAACAATTAGAAACTGCTACAAAAAAACAATGATACATTGTAATTCAAGTGATTCTGCTATATTACCTGGTGTAATGAATTTCAAGTGCCAAATCGCCTAAATCTTGATTACTTTGGTACTTGATGACTTTCACGGCGCAATCTTCGCCATCAGGTCCTTTGACTGTGGTACCATATACAACGCCTTGTGCCCCTAAAATCGCGGAACGATAAGGAATATTATCATTAACTTCAAGTGTAGTGCAGTATAGGGCAGTAATTCTATATATGAATGCTTTGAAAACACCTGCCTTTTCCAATAGTTTCTAACAATACGATATTGTTGTATGTGAATCGATCATTCAGATCAAAAGCGTCGAGCTGCAACTGAGCAACTGTTGGTGCTTGATTGGTCAACTTCTTCCTTTCCGCTTCACCCATTGCGCAATTCGATTCATGAATCTGCTGCAGATTGGCCATTTCATTTTCAAACTTACTATGTCCGAATGTGACATGTTCCTTGACTCCTTCGAGAACAAATTTCGTAAGTTGTGCGTGGTCGACTTCACTCAAAGTTGCAGACGCGACTGATTCTTTCCAACGTGGCTCCCCAACAGCAACACTTCGGGAGAATAAACTCGCTATACTGCTGAAAAATCGTACCACGGCACTCCACGCTTTTTGCAATATATTCTTTTTAAACTCTCTGCCAACTAAATCGAACTGGTAACACTCTATGAGCGTTTTCCTCAGGACTCGAGCCGCGCCTTGATACCCATCGTCACTCCCTAGTGCCTCTACGCGTGAAGCTAATTCCGACAATAGCATGTCCCCTTGATTAAACTTTTCTACTAAAAGATTGGTGATCTCTTCGCTGAGATATCTTTGCGTTACTTCAACGATCTTACGTTTACAGCGGTCTACAAACTCTGAATCTTTAATTCTTTTATCTCTGGTAATCGTCACCTTCAGCTCTTCCTCTTGGTATTCGTACTGCCCAACTGCGCTGATAATATCGTTGTTTTTCAAGGCCATCCTTTCAACCAGGAGCTTATTAAAATCCGAAGCTTGCTGGTCAATCATTTCGGTAGCATTCCTGTACAGACTCTGTTCTTGTTTAGCGAAATCGAGCATATCCTTCTCGACGGATCGTTGCGTTTTGCTGATATCGTTCGCGGTCAGAATGAAAAAATCTAAACATCTGCAGTGGGACATCAAAATGCCGTCAATTGCTGTCTTAATCTTTCGATCCAATTGTTCTTTGATGTAGTCATTCAAACATTTCTGAAATCGGTAGAAATGATCTACGTAACGTGTTTTTTCAGCCATCGCTGGATTTTTTTGGTAGGTTCTTCGGTATGTCTTCACTTCCCATGACGATAAAGCGTGGAAATTCGGACAATCATCCATTTTATTTTCATATTTTTTGTTGATGAATTTGGCACGGACGAGCTTATTGAATATTTTTGCTTTGATGCCTTGCTCTCGTTTGATGATGTCGTCTTCGGATTCGCTGTCGTCGTCCGTTTCATCGGAATCGGTCTCGTCGGAAGAACTTGTCCCGCGTTTCGGCTGAGGGTCGATCTTATTCACGATGAAAAACACATTTTCGCAAGACGACGTTTTTTCGATAATTGCTTGAATATCTTGAATGTCCTGTAAATATGAAATACGATGGATTTAAAAATCAGTTTCTGGAAAAAGTTCAAGCTCAAAATAGTTAAGTTTGAATTGTTTTCCGAATCGAAAATGTGAAGAAACCAATAGGCCTACACCAGAAAATTTGAATTTGACCTTTCACGAAACTAGCCCTAGTAGGCCAGATAGGATCATACTACAGGGATGTCAACATTTTAATGGGGACAAGTTGTCGATAAAGGTGATTTTCAAGAAAGATTGCTGACAAAATTCACCCTGGGCATATGCTATGTGAAGCATGTTAAAATTTCAAAAATATCCTCCAGCTTAATGAAAAATCTATCAAATTCACAAATTTCCAATTCCCCAGTTTTTTAAAAATTTTCTGACTACTGTTGGATGGAGTCAACAGTTGCTGTTATTGGTTCTATTGTACAATTATCCAGTGATGTAAATGAAAATGTAACTGATATTTTACCGAACTTGTCAAGCAGTTTCTGCCATCAATTACATACATCACTAACGGCAGTATTGAATCCATCTGTTGCGTAACGAGGTTATCCAACGTTTTATTTTCATTCCTCCCCGGAGAATCGATGATATCTACGCCGGCTTCCAGCAACTGATGTTTGACTTCAACTTGTACGCTAGTTTGAACGGTCGTCTCGTTATCGCGTTCTTCAAACGGTAAATTAACGAATTCCGTCGGAACGTGGGAGGTTTTTATCTGTTCAGCCGGTGTGTGCACCGATGAATCGGGGTTTAGTATCGTGATTTTCGGAAACGCAACATCGCCGTAAGTCAGCCTGACGAGTCGCGCGGTGCACGGTCGTTGATCCGAAGTTACCAGCGATTTGCCGAGCAGTTCGTTGATCAGCGAACTTTTACCAGCCTTGGTTTGCCCTAAAACAGGAATGTCGTGTAAATCGTAAACAAACCAAGAGCCCAATGAAGGAAATAAAGCCTGTTAATATTAGTCAAGAAAGCGAAAGAAGAATCTTACCGACAAAAATCAGACTCGGATTATGTTTGAGTTGCTCAACTTTTTTCTCCTCTCCTTCCAGTAAAAGGTAATTTGAAAGGGATTTCCGAAAGCTAACCCCCCTTAGATCTTTTTCGATTTCTTCATAGATACACTTAGTATCACGACAAAGTTTTTCCAGTTTACGCCCATTTTCCCGGAAGAAAGTGAAAGTAGATTTTATTTCTTCGTAACCTTTCCCCAAAGTGTCCTCACTGCTAGAAATCGATTGGCATCGTTGAAAACCTGCCATTTTCCGCTTGTTACATCAGCCACAAAAGTAGAAAAGCTCCTCTTTGTAGTATACCCCGCCCCTATTAAATTTATTACTCAATTTATTAGACGTACTTGGAACTTCATTTAGGTCTGTCTGCAGAGTTTCCAGAACCTGTCATGTCAGGGCCCAAGACCTGACATGACAGGTGGGACCTCAGGTGACAGGTCGATTTGCTAAAATGAAAATCGTAATGACTGAACCGATGATAGACGATTAGAAGATATGATAGGCGCGGATTTAAAACAAATGATAGCCGATAAGAAACAAAAAGAACATATCTTAGTGCTTTCTGAATATATTATTCTAAAACAAAAAACAAACTATGGTGTGTTATGAATTCATTTAAGAATTTATGTTTGCCTTGTAAAGATGCAATGATTGTGAATTATTTGATTTCAATAATTTTGAAGCGAGACCTCACACGGCAGCTCGCGCCATTTTGCAGAGCTTCTCGAGACCTGTAGTGACAGGTCTGCATTAAAACTGATGAAATGAAGGAAAACGTTAATTTTTATGGTCTCTTTATAGTAAAGAGTATAATATAAATTGCTAACCATAGATAGAGTTAATCTTAAGTTACTATAAAACAATAATTATGAAGCGAGACCTGACACGGCAGCTCGCGCCATTTTGCAGAGCTTCTCGAGACCTGTGGTGACAGGTCTGCATTAAAACTGATGAAATGAAGGAAAACATTAATTTTTATGGTCTCTTTATAGTAAAGAGTATAATATAAATTGCTAACCATGGATAGAATTAATCTTAAGTTACTATAAAACAATAATTATGAAGCGAGACCTGACACGGCAGCTCGCGCCATTTTGCAGAGCTTCGGGACCTGTGGTGACAGGTCTGCACTAAAACTGATGAAATGAAGGAAAACATTAATTTTTATGGTATCTTTATAGTAAAGAGTATAATATAAATTGCTAACCATGGATAGAATTAATCTTAAGTTACTATAAAACAATAATTATGAAGCGAGACCTGACACGGCAGCTCGCGCCATTTTGCAGAGCTCCTCGGGACCTGTGGTGACAGGTCTGCTTGAAAACTGATGAAATGGAAAAAACTTTACTTTTTATGGTATCTTTATAGTAATGAATATAAAATAGATTGCTAACCATGGATATAGTTAATCTTAAGTTACTATAAAACATTAATTATGAAGCGAGACCTCACACGGCAGCTCGCGCCATTTTGCAGAGCTTCTCGAGACCTGTGGTGACAGGTCTGCTTGAAAACTGATGAAATGGAAAAAACTTTACTTTTTATGGTATCTGTATAGTAATGAATATAATATAGATTGCTAACCATGGATATAGTTAATCTTAAGTTACTACAAAACAATAATTTTGAAGCGAGACCTCACACGGCAGCTCGCGCCATTTTGCAGAGCTCCTCGGGACCTGTGGTGACAGGTCTGCACTAAAACTGATGAAATGGAAAAAACTTTACTTTTTATGGTATCTTTATAGTAATGAATATAAAATAGATTGCTAACCATGGATATAGTTAATCTTAAGTTACTATAAAACATTAATTATGAAGCGAGACCTCACACGGCGGCTCGCGCCATTTTACAGAGCTTCTCGGGACCTGTGGTGACAGGTCTGCATTAAAACTGATATAAGAAAAAAACTTCATGCTTTAAATTGATGAGTTGATTTAAAATCAGTCTCTATATTGCATTCGGCTCTTTTACATGTACATCATAAAGAAAATGAATATAAATAGTGAGACTTCAGGACTTCAGGACAGTGAGGAGTGTTGCCGAACTGTGATAGTGAGCAGATAATTTTCAGTGTCTTATTGCGGAAACGAAATATCAAGACCTCGATTCATCTAGCGAAAATATTCTCTTATAATGTGCTCTTATTTCTACATTAATTAATTCATCTTTGCCAGAAACGTATTTTTTACCTTTAATACAGAAATAAGTCATAGTTTACACATAAATATTTTCTTCTTATAAATCAACCTTTCAAATGAATTATTTGTCAGAACATTTTCCTTATCGTTATTGTTGAATCATTTTCGATATTAACGACGGGTCAGAATATTCATTCAACTCAAAATGTTCTTCCATTCGTCTAACACATGCCTAGATATTTCGCCGTTCCGTCAAATATTGTCATGAGTTTGGGTTTTTTCGGGACTTAAGACCTGACATGACAGGTTCTGGAAACTCTGCAGACAGACATCAATCTGGAACTTCCTGGTTTGAAATATAGAGTGCTGCCTATGAAAATTTCCAGTCGGGTAACCCTTGTTAAAATAAAGTGTATGATTTATGGTAAATTAATCAACAAATTTAATTCACTCAAGAATTTACCAGGGATACTAAATATCTAATCATTTTTGTCATTAGAATTTGCTTGAAAGGGAGAATCTAAAATTAATTAGGACTATTATGTGTACACGGCATACCGGCCGACACTGGATACATCTATGGGGAAATCCCAGAAACCTCACTCGCCAAAGCCTCACCTTTGCTTGCCAGTGTCTCGTTCAATATGCGATAGACTCAGTTGCTCAGTCGAGTGGAAACACCGGAACATTGAAAAGCAGTGGATTTATTTTTTTTCCTTAGATTTTGTCATGGGAATATAAGAATGAAATATGTGAAGTAAAATTATTAGTTTTCAATTACAACATGCAGCCCGGCGGACCCGAAGCACTGAGAAAGGACACTCGACACTGCGGCGGACGACGACTACTGCAACTGAAGCGGAGCCCAAGTTAGATTTGGATCTTAGGCAGGCCAGGCCCTGACGGCGTGTTTATCATTTGCTCTAAACGACTTCGATAATGTAATGAGCGCGGAACATGCATCTGATCCTAGTTAATTCCTCGCTTGCCTGCGGTGAACAAGCGGGTGCATTTCCTAGAATAAGATCATTCCTCACAATAAATATAACGACGAAAAATTGAAAAGATGGGAATATTCAAGGTATATTTCTTCTAATAATATGATAGTTTAATTTTTACGCTGAAGACACGAATACACAACAAAAAAAAAACCAGAACACGAAAACACGCCGGAAAGTGCTTTCGCGAATTACAAGAAATTGTTTACTTTTCATCTGAATTTGGTTTAGGAAGTTGAGTCAATTCTCGTAGACTTCTAGTATCGGGCGTTGAACTCAACGAATCAGTATGTTCTCTCGCTCTACTACGCAAAGTATCTAAGCTTAAATTCTTGGCGATATTGGCCGACGAAGTTTCGTCGCGTTCACTGTCTAACTTTTCGTTCGGAGCGGCGGTTATTGGCGAAGAGACGTGGATCCTCGAGGCATCTGCGAAAGGTGATTCTATCCAAGACGCCGCTGGGTCGTGTTGTTCAGGGTTTGCCCAAGCCGATGTTGAGCTGTGCGTTGCCGTCGTTAGTCTGTTGAACGGGTATCTCTGCTGCTGTTGCTGTTGCTGTTGCTGCTGTTGTTGTTGGATGTGATAGTAAAGTTGCTGCCACGCGTATGCTGGGTACATGCTCGCTGGTATTTGATGATGAGAAGTGGAATGTCCGAACGGTATGTCAGTAACTGCACTGTTGTCGAGTCCCGGCTGTGGTCGTATGCCCAAAAATGCGAACGGAGAAGACCAATATGGAGTCATGGGGTTCGTGGAAACTAGATGATTTTCTGAAGAGATTTTCCCTAGAATAACAATCATTCTTTTTAAATCAGCATATTCTGGACGAGAACGATTATCTATGATTTTCAATAATTACCTGTTTGTGAAGGTTCATTGATCATACTCTCAACTTTCCAGATTCCGTTTCGACACTTAGTTGATTTTGTACTGGTTTCTCCATGTGCAATAGAAGCACTAGAATCCGATTGCGATAACCCTATAAATAAATCACAAGATGATAATCACATAGCTTTGAGTTTAGTTTTCTTAACTTAATAGAACTTTGGATAAAATGCGATCGTTTTTGTAAATCTAACCTTCATTAACAGCAGATATTTGATGTTTATCTTCGACCATTTCGTACTTTCCGTTCACGTCATTGCCATTGTCATCTTCGCCACACATTTCCTCATTGTCTACATCGACTGAAGTATCGACATCGCGGTTGTCTGCATCCATCATTGTTTCATCGGACGAGCCGTCATCCTCAAGCACATCAGCTGACCCGGATGGCGGTATGGCACGAGTTGGTGTTGTCGACGAATGGCTGAGATTTTGCCCGTTCGATGACTTCGCTGGTTGATTGACTTTCACGCCTTTCTGTTTCTTGCGAAACTTGGCTCTTCGATTTTTGAACCATACCTAAAATGTCGGAAATTTTATTATTAGTAATTCGGGATATAGAACAGTAATTTTGAAGAAACAATTTTGAATAAAACATCAAACTTTGAAGTTTTGTTACCGCTACAGGTTTGAATAATCTTTAAACATCAAAATCAGACATTAGAAATAATCTATTTTTGTTATAACAATTATAATTTACTCAGCCTAAAATCCAAATGCTCTTTGGCTTTACTTACATCATATGTAAGAAGAGAATAGGGAAAACTAAAACAAGTTTACCCGGGCAATTAAAAGCTTTGATAATGAATTTGAAAAAAACATTGAGCCTTAATAAATTTTACCTGGATTCTTGCTTCTGGTAGATTCGTCATGATAGCCAGCCGTTCCCTCATAACAACATCGGGGTAATGAGTTTTTGCGAAAGTTTTTTCAAGTGCCCCGAGTTGTTGGTTTGTGAACGCAGTCCGGCTTCTTCTTTGCTTACGTTGGGCGCCGTAACGAGCCTCCAGAATGATATCTAAAAACAAACAATCGTAAATCGTTATATTATTCATTTTCAGATAGTAAAAAAGCAAACGAATTACGAAATGAAATTAAACTTGAAAATTCATCGTATATTTTACACATTCAACACGTCTTTGATCGTTCTTAAAAAGTCATTCGTTTGTATGGGTTAGTCATGGGTTTGTAATATGAGCAGGGGCACCAAATCAAATCATATCAAAATCTATCAATCAAATTAATGATTCCATATCTTAAGCAAAGAAAGTTATAAATATCATACCTGCTAATCTTTCGGCTAACGTAAGAGTCGGTACTGGTCCGTTGAAACTTCCTGGAAATCCGTAAAGGGCTGGATTATTTACAAGCGACGAATGAGGATTGATACTGAACGCGGACTGATGATGAGAAGTCGGTAGTGGACATCGCGCCATGTGAGCAGAAGCCGGTGGTGGGAAAGCAAATCCGTTATATCCTTGCATCTTGACAACGCGATAAGTTCCGAACAAAAGCTAAAAAACGAAGAAGCGATGATGAATGATCGATCAACTTTGATATTCTGTTTGAATTTCTTTGTGAGTGAAGCGTATTGAAGTACGACGAACTTCTAGTCCAGTGTGCGCTATGAAGAGCCCTGATTGGCTGAACGATCGCGACCGGATCACCAATTAATGCCATACAGAGATCTATCATACGTCGACCGAGAAAACTTTCTCTGTTATCACCCCACGATTTCATTAGTAACTGACCGCTATTGATATATAAAAACACAGAGAACAATTGATTTTGCTGTGAATTGATGATCAGTACCTTATACCAATATACATGTGGTACTGGTTTAATAGGAATTCAGCCAAAACCACGTTAATATGTTTATGGAAATTGATTCAATTTCTTTTGAAATCAATTTGTACTACAAAAGTTCTGTTACAATTATTCAACCAAGATAACCTTATCACGGTACGAATAAATGATTAAGAGAAATAAGTTAACTACCGATAGGAAGCTATCCACTCGAAATCGACAAAATCAACCTGCATTTATTGAAACTATTAACCGTTATAATACGGCACTAAAATGCTCGTCACTTTCTCGTGTTTGCTTTGCTTTTAGTAAAGAGTTTTGGCAATGCCTCGATATTTCGTTCGGTCTACGCTGACATTTTCGTGAAAGGGTGTGAAATTTGCCATTGTAAACTCGAAATGCGATTACTTCGTTTCGGCAAATACTGATGGATGAGATATCTCTCCAAGAATGTGATACCCATCAAGAAAAAGACAATGTCCGAAAAATTTAACGGAAGAACTTTTCATTCGTTTAAGTGGGGCTTCTGTTCGAGTTTATAGAAAGAATTACTTCACCATAAGCGCTCTTTAAACGCGCTAAATACCGCTCTGAATAACCCGAGCTTCCTCCGTCAATTCATTCTTTAATCAAAGGGTTCTGTTTATCTTGTGCAACTCATTTTCTGGATAAACGAAAGCGTACGAGGAAAAGTGATCTCGGCAATGGTTCTTCTAACATGTACGTATAACACGACTTCGACTGCGTTGTAATTAATCTAGGGTCGGGCTAAATTGCTTGGGATGGTGGGGGTATTTAAATTAAATAGCCTAAAATAGGCGCGGCTATTCGTGCGGATATGAGCTTCTGAGCGGACATCTTCTGATTGAGATTTTAGTACTTCCGGGTAAATATAAGGTTTATCTAACTGTGAGATCCGATCCGAAGCCATCTAAGACTCGCGCTGAATCTGCTGCTTGAATTCAACACGGAACCGGAAGCCATTGTTTGTCGTCAGAAATGATGCGCGATTTCGGCGGATGTGCCATCGCCGAATTGTAATAAGACGCGCTAATATAAAGTTAAATACAATATGTTTGATTTGTTGAGTATACGAACAAGCCAACTATGCATCGAACGTGACAAATGGCCTATATGGTTAACGCTATTAAATGGCTTTATCCAGACGCAGGGACAGTAATCTGTTTACATAGAAGTTTCTATTGAACTCAGATAGGTGTACATGTTTAGGTATTTAGCTTTAAATGCTATTGACAAATCGGTAAACGTGAAAGTTTCTCCGTTTGGGTGATTAAACCAAACACGAGCTCATATTTCCCTTTTGTGGCAGAGCGACCACGTCAAATATGAACAGGCATTGCGCAGTGGATGCGAACACAGAGAGATTTTAAAGTATTATGTGAACCGCCGGAGAACAAGGCAAGATTGGCACTATCATAAAAGCTTGTCAGTAAAATAGTATTTACGCGCACACTAATTCAGCTAATACCTATTCACGCTAGGTTGTAAACAGTCGATGACCCTCTTGACATATAGCTCATTCCCCGAACCAATGTTACCCACGCATATCTTCATTTGAAAAATCGGTGCTTATTACTCAATATTAAACTATACTGTTTAGTACCTGCTTAATTCGTATCATTCGGGACCAACACAATTCACCAGGTTTACGGATGGAAAGCGAATTGAAATTCATTTTCTTGTTTATAATTGAAGAAATGGACTGCGAATATTGCCCGCATTAGACCAAAATTCGGATTAAGCCGATCCGGATTAAGCGCGTTTGACTGTGTGGCGAAAAATAGTTTATATCTAATAAATGCACCAGTGAATTTCCTGCTGCTTTCTATCATACAGAATTGTTCTAATAAAATATCCATTTCATTTTCAGTTTTTCACGAAGTTATCAACCATAATCGAAATCGAAATTTGCATTTCTATCTCGATTTGAGAAACAAATGTTATCTCCTCCGTATTTCAATATTTGAAATTCTGTGCAGATTCTGACTACCACAACATGTCAATGACTATTTGATGAAGTGCAGTATACGATGTTCCGCATAATTCTCCTTAAATATTCTGTTCCCGTGGCATTTACAAAGTTTCATAATAACATTTGAAATTGCGTGAGACTTTTTAAGGCCGAATTTCATGTATATTTGACTACTTGAGACTTATAAAGGAGAGGACAATGACTTAGCAACCGTTATGCGCATATTTCATTTATTTCTAAAACCGTTCGCGCGCGCCTTCAAAAAGGTTTGTTTCGATCACAAAAATTGAAACCTGATCATAACCGGATTATTATGAACTCATCTCACGTATTAACGATTATACCTCTGTCGATGAAGTAGTCGTCGAAAACCAGTGTTCGCATAATGCAAAAAGCTTCGTAAACTTCTCAAGTGTCGCGCAGAAGATGTGAAATGCAAACCCTTATCCGCGGATAAAAACAATATATTCCATCCACGAGTTTAAATCCGCGAAGCGAAAGTGGTGTTTGGGCTGGTTGAATTAAAATTGGGATATACGAACAAAGAAATAACGTAGATACCTACGACAGTTGTATTTTTCATTGTTTACTGTACAGTTTGTGAACGGCTTGAAGTAAGTCCTAGACAACCGATAAGGACTCACGTGCTCGGTATCGTAATCGCTACACACCCTACTATTATACGCCTGAAACTTATTCACTAAGTGGTATATATATATATATATCACGTAATACGAAATGTACAAAAATGGAGGGCTAAGAAATAAATTTCGATGGTTGTGTCTCGAAATCGAATCCCGACTGTTAACTAAAAAAAAAACGGTATTCAAATATTTGAATTCGAATTCGTCGCACCCTACCAGAATCACTTTAAAATATCTACAGTCATCTTTGTGCACTGCAGTGTTTAAATATGATTTTATAAATGACTTTATGAACAGAAGTTATGAATATTTTCTGTGCTTTTTTATAGGCCAAAATTAGCCGGTTGGATCAACTCAGTAATGCATTATCAAATTTTGTAACAAAATCATATTATGTCCAAACTGCACAATAAACAAACCATATACACAAGATACATGTCCATCTTGATCGTATCTATTTCTACGCTTACTTGCAAATACCATAAATCAACATGTTGACAAATATCTCTACGAATCATATTCGCAGACTTGATAGATATCAAGAATAGTTTTAGCGGCTGATATTTTGAATATGAGAATAGTCTTGAAAAATGCTCTAATTTTGGGCTTTCGTTTTCAGAATCTAATCATATGATCGTAGACATATTTCGATAAAAAGTTGCATGCCTGAAATCCGCTTAACGGCGCGCGAAGAGAATATATATTACATAATTACCATTCAACTTAAAACAGTTCAGAGAAATATGATTCATCTAAAAACTAGATTGTTTCTGTTAATTCAATATCCACGTCATTATTCAATTTTCATTACAAACATATTATGTACTATATATCCGTATTGTAATTATATTAAAATCAATATTGTCTTTATCGCTGTAATCCTAACCGTTCACTTCACTCGGCACTGGTGATTAAATTTTGGACTTTGTCCTACTGACGTCTGGCCATTGTCTAGTGGAGCAATATAAATTCACGTCCCTCTATCCCTCGCTCTCTTTCTCTTTGGCTCTCGTTTCGGCAATAAATCAAGCTTTGAATTATTTCAATATCGTTTGTGTTTGGTGAATATTCTGAGCTAGTTCCTGGTTTGAAAAAGATTCATAAAAACTTACCCGCTAATAGATTAGTAGACGTGTGTATTTCGATCAACCACAAACTACAACTCCAACTTACAGATAACTAGACACCGATATTAGCAAAAACTTTCACCAGCTCGTCGATTCCCGTTACTGCACTTTCTCCACTATCTACTTCCAACCAATCGAAGACAGTAATGCAAATGAGATGGATAGATGCGTCAATCTCTAGTCAACCGCGCTAAACGGCGCATAAAATGCCCGGTTTTGCGTTACACTCTTCATACACAGAGATACACAAAACTCGAAGCATCCTTGATCGTTTTGTTTGCTTGTGGTTCACGAAGGGACTTCGTTTTCTATTTACCGCGTGCCTTTCGCTAATCCCATGAAATAAGCTTATAGTGAAAGCTAAAGTTTTAGCATTGTTTAATCGCATTATCCAGAGTAGGTAAACACTTTGATGAACAGATATAAAGTAAGGCTTCGGGAACGTGCATTTAGACTGCGCCATTTCGGCTTTGCTTTATCTTTTAGATCGACTTGAAAAAAAAGTAGTGACCGACCCCTTTCGATCAGGTTTCAAGAAAATGCTTTCATCCCGTTCAGTGCGCCGACAAGAACCCGGTATACAAATGGGACTGGTATAGTCTTAAAAGTAAAATGAATTGTTTAATATGGTAAAACACGCATTGTACGTGGCTATTGTACTGAAAAAAAGATAATGCACGCGATCAAACTATATTTAATGCGTTTGCATCGCGTTTAAGCCTACAAAAGACTATTATAGGCTTATGAAAGCTCAATCATATTATAGCTTCGGTTCCACGGTCGGGCTACACGTCACTAAGAGCATTGGGGATTTTCTGCGCAACATTTATAAAGATAATAAGCATGAACCTGCCGCTATCGGGACTAATACGTCATAAAATAACCGATTTCGCCCGATTTTCCGAAACCAAACTTCTCACCGGTGACGTCGTTACTCATGATAATACGAGCGTATGGTATCAATAGTAGAATTAATCCGGTGTCTAATCGTTCTATTTATCACGATACACCGGGCCTTTAACGGTATCATCCCATTATCTACATCCCACCACCATCACCACCATCACCACCCTGCATCAGTCAGACTCGTGCTGAGTAGGGGTTCGGGGGTAGCGAACGAACCATCTAAAATTTTCAAAGTGCCCTTCAAAGTCGTGTCAAAAAATTTGGATCAAGATTTTTCCAAAATTTGGATACAATTTTCATGCTTTCTTTCGGATAATGATAAGCAATCCATTCTCAAAGGATTTATTCCGGGAATATCATATATTTTAGATGTGTCATTTTTCAAAACGAAAGTGGCCCTTTTCACGGTAAGAAAGAGCCTTTTTCCTTGAAATAGAACTACACCTCAAAAAAGCTCGGCATAACATCTGGTTTTGGTTTTTAGATGAATCATAATTTTGTTGTTTTACTGTTCAAAGTAAAGTAGTAGTTATGTACATATATAACTCTTCACTCGAATGAATAGACCGCCTACAGAAACTTTCTGCGACTCTCTTAATCTGTTGAAGTTTCAAAACCACCAGGAAAAATATTTTGGAGTTATATAATGATGTAATGTTAAAAACACAACTCAATCTCTCCACGAGGGCTGAATATATTGTTTTAGCGTAATATCGTATTGTTATTTGTCAACGTATGAATTTTGGGTGCATCTTACATTTTAGAATAGTTGTATGATCAGACAATAGCCGTCTGATCTGTGTAACCAGTTACTTACAAGCATAGACAAAACTATTCAAAAGTTAAATACGTAAAAAATGTATTGTTATTGTCTTGTTAAGAGCAAAGTGAAGTAGTTTTCATATTCAACTCAGCTTTATTTCCAATCTGCGTTCTTTGTTGTCGGGCTATCAGAAGGCCGACTTGACTTCTACTTTAAAACACTCTAGTCCCAACTGAAGGGGGTCTAAGCCCTCCTGTGCCAGTTATCCACACGTGTTATAAATCGGATAAGCCCGATGCTTCTTCACTGATGTCCCTGTTGCGTTCAGCCGCGTACACAATGGCGACTGGGGGATGTTGTTGACCGGCAATCCCGAAACAAAGGCAGTGAACAGGTAACCAACGATCTCAGTGTTTGACGTGAAGGGTTTTGGATGTCGTCCTCGTAAACAATCAATAGACAACTTGAAGCGCAATTTTTCGAGGCATCTTTCGTTCAAGGGGATCTCAAAACGTCAGTCTGTCGGGGTCATCGAGAACATTTCAACATTTTTGTCGCACCGTGTAGTAATATAGACAGTTTTTGTTGATAACTTTTAAGCGGTTTTTAGTGCGTAGGGTTTTTTTTATATACGTATAACAAGATTTCGAACCGGTATTTTATGTGTCAATTGACCGCTACCCAAATATCTATCGGTTTTCATCCTCACACTTTTTATATCGATGAACATCTAAATCTCTCTCATTTCTAGTAATATATTTATATGTATATTTATTGAATCCGAGTAACACTTGTTCAGACCATGAGTAAATTCAAGCGACAATTTTACAATTATGTTTTTACCTGAACTGGAAATTTTTACATTCTACAGCACATAACCTAAGTGCGTTTATACATCGGCGATAAAAACGTAATAATTCGTGCGCTAATAGGCTTGCAATAACAGCCAGCAAATAACTTATTGTAATCGGTAATGTTATCAAACAGCGTTATTTGGACGGCGAGTTCAGTTGACACAGACACGGACTTAAATGTACGGTTATTTGTCGGTTTCCTATTTGACTTTCACACCGTCTAATAAACGACGGTTGTCAAAGTCTGTGCCGATTTAAATCAAATATGTACCCCGCGTTCAAATCGCGGTCTTAACAAAATGCGTAAAAGCCACGGTTGGATTTAAGTCTAATTGTCGAAAAGTGCCCGTTACAATGACACAGGGCGTAAGGTTTCCAAACCGAATATTCGGTGTACATTTTCCCACGAGTTGTGGACGATTCGATGTCAAGTTTTAAGGTATTTCGTCAGCCCCGCAACTACACGTATCTCCTCGCCGTATAAAGGGATAAAAAGTATGACTGTCCTTTGATGGGCTGGAAGCTCTAAATGCCGAATAAGCTTAGCGGTCGGATGAAGGCCAGATAGACACTAATTCTATAACAAATTCCGCCAATTATCAACCAAACAGAAGATCTACAGCGGCAAATCCTATTGCGCGGGTTTTGTCTATAATCACCTTAGTGATTCCAATAAATAACTATTGGATTTCAACAACTGATAAAAACAAATGCGGTAAGCTGCTTTTCCCCGATGCAGGCGGTTACCAATCGCCGAAGAACTTTGATTACGAGTGCGATGCTAATGGTATTAGGCGAATGCAGAGATGGAAATGCATACGACAAGAGAAGATCATAAGGATAAATTTCATTGTAGGAGGCACGCCGGCGTGAAATTGTCATCTTGGCTGTGAGGGAATTTGGCGAGGTTTTAGTTTTTGAGATGTGAATGATGCAGCTTAAGCCAATTGCGACGACTGTAACCGAATTACACACCCAAATTCCAAAGTTCGATGAAAATATACCGCGTGTTTCTTGCCGCCTCATTATTTCGAATGACCGTATACGCGAGGAAACTTTGGGCCGAATGCAGCAGTCATGAAATATAGTCATTTTCAATCCTTTTAATGCGTATAAGTTAGAAACTCACTATGAATTTAAAAGGCTTAAAAATGAAATTTATTGCTCGAAAGTTAAAAACAAATGACACGATGTTTTGGACTCTCGCACTTGACAATACGGTCTAAAAACATCGTGTCATTTTTTTAAATCTTGAGCAATAAATTCATTTCAAATCTTTTGAATTTATATATACGTAGTGGGTTTTAAAGTTTATGATAATCAATTCTGCACGTCGAAGTGTACAACTACAAATAAAAAAGCACATTTTATTGGCCCATATGAAGTAATGAAGAAGTAATGAAGAAAACGCGAAGAATTTTTTTCTATCAAGTTTATTTATTTCACAATATGTATTTATGTATGTATATATGTATGTATGTATGCATGTATAATGCTGCGTTCATCCAAAAATCAGCCCCGACACACAAAAATCATTTCTTTCATATTTACACAGTTTAGTGACAATCAGAGAGATATATAAACGTCACAGTAAATTCGATAGGTTGAAATTATCAATTATTATCCGTCTTACTTGATTAAAGGTAAAGAAAGACTCGTTATGAAAATAGTTAATTGCATAATGATCGCGAAGGCGGCGCAAACATGAAGCCCGCTATTGGGCTTATCGTTATTCTTCGAGTTCCTCGTAAAGTTTCTTGATGTCATTGGCGAAAAGTTTCCTTAATGCGGGCCGTTTGAGTTTGAGCGTTGCGGTGAGAAGACCAGCTTCAGTCGTGAACGGCACTGTATGCACCTTTATGTTCTTCACCTGTGGAGAGTAAGGAGTCGAGCTTCAGAATTCAGTTTGACATTCAGTTATGAATACATGGATGAGAGGCCGGTATTTCAGTATCGCTTTGGGTTGCGGTAAGCATGTATATATGCACCAATAATTCTAAAACATATTTTGAACGTAATGAAAAATACGTAGTATTCACACAATGAACATTTCTACACTTCCCACAATTCACCCCGCCCGGTATGACGTCACGAGTAACCGGTCATGCTCGGCGGGGCCTTTTACCTGTTCAAATCCAGCTAGACCAGCCTCTCTGCCAAGAAGATGGAGATCGTTGATGATGGCACTGATTACCTTCTATAAAATAAGAGAACATTTTCAATAAAGTTATCATAATACGGTAAAAACCATCAATACAAAAAGAGAAGTGTGTATGAAACGTTTGCTCGAGAGTTTATTTTAACGTTTCGACTATATTCTAATAGGGATTCTCATTTTTCATTTTTCGTATCATCTTGAGGACTCAAGAGTGTTTCGTCAAGATTATTAAACATAACCGAATTTTAAAAACATTTCATTTCTGTTTCATTACGGATGTCTGACCTTTGAATGACATAACCTGGCGAGGTTTCCTTCGATGCGGTTTTCGTGCGCCCATTTCATTAAAGGCAACTCATCTGGTACAATAATAGCCACTGGCCACCTCTACATAGACAAAAAACGATCGTAATAGAAACATGTAGTTGTTCATGCGACAAAATAAGGGGTTAGCAGGGATGTTCTACATACAGTAGACTTTCCACAAGTTGGATCTTTTGGGACCGTAAAGATATGTCCGACTTGAGTAATATCTGAGTTAAATATTATGTATTTCATTGTGTCAAAAAAAATATAAGGTAAAAACATCCGAGTTGAACGGATCCGAGTTGAACGAAGTCTATTGTAACATGTACAACTGGATAGATACCTTCAAACTGCTACCGTCTACAAAAACTTGCATTACAAATTCACTTCGAGAGTAAATAGTTTCAATTCTTTCTGGAGCAACGTATTCTCCCTGAAAAGAGCGAGAAGAAAATGTGGTTTTTTTTTTACAAAAAAAAGCGATCACTGCATCCGCCACAAATGCTCGGTAGGACTGAATGTGGCGGTAGTGTTCTGCAATGTTATAGTATTAATATTTTGCATAAGTAATGGAATCCATTTGATGAAACATGAATATGTTTGAATAACATAGTAGTAATGTGATATGTATATGATGATATGATGTATCGAGGCACTTTCGATCTGTCGAATTGAGCTGGATTGTAACACCCCCAGGGTCGTTACATTTTATGAAGTTGTTCTGCATAAATCTGGGATCGTGGAAGATTTTCTGCTGTAAAACAGTGGAAAATTCACTGTCGTTGCTATAGCGAGTTTATTTTGAGCATTTTATTGGCAACCAACTGCAAAATCGTCAGGAATGGCAGAAAGTACACTGCCCGAGGCCGATCTGGCTCTCAGGGAAGAACAAGTCAAAAGTACGGTCAGCGAATCGGTTGATCCAGTCACGGGAGCAGTCGTTGAAGAAAAGGATACCGTGGCGACACTGGTAAGCGAGGGTGGTACGACTCGCGAAACGGTCAAGACGACAGTGAAGTCGGTAACGACCGGTGCTGGCAGGACAGAACAACGTCGCACTACCACTCGAATTACTAGGACAGGTAGGCAGCAGTTCGGGGCAGGTTCACCAACTATCTAGATATTTTTTTTGGCGACCTTGCATATTTTTACATATCATTATTCATTATCACGACTAGCAAAAGCGATTATGAGATATATTTCAAATAATTAACTCATTATAATTCGGTTGATTCAGGTTACTCCAGTCCACCACCGGAACCCGATCCTAATCCGGAAGCCGATCCTAAAGCGGAAGCCGATGCTAATTATGAGACATTGGCAAATGGTCCCGACAGTTCGCAGCCAGTTGTCAATGGTTCTGTAAAACAGTCAAATGGTAAGAAACCTTTAAATACTCATTTGAAAATTGTTATCATAATAGATGTCTACTTTCGTGATTAATTCAAATGACACGAGAACACTGTAGAATTAACTTTTTGTTTTCAGTTCCGATTTTGAAGAGATTGGGCACTAGAGCTAGAGAAAGCCCATTGGGTGATTGCTGTCGATGTTTCCCGTGTTTCCGATAAGCGAGTACCGATGAGCTCAGACGACTAAGTTTAGAAATTCCGTGACTTTTTTGTTTTCTGAGGTCTGATGTTCAGCTGTACACGATGTGTTTAGACGTAGAAGGAATTTTAGTTGGAATATCGTATTTATCATCACTGTATAAGAAAACAGAACTAAAAAACAAACATAAAATACGCATCTACAACATCTAGAGAAAATATCGGTTCCTTCCTGTTAATGGACCCGAAAAATTTATATTTCAAGTCCATTTTATTGTATATCGCTTTCTATATTTCAATGTTTAATGAAGTGTAACATCTGCCTGAGTTTAAATACACCGTTTCTATCAGTTTTAATACATATATCTATTATCATGTAGAATGTAGTATGGCTATGCGCGAATATGTCTGAAATGGTTTATGGAATATCATTGTGACACATGTTTTTTTATCTTAACTTGTATTTGATATGTGGTATTGGGTCACGAATATTAACGCAAAAAATAATTAATATGTATCTATTCTATTGACACTCATAAAGAGGGTCAAATACTGCTCATTTTCTTCGCGAGCGCTTACCTGTGCTAATTTGAAGATGTTTTTCCTACGATCTATTATTCGGAGACATCCATTCTGAAAATAATCACGATCAGTTTCGAATCATTAGACAATTTCTAGTTTATGAAATAAAAACCACACAGCGAAACGCGATGGAAACAAAATATGTGTAAAATTTATTACTGTTGCATCACACGCATGTTTTGTACATAGCAATTACGTTTATTTTTCTAAATATGAATAATAAATCTATTCCATTTAAACTGAAGCAATTGTTTATTTTGTCTTTCATATCATTTAGTTATGTTTCGAATAACAGCCGATATGATTTTGGGGTCTTACCAATTGCCATTGTCCAATATCTCCCGTGTGGAGCCAGCCACCGTCGTCTACAATCTCAGCAGTAGCTTCTGGTTTTTTATAGTAACCCGGAAATTGCACATTACATTTTAGGCAAATCTGAATCAAACAGAAATCGTTTTATTTTCATTTCTACATCATATAGGCAGCAGGTTTCGATTAGTCTCTACCGGGATTCTGGAATTCTCTTCTGGCGCTTTCTTTTCGACCAGAATACCTTCTACATATTCCGTAATGGCATAATATATAAACCTGATAGAAGCGGCCGGAATACGCTAAATCAAAACCTGCCTTAGATAAGCGAGATTTTAGAGTTAATGATTTTTCTAGTATACCTCGCCTTTGCCATGAATTGATAGATAATTCATATCGGGAACATCAACAAGTTTAATCATGCATACATCGGTTGGAGGACCAACATGCCCAGCTTCGCATTCGTCTGGATGACCCATCGTAGCGATTAGAAATTCAGTTTGTCCATAGCCCTCTATCACCTAAAATAATCAACCGACCTGTTTACCAGATATCGAGTAAAACCTATATAATCTATAATCGTGATGGATACAATTTTAAAAATTCTACTCGGATATCAATTTGACTGACAGTATCCTTACCCTACACCCAAAAACACATCGAGCGAAGTCGATAATCTGCGCCTGTATCGGAGCAGACGAACTCGTCATCAGTTTTACATTTCCTCCCAACAGTTGACGACATTTGCTGAATATGATTCGGTCGTAAAATGTGTTGAACGTCATTTTCCCTCTGGAATAAAGAAGCGACTCAGAGATGATTTCGGTGGACATAAGTAACTGTCTAATTCAATTGGGGAAAAAACGACAATATGAGGACAAAACTACGAGAGTACTTCAAAGTTTCGACTCAATTATAAGCGATTGACAAATTAAGAGTTGAAACTTCAAATAGTATCGTAGTTTTTTCTTCATAATTTTCTTCACATCAGAGGTCATCCATCGAATCGATGATTAAAACATGTAACATTGTTATACTTTACGTTTTAAGATGTTTCATTTTGACGAGTAGACCCCATTTGAATAGCGACTTTTTGAAAAGGTCTTGGTTCACCGACTTCCAAATCTACAATGATTAACAAACGCGATCAATGCTTCGTTCATTAGGAAAAGAAACTCTTGAAATAACGAATAAAACCCACAGTTACTTCTGTAAAAACAGTTTATTGCCTCACAGTTTCGAGGTTCAAACTAAACCTCATCATCAGAGGAACAAACTGTGGGTTTTATTCGTTAACTCTACACTGAGATTTACATCAGTTCACTGCAGTCAACTCATGAAATATTGTCAGATGAATTGCGTACATACCTCGTCATATATACGTGATAGAACACGTGGTACAGTCGGGAAATATGTCGGTTTTAGAGTTCGTATATCGTCCATGAGTGTTCGGGGATCTCCGCTATAAAATCCAATCCTTCCTCCGCATTGTATTACGTTTATCTGATCAAATATATAATAGTTTATCCAAGGCAATAATCTAACGTAAAATGGGAAAGTATCAAACTCTGAATTATTGCTCGACTGACCATATTGAAGCGTTCGTAAACATGAGCCATCGGGAGATAGGATATCATAACACAGTCTTTATTGAGCGCGATGTTCGGATCTTCCTACACGAATAGCAATGTTTTTTTTTTACATTCATGTACATTTAGAAATTCACAATGATTTTCATTATTTCGATAATGCGATAATTCTTACATTGAGGCGGCGGTAAAATCCACCCATTAGTGTTAATATGTACTCGTGTGTTAACAAGACTCCTTTCGGTTCACCTGCAAGATGAATTATAATATAATTTCCGATCTAGAACTGTGAAAGTGCAGTATCATTTCACCCGCTTAAAGATGCAGGTACCAATCTAATAATTTTAGTCAACTCTGAGTTGAAATTAGTTTATTTCCAATGTTTTATCTCGGGGGGTCAGATTTCAACTCAACTATGGAACCTGCTCTTGGAGTCTAGATACCAAAACGTAAATTTCTGTTTGAATGTTTAATGCTTTTTTTGTATTTTAGAGGGATTCATAAGGTATTTATTTCAATATACAGTTCTCTCTCACCCGTTGATCCACTAGTGTAAGATATCGAAAATATGTAACTCGGCGATGGTGGCTGAAAAATTTAGCCACGATATATAAATCCGCTAAGTAAATATTCCACAAATCAATCGGTTACTTTCTAACTACTAGGAATATTACCTGTGGAGCTATCAAGTTGTCTTTCCCTAATTCCTGAAATGGTTTCCAGAAAAGTATTCGTAATATAGTTATACGTACGTAAATCATAAGCTTTAAGGAAACGTTTCGAACTCTTTATATCGTCACAACACGGCGGAAATAGCGTTTCATCAATGGTTATATTTTTACTCAATTATATATTACTAATAGTAAGACGTTCGTGGGGGGGGGGGGGATATAAACATTCTATTACAGAACTTACGATGATAGATTGAAACGTGTATATTTCGATTTCTTTGCTTTCCGCTAATTTCACCAGAGCTTCGCTAAAATCATCGATCAAAATCAGCCGCTTGACGTTTTCGACTTTCTCCGACACCGATAAAATATCCCGGGCTTTCTTCTCATCTTCGACAATGATCGTCTCCAAAAAAGCTGAAATGGAAACAATATTTCCGAATTATTATCCATACGACGTATCTTTTTAGTCATTTTCATTTTCGTCAACGTTCTATTTATCCGTACTTACTTTCTCTTATCATATAAGCGCTCGCTTCGGCGCCCAGAGAGGAGTACAGCGGCACGATAACCATAGAAAACATGTGACAGGCGAGATCCACAAAAAACCACTGAAATTAGACATATTTTACTCAGAGAATCCCACACTAATGAGACGAGGAAGATGAAGTCCGAAAAGTTTCCTTTAAGCAAGAGTTCAATGCTTTAAGCAAATAGTTTATTGATTCGACTATAACATTGAACATCATTTTGGTTTCCATAGACAAGTGGCTGTCCAATATCAATAGTCGACAAAAACCCACAATAAAAAGAAAAAGAAAAAAAATTTCTTTTTATTGTGGGTTTTGGTCGACTATGGCACATCATCTTCTGGAGTATTAGGTTAAAGTCGAAACAAATCTTAAGCTCAAAGGAAACTTCTCGGGCTCTTTACTTTATATCGTCCCAACACGGACATAGTGTTTCATCAATGGTTATATTTGTACTCTATTAAACATTACTAATAACCTATAATAATATGTTAAATTGTTAGGGTAGCCCAATGTTGGAAAGAAGTCAATCGTCCCTTAACAACCGCTGAAACTGTGACGTGGCATTCTCGTAGCCTACGATACACCATAGCAACGGTATCCAGTAACTTTGATGCAGCCATTGCGGACGAAGTCACTACAAAAATACTACCACAATTTACTTAATTACATAGTTATCAAGCAACGATCACAATTTTGTGAATTTGAAATAAGCAAAATACTTTATTTGCTTTCAACGAACAAGATGGGCGCACATTCGAGTTTGTTGTCCTGTTTTCCGAAACTTGGAATCTGTCGAATGAATAAAGGTATATATGATTTTTATGATTCTACACGATATCAATCCGATCAAATCATTGTGTTACATGCGTTTTCATTTATTTCATATTCTATAGTTGTCCCAATTGGGCAAACGAATGCCGATTTGAAAACGTATGCAAACTCATTGGAGACAAGCCAGGTAATGTGTAGCATATGCAAAAACATTTATACCGAAATCAAATCCCTGCGCTAGAATTTGTTTATTACTATGAATACATTTTTTCAGATCGAAATTGGCGCGAAGAAGATTCCAGAGATCTCCTCTCCAGTCAATGAGGCGAAAAAAGAAGAATCATTCGAAGATATTCTGGCCGACATCGATGCACTGTTACGAGATATAGACGACGATAAATCCGACGATAAAAAGTTGAAACCGACGAAAGATCGTATAACTAAAACACGCGATGTTTCAAGTGACTCGGCCGTGAAAGTCGTCAACCTCGCCGATAGAATTGCAGCGAAGAAATCACCGAGGTCAGCCATTCCGGAACGAGCGAATGGTCGCCGACCATACCAGAATCCGAAAACAAAACGCCATTACACGCCTGCTTATCTGTCGCAGTGGAAATCCCGAGACGACCGAGCGTTAGAAATCTTACGAATAGCAGCAGCAGCGAAAAGTCCAAAACAACGAGAATCGCCACGAAAAACGATCGACGACAAGCGCCGAGAAAAACCGAAAGATGTTAAATTATCGACGAAATGCGACACAGTTTTCAAACAGATGCGGCGCCACCAAACTGACGAAGATCCACATAGTTCAAAGTAAAACAATACCACAGATTGACAGAATTAGTGAATATTATAATAGAAATCTTGAAATAGTGATTAAATACATTCCATATCAACGAATTACTTACTTCTGGTCTATTTTTACTGTATATGCCTATATTGGTGCCTTGACCGACAAGATGCCAATCTTTGAGTAGACCTGAACCGAAGTGTTGTGCAGCAGTTTTCACCTCCTGGTAGTTTATCCACTCGTAGGGGCCTTTGCCATCTTTACGTACGCCCAGACAAGGCCCATTACCTAAAAATATTCAACGGAAATTTTTGGATATGTGCATCTGGAGCGGTGTTACATCTTAACATTTTAGATGGATAATATTATTCAGGAAATGTTTAAAAATGAGGAACTGGCTTCCACACAAAATTTCTAATGTAAAATCATGCATTAGTTAGAATCGGAATGATAAATGAAAATGTGCAACCCTATGAAATTCAGTTTCAAAACCGATCAATTAATCAACAATATTTGAACAGACGATTTCCAAGTGAATGATAAAAACCAATATTTGAACAGATTATAGTTTTTTGTAGATTTTAGAATAAAGTTTCATGAATGAAAACGATGCCCGTTTCGGGGAAACAGCTGTTTCTACATTTCGTTTTTCAAAAATTATTGAATGACATAAACATGCTCGCTAACATCTGATCCTCGACCTCTTATACGTAAGAGGAAAACATGTACCTGATTCTCTCAAACCGCGCTCAAATGCTTCATAGATCGTAGTCGCATCTTCAAAGAATATCCCTTTGAGCTGGCCATCTTGCAGTTCGATCGGCACTCTGGAACCTATTTCATCCTATATTAGAGAACGAGAAAATACCATTCCTTTCAGAAACTGGCTATTGGGTTAGTTACCTTATAGTTAGTCCCGCTCGTCTTAAGAAGTGGAATGGGTGCAATATTTCCATTATTAAACACGCATTTCAAAAGTAATGACTGATTATTACTTTAGATTCAATTTTAGAATGTCATACATCATTTTTATTTATCAACAAATCTCTGCATATCGTCAAAATATATAACCATTAGCGAGGATTACAATGGACAGAAACTACGCTCGCTCATTCAAGTAAGTTGTTAGTAAAAAATGCCCGAAATGACAGATGTGAAAAATAGACACAGATGTCGAATTGCCAACGAAGCAATGAAAATACGCTGAAATCACTAACGGCAATAACCAAAGATATCGACAAGCAATGAACTGATACGAAATAAAACGCGATTATTTGACAAAACTATCTATGTGTGTATGATATTGATGAGGTGGCATAATATGAATTCTAAATATAAATTCAGAAAATTTCAATTAGAACAAAGAACGCTGCAACACTTCAGATGTAAGCAACGACAAGTACGTATTTTCATATCGCAGATAGTAAAATGGTCTGTTTACATGATATAGTTCATTCCCATCTTTACAACAGAACAACAAGATCGAGTACTGAGTATATTGAACATGAACAAGTGAAATGATAAATGTATACATGTACTGATAATCAAATATCCTAATTTGGCTCTATTTATACCATTTCATTTCTGCTCATTCGATATGGATTATACTGTACAATATAGACATATAATAACTACGAAAATTTACCTCTTTGCTTCCCATAATTACCAAGTAGTTCAACGTTTGAAATATTACAGTATTATAAGTCTGCACGCAGCACGTATCGATATGAATTCTACTGCAGACAGCTGCTGCTTGAAGTAGTACGTGTTTGTACAATATCAAACTTGGTGGTGGTGGTGACAACAACGACGAATTGATCGGGAGTATATGCATGCAACGCGCGCGTATAGCGAAATTACGCCAAGCAGAACTGCCTGAAGATTCTTCATTCTGCGTATCTAAGTAGAGCTATTTGTTAATTAGTGGACTTCAGATCGACGGAATTGCTTACCAATTCGAATGCCGAGACGTTGCCGGGATCTGGGTGTAGTAGTACGGATTGCGGTTTCGGCTTCATCTGTAACATATAGAGAAATTCGAGTTTCTGATGATTTATCAGATTGTCACCGGGGAGTTGAGGATAGGAATATATCACAATAAGTATCGTTCATTCACAAACATCGGAAAATTTACTGGCTGACTCATCAAGCTTTTAACCACATAACTGTCTGATATCGTTGTAATAAATGTCATCAATTACACACAATGATAGGGGTTAAAGTGAATATTATTGCTACGTGTGCGTACGCAAACCCTCTGTTTCGTTCCCGGTAAGGACACCGCCAAATCAAATCAAACAATATCAAATCTACCTATCAAATAAATAAGAGGAACTATCCCCCTACAAAACAGACATGAAATCCGTGATTCAAATGGCTATCGTATAATAGCTCCATTGATTCTGGGAGACGTTTTTCTATTATGGCGGCAGGATATACCACGAATACGAACCCTCGTCGATTCTTTAATGAGTGTTTTAACGTTTTAGGTTTTAGATTTTCATATTTCAATCATTCGCTGCTGGAAAAAGCCATTAAGCGAACGTAACTGAACTATCAATCGCAGCGTTAACCGGGCAACCAAACGATTTAGCATTAATAAAACCAGGGAAGTGTACTCGTTACACTGGTAAAACTTAATATCCTGAAATTTCAATTTCCGACAAATATTGAATGGAACAATTGTTAATTCTTTAAACGAGGAAGTAATCTTTTTTAATTTGAATTTGAAAGTATCAATAACATATACTGACTTTTCAAAGAATCGACGCTATCCAACTGAGGTCCACAATTTTGTGCTGACGGTTTTGGAAAATAAATATAGTTTTGCTGATCATCGGTTAGAAAATAAGATATGACTCAAGAATACTCTTTCTATGAGTTTGTCGATTTTATCTATTAGTGATTATCTGTAGGCCTCGGTGATTCCCCAATAAGCTCATATACCGCGTATGATTATTGTAGAATATTTTAATAAACTTGAATTCCAATATTTTCTCTTATCATATTATTATGGATAATCTTAAACGACCTTTACTTGACGAAGAGTTCGTAGCTGCGACAAAATACAAGACATGAATTCAGATGTAACTGATGACGCCAGCGACTAGACCGTCAATTCTAAAAACATGCGTCACTTACCTTTTATCAATATATATATAGCTTAGTACACAGTAAACACATTCGAGCGTCATATGGTCTGAATACACTCAATTATATGGAACAGAATTAATGATCCCTCTCGTAAATGTGTATGTCACAATATTATATGCTAGTAGCAGCAATTGTTTTATTACGATCCCGAAATAGGTCGGCCTCTGATTTATCAGAATCTCAATGTTCGGGTACCACTTATCGAATCGATTAAGTTGGGCGCGACCGAAATCGCCGCTTACAAAACTCAGCGGCACTGTGTTTGAAAAAGAGAAGCGATAGGGTGCCGTCGGATGCATTTGGGATCAGGGCTGCCATGATCCTTGGAGAGGGCTGTTGGGCTGTAGGAAATAGTCGGTCTGGGCTTTGACGCCGGTCCAGTCAGATTCCGGGCCCGGCCCGAAATTTGAACAAAACATTTATGGCTACCGTGAGGGGCACATTGACTTGATATTTTGGAAAGGAAAAAAAATGATTAAAAAAGTGTTGAAATGTAAAAAACAGAATCAAATATTGAAGACACTAAGAGTCCTGGCTGTTCTGTAGCAGCAGATTGACCGCCGGCGGCGGGCCGCTGAATGGTTCACAAACAAGTCCAGTATCCATATTATGATAAATCCAAAATCCGCATATTAGTTATACGTGCTTCATTACTACCGAATCAAGGTCGCAGACCCTACGTTTTTGGCTTAATTTGGGTAAAAAGTGAAACCTTAATTAGTTAGGTGCCGACCTTTAAATAACGAGGAAAATGCAAGAAAATGAAACTAAGATAAGAAATCTGGAAAAGAGAAAACTGAGAGGTTGTCGTAAAGTTCTGACAGATCGGTTAAACTTAGATGAAATCCACGACGAGTTAGTAAGTGAAAACCTGCTGTCTTCTGAAGATGAAGAGAAGATTCAGTCGTGCGCCACTCGAACAGAACGACTTCGGACATTTCTGAAGATCCTAGAACATAAAGACCACCCTAAATCTTACAACGCATTCCACCAAATTCTCGTGAAGTATGGAAACTATGAGGATGTGGTTAAAGAATTAGACAACTATGAGCCGCCACCGGACGAAGATACAACAGCGTCTGAGGATAGCGAAAACAATGAAATCAGTGATGGAATGTCTCAATTAAGCATGAAGACACAACAGGAAGATATAGCTACAGAAGAAGAATTAAAAATTGGTACGGAATCCAAGGAATATGCTAAATCTGCGACTGCAGTTTAAATGTCCCTAATGGTTATGCACCAAACCTAACCATAACACTATTCTTTAATAACACTAGTGCCCCACAGTAGAAAGGGGACCTAAACTGCAGTTAGATTGAACTTTCCCTCAATTTATATACCCCAAAGAATATTGATGACCAAAAAGGGTAACATCACGGAAAACAACAAAATCGCATAATCTATTCCCGCTGCAAAAACAATATTCATGCTTTTGCTTCGATGTCAAACAGGAAATAATTATTCATGATTAAAAAGATTTAACAACTAAAAGATAAAAAACATTGATTCTTAAAGTAGGTTTGGACTAAGCCTTTTGAAATCGAGGGATGAGTCCCTCCAATTAAGGCACCAGTTAACCCGCTATTGCAAGACACCAAAGGAAATATGATGATGTTATCTTCAGAAATGTTTTATTTGCTTTTATTTCAAACTTTTTCAAACCGTTTTGATGATTTTTGTGATGTTTCAGTTAAGGAAGTGATTCGTGAATTCAGTAGTGATCCCGCTATATTAAGCAATTGGAAAAGTCTCGGACGCCGTCTATTATTAGATGAAAGTGAGATCATCGTAATTCAGAAAGATTTCAGAGATGACCTGAAAGAACAGAGTTTTCAAATGCTGCATAAATGGACGGAAGTTGAAGACGAAAAAGCAACATTAAAGAGATTGATATCTGCACTGAAAACGGCTCGTTGCAATCGTGTTGCTGGTAAGCCTCTAAAATCATAATTGTCGAGTATACGAGTTAGTCCGGATATTCATACAGTCTTTTTCGTTTTTCAGGAAAAATTGAGAATTGGGTTGAGAGAAGGAATAAGGAAATTTAAAATATCTGAAAATGTAAAGTCAAGAACAAGGAGGGATTCCGCAATAAGTCTAGAAAGGGATGAAAAGTTTAACAAATTTATTGTAGAGCAATGTTTCGGCTATGTTTTGATAGCCATTATCAGCTGATCCATCATCAGGTATTGAGGATGGCTTATAGAATATAGCTGAAAGATTGCTCTGTTGTATATAGTGTAATATGTATTCATCTTAATGGAAATTGTGTATCCTCTCGACCTAGAAAATCTGTGATACGAAATTATGAAAGTCTCAAAATTGTCATAGATTTTTGAACTTTGGTGCTTTGAAATTTGTACGTGTGCCATGCATGAAAGGTGATTGATTGAATAATGAATAAATAACGATAGATATTAAAAATGGATGTTTCGTTCTATTTATTCGGGATTCGAACCGAACCGACTGTATCTCCCGTAGCTCGGTCGGTGTCGGCCTCTAGTGTCGGTTATGCGAATGAGTAGTGTAAACAGCTGTCACTGCCTATTCCCGATCCTGCTGCAAACATGGCTGACGATGCTCCAGCACCAGCTCCGCTCGTTCCGTGGAAGGGTGTCCAAAGAAGGGGCGGGTTCAGGCAGAAAAATGTACATGAGATTAAGGATCATAAGTTCATGGCTCGGTTTTTTAAACAGCCAACATTCTGCGGACATTGCAAGGATTTTATCTGGTGGGTATCTATTTTACTTTCACTCCTCTCCAAACTCCCAGGCTCTCTTGTTGGCTCTGTATCCGCTGCCACCAGCACAGTACCGGCAGCAGTAGTAGTTAGCTCATAGCACCTACGGCTTCTCCAACCAGGACCGCGTCTTGTCAATAGACCACATGGTTTTTGATGTCCATGATGGCACATAAACATGGTCTTAATCCTATTTATTGTGGGTTTTACATACTAGCTGAACGGTGTTTGACTGCACTGCATAATTAGTAAAAATATCACTAAAGATCTCTCATACTACCGAATGCCATGAACCATAATTCTAAAGATATAACATACAATATTAATCACTTGAGAAATTATTTAAGATATTTATGCTATCTATTACTATTAGTGACTTTTTTGAAGTGCCTTTCTTGGTATCAGTGGGTCCGATTCCGCACCACTGATTATTTCTAATTGAGTCATTCATTTTTGGCAGTCCACTCCTGACTCCTGTCCTGTAGAATTTTGAGATCCTTTTGGTTCTGTAGACCTAGTCTCATCGCTGTAACAGTAACGTATCCTTCATTTTTTTGGTCAGATATGAAAAAATTATGTATATATATGTGAGCTTCTGGAAAGGCGAGCGCCATGGGCGCGAAACCTCTTACAGGGTCCGGGGCCCTCCCCATAAAATCTACAAGATTAGATGCATCTACATACATTTTACTGTATTGTATTCTTCAGGATTGGCACCAGGTGCCTACTGTTTTTGGACCATTTCTCCCAGTATACTTGTTATAGGCCTACAAAATAAATAGGCCTTAAATTTTTGTTATTTCCGAAAGATTCATGTTTTCGATTATTGGTCCGACAAATCTCGGACCTGTCCGACCTGCGGCGATGTCACTGCGTAACTCCAGTTAAAGCTAAATAGCAATTTACTGATGATCTGATTCAGTAAATTTATGCCCCTCCATTTTTCATCTCAAACTATTCAAAATTAAATTTACTTGTATGAAAATAAAAGTTTCGATTCATTTTCTTGATGCTCTCTTCGTTTTGTTTATTTATTATAGGGGATTTGGCAAGCAAGGATTTCAGTGCAAAGGTATGTTCATCATTTGCAGTATGGTACGACTGCGAAGTAGAAACATTTTTTACCCTTTGTAGATATTTTGCTGTTTTGTTTATCAACCTCTCAGACTCATATTATAAGTTTGTTTAATAAACAGTTATGAAATGATCATATTAGATTTCTATTGGAAAGCTGTAATTTTTTCAATGTTTAATTAAAAGCTTTGACAGCCGGACATCTCTAGTGCATCTCTAGTAACTCTCTAGTGCCAGCTGGTTGTTAGCTTTACTATTGTCAAGTACTAGTTCAATATTTCTCATAATCGAAATATATATCAATGTCCCTACGACTCCTTGATTCCTTAAAAACACCCTCTAAATGGAAATCGCTTTGAAAGTGCTTGAAACTCGGAAACTTCAATTTTGAGAAATCGGGCCTCTAGTAATTGTATCTAGTTCTTAGTTGTACAGTAGATTATGCCTAAATTGATACAGTTTGGACGAAGGATTTTTTCCAATTACCGGTAAGCGGTTACCGAATTAGAAATCGAGGGTAGTGTATAATTTGCTTACGAATCCACTGAATTAATGGTTTACTGAGATAAACGGTACCAATTTAGGAGGAGGTGATGCAGACACTTCCTCAAAATTTGAAATGTTCTCCTTTAAAACTCCTTATATCCAGGAATGACTGATCTGCGTACATATTTCTGAATTATCACCACCCAAAATTGATTTGATACCGACTCCATTGATACTGACTCGTTATTTGATTGATATTCGATTACTGACGATTAGGGTTTAATTGATATACACTATTTGTGACACACCCAGTTCATTTTACCGCGTAGAAATATCATAACCCAATAGTAGCTACATCGAAATATCTATATTTCAGTTTGCTGTTTTGCCGTTCACAAACGATGTCATGAATTTGTGAACTTCCAATGCCCGGGCGCGGATAAAGGGCCCGACACCGATGTAAGTACAGCCGATACGATTGTGTCACATTTTTATTGAGTTGAATTCCTGGGAAACTAAGATCCGAAGGACGACGACGTAAAGCAAAATTCAAGCGAACAAACATAAACATTATAGTTTCCTATACAGAGTTAGCTGATTTTTCCCTGGACCCTTGTCTTCATACATGTGCATTATGGCTGGGGTGGTTCGGTCGAAGCCTCTTAAAAGCCGCCAGAAAAAATCAAGATCTACCTTTCCAGGATAGGTGAAAGTGTACTTATTGCCTAGTGATCCTGCATCTAATCGTTGTACGATCGATACATCTCGCAATGCATCTCAAAGCCAAATTCTAAAACCTTTCAGCCATTTGAATAAGTGTGAACCCCTAGCAAAATTCCCGGGTCCACCCCTGACAGGGAGAAGTAGCAAATTCCCCCATCCCCTATCGATATAATAACTTTTGAATGTCGTTGACAATGAATGTAAAAATATTCGATTAAAATGAAATTGAGTGATAATCGGTAACTGAGTGATTAGAAAGTGACAAAGATTTCGAAAAATACATAGGATTAGGCGTATTAGTGTTGCCCATATCTAGTTCTCCATGAATAAGAAAGAATAAGGGACATGCAAGTAGCTGGGATCAATTATTATACTGCTCTCTTGTACCATGCCTTGCCTTCTTAAGTTCAGATAAAATATGGAATACTCTGAAACAGGAAATTCGAGCCTAACCCAAGATATTCAGACTCGAAAACAAGAATTTCGAGTTCTTTATTACAAAAAGGGCATTTCTTCCACCAAAAATAGCAAAATTGCATATTTTTCTTGGTTCATCGCTTATCCATTTATGTTGAAAGGAAAACCTTTCAAAATCTGGCACTTACTGCGCATTGACATTTAAAACCAGTCAAAATTTGCGTCCACTTCTCGCTTGTCCGCGAGCGCGCGCGCGCGTGCGTTGTGTATCGCGTTCAGCGTTAATTACTTTCACTCTGCTAGTCTTTAATAGGCGTACTAATGATGCCCATTAAACGTGATTATTCTCTAATGTGTAATGGCCCAATAATAGATTATTAATATGTCAATGATTTATTTCTTTGAACCAAGGTAGTAAGGTTATATTGATCGTTTTACACGACACCGTGGCCAGATTTGTCATTGTGATCGTATTCGACTAATCAGAGAGACCTGTGATGATGTGTACAATTATCGCGTATCGATTATTAAGACGACATGTCTGAAGATTATCCTCCGACAACTGCTGTACGTATTGACTGCAGTATGGATAATCGAGCGGGGTTTAATATATACCTCGTAGGCATTTAATCTTGCAACGACGTTTATAGCGTATCGGGGGGGGGGGGGGGGGTCTACATTCCGCAGCTGTTGACTTCCTTTTGGTACCTCCTCCTCGTCTTACCTGGAATCAGGGATCGATAACGCTGAAATATCGGCTCATTTAGGACGCTCCGGTTCAAAGTCTATGCCGAAATTTGATTAAGTCTCGTGGTTCTAGGTAAATTGAAAGAAGTGGTTTCGGTTCTTTTTCTAGACTCTGTTCGTAGTTTTTCGAGCACAAAATCTCGTCAAAGATTCATATGCCGAGTGAACTTCAAAAGCTGTTTTGAATGAAGTTGGAATGTTGATTAGATTTCGCGTCGCTTTTCCCATCAAATATTTAACTTTCAGATAAAAGGCTTGTGTTGTTCGTTAATTCGTCGGGTCGGAATCAATTTCGGATGAGAATTCGTCGTCTTTTTCCGGCAGCTATTTAACGGATCGGTTCTATCGGACCAGAACAGACGCGTTGAAAAAATGAAGATTTTTTCCAGGACTACATTATTTTTGTACAAGAAGATTTGATTAGTTTATCTCGACTGGCGAACGGTTTTTTCTTCCACCAAATGTCAGATGACAATCATCTCCTTGATGCTACGCTGAATACACATGCAGCCACTGACCTGGAAAACTAAAGAAATCTATAATGAATCAGGGAAATCCCTGGAATTTGAAAAATTACCAAAAACCTGGAAAAATCAGGGAATTAGGATAATGATATTGACCAAACATTTTTCTATCAATTCATGAAAAATGTGATTCAATGAAAAATGAATAAAATCATAACATTTTAAGAAATTCCTTCATATCCACTCTTGGAATTTCAACATTGAAAATACCTTTGTGAATGGGCGAAAAGTGGCGACCCTGACTGAATCAGCGGTGCTTGTAAGATTCGTGGATTTTATGTCATCAACTCAACGCGACAATGACCAGCCTGTCTCTGTAACTGAAACTGATTTACTCTTATCGCGGACTCTCGGACTAGTAATAGATATTGGACAATCTAAGCATTTCATTGAGATCAGTTGATTAGATCAACACACATGGTTTGTCCATTACATCAGTCATGTCAATATCTTGTATATACATGTCTACCATTTGGTTCGATCGTTTAAACCAGTGTCAGACCACAACCACCAGTTGCCTGGCAGTCGGTCGTTTTATAAATTTCCTCTCCAGACGTGTCGTCATTCTCGTTGACCAGCCACACAGAACGCCAGTTATTTCCTGACAGCTCGGTCTGAAATGTTGTCAATTGTTCCTAAATCGCATTCGCGATAAATCATTCAACCTCCTTTTCATTCTTCTTTTACTCTTTCATAGATGTGAGACTACCGTTTTTTTTTCTTCATTTTCCTGGTAAAAAAGAATGCTGTGAAATTGCGTCTGAGAACACTACTTGACATCAACTATTTTCCTTTTTTTTTCTCTTTTGACCACTTACATCTCTGCTCTTTTAACTCTTCTTATGTTTTACTTTTTAAAATTCCTCGGCTACTTTCGGCTTAAGTAGACCCTCATTATCTTCTCAATTTTCCACTATTATCATTTTTTTACAATGACCTTTATCATCCTGGATTATGTGATTATCATACATCTTAAAATCGTTATATCGCGTTTTTGTATGGAATTAATTGAAATAGAAAATTGAGAGCGAAATCGTGTTCGCGAGAATATTATCTTTCGCCGCTTAGATTCTGACCATTGTTTAGTCGATGAGAATATATATTATGAACAAGACGAAGAAGGTTTTCTATAACAATTCCTCTGAAGAAACTTCTTACACAGCGGCGGTGGCTGCGGCCCTGGATGCGATACACTGCGTCGTGTGTTTAGTCGTCGGTTGACTATATTTAGAATGATTTTTTTACGCTGGTCTTTCTGCCGCCGTCGTCGCCAAGGTGATGAATATAATCTTACTTCAGCCAACCGAGCCGTTTTTCGGCTGAAAACTGAAACCTAGACCTTTAAAGTAGTTGCGCGTATCTCAGTTCTGAAAACCGATCTTCTTTACTAAGCTGTACGTGCAGTATGATGGAAGTATATATACGAACGAACGCTTTATTCTAGGAATGTCTACTCTTTCGATGAACTTTTGAAGTTCTGTAAAACAACAACTCAATGATTAGTGTAAATAAAACAAGTATTGAATAACTAGATGGCTGGGTTCGCGACTTCTTGGCTCAGTTGTAGCTTAAGTCAAAAAGTGGTCTTAAATCTTGAGATTAGTATTAGGTTGTTAGATCGGTTATACTAAGATGGTCTCAAGCCGGTCTTAAACCTAAGCCACGACTGTTCAACTGGCACCTGAAAAATTGTCTTATATCTACAGAACTGAGACCGTCTTAGACTGGTCTACGGTCTAAGTCGTGACTACGGAACTGGTATATTTAAAGAACCCACAATAGTACTGAAACATTAACTGTAAATTCAGTTTTGCTGATGTTTTCAGAAGATAACTTCCATCTTCAGAGATTATTCTAAATTCTAAATCTTCATTTTCGTTACCAGCCTCTGTCGACGGTGAAGAATAAAAAGCAACTTATGCATTTTCGACATTTCACTATTTCTCAGCCCTTTGATGATCTATAGTCGTTTTAACGGGCTGATATCTTGATTTCTCTGTAATATTATCTCCATGTGGATTGTTGCTCCGGGTTGGATTTCAATGGAAAATGAGATTTATATTTTTGTTGCCTGATGTTTTGATAGGTATGAACATCAGTTGCGTCTGTAGGGTCTCATATCAAACAACTGTTCAAACACTTGTTGTATTTATTGAGACGCAGTCTACTGGTCATATTTGAATAACCGTCAATTTGAATATATAAATAATATTTGCAAATTTTATCAATAAGCCTCATGAGATATTCCCATCTGCTCGTCTAGTCTAGAATTCTAGAATTTTCTTACTATTTATCATCTAGAAAGCTGTAGCCTAATCAGTTTGTGAATAGGTATCTATCCGGCAAAATCTAAGCCCCCTGTTTCGTACCTGGCTATGCTAGGCTTGTGAAGCCAGACGTAGGTTGACTTACGATGCAATGTGATCGGTTGCAACTGTGTGTGTAGGTCGGCTGCGTTGAGATTAGTTAAACTAAGCCAGTTGATTCCTTAAAAACTCCTTCTAAACGGAAAATGCTTTTGAAACCGCTTGAAACTCCTTTAATTTGACAGGCAGTTACTGAATTAGAAACTCGCCTACAAAACCACCAAATTAATTGTTTACCGAGATAAACAGTACCGATTTAGGAGGAGTCTACTGTAAACAGTACCAAATCTACTGTAATTATCTCATGTAAGTGATGCAAACACTAAACCTGAAATTTGAAATCTTCTCTTTTAAAACTCCTTAAAACAGGAATGACTGATCAGTAGGAACCCTGTTAGTGACAGTCTGCAACTAGTTTCTGTGTCATTCGCAATAGCAGCTTAGTTCGACTGGGAGAGATAGTCAGAACAATAGGAGAAATTGGGCAGCGTTGAATCGGGATTGAAAAATCTCCATTACACGGCATTGATGATAATATAGTGGAAGAAATGCGGTTGTATATTCATCTGTACGGCTGCGATGTCTCTGAGCGACGGTGCATTATCCCTCAATAAAACTTCAAATCTTCTACGCGATGACGTTTGATCCCTTGGATCCCGCGTTTTATCGCCATGGCAACGACCGAGCGGTTTTTGAAGTTCGGAAAAAAAGTTTCGTTCGTCACGACGCGCGAACCTCGGTCAAACGAATACGCCGATAGTTTGAGACGCTCGCCGGGTACGGATCGGTTGCTGTTCCGAAAACGGAGACGTTCTATGCAAGCGAAAATCGACACCTATGACGTGCTGCGATAGCGACGTAGAGGATGGCAGTTAACAGAGCTGCCAATTGTTCCTGATTCTCAGTATTTGTTACTATTTCATAACGAGAATTTGTTTGTTTCATAACGAGAATATGAATGCTGTTACTGAGGGGCTTACTGTTGATTACTGATTAATCAATTTTGAACATTTTCTTTCACTGAAATATTGCTGATAGCACTTTTTAGATTTCGGCTTTGTCATTTTGTGTACTGATTTCTGTGGCTATTTTCGCGCGCGAAAAAAAATACAGACAACGCAGTAGTTTAATGAAGATGTTTGATTTCCCTGGTGAGCGGTTAATTGTCAGCAAGCGATCAATTGAAAGCATTTTCGCGTGCCTAGTTTGGTGGCATATTGTCAGATGTCACCGTTGAACCAGATGTCTCGTAGATGATTCCGTATATCATATCTCAGTCACTGCTACTCGAGTGTACCGCATACGCGTCATTTGATTAGCCTTCTCTTCATTAGAACGCTTTCGTTACGATGTCATTTGAAACTTGAAATAAGCCAATTAAACATCTACGAAGCGACTCTAACTGGAATATGTTTAACCCATTGACTGACAAATAAACATTACTATCATCTCATACTTTACCATTGATGAAGAATACTCTGTCTATGGTTGTGATGATGATACAATATAAAATCTTACACTGATAATGACATCTTATGTCTGAAATTGTTTTTGAGTCACTAGTTTATTCAACGTTTTGACCGGATTCTAATTTTCCTGAAGATGACTATGACAGACCTGACTACGGCTGCTATTTCTACTGTTTTGGGATGTCGCTTATTCCTTGAAATATTGAACCGCTCTCAAAATCGGAATAATTTCCAGTACGTTTTCAATTCAACTATGGTTTCTCTTCTTACTGTGGGATTATATATATATAATTATAATATATATTATATATATATATATATATATATATATATATATATATATATATATATATATATATATATATATATATATATATAATCTTATACCTCGTTAATTGGGAGTGTCGTTGGTCATGGGAAATGGCTGGTGATATTTAATAGGTCACTCGCCAATTACAGGAATATCTCTTTAGAATGGCGAATTGAAACAATCACCATGGCAGCAAAAGTCAGGTCTATCATAATAATTGATATTTTATTAATAATTGATTATATCTGAGATATTGATCTATTAGGCTGATATCATAAATTTCGCAGCCAGATCGGCGGGAAAGCTCCAACGCTGCTGTGGCAAGCAAGGATCTCATTAATGGCAAGCGAGGATCCACCAGGTGTCGCTAGTGGTTGCTCAGTCTTTCTTTTTCAATTTTTTCCTTATTTTTCAGTTTCGAATGAAAATTTTCTCTTGAATAAATGAATTATCAATGAAAACTTACCCATTATGGACACGGGAGCCTAAAAATTCAGTTCAAAATTGATTGTTGAACTAATTCCTAAATGAGTACTTGTCATGCCATCTGGTGGCATAGCTGAAGTTGCGGTTCGGCGATGATGTATTTATTTTCGGTGCTCAGCTTTTTCATTCTTACTCGCAATAATAGAACACGTCATTTTCGACGATGAAATTCTCAGCTACAATAAACGTTAAACGGCGATGGAAAAATTCATGATTTATACAAAGATCGTTATCATTTCGAAATCGATTCTTCGCGAGGAAAAAAAACAATCGAGCGTTTACTTTACGACGGGTTTCGACGTCATTTTACGACGGGTTTCGACGTCGCGTTTCGTCGCGTTTATTGCGAAAATACCGAGTCGTTAAATGATGGATGAATAACGAATATTCATAACGTGAAATCATTTAATCACTTTAAAAAAAGAGAAATTCACCGATAAGAACGATAATGAATGACCGATGAATTTTTCATCACGTGTAACACCCGCTCCTAACGTTGACTTCGATGGAATGAGAAATTTATCACGTTTCGATATTTTTAATTTCTGCGATATTGGCTTCATCATTATTGCCGGTGTGTGTGTGAAATGTGATCACGTTCATTCTTGATGCTGCGATGTGTGCGTCGATATGTTTTTCATGATGTTCGCGCGGTAAAATGATACAAAAGACCGACACAGGCTGAACATGAAAACTAAAATTCGTCGATGCCTAGAAAAGTATCTCATATATTGCTTGATAGAGTCGGCAATGAATAATAGAAATAATAAACTATCAAGTATCAAAGTTATTTTAAATTTGGAAATATATTGAGAGTTATTTTGAGATGCCAATATTGAAGACGTAGTGCACATCGACTCACGCAGAACCCCTTGAATAACGCATTCTAGGTATCAATTTATATAGAAATTATTGCAACGGTTTTTATGGCGATGAAAATTTGTGTGTTTGATAGCAGATTCGCCGCAAGAGGGCGATTGTTTAATTTGAACAGTTTCAGGTTTCAGAAACGGAGGAAAAGTTTGTAGAATAGATTTTCAGATAGATTTCTAAACCGAGGCACTTTTTGTGAAGATGATCAAAAGACTTTCAAATCTATATCGGTACCAGCTACTTCATACGCCTTGAATGAGAAATTGAGTACATGTAAATGAATGTGGTTATTCCTGGTCGAATGTCGAATACAATATCCATTACTTTCCTGTATGTTTATGTATATGAAAAAAAAACATCGCCGACATAGTAGTACATACGAAACATACTATATTCATGTATTTATGTCTTACTAATACAGACAACTGTCAACTAAGATGAAGTATCCTCTTCCCTGGAAGCTATACATCGTTGAATAGTCATCAGACATGCGATAGCGAGTGACCAACCTGATTAAAGCTTCGGTAAGCGATGTGGAAATGACTTGATATTCCCGCCGGGAGGGTATGACGCCTGGGAAAATGGACATCGAAATACATGGCAAGACTCGAAAACCAATTTACATAAATAACCGAAGCAACGGTTATTAACCCTTTCAGAGCTAACTAATTAATACCCGATAGTGCTGGAGATAATTCGAACATTTCTCAAATTTCACCCCAGTGTGTTGAGTAACGGGAATATTGCTTTAGTGCATCTACACCACGGTGCGGTGTATTGTTAGTTACTAATATATATCACTATGATTGACAGGTGCTCCCATCTTTCAATAGAGACAAACACTAATTAGTTATTACATCAGTACACCGCATCGCTGATTTATACACCGCGCTGGGGTGTAGTTGCACTGGATGGGTTAAGCGTAGAACTTACTGTCGCTTACCTCGGAATTCGAACTCTCGAAGCGTCGTGAAGGTTGATTTATTTTTTTTTACAGCACGCGTCAACGCTTTGACATTTTCTGATTTAAGTAAACCGAGATGTCTGTCGGTATCATCGATTATTTGGTGGGTTGTTCTGAGACTGATGGTCCCGGCGGATGTCTTGACGTTTTCATTTTATCGCGGTCGAAATTCATGGAAGTTTCAATCGTCGGATTAAAACGTTCTCGGAACGTGCATGTCTCTGTCTGTGCGTGCACCGCATTGACGTCATTAGGTTTTCCGCTATCTCTTTTTAAGATTTATGAAACTGCTGCCGCGATCCAATTCCACAATCGCTAGCGTCTACTTCTAGAGTCGCTATGGAATTGGCTGCATAAGCGGATGCTAAATAAGCTAAATGCTGAATAAGTGAATTGAGTTGCTAATGCTAAAAGCGGCATTCGCACTAAGTTATGTTATGTAGAACGGTCTAGATTTAGTCCGTTTCAATTTAGAATGGACCGATGGACCGAGTGTTCGTACTAGCAAAAAGTCCGTTCTGAATTAAGTCGTTGCAATTCAATCAAGTCTGTTCAAAATTATAGAATTAGCGTCCGTTCCATTATAGAATTAGCAAATGTGTTCATCTGTGCGAGATGAAATAAGATATATATATATATATATATATATATATATATATATATATATATATATATATATATATATATATATATATATATATATATATATATTCAATAACAAACAAACAATTCTGAATTTTAGAACGGATCATTTCCCTGTGTGAATAGAAGCTATAGGTTCTATGGATTGTTTGAGGTACAAGCCAAAATGAAATGGACTAACTAGCTTTAGTGGGGCAATAGGTGGGAAGTTGTGGTTCCTTGTTGCATTTGACTGATGTGGATTTCTTCCCTCTATCTCCCTCTAAGCCAATAGTGTCTTTGATGGATTTTGAAAGGTGGAGGGGAATCGTAATCTCGTATTCGAGGCGCCTCTAATGCTCGTTGAGGTTCGTAATGCTTTTCTACGCTGTTTTGATTTTTCATCTTTTTTAACGCGCTCAAACTTCCAAATTAAATTTCCCGACTGTGTCGTCGCGTGAATGCGCCACGGGCGACCGACGGAAAACACGAATTTGTGTTTGAAAAATTTCAAAACGCGATTGCCTCAAGGTGAATACAATGACATCATCCAATCATCATTTTACGGCCTTTGTCATCGGAATCTTTCAGCAAATTGTTTCAGTTTTTTTTAGTAAGTCATTTCATCGTTCCGCTTTGTTGCTAGTAGTTTTTCCCCTATTAGTAGGCCTCAAGACACTCTCCATCACCATCAAGGTGTTGAGAGTTTTTACCTATTTTTAATGCACTTTGGTAATATCTAAAGCATCAGTTAGCACATTACTATCATTAAGAAAAACCCACAATATCAATTTCAACAACTATTATGGTTTTTCTTACGGTTATTATGTTCAGAGTTTATTAGAAAATAACAGTCATAGTTGCAATACCAGGGGGTTAGTTATACCAGGAATCTCTCATGAACAGATATTAACAGAGGACAAAATCAGACATAAATTGTTTCAGTTGATATTGTTGATTGATAATCGATGATATTCATCTAGACTGGAAATAGTTTCAACTATTTACAGTGGACTCCGCTCAAGTTGGATCTTTTGGTACTTTAAAGACTTAAGTAATATCCGAGGTAGATGTTATGTAAAGTATCACAAAAAATATTTTTAAAAAGTCATCTGAGTTGAACGATTATCCGAGTGGACCGGAGTCTACTGTAGAACACATAACCGTTGTATATGTGAGAATGTCAAACACAAGACCCAGTTTCACAGTTGTGAATTAAGATTTGACTCGGAATTAACTCATTGGAAATGAACTAATCTTAACTCAGAGTTAACACTAACTCGCAACTGTGGAACTGAGTCCTGGACGACATTTTCTATATCATGGATAGACGTCAACCAGAATGAACAAAATCATTATTATCGTACGTTAGTGAATTCATGTCAGGTTTCAAGTCTATCAATGGCCTTCATTAGTCGTGTCGACTCCATCAGTCGACTCCGGTCTCCAACTGTTCGATAAAGCCATATCCATGACAGCAGCCGCAATCGCACAAAGACTTGGCCCTGGTCAAACTAGCCCGGATCAGACCGAGTCAAATATTGTCCGTGTCTAATTAGAAAGCGCCGTTCACGCGTAAACCACTGACTTGATTTACTAAGATATTATCAAATGATGCAGTGGTTAGTGAAACGAGTCACTTCTGGAACCAGGTAGCATTCGCACATGATCATTTGACCAGTTTTTAATAGGCACTGGCCAATTTGGTAGCAGTGCGAATGGTCAAATCTGGCATCAGCAAAATCAGGCCCAGGTCAAAAACATTTGTGCTATAGGCAAGCCATATTCGAACGGTGCAGCAAATAATGCATTACTGTTGTTGTTTCTTGTGGTATCACAATTACGAAATTGGTTTTGATGAAATCTCGTATTTGATATTAATCGACGGTTCGTGAAATTGTTTGAAACTGATCACATTTACCGATGATGTTACCAGTCGCGTCAATCGAGTTTACCCGCGTGCTATCCCTTGTTCGCGTGTGATCTGATTGTCTGAGTATATAAGTCCCATTTGTTCGATTGTCTGATTATCTTTGTCTAGAGATTGACCGCGACATTGTAGAGAATACTTAGGTATAAATCTACACAAATGTTTGACTGCTCGTTCACATCACTGTCTCTTGTCGCCGAATGTTGCCGTCTTTGTTTATCCGTTGTACATCCCCCACGCTTAATTTAATTCCCTCATACAGTTTCGATGAACGTTTAACCTTTAATTCGACATTGAACTTCAGGTCGTTGCAGTTTTGATTCTGAATCACTTTGACTCGGCTTGAAGCCGGATGTAGTCGGATAGTGTTAATTGATCACCGTGGTTCAGCCATAATTTAGAACAAAATCTACTTTCAAATCTTTTTGAAAATATTCGTATAGATTTTGTTAATGAAGCCATTTGAATTAAATTCCGCTATCAGAAATGGAAAATTCTATTTTTCCTCGTCGCCTCAATCATCGGTATATTTCAATGAGACAATAACAAATTGTCATTGATGAAATGATTATGAATATTATCTGTAACAATTGTGCGTAGAATCAGAAACCTGCGACATCATGTGTCACTCTCTATTCAGGATGTTTATGAACGCTGCACACAGCTGCTCGGTATATCACTGCTGGTGGTACAGATGCTTTGAGGGGTACTGTTCCTGAGGTACCAAAGCGGCGGTACATCTGCTAGGCGTATTTCATTATATCCTGGCAGTGAAAGTATAAGTAGGTTCATAGAGTGTGTACTGATAATTGTTGATAAAAATATTAAAATCATTATCGCCCGGTATGGGACTCGAACCCAGGACCCTCAGGTTAAAAGCCTGATGCTCCACCGACTGAGCTAACCGGGCTGACTGACATGCTAGCATTCCTCCATAATTTCGATACAAGCTTATCCTTCACTTTGGTCTTAAATTGTATGTTTATTGGTCAGGTTTGAGAGTTTATAAACTTCGTGTGCAGACCTGCTGGTTGTCACCTTCTCATCGATATAAATCGTCTATATTTTACTGACTTCATGTTGATGAAGCTTTATAATGACTACCGACATATACCATCGTGTACAAAACCACTTCATTGCTTTTAACAGTTTTTATTATTTCGCTGGAAAGTATGACCGGATATCTGCGCTGTTAACATCACTTGTTTTAATTGCTTCACGGTTGGAAATGATTCGTTATGCAGTTGAATATCGCGTGCGGTTTGGAGGACGTGTTGTGCAAAACAACGCGCTTGCGGAATACATGAATACACATGACTTCACGCGTGCACCGACTGAAAACAATGCACAACCGAACATTTGAATTCAACTAGAATCACTTAAAAGATTGACTACTTATATATATTTTATGCATGGACGTCATTAATTCTGTCTGCATGCTTCAATACGAACACATTAATGTAAACATTGAAAAAGAGATTGTAGATAATAGAAATGTATATACTGAAGTGATTACTCCATTAGCATATATTATAGATAGTGGTTACAATATACCAGGGATTGTAATCCTGCGTTAAAAAGTGTAGATCAGCGGACAGTGGCTCGAAGGTTGATTAGAGCATGCAAGTATAAACTAGAGTTTATATGTCCATGGTTAAAGTTAACCAGTGGATAGTTGACATAGTGACAATGGCATCTATCCATCAGTTATCTTAAACCAAGTTTTGAGCAACTGGCCCCAGTAATGTCTGGCAATTGTTGTTATAGATACGGATGTATTTTGGAGGAAAATTTCAATCAGCTTATCTAGCTTATTGAAAGGGGTTATCAATTGATATCTGGCTATGATCCCCCACCGCCCCACGCCACACCCCCAAATCCCCTCCCCCCTGACATAAAGAAATCTTATTGTGGCATGCAAGATGATATCAGTTTCGAACAGTAATCTTGAAGAGTGAGCTAGCTCAAGATTTTATGGAAATTTGATAAGCTAGCCACACCCACCACTTCCTCTTTGCCAGACATATATTCTTGAATTTTTTCTTGTGGTATTTACAACTTTAAAATTAAGAAAGCTTTCCAGCTAGACTTACCCCTCCGAGCTTCTTGTATGTAAAGATGTACTATGCAAGCTGATCTAATTAAGTTTCATTTTCGACGGCTATTGATAAGATGAATGATAAGCATTCGGCATATTTGGGTTGAACTAGGTTTTGTTCATCCAAGTTTCTTCAATCCTGTTTTAACATTCCGTGTAACCTGACAAGAATACTAGATGTGGCTGTTAAAGAGTGTATCGCCGTAAGAAAGTGCCAGTATTTTTCAAAAAATGCAGTAGTTTCCCATGAGGAATCAGCGAGGAAATGAGCAATTTCGAGTATGTTAGTGGATCAGTTACCGGTTCATTCAACTGTATTTGATAGTGATTGAACGCCGACTATGACCGGCACAAAGGCCTCATTTGCGATTGGAAATAATTCTATTGGCATCGGAGAGACGTCGGAGCATCCGACGGAAAGACGGCGACAGGAAAGAGAAAACAGTTCGTAGATTGAATTCCGTCGACATAAAACGTCAACAACGATGAAGTAATCAGCTTGTCGTGATTGAAGTACAATTAACCATCAAATCTACATCAGCAATGTCATCTTCTACTAACAGAGCATTTGCTCTAGTAACCTCCCAGGTCAACATTTACAAGTTCTACCGACTGAGCAATTTTTCTTATAACCAGCCAGGTCATCCTCTACATCTTCTACTGACTGAACTATTTCTCTTTAAGCCATCCAGCTTATCATCTACATGTTCTATTGACTGAACCACTTCTGACTTCTAGGAGAATAGTTCAGTCAATAGAACTTGTAGTTGAAGACCTGTATGGCTACTAGAGAAAAGTTCAGTCATTTGAACTTGTAGATTATAGGGATCTGCTTTATATTTTCTGAAAACATGGGTTTAGATTCTGAATCTTTACTTTCAAGTCAAAATAGATTATTTCTCCAGGTTGCATTGTGATACAGTTCTCTGGATATGCGTGTAGGTTTGTGCGTTGCCGGCTAACCATCATCTCAATGGGAAAATTCATTAATAATTGAATGTTGAATAAGTGCAGTGATCAGAACTTCAGGAATGGTTATCACTGAATATTTTATTACGCTTAAACTGCCGAACGAGTCGTTACGAAGTCGAAATGTTTGATATGGATAAATTGTTGTTTCGCGTGTCTCACTGAGTGTTACCATGGTCACTCTTCAAAGTGGTTTTACTTGCGCTGGTATTATCATCATTGCCGCCACAAAGAGTTCAGAAAAAAATTAATCATTACTAATAGGAAAATATGTTTATCTCGATTTGTTGTTGTCGGAGGAAAGTGGCAGGGAAGCAAGAATGGTTGTTTAACCCTTTTAGTGGATCTACACCGCATGGCAGGGTATAAATCGGTGATGACTGCTAGTACACCGCATCATGGTGTATTAATGTTATCAGTAACTAATTGTAATTAGTTTTTATCTATTGAAAGATGGAAGCACTTGTCAAACAGTGAAACATTAGTAACTAACAGTACACCGCACCAGGGTGTAGACGCACTAAAGGTCATCCCCAAAAATTAAAACTTAAATTTAGTGCTATCTGCTGCTATATCAGTCACATTATTCACTTTTTTATAAAGCAATTGTCTGTAATGATAGAACATGATGTTTTTCCGGGGATTTTTGAGGGATCACCTAGCTTCTCGTGTCTAATTATTCGAAAGCTAGTATGGAGATTATTTCAAATTCAAATCTATTGATGCTGTAATACGCTATATGGTATATAAATCCAGATAGTATTTCGTGGCAGTTTACTGATGATGCTAGCTTCCACGATTGATTGGTGCCGGACTCGCGGGCGGCGAGTTGCGAATTAAAGATGTGTCCGATAGAACTGATCATTCTTTCATCGCGTCAAATAAATATTTAAAGAACTGCTCGTCATCGTTCTAGTGCCGCATATTATTAGTCTTTGTGATTAGGACAAGATTCCAGAAAAAATGATATGATAGCTCGCTCAGTAAATAGCGTACTGAATGTCATTTTTCGATCAACTTATGTTCCAATGTCTTTTCCCCGTATTCAAAGTTAGTAAGGAACTTACATTATATACATATATATATATATACATATATATATATAAATACATATATATATATATATATATATATATATATATATATATATATATATATATATATATATATATATATATATATATATATATATATATATATATATATATATATATATATATATATATATGGGCAATGCTTGGAATTTTTGTCATCTATTCTTCGTCGCGATCGATCATTCGTACGCGTATTACGCATTTGAATATCCAAATTATCGAATAATTTTCGCCCGCAGGGAAATAGACAGCGAACGGTGGAGACGATCGTTTGTCGAAATCAGCGTCGAATTTCACTTTTACGTAACGTGAAAATCAATTCCGAGTCTGAACCGAACTGGGAAGGAGGAAACCGTCTGAGCTAAGTAAAGCCGTTGATATCAATCTGGTGAAATCCTGGTGATTCTGATGTGCTGTAAATGCCTGTGTTACAATGGTGCAGGATTTGCTAGTAATGCACGATCCCCCCACTCCCCCCACTCCCCTCCCCTGATTAGTTTTCTCCTAAATGTATTGGCAACCCGGCTGACTGAAGATTCCCTTCCCTTTATCTATAGCAACATTCACCGACATTGATTGCGATCAAAATCTAGTTCTCATTAAGCTTGTGACGGACTAGGCGAATATCTTAGTCGTGTCATTTGCCTGCGATTGAATCCAGGAGACCAAGACTGACACAAGCGAATCACTGATCAGATGATTGAATGATTCAGTATGCATTTTTTTCGCCAAACTTTTATTCAACGGAGGTGATGTACTCCTCATATCTAGTAATGACTGATCTGTAGGGACTCCAGTGAAAATCTTGGTGCACTCGGCAAAAATTGTAAATTGCCTAGTCTCGTCACGTGCTGTAAAAATGACATATGACCAGATGCTCGTCACGCCGAATAAAGCTGCTGGTCTCATCGGAAATGATGACACGTGTCGACGAACGTTTAGCTCGACCGACCGAACCCTGGTTATTTTTACGCCCGTTGCTGGTCGCGCTGACGATCGATTCGAACCGTTTGATACGTGATCGGCGTGTTCGATTCGTCGGAACCCCGGATCACCGGATCGACGTACGACGGCACTAGTAAAACGACGACTACGTACGTCATCAGTCAATCGCGAATCGATACGACGAAGTGTCCGCGAGCGAGCGAGCGATCGCGCGTCGCCAGCTGAAGACGACACTTCGTTCGTCATCCCCGGCCGGATATTGTCCGACATTACGAACGAAATGGCCATCATCATCGTCGTCGTCGTCGTCGTGCAGCTGTGAAACCGAAGACGTAATGACTTTAAACGACTCCGCTAGGACACATACGTTCAGAAATAGCCGACGTGAGCTGTTGATGAAATAGTCGTAGATGTCATCGCCGGAAAATCCGTGTGCCCCTCAGGCGTGTGATTCGCCGATGTTTTTGAATTTACGAGCGGCCATGTGCAATTCTGCCCGTTTTTATTGCTGGTTATGATATCGCGGGTTTTTATTTGCTTTCGATAAAACAATGTTAAAAGTGGTCATAAAATTTAGACGGGAGAGAATGTGGTTCTAGTCGTAGTACTTGACACCATCGATCATATTAAAAGCCATCGTTCTAAGTATTGTTTCGAATGTACTCGTTGTTACCGGAAAAGTGTTCTTCGTAATAATAGCCATGTTCGCACTGAACGTTTTCAATTTAGTCCATTCTAATTTAGAATGGACCAATGTTCAAAATACTGAAAAGTCCGTTCCTAAATTGATCTGACCAATAAGACTGATCCAGGTCCGTTCTAAATTTTAGAACAGACGCGTTATTGCCTGTCTATCAGTTTTGCATCAAGCTGGACCACATCCTCCCTCGGTAGGGATTCAAACATGATGGGATCGCTCTAGACTCAGGCACAGCACGAAACCCTGCCACACTAGACCGGGTGCATGTGGATTTGTCCTGATAAAACTGGCAGCGCCAATCAGATTGCTCATTGCATGATCAAGGCAAATTTAACGATAAACTATAACTGGAAAAACCCGGGCTATAATAAAAAAGGATTTCTGATTGGCTAACATTGACATCATCTAAGCTGCACATGTAGCTGCGCTATCAGGCTAGGGTGGTAGGGTTTTGTACCATAGCAGTCTCGGTGTCATTAGGTTCGAATCCCTGTCGGGGAGGATGGCAGTCCGTTTCAGGTATGGGCCAAATCAGAGTGGACTAACCAACGTTAGTGTGAATGATGCATCTCATGAATAAAACCTGTATGCGAGGTCTTCATCGGTATCTTCATAGAAACACTGCCTGTCCCTCACAGCGCCAACAGTCACCTCGCAGCCTGTCCCTCACAGCGTCAACAGTCACCTCGCAGCACAGCGACAGAGGGCTCAGTACCGACTAAACAAACTTATCATGCCATGTTCGCTTTTCATTTAGGATTTTTTTCTCCAAGCGGACGTTATCTCTATTGATGCCTTTAATCCTATTATCGCAAATGGGTGTTGTGCATCTTACAATGTGACTGTATCGATTGTCTTTTCGGCTTAGGTTGTGCAGTGTTTCTGTTATCTCTGTCTATCTCTATCTGTCTGGTCTCGGCTATTTATTCTCCCTCTATCTCCACCGGATTTCTATTCTATTCTGTATTATTTAGTCTGAGCTCGGCAGCTATTGTTAAAATGCCTTGTCTCTCATAGAGGCATTTACATGTATACAATCCGAGCAAATACCTAGTGGTTTGTTGTTAGTTACAGCCTCTTCTCATCAACAACTTCGGTAAATGAGTAGAAACTGACAGAAGTTTCATCGTGGACTCTAGTCGATGGTTTCATTGTGGACTCTAGTAGTCCATGGTTTCATCGTGCGTGGACTCTAGTAGTCCATGGTTTCATCGTGGACTCTAGTAGTCCATGGTTTCATCGTGGACTCTAGTAGTCCATGGTTTCATCGTGGACTCTAGTAGTCCATGGTTTCATTGTGCGTGGACTCTAGTAGTCCATGGTTTCATCGTGCTTGGACTCTAGTAGTCCATGGTTTCATCGTGGACTCTAGTCGATCATGGTTTCATCGTGCGTGGACTCTAGTAGTCCATGGTTTCATCGTGCGTGGACTCTAGTGGTCCATGGTTTCATTGTGGACTCTAAGCCATCGTTTCATTAATAACTCAATTTCCCTAGGTTGTTATTTTCCCCGTTATTGGAAATAAACGATTCAGAACGCTGCCCGGCGACGTCGTCAAAAACCGGTTACGACGTTTACGCATTTTTCTCAGGACCCGGTCGATATATTCGTCAAATATAGACGATATAAAACCACGCGAACACGGAAAATTCATCTAAATCAAACGTTTGATTTTGATGGCGATATTATTCATTAACATTTCACGATAACCAACGATGTTCTCGACGACGTTCTCGACGACGACGATGGACACGGCATTGATTTTATTGATTAATTACCTTTGAATCATGTTATACCGGTCAGTGAACAGGTCATGTTAGAGTACGCAATCAATTTGTCATAACATCAGAGTTATTCATTAACCGCAAGCGTTTTTAAACTGGGCCTGATTTTGGCCTGCGCAAGATTGGGCCCGGGCCAACAGTTCACAATGTTGTGCCTATTTCCAGCGTCGATGAATATCATCATGAGAAACCTACATTATCAATTCAAACGAGATATCGTATTTCAGATAAACTCTGAACATAGGTGGAAGTATACCACCGAGAAATGTATGAAAAAAACAATAAAGGTCGTTTCAATTGATATTTTGGGTATTTCTAAACGGGTTCACGTCTTGGTACGGGCTGAATTTGGTTTAAGTAAAAACGCCGGACTAGAGATTTTTCATCGAGGATGTCACGCTGTATCATAAAACCATGCATTGCATGTGAACTAGTTCTATTGATCTATTGGTTAGCGCGCTTGCTTTCTACATACACACTACTCTTAATCATTACGCTCAACTTTTCCGTACCGGAAGAGATTTTTAAATCCGTAAGGATCGATTAAAAGGGACTTGACGTTGGATTCGTAAACTTTAATAAAATTTCATGGCCGTTCGTCCGAGCGATCACTTGAGTTGAATTCATTGATCGGCAGTAGATGAATTGGAGCAGATATTGAGATTTTATTACATTGAGATGATAAATTTTATTATAATTATCATTATTATTATTATTATTATTATTATTATTATTATCATGCCGATGATAGATAGTTGTTTACGATGAGGAGAGAATCCCACAATGATAATAAAAAGTCCGAAAATGAAACTTCGAGATAGTAGTTTATTTCAACGTTTCGACTATATCCTAATAGTCATCTTCAGGAATACTGTATTCCTCGAGCTAGTGTAGTTTATTCAAGGTTTTTTCGATTATATCCTAATAGTCATCTTCAGGAATAATGAATACAGTATTCCTGAAGATGACTATTAGGATATAGTCGAAACGTTGAATAAACTACTATCTCGAAGTTTCATTTTCGGACTTTTTATTATCATTGTGGGATTCTCTCCTCATCGCGTCAACACGGATATTGTGTTCTACCTATCGAGATAGTTGTTTACTTTTTATCCGACGCCGGCGTCGCCCGCGTCGTCTCTTTAAGATTGCAAAATCTCTTCAACAACGTTCTTATTATTATTAAATCTACTCGAACTTGATGAGAAATTAAAAGCGTGAAATGATTGATCGATCCGTTTTGCGGATCTCGTGCGACGTGTAAAATATCGATGACCTGTATGTTTCAATGTTTTAGTCATTACGTCGGAATTGATTTTCTCGCACGCGACATTTAAATACTGTATCAAAACTTCGGGATAGATAAGAATTATAAATGACAACCCGGGATAATAGAACGCCCCGAGGCTCGTCGCGATCGAGAGTCGTCGAATGTTATTGCTTTCTACAGCAGAATCAAAAATCTTTTCACGTTTATTCTCATTCTTGTCAATAACATGGAAATTAACGTCACGCAAGGTATTGAAAATAATAGCCGTGATCACACGATTTTTTTTTTTTACCGAGGCAAAATTTCATACCATTTGCATAAGTACCAATTTACGCATCCCTGCCTGTTTGACGCAGGCCAAATTTGATATTACCAAAAACAACCAGACCTGTGCCAAATTGTAGCACAGGTCCAATTTTTCTGTGTGAATACTAACTGGTTCTGATGAAGTGACTCCCCTCACTTGCCATATAAGCATATTTTACCTGGGCCAAGTTTGGCCTGACTAGATAAGGGTCAGGCCAATCATTCGTTCAAACTGGCGCCAAATGGGTCCGTGGTTGACACGGCCCAAGCCAGTTAGTCTCAGACCTGATCCTAAAGATATTCTGAATAACGATGATATCGGATTAGAATTTTAAGCACTCAAATTAGAACCCGGTATTATAGGGACTGGACTGGAAAGGGTTAAGTTTCTAATTCGGTCACGTATATGGAAGAGTATTGCGTAGGAAGTTTCCCATGCTGCGATGGATTAATAATACAGTCTCGGTAAATGTGTCGGATATGAATTTTCATTTATGCGATCAGTGCATGTTTTGTCGGTAGGTTTTTTTTCGACAAGCTTTCACATTCATTTTGGAGATGAATGCCGAACATAACTCCTGATTCTGATGAAGTAATATCATGCATATTGAAACGCCGACTATTGATTAACTGTCATCGTCGACGGTCACACTCTGTGAAACCTTCGTCGGCTTAGAGGCAAAAATTAGTTCGTCCATCATCCTTAAATCAAAACTGGATTTGCCTGCTGCGACCAGTTTCGCTGTCATTATCCCACGTCTCATATGCGCTGTTTAAATGAATGACTTTAGCCTATAGGGACAATATTATCATACAAACAGCTTAATTATTCATTTTCGCAATTCCTTTCCATTCGGCGTGGACGCTCTTTACCATTTCAGTGCATCTACACCGCAGTGCGACGTATAAATATGTGATGATCTATCTTTGCTACGGAAAGATGGCAGCACCTGTCACACATGTTGGAATATCAGTAACTAACAATACGCAGCACTGCACTGTAAACACACTACAGTGGTGTGCCTGTTATACAACGCTCTGGGGTGGATTTTCCATCACTTGAGGGTAGCGATAAGTTAGCACTGAAAGGGTTAAATGTTTATATGACAGCTCTCCTCCATAAGAGAAAGATCCGGCTCTAAAAATCTGAAATCATTTAAAAAAAAATTAAACCGCAAATTGTCAGCCACATTTTCTGGTGGAAATTGTTTTTAACGCGATGTTATTCTATGTAACCGGTGGTATCGTGTTTCTGGTATATACCGACTGCAGCCTTTTATCATTTCATATTCGAACGAACGTTGATGACTATATTTTATACTTCAGTCTCACTTGATTTATCGCTATTGAAGAGTGACGGTTGTCACGGGACCAACTGATCGCCCGACCGCGCGGTGTATTTACGCCGCGCGATTGATAGAAAGTATCTGCTCAAATCACTAATCTTTGTATTACATCATCGCGGCCGCGTTTCACCGATATATATCATCGCAAATTCTGGTATTTGAGGAATTTTCTTGCTTGCGTCGCGAAGAATAAAATCTACGGATGGGTAGCCTGTACTAGTAATCGCTGCCATCTCCGAGGGGTCGCATGATGCTACTGCGATGGGAGCCAGTTTCCATGGTAACTGAACCGTACTGATAGGGTGTCGTCGATGTGAATGACGCTTGACAAAATTGTCTGATTCCAGCAGGTGTCTTATGAAAACCGCCGGAGCATTGTTATTTTAAATTTCGAAATCCATTTCGCATGCTCATGGCTGCTGGATGATGATGATGATGATGATAAAGCCAGACCTGACTACGACAACTATTTCAGAGTAGTTATTGCTCTTTTAACAGCTCAATTACTCCTGAAATTATCACTCAAATTCAGAATGGTTTCTCGTTCATTTTCGACTAAACTTCTGTTTCAAATGACTGGTAGACTGAAATTAATCTCCGTCAGTTAATGAGCAAAACCCTCGTGATGGTTTCTCCGATGATGAAGTTAAAGTCAAAACTTGTCGGAATAAACCGTTAAATCCTCGACTGTGGGTTTTGCTCATTACTGTTTTAGATGTCAAATTGTGGTGAAAACTACTATATAAAGAGGTAGATAACAAGATAGACAGTTCTGTGGTTTTGAATAGAAATATAATACACGCGTAATTGTGAAATTGGATAGAAATTTAATGAGTTATGAGTAGTTTGAAGGAGGCGCTCGTTCACTTTATTTGACATCGAAAGAGGATACAGTGCTGCTGCCAATATCTCTCTCAAGGTTGAAATCACTAAAACCACTGATGTAGATCTATTACTGCAATTATTGCAATCGGTAACCTACTGAATAAATTGCATTGAAGAACTAGATGTATATTTTATTGTCCTTTTTAAAAGTGTTTGATGGAGGAGCTGTTCTAATCAATATCTTAGATACTCATTTAAGGTTCATTTCATGTATCATTAATTTCATTATTAAACAGTGTCCAAATTTGTGCCTACTCGGCCCGGGCCCGTTTGGCACCAGTATGAACGCTTGTTCCGGGCCTAATTTGCTCATGTCATCCGATCGTGGCTTATCTCCCCACTCTCACTACTCCTTCCCTCCCTCCCTCTTTCTGGATTTGAGTCAATTAAATGTTTGATTGCCGTGAAATATTGATTCATATAGATTGTCGCAACCTGAATATTATCGCGCCCGCTTCCTGCTTTTAGTAGGTTGCGTGGAAATATTGTGGGAAATGTGTCAGAAATATAGGAAAACAGGCGGTGAACAGGAAATCCATCGAGTGACAATATGACGCTAATGTAAAAGTATATACGCACTTTTTTCTCTCGAAGTTGATTGAATGAACTGCACCGCCGCGCAGTGTATTATATCGTAATGTGGCATGTTTTTCCAGCAGCGTATGAAATTTTAATGTACTAAAAATTCGACGAAAACCGATTATCGATTCGAGCTGCTGTCAACACGTTTGCTTATCGATGTGTCGATACCGCAAGCTGTATCTATTAGCCATAGTCAGCGACAGATTCCGTAGATATCGACCAGATATGTGCGTAAAAAGTAGTTCTGTAAATTTGAATTGCAAACGAACGAAGAACGAGCATCGTGTATTTTATCTTTGCTATTGTTAAAACTCAACCCGTACTTTTCCGCTTCACTTGACAAAAATGTTGATTAAATGACAAATAAATCTGTTATTTCATCCGTTGTGTGTTTGAAGTATAATTCGGTGGTTGATTTCGCTCAGAGGCGAATCCACGGCCCGATATTGATTATAGCGCCAAAGAACAGGGAATAGTAAGGCACTTTTTAAAAAAGGCAAATTATTGGATTCATCAGATTTGATTTTTGTAAGCAACATGACTAAAGAATGATGGATGTACTGCCAGAATATAGAGATGGGATGAAGAAACTTTGATATGTTTTCATGTGTACTTGTTTTAACAAAGACACACCCTCAGCTACCCCCAGCCCGAGCCCCCCTGCCAACATATCATAAGATTTAGAGTTCTTGGAAAATTCAGGAAATTATGCCTCAAAGCGTTACAAACGTTTTCAAAGTCGTTTCAAATTTTTCCTCCGTATCGTCAAGAAGGACATTTTAGATTTTTGTGTGAGGTACCCCCAGATGCAGCCCTGTCGCTGATGGCTTCGCGATGCTAATTCTTGCTATGTGCCGTATTTTTTCTCATTACAGTGTACAAATGTTCACAAGTTCAAAGTGCATTCATACACGAGTCCAACGTTCTGTGATCACTGCGGATCTTTGTTATACGGACTAATACATCAAGGATTAAAATGTGACTGTAAGTACAAAACCATTCATCTGTCTATTCATCCTTACGAAATGCGTTTAACATTTATTTTACTGAAATTTGTATTAATCCCATCATTTAAAGATCGGTGCGTCAAATTTGTTGGGACTGAGTTCCCGCCGGTGGTGCTTTCAGTCAATGCGTAAGACAAAGAAGTATCTAATCCCTTATCCCCTTAAAGGTTTCAATTGTTTTCAGAATCCTCTGTCCCAAGGTTTCGATTAGTCGCACAAAATTCACAATTTTTACTTCTAAAAATTTTGCCTGCCCCGGAGCCGCCATGTTTGTTTTGAATGAAGAGCAGCGACATCTATCAGATGTGAGGCAAACGACATGGACGTATGAAATGACGTCCAAAACACTCTCGGGTGATATCAGTGTAATGACATAGATGTAGATATATGCTGAAAACTATTGAGTTCGTTAGTCTTATTTGCGAATATGATGGACTTCAGATTCCACCATGATAGGCCATAAAAAGCAGGAAGAAACGTATCTGTGGATTTCATTAAAATGAAGTGACTTCAAGCTGTTGCTCATATAACGTTTATTAAACTGATATTCTGTATAATCAATCGACGTTACGTGTACTTTAATAAAAATCCGACCCGTTGTTTTATAGAGTGTGAAACACCTGTTGCTTTCATGCATTCGATTGAACTGTATTATGTACTGTATTCAAACAGCAGTTTTTTCAGTAGCTCATTGGTTTTTATCATCGATTCATTGACGATGTCGCGCGTTGGTCACTTCTTTCTATCTACATCTCAGCAGTACCACCTGCAGAAAAAAAATGAAGGTCAATACAACCGATCAATGTCGGACATCATGAATATATTAGTACAACTAGTATTTCAACTGTTCATTTCTTTCACAAATCCTTTAAAAACTTCATTTTCATCATTAACCCTTCAAGTACACTTTGTTTTATCTAGTCTCAGCAGTACCAGCTGCAGGAAAAAAACAAAGGACGATCTAGGCCGATCAACGTCGTCTTGTCAGTACAGCTAGTATTTCAACAATTCATTTCTGTCATAAATCCTCCAAGTGCAACTAGTATTTCAACACTTTATGTCTGTCATATACCCTCTAAGTAACTCCAGCACTTGAACAGTTGATTTCTTTCACAAACCCTCGGACTACAGCCAATCCTCCTACAGTTCATTATTCAACAACAAAAACATGATATATTCATTCCAATTATTACAAATCTTTTCAAAACCTCTTGTTTAGTCTTTTGTCTTAACTTGAATAATGGAACTTGCAAGGCTAGTAAGTCGTTGTGTACTGCCTAAAGGCGATGGTGTGTTCCTCTGTGTGGTGTGAAATATAGATAGATGTTACAAGTGTTAGCCGGACATTACTGTAACATGCCCTCTGAGAACTACTGATTAATTCAATAATGTCGCTGTTCTAATTGAAAGCATAACGCTCAAATTCATCCTTAATACAAACTAACATTATTACACTACTATCGTCAAATGATTCAACCATGGTTAACCCTGCGCCCTCAGTCGAATGTTTGTTGCGTCACGGAAACATGACACAACTATCGGCCTAGATTTAGAAATGGGGGCAATTCTGAAACGAGAAAAAATATGCCAGTCATTTTGTATCGTGATCGATTAGTGGAACATTGAATTAACAGTAAACGATGCTAACTACAATGTGTCAGAGTTTACATTCTAGCGCACTCTTTTTATACGGAATTTCCAACCTGTTTTGTCTACATTCGAACAGATTATTATTGATGAATTCATCAACGCCCGAAGGCACGTAGGCAGCCGGATATATTTATTGACAACGTCACTATTGTCGTCAGCGTATTATAGTCGCTATAGATCGACCAGTGTTTGTTCAAGCTCTTGTTTCATCAATACTCTACCTCATTTTCTCACTTCTCTCTCACTTTCTATTCTATCCCCTCAGTCTCTCTTGCCTCTGTTTATCTCGATCATCCGTATAGCCGTGTTTCACATCGCTAGTTAGTCTAATTTGGCCCGTTCCTGGGAACGGACCAATTTAGAATGGAACGAATCAATGCTGTTCATTCACACGCGTAGAATTGGTCTGTTCTAGAATTTAGAACGGACCTGCATTGGTTTTTTTAATTGGTCTATCAGTCGTTTCGAAAAATTGGAATGGACCGATTACAAGAAAAAACTGGTAACTTGCGTGAACGCTTGGTCCGTTCAAAATTGCAACATATCAAATCAAGAACGTTCTAAATAACGTTGTGTGAATGCGGTTTTTCTTGCTCATTCTCTTCTCTCTCACTTTCTTCATCTTTTTCATTTCCGCTTTACCCCTTGTGCCTTTCGTCAGCACGCAAGTATTAAGAGAAATCTAGCGTCATGTCTGTCAGTAGTAGTTTAATGAAGGAGACATGCTTAACATGACATCTACACGACACACAACTGTTCCGTATCGGTAGCAGACCGGCGCTCGTTGTCAACTATATTCATCACTGTATGATTTATTATATAGTGAATGTCTGTCATTAGTCGGGTTCAAATCCCGCAGGCAGCAGATCTAACTATACGTCGCCGCGAACCCCGCATTTAGTAGACTCTAAAAACGAAGAAACAAATTACATCCTGTTATTCTTGTTTCCGTACGATCGGAAATTGAATGTCTCACGGATTTTATGCGAATGTTTCCCGATCGTCGGATTTAAAATGAAATCTGATATTAAAGTCAGAAGATGCAATGATTCAGACTCTTTTCTAGAGACGATCATCTGGTTGTGAAGGTCTCTAGTCGAGAGTCCACAATGTTGAGCCCGCCGATTTTAATTCTTCACTTTTTAATTTGCGTACAGCAGGTTTTAATCTTATTGTCTATTCTCCACATCTGAGAGTAGAGGTTATTCCACCATTCCTCATTGTCATTATATGTTTGTGATATTGCAGCATTTATCACACGCAATCAAGATTATGATTTACTTCGATGTAAATTGAAGTCTAAAGTGACATTTACTGAATTTTAATGCATTTGGATTCAGCGGATTAAACTACAGTATCTTGTTCCTGTTTGAAGGAATTTAAATTGTCACTTACGGTTTTACTATACGTTGAAATGAAGTTGATAAATGGCTTGTCTTGTGAAGGGTGTCTATATTTTTAGATATTTATCACCTATCATCTTATGTCAACCGGTATCTGGGAGAGGCTTATTATAGAGTGATTGATGATGGTAGCTGTCTGTTCACTTTTTGAGCATTCGTGTGTAATTCATCATGAATAGCTTTGCGATTAATACAGATTAAACCTACTTAATCCAGATCTGTTTAATCCATACTTTCAGTATGGTATGTTGAATATGTTCTTCATAAGCTGGATGCATCTATTGAAAATGACAATTTCCCAAGTTAGGAGGCTATGAAGCGATGCAAGTTTAGATATAGGTATCCCATAGATGTTATGTAATGGTGCATTAAGGAAAAATAGTGCCATATGAAAAAAATGCCATCCTAACCCTTCCAAGACTTGAACCAAGGATCTTCAGCATTCAAGCCCGAAGCACTAACCATTAGGCTATACACCAGGTTATGGTTGTCGGGCAAGTTTGGAGGTTTGACTTGTATGAGACCTGTGGCCATTTAGCTCATGTTACTATTTCAAGAATATTTAAAGAAGTGAGTGATTCGAAAAATGACAATAACTGTTATTGCTGAACTGAGAAGAAGAATTTCCGTGCATAGTTTCACACATTGAAACACAGTGAAATTTCCTGTAGAATAAATCGTGTTGACTGTTCAATCGAGTCACATGGTTCCCACAGAACAGGGAAATTGGGAAAAACTTGGGAATTCTGAGATAATAATTCCCGGTTTGGAAATATTTGGGAATTTGACAAATTTTCCTCAAATCAGGGAAATATTTGTGAAATTCATTACATTTCACGTATTGCATTTGCCTAGGGCAACTTTCTTCAGCGATTTCTCTTGAAAATCACCTTTATCAACCAGTCACCACTAAAATGTTGACTGTTGCATGATGATATGTGGTCATTTCCATTAATGAAAATTGAAAAATCACCCATGAGATACTTTGGAAAAACTTGGGAACTTTGAATTCATGTAACCGTGGGAACCATGGAGTCAATAAAGCCACATGAAACCATGAAACACGGCGCGGTGAATTTGAAGGAAAAAACGTAAAATTGAACGAATAATTGATTTGTTGCGACTATCGTTTCAATGATTGCCACTCGAAGCTCTTCAAGAAAATCAAGAATTGCTTTCATAGCGATCGGTCTATTTCCTCAAGCAGCTCGCTTTATTCGGAATAACATTTTTCTCACCGGAAGCTCTTTGTGTTTTTCGTTCGTACAAATTCTCTCGTTTCTGCTGCGAAAAAACACGGATTTTGTCGAGATGCGATTTGTGGAGATGATTCGTTTACCTGATCCTGTCGAACTCGAGGGATATAGCCGGTTACTCGGAATCATACTTAGAAGCCTTACGCGATTACAGTCAGTGTTACTGCTCAGTAGTAAATCATATCACGGAGAAAGATTTGCTCTACGCCGCTGACTATAAAGATGGCATGTCCAGCTGCGTTCATGCTATCACCGGTAAATCCGTTCTAATTTGGCCTGTACTTGTAAGGGACCAATTTAGAACGTACCAAATCAATGCTTTGCGTTCGCACACGTTTCACCGGTCCAGCTTGACGTAACACAGGCTCGGGCCCATTTGGCACCGGTATGAACAGTTCCATTGGCCCGGCCCAAAAATGCTCGTGTGATCGTGGCTTATATCTGTCCTGTGTAGAATGGAACCTAAATTTAGTACTCTCTTAGTAATGAAGTGTTAATACAACTATTGACTGTCAGCTGAAATGCATGAAGGACAAAGACCTCAGTGGTAAATATGAGGGAACTCGCGCAGATCGTGGTGTAAATGAATGCCATGGACCACCATGTTACTTTGTGTGCTCTGGTGATTGTTGTTGTGATAATGGTTGCCATCACTGTTTCTTGTCATCTGTATTCTAGTTCCGTAGCCCTAGGGATATTAACAACACAGCAGAGTGTCTAACTTTTCATCCTCCGCAAAGCCAGCTGAGACGAAAACAAATATGTAGACAGTCATACTCTTTGGAGGTGCGCCGGTTGTTCTACAGTTTATTAAACCTCGAAGATGTTGGCGGTTCAACAAACTGGAATTGGCCCGACTCGGCCTTGCCCTGTGTCTAGTGGAAGAGAGGGAAAACATCTTCCATGCAGTCGAGTTCAGGTTAACTTGTCTCGAGGATTTTTCCTCAAACTCAGCTATTGCATTTCAGTCTGTATTGACAGACAAGAGGTTTTTATGGTCAAACCAGCGATGTTGGTTTTTACGTGTTTGCGCTGGTGCATTGAATTTCCATAAGAAAACTAAAACTTCATCTTTCTGTTTCTGGTCATTCCACTTGATGATGGCTGTTAGTCAACAACAGCCGAAACTTTGTCGTTTTATTTTGATAAATTTCATCACATACGATTATTTTGTTGGACTTGATTATTTGTCTTCAGTTGATCAGAGCATTTTATTCTCGACTGAGCATTTTGTCTACATTAAGTATTAATAGATTTCACACTGGATATAATGTAGTTTGCTCGTCATTTTGAGCTACCGCGCAAAAACTCAGAATCCACACAACTCTATTATTAGCAGTTTATTGTGAATGATTTCATAACCACTTTACGCGAAACGTGGCGAAGAAGACATAAACGCATTAAAGAGGGAAGATTCTTCAACGTTGAAATGACATCGGCAAATTGAATGTGTTCTGTATGAATTGAGGCTGAATATTTGTGGGGGTTGATTTAATTATAATGTTCTTCGTAAGAGCGCATTCTCTTTCATCTATTGACATTTGATGCGTTTTTTCCCGTTCGTGTCTCATCTTCCTTTGACATTTAATCGATTTTGCCATTTTTTGTCCGGCGTCTTGCGTTATCGCTTGTTATGCATTAGCTTCGTTATTAGCTTTATCTGGCTCTGTGACCGCTTGCGCTATTTCTCAAGGCTCGGTTTTAGATTTAGTTCTATAGCCACGATCACACGGAGACGATTTGGCCCGCGCCAAATTGGCACGGATCAGGCTTTGGCCAAATTTGGCCCGTGCCTAATGAGAGAGCGTGTTCACACGCCCACCATTCACTCGATACTAAACAATGCTTAAACAAAGCGAAGTGGATCATTTCCGGTGCCAGTTGCAATTCAAACGCAATCATTTGTCTGGTGCTAAAATCTGGCTCGGGCCTGGTCCGACGTTTTTGGTCAGGCCAAATTTGGCACGGGCCAAACAGGCTCTTCTTGATTTTGATGGCAACTAAAGGAACACTGCTCGTGCGATCGGGGCTTAAGTTTATCTTCAGTGTGTCTTCATATCTTTGCAGTTCTTTATCTCGACTTGTTACTCCGCAAACACCGTAGCGAACACGCTTTTATCTTTTTACCTACGAGAAATGCTTTTGTTTCGTTTATCTTTATTACCAGACTAGATTCTAATATTTGTAATCTTAAGATTATGTTTTTACGGTTTTATGCTCTCATATCTGTGATCTCGAAGGCGCTAGTTATGCGCGGCGCTTGCTTCTAAATCTTTGATGTCGGCGCTGACAATTATAGATCCAGTTAGTCGATTTCATTTTTTCAGGCATATCGATTTACCGCGACCTTAACGCCCTTTTGAGAAAATTAAATTTCCAAATTCAGCAATTCGTCTCGACTGTGGATCGATGATGGATTAGATTTGTGTAAATAAATTGACTTTTGAGCAAATAGAGTTTGCCCGCCAGACAGACACGTCGGCTAGAGGCTTCATTAACCGAATTCCCTGAACTGAACGCTTGCCCAGCAATATAAGTAAATTCAATGAGAAAGTACATCGCTCACATGTCCGACGAGTCAAAGTTGATGTTATTCTCGACTTACTGATTGTTTCATGTAATCCGCTAATTGGTGAAAGTTTCACGATTCTTACTGAATAATAATGAAACAAGTTACTAAAGCATCCGCGTCTGGCCCGATCAAAAACGTCTGACCAGGCACGTGCTGAATTATAGCACAGCTCGAATTATTGGGTGCAAATGCTAGCTGGGTTTGGAAGTGACTGACCTCACTTGCCTCGGGATCGTTTTGTTAGCATTTAAGTAATGAGTGAGCAATTTACGTGTGAACGCATAATTTCACTCTGGGCCAGTCCAAGCTAGTTTCTCCAAATAGCCACTGACCATGTTGATTCTGGTCTGGGCTAATTTGCCGAATAGTCTCAAATCATGTGATCATGGTTGGATGCATTGTTACTTAAGTTGCAATGGTGCAGGAGTGCTTTTGGCCCGAGCTAGCCCTCCACGCTGGCGCTGAATTGGTTCGTGCCTGGCTCGCCCTTAAACGTCAGACCGGGCCCCGTGCCGAATTTCAGCCCAGTCAAATTACTGCGTATGAATGCTAACTGGTTGTAGAAGTAACTCACCTCACTTGTTGCAGCGTTGTTTTTGATAGCATTTTAGTAATGAGTGGTTTACCTATAAATGCACTTGATAAGCAAGGGTCTGGTCTAGGTTAGCCCGGCCCGGGTGAAATCGTCGCCGTGTGATCACGGCTTAATGCGTATGAGATATTGTATGGTTTGCGTCAGCGACGTCGGTCTATCATAAATCTGGCGCGGTTCACCGACGAGCTCTCTTAATGATAATGCCACTGTTCCATTATCATCCACTCGAAACATCATTTTTCGTAGCATCGGTTGTCGATTCGATTACAGCAGGGTTTTCGTCGTTGGTAAATGACCGTTTGTTGTTTACCGTTGAGGCTCAGAGAGAAGAGAGGGAGAGTGCGGCGCCGATACGTCGTTGTCTGTGACGTTTAAATGGTTTTTGATGTCGCATGCATACTGCGTGCGTCGAGTGATTCCATGTTTGCCAAATGCTTCTTGATTTTGATGGCAACTAAAGGAACACTTAGACTTCACTCCGGCGTATTTTCTGGTGCGGAGGAAATTAGTCTTCCGGGTGATTTAGCGTCGTAGAAGTCGAGACGGTTAAAAAGTTTCGTCGACTGGCGTCGGTTTGTCATCTCTGCCGGTGTTACGTAATTTGTTATTTTTTCGTAGTGACAGAATTCAGGGTGACAGCGTTCGACAGACTGAGATGCAACTTCACTTTCTATAGCCGCGTTCACACATTTCATTATTCACAACGGTCGTTCGTTCCAAGTAAGAATGGACCAAACGTTCAAATTAGTGAACAGTCTGTTCTAATAAGTAATATAGCCCTCGTTTTTCATAATTCCCTCTCACCTGTAGATGATCTATAGACAGAGTTCGAAACGTTGTGTCTTATGATTTTAATTTTTTATAAATAAAGTTTGGCTTTTAACCATTTCAGTGCTGACTAATTAATACCCTATAGTGCTAGAGATAATTTGAAAATATTAAGAAATTCCACCTGAGTGTGTTGAATAACGGGAATAACACTATAGTGCGTCTACACCGCGGTGCAGTGTATCGTTAGTTACTAATATTTCACTATGTTTGACAGGTGCTGCCATCTTTCAAGAGAGATAATTACTAATTACATCAATACACCGCAGTGCGGTGTACTAGCAAAATCTATCACTATCTATCACGATTTATACATTTAGACACACTGTGAGGGTTAATCCTTTAATCTATGTATACAATGGGTTTTTAAATTATGTATTCCCCACGTCATAGTGTACGGTCTTTTCTACTAGTCTGTTCGAAATTATCAATTTTTATTCAGCCCGAACCAATTTGACCGATCTTAAGGATCTACTTAGATCCGTTCTGAATTTTGGAACCGGAGGAATACTCGTATTTCTCCATGTACCATGAAAATGATTGGAATGTAAATAAATCTATCTATTCTATTCTATCTCAGTTGATATAGGTTTCTGGGATGAGGCAATACGTGGGTATTTCATTCAATTTACACAGATATATATAGAATCGGTTTCTCTCGGCATCGGGATGCACGTTCAGGCGTATTCGACGGAAAGGTTATTATCTTCTTATCGCGTCGTGGAAGCCTACCGGAAATGGTCGCCCGTAGACAAACGATGCCGTACTAACTCAATAATGTCGAACATTCATTACTGAAAATCAGTATAACTCATTATTATCCTACAGCTAAACCGCACCTTCTCGCTACTATCTTCATCTTCATCAACCGTCAATTCATTCATATGAATTGTCACGTTTCGACGTGAATTTGCCTTTTAAAAAAAATTTCTACAATCCAAGATTAAGATGGCCGGAATCCTGGGGCGGAATCCTGAGGTAAAATTTCAAGGATACGCCACATACCAAAAGGGTTCTTTGATCTCCCCGCTCGCTATTAACGCAAGGCACACTGAAATGCACCGAATGCTAAGATGGCTGCTATGCGACCTTATTGTTGAAATCAGTTTCTCACCGAAAAAATAATAATAATAATGATAATTTATTAAGCCTGAATTCCATAAAAAAACAATATGCTCATCGGCTTTACATGATGAAAAATTAGACATCAGCATTCAGTGAGAAATAAATACGTTTTAAGACAATTTTTAAAAGCATTAAGAGAATCACACCTTTTAACATCGATGGGTAGTTGGTTCCAAAGAGATGGAGCAGCATGACAAAAAGCTCTGTTAAAAAAAAGCTTGTAAACTTGCGGTACTTCTCGAATGATACCTCTTACTGCGCTCTCAACAATAAGCTTTTTCATATGCCACTAAGTTCTACTCCTATGCTTTTTAAACGAGAAACCTTTCTTATCGGTAAGACTAAGGCGAAGCTGATATTTACACAAAGTCATGCATTTTCACAGGTAATTCTCGAATGGGGGGTGGTGTGGTGTGCGTGCGTGTGCGGGCACGATTTATATCACATTCCATTTTGGTGTAATGTTTTCGGCCCTGCAAAATTACCACCGAAATAAAACGAAGAAGTCTGTTGCATTAGAGAGACCTCTTTAAAGCTTTATCCAATGCGCTTATATCGGCGCAATTATTATTGAAAACTACGTTCCATTTTGACTCGACGTTGAACTTAGCATTGAATATCGGCTTAAGCCTAAACGCAGCCTTGTACGAGAGATATCAAGCAAAATGGCTTCGACGGATTAGCATAAATCGGTAAATCCCTTCTGGAAATATTTTCGTTTGATGCGCTGGCGTTCTGGGGGAATTACATGCCTGCCATCGATACGCGTCCAGAATTCATACGGGACTTGAGATTAGGATTAGATGTCGGTGATTTTTGGCTGTGATGGTTTCGGTTACTCATTCTACTTAAATGACCATCCTGAAACACGGAGGCTTAACATACAAGTATATTATACTACCATAACATCAGTCGCTGACATCAGTTATAATAAGATTAATATCGCATTTTGTCACATAACGGCTCTCTCTCTCCCACTCTCTCTCACTCACTCTCCTCTCCCTCCCCCTCTCACCCTACTCCCTCCCACTCTCCCTCCCTCCCTCTCCCCTTCCCTCCCTCCCTCTCCCCCTCCCCTTCCCCTCTTCTAATCTATCTTTGCACTCCTCTCTGCTTTTTTATTCGTATTTCAAGCTCATAATGATAATACGTTCTGACAGATTTCCAATCAGGCTGTACTGATTTCCGGCAATGCTCTTAATCTAATACGACGACAATTGGCAGCTATGACACATTTGCTCGATATAATTATTTTGGTTAGCCGGCTAACGATCAATTCGATTTGGAACCTCGACGACTATTACTTTTCATCGGTCTTTCGTAGGTTTAAGTTTCCCCAGCTACTGATCGTCACCATTTCGCGCATAGTGTCATGTTTTTAGTTTTTAAGTAGTAACCATGGTGAGCAGTGTTTTCACAACGTCTAACGATACGATATTTAGTTTCACTAAAATGTCACCGAGTCGACCCGATATATATCTGAAACGACGGGATAAACGCGGCAGCAGCCACTTTGCCCCGAAGATATCTATACGGCTTTATTATCCATTTCTCACGTCACTCTCGTCGGATAGCCCTAAAAAACGGCGCATCCGACGTTCTTTATCCGGGAATGAAATGCCGGGGTTTAACTATGTATCGGTCGGTGTCTGGGGAATGTAAATAAATCATTGCAGAATCTGAAGTTATAGAATTATCAATGTCTCGTGGGTATATGATTTGTGTAGTTGGTTTATTATTCATGGTTTTGCGGTTGGATTTTAATGTATCATAAATTGCGTCAATCGCTATTTTGTCGGAAGTTATGATGTTCGTTTTTCATATGAAACGTTGTACGGTCGTCGTGAGATGAAATGTTACTGTATCCAGTCCAGTCTTCGATCGTTTAATCAAGACACGTAAAAATGATTAATCAAACATCCAATTTTGACGTGTTGATCTCGCAGAACTTTCAAACTATTTGCTTTAAGATATTTGAGTTGATGTCAATTACTGCGTGAGGGGTTCAGATTACGTAAGTTGTTGAGGCTAGTTTGCAAATGGGGAGAATCTGGCATCCTGATGTTGAGTGAGACTTTCCGTAAAATTATCCATATCAAGTCTCACTTAACCCTTTCAGTGCGTCTACACCGCAATGCGGTGTATAAATCAGTGATGGACTTAGTACGCAGCAGTTTCCATCTATGTCTTACATATTTGACTGTGTTAATTGATTGGATTATTAGCAGATCAAGTCAGGGAAAACAACGTGCATGTCGGGGAATAGTCAGGGAAATGCGAGTCAAATGAAAGTGACCACCCTGTATCAGCACTAATGCCTGTGATAGACGAGGAGAATTTCATTGGCCAATCGGTTTTCGGCAAAATATACGTACTGAATCATGTGATCATTTATTCAGCCAATCAGTGTTCACTCTGAATTCGCCTAAAACTCGAAAAATTCGCCTCGTCTGTCACAAATTTATGCGAATCCATTATTATCTCAAACAACGTTGAAGCTTTCTGTAAGATCTACGAAATATCCTTGATTTCAATTTCATATTATCCATAAACTGTATCAGTGACTTTCAATTTACCATTCGGCATAATCACGAAACACGTTCATTATCGACCATGTTGTAGAGCGTGTGAGGACAAACATTTTGGTAATTACCGTACTGGTGCTTGTTGTGGCATCGCTAAAAAGATAATTACGATTGAGAATTTGATCGCGCGGACTGGACTTGATATAGGTCTACCAGCGAATGATGCCGACGACTAAGCCAATCCAATTTAAGTCGTCTTTCTCGCGGTGTAGATTGATTACCGGAAGATTAGATGCCGATATATCGTTGAGCCAATTCATAACATTCTCCTGATTCTCATTAATAACAATCCATCACAAACCGTACGACGACGACTATAGCCGCGATGTCAAATCAGTTGTTGTCCGAAACAATTTTAATTTCACGATTTCGATGTATTTGTTCTGGAGTATTGTCTCGCCGATCTCCGGACTCAGGGACCGGATCCAGCCTCAGTACACTTAGCCTGCTTTCACAGCACCACAGAGTCCTCTCCAGAAAATTTATTAGAATTTTACTGCTTTCGGATGCAAACAGATGCAAACAGTTGGTTAAAGATAACCGGATATATACCTTAGTAACGACGAAGTTTTAATTGTCACTGTGTCAACTATCTACTGGTCAATTGTAACCAACTTTAAAAGCAACTGGCCTCTGAAAGTTTGTAGGTACATCTGAAATAAAGGGGGGGTCATATCATATTTGAGCTTCGTTCATCCAAGAGAAATTCGCTCATCTATACGCACTTAATTGCCCTTCTCATGAAAAAAAAGATGTTTAGCTCAATAAGATCCCCAAAAAAGCGTTAATTTGTCTTCGTAACAGAACAAATCTTGATAAAATCTAGTAGAATGAATTAGTGTCATTTTCTTGTTGTTTTCAGGCTGTGATATGAATGTACACAAACGATGCCACAAAAACATACCGAAGCTTTGTGGCATCGACCATACTGAGAGACGAGGTCGAATTTACCTGGTGATGACAATTGAAGGAAACAAGCTGCACATTGAAGGTGAGTCTAAGAGCTGTATTCACCTTATCGCTAGTTAGTACATTCTAATTTGGCCGTACGAGGAACTGACCGCTTTTCAGGACGAACCAAATAAATGCTATGCGTTCACACACATTTTTAATTCAGCTGGCAATACTGTGATTAGCAGGCATCTAGAGCGAAGTTTCTATGAAAGCAGCTTATGTAACTGTATAACTACTGTGTAGTTTTTTTAGACAAGATTTCATAGACAGGTGAAACTGAACCCACGGAAAATTGCAACCTGACAGCAACCCCCACATATCTGAGTTTCCACCTGATGTAATAGACGATACTGGTGAGAGTATTGAGTTGTTTGTCCAAGAGAGAGGAGAGGGAGAGGGAGAAGGAGAGGGAGAGGGAGAGGGAGAGGGAGAGGGAGAGGGAGAGGGAGAGGGAGAGGGAGAGGGAGAGGGAGAGAGAGAGGAGTGAGAGGTAGATAAGAGAGGAGAGGGAGAGGGGAGAGGAGAAAGGAGAGGGAGAGGAGAGGGAGAGTGAGAGAGAATGGGAGAGAGGAGTGAGGGAGAGGAGAGAGGAGAGGGAGAGGAGAGATTTGAGGGAGAGGAGAGAGGGGAGAGAGGCAGACGAAATCCTCTTCGATATTGACGTGTTATCTCTGGTGCGTATATTTACGCCTTGTCTGTGGAATGAGGATTTAATCGAATTGTCATATCCTTCCACGGGACCGGTGATGAAGTATGCGGTTCGTTTATTATACCCGCGGCCGGCCGGATGGTTAAATGGATTTCACGTAGCGCGTGTTTAATGTCAGCGAGTGTCACCCCGACTGTGAACGAGTATATGCAGATTCGAAGTCGGTAATCTCGAACGGCGGGTAATTTTCGGGTTGAGAGCTGATTGCCCGACGGGACAGAGAACATGAACTAATGAAAGTTGCCGATTGCGCGGTTCACAGACTTCGAGATATTTTTCGACCATCCCTCCCACCAATTTCTTTTCTTCGATTATCAGTCGTTGGCGACTGTGTTAGTCGTGCGATCAGAAACTGATGCCAACGGAATTCATTGAAACAATCGATTCAACAAAAAGATTGATCAAAGTTAGTGAAATTCTTGCGGCTGAAGCTGAACACATTCACCATTGAAATATACGGCATATTTTACGGAAAACTTTTTGTCAGTATTATATTAGTTTATAGCCACATCCATATGTTATTTAGGACGGTCTACAATCCAATTTAGAACGGGACCGTTCCCACTACTTAGCGAAAAGTTCTAAATTGATCTGTTCTCTACCATTGAGAACCATTTCGCTATATATGAATGAGCTTTGCTTTAGTTGCACATTAATCACAGTGTTGCGTATAGCTGGACCAGCGACAACAGCAGATTTGAAAATCGGTGAACATGTGACATCGATTTGGTCCGTTCCAAGTTAGTCCATTCTAAGTTCTAGGTGTAAGAACAGACTAACTAGTGATACTATGAATGTCGCTTTAAGAATATTGCCTTCTAAAGATCCTGACCAACTGAAAATGGATGCGATCATATTCAAAGCGAATCTTTCTGATTTCAGTGCGAGAGGCTAAAAATCTCATTCCCATGGATCCGAACGGCCTGGCCGATCCATACGTGAAGTTGAAGGTCGTGCCGAGCGATTCATCCAGTAAAAAACAGAAGACTAAAGTTATCAAAGCGACTCTCAATCCGCATTGGTCGGAAAAATTTATTCTGTAAGTGTATTTTTGATTGAAATGTTTTTTGTGGGGGGGATGTCAAAATGAAGGGTTCGTACTATGTATTTGAGCTTTCATCCATGAACCGCTGGTCAAACTGGATTAAAGACCACTGTGTTGAACTGGTTCCTTTGTTTAGAATGTTAATGTGAACCCATTAGCCTCAAGCTGCCTGCATCCGCCCTGCCTATTACTCCTCAAACCTCCCGGACTCATTTTTTCTGCTGCTTCGCAAAAAGGATTACATCGGGATCTGAACCCAATAGTTTAGAAATAACTAGACGTCAAAATTCCATAGAGAAATCAACATATTCCTTTATGAAATTCTTGAGTATTTGGGGTTGAGCGGTAACTTGTATCCAAGTACTGGAAAGTCTGGATGAATTTCGGGGGGGGCCAAGAGGACATGTAGTGATGGCCCACCTCATCAAACCTTATATCATATGAAAAACCTTATATCTACAAAATAACGCGAACTTGTGATATATGCATGAAAATCATCTGGAATATCGTGATAATGTGGATTTCCCCTTAGATTTACTGAGGAGTAATAGACATGAATGAATTTCCTGAATGCTAATGGGTTAATCGCTTGTTCGGTGCGTTGTGAATTTCACTGCTCGCAAAATATGAGAGTTCTCTTTATAAATACACAGCTTTTCGTCGATGTTTCAAGTAAATTTCCTCGCGCAAAATGAAAACCAAAAATTCCTCTACGAAATGAATTGTATTTTATTTATGTATATTCGCTGCATTTCAAAAATATAACGACAGAAATCTTCGAAGGTTCGGTATAGTTTTTCATAACCTGTTTTTCATTTTGGTTCTTTTTTTCTCGTGACTTTTGATATATATGTATATATATATATTTTGGAAGGCAGATGTCAATTCCATATTATTCGAGTGAAATATCTGATATTTTAATCACGCTTAATTATTGTTGTCTAAATCTCTTGTGTTTCTTGTCTCTGCACTCTTTATTTGTGAAATGCGTCCATTCATGTTTCAAAGAACTCAAATCGGATTTATATCCAATAAAGTGCTTACAAAGTGCTTTCTCTTGACTTTCGGTATCCCAAATTATTTTTAGGACAATTTTGTGTCATGCCAATACGATATATTAGTGCCTGTATAAACTGAACATGTAGGACGAGGGCTGCGGTTTTAACTGATAAGAAAGTATCACATTTGCCTTAAAAAAGTGCTCTCTTTTCCTATCAAAAAGTGCTTGGAAAACTTTTGCCTTAGCCTTACTATTATGAACCCTGTAAATTCTACTGGTCCTTAATGTGATAAATTTCCCCTATTTATCCATTGATTTGATCTAAGTTTCACGATGTTTGTCACTATGTATTATGGTTGAATCTCACGGTTATTGTTTTGAAATTCACTTTCACACGGTTTGTTTTTGATTTGTCTATCTGTCTGTTAATGTCTGTCCGTCTGTCAATGATTTAATTATTGGCACACGCAAAATATCATTAAAGCATTTATTTACATGAAGGGTTTCACTACGGCTGTGTGATGTCTTACAATTACAGTTTATATGGTAAATTAGTCGGCCAATCTGAATTCCGTAAAATGCAGCTAATTTCTGAAAGCTAAATTCAGCTGTATTGAATAATATTGTAAACATAAAGACAAATGATACTTCGAAGGTTAACTTGATATGATGAAAAGTAAGAGCTTTCGCTACTTGCGCATTATAGCTTCATCGGGTAAATGAGCACAGATGAAGCTACAATAAACTAGTAGCGAAAGCTCGTACTTTTGATAGAATCGAGTTAACTTTTAAGTACTATTTGTCTTCTCTAATACGTGCTAAGTCGTCTTTACTGAACTTCTCATCTCTGATTTGATAGATCAATATTCGATACTTCATCAAGATAAACATGAAATCTGTTTTTTTTTCCGACAAATTATTTGGAGGTGATGGATATTTTTAAATGGAGAAATTCATGTACCGGTTCTATAGAAAGTGTTTCTCATGACTTCCGCATTTTCGGAGGCTAGCGGCTAGCTCATGCTGTAGAACTTTCAATGACTACAATTAAAGCTATTAGAATAAAAAAAGTTTCTATGTTATTGTTAAGAATGTTGGTCTGTCAAATGCTCGAATTCAACCTACCTTTTAACTAGTAATCAGCAAAAAAAGTTCTCAAAACATTCAAGACATTTGAAAAAAACTTTTAAAACAAATTTCCAAAATGACCTTTACTAATTGACAACCTTCAATCCCCCAAAATAAAATTATATTCTAATACTTAAATGGTTTATGATTTTTCATTCGTACAAACAGCGATGTGTCGACAGATGATATGGCGAAACGGTTATCGGTCGAGGTCTGGGATTGGGATCGAACGTCTCGTAATGATTTCATGGGTTCGTTGTCGTTTGGAATATCGGAAATTGCCAAAAACCCGGTGGACGGATGGTTCAAATTGCTCGGCGCCGAAGAAGGAGAGTTTTACAGCATACCCGTACCGGATGAGGTCGAACCGGCAGACGTGGCCGACCTGCGTCAGAAATTTGAGGTAGATATTTACGCGATAAATGTGCCGACTCTTGGCTCCATTATCAGTGTGTTCACTGAGACCTGGAAAACTCAGGGAATCGGAAAAATGAGAAAAATCAAGGAAAACTCGGGAAATTTGATGAATTTTACCAAAACCTGGAAAACTCGGGGTATCAGAAAAATCTGGGAAAACTTAGGGAAGAGGCCACCCTGATTATTCAACATGTGAATTCATAAAATTCAGTTGAGTGATTTGATTCATTGACAGTTTACTCAGAAAACTGAGTTTGGCAGCCATCTTTTCTTGAAGTAGTCTCGAAGCATTTCATTCGAAACCGCTGTTTAGTTATTCATTCTCGTAACATATCAAAAATGTGTCGGTTTTCTAGCATTCTGCATTTCAAACCAAAAAAAAACATGCCGCTATCGTTAGCTCGATATTCTTTTTTTTGTCATTTCGCGTTGACAAGTAAATTGCGCTGTGTCAAGTTCGAAAATTCTCATTAAAATTTCATCACGACATACTAAACTAGAACGTCATGTTACAGAGATTAAAGTGGCGGCGTTTATGCAGTGAGTATACAGGTCTACAACTGACTGCAGATATTCAAGACTATACATTTATACATAATATCCATTTTGGCAAATAGTACTTAAAAGGTCAACAGGATTTTATTAAAAGTACAAGCTTTCGCAACTAGTGTATGCTAGCTTAATCAGCTAAATGAGTCAATGCAGAAACAACAGTATTTAAAGGTAAAGTGACTATAGATATTGTTGTCTCTGCATTGACTACTCATTTACCAGATAAAGCTACAATGCACTAGTAGCAAAAGCTCGTACTTATAATTAAATCAACTTAACTTTCAAAGTACTGTTTGTCTTGTCATTTACTGATTGAATACCACTAGTAAACATGGCTCCTCGACAACTTTCCATATATCTATTTCATAAATATGAAATTTATATACAATACAATACAGGTAGTGCCTTAGGTACAATTAAAACCAGCCCTACTTAGTGTCAATCTCCCTATAGATACTGTTGATTCTCCATTGACTTTATTCATTTACCTGATTGAGCTACATATATGCACTGTAGTAGCGAAATCTCGTATTTCTAATGATATCAAATTAACCTAATAGTGCTACCTACCTGTCTTAAGGGACAGTTATTTCAGTGAGGTTACTGAGTAGACTTTTATTCGATATATTATGAAAAGAATAACATAAACTTACATTTATCATATAATACTTATACATGTAGATTAAACTTGAGAAAACCGAAGTGAGCAGTTCTCGTGTATATCAGCTTTTCTGTGTTCTGTATAATCGCGTAAAAAAAATCAGTTATCTAAGTTTGCGTATGTACTCCAGATAATGTAATGTTTATTTCGAATTAAACGTAACATTGTTGTGTGTCTATAGAAACGAAGATGGCAAAGTGCAGAAAGGAAGGTGAGGTGCGTTCCCGTAAAAAACCAACCCGCTTCATTTACTAACCACGGGCGAGCTTTAACGGGTTAAAAAGATTACCCTTTACCCACAGTTCTCTGATATATTCATGATAATCAAGTCTGCATGTCAGGATATGAAGAAACAGTTCAAAACCAAGTCCATTCTATGGAAATCAACTCGCAAAGATGAATTCATTTCTCAGTAAAACAAAAGTTCAGAGTGCATATGCATACATGTAATAAGTTTAAAACCCACTAAATACAAACTCAAAAATACAAAGATTAAAAGTGAATTTCATTTATCAAAATTTGAAATCATGAGATATGAACTCTTGTTAGAGATCATCCTCAAGTTTGTATTTGGTTGGTTTTAAACTTATTGATTATTCTCTACGTCAGAGTGTACAGGGGCTATTCTACTACATATATGTGTGTTGATATCAACTTGTACTAGTCACAGTCTATAAAAACACCACCATATTGACAAGCAATAATTATAAAATCTTTTTTTCGAATATTCAGAAAATTTACTTCAATCCATATTCAGATATTTATTCAAAACGTCTGGAAAACACTTATTGTTATCAATATTGTGGGTGATATAATATTTTTTGGGGTAGATCCATGGGTTCTGTAACTACGTGATAGAATGGTAGTATTTTGAAATATATTCAAGCGTTCTCCACATTCTCATTGGTCAGCTGACGGCAATAACTAGTATCTTCACCAATCAAAGTGGTCTTAACATATTTCGAGCGTTGACCAGTTCTTAGTTTGTCCATGGAGTCTAAACCGAATGGTTTGTCCATACATGTTATACGTCACTAACAAGAACGTTTACGCTGAATAAAGTTATAGATTTGTCCAGTTTTTCGTCTCGACTCTCCCTGAGCTGGGATACGATTTCTCTATAGTTCCCCCCTCAGACACGCAGGGGGAGGGAGGATCATACATCAGTCAGTTGGAAAAAATCTGATGTTTACTAATCCCCATCATATACTCCTACATCATGTTTCTCTATCTGCGGCTTCCCTTGACGTTCAGCTGCGACGACCGATAAATTAATGCCACACGATCCCTTCCTGGGAGTTCATAAATATGTATAAACCGGGCGAAGACAATTTTTACCAATTGGAATATTCATTAGTAACGTATCATTGATATATGATATACTATACATGTCAGCGTTAATAACAAAACCGGCGAATAACTTTCCTCCGTCCTTTCTTTAGCATGCATCGAAATTAATAAACGCGATATGAAATACGGCGAGCTGTTTTCACTATTTCCATACGTTCATACAACGTCCTGTCACCAGCGCACGGTTATTATATACGTCTTTCTCGGACTGAAAAAACGCATAGATTATATTACTGTCGAATGGTTCTTCAATGATGCATGTCGTACCTGCCAAACTTCTATTTCTGTTTCAGCCGTTTCGACAAAAAAGCACAGGCTTATTCGAGATGCCGTTAACAAATTGATAAGCATGGGGGGGTTTGGGGCTTTTGATTGAACCCTCTTCGTGCAAAAAACTTAGCTCCGCTAGTAGAGATTATATATAGAGAATCCCAGACTGATATGACGAAAGATGAAGTCCGATAAGTTTTCTTTAAGCTGATAGTAAGCTTGTAGTTTATTGATTGTTGGTTTCAACTATAAACTAATAGTCATCTTCAGGATTGAAGCTTACTATTAGCTTAATGGAAACTTTTCGGACTTCATCTTGCGTTTGGGGTTTCAGCGTGGGATTCTCTATGTAGCATCACAACGCGGACATTGTGTTTCACCAATGGTTAACTGCTAATTGATAATTCAAAAGAAAATATTAAGCAGAAATGTTATTAGCCTGATAACCATAACAAGGTAATACATGTATATCAAATTTGTTCATTTATTTAGACCTTCGTAATATCAACGGAAATCACTACTCTATCTGAGCATGAATTTTTTGAAATTTTCTGCGGGGAGGGTTCATTTCCAACTGAGTTGAAAAAGAACCCACACGCTACGAGTCCGATTCTCAAATCTAGTCACATGAAAAACTGTTTCATCTTGCTGTTCGTATTTCAAACGACTCGTACCGTGATAAATAATACATGCCGTTAATGAAAAAGCTTTCAAATTTAATGAATAATCGATGCCCTTGTTTTTGACGAACCCCTGCGTCATAGATACCCTCTCCGCGCGTAATGGTCCATTATCACATCTGAAATAACCGAATTATGTTTTGAAATTTTAATGTTCTCACAAATCTATCGGCGATGAACCGTTCCCCTCGAGTGTGATTAGCCTATTCTCGTTAAACTAATCGAATTAACCGTTTTGAGTAATTGGTTTACGTGTACGATGTACATGAAATAATGAGTAAGATTTTTTTACGTTATAAAAACCGTTACAAATATGTTTTATCCAGGGATATCTACTGCGCGTTGTTTAAGGGGTAGTGTGTGAGTCAATAGCCGCGATCACACTAGCATTTTTGGCCAAATTTGGCCTGACCAAAAACGTCGGACCAGGCCCGAGCCAAATTTTTGCACTAGACAAATGATTGCGTTTGAATTGCAACTGGCACCGGAAATGATCCACTTCGCTTTGTTTGAGCATTGTTTAGTATCGAGTGAATGGTTTGCGTGTGAACGCGCTCTCTCATTAGGCACGGGCCAAATTTGGCCCGAGTCTGATCCGTGCCAATTTGGCCCGGGCCAAATCGTCTCTGTGTGATCGCAGCTAATGTGCACTACGTCATCGGTATTGCATGGGGTTAGACTGGTTGCCTGTCAATTCTAATCAATTCAATTGTCTATGTATTCAAATTTTCAAATTCGAATTATCTTGACTAATCCCCGATAGTTTTTTAAAATTGGTTTTCTCGTACAGTGATATATAATGCGGGTTTGGAATTAAGCTGCATCAGTTGCAATCAATTGGTAATTTATGTGATTTCAGGCGGCTCAACTCGAAGATCGTAAAAAACGTCAGCTTCCAAGCAACGAATTGCCATCAAATATGCGCAAACAAGACATCATCAGAGCTTCGGATTTCAATTTTCTTATGGTTCTTGGAAAAGGCAGCTTCGGCAAGGTAAAAAAAAGGCCGCTTGTAATGAACGCCATAATCCTCTACGCGGGGTCAATAAAGATGAGTTAAATAACAAATGAGACTTGCCAATCCTGTATTTGTTAGTATATGCCGTCTTCCTATTTGCCATGTTTGATCAGATGAAGTGTTTTATTTGATTGTTGTCGCCAAATCAATCCCAGCCTCTAGACCTGGTTAAACATTAGCTGTCATGGTATACTGACAATTCCCTGACTGAGACTTTTCAAACTTGAATTTTTCAGCCCAAATTTCTAATCATACACAGAATGAATTTTATTGGAGTTAAATTTGACTCTAGAGTTAAAACATTGAAAATTAAATGATTTTAACTCACAACCGGGGAATTGGGCTCAAGGGATTTACTAAATTTGAGGGTCTCTTATGTAAATCGTTATTGGATTTGTCAACCAATATGGCGTATCAATAAGGAAAAAGCATATTTTGCTGTAAGACTTCTACAGTAAAATGTTATTAGTCGATCAAATTCTTGTATCAAATTTTGTTTTCATTGTTTTCACGCTTTCGGGCGAAAATGGAATTTAACTTAATGCAATAAACGTTCATTTGACGATAACGCGCATCTACGCAATCAGCATTCATCTCGCGCGCAACGATAATTGGATTCATCACCGTTTCATTCACTTGATTTGTGTCTTCAGGTTATGCTAGCCGAACGAAAAGGCACCGACGAATTGTACGCCATCAAAATCCTGAAGAAGGACGTAATCATACAGGACGACGATGTCGAATGTACGATGATTGAGAAACGCGTTCTGGCGATGCCGAATAAACCTCCGTTTTTAGTTCAGCTACATTCGTGTTTCCAAACTATGGTAGGTTTGTTACGTTAGATTTTATCCGCCCACTCGGTGCCATTCCTCAGAATAGATTACTCCTTTAACTTAAGAACCCCGGGGGCTTTCAGTAGCAGATATAATGAAAATTGGAAAATCTATAAGAAAAGGAAGGGCATTCCTCAGCTAAAGCAGCCATGCCGAAGGCCACAAACAGGTTCCTCCATTGGGGTTAGATTTTTAAAGAAATACCTCCCCAGATAGGCACAATTTCCACTAGGATGAGTCAAATTTATAGATCTTAACGACCTGGGTCCAGTTCCACAGTTGTGAGTTAAGATTTGACCCTGGGTTAAAACATTGAAAATGAACTAACTTTAACTCAGAGTTAACTCTAACTCACAACTGTGGAACTGGGTCCTGTTTAAACAAAAGGGACGATGATGAGAAGGCAGGGTCTGGACCCAGAAACCACCCACTAAATCTACCCCTGATTGTTTTAGTTAATGATAAGAGGATATTTTGGTTTTGGTGGCCTTTTTGGCTGGAAAAATGCCGTTTCCTGTTTGTACTACAGTCGGAAGTCACCCCTGGATATGCTCCTCATAGTATAGATCTTGATTCTGCGTACTACATCGGCTATTTTTATATTTGATTCATCCATAAATTTAGGATGGGACCGGAGTAGGTAGGGTTTTTTATACGACGCCTCCGGGCTTCATCGGTAATGCCCAGCCTACTCGATCGAGAATATATCGCGACATAGAAATAACTGACAAGGCTTGAGGGCATCACTATAAATACATGAAGTGAATGAGCTGGTTGATGTACGAATGTCATAGTCGATTAGCGCAGGGGTTTTAGTACTCCCCATTTCCCAGATTGATAATTCGCGTCTCAAAATCATTCAGTAAAGTAATCATAAGTCCCGCATGTACTGCATGTACTCCGCATACAGAAATACATACAGTATGTGGTGTATCGCGTACGTGTGTACGTGATATTTTTTAAACCTGAAACTGCTTTCTCTTGCTATCGATTATTTTCTACCTCGTCGCTTATAATAAATATCTCAATCGGTACTCGGCCTCCTCCAGTTACCAATAATGAATTATTTTTGCGCTCGATATTGCTTGTCGTGATTATTTCAGGCATGAGTTTTTTTCGTTTGGTCGTCGCTGTATGGAGAACCTGGCTCCGCTCGCTGGTGAGAAGACAGAGAACCCACAAAGAGATGCTTTTAACCCACTGCCTTTTGTTTTACGATGAAATTATATTAATCATTATTCAAATAGGTGCACAATCTTACCACTTAGAGCAGTAGATCCATTTTAAGATGTATTTCTACTATGTCGAGAGAAATCCCGCAATAACGAAGCCAAGATTGAAAAATTCGGAATGATTGTATTTGAGGAGCGACGTTTCGGCTAACAACTGTTAGCCATCATCAGGCGTACTGTTAGCCATCATAAGGCGTACCGTTAGCCATCATCAGGCGTACTGTACGTTCAGGATAATGGCTAACAACTGTTAGCTATCATCAGGCGTACTGTTAGCCATCATCAGGCGTACTGTTAGCCATCATCAGGCGTACTGACTATTTCTACTATGTGACTTATCACTTGATTTGGATCCATTTTAGAATGTATATTCGCTATGTGACTTGGCACTTAATAGGGATCCATTTTAAAATGTATATCTACTTTTTATGTGAATTGTCACTCAATTAACCATTTCTCAGATCAGATTTGCACTTTCCGTACGATACCCGAGAACGTAGAATCTCCAGCTACCCCACCCGTATTTCAGGTTAAATATAGCGGACGGATGATACCGCTGAATGCCATCAGTCATCTTAACGTCTTGTTATTTGAATTGATGCGATGACATTGTTCACGATTATATGACTTATCGCCGCAGCTCCAAACTCCCAACCTCGAAATCCGATCGGTATTAATCTGCTTTAACTGCCGCGAAATGTGTCAAGGTGCCGAATATTTTCGATGAGATATCTTCGGATTAAAAGTTACAGCGATCGATTGATTTTAGTCGCGCGTGTTCATCTGCGTGAAGTCAGTATTTGAAATATATGATCATCAATCATGTATTGTGAAGTATTGATTTAATTTTTGCGACGTTTGAGGAAATTAAGCCGATCAGCAACGGGCAGAACAAATCAGCATCAACAGGAGCATAACTGAACAGTTGGGTTCAACCCATCCAGACAAGACACAACCCTGCTGTCTGAATACCGGGTTCAACCCACTCTGACAAAACACAACCCTGCTGTCTGAATACCGGGTTCAACCCACCCGGACCAAACACAACCCTGCTGTCTAAATACCGGGTTCAACCCACCCCAACAAAACACAACCCTGCTGTCTAAATACCGGGTTCAACCCTCCCGGACAAAACACAACCCTGCTGTCTAAATACCGGGTTCAACCCATCCAGACAAGACACAACGCTGCTGTCTAAATCCGGGTTCAACCGACCCCAACAAAACACAACCCTGCTGTCTAAATACCGGGTTCAACCCACCCCAACAAAACACAACCCTGCTGTCTAAATACCGGGTTCAACCCACAAGAGAACTGGGTATCATTGCGGTCAAATATCATCGGAAACTGTGTTAATTTGAATTCTCAAAATGCATGGCTCAATTGAACTGAGAGAACTACACACCGCTGAGATTGACTTCACCCAGATATCAACCGTCGGTTCTGGGTTGGTCTTTCTCAATATTCTATTCCTCATCGCCAAAATCATCATCTTCATCCTCTGCATCATCTTGTATTGTGGTGTAAATGCGCGATTTGCACAAGTGCAAGAAAACACGACTTCATATTAGGACAACTCGAAAAAGTAAATAGTCGACTCGACTGGCGACGATGATAGTTTTTTGCGCCGTAAGCTCAAAAAGCTTGATTACACGATATCTAATGAACTGTTCTATTTATTCAAACAAAACATTTCTGTGTTATTCTCTGAGGCAATTTCTGTTTCTATTTATTGTTACCCGGCACTGAATGAAAGTGAATGAATCGAGCTGAAATAATCTCATTTTTATCCGACTGCAGAGTTCTCAACACAGGCTGACAGACATTCACTTATTTCACGAACTTTCTCTATCTCTATCATATCAGCTGAATGGTCAATTGGACCCTCGTCCCATGTTAGATACCAGTGGACGATCCGGTGACATCGTTGTCACATTTGAAGCTCATTGCAGCTGCTTGTAGCTGAACTTCCCTGATCAATGTTCAATAAGAACTCATTTCAGATGCCGGTAGCTGTCATAGGTTCCGATATCAAATTAATACTTAACGTATGGTAATTACTGGTGGTTTTTACCGATCGTAAAATACGTGATCAACCGATTGATTTGATGCTTACAGCGTTTGAGGTGTACAGTAAACACGGTCTGTAGGAAATGCCGGAAGAGACAGTTACACAGCTCGTCTATAAATCCGACGAACCCTTGAACCGCTATCTATTCATTGTTTTTACTACGCCGTAATGCAGAGATGTACGTCACGTATTGGAACTAATCGAAGTTCTTATCATCACACATCATTGACGTTGCCGGCATCGGTCGAAACATCGTGCGTAATTCCCATTCAGAGATCGTCCTGAAAATCCTGAGACGTCGGTATCACACACATCCTCTTGTACATATGCGCATCTGATTTATGGATGCAGACGTCGTCAAATATTGCACTAACGTCCAGTATATCATCCAGGTGTGATGTATGTACAGTTTCAAATGAACTGTTTGCTTGATAAATCTGAATGTTTGTCGTTAAATCAAGTGCCGCGTCATACCGAGCTCCAGTTGAGAATGGAATGCTGAGATTTTGGCAACGGAAAAATGATTTGTCGATGCTCAGTTCGAGAATAAGAGATTTTGATTATGATATACTAAAATACTGTAACAACGTAACAGTCGCATTTATATCGCAATATCAACCGCGAGAGTACTATACCACTTGCAAAAATAACAGTTAGCAAAATGCTTCTACATAATGTATCTGGGGACAGTTGCTTAAAAGTCGGTTAGAGTTAGGGAGCATCTCAAAATTTTGACACCTGTTCCTAAACGAATAACTCTCTAAAGATCGCGGGAGGTATCGACAGACCACCGCTATACGCGAGTTATTCGTTTAGGAACAGGTGTCAAAATTTTGAGATGCTCCCTTATCCTGTGGATAGTTAACATAGTGACAATTAGAACTGCATTATCAACATGAGTGGATGCAGGAAAACCCTGTTAGTGATAACCATGGTTTATAAACTGTGGTTAGGCATAACTGGGTGCAGGTAAACGCTGTAACCTAACCATTGTATTCGTGTGGCCTCTTATTTTAGGCTGGTTAGCCTAACCACAGATAGTCCACTAACTACGGTTAGGCTTCTTATTACAAGCCGGTTAGCCTAACCACAGATAGTTAGGCTCACAGGGTTTTACTGCGCCCGCCCCTAGTCTTTACCTGTCATGGTTATCTTTAACCAACTTTTAAGCAAGTAACCCCAGATTTACTGGGGCCAGTTGCTCAACAATTGGTTAACCAGTGGATAGCTAACTTAGTGACAATTAGAATTGATTCGGTATTGTGGTATCTATCCGATGATCAACATCGTTAGCTGACTTTTGAATGACTGGCTCATAGAGTTTAAGTTTCGCTTCTTGAATTTGTGAAATCATTTTCCAGCGCGCTGATGAGTTATGTTTCATTTCAGGATCGTTTATATTTCGTGATGGAATACGTCAACGGTGGCGATCTCATGTACCGAATACAGCAAGAGGGAAAATTCAAAGAACCAGTCGCTGTGTAAGTACCATTAAACCCGTCGTCCGTCGCTCATCATCTCGCGCTGAGATATAGTTATTAATTTGACGCGCGGGTGAAACTTAATCAATACACGTCGATGGCAGACGTGAAAAAACACCTTCCGAACCAAAGCTGTATTAGTAGACTAGGAGTAACGTTGAATATATACGGAACTTTTTAGAATTGTAAAGGAACAAATAGTAATTTAATAATGAACTGTAAGTGGACAGAGCATCGATATATGAATTTTATGAAACTGAGCTCCTACTTAAGCTGCATTATCAATATTTTGCTAAAGAGACCAGGATCCACAGTTCCGCAGTTGTGAGTTAAGTTTTGACTCGAGAGTTAACTTATTGAAAATGTACTAACTCTAACTCAGAGTTAACTCTAGCTCATAACTGTGGAACTGGATCCAGAGTACCGAAACATGTACTACTACTACTACTATTACTACTATTACTACTAAGAGCGTCATCATTAATGACAAAAACAGCTGATGTACCGACTATGTTTAGTTTCATTTCCGTATTATCGATGACGCCTGAAATACGACATCCTTCGATGATGTCGGTAGTGATTTAATTTGTTCTCTTTCGATGATGACATAATTAATTATATATGTCCTGATTAAGATGTCAGGATTATATGTCCTGTTTCGCTAATAGACACATAGCTGTCACAGCATATTTATCAGTATGTACTCGCGTTTCAATGCACTTCTGTAACATTCATATTCATTGAATGATTGAAAGTGAGTATTTCTATATGATTTGCCTTTTTTTCTGATTTTCAGATTCTATGCGGCAGAAATAGCAATTGGTTTATATTATTTACACAGTCGAGGTGTTGTATATAGGTAAATATGTCACTGATTACCTGTCTTAAAGAATTGGACTTAAGCTACATTCATACTACATTATTGAAAATGTTTTAAATTCAATTTCAAACAAACTGATTGTTCACACTTGTGGAAAGTCTGTTCTAAATTCCAGGTAGACTGACCAAAATGACAGATCTGTTTTAGATTTTAGAAAGGACCAATTCTCTGTACCTGAATCATAACCTTGCTTTAACTGCCTATCAATCGCAGTGTTGCTTCAAGCTGGACCAGCGATAACCGCTGATTTAAAAAACATGTTTGAACGCACAGCATTGATTTGGTCCATTCTGAATAGGTCCTTTAGATACAGGCCAAATTAGAATGGACTAACTAGCGAATAGCTCGCTAGTCCACACTGAATGGATCAAACTCTTTTTCATGCTGTAAATAGCTTTCTATTTGTCAATTCAATGTTCGATATTACCGGATAATTTCAGAGATTTGAAGTTAGATAACGTTATGTTAGACGCTGAAGGACATATCAAAATAGCAGATTTCGGCATGTGTAAGGAAGGTATATTCGGGGATAAAACAACGAGAACGTTCTGCGGTACTCCTGATTATATTGCTCCTGAGGTAAGCGTTAACATCCCAAACAAATATCATTGTTCGATGAACTGATGAATATTTTTAATCATAGCTGCTGATAATTCAGCCGTCAAATGGTGTCGATAACCTGAGTGAATGAATGACTTTGTTAGAAGTATTTTCCATCTTCAGAATTTCATTGGTAATTTCAAAAGGGCTCTTATTGACTCATTTCCAATACCACGACATTATTTTTTGTTGTTAAATATGAATTATGCCTGACGTACTTTAACTGCACTGCTAATAGTCAAGTCGTTCACAGAACCTGTTGCCTACTGTTATTTCATAATGGTTTTCAATTTTGTCACAGCACTGTTGCATTAGTTCATACCCCACAGTTCATCTCGCAAGGTCCCGGCAGATTTTGGATAGTAAAGATACAGCCATCAAATTTTGTTGATAATCAGTGAGCTACGAGCAATCATTGAGATGATCGCTCGTGAGCAGTGAGTGAATGACTTTATCAGAAATATTTTACATCTTCAGAATTTTATCGATAATTTCAAAAGGGCTCTTAATGACTCAATACCACGACATCATTTTCCGTTGTTTAGTCTTAGTTATGCCTTAATTTCAATATATGTTCTAAAAGTCGGGCATAAATCATTCAGAGAACCTGTTGCCTGGTCCTAGTGTTTTTTCATGATGGTTTTCAATCTTATCATCGTTTCCATTAGGAAGTTTATGGAAATTAATCTCAGCGTTAGTTCACGCGCCGCCGTAGTAGACCGTACATCCAGATCTCCCCAGGTCCCAGCAGTAGTTAGGTTTTATGATAGTTATATCGGCGGATGAGGAACGAGATTGCATATTATTTCGCGGCTGTCTTGCGAGATAAGGACTCATTTATGTTTCGAACCTGAAGGGGTGAAAAAAATATCGTCTTCAAGATGTTTGTATAACGAGGTAAAATGCGAGGTACTAGGAGACACCGTGAAGCATCGAGCAAAAAACAAAACACGTGTTGCTTCAATGTGATTTCAGTGCAATCCGCTTTTTCTATTCAAGCGCTTGAACAAAGTCTTATATTAGTTTCATAAGAAAACAACGCCAGAAATGTGAGATGTACTGTTTGGTTTATTGTTGTTCGCGTGCCATATGATAATGAATAATAGTAATAATGATAATGATGATAATTTATTCCCTGATATAGCGCAGAATTATAGAAATAATCGCTGTGCTCTACATAATAAAAGCAATCGATACCACGTAAAAAGATCATTCCCGTTTGAATTAAGAATATGCACATTTAGAATTTAAGATTACTTTTAAAAGTTTTGACGCATTTAGACTCTGTTAAGGTAATAAGAGGAGAATTGGGTTGGTTTAGGAGAATGTACAACAACCAGGCGTGTAGAATCCTGGCCAGAATGCAGTGTCCGAGCACATTTATACCAAGAAAGTAACTCCTGACAATACGTTGGTTCATTGTTTAGTTGTTGGTAAGACCTTTAGGAAAATTTTCTGCATCAATTCTACTAGATATGTGATACGTGATGTACAGTATTGAAGTATCACTTGATGATGAAAGTTTCTGAAATTTTTAAATGTATTCATTATTTAGCATCCACTCGGTAATCGGCTTTAGGTTAGAGTAATTGTGGTCGTATTTTTACCCTGTTTAGCTGACATTATTACCAGGATTTCCCGTTGAATTGTTTACTGACGTCAGGTTATAGAGTGCAGTCTTTTTCTTGCGGCTACTTCGAAGTATCGCCAGTTGTCGGGAACGGCTACATTGATAGGCACTTCACCTGCCAGTAACGATAAAAATTCACCTGCGATTTTCGCATTGGAAATTATACATTTCCCGCAGCTGCAGCTTCAGCTGCAACTCAATTGATATTTAGGTGACACTTGACCATCATTTACGCAATGACAAGGAATCAATCCGAATCATTCACGGATGCAATGATCAAAGTGCTCAGTGTGCCGGTGTGTGCCAGTGCGCTATAATTGATGAGGCTGTATTTTCTAGGCTTCGTTAAACTGACCGGTTTGTCATCACAAACTGAGTCTACAGCTGCATTCATGCTATCGCTAGTTAGTCCGTTCTAATTTGGACCGGACCAATTTAGAACGGACCAAATCAATTCTGCAAATTCATTAGTTCCAGCTAGAGCCAACGCTGAGATCGTAGCAAAATGTTCCTATTCAAAAACAGAGAAATGGTCCATTGTAGAATTTAGAATGGACCTGGACCAGTCTTTTTGACTGGTCTGTTCGTTTCAACATGGAACAGACCGATTTAGAAAAGACTGACTTTGGTTGTGTGAACGCTTGGTCCATTCTAAATCGGAACTAAATTCAGACTGTTCTTTAATGCAGTGTGATCGCGGCTTAGGTCTTAGCTATATGTAGGCTGTATGTCGGCTAAGTAATCGGTTAATCAAAGCGAATTGCAAAGCGATGTTTGTATAGCTGAAACAATCTCTCTTATCGGAAATATATTTATATATATATATATATATATTGTTCAATATCGCTGTAGGAAACTTGTTGTTAATGTCACATTGAGACATTGAGCAGAAAAGAGACTGGCACTCGCATATACGTAGCACGTCGTCACGATCGATAATTACAAAAACGCATCGAGTCGTCTATAAATAACCAATGCTTCTCTTAATCTATAATTGGCGATGTTATGTCCTTAAGGTGTCTGTGTACGAGCGTGTATTCAGTACGCGTCCGTCGTCTTGCGCAAGATTTACCGATTCACCCGATGATGACGTTTATCAGCGCCTGGAACCTCGATACGGCTAAAATCACCGGTCCCGCTACTATTCCCTTCCCTCGGAATCTGCACCGTTTTGCGTATTCAGTGCGCTAGCTGCCGAGGACTAGATTGAATATTGATATCCCATCCATGTATGAGTTGCTTCGTACTGCGCTAATGTTATCAGTTTCCTGGTCAGTTCCGCGATATCCCAACCTGGGTAGTAGCTACGTGTACCTACGGTGCATAAAACCGATCGGACATTCAAAAATTTGATACATTACTTTAATGAATTCAATTATCAATGTATCTCTTATTTCAGATTGTGTTGTATCAGCCGTATGGTAAATCAGTAGATTGGTGGGCTTACGGAGTATTATTGTATGAAATGTTAGCTGGGCAGGTAACGTACATTGCATCGATTTACATCTATTACTATCTAATAACTAATACAAATAATTTGGTTGGTCCAGTTTGACTAGAATAATCAACTCCTTAATCATTGTTAAATAAACTAAATCAATGAAGAAATTGAATCAACTCAAGACCACCATGAGTTCCACATTTGTCAGTGAGATTTCATTTTTGATAAACTTCGATTACTATAACTCAGATGTGGATCTAGGATTCTTCGAAGGAAAACTGGAATAATCTCGGTAAAAATAAAGTTTTCAGACTTATTGGAGAGCACATTCGAATTTTGAAGGAGTGGAATAGTCCATCCCCCTAAATCCACCCGCTTACTGTGGAACTGGGACGCGGTTTTTTTTAGTGATTAATCGCTAGTCATTGATCTCCGTCAAGTAAAGGAGCTGTATCTGTCTATCTACCTCTGATTTCTATCTCATCGGTAATAATCTCAACGGTCGTTCGGGCACATATTTTTCAGCCTCCCTTTGATGGTGAAGATGAAGAGGAATTGTTTACATCAATCACAGATCACAACGTTTCCTACGCGAAGTCCATGTCTCGAGAAGCTGTGTCTATTTGTAAAGGGGTAAGTCTCGATCGTTATCGGTAAATACGCTGTGACCGTCGCCGCAGAGAGAGAGAGAGAGAGAGAGATGTGAGAGAGAGAGATGTGAGAGAGAGAGATGGGAGAGAGGGAGAGAGAGAGAAAAGAGCCTGAGGGAGGTAGAGTGGTCAGTGTGTGATCAAAATACTCATGTCATTTGCTGCATATTATAATTGATGAAATAATGCTATAAAATGATATGATTTTAGAAAGCTCACGGAAATCGTGTCAAATATTGATAGCTTTTCAATGTTGCTATTTTCCCGCTGAAAATATTACGATGCTTCTGCCGGGGAGTAGAATACATATCTTGTTTTTCCCCCCACAGAAACTGACGAGCGCTTAATCAACCTCTAAACAAAGTAGCAACGTAGAATTTACGCTAATCATATTCTACATCAAAAATGACAGCTGCAGTATTGTTTAAACTGTGAAGTTCTAGCATGCGTTGGTTCAGGCCACTCTTGAGAATTCCTCTATGGGTATTAGTTTATATATATATATATATATATATATATATATATATATATATATATATATATATATATATATATATATATATATATATATATATATATATATATTTGTATGTATGTATTATAATAAGTGAGATTGCATTTTCAGTTCCTGAACAAGAATCCACTAAAGCGACTGGGCTGTACACCGAACGCTGAGCGTGATATCAAAGACCATCCGTTTTTCCGTCGTATCGACTGGGAAAAAATCGAAGCTCGAGAAGTGCAGCCTCCGTATAAACCACGAATCGTAAGTGTCGGGTTAAAAGTAACGCAATATAATCAATCCCCATTTATATATATATATTTATATGTACATACATATACATCACCGACTGCTATATCGACTGACGTCATATATCATTATATATCATTATATCATTTTCAGCGTAGAAAATTTTTCGTTATGTTATCATTATGATATTAGCTGTATAACTTAAATGCATGTTTGTTTACTAGTTAGACGACAATCCACCCTGAATTATTATTTAGTATCACTTTAGTTCCGGGGAGACGGTTGTTCTAAGGTAGCAATCGTTTAAAAGCCACGTTCTCATTCGGCCCGTACCTGGAATGGACCAACTTAGAACGGATGAAATCAATGGTGTTCGCATATTTTTAAAAATCTGTTATCACCAGTCCAGCTAGACTGGACACTGTGATTGACAGGCAATTTAAACAAATTCTCCGTCAACTCACAAAGTAATGGTCCTTTCTAGAATTTAGCAAGATGGAAATGTTCTAAAATGGAACAGGCTAATATAGAATGGATTTTTCGCTCGTGTGAACGCTTGGTAGGTTCTAAATATGAACAGAATAGATTTAATATCGTATGGGCCATATTCTGAGATAACTGCTACACTATCTACCTTCCAGCGGCCAGCTCTTTCCTTCAGTTTACATCACCATATTTCAGACCGCAGACCCATCCACAGCACCTGCCGGCAAATGTTTTTTCAAAATTCAGACTCGTTAATTCTTTTGCTTCTAATTCACCTATTTCTACAGATTGTATCGATACCATTTAGAAACATTTAGACGTTTAATGCAAATTGCATGTTATAATTTCCTCTGTCTCATATACGCGAATCACTTGCACGCGATGTAGCGAAAAAATTTGAAAATCAGCTTTTCTACGCACCACTCCTAGTTTTCAATAACTCACCTTATTTGATTTACAAATAGAGAAGTCGATTAACGACGAGAATTTAATGAGTGATACCGAAAAAAGCTCTTATTGGGCGTATTCGCGTCGGCTAAATATAGTACGTCTACGAAATTGAATAATAGCGAAATTGAAAGAAAAATATTAATTTCATAACGGAAATGACGGCGGAATAGCGATAGATTATTAGCAGACAACTGAAGCTAGCGATGAATGATGTTCTAATATACGTACATGGCGTGATTCGTTTTTGGCTGAATGTAACGCATATACGCCCTTAAGAAGCGGCTTAATGAAGTATACTCACGGAAAAGAGACATCATCTTCACAGATTTGTATCGCGTAGATGACGAAAATCGTTTCCAATCAATCTCTTTTCATTAGCGGTTTTTTTTTCTCGGCTAATATTCGTGTAGATAAAGCGGCGAATCGGTAATTATTCGGCCGTTAGATCTCGATGAATCGATTGATTATGAACATTTTTTGAATTGGCAAAAAAAATCAAAACGATGTTACGGTAACCAGGGAGGTGGGAGTGTCACTCCCACCTACTTGTTCAAATGGGGCTAAATGGGCCCATGCCTGTTTGGCCAGACCAAAAACGAGGGACCAGGCCCGAGCCAGATTTTAGCACAGGATATATGATCGCATTTGAATGCAACTGGTCACAGAAATGACTTACTTCGCTTTGTTTGAGCATCGAGTGAGTGGTTTGCATGTGAGTGCGATCTCTAATAAGGCACAGGCAAAATTTGACTCGGGCCTGATCCGTGCCAATTTAGCCCATGCCAAATCTTCTCACGGCTTAAGTTTGTGATGATGGCAGCACTTCACTGTTTCTGAGCTGATGGGTTGAACAGTTATATTATCACCTATGCACGAATGGTAGTCAACTGTTAATCAGCCGCGTTTCAACTGATAATCTCTTTCACAGTTTAGCACTTTATCTGGTTCTATGCGCAACTATGATATGTCATAATAAAAGTACTTACAGAGTTGCCAACCGAGACAAAAGTTGTTGTATTGGTGATGTCTGACTAAGCAGTTTGATTGAAGAAAATAACTTTTAACCATACCTAAAACTTTTCTAGGTTGGCAGCTCTCTCTATATCATATTATCATGTAATAATTGAAGTTATTTCAGGTTTTTAGTATTACTAATGGAAGTATATTTTCTGTTCCCTGCCTTCAAGGTATTGACAGGTTCACTGATGGACTCCGAATGAATCATTTTTGAGTCCATGGCTTACTCCTTCCGTTGTAGGAGTATGTATGCCTATGCGTACCCAATACCTTCAGTCAGGGCCTGAACGTGTGGTTATAACCTGGTATCAGACAAATAGCTACCTGGTAAATGCTGCCTAGGGTTATCGTTGACACCCTGTCTAAATCAACCTCTAGGAGTAAATCAGAGATGTTACCACTAGGCATGTTATGTCTGGTTATGATATCTGTGACCTTTGTAAATGTTAATTAATCGTCGGACAGCTAGTGGTGGCAACTGAGTGAAGGGTAGACTATACCTTGCACCTTATCAAACTGGGATTAATTAAGCATGTGTTGTCCATCAGAACAGATAAAAACCCTATCTGTCTATGGTATATATATATATATATATATATATATATACATAACACTACTATCCTTATATGAACTCGTAACTTGTATCGTCTATTTCTATATTTATTACCATCAACTTGTATCATGTCTCTTTCTTTGTTCTCTCTCCAAACGACAGCGCGATCCGAAAAAGGCGGAGAACTTTGACGAGATGTTTACTAAGGCAAATGTCCGAATGACTCCGATCGACCCTATGATCATGGCCAACGTGAACCAAGAGGAATTCCATGGATTCTCGTATTGCAATCCATACTTCGGGGCCGAAAATGAATAAGAGTTGAACGTCGATCGCACCCCTCATTGCACACTCTGTTTATATAGTATGTAGATCATATTTTCATGCGTGCCACACCTGACTTTATACACACCATCTCATCACCTATTAATGTCTTATTTATATATCTTTTTACTTTCCATAACAAATATTTGCACATTATATTCTTAATATTATTATCAACTAAAGGTTTCATTTGTGTATCCACTTAATATACATACATATATAGATAGATATATATGTGTATATGTATGATTATATTTGATTACGATTTTTATCTGGATATTACGTATATTTTTCTACAGTTTTTCTCCACCTTCGCTTGTGCACTAGCTTGGATTTAATTTCATGTGGAAATGTTCATTTTCTGATAAAACCGGCAATGTGGGATTCACTCCAACTCAACCATAGATTTGATCCAAGGTCTTCAAAGAAAAAGACCACGATTTTTGATACTAAAAATTGATGAAAATTGAATAAGTCGATGCAATGGTAAGAGAATGAATGCCGGGTTGATATCCTTTAAAAATGGACATGAGTATTTCGTTATTTTGAGGGTTCGTTAGTCTCTATGAGTTGGTCAATACGTACATCGGACTTCAGCACTATTCAGGTGTATTAAGTGTCTGTATTACGGCTGCGCTTGGCTGTCAACCTGAAAAAAAAAACCTAACTTGAAATGCTGATAGCTCCTGAGCAAATACACTACACTGCTTGCTGATGTGTACACATTATTTGGTGAACCGGTGAAGACATTGATATTGTATCGGTGCTGTAGTAGTGATGATGAACGTGTAACAGTCGAGGCTGATCCAGGATGTAATAGAAATAAAATCAAAGACAAAACCAAGAGAATTGTGATTCGCATTTTCATCCCACCACGTCAGATTTCTTGATTATTATTTTTTTTTTCGTATAAAAAATTTCCCTGGCTTTCAGCACACCATTACCTATTATACACTACAAAGTATTATTCTTTAATGATTTTTTTTCAGTTTTCAGCTATCTTCATTTATTTATTTTATTTTATTTTAATTATCGTAAACATTACAACAAAAAATTACACCTACATTCATTCGGTTCTATTAGCGTAGATTTTTTTGTTTATTTCAAGTTACAACACTAAATTCAGAATCTTTTCTCCCACTGGACTATATCTGTGGCCCCTCTTCGCCCCAACCCTGGTTCCCATATCCCGGACGAGTGACATTTGTTTGTGTATCCATGCATGTCAAGCTGTACCGTGTACCATATAGTCGGTATAGCTATGTTCGATATTCTAACTGCTAATCATTTTTTCTCTTCCTCGTCAACATTTCAGCGAATCAAACTTATCATTACGTCCATCGTGTGATCACTCACAAATTGTGGTATTGTGTTTCTTGAATGTTTTTTTTTTTAATAACAGTTTATCACATTCAAATAACGAAATCAGTCATGTTTAAGCTGCATCTCTTCTTGCCCCCAATAAGCCCCTAACAATAATGATAAGTATTGATTTCATACGAAAACGTACGAACGAGGAGAAAATACAAAAAATTCATAATCATAGAAAGAACGTACGCACAACTGCCACTGTTTGGCGACAAATTTGCCAATAATGCAAATGTAGCTGTGTAGTACTTGTACTGGGAAACAACTGTGATTCTAAAACCTGTGAATATACTGCTTGAATAACAATGAGCTACAACTCTGTACAATTATAGCTTATAATATCTTCATGACTCCAAATATAGCTTATTGCTGATGAGAATTCAGCTTAATGATGACAGATTTTGCTATGTAATAAGCTACGTCTACACAAATGCTTTAATCTGAAATATCAAACCTCGGAGACTAGGACCGAGTCTCGGAGGGGTAGAATTTATGGATTCTGCATAAGCCAACTGACATACCGGGTATTACTTTACCCTCAAAATGAACTGTACACATTTAAGATTACTAAATTGCGTAGACGTGGTTATTCTTGTAATTGTAGTTTTAATTACTCCATGAAAAATCTTCCAGCCCAAGTTCCACGTCATGTGTTGTAAGTTTAACTCAACCGATGATTCTGGACCTGGGGCTGAAACCACATGCCAAAGATCTGGAGAAGTTACTGCATGGTGGATTGTCTGCCCTCTGATTCTTAGATATCATAGTCGCGATCACACAAGCATTTGTGGCCCATGCCAAATTTAGCCCTGAGCAATTGTTCACACAGGTACCAATTGCCCCATGCCTGTTTGGCCTGACCGAAAACTTTGGACCAGGCCCAAACCAGATTTTAACATGGGTAAAATGATGGCGTTTGAATTGCAACTGGTTTGGGAAGTGACTCACTTCAGTTTGTTTAAGCATTGTTTAATATCGAGTGAGTGGTTTATGTGAGAACAGGCTTTCTAATTAGGCACGGGCCAAATCGTCAGGTGTGATCGCAGCTCATGTCTCTGATATTATCATTCAACAACGGGTACATCAATTCTGCTACTGATTTTTGTATAAAGTCGTCTAAGTGTTTGTTTATGGACAATGGAAATTGTAAAATGCACCTGCTACTTCAAAACCATCTGTTATGAAGTCAATTTCAGAAATAATCAATCTCAATGAAAAACACCAGTGCTCCGAGTAGAATACGATATGTGATGTGTAGTACTGGTAGTGCAGATTGAATGACATTATCCGGATATACGGATATCTGCTGGAGGGATCCAGTTCAAGATCTTACGGTCACTAAAAATGACAACTTTAGCAGAATGGAGAGCAGAACACCAAACAAGTACAGACTTGGGACTTGAAAGACTGTCTAATTTGGGATGTACTGATATCATGGCCTGACAGTTAGATCCTTTCCCCTGAGCAAATATGTTCTGAATCCTTTTCTAAATCCATCCATTCTGCTATTCGAATTGGTCTTTGTTAACTAAAAATTGCGGCCGAAATTTCTAACCTCCACAAACAGGCTGACGTCGCTAACTAAAATAATCTATATGTAATTGTTTCACTATGGAAGGCACCCCTTCCTATCTACTCATCCGTGTATGTTTAACTGTCAAAGGCTCGAGACAAGAAAAGACAATTAAACATAGACTTTGAATGTTTGATGGTATATTAACTAATCTTGTTAATGTTTAGTGTTTATGTAGTATCTGGGAACTGACTGTTCTACTGTCACCGTATTATCAGCCGTTTTAGGTTTTATAACTAAAGTAAATAAAAAATGAGTTTTTGTTCTTCGCGTAGGTCAACGTATAAATAACGTCTCAGTGGTTTTATCGATCGATCGCGTCGATCGAGATCAGCAGCGCTTCTTCGCGAATCGGCACGAAATCCTAATTGTTTTCGTCGTTTTATTTTTTGCAGAAAAACCGTAAAGACGTGAGCAATTTCGACCGAGAGTTTACGCAGGAACTACCGAAATTGACGCCAACCGATAAACTGTTTATAATGAATTTGGACCAGACGGAATTCTCTGGATTTTCATTCGTGAATCCCGAGTACGTGGTGAGCGTATGAGAACGGTCGGGTTGAGAGACCCGTTCATAACTAGGTTTATCAATTGAAATATATATATATATGTTCGCTGGCCTGATTGGACACTTCTATTGCCATCGACTTTGTGATAAAATGAGATGGAATGAGGGGAAAACGTGATGGTTGCGCTGGATTGAGAGAGATGCTACTGGAATCGACGATTCAAGCTCCGGTGTACGTACGAAACGGACTTTACCCGCACTTTTAGATTGTAGTCTCAGTTGTAACGCTGAAATAGATAATCGCATGTAATTTCATTCACTGTTCTTCTGAAATTTACGACTACAACAAAACAAAAAAAATTATTTGTACAGTCAGTAGCTACTGCTTCGAAGTAAAGTGTATTTTCGATCTATCTAAGAATGTGTCTGTGTATAATGATGTCAATTCGATGGAACAGTTAGGAAATTAGGGCTGTTTTATTTTCGATGTATTTTGCATACTCGGTGCGGTTGAATGGTGCAGGTTTTTTACACCATCTACACTGAAACAGGATGGAGACAGATTGAACAATGCAGACCACTAATGATAATTCGGTTTAATCTGAATAGATTTACATCAAAACTGGCTGTTTACTTTGTTGTGTTCGAAGCATATATTTAGAAAAGTTGATATTATGGTGCTTTTTTAAGTTCTTTCAGTATACAAACTATACATAAGTCTACAATGCTGTACATGTGTATATGTACATACATTTAGTGTATACAGGTATATTAGTGTGTTATCTGATGTATACTTATTGTCTGGCACATCACTGTAGTATGCTGTCAGAAATCAATATTCTGGATAAGAAGTGGATCTTCGATCCACGGCTTACAGAACTTTGAAATTTAGAAAAAGGTGTACTTTAAGATTCCCTTAATTTCTAGTTGCCTTAGCATGATAATGTAGTCTTAGCACTGATATTTTTTTGCAGTAATTTACTCAATTTATTCAATCTGGCATCTCTTCTAATTGATCAATTCCGTTTTAACGGCCCAGTTACACAGATGACTGTGTCGAACTGGGCCAGTTTACTTAGTCTTCTCATGGACGTATGCGTCCATGGTCTTCTTTAGTAAATGATTATCCAAAAATGAATAGAAACCGATCGTACGCACAAGACAAAATATATAATTTGTGGTTGAAAAAACTCTCGAAGATCTAGTCCATGAAATGCACAGTATTACCTAAAAAAAAATGTAAACGTAATAACATCTGGTCTGAATGTGCTTGCCATTGTAAATATTATGGAGAACATCATTTCAAAGAATAAATGGCTTAAACTCATTCTCATTATTGAATATTTGAAGTATTGTTTACGAAATACTCAAATTTGAGTCCAAGTGAAATTTTAGATACGATCAGTACTAGTTAGATGAGTGATACTCTGCCAAACACGTTGTTTTTCTGTACACTAGTAACTTAAGTTCTTCTGAAGATACAAACAATCGTTTAGAATTAAGTGTCAACTAAGATTATTGCATTTGAGATTCATTTATCGACACACATCTGAATATAGAAATCCATGTTCCGGGTAGTTGAAAATTTCATTCATTACGCACAGATTTTATTTTTGATATATACAGTTTGAAAGCACCTAAACATTAGCGGCATCGTCCTTCACTTTAGCAGGAAATCAACATTTTTATGCGCAGCTTTTGAGAAACGTAGCGCTGCTTCAGCGGACGATGTTAAAATTATGAATATGAGTTCGATCTCATTCTGGGTGTACTTACTATCTTGTAACACGAATGCGCTTCTAAAGCTTTCAGTTAACGTCATGCACTAAATCGATCTTTAAAGTCGTTACGAAGTAGTCATTAATTAATAAAACAATATCGTTATGAATGTCGATGTATGTTTATGTCATTTAGGGTAATATCATCACCGTTTTATTGGTCTACATTATTCCACACCTGGTATTTTATATTTCTAAAAGCCCCGTTTTTGTGGGTCTATATATTTATGATTATGATTAATATTATTATTATTAATATTATTATTATCATTGTTATTATTATAATTAATATTAGAGTATGATTAATTGTTCTATAGGTCATGTTCGGAGGTTCGATGTATCATTTCGTTTGTGCTCTAACGATAGAAACAAAAACAAAATTATCTCTAAATGACGCAATGAAAAATCTGAAAGTGCGTTCGGACGGAGCTTATGCGCTCAACTTGGTTTTTCGATGAATACTTTATCAAATGAAACGAGCTCGCTAGATTTGATACCAGTTTCATGAATATTTCTATCTGTGAAATGATGCACTGACCTCTCAGTGTGGCCTAGAGGCCTCAGGATAACCACTGATGTACAGAAAATTTGTGTTTTATGTACCGTAAGTGTAATATATTCTCTATTTCCAGTTATACATGCACACAAATTGCATAGAGCACATTGCTTAATCAATGATACAGCGCAACTTGGCCAAAGGTTGTTGAATGTAACCACTGTTTGAAGTGTAATAGTTGAAAATTGTATCTTAGTGGTACATGAATTTAAACATCGGTCGACATCAGAGAATCTTTCAGCATGTGGCCTCTATTTCAATAGAATGTAACTATAATTTTCTATCAAATGAAAGCAATATGATATGAGAGTGCCGAGGAGTTTCTTAAAAGTCCTGTTCCAAGTATATATAAAATAGCTTGCATGGTACTTAAGTAAAAGACTGTGGCAATCAATTGAGAAATGGTTGCTTAGTTGAGAAGTCAGAGATGAAATTATGTACGTACTTGCAGAAGTTCTTTCCGGCTGCCCAGTCGTAGTATAATGATAGGACTTGTTAAATGATGATCTCAGTTGTTTGTTGAGGTTAACCTTTACTGATAATATCCCATTTTTTGTTTCAAAGTTTATTGTGAAAAACACCGTATGGCGATGCACATTTGTACTAGGCCTGTGTTGCTTTCGAGAACAACAGTTTATCGAGAAGTTTATTCATTACAGGTCACTTAAATCTGATTTTTTTTCTTGCCATTGTTGATGAACATGTAGGAGCCCATTTCACAGTTTTTAGTTGATTTTGGCTATGATTAGATCATCGCCGATTTACTTTGCCTCGAGAGCCAAACTAAACTAATAACTTTGAAACTGACTCCTGGCCCGTTATTGGTGTGTTTCTAGTCAAACCAAAAGATACATATATTTGTAATGATAATGTGTGCGCAACATATAATCATGTGTTCAGATCGGAATGAGGCTATTTTATATTTTCTGCTGTGGAAGTTGATATGATATGTGAAAATATTATTATTCGGTTGTGTGGACAAATAATAACTACCGTATAGCCATGGGAGTACTAGCAATTCTGGCCCCTTTCCGCAATTGTGATTAGAATTGACAATAAAGAGATACAATTAGTTCATTTTCAATTTCAAAAACTCTGGAGTCAGAACTTATGCACGATTGCGCAACTGGATTCTTGTAACTCAACCTTATCTATAATTATTCAAGGTTTTCATTCTAAAAATGAATGAATTGATGCTCAAATTTATGAACAGATGGCATTTTGTAAGCCTGCTAAAACCAGGTAGATCGGGCGTTTAATAAATGGGTGATTTTATGCATTCTCCCTCGGCAGGAATTCGTACCTGATGGCGTTGCTAGACTCAGCCACGACAAGAAACCCTGCCACACTAGACCGGGTGCGCAGGTACATGCGGCACCAATCAGATAGCTCATTGTATAATCGCTGAGGCAAATTTCACGGATAAACTATAAATGGAAAAAATAAGATATGGGCTAAAATAAAAACGGATATCTGATAAGCTGATAATGACATCATCGTAGCTATGCACACGGGCTAGTGTAACAGGGTTTCGTATCGTGGCGAGTCTTGATGCTACGGTTTCAAATCCCTGCCTGGGGAAGGTGGTTTTACGAGACGAGACGTTACGAGAATCGGGGCACAGAATTTATCAAGAGCACTAGACACGTCAATATTTAGTAGCAATAAATTCATGTATTTATTTATTAACTGAAGAAGTTTTCATGAATATCTTCGTGTAAAGGTAATCTATGGATTACCACTAATTATGAGATTCTAATCTACTATATTATAGTTATTAATTAATGATTTATTATAACTAGCTTATCGTATATTTATATATAAGTTTTACTATTTATCTCTTTAATTTTGTTAAGTTTTGACTGGAGCTATGGCGACAACTTCAGAGGTTTATTAGTGGTTTATTTTTCGGATAAGTGATGAACTAGAACACGATGAACCACGCAATTCGGTGAATTAGGCATAGCATAGAATAATCACGACAAAGCACTATTTATGAATATGGCAAATCCTTTTAGGTTTGTAAGAATAAGATGAGCATGTTGATATCAAGGAATATATGGACGATATGAAGTCAAACAGCAGTCAATAAAAATGCTGTTTTATTCCAATAAATATATTGTATAGTAAACAATGATATTGATGATATATATATATATATATATATATATACATATATATCTATATATGTACGATACATATGTGTGTATATCTGGCTGTATGGAATTTACTTTTCTTTCTTTATATGCAATGTTTGACAAAGTATTCTCTCAATTTAAAAAAAAGTAATACGATGTATATGTGGATATGATGAATTTTTTCACTTTCTTGAAAAGTCTATTATAGTGAATTCATGTAGAATTACAGATATTATTCTCCTCATGTCAATAAAAAACAGTCAACTAAAAAGCTGTTTTTCTTTATTTCTATGGAGGCTGGGCTAGGCCACTATTCTAATCATATTGTCATTCTAGAGCCTTGGCTTGTTGTTATCTTTTTACATAAAACGATAAATTCAAATTAGCAGAAAATATTTAATATTAGGAAATGCATTTTTTATTCACAAATGGAAAGTTGAATGAATTTTTAGCATCAGTAGTAGTTCAACAATTGCAGAAGTTTTTGAGTGGTCCGACCCGCGGTGTCAGATTTTGACCGTCAAGTGCTGTCGCTACATATTTCGATAGCGGTGAATATGTGAACTAATGTGACTGAACAATATTCCTACTGCGGCATGCAAGTAATAAGTTAGTTCACATATTCACCGTCAACGATATGTATAGGGGCAGCACCTGATGCTTAAAATCTTCAGGAATGAAAAAAATATCCCAACTGAAAATATCCTCTGATGCCTGCAGTCATACTTAATAAATGACACCCAAAAACCAGCGACAAAGCAACAAAAGTCATTCACATCAAATTCTCACCATACTTCACATATATTTTCTCAAGTGATCAGATCATAAATACATTTTACAAATAGAAAAATAGCCAACAACTGACCTGGAGAATACGAGTAAAATCCCACAATAAATGAATTAAGTGATAAAATGTTTATTAAAACGTATAAGAAATATTTCGGGTGGTTACTACCACCCTTCTTCAGTCTAAAATGAGTTTTTAGACCGAAGAAGAGTGGTAGTAACCACCCGAAATATTTCTTATATGTTTTAATAAACATTTTATCACTTAATTCATTTATTGTGGGATTTTACTCGTATCGTTTTATCACGGATATTGTGATCTGCAATTGATTGACCTGAAGAATATCTATACAATGAAACTAATTCCTAGAATAATTCGGCATTTTATTACAATAATGTATTAGTACTTAAACATATTAAACAGTACATGTAAATCTCATATACACAGTTCAAACAATAGTTTTCGTGAATATCTTCGTGTAAAGGTAATCTATGGATTACCACTAATTATGAGATTCTAATCCACTATATTATAGTTATTAATTAATGATTTATTATAACTAGCTAATCGTATATTTATATATAAGTTTTACTATTTATCTCTTTAATTTTGTTAAGTTTTGACTGGAGCTATGGCGACAACTTCAGAGGTTTATTAGTGGTTTATTTTTCGGATAAGTGATGAACTAGAACCACGCAATTTGGTGAATTAGGCATACCATAGAATAATCACGACAAAGCACTATTTATGAATATGGCAAATCCTTTTAGGTTTGTAAGAATAAGATGAGCATGTTGATATCAAGGAATATATGGACGATATGAAGTCAAACAGCAGTCAATAAAAATGCTGTTTTATTCCAATAAATATATTGTATAGTAAACAATGATATTGATGATATATATATATATATATACATATATATCTATATATGTACGATACATATGTGTGTATATCTGGCTGTATGGAATTTACTTTTCTTTCTTTATATGCAATGTTTGACAAAGTATTCTCTCAATTTAAAAAAAAGTAATACGATGTATATGTGGATATGATGAATTTTTTCACTTTCTTGAAAAGTCTATTATAGTGAATTCATGTAGAATTACAGATATTATTCTCCTCATGTCAATAAAAAACAGTCAACTAAAAAGCTGTTTTTCTTTATTTCTATGGAGGCTGGGCTAGGCCACTATTCTAATCGTATTGTCATTCTAGAGCCTTGGCTTGTTGTTATCTTTTTACATAAAACGATAAATTCAAATTAGCAGAAAATATTTAATATTAGGAAATGCATTTTTTATTCACAAATGGAAAGTTGAATGAATTTTTAGCATCAGTAGTAGTTCAACAATTGCAGAAGTTTTTGAGTGGTCCGACCCGCGGTGTCAGATTTTGACCGTCTAGTGCTGTCGCTACATATTTCGATAGCGGTGAATATGTGAACTAATGTGACTGAACAATATTCCTACTGCGGCATGCAAGTAATAAGTTAGTTCACATATTCACCGTCGACGATATGTATAGGGGCAGCACCTGATGCTTAAAATCTTCAGGAATGAAAAAATATCCCAACTGGAAATATCCTCTGATGCCTGCAGTCATACTTAATAAATGACACCCAAAAACCAGAGACAAAGCAACAAAAATCATTCACGTCAAATTCTCACCATACTTCACATATATTTTCTCAAGTGATCAGATCATAAATACATTTTACAAATAGAAAAATAGCCAACAACTGACCTGGAGAATACGAGTAAAATCCCACAATAAATGAATTAAGTGATAAAATGTTTATTAAAACATGTATGAAATATTTCGGGTGGTTACTACCACCCTTCTTCAGTCTAAAATGAGTTTTTAGACTGAAGAAGGGTGGTAGTAACCATCCGAAATATTTCTTATATGTTTTAATAAACATTTTATCACTTAATTCATTTATTGTGGGATTTTACTCGTATCGTTTTATCACGGATATTGTGATCTACCATTGATTGACCTGAAGAATATCTATACAATGAAACTAATTCCTAGAATAATTCGGCATTTTATTACAATAATGTATTAGTACTTATACATATTAAACAGTAGTATACATGTAAATCTCATATACACAGTTCAAACAATAGGTTTCGTGAATATCTTCGTGTAAAGGTAATCGATGGATTACCACTAATTATGAGATTCTAATCCACTATATTATAGTTATTGATTAATGATTTATTATAACTAGCTTATCGTATATTTATATATAAGTTTTACTATTTATCTCTTTAATTTTGTTAAGTTTTGACTGGAGCTATGGCGACAACTTCAGAGGTTTATTAGTGGTTTATTTTTCGGATAATTGATGAACTAGAACCACGCAATTTGGTGAATTAGGCATACCATAGAATAATCACGACAAAGCACTATTTATGAATATGGCGAATCCTTTTAGGTTTGTAAGAATAAGATGAGCATGTTGATATCAAGGAATATATGGACGATATGAAGTCAAACAGCAGTCAATAAAAATGCTGTTTTATTCCAATAAATATATTGTATAGTAAACAATGATATTGATGATATATATATATACATATATATCTATATATGTACGATACATATGTGTGTATATCTGGCTGTATGGAATTTACTTTTCTTTCTTTATATGCAATGTTTGACAAAGTATTCTCTCAATTTAAAAAAAAGTAATACGATGTATATGTGGATATGATGAATTTTTTCACTTTCTTGAAAAGTCTATTATAGTGAATTCATGTAGAATTACAGATATTATTCTCCTCATGTCAATAAAAAACAGTCAACTAAAAAGCTGTTTTTCTTTATTTCTATGGAGGCTGGGCTAGGCCACTATTCTAATCATATTGTCATTCTAGAGCCTTGGCTTGTTGTTATCTTTTTACATAAAACGATAAATTCAAATTAGCAGAAAATATTTAATATTAGGAAATGCATTTTTTATTCACAAATGGAAAGTTGAATGAATTTTTAGCATCAGTAGTAGTTCAACAATTGCAGAAGTTTTTGAGTGGTCCGACCCGCGGTGTCAGATTTTGACCGTCAAGTGCTGTCGCTACATATTTCGATAGCGGTGAATATGTGAACTAATGTGACTGAACAATATTCCTACTGCGGCATGCAAGTAATAAGTTAGTTCACATATTCACCGTCAACGATATGTATAGGGGCAGCACCTGATGCTTAAAATCTTCAGGAATGAAAAAATATCCCAACTGGAAATATCCTGATGCCTGCAGTCATACTTAATAAATGACACCCAAAAACCAGAGACAAAGCAACAAAAATCATTCACATCAAATTCTCACCATACTTCACATATATTTTCTCAAGTGATTAGATCATAAATACATTTTACAAATAGAAAAATAGCCAACAACTGACCTGGAGAATATCTATACAATGAAACTAATTCCTAGAATAATTCTGCATTTTATTACAATAATGTATTAGTACTTATACATATTAAACAGTACATGTAAATCTCATATACACAATTCAAACAATAGTTTATACACTTTTTACCATTAACAATGTTAATCGTCTATCCATACTTTGTGGCGACGACAGACTATTTTTTAAGAATACATTTGTTCTCGACATTAACAGCTGGGTTGTTACTAAATACATAGACTTGTCCCTTGGATAATGTAACCAAAATACATTCTGTTAGGAAATGCTGCGAAATTACATTGAACCTGAAAATCTCGAAGACTAGAACGACAAACATAAAGTCGATATTGGGATCAAACAGATTCACTACTTTAAAACATAATCCAAAATTACTTAAGAATTACTGAAAAATTTTGCTTTCATCATCGAATCATTAAATTTCAGTTACTATCATCGAATTGATAGGAATTAATCTTATATGCACAGCATACAATGCTACTAGAAATTGCACTTTTCAATTCAAACCGGGGTTTAAAACATGTTGAATATGAGTGTATGAAAAAAACAAGTCCGTTTCGCTATCACTGTAACCAGTGTTCACTAACTGTTTTCAGTAGTCTTCACCCCATGGATTCAGTTCTAAGAAATTGTCAATCACTTCTTTCATTGCTAGATTCGGTATGAGCATATCCTGTGTTAAATCTGTACGTGTCACCGGGTCAAAATGTCCGACTCGCTACAAATTGAAAATATATAAGATTGAACAAGAGTAAAACAGTATTGAATGAGGTACTAATGGCACACACTAGATTGCGCAACAATACACTCAGTATGTTGGAACATGGCTGTAAAAAATCCAACATCAAAACTGGCTTAATTTATCAAAATAGGTCTGATGTATATAGATCCTTCCAATACTATCTATTTGTAAAAAGTATGTCTATTTGATTTGTCTATTGTTATATTTCATATTTTGAATCCATTTCTGCCTGCCATACCATTCTAATGGTCAGAGTGAAATAGATATCTTATCTTACAGGTATTGAAAATTGACCCATTTTCAACAGGATTATTAGGCTCTCAACTTCAAATGTTTTCATCGAAGTCATCAAATAGATTTATATCAAGATCAACTATCCCACTCAGGATATGGTTTAAATTTCATTGATTTGCCAATGAGAAATGTTGATTCGAACTTTTGAAGAAATTGAAGCACGGTGACCCAAATAGCCACTAGCGACACCTGGTTGAATCCTTGTTCACCACAGTAGCGGTGTCTGCGAGTACCTCCTCGATGCCGAGAATCAATATCTGTAAATTAACCTACCTGTAAATGTTCTTCAATATCACGTCTGTCATACGTAATACCACTAGGCGTTATCACAGGTTCCCTCATCAATTCGAAACTGATTTTACCGCATAGATAATCAGGTACGTCGCGTATCTGTAAACACACGAGAAATAATCATTCACAGAAAAATAGTCCAGACAAATATGCGCTGATAAGTCGTACACGTACTTTTCTCCTGTGATCAACTTCACTAAATAAACTATTCAATTCATGCTTAAAACGTTCCTGGAAATAGAAAGAGCACAAATTGATTTTAAAAACAAAACCTGTTACAGTAAACTGCGCTTGCCTCAGATCTCGCTGGACCAATCCATTCTCTTCAAGGCACGTAAAATTTAGGACAGTAGGAGTGCGACCGGTATACGTCATTATCACGATGAATTGGAGTGAGAGAATTTGTAATATATTCTCAGTAATACATGACAATCTGAGGCAGTCGACTCTACAGAAAAGAAGTGTGGAGCGAAACCATTTACCGGTTCTAACTCTACGAAGCCTTACATGTTTATCTTTAATACGCTTCACTTCATCATTACTTCCTTCGTTATTATTTACTCCTTCGATCAATCTAAAAAATTGAGAAATATCTTAATAGGATGAAACTTTGTCTCCGAGACCTATAACCCCATAGATATACAACCCACAATACATGTATTGAGTTCCTGCCATATACGGTCATTTTTTCCAGTATTGTGAACACGCTAGATTTTTGCTGACAGTTAAGTGCTACCCTTTAAATACTAACCAAAATTAGGCTAAAAAGATTGATACCATGTTTCTCTTTTCTGCTTAGCTAAAAAGTTGATCTGGCTTGCTGTCTATCTACCCTGTACATTACTTTTTTGATCAATTTTACCATAACACACCCGGCAGTTATAGAAGTGAACTGATAACAAATTTTATTGCATTTTACAAAACGACTGATTAGAAGAAACAAGGTATCATTTCATTTAGCCTTAACCCTTTCAGAGCTGACTGATAAATACCCTATAGTGCTGGGGCCAGTTGCACAGTCGTGACTTAAGTCCAAAAGTGGCCTTAAATCTTAAGACTAGTCTTAAATTGTTAGATTGGCTATAGAACTAAGTTGGTCTTAGACTGGTCTTAAGTCTAAGCCATAACTATGCAACCGACCCCTGGAGATAATTTGGAAATTTTGAAAAATTCCGCCCTAGTGTGTTGAATAACGGGAATACCACTATAGTGCGTCTACACCGCGGTGCAGTGTATCGTTAGTTACTAATATTTCACTGTTTGACAGGTGCTGCCATCTTTCAAGAGAGATAATTATCAATTACTAATTACATCAATACACCGCAGTGCGGTGTACTAGCAAAATCCATCACCGATTCATACACCGCGCTGCGGTGTAGACGCAATGAAAGGGTTAATGGTAGCTGGTATTTCAGTTGATGATTGCTATTACATCGAAGTTTAATATTGATGACTTAATGAAGAACACACAAAACACGCCCAGTCATTTAGAAAAACCAGTTCAGTGAATAACGAAAATCAGTTACACTTATTTTCTGGATAGAATGCTTTCACAAGCCTTCATTTCTAAACCTCGACTAAAACTGTAGCCTACATTGAACTCAATACGAACCTGGTTTGCTCTGAATCTAACAACTTTGTTAAATACGTCTGCAATTCTATCTCTTGCGTAATACGTTTCTGTTCGATTACGTTCCATCGTTTTTTCTTCGCTAAACGAAGCGCGCCGGATATTTCGTCTCCAAAATTCAGTTTCTGATCTTTCGCGAGGTCATTGGCTGAAATATTTGCGATCAAAAAAATTCGATTAGAATTCTACGCAAATGGCGTCAAGATAATAAATGACGAACAGCTGAGGGTGCTAAATATTTTGGTATTTAGATTTGAGTTTGTCTATTGAGATAAAAAGTCGAAAATAGTTGGTGAAACCAGCCCCCAATAAGGCTCAGGGACCTGGCGCAATAAGTTTTTGCAATAATATTGAGATTTATTTTCACACCTCGTAATAATGAACCGATTGACTCTTCAAACATGAGAAGTTCGTGTAGAGCTTGTCCGAGAAAAAAGTGTCCTTTCACAGAGAATTTGTCGATTTCGAGGGCTCGATGACAGTCCTGAGCGGCCAACTCCCACTGTCTTAGTTTCAAATAGCACAAAGCACGATTCGTGAAGAAAGTGGCAATGGAAGGATTCTTCATCTGAAATTAAATCAAATTTTTTTCTTCATTCGTCAACAGCTAGGGCAGTCTCCACAGAGACTGAGGCACTCTCCTCGTCCTCTAGTCAGTAACCTGTTCGTGGTTTAGTTTCACGATCGGATATTTTCACAAACCACATTGATATAAGCCCATCTGATTATAAAAAGCTTACCACGGACGATTAGGTAACTAACTACTCGTCCTCACGACACGTAGTCGTACCGTCGTGCGTACGACTCCTCAATCCCAGACTCTCACAGACCTGAACTTACAATTGCTTTCGTGTAGCACGATATGGCATCGTTATATTTTCGAATGGCGAATAAACGATTGCCTTGATCTTTCAATTCATTCGAGCTCATGTTTAACCACAACAACGGCAGCAAGCGCGTCACTTTCAAAGCAAAACTCCTGAATAATCTAGAATAACGCAACTGGCGACCACCATATTTGTTTTGAGACGAAGTGACCGGGAGGTGCTGCCATCCAAAAAAAACTTTCCAACCATAAAATATGATTACGTGATTTTGATGTATAATTTCATGATTTTATAGAGTGCAAAACATCGTCAAATATATATTTTTATCTTAGTAATATTTGCTTTTATTTTCGGGCGCTTTTCTTTTGTACCGTATGGTGCTGCCCTCGTTGAGGGTGACGAATGAAGACACTAACCAGGAAGTAAAATATGGTAGAAGAGAAATTCCAATTTTGAGAATAATCGACGTTTAAATGCTGATTTTTACCCTAAATGAACGGGATACGACATCATTAGTGTTTTAACCAAAAAGATGTAACAAGGGTGTCTTCAAAAAGATATTTAAAGGTGAAAATATTTGAACTAAATGGAGTGTATTTGCTAACAGTTTGAATCGAGCGAACTCATCTCACTCACAACTGTCAAATCAATCAATGATAGCAAACGCACATCTGTAATTATAATGTTAGCCTTTTGAATATCTGACTATAGATTAACTTTTCTACACGACAGCATAAAACAAAACAACTAAAATAATTGATATGTCAACGATGACCATGTTATATGTATCTGTTATTAATTTTGGGTTAACTTTTAGCCTTTGGTGGAGACAAAGTGACCTATAAACATAATCACTGACACCCTTTGCATCCACAGAAAAATTACGACAAATAAAAATGTAACCTATATTCTTTTTCTGTATGAAATTTTATCCTATTTTCAGATGTCGAATACATCATCAGATACCCCTACAGCCGCAGCGGTTGTTGCAGCTGCAGCACCGGTTATCACAGCTTCCAACGTGACAGCTTCGAACGACACGATTAATGGTTATATAGTCGCTAATACGAGTCACGTTCCGCTGATATTTTTACAAACTCCGGCCGCGCAAGGCATCGCCGGAGTGTTTACATTCGCCGCTCTGATCGTCACATGTCACCAGGTCGGTATCGTTTTAATTATCTAATTGCGGTTTAGCTTGGGACAAACCTCCTGATTGCTGATTGAAAATCGTTCAACCAGATGTAAAATAAGGTTTTATTAGTTTCCCGAGTCTAACCCTATTGGATTGTTTGTTTAACGTGACAACGCAACTACACTACAGTCCTTAAGCGTAAATGTCGGCGGCCAGCAGGACTCGAACCCACTTGTCACTCATTGTCACTCAGCTCTGATAGTGAACAGCATCACGCCTTATCCTGCTGAGCTACTAAGGTCGCTTGTTCAGATTCAATTAGAATAGATTTGTTCAAAATTTATAATCTGGATTGATTGAAAACAGTCTGATTAAAAGTCTAACTTTTAAGTTAAGATTAGTTCGCTTCTAATGTTTTACATATTATCTTCATTCGTACACATTAGTACGCAGACATCGCAAAAAAAAGGTGATGTAGTCACTAACTGAGACAAGGAAAAAATGAAAATAGGAGAAATGAAGTTTGATTAACATATATTGCTGTAGGTTTTTAACTCAATTAGACTCATGTTTTAACCAAAATTGTTGAAATACTATTAGAGAGTAGGTCCTTATATTGGCCTCAGAGAATTACTTTAAAGAGTTCGCAATAATGAATGGGAAAGAATCACAAACATCATAGATGAACCCAAAACAAGGTTACGCTCAAGGGCCACGACCCTGAATGCATAGTTTCTCGAGACTAAGACTATAAGAATAATATTTGAAATGAAAAACACGGAACAAGCTTCATAGCTTCATTTATAGCTTCAGGTCTTTATCGTGTAGGTCCTATTATCCTAGGTTTCTGATTCTAGTTTCTGTGTTTGCTGGTACGGATCCAGATGGGAGCACAAGGAGGTCGTACTCCAGTCCAAATTTTCGCATGCCCTTATGAAAAACAATGGCAATTGTTGAGGCCAATCATTTTCTTCCTGATGTCTCTTAAGTGCTCGGATATTGTATGAAAATTCACCAAAATTTCCAAACCCTTGTTTTGGCTCTATGTGTAGAACTTTTCAGTATACATGTGCCCTTTTTGATTCTTTGTGCACCTGTCGAAGTCTGGCCCTGGATCCGCCAGCTATAGACGTTGTTGCAACGTGTTTCCTTATTGTTTAATAGATTGTGTCTCTGTCTGGGGTCGTGTTATAGTATTACTCCTGGTCGAATACTCCTGATAGGGTTACCTCATCCGTGTTCAAATCCGGTTCAACTGACACCTTAACGTGCAACGATCAAGTTGAAATTTGATGAAATTCCTGAAAAGAATTTAGGCCTAATGTCAAATTGTAGCCGAAATTACTATAATTTGTGATTGATCGATATTTCCATATGTTTTCAAATTCAAACATTGGAAATGTAGTTATAAGAAATGTGGGTATATACTGCTGCATATATGTTGATGAATACGTAATGCACTTTGCACCAGTGATTAAGAGCTAAGAGTCAGTTTGTAAATTCAATTCTATCAGGGCTTTCAAATAACGTCTGTTATTAATCCGTTGAATAATTGATGCTGCAGGTAGGATTGATGGAAGTATAGCTGCGCTGATATTAAATCTGTTACCCGTCGGGGCAATTGCGGTATTTTTGGTTTATTAACAAAGTGGTTGGTTCCATAAGAACTGTCGTTACTGAATACGAACAGGGATTTCATCAGTTTCTACACATTTCTTCCTTCGGAAATTGATTAGATCTTCCCTTAACCCGATGACATTTACTTTTTTCCCGAGATTCATTATCAATTTCTGCCTGTGTTCTCTCACGGTACCTATGACTCCTTGATTCCTTAAAACGTTTCCCAAACGGAAAATGCTTTCAAAGGTGCTTTAAACTCCTTTAGTTTGAGCTAAATTTCCAAAACTACTTTAATTTCGAGAAATAAGTAATTAGAAATTTTGTCTAGTTTGTAGTTGTGCAGTACACTACACTTAAAAACGGTACAAATGTGACCAGAACTTCATTCCTTGAAATTTGAAATTTTCTCATTTAAAACTCCTTGAAAACTCCTTATATCTGGGAATAACCGATCTGTAGGGATCCTGTCTCTTGCATTATTGCTAGGTAATTTTCTAGAAATCTTTTGTAAGCAGCTGTCAGCTGTGCAGTAACAACTGTTACCTCTTACATGTAATTTCTATAAAGGAGATCATGAAAAAAGACCTTCGTGTAATTAGTATGGATTTCCTGAAGGTACGATCAATTTTTCAAACGAATCCGACTAATTATTAGAATGCGCGTACGTGAAAAATTTAATCAAATCGTCGTCAGGAATGTACTGGCAATCTGTGGCGAACGTTTTAAGAAATGGTTTCCTAGCCACGAGCCAGGTAGCTAGATTTAAGTGGCAGGGATATGTACGCATTATACATCCAACTAACAACGCTGGACTAGAGAACTCCATTATTCGTTACCATAGCGACGCGTTTGACGTGACAGCTGAAATTGCCGACTCGTACAGTTTCTCATTTACGCCTTTAAGATTCAAGCTCTTCTCCGCCTCTCTCAATAATTATACGCGCGACAATAGTCTATTATTGTCGTGCTACTTTTGACGCCACCTACTGGCCAATCATTGCGGTGCTTGACGGCTAACGCGTGATTGGCTATCATTAGTATTGATTCATATAATTGCGTCTGCCGCATTTGTATTCTCACTAGAAGACATTTTTCTTAGCGTAATGATCAGTCCGAATTCAAAACAGAAAAAGGCTCGAGCTCAGTCCCTTGTGCCCTTCCCCAACAGGGTAAACACCAGTAAATCTGTCGTAGTAGGAAATTTTATAGAACAACGCCCGATTCCGTAGTTTGTTGGTAAAGTTTGACACAAGACTTGAAATCAGTTCATTGAAATCAGTTCATTTCTGATTAGTCATATTCTAAATGGAGAACTCGTGGAACTGGATCCAGCTATTCAATTCTAAAATCGATTTGATCAAATCATTTTATGTAACAGGGCCTCTCATATTGACATAGGAAGTAATATTAGATTCCTATTTAAAGGATGAACCATAAATCTAGCCACTTAACACAATAGGGCCTTTACTACAAAGACTCAGGGTCAGTTGCTCAAAAGTTGGTTCGAGTTAACCATCAGAAAAATACCATAGTACACTATTTACTGGTTAACACTGATGACCTGTTGAACAACTGACCCCAGTTCAATCAATCCAGTTTCGCAGATTTTGAATGAATCTATTCTAAGAAAATTTTGTAACTATCCTGGCAGATTTTTTGAGAAAGTGAGAAATTTATCCTCTTAGAAAACAAGGAGTCTTATCTAAATGCTCCACATCTAAGTCTGAATTTCTGAACAATGATCTAATGATTGTTTTGTATTGTATTTTCAGATATATTTGCACCTGCGTTATTACACGTGTCCGAATGAACAGCGATGGATCGTGCGTATTCTGTTCATAGTTCCGATTTATTCGTTCGATTCGTGGCTCAGTTTGATGTTCTTCAATAACGACAGTTATTACGTTTACTTCGACACCGTTCGTGACTGTTATGAAGGTAAAACCGATGATTGTGACGTGTGTCAATCAATCCCTGACGGAATATTGCGTATCTGTAAAATAAACCAAACCAACGCTTTATAAGAATGTCTGCCTTATTAAAAATGATGCAAACACTTTTCCAAAAATTTCGATTATTTTATGTTCGCAGTGCTGCCAATGTTTCTGATTTTCAGTATTTTGTTGATATTTCGTCTCTTGAAATTTTGATTCAATTTGTCTACAGAAGAAATATGAAAGGTGTTACTGAGGGTTTTGATTAATTAGAACACTTTCATTCATATTTGAATGAAATGTTACTAAAAATGTTACATTAAATTTGTTACTACTGATATCGCTTTTCAGAGATTGGCAGTTCTGTTTACAATGAGTAGTTTAAGCATTACTTAAACCGTATTCCTTAAATTCATAATTTCACAAAAATGTCGGAGTTCTAGATGTACTTATTTGAGTCTTTACTTTTCAGCATTTGTTATCTACAACTTTTTGAGTCTATGTTACGAGTATCTAGGTGGTGAAAGTGCCATAATGTCCGAAATCAGAGGAAAACCAATTCAGTAAGTTCATTTACGTAGAGCAAAGAAACTTTCAGCGATCGGAAATCTTTTTTACAAATATGATTTAACTTGTTTATTTTCTGCAGGAAAAGTTGCATGTACGGCACTTGTTGTCTCGGTGGAAAGCAGTACACAATTGGGTTCTTGAGATTTTGTAAACAGGTAAGTTCGGTTCTATGTATTTTTCAACAGAACCCTGATTAGGCAGACTCAGGGAGGCTCCCTGTTTGACTGACTCAGGGAGGCTCCCTATTTGACTGACTCGGGGAGGTTGAGCTCCCTGTTTCACTGACTCGGGGAGGTTGGATCTCCCTGTTTGACTGACTTGGGGAGGTTGGGGCTGGGGGTTGGATTGGGGCTCCCTGTTTCACTGACTCGGGGAGGTTGGATCTCCCTGTTTCACAGACTCAGGTAGTTCGGAGTCCATGGCTAAATCTAACTCAGTATGTTACGTTCTATTGTAGGCTACGCTTCAGTTTTGTTTAGTGAAACCTGTGATGGCGATAATTACACTAATTCTACAGGCGTTCGGACTCTACAAGGATGGAAACTTTTCGTTAGTATTCACAATTCTCTAACATTACTTCATTCTGATTCTCATTCATCAACTGTTACTGTAATTGTAATGATTTTATTTCAGATTGAAGAGTGGTTACTTATACATTTCCATCATATATAATATATCTGTATCGTTGGCACTTTACGGATTGTTCCTCTTCTATTTCGCCACAAAAGAATTGCTCTGTTCATATGATCCCGTTCTGAAGTTCTTCACGGTCAAATTCGTCGTATTTCTCTCATTCTGGCAAGGTAAACTGAACCGTAATTCCTCTTCATTTTCGTCACAAGTTTTTTATGCGTAGATTTCGTTGATTTCTATCGAACAAATTTTTTTTACGGGTCAATTAAAGCCATCCTTCGTCGGCAGGGACTCAAACCTGATGGCATCGCGAGACTGTGCCACGGTACGAAACCGTGCCTGATTAGCCCGAGTGTGCACTTAGTCATGATGTCATTATTAGCCAATCAGAAATCATGTTTTATTTATAGCTATCCGTGAATTTGCCTCAGCTAATTATACAACAGGCAATCCGATTTTGCTCTGGTGGACCTGCAAACTCAGGCTAATCAGGCACAGGGATTGTGATGGGTTCGAATCCCTGTGACAGAGAACAGAAATCTGACTAATTACAGAGAAATACTTGTATTTTTCCGGATGCCATTGAATTAAATGAATCATTGAATGAATTACTTGAAGGACTCTGCATAACGTATTGTTTTGTATTATCTTAATTTCTGACTTCAAAATAGCTTCCTTATGCAATTGTTTGCGTGAATGGGTGGAAAAAAGAATAAAGATGAAATAAATTATCAACATTTTACTTGACATGACTCCTGAAATTTTTCATTTTCCTCCTGCAAAACTGGATATCCAGTTTCCCTATAGTGTACGTACCCGGTACTAAACAATGTATTTTTTTGTAAATTTTAGGTTTTATTCTTGCTATTCTGGAGAAAGCGGGTGCGATACCAGCGATATACTCGGAGAATAATCAACTGAAAGTTGGGGTCGGTACGGTCGCTGCTGGCTATCAGAATTTCCTCATCTGTATGGAGATGTTTTTCGCGGCGGTCGCGTTAAGGTTCGCGTTCCCACATACGACGTATTCGGCGAACGAGCAGACGACCACCGGTCGTACGGTGTCTCTGCAGAGCATTTCGAGCAGTTTGAAAGAGACGATGAACCCGAAGGATATAATGAACGACGCGATTCATAACTTCCACCCGCAGTATCAGCAGTACACGCAACAGGCATCGAAAATACCGCAGGAAGAGCTCGACGGCTACCGCGATTACTACCGCGACGTCTATCGCGATTCGACGACCCCCGACCCGCCGTATCGCAACGGTTCGCTGACGAAAACCAGTTCTCACGAGCAGCAGCAGCCAGTAGGTGGCAGCACGGCGAGCAACACGAGCGTCGGGCGCGGTGGTACGAGCGGAATGACGTCGGGAAGGCGACCGAATTCGAACGCGAAAGGTGGTCGATTCACGGAGAAGACAACGCTGCTCAGCTCGGATGACGAATTTCAGTAAAACACAAATATCTTTCTTCATGTGTTCAAAATATTTCTACATATCACACACAAACGCACTGCATTTAACCACGGGTCAGCTCTACATTTAAAGCTTAACGTAAGATCGGACTAAGCGGCAACTAAACTAATTCGTGAATTAGCCGTTTTTAGACTTAAATCTTGACTCTGGAACTGGGCTCAAGGTTTTGGATCTTTCAGTGATATTTCTAAAAACGCTTTGCTAAAGGTGGTTAAAACACTAATATTAGCTATCTATATAAATGCCTAATTGGCTTATTTTATATCTTCGAAATTGACTGAGAATCTCTTAACATCGGAAATAGTTACTGGTAAGGCATACATTTTTCATTGAACACTGCCATTGCTTATAGCTATATTCACAGGTCCCTAAAGTTAGTTCGTTCCTAATTTGGCGGATTGTACCTGGAACTGATCAAATTAGAACAGACTTTTCACTAGTGTGAATGCTTGGTTCATTCTAAATTGGAACAGAATTATTTGAGAACGTTCTGCATAACGTAGTGAGAACATTGCTATTGTCTGAAGAGGGTGACAGATCGTTGCTTCGAATCACCTGCAAATCACAGGGGCAAAATTTTGTGACGCTTAATCTGTAGTATGAGTTGATTTAGAGTAAAACACTGGAATATTTATTTCTATATCATATAGATGCGTGTTGGTTTGTATGTGTGACGCACTGTGGTTCGTGTTAGAAAATGCACTGAATGTTAGGTGTTAGCTACTACAGGTCGGATCATTTTCAAGTGAAGGAAAAATTGGTTTGATAGAAGTTGACCAACCGGTCTCCTTCATTTTTGCCTGTAAACATATTTTCTTGCGTACATGCTTTTACGAATGATACATTATATGAGTGTTTTTAAGATATATACCAAACGTAATTATTTTGCCTAAAAACTGCTCACGCAAATAACGTGTCTGTGCAGGAAATAATTCAGATGAAAATATTTAATGTACGAATATTTCGTTGTGAATGTGAGTTGATATCGTAAGATAATATAGTATAACAGAAAAAAAAACAACTGCTGTGGTTTGTGCGTAAGTTTCCATGTAATGATAAAATATATAAAAGTTGTAAAGATGGTAACAGTTAGGGTTTGATAGGACGTTTGTATGGGGCAAATAATTTTTTTTGTCATTTTACAATGAGATGTTTGACTTTAAATGCATGTTTGACTTTAAATGCATGCATACAGAGGGTAGGGACAGTTGCTTGTAAAATTGGAAAGATTTGCGTACATACTCTAGAAGAATGATTATTTGCCATTTCGAACAATGCACCAGTTGTTAGTATTTGCCGTTAAGGCTGATTTAGGGGGGTTTACGATTTACCGCGATTAACTGGTTTAATCATAAGCTGTACCATGAAAAAAAAACACAATATTAATATATATATATATGTATGATAAATATGTATCTATCTAGCTGTAAATATGTATGAAATTGTTGAAAGCCTGTGAGATCAAACTTATAATAGGCCAGTGTTCATCGATTTTTGCTTTCGTATTCATTAGTTGAATTTGTCTTTGTACTCAGAAGTTAGATCATTACCAACAGATCAACTCAAGTGTCAAATATGAATGCGCATAAGATTAAAAGCCACTATATACAAGATTAAAAATGAAATTTATCAAAAATAGAAATCAAAAGACACAACATACTCTCTTTCTCTCTCAAGACCATGGGAGAGAATCTGGTACATTGTGTCTTTTGATCGTAAGTTTTGATGAATAAATTTCACCTTAACCTTTTGAATTCTGTATATAGTGGGGTTTTTAATCTTATTATCTTTTCCCCATGTCTGAGAGTACGGGCTATTCTACTATGAATGTACAGCTGTGTGGAACAGGCTTCTGAGTAGATTTACTTTTGCTGGTGTATTTAGTTTTTGATATTTTTTTGACTTCGCGATCAAAAGTTTGTTACGTTTATCTCATTTATAAAGTCTATATTCTGTAGTGTATCTGATATTAGTTATTGCTACACTCTATTTTATGTGTAGCTTGTCATGTTATGTTATAACACAACTATCTGTATTCATACAGAAAAAAATTCTCAATTACATGAGTACTTTATCCTCTTGTGTTCAAGACTTAAAGAAAAGTAAACTTATTCTGGTGAAAGAAACTTCATTCCAAAAAAGTTGGCAGCATATTTTTGTGATCTTGGCACAATATCTCACGGGACCAGTACCATACCAATGGAAATAATACGAATGACTTATTCCAAAATTCAGACCAAGTTCTTATCACATTAGACTAACTGCTCATGGAAAGAGGCTTAGAATAACCAAATACTCTAAAAATTCATTAAACTCTTTAATTTGTACCGATTATTTTTTTTTTTGAAGATTTTACCTTAACTATAATGTAATTAAGTATAATCGAGATATATATAACTCTTTGACTGTTAGCCCTGTAATTCTTTTATTGGCATATTCATATATTCAATGTTACATTAAATTAGAAAATCTATTCTTCTAAACCCTTATCATTATTATGTGATGTAATATGTCATATTATACAGCTTGCGGCTATTAATACTATGATCGTAAAAACAAACATTTAAGAATGCTAAATGTTAGCTACGTAGAATTAAGTGTTTATTGAATAGCTTATACCGTGTAGGTGGGTGAACTAAATTTTTGAGTCAATGAACATGAAATTCAGAAATCAGAGAACCCTCATAATGCTGTGATTAAGACCTCAAGCATGATCTTTTAAAGATACAATTTGCATTTTGAAATGAATACTACTGACTTTCTATTCAAGCCAAAATAGCTGCATTCTAAATTAGCACATGACGCCAGGCTTAGATTGGCTTATCATTTCCATAGTTGTGGCTTAGACTAACGACCCATCGAAAACCATGATCATAGTTCTATAGCCAATCTCACTACTTAAGACCAGTCTTAAGATTTCAAACCACTATTTTGAACTGAAGTCTTGACTTGGTATCAATGGCATTACTGGATTTGCTTTTCTCGCTAGGATTTGATTATTTCAAGGGATCACTGAATGCCGATTTTTCAAACACTGCCAATAAAACTCTAGACTTCTTCTTCATCAAAATGATCAACAACAAGATAATTATTGACTCGGATAGTATTTTTACTTAGGAAATGTATATGTGTATATTGGCGAATAATCAAATGTTTGATCATGTGAAAAAGTATGATTATTGTAAATCGTGGGGCAAGATTTACAAATTTTACTAGAAGATTCTTCTTTGCTGAAATAGGCCTGCGAGTTGATTTTAGGTTGTTAAAATGATTGGTTAATTTTTAACTATCTAGCGTTTAAGACCTTGCTAATTGTAGAAATTGTTTAAATCTTTGTAAATATATTTGAATGAAAGGCAAATTTTCTTAGGAAATTTAAAATTTATGCCTGCAGTTTTATTGTCCAATTGATAACCTAACGAAGACAAATTGTACAAAATGTATTATGATGTACTTAAAACTGTGTTGTTAGTGTAAAAAGATAACTTTTTTGTTGTGACAAATATTTTTGTCTTCAATTAGTATTTGATTCTATCATCCCAGAGTACCGTATGGTGGCGACGACTTGCGCAGTGGCAAATCCCTGAACTAATCATGCTGGTTCTGAATATTTCTGAGTTTTATCGACGTTTATTTTCATTTTTGCGTGTTTTCATGCACAAACTAAACTGAAAACTAAAGAGGAAAAATTTTCAAATTCAAAAATAATTCAAACCAGTTAGATACTATATCGTCGAGTTTGGGATTCGAACTCACTTCATCGGGTCACTCGGGAGCGTACGGAAAATCCCGAGTGGTTTTACGAATGTCGCGCGAGTCATAATAAACGCACATGGCCGCCGCATGTCGCGCTGGCTCAAACGACACTCGCATTCACAGGTGTTCGTTCTAGTCGAACCCGGGCTGCAATTAAACGCTAAACACTTTCGATAGGAGTGAAAGTGGGTCTCAGGTTGCAATAGCGTGACTTAGCTGCGCCGGTTGAAAGAGAGAGACATACGACCAGCACCACACCACACGTGCCACAAACTCAACTCGTCGGACTGTCAAAATCTGGTTGAAGGTCTACTAAACGTTTGTCTAATATAATAGATATAATTAGTGTACTCATTAGTTAAAGCATCGAAATTAGAAACGATATTTAAAAGATTTAAAGAACTGCTATCGGATTTACGCGGCATATGTTCATTGAAAAGGTAACTCCAATTTGGCATCTGTCAAATATGATGAATATGACGGAAACAAGGCCATTATTGGAAACTGTTGGCGGTGAAACTGGTGGTGGTTGTCTGCGACCATCTACTGACAAACTCGGAATACTAAACGCGGAAGCGATGAAGCATATTTTGAATTGCAGACACCACAGCGCTTCGACCCAAACTGTAATGAATGGGAATAATATAACTGTGAAGGAAGATGAAGAGACAACTGTAGCAGTGAACGGAATAACGAATTGTGACCAGCAGGTATATATATATATAACCCTAATCATCATTTTTACTCGAAAAATTTCATTTCATCGTATTCACTTCGCACGAGAGCTGCCAGTGTTCTTTCATTTTCAGGTAAACCCTTTAAGAGCGCTCTCTGAAAATATCTAAATTACTTTTCACGGTTCGGTTCCTGATATTCAGAAAAAAGTAATTTATTTCAGGTTTTTCAAACAGAATTTTTATGGCTTTTTAAGATCACATGATTTCCCATGAAACTAAGGTTCAGGCTAATAAGCTAATGCTGGTATGCATTTGTGCATACAAAGTTTAGTGTTCTGTGACAAAAACATAAGAAACATAGCAGTGGATTAAAGCAACAAAAAAACCGCCTAAAATGGAAAGCGACTTAGGTAATATAATTTGTAGACATAACCCACCTGTATTCATACAATGACAATGAGCTTTTTTCATATTGTTCCGTGTTTTATGTGTCTTTTAGCCTAAATCATGACTAAAAAGTTGCCCATGTGTAAACGATATCAACACAGGCTCTAAATCACATTGCCTCGTCAGTTTAATTTCCTGTTTTTGTGAAATCATGAAGCTTCTTTGATCCGTGTTGTTTTTTAATGTTTTGCCGGCTTCGATAAACAATAGCTCTTCAACAGGCTAGGGCAAGCTTGAAATAACTTCTTTCCATGCATTTAGTTCCAAGTTTACAGTTTATGAGTTGATATTCGACTCCTAGTTCTCAGTTCTACAGTTTATGAGTTGATATTCGACTCCTAGTTCCAAGTTTACAGTTTATGAGTTGATATTCGACTCCTAGTTCCCAGTTCTACAGTTTATGAGTTGATATTCGATTCCCAGTTCCCAGTTCTACAGTTTATGAGTTGATATTTGACTCCTAGTTCCCAGTTCTACAGTTTATGAGTTGATATTCGATTCCCAGTTCCCAGTTCTACAGTTTATGAGTTGATATTCGATTCCTTGTTCCCAGTGCAGCAGTTCATGAGTTGATATTCGACTCCCAGTTTGAACCCCAAATTCGCTCCAGGTGTGGTGAGTTTGGACACCAAAGCATAGAGGCAAATCGAATGAAGCATTCAAATAAATGAATGAGGAACAAATATCATATTTTTAAAATGAAACGTAAAAACATCGAAGATGAACTGACTTTTACTCTCAGATTCACACTTAGCCACAAACTGCTGAACTGGAACCAATTCCTTAGTTCAACATTCCGCTCGTGCTTTGTTTTTATTTTGACAGAAATTTGCCCTCAAACTTCGAACAATTAGACGAGAACTCAATTAGAACATCAGAAAGAAGATTTCATCGCAATTGAAAAAGAAAAGTGCTTAGTATAATGAAAACCCTTCGGGCTGCATATAGTAAAAAATACCAGAAAATTAGTCTGAAACTGGCAGATTAATTCTAAAAACTCTTTCTTTACATTATTCCACATAAACAGCTGTTGCGCTAGCGATATTATCACTCTATCAATTAGTTAGTTATATGCGGGATATAATAAAAAATAATCGATTAATGCCGATCGATTTTACATATATAATATCAACCGTGTAAATATAGCTATTAAGGATCATTCAGCGAATGTTTAAAGCAGTTACATAAGTAAATACACCTGCGACATTTTCGCTTTCAACACCTCATGGATATAAACATGTACTCATTTTTCACACTTTTAACAATACTATACGTGTTATTGCATGAAACAAATTCATATTTAAAGCGCTGTTTTGCATAAGTTAATATTGGTATTTTTCGAATTGATACATATAGAATGGAAATTAAGGATATGCATTTCTAGTTTTATGCAAATTGTATTAAGATTGTGCTCTTTGTACCAGAAGGCTTGAAATTAGTTGACTGAATCTTGAGAGAAATATCTTGCCATTTATCCAGCGAGAGTGTTAAGAGTTGGCTTAAAAACCAGGAGCCCATTTTGCAGACATGCGCTACGTTCATGGGCTTTTTATCGCGGGCCTCATCTGGCTCAGGCCAACCATTCACACCGGCGCTAAATGGGCCTACTCGATATGGGCCAAATCCGATTCGACCAAGTGCTGCCGCTTTTGGTCAAAAGGTCTCCTGAATCGGTCAAATGCTAACTGGTTCTGGAAGCGTTCTGCAATAGCGTGACAAAGCTGCACCAGTTGAAAGAGAGACATATGACCAGCACCACCACGTGCCACAAACTTCAGCCTCGCAGTAACCATCTGACGAATTTAATCATAATGAATATCTGTGTTGAACAGATTTTCTGGTCTCCTGAAGCTCGTTGTAACGAGGTTCCACTGTATCAGTTATGACAAACAGATTTTCTGGTCTCCTGAAGTTCGTTGTAACGAGGTTCCACTGTATCAGTTATGACAAATCGATTTTCTGGTCTCCTGAAGTTCATTGTAACGAGGTTCCACTGTATCAGTATGACAAACAGATTTTCTGGTCTCCTGAAGCTCGTTGTAACGAGGTTCCACTGTATCAGTTAAGACAAACAGATTTTCTGGTCTCCTGAAGTTCGTTGTAACGAGGTTCCACTGTATCAGTTAAGACATCAGAAAGTTGTTACGAGCTCCCACTGTAAGCCTGCTATAGTCTATCGGAAGGACAGCAGAACTGAAAGTTTAGTTCAGTTATATTCACCCTAGCGTTGATTGATCTGTTCCTTCTCGACGACGCTGGTCTGCGCTGTAAGTCAGGCATCGAGTGATAAGCATTTAATTTATGAAAATCATTCAGTGAAAGCCGAACGCCGCGTAGCGCCGAGCCAAATGGCTATTTCCTTCTGAAGATTAAGCCTGAGCTTCGACGAACTTGATTGCGTACGTCGCCCACGCCATCCATGGCATCGTCATGACGATAGAGCCTGATTGGGACCGCGCGCATTAATATCGCCGAGACTAGAAACAATGATGATTTGACGAGACCGTAATGGTTTTTGGCTCGGATGAATAATCAGGATGTAATAAACGATGACGAGGACGGCTGTACTCGCTGACGGTCTAATATTTCATTAGCTTTATATCATTAAACATTGATGCCATTAAGTTTGTAATATGGTCTTGATTTAATATTATGTGCAGCGTTAGCCGATGACCAAGGCCCTGCTGTTTGCTGTATTTACCTGTCCATCTAACAATGTTCTCCACAACAGGTTTTAGAGGGGCAGACGCCCCCCTGGATTTTTATATCCACACTTCTAAAAATGAGCTACCCCTTTTAAGATATTTGTTGCCCGTAACCAGAAATAGGAGATTGCACCAAAATCATAAGCTTAAGTTTCTGCATTTTTTGGGGGATCAAAAGCCTTGCTACTTCGGCAGTTGCGATGTCAATTAATGCAGCCCCTTTGAAACGCAGCATATGGAGAAGATTGGGGTCTATCAATTTGAATTTGAACTGAATGAAAAAAATTAGTATTCGTTTTCTTATTTCTGAATCAAAGATATAGCCTTTACGATTCATTGTTAATGATAGTCTTTCGAGTAAAATTGCTGTGTCAAATTGTTCTTGATATCAAAATGTTAACATTTGCCAATTTATCGACATTGCTTTCAAGTTTTGTTGTGTACTGTTTTATATAATGAAAATGTACCGGTACGAGAATCTGCCTGGATTCAGTTTAAATTGGTGTCGCTGATGTGTGCAGGTGATTTTGTTTCTGCGTTCGTTCGACTGTCGCCAGGAAATTGGACGCTCGGCGAAAAAAGCTCTCGGGAATCTCGAATAACACGGAAAATATGTAATAGATCTGATGTCGTCGGCGAAGCGAGAAACCTTCAAATAATTGAAGAATATCTCCCTGTCTCATCGACTGCATCATCGCTTTCAAGGCCAGTTACCACAGTATTGACTCTGGAACTTACAACCAACTGTCCAGTAAACTTTAGATATTTAACCCCTCTTTCACCAAACACAAACCCTTTCCTAGGATTGAAGCTTTGAACTGTGTTTGTGTCCTAACAAAAATTCATAAAGACTAGTCTTTATGAATTTTTGGTCCTAACCATTGCACCTCCAGGGCCAGTTGCTCAAAAGTTGGTTAGAGTTGACCAGTGGATAGTTGATATCGTGACAATTAAAAGTTCATTGTTTTTCTGGTTTTTATCCGCCGGTTATCTGCAACCAACCTTTAAGCTACTGCTGCCCCTGATCTATAGCCAACCAATTAGTATTTATAAATTTTAGAATAGAAAAAAACTTCCAGACACCATTGTTAGGTCATTCATCTCTGGACCTAATTTGTCCAAGGATAGATTATAAACCGTGTCGTCTAACTACGCTGTTTATCCGTTTTTCGATTTGCCTAATTTCAAATTCAATTCGTGCCTGTTTTCTCGTTATGGAGAGTTGGAAGCGCTGGATACCGGGTATTCGTACGGAATAATGCATGAAAGCATTCTTAGGGAAATTGCGATATCGATGTGAAATACTGATCCTACGTATCAGATACCTAACATCACTGTCAAACAGCTGGCGATTAATTCATGTTTTGGTTCACGATGGCCTTGATCGGACAAAACCAGCCTTTACAATTCAGGATCTAGTTCTGCGATGCAATTCAATTCTTTATTGATCTTTAAGGAAAGTAGTACATTTAAGCACAGAATAAAACATTATAAGAAGAAAACGAAATATATTAGAATGAGCTGATCTCAGTTTTATTCATTGAGAGTAAAGCCAGGCATGGGTTGCCTTGATACTCGAGGGTTGACTGCCACATGGTTATCAATGATGGTATGCGACTGGTCTGTGTCAGTCGCTAGAGCAGTGTTTAATATCGATTGCGACTGGGAGAGATGCTCTAAGTCCAAGGGGGCGTAGGTCAACGTGTCTTAGCCACATGATTATCACTGGCAGACGCAGGGCCGATCTGCACCCGGCTTTAAACTCCGCGTAGACATAACTGTATCTCACGTTATACTGGCTTAAGTCTAAGAGTATGAAATATGGAGGTTTATTGCGTACCGTGACAATAGTGGAATATGTTTGACTTGGTGTAACATTGTATAGTGTGTTTGGATAGTAACGTGTGTAAATGTGTTCCGGTCAACATAGCGTTCGGTACCGATAATACCCTGTATCACGAGCCTTGTTTCGAACGCACTTGTGCAAAAGCTATTTTATCGCGAGCGACCCGACAAAAAATGACTTGTTTCATTAGTTAAATCAACTTTTATTTCAAGAGAGCTATTGTTAACGTTGTCATGTTATTGCCCTACGCCTGAAATGCTTGTCACTTAAGGGTATAAGAATTTTTCAGTGACATACTGATTTGCTTATGTAGATTTTTTTATATATATATATATATATATATATATATATATATATATATATATATATATATATATATATATATACTCATGTATACACTCATGTATACAGAGCGATAAACCTTATCTCGATGCCTTCATCTTTGAGGACTGATCAATTGATATAGATGGGTTAATCCTCTGTTGTAGTCGATGGAGGAAAAAAACCCATAAAACGGTCGTATATAACCGGATGTTAGTGAAGTCAAAGTCGCTGATTGATTCGTAAGATTAGTTTTATTTCTGAACTGGTCGTTTGGATGTCATAGTCTCCCCGAGGTTCTATAATCCGACCTATAATCTAGATATCCAGCTGTAGACGGTATATAGCGACGAGATCGAATTTACTGTCAACCCAACAAATTCATATGAAGACCAGAATTTTGAAAAACCCGACAGGCTCTTGTCAATTTAATAACAATTTTATTATCCCTTCGAAATAGATGTCATCTCCTTATCTTTCATTGCGAAACAGGTTTTTATCCATTCAGGGATTTTCAAGTCGATCTACAATATCAGTGTATTTATTAGTGTTAGCGATACAGCTGGGTTTTTTACGTGCAGTAATATTGGCAGACGTGACTACGACGACTATGAGAGTAGTTACTATACGAGATTACGTCTAACATCGTCAAAATACACCCGAAATCAGAATCATTTTTAGTTCATTTTCAATTAAACAGCTATTTTTGATGTAAAATTAGTCTCATATTTGGTGATAGATAACTACAATTAGATAGCAGGTAGTCTGGGGCCAGTTGCACAGTCGTGACTTAAGTCCAAAAGTGGTCTTAAATCTTAAGACTGGTCTTAAGCTGTTAGATTAGCTATAGAACTAAGTTGGTCTTAGACTGGTCTTTAAGTCTAAGCCATGACTATGCAACTGGCCCCGGTGTGTATTGGAGACAAAACATATTTTTCTGTGTTGTTGTTGCATGACGTGTGGAATATTCCAGAGACATTTCTTTCATGTTCTTCCCTTCCCCCTGCCCCACATGTTACCCCCCCCCCCGCATAAGTAACGATATAGATCTTAGAGATATGAATCACATAGCTTAATATGAATAGTGAATTATAAACACAAAATTGATTTATTTCCAGTCACGATCTGCATTATTTTGAGCGTAATATAATTTTCCAGATGTTCGTATTCGTTGTGCTATTGAATTATTGAATTACACCGTGTTTTTTACGCGTAGGTATAATTTCTATTCGCTTCGTCTCGAATAACGCAATTTGAAAACGATAATTACGTGAAAATTGATATCTGTCGATAGTAAAACGATATGTAATTATTATCTGCCGATTCGAATAGCCGCTCGAAAATATAGCTGACAGTCGCTGAATTAAATATAATGATCATCGTAATTATACGATTGATATTTTTAGCGAGTTGTCGTAGTTGGAAATGAGGTAATAACAGTTTAACACGAACACTGTTGAATCTGTGAATGTCATTTCCGGTAGACATTCAATCATGAATATGAGGGTCTGCTTTTATAGACCGGGTATCGAAGTTACCCCTTTGAGGGGTAAAGCCTTAACCTGGGCCAACTTTTTCTATACTGGATATCAAAGTTACCCCTACAGGGGTAAAGCCTTAATCTGAGCCCGGTTTTTCTATACTGGATATCAAAGTTACCCCTACAAGGGTAGAGCCTTAACCTGGGCCCAGTTTTTCTAGACTGGATATCAAAGTTACCCCTACAGGGGTAAAGCCTTAATCTGAGCCCGGTTTTTCTATACTGGATATCAAAGTTACCCCTACAGTGGTAGAGCCTTAACCTGGGCCCAGTTTTTCTAGACTGGATATCAAAGTTACCCCTACAGTGGTAGAGCCTTAACCTGGGCCCAGTTTTTCTAGACTGGATATCAAAGTTACCCCTACAAGGGTAGAGCCTTAACCTGGGCCCGGTTTTATAAAGAGTGGCTATCAAAGTTACCTCTATAGGGGTAAAGCCTTAATCTAGGCCTGGTTTTAGACGTGCTTTCAAAGTTACCCATATAGGGGTAAATCTTAACCAGACTGGGTATCAAAGTTACCCATAGGGTATGAATCCTGAACCCGGGCCCGGTTTTACGGACCGGGGGTATCTAAGAGTAATTCCTCAACGCAGATTTATTTCATTTTTTCAGAGTTGAAATTTCCTCGCGAAAGCATTGCGCGAGTTTTGTACGATAAAATATTCATTCCGTGTACGAAGAAATAGCTTTGTTCGAATTAAAATCGAAATGTATTTCCTTTCGCGAAAACATTTCAGCCACTTATTGCGACTTTCATCCGTTTACTTCTCTTTTCATAGTCGTTTGATTTTACCGTGGGATCGCGCTCGAAACACTCGCCCGTTTTCTCTTTACGTCTCATAAAAGACTAGAGAACGATCGCCGCGGTGAGTTATTCGAAAATGATTGCTAGATTTAAATCAAAAGTTCGTAGTAATAAATTGCGGAATTCGCCGACTGGAAATCGATTTGAACGAAGCAGGTTTTTCTCGCGCGCGCGGATAGCCCCGTTAACTAACAGTAAACCCGTGTCATTGTACTGGCAGTGTTTAGTATATAGTGTCTCTATATATGAGGGTTATTTGTCGGGAATCTTGTGTAAACTAAATCGAAGTTTGTTCTGCTAATATGCAAAAGCTACATTAGTTATTGTGCAGTTTGTCGGTTTGTTTTGTTTATTAAGTAAATTGCAATATCACACATTTGCTCATTTCTAATACAACCCATTGATATGCTAGTCGTGTTTGTTCGATCGTCAAGGGTCAGTTCTACTTCACTTTGTCACAGTTAACTGCGCCGAGCGAAACCTTGTCCTCAATCTGTGTCTAGGAAGATGGAGATCGGCTTGTCTTTGATCAAAGATTTAAGCTTTAAGAAACTGTAGCCGAATGCGCTGAAGTCGTCTAATTACTGTTTTAAGTCCCGATTAGTATTTCTAATCCAATCTATTCAATTCGTAAGTCGTCATTTGGATAAGTCGTCACCACAAAGATCACTAGCTGTATTATCAGTTAGTCAGTAAGCTGTGGATTCGTGTAGTTCATCTTAAAGCAAGAATTTCATATTTTGAATAAAGCAAGAATTATGGTGTTCCACTGATTCGGAATTCATTCAGTGTATTATGCAATATGGCTATTCTAACAACCCTTGCATGATAAATTTGTTTTCCGAGCAAGCTTTACGCTGAGCATTCTTAATGATTTCTTGTAATGGAAAGCCGTAGTCAATGATTTCTATACGGAAAATCCATAAACAAGTGAAGAAATATGATTTTTGCTCTCTTATCTGCTGAAAAGCTCTAGTCGACACCCGCGCCCGCCGCGCGCCCGCTGTGTTCGTACATCAATAATTACAACACAGTGATTTATCAATACTCATAATCACGTAACTGAATAGTCGTACTAATTAGTGATATATGTTTGGTTGATTATGAGTTGTAAGTCATTAGGCCCAGCAATGAATCCCTCCCTCCCTCCCTCCCTCCCATCCCTCCCTCCCTCCCTCCCATCCCTCCCTCCCTCCCTCCCTCCCTCCCTCCCTCCCTCCCTCCCTCCCTCCCTCCCTCCCTCCCTCCCTCCCATCCCTATATATATATATATATACACAACATTAGCAATTTGATGACTTATCTGACAAGGACTTTTACTTAGAAGATTGAATTAGAAATGGAGATGTGACTCCAAAACAGGGACGTGATGTGATAACTGATAAGTTGTAGTAATTTGGCCTTGATGAACGTTGACTGAATGGTGAACCGTTTTAGATTATGATTTGACAGATCATCGACATCCAATAATCAAAATCCCTATCGTTTTCATCAATGGACTTTTCATCATCAGCGCCTTGAATCATCGGCGTTCAATCTATCGTTAGTTCATTCAATGATTAACTACGAGGTTCGTGTGTCCTTTAATGATGGTGTAGACTTGAAAAAAAAATCCAATTATTTTGGTTTACCACGGGTGCCCCCTGGGACAGGCTGCAAATACACCTTTCTTTTTGGCCATATGATCATTGCTGAGTTATAGGAAGTCCACTCGAAACTTTGTGCTCCAAAATGTGAAGACCCTAGGATTTTCGTCTAAAAAAACCTGAATGCATTGTGTGAAAGAATCTAGCAGATTTGGGTAATTCGAACCCCCTCAAAAATCCTGGGGATGTCCATGTTCCCCTTTAAGATCTCTTTCCCATTGGAATTGTCAAAAAGGTTTAAGAGAGATATAAAGGCATTCTCTCTAAGTTAGCCTTTTACTTTGTAACATAGAATATCAATAGCATATCTATATACGGCATATTCCTGTTAATAAAGATATGTAGTATTTTTCATGATATAGAATATGGTCTGATAGCGAGTGAGGTTTGGTCTCGAGGGGATGTTCTTTTAATATGTGTCTAGCCATTTTCGTCGATGTCCGGTGAATTGACTTATCGTAGCGGACAGATCGGTGAGTCGGAAAATCTCACCCAGTCGACCGTGACATCGATCAGATCTCTGTGTTTCTACTGCTGATACCTGGGACTGTTTTATTGTTCGTTCTCGGGTTGCGTTCGATACCGGCGCTGAAGAAGTAACCTTTCCTTTTAGTGGATGTAAAAACGTCTCGATAGATACGGCATCACTTCATCGTTTGTCCGTCAGATTTTCCCAGGAAATCAGGTGCCGATCCAGGGGGACTGGTGAGACTTAAGTCCATCAAATTTTGTTTTGAGTGCCTTATTCGATGTATTTCAGCGTATTTCGAATTGTCATTACGGTTATCGAAGTGCCATTTGGGATGTGACAAGTTCTTCGAAGAGATTTTCCGTGCAAAGCATCCCGTGCATCCGGTGAGACTTGTGCACCGAGTTCATCAAATTTTGAGCGCCCTTTTTCGTTTTGTCAATAAAGATGATTGGCACGTTTCAGTGCAGGATTGCTACCAGAATTTTGCTTTTTGGACATGAAAGTGCCCTTTTGTGATTTGACGAAATCCATCGCTGCTTTAGACAATGTTCCCGATCGTTAAGTGAAGTAGATGATAATCATGAAACAAATCTCGTTTGAATGACATAATCTATATCCAGTTTCAGTTTAGTTTATCCACAAATTATGATGACATTACACAGAGCACAAAATAAACACAAAAATTACAGTAAATTACAAAAATGTAACAATAGTATAAATAATTATTATATCGATAATAATAATTATATCGATAATAATAATTATAATGATTATTTTCATGAATGAACATGTACTATAAAAACTGCTATCGGTTGTTTTAAGAGGTCATTAGTTCAGTTATTATTTCATAATAAGAAGCTGACCCGTTTGACCGATGCAATCACAGCAGATGCGGCTTAGATGTTGATGACTATCTGACAGTTAGTGTCATAACATCATTACAGATATGTAATTGGTTTTCGGGCGATGCTGTCAATATTTTCCCCGACGTTTTAATCAACCCCCGGAAAAATTATCAACTCTTAAGTTAAGCTCGAGTTAAGGAGGTTTCGCCGCGTAACTAAACCCGAACGCGATCGAATGACGGATATATTCACCGTTCGCGAACGTGACAATTTCCGACTCGTCCCGTCGCCGGGTAGACGCGTGCCAAATTTTGACGGGTAAGGAGATTTATTCGTCGTCTACGGAGACCGACGCGAACGAGCGAGTGATCGGTCGCCAGAAAAGAATTAATAACAGTCGTTTAAGCGTGTAATTGGTGAAATTATAATTGATGACGTTCGTTCGTAAGACGAATAGAATGTCATAAGATCGATCGGTTTGTTAAGTGATAACGACGACGAAGACGACGTTACTGTTCGGTGGTTTGGTTTATTTACACCGCCTATTGTCGAGTTTATGAAATAGCTATTACCGGAAGATTCCGTTCAAATATAAATCGAGAAAGTTTATTTTTGTGTGAAATTTCTGAAGTTAGGAAATATCGGCGATCGCGCGAGTGTTTTTGTCCCGTGATATAACAACTGTTCACCCGCGCGTTAAATGGGCCCGTGCCAAAAACGTCAGACCGGGCCCGAGCCAAATTTTAGCATGGGCAAATTATTGATCAATTGCTCGAATGTGTCGATGTGAGCGAGCTTACGATTGGTAAGCGTCGATCTATCTCCAGTTCCAGCCAGTTGCTCATGTTCTACTTTTGAGCAACTGGTTGTACTCAATCGCAGTCGTATCCGTCGATGTGCGCGCTCTGGATTTCGACGATCGACACGCGTCATGCAGTTGCTGCAACTGACCGGTTGTAACAAGAATTCGATGTGCGCGGGGTAATCGTTCGGTAGCAACTAGTTGTCTCCAATCGCAGTGTCGATGTGCGCTAGGCTTAAGCGACCTGAATTGAGCCTTGTATTTCGCGCGTGAGGTTTTGGGGTAGATGTAGTCGGAAGATATTGCGTGGATGACAAAACCCTGTGCTGTGGCACATGATCTCCGGCAAAACTGATTGATTGAAATATGTCAAAATATTTGGTGATTGATAAGAGAAATGAATTGCCCTGAATTAATCATTCGTGTTATTTCTATTTAGAAGCCATCATTCTTATCATTATTTGTTTATCTGTTCAGGGGGTTATAAACTATTGTCCTCTCTTCATGAATACGCCACCTAGTTGGCAAAACACTTTTTTTCACCTTCGCAACAAGAAAGCTACCTTGAAAGTTTATTGATGCCTTGTAATTATATAACATCTACATTGCCTTATATTGTTAAAAATGAATTGTATATCATAAAGGCTCAATAAAGTTTTTTTTTGATATAATGAAAATTGAATTGAATTGAATTGACTGGCAACCAGTCTAAGCCCGGTATTGATGACGTAGTGCGCGTCCTTTCATGCAATATTCTCATTGCCTTTAAAGTTCTTCATTGAAATAATACAGAATTTCATATCCGACCGATAAGAGCTATTAAATATATTCAATTACAAGATAAACGCCAATTTTGATGACATATCGACTCACCCATGAGATATTAAAACACGTAGTGTCATCATCGTATGAAAACGTTTTTGTAATGGTTTTTACGGCATCGAAAAGGCGAAATAATCTCGGATGTTTTTCATTTGATTGAGTTTGATACGTCGTCGCGGGGAGCGATGCATGCGTATATGTTCGTGTATCGGTTGGTTTCGTGCTTAAGTAGATTTCGCGTGTATATTTGTTGATCAAGCTCACCGAGCAGATTACTCAGTGCTTCACCCGCGCCGCGTTCACGGCGAATTGCGATTGCCGAGTATAAGTCGGTATTAAGTAAAATGATGAATTGCCAATTGCCCGGATATAGAACCATCTCGGGTAGAATTGGCAAACTGTACGTTACGTCGGCAATGGCTGCTTCGCCGTGAAATATTAGCGCTTGAAATTTATGATTTTGTTTTATTTCTTTTATCGATCTGTTGAAAGCTTCTGTAATGCCGCAACCGACGAGAGTCGCGGTTATAAAAATGCCATAGAATCATCGGGGATTTAAGTGATTTTCCGGTAGGAAAGTGTTTATAAATCTAAATCTTTGTTGATGAGATATAACTGCCCTTTGACAACTGCAAATGCCGAATAAATCTATCGCGACTGCTGTAAATGAGACGAGGTTTTTTAAGTTCAAATTCAAACGAGGAATCAAATTTGAACGTTCTAGACTGGTACATCAAATGATCAGAGATTTAAACCGTCTTCTGTTAAAAACATGTTGACTTGAATGTTGAATTTTTTCGGAAACTTGATGATCAAAATTAGTTTATAATAGTTGCAGTCTGATTGATGAACAAATAAGAGAAAATTAAACTAGTGTTAAAAAATTGGGGGCTGGTTCCATAGTCGAGAACTCTTGGCCCAGTTGCACAGTTGTGACTTGTATAAAGGTGTTACATTGGTTGTAGAACCAATATGGTCCGGGCTGGTCTTTAAACTAAGCTATGACTTCAACTGGCCCCTTAAAAGTGATCTTAAATCTTAAGACTTGGTCTTGAGTTATTAGTTGGTCTTGGTCTTAATTTTTTAGAACCATGGTCTTCAACTGTTCCTTAGTCTAAGCCATGGACCTGGTATATAGTAATGAAACAATTACTCTTGAATTCTATTTTCCTGATGTTTTGGTAAGAATTTCTCCTTCCTAACGTCACGGTTAATACAAAATGAAACTTGAACTTTCTAAGCTCGTAACCTTAGAATATGACGTCAAATGATGAGAGATATAAATGATCTTCTGTAAGAAACCCGTCGACAAACCTTGAAAAATGCTCTTCTGAAATCTATTACGTTTCAAGTCCAATCTTTGTCAGGAAAGATAATTTACTTCCGAATATCACCAGTTCATTTCGCAGTAAGAACGCAGTCTATCGTCGCCTGCAGGCTTTTATCATTTCATGTTCGTCGTGTTTGAGAATGATGGATAAAAATTCATCCCGTCTTCCAAAAGGTTAAGAGATTTCTCCTACGTCGCACCTGAACATGTTAAGATACCCTTCAAATGTCGAGGCACTGTTGTTGGTAGTCAGCGGTGGAATAGAGCAGGTTTCCACTTTTCGAGTCGCATCGAGGATGATTTAAAATGTCGATATGTTGAGCGTGCCTCGAGCTCCGCGGCGCGCTAACGCCGTCCGTGTCCCTGGGCGCAAGTGTTATCCTTGATTGTCTCTCAACCCCGAAGCAATAGGGCATACCTGGCTTGATCGATGACTTCTAAGGGTAGCTCAGTTATCAATTCTCCGCAGGGAGAAAAATGATTGATACACAGTTAAGATATATTGGTCGGACTAATGATAAGAATACGAGTCCCTGCGCTTATTGGCCCTTGAAATACCCAATTAAAGCATTGTCATTAAGTCGGTCACGAATTGCGTTTAAGCTAAGATTAAAAAATTCAGTAACTCATCCGCTTTCATCTCAATTCGAGCTTAATCTTCACATAAAACTTTGAGATATTTTTTCCAATTTCTGGTCCCTCTTTTCTGTATAATGGCTCACTGACTACTGCGTCGTTCACAATGTCGTCAGCTTATCTGATGTCATTCTCCGGTCGTTTTTGAGCAGACGCGAATTTGACAGCAGCCTTCGAATGCGATAACACCGAGTTTGAAGGAGATATACAGCGACATTTTATACGCAGCACAGAGAGAGAGAGAGATACAGCAAGTGATTCGCGCGCTAAAGTTTTATAGCTTTCGGCGACAACGTCTCTCGTTATCCGGGGTCTTGATTTTGTCATCGGTGGATTTTCTCATTCACGAGCCGTGTAATCTTTCCCATTTTCATAGGTCTCCCGAGAGATGTAAAGCTCATTACGCGAGGCTGATCCCTGTGCGCATTTATCCGCAAACTTTGCCCATAATCAACATCTCTCGTCCGAAGGTGAATAATATGCGCCGTCGCTGCCTGTCGTAATCTTACATGTTTTTGTTGCGTTATACGCCGTGCGGTTGATTCCAGATGACGAATCGTTCGTTTGCTCGCGTTGTCTTCAGTCACGCCAGGGGCGGACTTAGGGGGTGGTTTCCGGGGTCCCGACCCTTGCCTTCCCATTGAAGTTACCCTTTTCGCCGAGTCAAAGATCGTCAAAACCTGCTAGTCTGAAACTCATCCTTTCAGAAATTGCTTATTTCCACACGTAGTTCTTCAAAAATATCTAATAACGAGGATGGGAACCTGCGCTAGAAGTCTAATATGAAATGGCAGCTTTATTCGAGAAATGCCATACTTATTATCTTGTGGGCCCGGGCCTTCTAAAACTAGCCCGGATCAACTTGTCTAATCTGAACAGTGCCTGATTAGAAAGCATGCGCGATCATTCACTGATACTAAAACGCTATCAAATTGATGATGTGACAAGCGAGGTCAGTCACCTCCCGAACCAGGAAGCCATTTGGGTCCAGTGTGAACTTTGGTCCGGGCGTAATCTGGCGCGGGCTGATTTTGGTACCAGCTCGAAAACGGTTGCGCAAGCACGTGGTTTATGTTGAAATTGTTGATGGGTGAAACATGATAAAAAGGTTCGTTTCTATTTTCGATATGTGAACCAGTGCAAGATGAACACTGAGAGCTGATTTCATTTTTCTCATTTATTTATATATATATATATATATATATATATATATATATATATATATATATATATATATATATATATATATATATATTAATATATATATATATATATATATATATATATATATATATATATATATATATATATATATAAATGAGAAAAATATACATATATATATATGTATATAGGTTGCGTTTTTTCCGTTTTATTCAACTCACGTCCGGATACAGTGTCGACCAATCATTGGGTTGTGTGTTATTGACAGACCGTACAGCTGGCTGATAATGATCCTAGGCATCTCGGTAGAAAATATCCAAAACGCTGAGTAGAATATTTTTCGCGCAGGCAGCCGTATCCGGCGTTGATAAGAATCCGGCGTTGTTTGGATAATCTCTCCACGATATGCAAATATGTGACGACAGTTTTTCGTCGGAATTCTCCGATGGATTTTCCGTTCCACTCTGTGGAAAATTTGATTAGCGGATTACATTTTCGTAATCGCGATTGACCTGAAGTTGGACACGAGAAACGCATAAACAGTTTAAACATACGATTCAAATCATTAATTCATGTTGTCAGCTAAGGACATGTTGTTGATAGCCGAGATCCACAAGTATTTTGCCGTAACAGATTAGGCGCAGACCAACCATTCACACATATGTCAAATAATGGGCTTAAGCCTGTGTTTGAGCCAGACCAAGTTTGGCCCGGCCAAATACGTCAGACCTTGCGTGTGCCCAATTTTGAGCATGGCCAAATGATTGGCCTGTAGCATTGTTTAGTATCGGCCCGGACCCAGTTCCACAGTTGTGAGTTAGAGTTAACTCAGAGTTAAAGTTAGTTCATTTTCAATGTTTTAACCCAGGGTCAAATCTTAACTCACAACTGTGGAACTGGACCCTGTAGCATTGTTTAGTATCGAGTGAGTGTTTGCGTATGAACACGCTCTAATTAGGTACAAGCCTGATCCGTGCCAATTGACCCTAGTCAAATCGTCCCGCGTGATGGCGTCTAACGTCTAGGAATTAGCCGTTATCTATTCAAGAACATAGACTTTTTTAGTCTATGCAAATGTATCTGCAAATGAACATTCTTGGCCATGGGATTTTGTCCCTGAAATTTATGTTTGAAAGCTATTTGAAGCTGTGAACACGACAGATCCTATACGGAGACCTGACTTTCCGTAATCTTAGAACGTTCACATGAAATCTCATCCGAATTGACTTCGACATGACATATAAGCTAGCGCGTTACTGAGTCGAGTGTTTCGTGAAGATGCGCCGGCTTCCGATTCAAAACGAAAAAAGAAATTCTCCACGAAAAAAAAAATGCAATTTCTCGTTTTCGCCGGAATAGAGGATAGACTTGAATAACGATGTCTCCTTTGGGGAGAAAATAGTTTAAGTTACAGCGACAGTCGCCGAGCATTTCATCCTGAGTCATTGAAATAATTAGGGCAATCTTCGCTTACTGCGTCTTTAGTTTCTAATTTCAAACGTAAACACGATATCTCCGTCTAATAAAATACAATCTTCGTTCATCTTAGATAAACGGCGTAGGAAGCAAGCGTAGGACGGGCCAAAATCGCTTAAATTCTATGAATTTATCTCTTAATTAAAAAGCATCGATTGCGTAGTAGTTCGTAGTCGTTTTGCGTGATGAAAATAACCGGGTTTCGATGTTATCGCGAACTGCTGCCGAAATTACGACGAGTTTTCTTTTTAACTAATCGAAAGTGAAATTGATGTGAAAATAAAAACTGTATTCGCTCAGCCAGAAACGGTGCGACTACCGACCGTAGGAACTCCATCGAGAATACTGCGCTAGAACACCGAGAATAATGAAGTCTATCTTAACTTTTTTAATTGTGGGTTTTCACACCATTCATAATAGATAGTGGACTCGTCCTAAAAATGATTTTGTTAAAACTTGCTTGATATTCGACGGTCAACTTATTGTGATGTTATCCCAATGAGTAAAGTCTCTACGGTATTTTGTTCACCCAAAGCCCCTCTCAGGTCACCCCCCCCCCTTATAACATGATGGAACCCAAAGCAATTGCGATTTTCACAGTGGCACCAGTCACAATGACCTGAGCAGGGTGGCCTCTGACCTGAAAAATCTAGAAAATCAGAAAAATCGAGGAAATCTAGAAAAGCCTAGTAAAAAATTCAGGGAATTTGACAAATTTCATCAAAAACTGGGAAAATTCTGAATTCTAACATTTAAAAATCTAGAAAAGCCTAGTAAAAATTCAGGGAATTTCACAAATTTCATCAAAAACCTGGACAATTCTGAATTCTAACATTTTAAACCCGGGAAATTTCTCTGATTCATTCAGAGAATGTAATGGACAACCCAGGGATCAGTGTAAATGGGTGGAAAGTGGCGCCACCTTGCTGAGCACATCTATCGACCGCCAGCGACCAGAAAATTGCCAGTTATGAAGGTACCGAGCCACCGGGTTCACGAATAGTAGAATCCAATTTTGTTTCGATATTACCTGAAATTCCCCGGTGAAAAAGAAACTCGTGGCCGTGAAATTAGAACAGTCGGTTTTTGTTCTCATCAGAAAATATGAATATTTATGAATGGAGGCGCCAACCGCGAACCTGATCCCGTTTAGGAGACAATATTGACTGTAGTTGATTTTAGGAATTGCCTTCAAGGTGGATGACACCATCAAATGGTACTGTTGATCAGACCTCGGGGACTGATGTGTTACTTGTCACTCGCGGCTGTACGACGAGTAATTCTCTGAAAATATACGTTTGGTTGTTCGAGGCGGAGAAGTCGTGTCTGAAATGAAATTAGTCGAACGGCTTGAGTTCGGTGTTTTTGACGGCTTCGTTCGCAGCGGTTTTGATAAATTCACGTCTGCGGTTTCTACTGAATCTGACGCGTTCGCGGCAGGCGGTGAGAAAATGAACAAAACGTCGTTGGATATAAACGATGATTGCGTAGTTAATTCAGGTCCTTCATTACTTAAAAACTCCTTCAAAACTGAAAAAAATTCTTGTAATGAAGCGTTAAACGCCTTTAAATTGAATAAAATACCCCAAACTCCTTCAAAATTCTTTTTTGTTGAGAATGGAAATTTGTCTTGTTTGTAACTGTTCTGTAGACTACCCCTCGATCAATAAAGTTGGGATCTGGATTTCCTTTACGTAATTAGGAAATTGCCGAATTAGAAACAGAGTTTAGTGGTGTATGAGATGAAAATTTGCTTACATAATCACTGAATCAATGGTTTACCCGAGATAAACATTACCTATTTAGGAGTCAGTGATTGGGATATGAAAAGTGATGCAGACGCTTCCTCGAAATTTGAAATTTTCTCCTTTTAAAAACTCCTTGAAAACTCCTTATAACCGGGAACGGTGACTGATCCGTAGGGCCTCGGTTATCCATTAGATGCGTTTCTAGAATTACTACAGATACGCTCGAATAGCCGGGAATTGAATTCAAATTCGCATTTTAAACTCTTACATTACGGAGCAATTATTATTTGCCGAACGTAGGTTGAAGTTGTAGATTAATTTACACGCGGTAATTGCACGTATTACCGGACTAAAAGGAAACAGAGATGTGAACATGATTAAGTGACAGATTTCCATCTGCGAAACGTAATATCGAGGTTATATATGTGCAGTTTATTAAGTTCGCATTCGTTATCAAAGGCAGGTGATGACGATGACGATGAAGATGATGTTAACGATGATGATGATGATGATGATGATGATGCTTGTCGCGAATTGCGAACCAATTCGTTGAATCATTCTCCGATCGGAAATTCATTTCTCAGATTAAATTCCTGTCGACTGCGTTCAAGTATTTCGCTGATACCTGACGAGGAATCACTTTGAGAAGTTCATTACGCGATGAAACCTGCTCCTCGTCGTCTCGGCCCTCTTCGTTTTCCTCATTCCTTTAAACGTACATACGTACAATCTTTTGACTAGTTTGATAAATATTACGCACAGAAGTATCGGTCTATTTGTGCGCGGTGTTAATAATCTAATAAAATTCTTATTGAATCGACCGTCTTGAGGCAGGTATTACCGCGGCTGCTGCAGCGTTTACCGAGCCGTTTCAGGAAATGAATTGTCGGAATTGTTCACCGGCGAGAATTTCAATATGAGTCTCGATCTCTCTCGAGAACGCGGAGCGATGACAATTGGATATGAGTTGATAAATAATGCATAGAAATCACCTGCGCGGGATTTAGTGTGTTTAGATACGCGGGTATGTGTGCATGCTTGGAGTACTCCAAGGTGCGTGTGTGCGTTCCGTTTTGAGAAACAAGTGTTCTCTCCATACGCTGAGATATTTCCGTCGAGTACCCTTTCCTATAGTTTTTGCCAATATTTTCTAAATTTGGATTGATCGCCAATGGTTTTTCTATACGACCCGGCCCTGCGGTATTGCATTTAGCCACCGGCGAAATCCGCCATCTTTTTTCTTGGCATTCTTGTACATGAACGCGTTGGATTTTTTCGAAAATCAAAGGAATTAGGAATTTAAGGGAGTTATCACTACATTCATTCATTCTTTGTTTAGCGCAAAGCGACTGGTGTCCCCAAAAATATTGAAAATTGATCCTTTAAACCGTACAAAGATCATTTTTGTGCAATCTGCAATTCTAGCACGAAGCTCACTATTTTACAAAGCAAAAACCAAGTGACATCAACGTCATACATTTAGGGGCAGCAGACTTTTTAACAGGGATCACTGATTTTCAGAGGGATGGATGTAAAAATGAAAGTTTTGGCCACCCCTTTAAAACCCTATGCGGAGAACGCTGAGAAAGAGTTGGTTTCATCTACGTGGTGGCCATTTCATCTGCCAGGTTTCCGTGTTATCTGATCTCAACCTCAGAAGCAAATGATCCTGTTTGAACAACTTCCCTCAAAGATAGGGCAGTGTTTCAATCAGTCGAAACCTTTTGCTTTGTACCAGAAACATCTGAAGCACCTACCGATACCAACCTGTAGGAAGCAAATATCTCCCCATTCGAATCTGAATTCCCCCTATATATCTTAGGGGTGGATTCAGGGGGTGACTGGGGGGTCGGGGCCCCTGTCTTCCAGTTGAGGTTGCCCTTTTCGACAAGACAGAGATCATTAACACCTGTTAAATTGACACATCCTCTCGGAAATTGCAACCTTTCTGATATGTATTTCTTCAAATATATCCAAAACCGATGGCTGAATCAAGCAGAACCCCAATAGAGATCTTCAATATGGCCGCTTCATCTGAGAAATGCCCTTTTCTTCTGGACCCCGGCCTTCCAATTTTCCTAGATCCACCCCTGTATCTCGACAGTTCCGGTAAGCACTTCAGTTGGATGACTTGACAGTGCGGGATTAATCTTCCCTCAAACCTAGTTATACAATCCCAATTAGTTTGCACGAGCAATCCGAGCAATTCGATATGTAAGAAACGACCGCCAGTCGTATTTTATGACGGTGATTTCTATGTGTGCTTCGAATCCTGAGCCGTCGCTTGTTAATTATTCAGTATCTGTCAAACCGAGTAATAATATCTATGCGCGGTCATGTATCATATTAACGAAAGGTGATAAGAATACAACATTCTGTTTACGGCTTACGGCAGTGTCGGTTCAGAGGTGCGCTGTAGTCGCGGTTTCGTAACAATTTGCTGAAGCTGATTGCACATTTTGGCGAGATATTCAGTTTTTAGCTGTTTGCGACACGTGTGGAATTCAATCTGAGAAGGAATTATCAACTCAAACCTCGCAGCTATGGTACTTGTATGTGTTGGTTGTGTTTTTCATTTTGCTGGCTCGATTGAATTCGAGCTGTTTCAGATGATTTTCCGTGCCGCAAACCGTATCCCGCATCCACTTTCACATCAACCTTCTATTATGGAACGCAATCCGGGGTTTGCGTCATCTATGGAGAATTTCGCTCGGAAGAAGCAATAGCCGTGATCACTCGCAGTTGATTTGGCCCGGGCCAAATTGGCACCGATCAGAACAGAGTCGAATTTGGCCGGTTCGTAATTAGAACCTGCCACTCACTCAATAGCTAGGTCAAAGCGAAGTGAGTCATTTCTGGAACCAGTTGCAATTAACACTTGCAATTCATTTGACCTGTGCTAAAATCTGGTTCGGGCCCGGGTTGGTGTTTTTGTTGAGGGCCAAATGGTAACGGGCCCATTTGACAGGTAAGCCGGGGCCAAAAACGTTCGCGTGATCACGGTTAATGAATTCGAGCCTGACAGGTTAATGCTTATTCCCTCTTTGAATTGGACGTCGAGTCTGAGTAACAAGTCATCAATTCTCTGTTTTAACAACAAGCGAAATTCTAATTTCTTCAGTTTACGACGTAAAATGTCTCCAGAGATCCACACTTCTGCATACTTTATCAATGAACTACGATTTCTTTTAGCGTATATAGGCTTGGTTCGTTTGCGCCGGGGGGGGGCGACGACTCGGGTAACGTTTCGAATGCGATAAATTAACTACCGCGTTAATAGACTTCTAAGAGAAGTCGGTCGTCGGTATTGAATAATTACTCGGGTAATTGTCTTCGTTCGGGTTGTTGAGATCTTCACCGCGCGGTTGTAACGTTTATGACGAGCGATGATAAAACTGCACCTGACGACGAGAACGTCGCGTGACTTCGTAACATTAACTATTAACCAAACTTTACCCCTCGCATCAGAACTGATGACGTGCGTCGACTTTTAAAAAGTCTCGGTTTAATGAAGTAGGTGGTGCAATCGACTCCGTATTTATTCAGCTGAAAAAGTTACTCACGAAGAACTGATCAACAGTGACTTCTGAAAAACAGTCAAAACAGTTTTTTTTCAAATTTGCAGTCCTCTCTCTTGGGCTGTCCATCATTGACTATTATTTTATTATTTTTTCTTTTTTTGTAATAAGAGTGTTGAAGTTTTCAAGGTAAACCATTTTGCCCAAGGGCAATTTTTTCTTTTTTGTTTCATCTCTTGTAATGCGCATATAAAAATGTTTTAAGTTTTATTTATATTATATGTAGTTTTATGAAAATGAATAAATAAATCAATGTTTTCTAATGGCCTTTCACTGCTCATATATTTTACTGTACAAAATGAATGACTTGTCATTCAGTTCCCAAAAATGGCTCCTACAGATACCTCTACACCTGAGCATACGTATCAAACCAAAGAGATGATTCGTTGGTTTTCTATTACCTGGACATTAATCTAATAATCAGCAGCCTCAGAAGTCGTCTGCCCGTGAGGCCCTAATTTCGTTTTTTATAACCAGCAACCGCGTATGATTAAAGAAGTGACTTGATATGATCTCGTGTCATTTTGATCTATTCAGATATGTATCTGGTTTGCCTAGCGCGGCGGGCGTCGTGTCACCTCGTGAAGCGGTGGCGATCGTGCGATTGGTTTGTAACATCTGACGACGTTTAATGTACCTGTAGCCGCCACCGGCGATAAGTTTGTTCCTCGTAGCTTTGAAGTTTATCGCGGCTGACAATGCGTTTACGTCCGGCTTTACCGGCGGAACGTGCGTAGTCTCGGGATTCAAGATATTTTAGATGATCGAATTAGATGAAAAATCCGCTCCCTGTTGGCGTCTGCCTAGATGAGGTGTTATCATTTCTGATTGATATTGATGATAATGATGAATAACATGTAAATTACTGCATCGTTGATTGATTGTTCTTAATTGTTTGTGTCTCTGCTGCCTCTTGATTGCTGCATTCATCTACATTATCATTTGCATCATCGATGTTCTGAAGTCCCTGAAAGTCGTGTGTAAATAATAGCCCTGATCACACGCGTGTTTGGCCTGTGCCAAATAAGACAGGGTACAACTGTGGCAAAAGGGGCAGTGCTTCCTAGTTAGGCTTCTTAGTTGAAACCCTTTGAGAGTTGGGTGGAAAGAGGTCATCTTAGATTGAAGTGGACATTTGATAATCAGCGGATGTTTGATATGAGCTCATGTGTCTTGTGAGTCAGCAAATTATATTCAGGTTCAGTGCGGTGATGAAAAAATGTCAAGAACATCCACAAGAAAATAATTACATTGATGTTGTCGCAAATAATGAAATTAAAGCGCGAAGCGAAATCAAGGACACGAGAAATCAGAAAAATATCCCGCGTGAAATCTCTGTGTTTCAGTCTCGTTGCCTTGATGCGATCATTAATTTCTTCTCAATCCGATCCTGAGAGTTGTTGTATCGCGCTACGAGACACCAAGGTTACCTGCGTCGTCAAACGAATAGAATTCGCGTCAGGTGAACCACAGTTCTTCAGGTTTTTCTCATTGAAGACGAAGACCTGCGTGTTTGATGCTGTGTTATATTTTGACATCTTTTCTCGAACGGCGTTACAAAATATAACGTCAGTCTTGATGTAATTAGTAAAAGCTGATGTAAGTAATTTGTTACTGGGGCTTCTCGGCTTTTCTCCTCTTTCTTGTCTTTCTTTTTCTTCCTCTCTCTAGTCGTTTTCCATTTCTTCCTGTCGTTCAGTCTATTAATACCCGAAGCTTTATGATGTCTTTAATGTCATCTAGAAATCGCACACATGGACATCTTGTATTGAAACAGACACTAAAGCCGCGATCACACATGCAAATTTGGCAACTGTTCACACGGGTGCCAAATGGGCCTGAGCCTGTTTGGCCCGGGCCAAATTTGGCCCCGACAAAAAAAGTCGGACCAGGCCCGAGCCTAATTTTAACACCAGACAAATGATTGAGTTTGAATTGCAACTAGCACCGGAAATGATCCACTTTGCTTTGTTTGAGCATTGTTTAATATCGAGTGAATGGTTTGCGTGTGAACGCGCTCTCTAATTTGGCCCAGGCCAAATCGTCTTAATCGCGGCTTGATATCTCATCATCCCAGTAACCATGATCAACATTCGTCGTAAAAAGCCTCGTTGCACCTGAGGAACTGTCTGTCTTTTGCGAAAAATTCCTCGAAAATGAAATCATATCGCGAAAAAGCGTCCTTATCATCATCATAGACCTATTAGTGCGTCGTACACGGATTATGACTCGATATATCCCGGATAAAAAACCACGATGCCTCATTAGCTCGACTTCAATTTTCATAGATTCTCTGAAGTGCCACGTCGGCGGCGGGTCTTTTAAGATCCCCGATATTCAATGGGATCATTTGCAGCTGGTTACATATCGCGCGGGGCGCCGGCTGACACTAGCTATTAGCTGTCGGAGTAAGAGCTCTCTTCTCTCGTAAAGCTCGCGACCGCGATTTGTATAACTCGGCGACACGAATAACGTGACAGTTTTTGGATGATGCGTTCGTCGTCGTCGTCGTAATGAGATCAGGTTTTTCGTCAAGTAAATTACAACAACTCGTACGATAACAACTTCGTCTTCTCGCGGAGTCGACTCATTCAAACGCGTTATTATTTTTTCATGAGAAAAAAAATATGTGAAAATACCATTTAGCCGCGTTCGCACTGTTTTATTTCGAACAGTCTGAATTTGGTCAATTCCGGTATAGAATGGATCAATGGTTTCACACTAGCTAAACGACTGTTCCAAATTGTACAGTTTCATTTTAAACCATTCCAATTTGGACGGACCTAAAAGAACAACCCGGGTCCGTTCTGAATTTTGTATCATGAACAGAATATGTTTGGGGTCATAAACTGTTTATAGCTGTATTCGTGCCTTACATGAAACAGTATCCGATATTGCGTTTCAAATGGAAATTGATCGGATTATTGACTATTAATTCGGGACCCCCTGAAGGAAATAGCTATTTATCTAGCGTTGTTTCAGGTAAGGCTATTTTGCTGCTGTCGTTCAGCCATTAATAAATGATTACGTGACTCGGGTTCCTTTTTCATCGACGTCGGGAAAATTCCGCCGACGTCAAACCACTGGTGCAGCAGACGACATCGTCGTTGTTCGTAGAATACGCTACTGAAAGATTTATTATCGATTGTTTGTATTTGTCAGGGGTTTTTTTTGTGTCGTCGATGAGGAAGTAGTAGCTATATTCATCACTCACGCGGTTCGTGAGAAAGTGTATTTTTCCTGTCGTACTACATGATTGCTATTGAATTATGTCGCTGCTATTATGTTGTCCTAACCGGCATCTCTCTCCCTCCCTCTCCCTTTCCCTCTCCCTTTCCCTCTCCCTTTCCCTCTCCCTCCCTCCCTCTCTCCCTCCCTCTCTCCCTCCCTCTCCCTCTCCCCCTCCCCCTCCCTCTCTCCCTCCCTCTCTCCCTCCCTCTCTCCCCCTCTCTCCCTCTCTCCCTCTCTCCCCCCCTTTTCTCCCCCTCTCCCTCTCCCGCTCTCTTTCTCTCTCCCGCTCTCTCTCTCTCTCTCGTTCGTACGTGTCTCGTTTTGTTGGCAAAATTATCGTGCCTACTCGGCGAGAATAGAGCTATGAAAGTGGCTTTATGTTTACGTGGTAGCTGATTGTGTTTGGCAGGGGTTAATAGTTTTTGCATGCAATATTCGATTTTTGGGTTGGCTGCTAAGTACCGCGCTACGATGGCGACAAGGACGCAGTTAAACATGCGTGAATCTGAAAGGAATGATTGGATGATGGGATACATGATTCAGAGGAAGCAGGAGGGGAGAGGGAAGGAGAGAAGGAGGGATCCAGGGGGTTTCAGCCAAATGACCTTGGAATCTTCAACCCAAGATTTGTTTAAAATATGGTGAAATTGCGAGTATATTTCATTCCTAACTTTAATCAGAATTCGCCTAATAAATGCATCTAATTTTTCAAAAATTTAATTTTTTCAATCGAGCTGTCATTACAGGCCACAAACACCTATAAGTGGTGACCCAATATTCCATGTGTGCCCCCCCCATTCCCATTCCAAAGGCCGGATCCAACCTTAGGAGGGACCACAACTGATCCATGGTCTAGACTTCAGGTCAATTTCTAATGAAATTTGGAAGGGAGAGAGAATTGAGACAGAAGAGACGATGGGAAATAGGGTGTTAGAGAGGGAAGAGCTGGAGAGAGTGAAGTGAGCAATGGATATCAATCTATATTGAGCTCGTTCATTATTCATTGACGTCGTGCTTCAGCACTGGATAAATTGTGGTGATTTATTGAGTTAACGTCATCCCTTTCCGAACTGGAAACCGCTGCTGCGTTACCTCAACTGAACGTCTATCACCGATTAGAAAGCACGCTACGCGATATTGAAACGAGAGTCTGAAATTTGCCTTTACGTCGACAACGTAGACAATTTTTGCGCGCAAATTGTAATAGATTCCCCACAGCCTGTAGTGATTGCTACCGTAGCCCGCCGAGCCAAATTATCTTGTCTGCATGTGGCTGACTTGTCATTACCTCCGGGCGAACACTGTGTCACCGTAGATGTGACATTAAATAATACAGATTTCCCGCGGCTCGCCGATATTCGTTGCTAGTCCGGTCATTATATTGTCCAGCGACGTAATAACGGATCAAATGCGGTGGTTAAGAAGAGCGCGATATCTCTCTCTCTCTCTCTCTCTCTCTCGTGAAGAATCTCTTCGCGTACGTTTCAATAGCTCTTGACGTTTACCTCATCCAGTCGCGTAATGATACTAGACTTACGGGACGGAATGAAACTGATCGATAAATATCAATCAATTAATCCATCGTTATATCAATTAATCAGTAATTAATGACTGCTCTCGTTAAGTCGGTAATGGTTATGTTCGGAGGTCATTATAGATAGATAGTGCCGTATAATGATGGTGCAGTGTTTATCATCGGTTGAGAGCAGTTACTCATAACCTCGGCTTGATGTCCAGTGTAAATGACAAGCATGAAATACGAGCATCTGTAATAAAAACGCAAATAAATCTCGTAATAAGACATCAACGACAGATGCTGTGAACTGTATCTCGTATTTACAGAGATGTTTTGCTTGTTAGTTTGTCATTTTACTGAAAAGTACAATAGACATTGCATTACTGGTATTAAACTAACTTGAAAGTTAATTGACATCTTGAAAAAACAATATATCGGATCTATTGCTTAATATTGTTGACGATGAATATCATAATGTGGATGATATCATACTAAGCCTTCAAGTAAATTTGAATGTATCGACAATTGAATTGAATTGATCTGAATTGACCAGTCTAGCCCGGATATTGATGACATAGTGCACATCGACTCACGCAGTAACTCTTAACTACTAAATTAACACATAGTCAGTTATCAATATATGAAAAGAGTTTTAGTAATGATTTTCGGGTGTCAAACAATTCAAACTGCACATTGATGCTATTTATAGAATGAATGTCTTCATTTGCTGGTGGATAACAACAAATGTTCTAGATGGTTGCATATAGCAATTTCTATTCCTATATTGACTGCGTACTTCGTTAAAAGTATTTTGCAACCTTATCAATACATAAAACTGTGTATCGTATATCTGTGATAAATAACGACTCGTTGTTCATTATGGCGCTAGGTTACACCGAGGTGTGATAAACTGCGCTATTGTCCAAAAACCTACAATTACTATTCATGAAAATATTGCCGGAAAGTCATAGAAAACATTTCGATCCCATTTGGGGCTTAAGCCCCGGTCCGCTCGGAATATGATCCAGTCCACTTTATTCATATGACTGTGAATTGGTAGCCGGTATATTTTTTCGTGAAGTCTGCAGATAAATGTCCCGACAACCACTCTACGTCATCGCATCATTTCAGTCACTAATGGTCGCGCTCTATGTCTCCCTACTGATTGGTTCGTCTAGTTAAGTACGGCATAAACGAACTTTGTCACACTCGTTGAATACGAAACACTGGATGATGGTCGAGTTTATTGGTTTCATGCCTTGTTTAATAGCTGTCGTGTCTTGTTAATAAAACCGATGTTGTTACCTCGTGCTGTTTTGACTGTTCATTTATTCCGGCAGCGATGATAATTTGTGCTCGGTACTGGCTGCATATAAGAGAGATGATAATGATATTGGTTGAGATGTTGATGGTCAGTTCACGTAGTTTGTTCGGTATAGATGAATTCCTGTCTCCGCAATGACGGTTAATGATACTATTTCTAAACATCAGTTGTGGTCGTGACTGTAATTACACTCGGGTCATGGAAGGTTTCTTGGCCCTAGCCAACTGTTCGCACAGGTACCAAATGGGTCTGTGCCCATTTGGCCTGGGCCAAAAATCACCTCCCTGTGATAGCGGCTTCTGTTTGACCAACAACTTACTGACAATTTGCAGCGGCATTGGTGCAGCGACTGTAACAGGAAACCGGCAGCAATAATTAATTGAATGATGGTTTTTTCTTTGAATACCATATTTTTACAAAATTTAAGTAAATTCGCCAAGGTTACTAATCTTAGAACCTGTAAAATATTGGCAATTCGCGTTAGCAATCATAAATTCCTTCCAACACGGCTGATTTGAATTTCACTAGAATTGTGAAAGAATTATTCACATCGTGCTCCAGGCTGAGTTTCAGAAAAAGGATTAACTCTTAAATCAACTTGATATAAACTGAATGAATGATGAAATTGAATCAATGTAACATTTCAGTATAACAACGCCCTCACGATTTTAGCTTGAAGATTTGAATGTTTCGATGGACGAATGCGCATTTTATCATATGTTTCCTACACATTTTGTCAGGTTCTTAGTGATATGACATGAACTCTTAAACGAAGAGTCAATGGTAATGAGCACCATTCTTGATGAAGACAACAAACTGTTGGATAATAAGTAACCATTTGTACTTTGAAAGATCAGCAGCAAATTGAAATATGAATTCTATGAGGACTATCAAGTGATTGATGATCACATACGCGAAGACGGTCTCGTGAATTGCGTTTGCTGTCTCATTTTTCGAAATAAATCCGGCACTTCCTTTTCGAGTGATATTTCTATCGTCGAAAGATTAATACTTTTCCTGCTGTGTGAAGCTGAAGAAGCAGGATTACCTACAACAGAGAAACGTTTGCTCTTTGTAATTTCTACTAGTGCTCGATATCGCTTTCAAATACGACACACCTTCAGATTGTTCACAGGCGCAGGCTCGATAAAACTGCGAAACCGGTTTAGTATTCATTTACCGTCGAAAATAGTCTTTGTTTGTGCTACAAAATAGTACCCTTCTAGAAAAGCTGGCGGCATTCATAGATGCCCTAATGATTACATCGCGTTCAATCGATGTTAGCATTCCGCGTAGAAAGAATGAGCTATTAATAGATTTTAGATGAACTCATGTTGTACTGTAGTAGGGTCTCCATCTTTGACTGATGCAGATACAAAGTGGATAAAGCCCAGGTCATATGAAGATGTTTTGGCTCGGGTCGGACTGACCCGGACCAGACTCCGGAATAAGAGAGCGCGTTCATAAAGAAATCGAAAACTTGTTACTAAAATGCTATCAAAACGATGCTGTAGCAAGTGAGGTGAGTCACTTCCAGCATTCGAATGATTTGATACCCGATGACATTTTGCACGGGCCATAACAGTGCTGACGTTTTTTGGTTGGGCCAAATTAAGCTTGTGTCAAACAGGTGCCTAACCATTCGGCACCAGAATCGACCTTGGGCCCGGGCCTTTTTATGGGACAGATAAAAAAGGCTCGTGGGATTCTGGCTTTAATCTAACTGCCCTTTCGTAAGCTCCTTACGACGAAAAGAACGTGTAAATTCTGGAATAAAGACCGTATAAGGCGATTAAGAGCGAGTCGCTTACTGTCATTGGTGCGAGGGTGAATTCTAACTGTAACTGTGTAGTCGTTTCAAACAATTCGTAATAAGTGATTCTGTAGATGTTTTCCCGAAATGAATTTATGTCATTGTAGAATATGAGATGACTATAAATTCATTAATTTTATCCGTGTGCGAGGAGTGCGTCCGTCGAGCCGAGAATAAATAACATCAAAGCTTCAAAGCCGCGCATTATCGTAAATTATTCTATTTACGAACAAGCTCTCTCTCTCTCTCTCTCTCGACTCGGGATGAGACACCTTTCCTGTTTGTGATAGCGTTTGGAGAGAAATTAATCAACAACAAAAATTCGCGTCATATTTTCGAAGGGAAACCCATTTCCTATCTGTGAAAAATAGTTAATCACTTGCAGTTTCAACGAGTAGAAACCACTTTCAAGTTCCTGTCTGGAAACTTTTGAATTGTGCTTCAAAGTCCCAGCTGATTGGTTGTTTTTGTACCAACATTTTATCGAGCTGAAAAACATGGACATACCAAGATTTGATGATCATTAGTTCCAAGACGAGTTCGCCAATATACATCAAGAAGCACAAAGGTGATTTTTTTCAACTGCAGAAATTAGGGTTTAGGGTCTATAGGATTGGGTTTAAAGAATAAGGGTTAAGGGCCCAGAGGGTTAAGAGCCAAAGGGTTTGTGGTCTTAAGGGTTCAAAGGGTTTAAGGGAAGTCTTTAACTCTTTCAGTGTGTCTACACCACAGTGCTTCATTTAAATCAGCAACGGACTTTGCTAGTACACCGCATCATGGTGTATTGATGTTATTAGTGATTAGTTTTTATCTCTATTGAAACATGGCAGCACCTGTCAAACATAGTTAAATAACAGTAATTAGTTATACACCGCACCGTGGTGTAGACACACTAAAGCAGTGTGCCCTTTATTCAACGCACTGGGATGGAATTATTTTTCTATTTTTTCAAATTATCTCCAGCACTTTCGGGTATTAATAAATAAGTCAGTACTGAAAGGGTCAAGGAGTAAAAACAACCGGCATCTGGTGCCATTGGCTTAGTTAATTTTTGAGTGATGCGTATTATAGCTATTGACGAACTCTTGGTCTTGTAGCGATTGTCTTGGAACTACTGACGACCCAAGGTTTCGTATCAATGTCTTCGGCGTTAATGATTTATCTATCTACCTGTCCTCTTGTTGTATACGTGTAGAATATTGACAACTCGTTGTCTCGGGAATAGTTTTTCGAAAGCCGTTTCCTATTGTAGATTAATTCCGACCGATCCCTCGTGACGTCTGTTTCTTCCGTTGAATGATTTATAGACAGACGACTGCGATCTCACCTGTTCGCAGTATCTGCTATCGGTAATTTCAGAAAATTTCGCTGATTTCCGTTTTCTACGTCGGTTCGCTGTGAAGTTACTGGCGGTTAAAGCTTCGGGCTTCATTATGAATGACAGTGATAAATGTTAGTCATTATTTTCTCGTGTTGTCAGCTTATTGCTGTGATTGGGGTTGTGCTAGGATCAGCCAAGTGACTGATAAGCTCAGTAACACATTGTTTGTTATTGATCGGAGTACCTTCATTCTAAACTTCGGTCTCGGATCTGACAGGCATCTTCCGCTTGTGGTTGATGTATCTTTTTCAGTTGGTATACCTCCAGTATTTCAGAGTCTGTTAACACAATTTTCAGATAATTCTGTATCTTTTAAACTCATTTTTATCGAAAAGAATAGAAGAAATTGAAGGCGATCTGGGGATGATTTAGAAAAGATATCACATATAAAAACTTCTAAACAAGCCATAGGCGATAAAGGATCTCGGGCTCAGGCTTGAACTTGAACTCCCATTGCATTTTAGATATGTTGTATCTAGGGCCAATAGCTAAATTTTGTCAAGACAACTTTTTGAAACATGTAAATCTCAATACTAAACAATGCTGTGACAAAGCGAAGTGAGTCACTTCCAGAACCAGTTGACCAAAAATGCTTGTGTGACCGCGGCTATAGTTTATCATTCGTCATTTTAGGGCTCAGGATAATGATCTTATTTATAACTAAACAGAGAAATGCGAAGCGGAAAGACAAGACTGATGGAGGCTGGTGTGTGCTTCTTTCTGACAGGACTGTTTATCTTCAATGATCCTGTTCATCATTGTAAACAATGCGTGATTGAGTTCTATTTGCGTAAATCCACCCGAGTGACATCGCGCCGTGTTTGGTCGCGTGTCGGTTTCGTTTGCCAGAAAATATTAGCTGATGAAACTCGGCAAAAAAGGCTGAAAGTCTGTGAATGATTGCGGTGACACCTCGGTAAACTACACGCTAATCACGGTTACCTTTTTAATGGATTCTTATCCTCAGTTGACAGTTGTTTACGCCGTATAACAGGCTGTACGGTTCCTGAGGGGCATTTTATAACGAGCTGTACGGTTCCTATGGGGCGTTTCATATGTCCTCTTATCGTATTAGATGGGCTTTTAGCTTTATGAAATTCTAAAAATTCTCTGTTGAAAAAGCTTCTTCCACATTCAAAGTTTGACAATTGCATTGTGTGAACATTTTTACTGATGTTTTTGAAATGGAAAATGTTCAGTTCTTTTTATATCACCAAGTTCATCAATATGCATTGAGCATACAATTTTGTTACCATCTTCCTCCCGCATTAAATTCATACTGATATTTTTGGTTAAAGAAATGTTCTGTTCTGTTATATCGCCGAGTTCATTAATATGCATTGAGTGAAGAATATTGTTGACATCTTCCTTATTGCGACATTGCTGTTATAATCAGTTACAGCGTATAACTAATCCTGTTCCATCTGCTTACTGGTTTCGGTGCAGCCCTTTTGCCATTTGACGTTGCGGCATTGTTGACTAACAACCGCACCATCCATAACTATATTGCTCGATGCCCCGAATGATAAATTGGCCGACGTAAGCCCCGGAAAAGGCCTCCTTACCGTTAATTTCGTGGCACTGTCACAAATGAACGGAATATGATTGATCGCCGATCACCGAGCGCATCCATCTTAGATCCGCGGGCTTAATGTTTAAAAAGCCGAATCCTGTTGCAATGATAATGTGATCTGGTTCAATATGACCGACGCTCGATTTTTCACCCGCAGCCATCATTGTCACGGGGAAAGTTCTGCAATAAGTCCAGAAAAAAGGATGAAATGTTCTTATTATAGGATCTTCTACTTATTCATCCTGCTCAGAAACTATGTATAATTTTGACCTACCCTCATCGTGAGGTTTCTCGCGCTTAATATCTCCATTCATTGTCTCATCTTTTTTTTCATTTCTATTTTTGCAGGTTCGCGGCTCCCCGGATGTAAACGATACCAAGGTAGATATTCAGATTTTGTTATTAGATAATCAATGTAAAAAAGTAAACATTTAATCGAGATTTATACGATTATATCTAAGCCCCAGCTGCAACCATTGTGTGGTGTTCACTACTCCTTCCTCTATACTGACTCTCCCGACAGGAATCAGTAATATCACAATATCCGTGATGACAACGAATGTAAAATTCCACAATTGTTGAATGACTAAAACGGTTGATTCCAAAAATACTAGAAATATATCTTTAGCTTTTCGACAATTCTGGAATTGGAATTACATTTATTTGATGGACATCTTGAAACATTTCTAATTTTTACAAGGCACTTTACGAATGCACAATCCTATCTTTACTGTTAGGCCAACTTAGTTTATTGTAGTGTTCTCTCTCCGTCTGATATCTACGTTTATAAACCAATGTATTAGTAGTTTGAGGATTAAGATCTTTAAGATTCCGTTGGTTCTTTCTTTCTTGTCATCCTTCAAAAGCAGCGGTCTCTTGTTTTTGTCGTATTTGGACTCGTGATAACGTGATTGGTATCGGGGTGAAGTCGACTGATCGATATAAAAACCAGCGACAGGCGCGCGCGAGAGTCGTTGTTTAATTCAATTCTCGGAGTCTTTGATTGCGTTTAGCCCATTCACTTCGATCAGAGGCCGCGGATTGTAATCTTATTTTCAGCGACGCCGAATTCGTTGTGAAGCCATTTATACAATTTGGCTAAATAAGTTATACGAACCAATGGGACAATATAACGGGGGTGACTAGCGCGTCGTCCATTTTCACCGGATCGAGAAGATAACTTCGAACTCGATGACGTTTATTACTGTGAGTTCGATCGATCTGAAACATGTCGGATTAATAACCCTCGGTTGAATCATTAGCTCGACTCGCTTTTGGTGACGACTTTGTGTCCTTCCCCTATTAAATCTAAACCTAATGAACCCTATCGTCTAGAGCTAGAAAGCCGTACGCGCCATTATTTAGAGTCACGAGCACTCGAAATATCTCGGTGTAACGGTTTACAAATTTCGATTTATTCTTCGGCGATCATAAAAAGCATTTTAAGCTCGTCGCATCTTCCTGAGGCAGTGAAGGTCGGATCGTGTCCCGAGGCTCTGACGCGAAAAACATTAGTTTCGAGAACACGACGCTTGAAAACTAGTAGAACTAATCTCCGGTAATGAATCAAATTAATGATATGTTTGACGATATCCTCGACAGACTTAATGTATATATTGGGACATGCTAAAGCCTTGCTTCTTCTGAATTCTGTCCCGAGGTATGATTGAATACGCTTTGATCTGAGCTGTCACGAACCTTCGCAGAATATGTTATTTGAATTTCTTAAGATTGCTGTTGTAGGACCGGCTGACACTGCCTGGGGTTCACACTATCACCGGTTAGTCCTTCCTAATTTGGCTCATACCCGGAATGGACCGATTTAGAAGGGACCAAATTAATGCAGTGCGTTGACGCGCGTTTTTAAATCAGGTGTTATTGCTGGTCCAGCTGGAGGCAGCAATATATTGATTGATTGTAAGTTTAAAGCTGCGATCACACGGAGAAGATTTGGCTCGGGCCAAATTGGCACGGATCAGACTTGGGCCAAATTTGGCCCATGCCTAATTAGAAAGCGCGTTCACACGCAAACCATTCACTTGATACTCAACAATGCTCAAACAAAGCAAAGTGGATCATTTCCGGTGCCAGTCGCAATTCAAACGCAATCATTTGTCTGGTGCTAAAATTAAACTCGGGCCTGGTCCGACGTTTTTTGTCGGGCCAAACAGGTTCGGGCCCATTTGGCACCCGTGTGAACAGTTGTCCCGGGCCAAAAATGCTCGTGTGATCGCGGCTTATATTTGCGCACAGAAATGGTCCATTCTATAATTTAGAGAGGCCTGAAAAATTTGAAATGGAACGGGCTGATTGAGAACGGACTAATTTTGCTAATGCGATATGTTTGGTCCGTACTAAATTGGAACGGCTTAGATTTAGAACGTTCTAGATTATGAAGCGTGATCGCCGCTTGATACTGTCGGACTTTAAGTCTTATCGAGTAACAAAACCGGAAATCATTTCCTTTCATAGAATACTGATGGACAGATTTCCACCGCCTGCGTCGGGACATTCATCTTACATTCGACCGGTTCTTTGTTTTTTTGCTCATCACCGGTCAATATCCGGAAATGGAAATAAGATCATAGCGTGACAGCGATCATCACCCGCGCGCGACCGCTCGGCCAAAACGATCGCAATCCACATCACCGAGAATCAATCTTTCGAAATATTGACCACGATACGGCTGATACCACACATGGCCATCGCAATTGATATCATTATCGTCGTCCGATATTGTTTTCTTTTTTTTTTCGTTGCTGCTGCTTCATAACTCCATCTTGACGTAGCACATCGATTTCAGCGCGGACGACGACGACGATGAAAACTTTGCACTTACTGTACGAGTCATTCAAGCGAACACTCGGTTGTACTGTGAACGTGTATGCGATCTCGCTAAGCGTTCACGCCTTATTAGATAAATGCTAAACTGGGTATGAATCCGGTGATGGAATAAGATGTCTACTTAGATCGGTCTTAAGAAGCGTCGGAGATGTTCAATCCGTCGTCGCGAGCAGACGGTGTTTTTTCGAGATAAGCTTATTAGAAACGATCGACAGAAACGATAATCAACAGAAGCAGTTACATAATCATCGCTTCGAAAGCTTTTCCAGCCAATATTTGAATATTTTTTTTTTTTTTTTTTAAAGAATTGATCCCTTAGATGTTTTCTTCGAACCCATAATTTCAAACACTCGTAAGACTGGTTTTCCATTAAAAAAACAAAAATCGATCCCACATATTTCCCCTAAGCTGTGTTTCCACTCTGTGGGTGTGGCTGTGGAACGGGTGGAAAGCGCGGACGGTTTTTTCCCAATCGCTCTGCCTGCACCTGCTTGCTGCCCGCGTGGTATCGTTTAAACCCCGGATGTCAAGAATACCTCGATGTAACACGGAGAGCGCAGACATTTCTCGAAATGTGATGAAATCGGAAACCGGCCCCGCTGCAGCGAAGACTCGAAACACCGCGCAATAATTTCCGCCGTCTGCCCGTTTTGTGGAAACGCAACGCCCGTCCCCGCCTCCACGTCTCGTGGAAAACCAGCCTTATACTTGCTGCTAGTAAGTCTTTATAGATCTGTTGATGTGTGGGTGTATTAACAGTCTAAGTATTTTTCTACTCATTTCTAAAACAGATCCAACCTATCATCATTACTACTTGAGCAATACTCATTGGTGAAAAAAACTCAATTATAAAAAGATCCCCTTATTTTAGATGCGTGGAGAATTAGATATGATGTCGCCACAAATGTTCTGGGGCCAGTTGTTCAATAGTTGGTTAAAGATAACCAGCGGATAAATACCATAATAGCACTGGGTCCAGTTCCACAGTTCAGAGTTGAAATTTGACCCTGAGTTAACTCATTGAAAATGAACTCATCTTAACTCAGAGTTAACTCTAACTCACAACTGTGGAACTGGGTCCTGGATCCAGTTCCACAGTTGTGAGTTAGAGTTAACTCTGAGTTAAAATTAGTTCATTTTCAATGTTTTAACTCAGGGTCAAATCTTAACTCACAACTGTGGAACTGGGTCCTGAACTTTAAATTGTCACGATGTCAACTATCCACTGGTTAACTTAAACTTAATTTTGAGTAACTGGCCCTAGATTGTAAATGGGGCCAGTAAAATGTTGAAATGTGTTGCTATGTTATTGGACTGAGCAGTATTCAGAAAATGAGGCTGAATCCCTCCCCGGTGAACCACTGCGGTGGTGATTGTGGATGTTCAAAAGGAAACTGTGTTATTGTGCGCCGAGTCTCTGCCAGTTTAATCATATAGTCTGTAATGTATATCGCGAGCACCACCTTAATTGAATTCTATATATCTAGCTGCACAAATTGAATCTATTTGCTAGCTCGGATCAAATGCTATTGCGGGACTACCACTGACGACATCTGTTCCAACAATTCAATAAAGTTTCATAGGAATATTTTATTAACAACCGCTGGGGAATCAAGCAGTACGGGGGTCGTAATGCGATTCAAATAGCCGTCTTATGTCATATACTAGGATCTAGATTCAGTAGGAATCATTTTTAACCCAGATAGGCATCCCCAAACTGAATCTGTTCTCGTCATCGCACCTGTCCAAAATCTGGGATATAACGGGTCGTCGATCAATGATGACCTAGAAATTGTTCCGACTTTGTTTTCCATGTGGATTGATGTTTTTCCGCAGTCTCTCCCTCGAGTCTGTCTCGCGGGGTCTAATGAAGTGAAAAAATTAGGCGGCTTGTCTCATTTTAGCCGTCGTCGTTCTAGCTGCGCGCTTTGATGCGAAAACGTCGAGAATCCGAAATCGCTAATTTGAAATTTAAACTCGCGCAATAAGTCGCTGAAGCGCTTGATGTTTACATGTTTTTGCTGTTTAAAAACAAGTCTAACGACGTTCGAGTCACCAGGTATTATTTGATTAGCAACAATTCTTGAAATTTTCAGAAATTTTCTCCAAGAGCCTATTTCAGGCAAATGCAACCTCAACCTGTGTCACAAGTGGATTAGTTCTATTGCAGTATTGGTTTTGGCTTCTTAATTATTACACCTTTTGAGGCCATTATATAGAACCATTTCGTGCAACCACAAGTCATACAGCCCTAAAACTATGTGGGATGTAGCATGGTTCACGTGAACTCTCCCCCCAAGAAAGAGAAATTTGGAGAACCATTATATTGGGCCCCCAAAATGCCTTCTAGAATCTCCGCAATGAGTGGCAGTTCCGCTTTCACAAAAATGAACTCACTAAAATGTACTTCCCTCCAACCACAGAAAATACTAGCAAACAACGTTACTTTGTAGATTATCCGAAGAAGGATTTGAAATCTTTCGAGGCAGGTATAACAGATGCTCACTGCACCGGCGATACCGATTGAGTTCAGCTGTTTCAGTTATTTTAACGCTCGGGACATCATCGTAAAATCGATCGAATCATACGAATATCCGCGAACGCCTCGACCACATGTGCGCACATGGTACGCATAGGACAGAGTGACGGAGTGATCAATGGAACAGATCATTGTAAACTGAGGGAATACGCGACACGGACATACGACGTTCAAAAATACGGCATATTTACTCGAATGACATCATTGGGATTAGGTTTTTACTCATTTTGTTATGATTGATACCCGAAGTAGGATGCACGTGTTGCGGGTAAGTGTCTATCAGAACAATGCTGCGTCAATCATCCAACCCACTGTCTTCAGCACTGATGCCTTTCTTACTGAACATATCTACACATTCATACATTCGAAGCGTCTCTTCCATAATTCATTTTTCGGGATGAAATAAAGGGTCCCCACCCTATTCTTGAAAAAAATACTTATCGCTGTCGGTAATATTTTTATGATGCGCACAAACAACCATTGATGATTATCGGAAAATTTCATTAAAAGCCGATATATGTATAACGAATTGATGAAGTCATCTTCGGGCTATATTGTTTAAGTTGAATTATTTTCTCTTTGATATTGTTTTCGAGCTAGCAGATTTGCCGTTATTTTTTATTTTGAATGGGGGAATTTATCGATTAGGTATATATTATATGATATCTAAGAATATTGCAGCTGTGAAGAGTTTTCATATGGTGACATATTTAATATGCTTTTTAACTGTTTATATAACAACAATTAGATTCATCGCATATAGGCCTACATTGTATGTAAATGGGCGGAAAGACCGCTATATTGTAATAGGTCTTTTCTCTTGAATTCTAACCATGAATTATGCAAAAACAATTATCCAAATGGAAATAGCTGAAAGATTTATACAATTCAATCGTTTCATTCGCGAAACGACCGACGATGATCTGACTCACAACTGAAGACGGTTTAGAATTACACCTTGTGATAAATAACGACGAGGATGTTCTCGTCTCTGAATCATCTTTAGCGCATTTCGGTGTCGAAAAAAAAAGATCGAAATCCGTCTGGCGAATTTCATCGGTCGGTCGTGTCATCGGAAAACTATGCGTATCTCCCGTCCTGTGTCAAATGATCTGTAATTGTGCGCAATCCTTGTACGTATCGGGGAGTATAAGAATTCCTCCGCTACATCAGACATCAAAAAGAAACGTACACGAGCGCATCAAAGATGGTTTTGTAGATGGTGACACAATCGAGATGGAGAGAGATGGAGAGAGTACTGCTGCATCGAACATCGATTCATAGACAGTGTTTGCTCTAGCCATCCGTGTGGATCCTTTTACGATCAAACCTCTCAAACAACGACGATCATGCCTGAAAAATGATTACGCTATGATATGATATGCAATCCACCCGAGGTCATACATTATCCCGTCCGAGCGGAATGAAGAGCAGGGGTTAATATCGCAGCGTTTCTCGACAATCTTCATCATTTTAACGCGCAAATTTTTCGAGGGCGCATGATTTGATTTGGCCACCACCAGGGGGTGCTGAATACATGGACGATGATTTTGGATCAACTTATCCAACAAGAACAGATATTTTAATCGAGATGTGTTGTTGCAGATATAAAGCCAGTGCAATGATACATCGCTTGGCAAAGTTTCAAGTTCGCATGATTCTACTCCCTGCAACAAAACTGATATGGCAGGAATGATGATAATGATGCCATTGACTGCAGTGTTGCATTATTTTAAAATTAATGCAGATATGTGGTCCATGGCTTCCAGGGGAGGGGGAGAGTATTGTGGGGGGTGGGAGGAAAATGTTATTAAATCACCTTTTTAACTGCTGTCTCTGATGCGATGTATCATGAATGTAAACTCGCGGTAAAGAAATGCTGTTCGAAAGAAATTCTTGAGGAGTGAATACCGCGCTATTAGCAGACGTTTGATTGGATGTGATAATAAACGAGTACGCGACCAACTGGAAGAACAACGTGATACCATACGTGCTACGTTCGCCGCATCAAAAATCATTTCACGCCAGCTGATCCCGGCCTATCCGGGGATATCAACGCCGTTGTAATTTCGGGGGCCGAGGGAATTGAGGGAACTCGTAAATGAAACCGCGACTAGCCCATCAAAAAGTGCTATATCGGTTATAAATAGGCTCTCGACGCGATCAGTCGGGGATATCCGAAATACGGCGGCGCGCGCAGCGTTTTTACGATACGTTAACGATTCCCAGGTGATGAAAATGAGAATCGTAATAAATGACGAAGTTATGAAAAGTTTTTCATTACTCTCATTAATTACTCTTCATCAGACACGTGATCATAGTATCTGCTACGTGATTAGTAAGGTGTGAAAGTCTAAAAAGACATATATACTTGGTTATGGATGACTTTAAGAAAATGGGAATCAAAATTTTCATCGAGGTTTCTTATCAAATGTGGCTAATTTGTTTGTTCACGAATATCGTTTGGCATTTTGTGATTTTTGCATGCGCATCTTTTATTACGATCGTGAAAATCGTGATACTTTGTTGTCGCTTCAGGGGGTTTCTAGGTGTTTACTTTACTTTTTATATCCTCAATTGAATATACGTATTCGTATTCGTATTTGTGCGTTTGTAACTGTTTTGTTTATTGGATGAATAAGTTGTCATTTTGGTTGTTGCACAGGTGTTAAGATGTACCGTTCAGTCGTCATGTAAGTAAGTAGCCGCTGTTCAAAGTATCTTTCAAAACGAAACCGCGGCGCCATCTATCAGTATTTCCGTACAGCCGTATCGCAGTAAATCGATCTTTCAATCACGCTGATCTTTGGTTTGATTTGAATGGCCTGTCAGTATTACGAATAATCCATTGATAGGATCTTTCAATAATTTTGTGTTAACTATGACCGACGCGTAAAGTTGTGACTACATTTTGTTCCAACTTTGTTTATTTCTATGGATTATTGATTTATTTTTATCTATCGCAGCTGCTACTGACGTTTCCTTGCTGTGAACTACCAATGCGCCTTCTCGGCAGGATAGCTCGTTTGACTCACCACCGCGAGGTGGTTGGTGGGTTCAAACCCCAGTGAACTGATGCTGTACAGTTAGGATATATCAGGAGTGTTCCATGATTCACTGTCCAAAGTCCAGCTGCAAAAACTTTTTTCCGATTTTGAATTTGATCTGCGTAGCTTATCCATAGAAACATAATGTCAACCAATAAGGTTTTGATAATATACATATAAAAGCTAAGATCACATGACAAACACCAGATTCTGTCATTTTTCAGTGCTTCTAAATGATAAGCTTAAGCACTATATATCCCTTCATATAAAAAATAAGTTTCATATTCCTGCTTAATTCAATAGAATGTATACAGATATGTTCATAGTGGGACTGTTATTGAAGTTTATCCGATTTGCAAAATAAAAAAGGGCTAAATCGATGATCTAGTTCTGATGATATCTGATAGATGGCGGATGCGTTGTTCTTCGCTTTAGAATTGATCCATTCGGGAACGCCGTGGACTTTCGAGTTCATCGGCCTGGAATGGATTCGCGCATGTTCTTGTATTGTATATGTTGCATGTTCGAAACATTATTAACAAAAAAAAAACGAAAAACAGCTCTTTTCAGCTACTAGTACAACTACTTCTACCACTACCATCGGAGTTCAGTCCCAACGTTTTATCACGATCATCGCATGTTACCCTTAATAATCTCTACGGAGTGGAAATCAATTGAACATTTTAGACTTCGTTGTTGTAGGGGTGCAATGTGGATTAAACCTATTTTAACACATTTTGATAAATTATATATATATATATATATATATATATATATATATATATATATATATATATATATATATATATATATATATATATATATATATATAATGATGCATATTTGATGCACCGGGAATGCTGCCGCCTTGTGGCTGTTTTTTGCATGAATATCTCTCACCACCGAGCTGTGCATGATGTATACAACAAATAATTCGCACGTCGTTTTTTCGCCCCCCAAAACTGTACTGGTTGTAGAATGACCCCCCCACTATATGGACGGATTGCTGCATGGAGTTACTGATTTATTTCATTAATTTGCTAGGTATCTTTCTTTCACTGCCAGTGTTTAGGTATAAAGATCATGAATGCTGCCATGGTTGAATATATTCATTATTTCGGTGTTTGTTTCGTTTTGGCATTAATTACTTTTAATTCTCGTTAAACATTTCATTGCACTAACAGCCTTCGTTTGTTCCGATGTTTTCCGAATTTCACCTCCTTCAAATATACGTGTCTAGATGATAGGACTGTCCATTACTAACAATGCGAACAATTCATATAGATTCAATATTAAAAAGCATAACTGCTATGATAAAAATTATCGTATCATGGATAGATAGTAATTTAGCTCGACGTGCTTTTAACAGGTAAAAATTAACTTCATAACTTTTAGAAATTGTAGAAATCAAATATCTGTAAATTAACCTCAACTAGCAAATCAGGTAGGTATTGAATTAGTCGTTCTAGCTGAAAGAGTTTTTGGTTATTTCAAGCTTTGACATGTTAGAAAGGAACCTCTGTAATGAAAAGTGACTCTCCGTCTGCTAAAAGTTCATGCCGTCTGTCAACGTTCCGGATTTCTTCCGATACTTAGAAGCAATGAAAATGAAGCATTCTAAGACCGAATGGCTCTAATCTAATCTCATTCATTACGGCAATCTCCTTGAATCCTAAGCGTTGTCGACTAATTGCAACTTATACACAAGAGAACCAAATGAAGCCCTTCGTTATCGTGTTTCCTCCAACAAAATAGAATTATAAATGCAAAGTGGCCATCATTAGCCAATTGAAGTATTATACTTGCAAATTGGTTCGTAATTGACCAGTTGTCAATAAGTCCAATGTATCTCTATAGTGCTAGTTTAAGCACCTGTTCCTGTGTCATTAATACTAACGCACGATTTAGAAATAGTGATTAAATTATAACTCGGACCAGTAGTTCAATCAATCCAAATAATCAAATTCATCGACATTGCACTGTATCAAAGATTGGGGGGGGGGAGAGAATGGACTCAATTCAAACTGTGTTGAACACGAATGGATAGGAATATTATTAGATAATTCGCGATGATGAAGAAATGACCGATCTTATTTCAGGATTATAGAATGAAGTAGCGGAGAATTCCTCATTGAAATACTGAGAACGGAGTCGCGCAAAAGTTTCTAAAATTCAGAACGGAGCTTGATAAGTCTTTTTATTTGGTCTATAATTAGTCCATTCTGAAACGGACTTTGATTTGACCCGTTCTAAATAAGTTTGTTTCAGATACCGATGAAATTGGAATAAACCTCCCTGAACTTTTTCGAAGTTCATATATTTTCATTATGATTGCAGGATTCTCTCGATATTAGAATAACCGATAATAGTGTGAACACAGTTGTAGAGATAATTTCCAGTGCTGTTTCTGAACTTGCTATTGGACGAGGCACCGGCTCCAGAACTCTCTGGATATACATTCTATCATCAGTAAAAATCCTAACTCGGAAAAGTCTGTGGGCTTTTAGATAATGAACATATTTTTTCAGGCCCGGTCCGGCTGGGTCCCTGCGGACAGAGTTCCGTCTGGTATAGTAAACGCTGATTAGATTAAGTAGAAGAACTGTTGCATCGGACGACGGGAGGTTTGATGAATGAACTGATCGATGTTGTATTATCGGTTAACGAATTCTCGAAGGGGGACGAACAACGATTTTAACTTGCCCCACACGTCCACTGTTTTCGCTTCAATTAAGGTCACCATGGTGACGGTCCATTAATTGACAATGGCTGGCCGTTCGTTTTGTGGTCGCGCGTTTTTGTTGTCGGCAAATATTTGATGATCAGATATTAACTATGCCCGCGAAAAAGGTATGTTGATTCCTAAAATGTAGATTTGATGTGAAACTGTTATGATGTTATGGCAGGTAATTTCAAATGATTCTGCAGTATTGGTTTTTCGAATGTTTATGAAATTAGGTATGATACCCAGTGATTGGATGCAATAGGTTTTTCTATTCAAGTGTTTTAGATAACAGGGGCATATCTAACGAGGCTTCAAACCGTTTACATTGGTGCCAAGGTTTGTGCCTGTTCGACGCAAGCCAAATTTGGTACGACCCAAAACGTCGCACCAGGCCCGTGCCAAATTTTAGCACAGGTCCACTTATTTCGTGTGAATGCTAACTGGTTCTTGAAGTGACTCACTTCGCTTGTGGCAGCATCGTTTTGATAGCATTTTAGTGACTGAGTGAATGGTTTTAGTATTGAGTGAGTGGATTACGTGTAAACGCACTCTTTGACTACAGCACACTCCTTGCACATTTGACTCCTGATCCGGGCCAGTTTGAACCGGGCCAAAATCGCCTCACGGCTTTAGTAACACCTCGCACCTCACTGATACTCCAGACTGACGGTATTTTGACCTAAGACTTCAATGATTGATTGACATTCTTAGATTCTGGATTTCAGCGATAGAGCTCGTATTGTGAGGTGGATCATCTGTGCAGGTTTTTCTGTCTAGTGCGTCATCGTGTCGTTAGTTGATTGATCAGATTTGTGCGAGTCCGATTCTGTCACGGGACGTCGTCAATAAATCAATGACTCGAAGTTCAACGCCGTATTTATCTTCATTTTCTTCCGGGAAGAGAATTCACCGAGAATCCGAGAAGATCAGTAACTTACAAACAACACAACAGCAGCAGCAGCCATTGTTCAATGTGTACCGTGGTGAAGAACTTCCACCGTTCAGCAATTTTTTCATTGCTTATCGCCATTAATTTGTTTGGTATTTTCATCATTGCTTATTACCAATAATTTGTTTGGTATTTTCAGTGAAATCATGTAGTTTTTTTTACCATTCAGGTAATAGCCACAACTACCACATGGGTATTTTTGGCCTGTTGTGCCAACTAAGGCCCGGAACAACTGTTGACATGGGTGTCAAATGGGCCCGTGCTTTTGGGCCGACTGTTCACGCTGGTGACAAATGGGTCCTCATCGGGCCCGACCACCATGAGAAGCGGCCCATGTCAAATTTTAGCTGGGATCAAATTTTTTGGGTGTAAATGCTTAGCAGTCCTGGAAGTGACTCACTTGCAACAGCATCATTTTGATAGTATTTTAGTAGTAGTGAGTGAGTGAGGTTTCATGTGAACCCGCTCTCTAATTAGGTACAGTTCAAATTTGATTCTGGCTTTGGTCCGGGCCAGTTTCATGGTCCAAATCGTCTCCGTATGAGCGGGGCTTGTAATTCTTTTCTCCGTGTATTCTACCAGAACAAGCTTCTTAGAATAATTCACCCTTAGGACGTTCGCTGAAATAGTTCGGCGTAGAATCTAATCTTTTTGCCGCATCGTCGACTGATTTTGCATAATACGCGATTTGTTAATGCCATTTTCGTAACGTGTGACGACGTTTAAAGAAGATGCATTCGAATTCCTTCGGGCTACGACGACCCGAGATCGCGGCTTCGATCGAAAAACGGGCAGATATCAGACGCGAAATCAGCTTCGTGTTTTCGGTGCGAGTTTCGGCGCGATTGTCCGTCGCGTACGAGACATCGATCATAGTTACAACCTACGCACCCAACGTCCGGTTGTCCGCCCTCGCGATCCGTGCCGTTCATTCGTCCATTTATCATTTTACGCGACGAAAAAAAAACAAATATCAATTCGACAAGACTGAACGGCACCTTCCACAACTGTCCTGTCGACCGGTTGAGAAGATAGTTATTTAGCCGGCGCGGTTTAGGACGAGGCTTTAGCGATCGTTTCGCAACTGATAAGATCGTGCTATTGAACTATCGGTTACGCGATGCATGAAATGAGAATGCGATGTCATCGGTTGACATAAAAACAGCGTCGTCCGTCGTTGATTTATACGATTCTCTCTCATACGAACGTCTTCGGTTGTATTTCATTACGCGCACCAATTTTCGACGGTCGGTTCTCGCGTGATCTGATCCGATATCGTCGCCATAAACTTGTCGATATTGTACTTGTTTCTCATTCCCCGTCTTTAATTCTGGCTCCTCGAGCCTCGGCATCTGTATCGCGTGCGCGGCTCGGTTCTCTAGGGAAATATCGCGACGTTCTTATTCAGCCTTTTCCACCCCTAGTGGTACCCGGTTTCGTTCTGAAATCGCGAGTCGTAATCTCGTCTTTTCTTCGTAATGGATATTGCTTCTCGTTCATCGGGAGAAGTGGATGATCCGTACACAGTGCAGTTTTGAAGTCCGTCCTCCTCGAGCCAAATATTCCGATAGTATTTTCCGTCGAGTCGTGGTTGATGGGCATTCATGCTCGCGCTGCGTATGTACTCACACACGTATAGATGATGGGTTTTTAAGCTGATCCGTTGAGCCGAAAGTATTTTCTGCTCATGAACGCCGGATTAACGGTGACGATGACAAACTACTTAATCGACGGTTCTCGACATTTTTGCGTATGAAGTTGCATAATCGCGGTATCAAATCCGTCGCGCTTTCTCGGCCGTTTCCGAGATTTCGGTCACTGGTATTTGTCACTTCGCCGAAGAATTCTGTATGAATTATGATTGATCTTTAGGAGACGATCAGGAATGTCGCGAGGTCGGGGTCCGGAAGAAAAGAAAAGGCAGTTTTCAGATAAAAGCAGCCATGTCATAAGCTACTCGCCGGGTCCCGACCAAGTATTAGAGATTTTCTAAATACATCGGAAAATATGAGTGTCAAATTTGCAGGGCCAATCATGGGAAGAGAGGAGTCCGGACCCCCTAAATCTGCCCCGGATCAGCACGTGTTATTGTTTTTTATCGTACAATTTACCTAATGATGTTTCTTTCTATATTGCACATTTACGACCGTTACCCGCGCTGTTTATTCAATATAATGTAGACAAACAAACTGCGTAATACGCGAGCTTTACTGCGACGAGTACCCCGACTCTGACGGGTTCGTGAAGCATTTTTCAAACAGTAATTTTCTAAATGGCTTTTTAGATTGGGTAAATACGCACATTTAATGCGGGACCCCGTGTTGCCATAGACCAGCCAGTGTCTCGTATTTGTTTTCATCAGATCAGCTCCATCAGTCACTTGTAAATATTTCCTGCATTCGTCAATAGTATTTACTATAGCTGCTTCATTTTCAAACAACTCTATGAAGTTATGTTATACCATCCTATTTTAACTATCCAGATGAAAGCCGCGACCACACAAGCACTTATGGCCTGTGCCATATTTGGCCCACATCAACACTGTTCTCACATGTGCCAAAATCGTCGGACCAGGCCCAAGCCAAATTCTAACATGCATCAAATGATGGCGTTTGAATTGCAACTTTGCATTGTTTAAGCATTCTTTAGTAGAGTGAGTGGTTTACAAGTGAACACGCTCTCTAATTAGGCACCGGCCAATTAGACTGGGGCCTGATCCGTGCCAATTTGGCCCGGGCCAAATCATCTCTGTGTGATTGCAGCTTTTACTGTCCATTTATTTCTAACTGGCAAGATCGAAGCTCAAATAATTCAACTTTTTCATAATCGATTTAACCTACAAAAGTGACCACCCAACCTTTTTAAACTGTGGAGACCCTAAAATCATAATTATTGTAATATTACGAAAATGGTCATCGTAATTCATTAGTTTTCATAGGCATGTGACTGCCTAATTCAGTCGAAGGATAAAACCCACAATCAATGAAAAACTTAAAAGCTCAACTCAAATTTTATAAGCCATTTTCATAAATTTTTTTCTTTTTTGAGTTGTTGAACATGGCTGCTAGCATTTCGGTTAAAAAGTCAAGATTTTTCTTTGATTGCAAGGTAATTTTACCTCAAATGAACACCATAACCTTTGAAACTACCAACACCCTTGGGAATAATGCGTCTATTCTAGCAGAGTTGAAAATGAATATATTCACGAGAGGATTCTATAAAGTAACCGGGAATATCTATTTTCACCTAGAGATCGAAGTCCTATTAATTTGCTTTTTGTAATGATATTTTCAATACCGGCACCAATCTCGCCAGTCTGTCAACTTCAGGCATTTTATGTAGAAAATGAATACGTTCCCAAAAGGCTGTATACTCGTGTGTATGATTCATGAAGGAAGGTTTCTATCGGTTATCGCATATTCTCAAATATACAACTTCTAATACATAAGTCCCGGGAACTCGCCGAGTCCCAGGAGAGATTCCGTAAAAACCAATTCCGATCATACGCGGCGTTCTTTTTATCAGATAGTTCTGGTTCGGTCTTTTTCTCGAATCAGTAGGGAAATGGATGGAATTGAGGTTGTGCTGACGGTTTGCTAGTCCCGAAATTAGAACGTATCTACTGTAAATACTTCGCTGATCTGATGGAGTGTTCGTAAATGAAGCTAGTTCAATTTATTTGAAAGTACTTCAGTCATCTACGAGGCTTTCTCCTCGTCTAAATGGAGCACTTTTAGCGGTGAAACTAACGCTATGTGTAATTAACGGAGCTATGTAATGCATCACCTGTTATCGAGATGACTGCAGACAGTTTTAATCAGATGACTCTCGCGAGAAAAATAATCGATAACGAAATTCAAATCTCGCAATATATATCGCGAACGACGTTGATATCACTGTCTTCCCAGTGATAGAAATCTTTGTGAATCTGTTGACCAAGTTCTGTCAAACTGTCATAAGTTCAGTTGATATATACTTTATTGGAAAAACGAGAAATTTACGAATAATTTATTGGTTTTGGTTTTCGAGGCGTCGTATTTTTCGAATTCGCGACCACTTAACGCGTGTATCAGGGGGCGGCGCTGTGGCTCGGTCCTGAAACCGCGTCTCGTGAACTAAATCGCGTTTTTATGTAAATCGCGTTCGAAATGAAACGATGCAATAAAGAAGATGCACGGCATTGATCTCGTAGTTTTCCAATCAGCATAAATCACGGTCGTATTCTGCGCGAGGGAGCGGGCGGCGTGCGTTAGAATATGACACTTGTCAATACTCGTTTCGAACGTGCGCATCTCTCAAACTTCTCGCCCGTCCGATGTTGAACACCGCCCGAAAAAATCTATCATCGTCGAGTGCGACTAATTTCCGGCTGCGATGAATGCTAATTGGCGAGTGTTTATTCGACGATGTCAACAGATTGGATAGAAGATAGTCGAGATATTTCGTCTGTCGCCGTTGTTGCGGATCGCTGCGAAAACTTGGCACGCGTCGATGATCGTAGCCTCGGAACGAAATCACGATTTCGCTAATTGAGATTACGCTCTCAACGCGCCGTGCGTGATCGTCGCATTTCGACGGGAACGGGAAAATTGGATATATCCGAGTCAGGGTTTCGATTTCGTTTCGGGTCGGAATTCACGTCGCGATAATCAGTCGCATTGTTAACCGAGACAAGACGGTTTCGATAAGTGAGGATTGATGCTCGATCTAACGAGTGCTGTGAGTGGCGCGAGTGGTGCTGGTATCGAGTGGTCATCTTATCCCCTCATGCAGCCCGATGCTCTTTATCATCCGGTTAAAGTCGATGTTTGCTACCCGAGTTTGGGAGGAATGTATTTTCTCGTTGTCGACCCTCTCGAAGAGGAGTTGCACGTAAGTTCAACGAAGTCTCTTTTCGATTATTCTTAATTTTTGAATCTTAAGAGTTTGTGACGATTTTGACAGTTTCAAGTTTTCTCAGAGTACATAACATTTTCCGGGGGTATTCAACCAAATTTCATTTCATACTTGCTATATTCGGTGAATCCATTAGATTATTTTTGTACAATTCGTATAGAAGATCCTGGTGTTGAATCATTGAAACGTTAAGACAGATCGCTCTTTATAGCTGTTAAATCCCACAATTGTTGAGAGGCTAAAAAGTTAATCTTAAATTACTAGAAATTTATTTACCACCCTTAGTCAAGATTCATTTTTAGACTTAAGAAGGTGGTAAGATATTTCAAGTATCTCAGATTAACTTTTTAGTCTTTCAACATTTTTGGGATTTGAGATTTATTGTTTCATCACAGAAATTGTGATCATACTGATCAATAATTGTTGAATTGTTTGTTTGAGAAAATGAGCTTTGTGTTGAAAATGAATTGTTTGTTTGAGAAAATGAGCTTTCTCTGCTGGCGCTTGGTAGGTTCATCTGGTGAATAACCTTTCGAATAACCTTTACCCGATGAAGCTCGTTTTCATATAACCTATAAAGTACTATCTGTCTGTATGTGTACGTTTCATCATTTTTGTGCATAAATGTTTTATGGTGTTCAGTATGCAAGGGTGACGAGATCGTGATAAGGCCCCATTTTGATTTATTCTCTGACACTTTTCAATACTAGATGAATTCGCAGGGATATAAGACGCTCCAAAGAAATTTGCAATATCTGTGATTAATGTGTATATGTATGTAATACTTGTGGCTTTCAATCAGCACATGCCATCATGATTAATTACTCTCTGCGCTCTATCATCAACAGAACATTACCAAGGTTTCACCAGTCGTGATTGATAATTCCCTGATTTGATGAAGAGCAATTTTGTTCATAATTTCTCAAAATCATCGTTCTTGAGGAAAATAATTGACTTTATTCGAAGTTAACCGTGTTAGTAACGCTTTCATTTAGAGCCTCATCCTTATCACTGTCTAAGATTGAAATCTAATCAGTCTATGAAACTGATAAATCTAATTGTAGTAGGTTCATGGGAAACGATTATTCTCGCAAAGGGAAATCATGAGGCTATAACTGCAGAACATGCACTTTTGGATTCTTCCCTGTTAAATGAAATGTACTTGAAAATCTGCGCTAGTTTCTGGGATTAAAGCCTTTCTCTTGGTATCAAGAAAATCTGAATAATCCACAGGCTTTCTCCAAAAATATGTTACGGAGGCTGTATTGTCTTCGTTTTTCAAAAACACATGCTTGGCTCATCATTGCATTTAAATTGTTCCATCCTGGAGCAAACATCCAGATCCCCACCTTTAATTACAATCATAGTTGATGAATAATTAATCATGAATGGGTAACCGATTTTCGAGACACAGTTAGGTGATAGAATCTGTACTGGAATCTGTACTGGTTGATTTACATAGCGCTTGCATATATGCTAAAATCATCTGTAGTAGGCTATTGCAGTCAAAAACACGGTGATCAATTAGCCATCAATTTTGGTCTCCTGTTCACAAAGATGACATTTATTAAGCAGATCAATTGATTTATATCCACTGTGGAGAGATAGACCTTTTTAGTCGGATTGAAAGGATTTGATGATGAATTGGACGCCTTGTGCATCCAAACACCTAAAACAACCATTTGTTGTTATAATTGATGGATGAATAGTTCATGTTCTAATTGATTGGCAAAATGAAGTTTAAGTCGTGGATCTATTGAGAATCTGGTTGTAGGAAAAAATGCCACCCACTATACAAAAAGAGACATTTTTTCCTATTCGGCGGCATTTTTTGCCAGTGGCATTTCTTCCAGTGACATTTTTCTGTATACCTGAGAACCCCACACTAATGAAACGAGAAAGACGGAAGTCGAAAAGTTTTCTTCAAGCTAATGATTTATTATTTCGACGTTTCGACTTTATCCTAATAGTCATCTTCAGATAATCAGTTAAACTTATCCAAAAAATAATGCTAGGGATAATTGTTTTAAGACCTTTATTCTTTGTAGCTTTATTCTACGAGGATCCGTACAAATTTGTTCACGTCTAGCGATATTAAAGTGTGTCAGGGACGGATTAAAGGGGTGGTCTCTGGGGTCCGCACCCCTGCCTTCCTATTGAGGTTGACCTTTTTGTCAAGTCAAAGATCATTAAAACCTGCTACTTTATCACTTATCCTTTCAGAAATTTTGTTATTTCAAACGTATTTCTTAAAGAATATCTAATAACTTTGGTGGGGCTTCTCCTTAAAAGTCTATGAAATGGCTGCTTTATTTGAAAAATGCCTTTTCTTCTGGTCACTGGCCTACCAAATTTCTTAGATCCGCCCCTAGCGTTCCCTCTCAGGAGGTTTGTGGTTATCGGTTTGAATCTTAGTTGATATTGTTCTCGATTTGACTGGCGATAAGGAGGTGCTGCCACCTACTAGCAACCGTCAACACCAGAATTATACAATCTTGAGAGATGACCATAATCAGTTAATCAACCCCGCTGTAAATTTCTAATTTCCAAGAATAAATCAGTTTTATAGAATTTAGAATATGATCCTGTATTTAATACTATGCGTTGAGCTATTTCTATTTGGAGTGCTAGTATTTCTCAATGTGACTCAAAACATTTAGACTTTACATCATCATGTTATACAAGCACTCTCAACCTTGTTGAAATGAAGGGCAATTAACACAGTTTTCAATTGAATGGAAAAATCTCTGTTATTGACACATGTTGTATAATCGACAAAATGCTTATGATATATTTGTGACAACATTGATTTGTGGCTTTGTCAAGAGAATAATTAATGACCTGAGCCACATGCTCATATAGGTACCGGGTATTGATTGGGTATTGTGGCTTGGATTCCATTCCATAATTCATCCTATAATATTGATGAATATTTAATGGTAAACATTGACCCTATGACTTGAATTAATAATTGATAGTAGCAGCTCAACCAGTGTCAAGTCTTATTATTAAGATTTAAATTTATTTTTAATGACAATTTTCATGCCTAACCAACGAGAAACATTGACCCCTATGACTCGTATCAATAATTGATGGGGGAGCACAACCGGGGTAAAATCTTGAGATTGAAATTCATTTTTAAATTGCTTAATCTCAAAGCAATAGCCGACACAGATTGAATGTCAAATGTGTATTTTTAGAATGAATAAACGCGTCTTGTTGAATTACGTAAGTCGCGATTCTGAAGAAGTGGGAATTTGCTAAGTTATTAGCGACAATAGATTTTATTGTTAGATGGCACACGACCACCATTCCTTCACGTGTAGGGCGTGTGCCAGCCAGAAGACAGTGAATCCATAAATCTGCCCGGTACATCTGTTCCCATCCAGCTTTTGTACTACGATATGAGGCTAGTCGTAAAAGGCCATACCCACTGGAGGAAGGTGTGTTGAGCTATTGTCTGTTGTACACAAAGGTCTGACGGACTTTGTCAACCAACCAGCATAGCAGTACAGGCGGAGCTGGCTAATAACTGCGATTAACACTTTTTCCCTGTGACAGTTCAACTACTGCCACTGCGAGAAGTGAGAATAGCATCATCTTATCGATGACCTGGATTACTAATAGTGCCAGTGCGTATGCTTGAATCTGCTGGATTCGTTGACTTTACTCGGGATTAGTCATCGGTGCTCATCTAACTGCAACTTATTAGAGGATGACAGTACTCTGTGATACAGTGATTTAACAATCAATATAGTCTCCTCGTTCTAGTCATTTGCAGCACAGACTTTTACGGAAACTCCTTCCGTGTTCCTTTCTTCTAGTCATTATTCAACGCTGGACGTAAAACCTATTTAAGAATCATGATGAAAGTAGCTCTTTTACCACATTTATTGCATTCTCTCAAATACTCAAAGGTATGTATTCATTTTGATGATGTATTTCAACGAATATGGTGATAAATGACTCCTATTGATGAAAGTAACTTAATAGCGATTTTGGTATAGGTTCATGAGAATAATGAGTCCATGAAAAAGGTGAAATTCTATATGATAGTGAAAATAGTATATTATACAATGTGTATTTATGTCCAAATAATTACTGGAAGAAGACACAGCTTATTTTAAGTGAATTTGAAGTTTCCAAGTTTTATCAAAAATATTAATAGATATTTTACAGGTTAAGGAGTTTGACATTTTTGAGCAATTAGATGTTGTAAAAACAGGGCCATCTTGAGCATAGATTGGTAGTGACAGATTCACTAGGATAGCTTGTATTTGAATCAAGTTATTAGCTTTTTGAAAATGAAAGGATTTTTTTATCAAGATAGTGGTGAACAACAAATATCTTGATTTATTTAAATGACTTAAATAATTGCATATTTGAATAGTTAGGAATTCATATATGCAAGTAATCGCAAGTTGATGATATCAGTACACATGTATCAGTATACTGAAATAAAAACAGCAAACAGCAACAGTGAGTTTTCTGAAAATGAGGTCATCTGAGATCATTGATTCGTCTGCTATTGTTGATAATTATTGCTATACGCTATTTATATGCTTCCTTGAAGAAGAAAGTTTTTCTTCATTTTTTGATGATTAAGGCTGAAAAAATTGTAGAATGTATCCCATATTTGATCCTAGACAACTAATATTTAGCGAAGAAAATAGTAACGGCGACGATTGGGAAGATATTAATCAGTCTCTGTGGGTAAGTCAAGAACAGTGGAATTCAAAACTGATGCTTGATCCAGCTTTTATCATTGAGAAAAACATTTTCTAGTCCAGTTACATAACTACTCATGAAAGAGCTTGTTTACAGTGTACTAGATGTGTTTATAGTTCCCGCCTCCTTGAATGACGCAATGAAATCTGAATCAACAGGGATTTCCTGTGTATGAAATGTTTTGACTACATGTGGGGGCTGTATAAGCATCTGCAACAAAAACTCATTGTCCTCTGGCATGTTGAGTCTCCTAATAGATTTGTTAAAACTAGCACTCGTATAGTATCTTGACAAAACATCTGGATCCAATCAAGTACGTTGTGAGGCTATTTACTAGTTTCAACCAATAGTAGCTTAGCTAGGCCACAGAATTAGAACCCCATATCAACTTTCCTAAGTTTCCGGTCTAAGACGCCATTTTGTATGCAGCAGTAGAAAGTATATTTTCTTCGCGATGTGGGCTCCTGCGATGTTCAAGGGTTTGGTAAGTTTTCGCCGGGTTTCTTTGGGAAAAATTTGCCGAATATATTTTCAAGTTGAACAGGCCGGCTTGTAGGATGTATTTTCGACCGAATCGGGCGATCGGAAGAAGTTTTAGGGAAGTTTGAAAAGTTTTTTTTTTGTCTGGCTGGATCAGGATGGATGGTTGATACGTGGTGGGTTACTGTAGGCATGTGAGGATGATGATGAATCCACTCATCACTCCTCCATCAATGCGCTGAATAATTATTTTCCTAGAAATCGAAACTCGAGATGTTAATAAAACTTATTCCCATTAGCTGCAAAATTTGAAAACTTTTTGTGAATTCGTAGTTAGTCCTTGGACATATTTCTAATCAAGATATACTTGAACTTGAACTCCAGCTTGTGTATTTATTACTGCATATACAACATAATGCGTATATGATTTAAAATGTGATAAATATGAATTTAAATCAGAATTTTACTAATCTTTTGATATGATTTTGATAGTAAATCATTTTACTTCATACTTCGAATTATTTGAGGTAAAAAAAGCTTCGGTGTCGTTGTTGAAAATATGCCGGTGATTAAACGAAAATGATGGGTTCATAGAGTTGGATTTGAACTGATATCGATGATGTTTCTCTACGAGTCCTTGCGTCGATGAACAGCTGTTGGGGTCTATTGTGGTCGAGGGTTTGTAATGTAATAATCTATGTTGTCAGTAATATTCATCATAAAACGCAACCATTCCAGACAAGCTGTTCACTCCGCTCGCTCGCTAGCGTTCTAAATACGCGATTGATTGTCATGCAAATCTGTTTCCAGCATAATATACTAAAAACCTGCAGTTTTCATTTGGCAAATTAATACATTGAACAGAAGCTACAGGAGTGGTATCATCTATTCTATAGTAGACTAGGCGCGTATATGGAGTAATATAGTTATATATATACATATCGGAATGATGAATCCTGGAGGAGGTATGAAGATATTCACCTCGCATCCAGCGCCCGGACAATCTCCGCATTTATCTTTTATTCGCATACCTCAGCCTCATCATCATCATCATCATCATCAACAGCAGATTAACGGACAAATTCCCCTGGTAAATATACACGGTGGTATCCGGTTCCGCAGTTGTGAATTATGGTTAACTCATTTGTGAGTTAATTTCAGTTCATTTTCGGTAACGATTTAACTCATAACTGTTGAACTGGGTCCTGAAAATACTTTTTCTCAAATTAATGGTGGCTGTTTTAATCGAATTGATTTTTAGATCTGGAAATTCCTTAAAGTCTGGTTTAGGCTTGGTGATTATTTTTTATGCTCTCAGTGGAGCTAGCTTGGATCAAATTCAGGGAGGGGGTCGACCCATTGTTAGAATTAAAAGGGCACCAGCAGCCCCTTATGTAAGAAAACTCATCATCGGGAAAACATCAACTCATTTTCAGATAAGATTTTCAAATTTTTAGGAATCGGTTTTTAGAAATATTTCAGGGGGGGATTGCACATCCCCTTAGATCCGCCCCTTAGTAATCTACCATTCAAATAAAAATGATTTTCCCAGCTAGAAATGTATCCTATCTGCTACAGTCATCTCCTTTACCTATCAGTAGGTAGCCATTTACTGCTGGTAGATAGTGAGGGGTGGTATTTCAATAATCTGACCCTTGATCCAAGTTGAGATGTTCCACGGCTCTTGTCGAATATAAATCTTTTAGTTTTATATATAGCCGCCGCGGTAGTTTACATCCTATGGGATACCAGAATATTTATGCATCGTTGGCTGTTCAGTTCTGCGTGGATTTATGAAATCGCGCGTTCAGTCTGCGCGGTTTGGCTTGCACCTGGACATCTTCAGTATATCTGAACCTGTGCTGGGTGTTGTGTATAGATAATGCAGTCGGTTGTAAAATAAGAAATGAAAACAAATTCACTGATTTGAGTAAATTGTTTATCTGATGTACTGGGGTGAAATCGTAATCAAATTGACTTGTGTCTGGTCATGTTTACAACGTAAAATGAATCGCGAATAATATCTATATTTCAACCTTGATGGATATATCCGCGTGTATTGTGATCGTAGAATTTTAGGATTCAGTCTTAAGATAATCCGGTGATTCCGAAATTGTGGATTTCTATAGAAACTTTCAACAGTTATTTCAGATGAAATCTGCGGGTTTATTATATAGAAAATCCTACATGAAAATGTCCAAAATGTTTTTTGTGGTAGTAAAAGTTCATTTGACGTCTGACCTAAATCCTGATAGTCATCTTCATACCATATCCAGTATTCCTATATATGTAGATGACATTTAGAATATAGCTGAAACCATTGAACTAACTAAAGAAAAAATTAGATGTAGTCTGAAAATGTTTCCTTGAGCTAGTAGTTTAGTTCATTCAACGTTCTTCAGCAATACTGAGAGAGAGTTACAACGGAAATAATGAAATATATATAGAATCCAGAACAAAGAGACAAGTTTTATATATAGGGACTAATCAAGTTATCAGAAGTGATACAAACTAAGGGAAAAATTAACTTAGAATCAGGTAATACGGACAGTGTTTCCTGCTGTTTGTGTTTTTATTTCTTGTGGCAGCCACGAAAATAGTTAAAAGTGCGCATATCATTTTTTGCTGCTGCGATGATTTATTTCTCGCGATTGATATATATATATATATATACACACGGTGAGCGTAAAACTGTTCCTGAAGAAGAGATGATAAAGGGGTGTGCACTAACTGACTCTATCTCGGGGAGAGGTTATAAATAATCTCACCTCTGTCCTACGAGAGGTGTTTAGACATATGCTTCGTGAAGATAGCGCGGTGTACAGTTTCAATACCTCCGATAGATTTATATCAAAAACATTTTAGGATGCGCACGTAGTAATATTTACCCTCCTTGCATCCTCTGACATTCAGTTGCTATAACTGCCCCAGTAACGCGTCGTCGAACGGCTGACTGTTTTCTTAACGAATAGAAAAGATCTCCGAAGATCTCCGCGATGCAGTTCACTCTTCAGGTAATGTTAGCTAAAATAATATCTACACTCATCAGATGATTGACGCTTGTCATATTTAGAGATGCCTCGCTAGAATTATTCGACGTAATTATCGATTAATAGGAAGCTATTTGTATCAGATTCTAACATTTACTTAAAGGTACAATTAATGAAAAGGTAACTTGCTTATTTTGTTAATTATGATTGATCAGTAATTCATGGCAAACATGTCGATTGGTCGCAGCTGTTTCCAAAAAATCTGTACTGAACAATTGTAGTCATAGATACATTAACTTAGGTGGTTATCTTGGTTGGAAGATTTTATTTGACTTGTTTTGATTAAGTGTCCCTTACTCACCTGCCACAGATGAAACAGGGGGTTTAATTTTGAAATCGGAAAGCGAAGTACAGATAATGTGTGATCGGCGGTCAAGTTTACATAATTTCTTGTTTAAATCGAAGTACATAATTGGTGATTCTGTGGTACCCTGTTTATTTTTCATTGATTATGGTTTATCAGTGATGGTTTTTAAGTAATTTAGCAAACATGTCGATAGTTTGCAGATGTTTTGAAAATATTTTCATTTCTATAATTCAGCTATCGTTTTGTCATAATACATTGGTATATGGCCTGCTATAATCTTATGCGATAGATGGAAATGTACTTTCAGGGTTTATATGTTTATAGTGGATACCACCTGGCCTAGATACTCGCATAGAATCACTCGAAAAACAATAAACAGAAAAGAAATTCCATTCTTTCCATCAGTTCGGTATTAGTTTCTGATAATGTGGATAGATGGTGCGTGTGATTCGCGCGTCTGCTTCTATCGATAGAATCTGAGAATTCCCTGCAGACGTGTAATATGTTCAGTTGCCATGACAACTGTCACTGATGATCCAATTTATGGAATGACATTCTGTACAGCCTCGGCCGCAGAAAATCGGGAATTATTATTGTGTTGATCATTGGTTTACATTCACTTTTATCAAGTTTTATTGAGTTTCCAGAACTGACTACGACTACTATTTGAGAGTGAATATACTATGAATCGAGATTTTCTTTCTAATAGAATCCAACAATTAGCTCTAAGCAATCTAGTATAAATTTTTCAATTATTTTATGTTTAAGAGTTTGACGCGTAACATTTCAATCTATCAAGAATCTATCGGTAGACGACCCCGGATATTTGGCTACTATCGCCCCACCTATCACGAGGACCATACTCTTAATACAGAAAAAGCCTAAAAATCACTGATTTGGGCAGTAATGAGTGAAGCTAAAGCTAAAAAACCTGGGACTAAATTAAATTTCTACCAGAAGCGTAATCAATATTCTGAAACTGTTAAGATAAGTCAGCAAATCCCGTGGCGTGCGCGTGCGCTCATAATAATAATAACGTAAATGGTTAGTTTTAGTTCAGTTATTATCGCTGTCATCGATGTTGTCATTAATGTTAAGTACACGTACAACAAAACTGTTACAATATCCGTCGAAGCCACCGATCATCATGTTGATGGTAAATTTGAGTTGGTTGCCATAGCAATGGTTTTATTACAGTGTCACACACACACACACATGCGGAGACTGACTCGGATGATGCGAGCTGCGCCGTGTTGTACTGTTTCCACCGATTTGCTTCAATCCCATTATTTCGCTTTTGAACAAATTTCTACATATGTTCTCGGGTAAAAGCCAGAATAAGTCGAACTTCGTCCGTTCGATTGTTCGGTATTTGAAGGTTTAGGCCCCGAAAACGATACGATCTCCGATGATTATAATACGAGTAAACTCGAGTGGACACATCCATTGACCGGTTTAAGGGGTGTTGTTCATCGATGCCGTCTTATCTCGATTTATTCTTCATTGAATTTATCGAAGTTATACGTAACAAACTATCTGGTATTCTACTGCTACCAACTAACGAGAACTTTCCACAATAAATTGATATATCGTTGTTAAAGTCTTTCTTGCCGTTCAGGGATAATAGAGCTTCACCTACTACTAGAAACTAAATGCTACTATACTATAATGATACTATATGAATCGGTTATTTTAGTGAAGGATTTTCTTTCTGTTCTGGGGTTCTTTCTCTAATAAGCTGAATATGTATCCTTTTGTGGATAATGGAGCCTTTCGTTCTGCTAAAAACTATCCTATATCTATCTGTCTCTGGGATTATTGCTAAAATAAGCTAAATACGTAACCGGAAGAATCTTGTCGCTTGATTACACCATCGGGCGGGCTGGCTTTTAATCTCTTTGAAATCGGATCAACAACTCGAGAAAGTCATCATCCGTTTGACGATAAGGTGTAATATGAAGAGTTAGTAGGAGATGAGGTAGTATTGATATCTAAGTAAAATGTGAATCTGAATTTGAGTAGCGGGCTGACGATGATTACGACTCAGGTGTCACTGTTATACAAGCTGTGCAGCAGTGTCGCTTACTCGCGGTGCTGCTGAGATTTCTCTCTCTCTAGCTCCGTCGCCACCGCCGCCGCTGCTGCTGCTGCATCTGTCGTCTCTCCCCTCACTCCAATCAATAGACCAGCCCTCTATAAACGGCGAAGAAGCAGCTGTAGCAGTTAAGACTTTCAGAGAGATGATGAAAATGTCGTCGCTCCGATGAACGAGGACGTACACGCTCGACGGGAATTGTGTCATTTTAACCAGTGACTGAATAATCGGGAGTTTACAGGGAAAATGCTACTTATACCAAATAGATTTTGGCTCAAGGTATTTGCTGTATTGTGTATAATCTATGTTGTATAAACTGGTATACGGTGTTAGTACATACACGCCACGCGTGCCTGCTGGTCCAAACTCGAACCTTCTAAATCAGTTTAAACCTACTTTCTCAAAACTCATCGGTGAAGGATTCGCCCTGATTTTCGCCGCACGCATATACGCTCGGTTTCCGTCGTACGATGATTTCCTTTGGGACGAACGCGTTATTAGATCATTTTCGGCTTAATAAACACGGAATCAGAAATTATGCATTAGGAGGTTTTTGCCGATCTTTTATACATACATACATACATGTGTGCTTAATCCGAACGCTGAGATAATTATAAAAGTAGATAATAAAAATAAATAGTTTCACGTGTTCGAAATTGACGCAGGGTTATGACGACCGACCGGGGCTGCAGGGCTATCATATACGACGTATGGCTATAAAATCAAGACATTTTCTATGAATGTTTAATGATGGTGTTTCCACCGCGATCTCACTTATTATTAAATAGGCTTCAGCTTGATATATATATATATCTATTGTTCTATGCGTTCGTATAGACGTCAGGAGTCGGTGTCGCTGCGACGATTATTTTCGTGAAACGGTCGACGCTCGAATTATTCCGAAGCGTTTTTTGTCATGAAAATTATCCGAAATTTATAGCGTGACAAGGTCATCGATGTGGTTATAATTTGATGCGTGTGTTTGTGTGTTTTTCGTGTATATACGACTTCGATGAAAAAGGAAAGTTGTGTAGTTACAATCACGCGCGCCGAACTAAGATGGATAAAGAACAGGCTCTGATAACTACGACTACGACGGATAAAAAAATCCTCATTATTCCGGTAGATGGAAATCTCTCGGAGACTGTAGAGGTCTGTAGTTCTTGTTATTGAATTATTGAGCTGGGATTTTATTCTTTGCGCTAACTGGCGGCGTATTTAAGATGGTTCTCGCATTTATCTCAGAATATCGGGTAATTCTAAAGTAGTTTGTCCAGGACCTAGTTCTATATTTCCGAGTCGAGATTTGAGCTAACTCGTAGAAAATGAACAGATACAACTCTTAACTCAAGACCGTGGAACTCGGACTTGGTCTTTGAAGGGAATTTCAGCTCCTTACTGCGTAAGTCAGTGAAAGTCATGGAACTTTTTGGTGTAATGATATTTTCATGTTTTCTGGTCTTTGTTTATTTCTTGGCCTCTAACGATCTTATCACGCGCGTTGAAATTCCCTAGAAATCTGGCAAGTTGTAGACATTTCGAGTTGGGGAAGATTTGGAAAGTAGTCCGTGGAATTAAGTAGATTATTTAGTGCAGGAACCCTAGCAGAATTTTTGTCCAAAACCTAATTTGGCACGGGCCGAATTTGACTCTGGGACTGATTCGTGCCCATTTGGTCACGGCCTGAATCGTCGGCAGGTAATCACTGCTCCGGTTTCATTGCGTTTCACATCATTTTGCTCGTGTATTATACGGATCAAGTTTCGACCTTCTGTCGTTTGAGTTTCGTCTGATGTAATTAGCATCCCGACTCCTTCGGTGGCTCTTGTCGTACGGCATCGAGGAGACATCTAATCTTCCGTGTAAGTCGCGACGTGAAAACATCGCGAACATTGACAGATCGTGAAAGAGACGAACAAATCATTACCGCGGCTATTCCGCTCTTTAATGTTCACTCGTAATTTCGGTGTCCCGTAATTAGAATGTCGTCGTGCTAATCGGCTTAAAACCCACTATATACAAAATTTTAGAGATTAAAAGCGAATTTTTTTACCAAAAATAATGTAAACGACAAAAATTAATTTTGATGAATTATTCAACGCCTGCGAAAAAATGTAGAATTTTTGGGATAAGCTAATGTGGAATTGCAAATTTGAAACACGACATTTTGAACTCGCACTAGAGATCATCGCCTTCATTTTCAATCTTTTAAATTTTGTATATAGCGCGTTTTGAACTTATTTATTATCTATTCTCCACGTCACAGTTGTTTACAGGCTGTTCTTCTATTCGTAATGCTAGGTAGTAGCAGATTTTAAGACCGCTTGCTTACTTAGTCAGCTTTAAGATCGTCTTAACTTCTTATGTTTTACACAATTTATGAGATGTTTTAACGCTTAGTTTTCGGGGATTATATTGTTTGCCTTTTTTTTTTTTAGTCGAACGCGGATAGCGTTTTATTTTTCGAAAAAACTGGAAGAGTTCCATAAAACATCGAGCGTCAATCGTCAGATGTTCTTCCTTAAAGCCTTAAAAGCCTTAAAGCGCCAGAAATGAAAACACGCCCTGTGTTTAGACTGGAATTTTTCAGAAAGCGTCGACGACGTAAAGCGACGTGATAGTATTTCTATATTTATATCTAACCCCGGGTATATCTGAGAACCTGGTATATTCAAAAACGCACGACGCCCGCAGGTTCATAATAAGTTGAATAGTTTAGTGGCGTCTATCGATTTTATCGTTGCATTTAAGCTAAATATACTTCGCGGCAGGTAAAACGTTTCTGAGAATGCCCTATTAGATCTATCTTTTCCCTCTTTGTCCTTTGTCCGCGGTAAGATGTATTTATACGCAACAAATAATATATCATGTTACCGTATAATTTCCAGTGCCTGGACATGCGCGGTGATAAACTGCTATGTTTGGTGTATACAAAAATACATGCGTAAAATCGTGCATCCTTAAAAGAACTATTTACGCAAAACAATGGACTATTAACTCGTCAAAAAATCATTTATAAATTGATACAAAGTTGTTACAAGGTTCTTACTGGTTTTAGAAAGTCTTTGAAAATTTTGGATAGGAAATTTTTTCCTGCACCTGGAAAACCAGGAATTTTTGTTTTCTGGCTGTGGAATAGGTACGGAAAATAGTCTCAAAATAAAGTTCTTCCATTTTGAAAATTAGGCCATAAATGTCTAACTATACATTTGATAAAACTAATTCACAAAAACACTTTGTCGATGACATTCACACCTTTTTACTTTGAATGGACCTGTTCTAGGTCGGAAGTATGTAACTAGGGAGGTATGGAAAATTCATACCGGTACTCTGGATATGGAGAAGTAATGGAAAAAATGAAATTGGGAACCCGTAAGAACCCTGTGGTTACTGATGACTGGTTTTGAGTTTGTATCGGGCGAAACATTTTATCGGTAATACTGAATATACTTATGATACTCGGTATCAATTATTTCTAGTTGATTTACATCCTCATCGTTTTCTGACACGATTGTGCTAGAAACTTCAGTCGAGAGATAGGGGTCGATTGTTATCTACTAGTATAATCTTTTCAAGTGGATGCGGGACGTCGTCGTTGTCATTAACTGTCTTATAACGATGAATATGAATATATATATATCGCTAAATGCCGATGAAAAGATGCGCAATTAGTCTAATCAAAAATATGTTTTAATTCCGCGACGATTTCGAGTACATGCCTAATTAACCTCGGCGGGGACTTTGCTTCCTGACGTGGGTCGCATTTATGTAATAAATTAGTCTTTTTTGCAGCAGCCCCGGATTAAGATCATCTCCTGATAGTTTTTAATACACTGTATCTCTGTATATAGATGTATATACATGTATCCATCCGGTTGGCAGATGTGGGTCCCTTATGACCCCGTGACGAACGAAGCCATCAAATTATTAATGCAGGCCATTCTGCAATCACTTAACATTGCCTAATTGCAGTAGTATTAGCCGTGTAATTACATCCCTCATGTGGCACCAGCCAATAGGATTATGTTACCCGTTATTGTCATCAGTTATGTGTAAAAACCGGAGCGCTGAAACTGTCCCAGTATCGGCATTCCCGTCTCTTGATTAGAAGCTGATCGTACGAAGAATCCGATCGTGAATTCGGTCGCCGTCAAAGCTTTCCGACTTTGCGGACGTGTCATTTTTTTAAATTTATTTACCGTTGGTTGTTATTTCGTCGATTGAGGAAGTTATTTCGTATCTCGTGTGACGCGCGCCTGATCGGAAGTTCACGCGAGCTATAAACGATACCGCTAAAAAACAGAATGATGGATTTCTCGAAGATCGACCCTCATTCCGGACTGATGGTTCGTGGTCATTTTTAACGATATCGATTTTTGCGCGAAACGATCTCGCAAACTATAAACGGGACGATAATTCTATCTTGGCTTTATCTTATTACGAGTAATTCAGTTTATTACGACGGACACTCGTACGTCGTATAGGGCGTATTGATAGTTCCTAATCAGTGATCTATCATCCTATATTGAATTTCGTTAATTTTTTTTTCGTTTCAGCACATGGTGCAAAATCAGATGCCGCCAACGTATCAACAGTTCCCGACGCCGGGACTCGAAGAAGCGTTCCAACAACAGACACAAGCGGCCGCGGCAGCCGTGGCCGCCGCGTCGGTGGCGCCACCGCAGTCGGTCGTCGCCGAGCCGCAACAACCGCAGCAACAGCAACAAGCGCCGCCTCCGTTCGCCGTCGTCAAAACGGATTCTCAGCAACAACCAGCACAACAACAACCATTTACAACTCAACCATGTCAATCGGTAACGCCTAATGGGGTAGAACAACAGACAGTAAGTAACAGGGTTTGTTTCAGTTTATATGTCTCCGCATCCCGTAGTTTAGACTCGTATATATCACCTTACTGTAGCACTATCGCTTCAGTTTGTCCTTAGCCTTTTCTCGCCATGACCAACGACCGATGGGGAACCGGGATACCAGCTTTACCGCCAGATGGCGTGGCAAGCGCTAACATCTCATCATCAATCGACTTTGAACTGAATTTCTAGGCTCCCGAATTCATAAATCATCGCAGAACCCGCCAAATATACAATACATTCACTTTCTACTCAATGATTGGCACAGCTTTCATCAAAAAAAGCGGAATACCAAGATGGCGGTTCCCCATTCCAATACTGATGTCATAAACAACGTTTGGTCGAGAAATGGTTAAGTGACCCTAGTGTGGCACTGCATGGAACTGGCTTTCGTTCTCGCTCTTTTTACTTAATATTCACTCTTGAGTTTTTTAATCGAAAGGAAGGAAATGTATTCGATCGATCAATTTTGGCGCATGTGTCCTGAATATCGGAGTGATATTCAATCGGAACCCAATTCGTAGTAGGTTACGATGATTGTTCCCGCGAAGCCCGCATTATTAGACGCGAGGCCGTTCTGAAGCTCTCTAACTACGCTATGTATCGGTAATTACGATTCGGATGATTTAATTAAAGCATAATTAAGCTCGAAAGACAATGAAAAAAGTCAAGCGCGTAAAGAATCCGATGAGATATGGGTGTAATGTATTCGATACAAAGCATGTATCAATCATGTACTGCTAGGCATGCATCAATTCTATGAAAATTAGCCGATGACCTTCTATATTGGTGCGTTGCTGTATTGAATATTTTCTATAATAGCCGCGCAATTAGAGCAGGCATTCTGTCGTAATAGCTTCAACCTAGATGTTCGTAATTATCGTTAAACTCGGTACTGTCATTATAGTGAATAATGCTGACTGGTCACAAACAGTTCGGTCCTATTTTTGACGATAGACCGGTTGAACCCGCTCCGCAGCCGACGTTATAACATCCTCTAGTATACTTCGCGCGGCTTTCAAGCCCCGAATTAATCTTCGTTAAATATTAAGTCGACTGTGACTCCGAGACTCGGGCTGTGACATGACACCAGTAAGTTGAACGCTGAGTCGACTCTTCGCGGAGAATGATGAATGATTTATCAGATGAATCACTGAACGCCTCTTCTCAGTCATAGATCAAAGCTTCTACTCGATGTCCACTGGTCATTAACCCGACTGCTGCTGCTGCTGCGTCCAGTTTCCTTGTCCTGTTGTATATTCACTAATTATTGATAGAGTATTTCGCCCTTTTCCTCATTAATCACGGTCTACGTATAATCATATCAAGAGTAAGTGAGACAAGAGAGGCTGAGTGAACGTTGTATGGTGAGAGTTTGGCGCCATTTGACTCGGATATTCATGCCTGATTTTGACTACTCAACCGATATATTTTGTTGTCAAATCCTGAATTTCAAATCAGAGATTTCGAATTCTAAATCAAGGAAATAGGCTATCCAGGAATTTGGGAAGTCGAGCCACGGATTAACTCCGGCATCCTTTTTAAAGCCAGAGCCCGCTTAACGCCTTCATTCCTCCCGAGAACTAATATCGAGAATCTGACGCAAATTTAACAAATTTCTTTATAACACTTTATAATATATCGTCTTCACGCTATATTTCGGTCGGTTTAAATGAACAGAATTCAGCGCAACGCTTCATCAAAGTAACACCCATAAATTTCAATTCCGCGCAAAATGAACGGAAAATTTTATTTTCGATGACATAAGATATTAGTTTCAATCTGCGATATATATATATGAGTTCTTCATCAGATAGTATGAATTTCCCTTGAGCTCTTGTCGTGTTGCGCATGTTGCCCGTATTATCATTCTAGGCGAGAGAATATAATTGCGAGCGACGACGAGGACAAAGTGCGCAGTATGTCAGCCGCATATGAAAACTTCCTGAGTCATCGCCCTCTGAACATGTCGCCTGCATAGCGCTTATATTACTAATCTTGTAAACGGCTCATCTAGAGCGATGTATCCCTTTTATTAACGATGACCGCGGTAATTACATCGAGCCCCCGTGCAGTCAGTCGCAGTCCGCGCGCTCGTGTAATCCCTTGAAAAGCTGATCGAAATAAAGGCCTTATAAAGCCATCAGGGCAGCTAATAATAGCTTCCGTATCTCGTAACTTGTAAGTCATATGAAACCGTTTTAAACTAGACTTATATCCAACGCATATAAAACCATTAAAATATAGCCATTAAAACGAAAACTTTGAAATATATTTTTCTTTATAAATGTCAAAGGCGAATCGGCTCTTCACAAGAATGAAATGCTGAAATCAGATTTTGAAACCTTAGAAAAGCCGTTCCTAGGAATCTAGGCACCACTTCACTCGCAATTTATCTTCCGCTAAGCTCAGCCTGTTTAAAAATATAAGTTTGATCTATTGATAGCTGTTCGTATCCACGATCCTCACCGCGCGGTATTCTGGTCAACGAGTGGAGTCTGATGATGTCGGTCTCGTGAGGACCAATCCTCCTCGATGTGTCTGACCTTGTGTGGCTCCGGAGAACGAACCCGAGCTAATCTATCGCGCTTGATCATTTTTGTCTCGTAACAAGAAATGTGAAACTACTTGGACGTAGACACAGGGAGGAGAGGGGGGTTATTCTAGGCGCTCATATTCGTTTACCATCTTAGACATCATTGCACACGACTGATGTAATGGCACACAAATAATGATTTGGCACACGACTGATGTAATGGCACACAAACAATGATTTGGCACACGACTGATGTAATGGCACACAAATAATGATTTGGCACAAGATTGATGACATGGCACACAAATAATGATTTGGCACACGACTGATGTAATGGCACACAAATAATGATTTGGCACAAGATTGATGACATGGCACTCAATTGATGATGGCACAAAACCTGTGATATGGCACATCACTTATGGTATGGCGCACAACTGATTGCATGATATTCTACTGGTGACATGGCACACGACTGATGACATGGCACACAAATAATGATTTGGCACACGACTCCTGATGTCTTTAGTTCAGCATAGAAAACTCCCGGCGAAACTTGAGAAACACAAACCAATGAATTAGAACTGAGAAGAAACCAATGAATAATTGATTTCGACGGCTTCTGGAGATATGTCGAAATTCCCAGATCAGAAATATCTCCTGTGTTTGAAACACGCGATATTCGCATTACGTATAAATTTCTAATTCCGCAGTCAGGGACTGCGCGTCTTAGTTTTTTTTGTCGAAAAATCTAGGAATTGTTCGCGTCATAAAACGAAACAGTCGCCGCGCGTTGAAAAATATATGAGTCTTTTCAATAAGCGAAGGTTTTTCACATCGGGGCCCGGGATAATGTTACTTGTACAGGTAGTTTTCGTATGCGATACGCGACTATTCGACTATTTCAATCGTCTGAAAGTCAGAGTTGAACGAGAGTGAAGTGTGGCTGCCTCTCGTACATCTCCTCTCGCATGCGCCGGTATACAGTGGCAATTTAATACGCGCCGAGTATATTTAAGTAAGGACCGAATCGATAACGTGACAGCCATATGTGAGAGAAAGTCTTGAGAAAATCTTTTGATATATCGTCGAGTTGAGACCTTTGAAAAACTCTTACCTGTCACTTCTGCATATACATATCTGCCATTTATGTGCAATACGCATTACTCAATGTATATATCTATATACAGTATATAGGCAACATGGCAGTTGTATTTTGGACCATCAGCCTGCCATGATCAGAAAAAATATTATCAACCCAGGCCGAGTTTTTATTCTGGAGCCAAATATCAGCCCAGGCCCATTCCGAATCTTAGCGTGGATCAAATCATTCCACGTTAATGCTGGAAGTGACATACCTCACTTGCCACAGCATCATTTTGATTGCACTTATAGAACCAAGCAAGTGATTTGCATGTGAACGCACAGGCTACATCTGAATCTGGTCTGGGCCAGTTTGACCCGGGCCAAAACATCTCCGTATAAGCGTGGCTATCGATCCTCCTTTCTCTATACTTTATAACGATTTTTTCCGTGAAAATCTGTGTAATTGCTTTCGCATCCCTGTAGTTATTAATTTATCGGTGTTCTCCCTTCCCTCTCCCCTCCCTTCTCTCCTCTCTCCCCCTCCTCTCATATAATCAACGTCGTCACTAACTAAATCTATTTTATCAATCGGCTGAACTGATTTATATCAATGCCCGGCACCTAGTCGGATCTCATCCGCTTCCAAATTGGATTTTCTTCTTTATTCTCATTGAACGTCGCTCGGTTGTTTGATCTATGATCACGTCGAGGTTGTTTTTTAATCAATTCTCTTCGAACAAAAATGAGAAAAGATCTTCATATTATACGCAATCGTTTATCACTTGATCGGATAGTTGGTTTATGGCGGAAGGTGAAGTTCGCGTGCGACTCGCGACACAATTCCGCTGACCTATGCGACTCTGCGACTGTAAGTCTCCTTCTACTGACGAAGACTGGTCACATGATATTGCCGATTATCGAGTCGCAGTAGATCTACACATCCATTTGCGCCCAGTCACGTCGACCATCCCTCCCTAGCCAGCCGTACGGGGGATCAGATTTTGTTGATTCTTCTAGACCGGACCTGGAAAACCTGGAAAAATCTAGAAAAATCATGGAAAACTTAGGGTATTTGTTAATGAGCGGAAAATAACGCCCACTGTAGAAACCGATGATAAGATTTGAAGGTTTGATCTATAATTCTAATTATCACGATTTCCAGCTTTATTCCTATTGACAATACGAATGAAGCTTTCTTGTGAATTGGACACCAGTAGTTGACCAAACCCTCTCTTGTGACGAATGCTGAAGTAACTTATTACCAGGTCGTCAAGTCCTGTGATGATACGGTTTGGGTGTGTCCAGAACTAACTTGGAAACTGTTAATTGAGGACGTTTGTTGGTGGGCGGGGGTCTTTCTTCGTCGGGACTGTCTTCGTTAAAACTTTGTTGCGCAATCGATAAGCCCTCGCGGGCAGATATTATGCATTGAAAATGGATTTTTTGAATTGAATTTGAACAGATGCATTTGACAATATCCTGTTTGATTATTTTCCCATTAATTGATATGCCTGGAAGCTCGACGTGAAATTTCAATCCCCTTCCAGGCGAATCTGAAATAAATTTGTTTTCCGATTTTCGCATCCGATGCACACGTTCGCGCATTCTCTCTCGATTGTGAATATCATTTTCTATTTGACGCGAAAAAAACCGATCGCTGTCAGGAACGAAAACAATCGAATTATCCAAAAACGGCGCGATATTCTGTAAGCGAGAATTAATTCGATTATCAAATTTCTCTTCGTGTAACAAAAAAAAATTACTCGCCGCGCGAAATGAAAAGATGTCAACTGCAGGATTTCAGTTATAAACCAGTTTAAGACTGATTATGTATAGTTATAACTATCTGAAGTTGAAGGTTTTCAGCGCGTGTATCGACATTCCTACAGCAGCCTTACGCACGTTAATGATATTTCATGAAGCCTGTACAGTACAGTGAACTCTAAAATTCGCACACGCGATTAGCCCACGATTTGTTCCCGGTTTTACCTGGCCACTGGCAACTAATCAGCCAAGAAATGGCTAAAACTTAGCCTAGACATTCACAGACAAGATCAGCAGCAAAATTGCCATCAGTTTGCGATGACTAGTGACAAGTCCCATAACCAACTCAAATGCAAAATTACTTTATTACATCTTAATATATACAGGGCATATTATTGGTTAACACGTTAATGAAGTTTAGAATCAAACGAATATTATTATAGATGTATTAAGTCGATGTATGTAGGCCTACAGGTTTAACAAAGCTAGGAGCTACGTATTGAATTTGTGAATATAACACTGTAAATAAACATACAGATATTTTATAAAACTAGGAAGTACATAACAAACAGCCATCAAATAGCCGAAATAAAAATCATGTACCATTCACAAAATGGCCATCCAATATGGTGCCATTTTGCGTCCTGCGATTCGGTTTCAAGAATCGTCTAGCGCGCAGTCCTCGGACGGAAGACGATTGTGGATGATTCAGACGAATGTTGTGCATGATTAGAAATCTTGCCATATATGCGTTAAATATTCCGCCAGTGTGCGGCAGGCTTATGAAGCTGTGATGGTTAATACCAACGCGTTATTTATTATTTGCAAAATCTCCGTTATATATTTGCAAATTCTCGTTTATCAAAATTCATAAATAATCGCGAGAGAATTGATGATAGTTGCACGCGCGAGCGTAGTGAATATTTCATGCCGGTTGACTGTACGTCCCGATGGCATCAGCTTGGTTCTATAATATATATTCAAAGCAATACGGAATGAAAACATCGAGACCAGCTGTTACAAACCTATGATGTCTACTGATATTCACATCCCCGTAGTATACTTGCATTTTCCCTCGTGCGTTTCGTATTCTCGCGTTTTCTTCGGATCTGGTGTTTTCTTTTTTAAGAAAATAAACATTTCGACGATCCAACGTTTCGCTCGAATATTCTCTTTTAAACTTTTTCATAAAAGCAGACATCATCAGCGCGTAGATTAGCTAGGTCGTATTACCCGGGAATAGCTCACGTTTTTTTCGTTTTATTTATGAGTTAAAGGATGGATTATTCATGCTTAAAATTCATCGGAATTATTTTCAATGGATGAACGCTGATGACGGCAGCTGTTGTGAACTCTCGCCCTGCGACTGATAGCAACAATTCTCAGTTGGAGGGCTGCTAGGGAGTGGAATACACGATGATGCTACCCGGTATCGTACCCAGTATCGCGCCGATACGGACCCTTCCGGTTCAACATCCTACGCTGTATTCTCTGGTAATATTTCTATTAATCGGGTTTTTCGGTTTTCGCATTCATATTTTCATTAGCTTTCCGTCGATGCGAAGATTATCGGCGATTTCGTGTAAAATCGATATTTGATTTTCGTCATTTCTCTGGATGACGATGATGATTCTTTGTTGTTCTTCTCCCTCGTGTGTCTAGCGATCGGTTCTGTACACATTGCACGTTCACCCTCGTGATTTCCGATACTGATTCGGAATATTTTCTATTCTAAGAGTCTTACACTGTCTTAAGGAAATCTTACAGATCTAACACCACGTTCTAATACACTTATATCGTTCGAACTCGAAAATCATTCGTAAACACTTTCATTATTAGCAGTGTTCACACTATCTCCTCTATTTCAAATGGACGCAAATTGGTCCATGATGGAATCGAAATTTTACTAGTGCTAATGTTCGTCGGCCTGTTCTAAATCGGAACTGACAAAACCTTTTGAAAAATTGAGTGTGAACGCGGCTAGTATAACAGCATGTAAATATCTTTATTACTCAGACAAGTTTCGTTGATGATTTCTGCGCAAAAGGGAACTTTTGAAAAGAATTGAGTTAGTTTTGCCACAAAAAATATGTAACAGGGGATAGCAGAAAAAAAACTCATTTTTGATGCATTGATCGATTTTTGTGTGCATTAAATTCAAAATTGAAATAGCAAAATAGAAGAATTGAAAATAACGATTCATTTAGAAAATTTGATGACTTTCGCCTATTTATTTATCAAACGCTCGCTAGAAATAAATTTCGAAATAATTTTGAATGGCGTTCGATTTTACTATCGTATCAAATTTTGTGGAGAAATCATCATTTTACGGAACGGGCAAATTAATGAAAAACAGCTTCCAGGTTCCATTGTTTAATATGAAACCGCGGCTGTTTGGATTTAGATTTATTCTCCGGATATTTTGTTTTAAGTCGCAAATTTTTATTTTTTGCAGCAGACAGATTTAGAAAGTGAAGTTTCTACATCGCCGACGACGACGACGTCGACCACTACTCAAAGCACGGGACCGAAGAGATTACACGTATCGAATATACCATTCAGATTCAGGGAAGCAGATCTACGGAATTTATTAGGGGTAAGCAATTCAGTCCCACAATTAACGGCTGAAAAGTCGAAAAGTTTTTCGCAGGGCACTTACTGACCTGGAAAATCCGGAAAACACTTGTTGAATTTGACAAACTTTACCAAAAACCTGGAAAACTCAGGGAATTCGGATAAAGCTATAGACCTTATCAATATCAATACGTGATTCGTAAAAAATGAATTAACCGTAACATTTTAAATCGGGAAATTCCTCACATTTACCCGGGGAATTCTTTACGGAAAAATCAAGGAATATGTAAATTTGCTAAAAGTGGCAGCGCCTTGTATTACGACCACAATGTTACAGCCATTACCTATTGTTTTATATAAACGTATACATCCAACCTCCAATATATATATATATATATATATGCTGGTACATGAGCCTATTATGTGACAGGTCAACCGGCTGGACCGTGAAGACAGGGTGTTATTGAACAGCTGAATGAGATTTATCGCCTGTGACCGGAGACAGCTTGAGTTGCATTAACGAATAACTCATCTACGGATATAGAATCATTTCGAGCTCGAAAATATAAAATCCAACATTAACGATGAAAAACAAAACGAGTCAGAAAGGTTTTCCGGGGCTAGTCGTTTAGAAACCGTTGATGAAATACGTGGTCAATGTTGTAAAGATAACATAGAAAATCCCACTTTGTTAAATTTGATTTTGACATTTTGACTGTATCCTAATAGTCATCTTCAGGGGCCAGTTGCATAGTCATGGCTTAGACTTAAGACCAGTCTAAGACCAACTTAGTTCTATAGCCAATCTAACAGCTTAAGACCAGTCTTAAGATTTAAGGCTTCTTTTGGACTTAAGTCACGACTGTGCAATAGGCCCCCGGTATGGTTGAAACGTTAAACAAACTATATCTACAGGAAACCTTATTATTCTTAGCGTTGTGGGATTATATATGACGATGTATTACGATCACAATGCTGATTGCCGAATCTATCATCCCAGACGGTTGCCGATCATCGACCGCGGCCTTTGAAAAATTAAGTCAATTTCCGACCATCTCTCCTTGTTTTCGGCTACGTCTTATATTAGCTTCGAGGTTTCAAATTAGTCATTCGCGATTTTCCGACCGAGCTGCGAAATCTGTCACATTTTAATGAGTTTTATAGCTGTTTCGTTACATCTCATTTACGAGCGAGTAATTCCTTCCAACGTCGAATTACCGATGATGAGACACGATTCGACGTCGCAGTTTTTTTTAAAATGGCTTTTTCATCGCCTCACAGGATTGAGAAGTTTCGGCCGCGAGAACTTGCTATCGACGCCCGGAGACAGGATTTTCCGAACAGCGAGTCCTAACTAAGCGAAAAGGGCAATTTCTTGTTTCAAGAATACAAAATGGGGCAAAAGTTAATTTCATAGCAGCCTGTATTAATCTAAATAGCACCGTAATGTTATGTTTGTGCCCTTGTGGCTTTTTTTAAGTTTTTGAAATCTGTCCCTCTGAAATAGATTTTGTCCAGAGGTGAATCATCCTCTAGAATTATCTAAGGGTTTCCAAAGCCTCCACCCTTCCTTGCCAGGTCTTCGAGTCATGGATATATCTACGAGTAAGTCACTTATCGACTGAAGTTATCGACGCGTTGTTGGTCAACGCGATCGCTGCACTCACTCCCAGCGTGTCATCGTCATCGTTGTAATCGATCAGTTGAGATAAACTCGGGCCACGCGGTCGTGTAATATCCATTACAGTCGATAGTCGTCGGGGTTCGTTATAATTTCATCTATCGATGTTTACGACGCCGTTGGTTCTCGATTGGTTTATTTAGGAATCCCACATGTTTTGCCAAATGTCGCGCTTCATCTTATTCAAGGAAGATTTCAAAAGAATAAGAAAAGGCAGTCGTTGGATCGAGCAGCCGAGCTGAAGGTTACAAGTTCCCCCTCGGTGTTAGAAACCATTTGATTATTCGACAGAATGAGTGTCAAATTAGCAGAGTCTCTCTATTTGACATTTAAAGGGCAACCTCAGTGGTAAGGCGAAAATACTCCCTTGCTGATTTTCCATTGTAATCATAACCATTGATGAAAAACGCTGTCCATGGTTGTGACATTTAATCCTACACTTAAAAATGAAAAATAAAGCCCGAAATGTATCCTCGAGTGAGGAGCTTGTTCAATGGTTTTGACTACATCCTAAAAGTTATCTTAGTGTTTATTCTACTACGTCCTAGTAGTCATTCCTGAAGATGACTAGTAGTCATTCCTGGAGATGACTAGTAGTCATTTCTGAAGATGACTAGTAGTCATTCCTGAAGATGACTGTTCGGATATAGTTTCAAACTTTATTGTTCATAATCCAGGCAGAATTTATATCGTTGTATTTTAATGTTGTTTTTTTTTCAAACTCTCGTCAGATGAGTAACAGTCGTCAGTAATGGCCTCTCTTTCTGTCGTCCCGATTCAAATCAGTCGTTGAATTAATGGTTATTTACATCAATGTTTGATCGTAATTCGCAGCGATTTCGTTGTTGATTTATGCCTCATCGGTTTCATAATCTCTGATATATTTTCGTTTTCGCAAAATTTGATCGCGACTAAATTTTGTAATTGCGAAGACTTCAGACCCGTGATGGATGGTCTCGGCGATTCGGCGATTGTAGATAAAGATCTGTCAAATTCATAGCGACATTTCTAGAGTCTTCAGCTCACTCAGACTCTTTACTTTTCAGACGAGTGTATATTGATTTTCTGGCCTAGGTCTGATGTTGTTCGACCCAATGCCAGTGTATGGTCTCGCGTATTGATAGTCAATTGATTGTCGTGTATTATCGCTTTGTTTCCGCCTTTCAGACCTATTCAAGAATAATCAGTCAATCTATATGGACATTTAGAAACCTATTAGGTCCATCTGCCGTAATTCAACCACTCCATATCTCTCTACTCTTCCCCCTCCTTACCTGCCTCTCCTTTTCCCTCTCCCGCTCTCTATCATCTTCCTTATACTCTGCCTCTCCTCTTTCTCCCTCTCTCCCCTCTTCCATCTGCCCTGCTTCTCTTTCTCTCTCGCTCTCCTCTCTTCCTTCTGCCCTGCCTCTCTTCTTCCACTCCTCTTTCACTCTCTAGTTCTGTGAAATTATCCATCATGTACTGTATTCATCGTGAGTACCGTAACGACATCTTTCATAATTCTGAAATGCTTGTTTGTATTCTCCTAATCTTAGTTTCTGTCCATTAATGGTTTCTATATTCAGTCGATGTCGAACTAATGTTAATGAACTTTCCAGTCGAACGACGTCGATATTTGTCCAACGACGATTCTTCCAAATAATTGCTGACAAGCGAGAGAATAATTCGGTCTTAAACGTCGCCATTTTGTCCACGTTTTATGCTTCCGTCTTAGCGGCTAATTTCATCTGAAAACGCGTATCGCGCTGATTAGCTCGATAGAATAACGATTTAATACGATGTATACGATATAGCCAGAGTCGTTGATTATACCCTCGGGCGGAGAGATTGCCTCGACCGGAGACCAGAGGTTCATCAGCTCATCGGATCTTGCCCAAAGGACCGTGGGCGTCGGTCAGACGTCACGGGGCACAGATCAATAGATAAACTATGAATTAGTCGGCTGTTTAAGTCATAGACAGCAACAGCAGCAGCAGTGGCGACATTGCCGGAACATTTCTGGAGATTATTGATTACCGAGAATGAAATCGTAATATCCCCGTCTCCCGGCCGGCCGTCCGTCCGTCAGTCGTCGTATCTTCCAATTTATCACTCGATCTGGCCAACTTCTTATCGGATAATCTTGGCATCGGCGGCCGATTCGATGCGGAAATTGAGAATGCTGTTTTGATGGTGAAACCTCGCGTGGATAAATAAGGCGAGAATTGTGTATGTCTATGAATTCGATACTGTTGTCTCGTGTGGACTCAATTCATTAGTTTCATACTGAGCTCAAGAAATTCAGTAAGACTAATATTAAGTTCTCCCTCCCTACCAACCTCCGTCTCGCCTCCTTATCTACCTCCTTATCTACCTTCTCCGTTACGACCTTCCGCGGAACTTTCTCAATACGTACCTCTTACGAAAAATTTATAAAAACAAGACGATCTGTGAAGATTCCCATGAATCATTTCTTGGCGAGGGAAGAAAAATATCTGTATGAATCATAATCAATGAATGGACGGACGCTGCTGCACTTTGTATCGTGTATGATCCCGACCATCACTAAAAACGATACAACAACATATTCTACTCTTCTTGTTTGTTGATACTGTGGTAAATGTAGAAATAGAGGAGTGTGAGGCCGGGTAATCTGTTAAAGATTTGAAAGTCGTTCGATCACAAAATAGGGATTGTCCCTCTTATTTATTCGCTTGATAGATTTGATTTCATTCGGCATCTCTTTCAAAACCCACCACACTTGCTGGGAGCGAAACAGGCGGTTTGAGTTTTACAGATTTGCTGTTAAGGATATCTGGGGAGGTTTTTCGGAAGTCATATGTCGAAGGGGAAAATAGAGTGAGGTTTAGTGTCGGTCATGCAGAATGGTAGCAACCTGTAGTTCGTCTAGTGTTGCATGATCTACAATGGCGCGATGGATGGATGATCTTGTGGCCGTTATTTCAAATATACATAAAGAATATCATAGATGATTTGTAGCGAGAAAGTTCTGGTAACTGGAATCATTTCTGATTCCAATCCACGTAGGACCCCGTCGCGTTGATTTTTACACATGGCTGTTTTTGTTGCCCTGATAAAGTTCCAAATTGCCATTTTTGCCCTGCCAACTCGAACTATCAAACCTACGCATCTCCCGGTACTCGCGTTGGGTAATGGCCATTACTGTTGATCGGCCTTATTTAGCCGGTCTTATCGCATTCCTGCAAGACAGTTCAGGAATTCCGGCAGCTCACATATATACAGAGCGATCATGTTGATGTTATTGCCATTCTGTAATCTGCAACCAGGAAAGAACAAAATTCTGTACATCTGTCACCTCACCGCGTGCTATGTTTTCTTGTGCTAGATATTTTCGCCGATGCCGAATTCCGTATCCTGGATATCGCGGATGTTGTAGTCGTCGCTGGCAAATATTTAGCACATTTTAGCGGCTGAAAAATGTTTTCGAAAGCTTCAACTGAAGAGTTGACGGTATTGACCGATACGTTTATACCTGGCTAAACTGGTCGACAGATGTTGAAGAAGAAATTGTGGAAGTAAAGAAATGGCCAGCAGCAGCAGCAGCAGCAGCAGCAGCAGCAGCAGCAGCAGCAGCAGCAGCAGCGTTGAACGATCAGTTTTAAGAGTGGTTTGTTAGGTCATGTATTTACGACGTATACCGTTTAATGGGCGTACGGTCTTCCGAGTGACTACCAGTCGCCATAAAAGCATTCGCGGTATCGCCGATCTCATAATCTAATGGTCACTCGAGCCGTTGACTGAGAGATCATTCCGTAGAATTGGGTGTTCGGTCAGCGTGATCTCGCATAAGTTATATCTGGTGATTCGATGGTTAATCCGTGCGCTAACACACATGCGGCCAGCGCATAAAATCACTCTTCATAACGTTATGGAGTCCCTCTTAACGGTCATATGCGTTAATCGGATTGTTCGATGTTCGCCATGAATTTAACCCATCTGCGCCCTCGCAATAACAGTCCACGCGGGACCATAGTCCGAATTGTATTTTTGTAAACTAAACAAATATTAGGTTAATGTTTCTGTTTTTGTTGATTATTTCGGTACATCCGCAGTGAAATAATAAAACTAGTTCGATTGGTTGAATATGTTAAATTTTCCAAAGGTTATTTTCGTACTCGTCGATCGGGATGTAATTTTTAACGCATTTTCTATTTTTTCGAATGTTGCCAATCCCTGGTAATATATTGTATCCATCATACGCGTTATAACGGCCTATTGCCCGAGGAATACACGATATATTTAAGCAAATATAGCGTATCTGATGGGAAACGATGACCGAACCAAACATAACCAAACATCATCATCATCATCATTGAGTAGGACGCGTTTTTCTTTATCTCATGCGAGACACGAACTCGGCCATCGTTACAACAACAACAACGATGTCAAACTAATAACAAATGGAAGATTCTTGTTTTGGCGATGTCGTCGTGATTAGTATTGTATGTCCGACATGAACGCCGGAAAATGTCACACGGTTTGATGGCTGATCTCCGCTAAAAGGCTTCTCCCTCTCTTCATGTTGACTTATGACTGTCTGAAGCACATACGGCATAATGAATAATACGAACGAAACCTTAAAAACCACCTGAGCTTTCTCGATATTAGTTTAACTGGTCGGTCAGTTTTCTGTCGTCAACGAGACTCGATTTATACAATTCTAGGCAGTATCTTCTCGGCATACGAGATCTGCTTTTGTAAGTATCCCACCATGTCGAAGTGTATTGGTATCCCGGTTCGACTTAGATTTAAGTTTCTAATCAAGAAAAAACTGGCGGGAATTAAAGTTAAACATCTTCTTCCGGTGAAATCGGAAATTGTTAATATATTTTCATTTCAAGTTTGAGTATCCTAACAAAAAATTTAGTATCCGCCGGATATCGAGATGCTGCCAAAATGGATCCCTGCTTACTGCTCATTTTCAGTTAAAAGTTAAAAACTTGTAACAAGAAATCAGAAGCTTTCTGCTTATCAAATATCTTAGGTTCAAACAGTCTCGTAGTCATGATCTAGTAATACTTTCTTTGGATACCTGGATACCCTGATTTATCTTCGAAGTTCTACTGATCTTTTTATACTCTGCTGATAAAAAGTAAAAAAAGTTCCCACGTGTGTCCTTTACTTCTATCGAAATCGAATTTCGATTTTGTTTTTATGATTCGTGTCATGTCCGATTTGCGACAGGAAAATACTTTTAACAAATCGATCGCCGATGCTAGAAATAGTTTTCAGAAACATCAGACGATGTATTTTTTCACCGTGAAACTTTCCATATTGAAAAGGGCAGATCTTGAATATGAATATTTGGTATCTGAATAAATCATTCGATAATTGAACCCTTTTCATTTTCCCAAAAAAAAATAAACCAGATTCATCCGATGAAATTTTGTAAATTTGAAAAGAAGAAAGACATTCTCTATTCCAGACGATCGCTATAAGACAGTTTACAGTCAAAACGTCGAATAAACTCCAAACTCGAGGAAATATTTTTCATGATGGGCAGATTGAATCCAATTTCACTTTTTTTTTTAAATTTCTAAAACGACAATATGAAAAATGCAGGCGTGACACGGGGAAGTGAAATGCTCTATTTTCTAAATGTCTTCGCTGATTGCTTCGTTCTCGCGTTACTCGGGAATTAGCCACGCAATTAACTGCGTTTCTCATTAAGAAAATTGCTCGTCGATGAGCAACGATATCGTAGGCAAAATCTGGAGCTCTCGATTTCATCAACACCGGAGATTAAACGATACGAAATCACCTCGTAGAATGTTTGATCTCATTTATATCAGTATTTTTCGCTAGCAACCAGGTAGATAATGATGCTTGGTATGTACGGCTTTATGTCCGTCAGTTACTAGTAGTGGTCTTACTGGTATTTTTTGTGTAGGTCATAATCCACCGTTCGCGTAGGTCGCAATTCGCATTACATCAACCCGGGTAAATGACGGCTTATGAAATGAAATTAGTCGTATGGCATAAGAGCAGGGCAGCTATCGTACCCTGAGGTACTGTCCTAAACAAAGAGCACAATTTTACTAATTTTCGATGACGTATAAGGGCTTGTTTTCTTAAAAGACGTTGTAGCGTTTTGTTTTTTTTTCAAAGTGAACTGCAAACGTAGCGGAGGGAATACATTGTTGGAAAATCTGTGCGATGAGTCGCGTCTCGACGATAGTCAAAAGTCGCATCACGTCGAGCCGAAAAAGAAACGAAAACCAGGAGCGAGAAAATGGGAAAATAAATGCGTATGCACTCAGAAGCTCGACTTGCGGGAATACTAATGCTTATTGTTGTTTGATCAGAAGTTTATGATCACAGTCTAATGGATCGTCCAATTTTATCTATAGCTCTCATGTAATAGGGGGAATGCTTAATATCTCGTGTGTGTGTCTCATCGGGAAAGCGGATCATGAAGTTCGAACGTTGGTTGAATATGACGATATTCTTCGAAGTGCATTTCACTTCTCAATGACCCAAGCGTAATCAAGACATCCCAAGGTTTCCATTTGCTGTTGTCATTAACATTCGTAATTGGAGTTCTTCGGTTCATTGTGGTAGCGACATGTTGAAAGTGGACTCCCATGTGTCTTTCGAAAGATTCTGCGTCTTAATTGGACTGTAATTGCCCTTGTTCCCCGGCACATCCTAATGACGGACAGTACCTAGGCAATTAGTTCAGTCACGTTATAACGATGCAAAGTCTTCTTTGAAATATTTATTCTGAAGTTTAAGACCCACTATATAAGAAATTTGAAAATCAAAAGACACCATTTTGAACTCCCTGCTGACGATGATCTATCTGTCGTGAGAGTGCGAAATGTCTCGCTTTTGATCTTAATTTCTGATAAATGAAAATCGCTTTTAATCTTTTAAATTTTGTATGAAATTTGTTTTAAACCTTATTATGTATTCTCTGCGTGAGAGTGTACGGGCTATTCCACTATTTATTGTAAATATTCTTCAAACGTTGTTTTTTTAAAGTTATTTATTCTTCCTTAGCTCGAAATAGAAATCTGAAATAAACGATAATTATTCGAATGGTATTTCTTTTGTTTTTGTAGTTCGGCCCGATCTTAGATGTAGAAATTATATTCAACGAAAGAGGATCGAAGGTATGTTGAAAGCTATATCAGTCATTTCATCGAAAATATGATCTAAGAAAATCATCCTCGGCAAGATCAATGCCAGCTTTTCATCCTTCCGTTCGGAAAGGAAAAGCAGGCATCTATCTCGCCCGAGAAAAAAAAAAAGATGGAAAACTTTTTTTTTTACGTTCTATTACGGAACGTCGCCGTAGAAATGTTTCCATCTTTTCGTATTAGCGTCGTCGCGAATCATCGAATCGGTCCGAGTCGTTCGGAACGTTTTATCCGAAAAACGCCTTTCGAATTCCCAGGTTACCTCTCGCGTCATAGAAAAACGATTCATAAATTATTCGCTGGTGTTCGTTCGGGGATCTGTGGAATAATTACGTTACAGCCATGAAGAACTGTCGATCTAGTCGACGCTGTATAAGCCTATAGTTGATTAGTATTTCGAGTTTTTCTCGACGTTGTTTTCGTATCCCTTTCGAATCCCGCGAAGACCGCGAATAAAACCCGGTGTCACGTTCCGGTCTTATTTTGACAAATCGAACGTTAGATAAATGCGATCGGATCTTCGCCGCGTCCTAGCGCCGCAGAGATCGCCAGCGACAGCGTCTCACTCACTGACTTGCGGAAAATGACGAATCGCGAGTCTATGGAGATGTGATCTATTGTAGATACGCTGGACATAGATCAGAGCCTAGTTATATACTTGTAACTTGTAAGTCAAACAATGGTCATAAGCCGGGCATAGGTCGGTCTTGCGATTGCCAGCAACTCGTGATTCTCTGTGACTGCCAGTGATGCCTGTTGCAATGAGACACATGTATTTCACTTTCTGCGACAACCGTCTCTCCCAATCGCAACTGACCTAAGTTGCTCCTGCGACTGACACAGATTTGACAATCGCATTGTAGTCGGCCTACACACCCAGTTGTAACCGACAATGCTGCGACTCAGACGGCATTTAAACTTAGTTTTAAGATGTAAGATGGGCTATAGAATGAGTATAGTCTAAGACTTAGGCCCTGGCGGTAGAGTTACAAATCTTCGGACAATCAAAATTAAGGTTCAACTCATAGAACTTTGGGAATACGATTATGGCTAGATGGTTTATGATATGCCATCAGCTATTCATATGTATTGTCAGGGCATGTATCCGATTTCAACTTCATCCTCGGGCGATTTGATGATTGCGGCAGCTACTACTCTACCTAAAGTTCATATTGAATCTATTTTTGCACCGCGCGCTCTGATGAAATCGTTAGTGTAACACACCCATTTCATGAAATACGAGTCTTTCTTGTGTTCAATGAGACACGACCCGGTCAGCACTTGATGTATATATTTATATCCCTATCAGGTGGCCACTGTAATCATTTGATGGTGAGCTTAGTGATATCTGGTGTTATTGTTCTGACAGGGCGTGACTCAACCATCAACCAGATCATCACAAAGTATTCAATTTACAACATCCTCCCGATTATTATTATGTCCCCAAGAGTTATTAGCATGTTTTGGCTATGTTGATTAAGCCGTTTGAATGCCTAGTTCAAACAATAGCGCAATGGTAGGCTTAGCGTAACCGGGTATAAGCTGCATTCACACTAGGATTTCAGTATGAACTTTGAAAGTGTGAACGTGGCTATAGTCAGTTCTTGATCCGTGGCAATATCAATTCCTTGGATTTCTTGCCATTTGTATTGGATCGATGATTTTTTGGTGCGTCGACGTCGTCCGCAGTATTGATACGTTATGAGCCCGTGGACACTCGCGGGTATCGGAAATCTTTGCGAACCTATCAAATGGTGTCCGCGCTTGATGCCGGCATAATCCGACAGACAGCCGGGAGCCCTGTAACTAAATCAACATTTCTGTCAAACCCAGTCGACCGTGGCTAGTGTGTGTGTGTGTCTGATGTCGTCGGTCGGTTGTGGCTGAAAAAACAACCGTGTTGATGATAAGGCTCTGTTTGATGAAGTGAATCTATTCGCTAATGTTGATTATTTACAATGATTTATCGAGATAAAACACTCCGAACCATAATACGGTAAAAACTCACGATACAAAAAAATGATGTCAAGTCGGAGAAAGGTTTCCTTCAGCTCAACAGACACTATATCCTGATAGTGATCTTCGGGAAATATTTGAAAGTTACGACAGATAATGAAATATATAATGATAATGTGTATATTACAATATTACATGTATATCTCAAGGAGGAGCTGAAGATGACTATTAGAATATAGTCGAAACGTTGAATTAACTTCTAGCTCTAGGAAACATTTTCAGAATTTTATGTTATATTATTTTTTCAATCGTTTTTTCTTTTGTATTGTTGGTTTTTACTGTATTCGGAATGATTACCCTCATCCCTGCGAGGGATATGTGTCCCTCTACAATGCCCGCACGCACGGGTCACTTCATTTCATCAGCGCGGTGTAAAAAAGATCTCGTAGACCTCCTGAATAGGCCTAAATATCTTTACGTTACATTAGAGTTCTATCGAGAGTAAGTTGTAAATGGGAATTTTTATCAGAGTTCCTGCGTGCAACTTCTCACATATCTCTCTACAATGTGTTTTTCTCTCTCATGATGCAGAGATATGCAGTACACGAATCACCAACCCGGCTTTTTAGTTTCCCCGACTGTCTATAAATCTTCGAAGCCACCCACTACGCTTACATGGCCAGCCCAGCCCCCCCTCGCATATTTGTTTATTTACCGAAAATACAATTTCGCCGGGCACGAAATAACCTTTTCAGAGAGCAGTGCCTGTCAAAATTGTCTGATTAATCCAAAAGTGATTCAATCAGCGGAAAGCTCGGTTGGTGACTTCTTGTACATCTCGTATCAGGAGGATTCCATGATAAATAATGCGTAATTTTGAATGATAAGATAACTGAATTTTTACGGTCGAAACAATTTTATCGGTCATTTTTTACTGCGTCCCGAAACTTGTATAAAATTCTTCGTTATTTAGGGTTCTAGTTTCCGTATCTTATCGATTTTCATAGCTACGAGAAATATGGGCTTTCGAATTGATGAATTACAAAATTACACGTTACGAAAGAGCGCGCTAGTTACAAACCCCGGGGCGGAATTTCGTAGACCTACCCATAACATCGCAACGATTGATAATAATAACGTAAAGGAATTGATGAGGCAGTTTTTACGCTATGACTGTTGATGCTATTTCGAGCAAATATATCGCGAAAGATATTTTTGCGATAAACAGTAAATCGCCCGATGGCTGGCTGCCTTCCAAAAACTCGACGATAAAATTCACATGCCACCTCGTCATACTTCGCATAAAAACGATACCCGTTGTTTCGTTTCTCCTCGAAAAAATTTCGAGCTTTGATAATCGCAACGCGAGTCAGATAACGCTAGATCGGTCGGAGCTCGGGAAGAAATTCACAGCGCCGAGGGCGGTTCTCGTGCGGATATATAAAACGAAAGTCTCCCATCGATCCAGACCGAGTATTAATAACAGCTTCTTACTCAGATTTATATTTTTATGGTAATCGATGTTTCGTAATTTTTGCTTTTTTCCAGAAATAAAACGTACGGAAACTAGAACCCTTATCAGACGAATTGTATCTATATATATTTTTGTGCCCGTCTTTTTGCATGGTCAGTTTTACATGTTGGGACGTCATTCATCGATTCCAAATGAGAGACAAAAAATTTACGATGGATGATTAAAATTGCTTTTTGTGTGATTTATCATTATAATCAAGGCGTATTATGAAAAAAATATTCCCATTTTATCACTCGTTTAAACGTGCCCACTTCAGACGTTCAGGATTTACAGTCCCACAGTTGGGATTTTGATTTCGACTAATGAAATGTTGTTCAATGCTCTAAATTCACCTCGCTTTTGTTAAAATTAAATGAATGAATGTAAAAACAGGTTGCACTTCGTACGTTAACTGATTTAATTAGATCTTACGAGCTTTCGCTACTAGTGCATAGTATAGGGTTCTCGCATTAAGTGAAAATCATTGAGAGTCGGGGAATTTCAGATCTTTACTGAAAGTCATTTGGCATAATGATATTTCCATGTTTTCTGGTCTTAAACGAATGTCTTTTTCTTGGCTGTGGCAATTTTCCGCAAAATAACGTGGAAAATTGAGAAGAAATGTCTCGTATAGTCATATAATTTGGTAGGTTGTTTACTACAGGAACCCCTGTAGTAGCTTCACCGGGCTTCATCTTACCTGAAGCTACTCAAGTTGAACTAGCAGCGAAAGCTCGTGATTTCTAATAGAATCAGTTGAACAATAAAGCCTAGCGCACATCGACACTGCGATTGGAGACAACTAGTTGCAAGGCAGTTTTCGGCGCATGAGAGGAACTGGCTGGATACGATCAGTTGCTTGAATGTGTCGATGTGAGCGAGCTTAGTAAGTGTCGATCTATCTCCAGTTCCAGCCAGTTGCCCATGTTCTACTTTTGAGCAACTGGTTGTACTCAATCGCAGTCGTATCCATCGATGTGCGCGCTCTGGATCTCGACGATCGACACGCGCCATGCAGTTGCTGCAACTGATGGTTGTAACTAGATTTCGATGTGCGCGGGGTAATCGTTCGGTAGCAACTAGTTGTCTCCAATCGCAGTGTCGATGTGCGCTAGGCTTAAGTGCTGCTTGTTTTCACATTTATTGGATTCGATACCGGGTTAACACAGCTAAAAACCTTCGATATAAAATGGGAAATATTTTTTTCACGGGGCCTTCATGATTCTCCTGTGCCTGATTTTAGAGAGATAAAGACTTGAATGTTGAATTGTGATTATTGTGATGTGCATATTCAATGGCAAAAGATGCATAGGAATTCCCCCCACTCGCCCCTGCAATCTTCATATTATCATCATTACCCTTTCAAGTAAAGTTGACCAGGCAGATTATTCAACGCGCAATCGTACATTCCTGATCAATAGTGATTATTTTATCGGTACCACGCCCTCTGTATGAAATGAAATGAAAAAAATTTTAAAACTGGAAAAAAAATTTTTTGAATATTAATCGGTATCGCCAAAAATACCAGCGTTCAGAACTCGTCGCGACGTTATTGATTCCGGCTGCGGCGAAAATAGATATAGATTTCGCTTTGATTCGGATTCTATAAACTATCAATGCGGATACTGGGACTGAGGCGCAATTTGATTGTGGTAATTTCTGTCCAGATCGCCTTTCGTCGTCGTAACTTGTACTCGTCCCCCGAGGGCGGGGGTAGCTTTTTTTCGTTAGATTACTATCTTTCGTAGGACTGTACGATGCCGTGTTGAATTCGTCCTCGTAAATTGTATTGCATATAAATATAGTACATCATTTTCTTCGTATGGAGAACCCGTCCGAAACCCTGTTTACTCAACTAAACAAACTAACTCCATCGCTTCATTGCTTTTTCGTTAGTAAAATATCCCTTCCCACCCCGGCCATGTTTATTGCGTATTCCATTTAAGACTGGAAAGATTTTCGATGCGCTGAAATTAATATTGACACAAGAGACTTGATCCATTGCACCTGTCGATTAATATCCAACCTTAACATCGAGCGGAGCTTTCCTTCCGCGTTATCTTATCTTATCTTACTCCTCGTGTACTGAACTATTACACGAAGAAGAAAAACATATCGCGATTATAAAATGTACGAGATCGATCGTGACTTGTTTTGGTGGACACGTTCAATTTCCTGAAATTGTTGCCATTACTGTTTCCATTATTCGCGTAGCTACCAGACTATCTAATTTGTGTCGTGTCATTTTCTTTTCAATTATTTCGCGTCTCCGTAGATCGTAATTTATCATTTACCGCGGCCGAGTTTGCCCTTTCCTGTTTTCCTTCCTTCCTGCGCCACGGAGCCGTCCTTCTTAAATGACTCTCATTTCCATATTCGTTTTCACGCCACCGCAACAACACGCGCACACGACTATAAAAACCACCGCTGACATCAGCTTCTGAATGAAAGCATGATTCTTGTTCATTCGTTCGCATGTCCTTGGCTCACGTTCGATGTTTCTTTGGAAATCTTTATTTCCGTTGCCCACTCCTGTCTCGCCCACAGTGTTTTCCGAGGTAACTCTGAAAATGCGGAAATCCTTAATAATTAAGATACGCCATAATTTTCGACGAATGCCATTCAGGGCTGTAGCGGATGGCTTCTTCCAGGAAATCGTACCCCCCTCCTCCGCGCCCCATCCAACTCCGTTCCCCGACAATCGGAGTAAAATGATGTACGATATTTTTCCAGTATAAATTAAAAAAAGATGCCATGATCTGTTTATGTTGATTTGCACGTTGATTAATGCATGTCCCTTACATTTATTTCCTCATGCATGCAGGGATTTGGTTTTGTAACTTTCCAAAATAGCGCCGACGCCGACCGAGCACGGGAGAAATTGAACGGCACTGTGGTAGAGGGCCGAAAGATTGAGGTGCATGGTTTTCAAATACGTAAAAAAAAATTTCGTGGTAGCACAATCTAAAAGCTAAGTTATAATTTACATTACGCAGTATTAAGAAATGCCTCCCCCACTTTCTCGTAAGTATGAACGTTTTTCGATTTATCCAGGACTTGACAATCCATTATCTTTATATCGTATCATTTATCATTATTGGCTGCTAGTGTTGATTGACAATTATTGAAGATGAAAAATGATGAACCAATCGAAAACAGATCTATTACCTTATATATCGCTACTGTACTTATATAACGTACTTTGACAACAACAACAACAAAATATGCTCATGATTTGAGAATCGGCATGCTGTTTATTATTATTTTCGATGGGTTGTCGCTTCGTTTTGTTATGAGATCAAAAAAAAAAAATTATTGCAACCATTACAGAATCGAATCATTATATCAGAAAAGTAATAATCGTATGCATTTGTTGTCTGAAGAAAGAAAGCTCTTTTTACGTGGTCATGATTGACTCTGACTGACTGCTCTGAATAAGTCACGCGTGCTGGAATTTTCTTGTCCTGCTCTCCTCATCTTTTTGGCTCATGATCAATATAATAATTATTATCATTAGTTCTTGAACGTACTCCGGATTTTTGCAACAATAAACAAGCAAAAAAAAAAGCTGTCTATATTTTATTAGTATTCATGTCTTCTTCTTCGGTGTATTACATTAGATATTTTATATATATATTATATATTATATAAAATATATATATTGATGAGTACATGTTGAGTCTGGGCCCCCCTATTTCCGATCCCTTCCACATGCTATGATAGCTCATAGATACATCTTACTAGTATTAGATCTTGTCTGGTTTTTGGTTATGGCGCAAGTTTCTTCCCCAAATATATATATATATATATGTATATATATTCTGGACAAATAACGCAAGACATAAAATCACCTTGTATTTTGATTGAGATCAAAAATCAAATTTCCGACCCATTTTTGGCATTTCTTCATGCTGTTTAATTTTTAGATTATCTGTGTTATCGATTATTTTGATTTGTTTTCTTTAAAAAAAAAGAAAGAAGAAATTTCAAATTCAAATTTGCCGATCCGTCGTTTAAAAAACGAACGGACCGTTTTAAAGCTACGGACGCTATTTATATATGGCTTGTTTTTCGTTCACCGACGCGAAATTTCGTTTCGAAAAATTCATCCCGATTTCGTTGAAATTGAACAATAATATCAGTCTCGATCAGACGTGAAAAAAACGATTGAGACTATTTTGATCACGTTATTTTCTCTTTCACGATAAATGCTAGTTTTTTTGCGACAAAAAAATAGCACAAATTCCTACTCGCATACGTGCTGTCATTTCATATAATTTAGGTGTATATGGTATAAAAATAATGCAATAGAGGTCATTATGCGTGGCCCGAGGTGATGTGTCTATTTTATATTAAGGTGTCACAGGCAGTGCATGTTTGGCCGTTTAACAAGGATGAACGAGTCTTCACAATCTTGTCTGTAATATAGCTTGATCATGTGCTTTTGATACCCTCAATGTTTTTTTGGATGTTGTATATTTGTTTAGTATGAAACAAGCCGACTGATTTTTACATCACCACTGCATGTCAGCCCTATTTATAAAAAAAAAAGATGAAAACATTACTCTCTCTCCCCTCCGAGGCAGATTGGCAGATCATTTTAGGCGTATACGATTCTTTTTCCTATTGTCATCATAATTATGAATAAAAGCTTTCATCATGTATTATTATGATTATTATGATTATTCCACTATTTAATAAGACTGTTATTGTCTCGATATATTATATTATATATGTATTATGGAGCTACGTACATACATATATTTTTGACATTCGCTGCAAAACAATTTCCATATATTTCCTACCATTTTGATCGTAAATGTTCGCTATTTCAAAATTATTACCAACAGCCTCTGAACAATTATCATTTATCAATTTGGATGGTGCTGAGCTACAATTGGAAAATGGACCCATTTTATCAAAAGTACTGCCACCTGGTGACAAAGTGGATGATTATTTATTATTATTTGATTATTACTATTATTATCTCTACCCCTCCAACACCTTACCCTCGATTATTTTTGGTGACTATATTTAGGCTTGTGGTGCATGGCCTATACTTTGTGGGCTGAACAATGACTTGGGAATGATTGTGATAATATACAGAGCACTTCTCGGAATGGTTGTTCTTTTAGACGATTAGTTACTGTTATAGAAAGCATGCCATTTGCCAGAACAGGGACTACACAAAATCAGTTACGAAATGTGTTGAATTGGACGACGGTACACGATAAGTAATCATAAAAACAGAATCGCAGAAAATTCTCATTAAAAATCCGCGGCATAAAAAAAGTCCAATGAATGAATAATTTGAATCTGATTCATGACCTGAATAATAGATAAAATGGTACGGATCTTTAAAAGCATGCTGTAATTGTCTTGTGTGCCTGTCTTGACAATTGACGATTGAATCACCTTCTTTTTCGCAACAACAACAAAAAAACGGAATCATGATTTTTCGAAGCACCGTTCGTTTTTCTTTTCATAAATCATAATCATAGATAAAAACATTATAGAAAGAGAGAGAAAAAAGCTTTGTAGTTTTTTTGTCTTTTTTTGGATGGCGACACTGGAATTGATGAATTGGTGCATCGTGTACAGTTATCAGAATTTTCAAATTGTCCTCAGTTTTTATATCCTAGATATAAAATATATATTCATATATATATTTATATATATATACTCATATTATTAATCCAATTAATTGACACTTGGAATGGATGATTTAAATTTGGACGATTGATAATTATTATTATTATTATTACTTGGAATCAAAGTATTTTTTCGCATGTTTTCATTTCTGTTCTGTTTTTTTTGATGATTTAGAAAAAAAAAGAAAAATCGAACGATCGAAATGCGCCGATTTTCGAAGATCTTCGTCGAATATTCGTTTGATAACTTTTCAACAATGTCTGAAAAAAAAAAGAAAAATAATAATCAACATTCCGACGTCTAGAAATTCAATTCTAATCATTTTCTGGATTTGTTATTGTAGATTCGTTAATTAATGCAACTCAATTATAATAAACGAACGTAAGCAGAAAAAAGGGATCCGTTACGGATCATGAACTGTTCCCTGTCGGTGCCACAAACGGTGCACGCAGTTATTATTGTTCATAGGTAAATGGCTTTGATGTATTTTCAATGGGTGGTTAATAAATTCTACCTAGATGACCATTTTCTAAGCATTAGAATGAATGAGAGAGTGTCTGACCGTCTGAAAGTGTTGAATATTGAAAATATCCCATATTTTTTTCATTTTCTGAATATTTTAGACTTTTATTTCGTACACCGAAACAAGACATTATTACATTTCAAATATAATTATCTCAATTATTATATCTCAATATTTAGTGTTGCCCTGTTCTTTTCTCGTGAAATATCATCGGCGAGCGGGTCCCGGGGGCACCGACGCACCACAGGCTTGTAAATAGAAAAACCCGACGAGTTGTCCTGCGGGTAATAAAAAAAGCATTGTTTCTCCTGGTTTCCTGCGTTGCAGGGTAAACAAAAGCACACAAACAAGCTGTACAGACAGTGGATTCTGTTTCCTGCTCTGTCTGTTAAAAAACATGCTCATTTTTCTGTTCTCGTATGATGTAAAGTATAAGATTCCAGGCATTTTTTGCCGATGCTATGAAATATCCATTCATAGCAGAAATACTCGAAATATGCGTAAATTACATCTTTTGAAATGGACCAACGAGTCGAAACGAAGCCTCTACACCGAGTCACGTAAGCGTAGATGTTTTTTTGATCGATGAATGAAAAGTCGACGCGAGTTCGAGTGAAAAATCGAAAAACTTCAGGCGTCCGATGACGATTTTGTAAACTTATTAGTACAGTCGGCGCGACGGAACTTGTTTATCGTCGTCTCGCGCGTAAGATTTGACAGCTATTTCCATCGGTCATGATTTCATTAGCAATTTCAGCTGATCGTCGCGTGTCCATCAATCTTTTCACGTCACGTTAGGCGACGCCGACGACGATTTCGCGTCTTAATCCCCGCGTCCGGATCGAAGCTTCACCGCAGGCGCCACCTAGATCGTAATTTACGCGAGCCGGTCAGTAATTTGACACGAAGATGAATATCTTTTCGATCACTGGATCGAAGTCGTGTTAACGAACTGAATGAAGAACTATAACTCAACATTCCCCATCGTCTGATCTTAAATAAGGATTGTCCCTGTTATTTATTTGGTTGGAAGATTTGATTTGGTCATCCCTTACAAACCCACCACACCTGCCAGGAGCGAAACAGGGGGTTTGATTTCGAAATTAGACATAATCAAAGTACAGTCATAAGTAGTTGTCGATTCTACAGAATGTTTTGTTAAAACTGATTTACATAATTGGAAATTTCAGTTTCGTTTCATGGAAACAATCTTCCAACCGGTCTGAACTAGCGTTAACTATTATCAGGAGAATGCTAACAAAATACTCAAAATATTCATTGATTAATGCCGACCCCGATTCAAAAAAAAGAAAGACGGATGGGTGTTATGAGATCCGTCAACCTTTAATATTTTTCTGCTACGTTGACAGCGCTCCTTGTCACTAACGATGAACACTTCAAACTTCGCGAACTTCAAACAAACAATGCGACCAAGAGAATAGCATCTAGTTAGAATTTAATTCAGCTACCCAGCGGTTCAGATTTTAAATTACCGCTGCGACAGTGTTGTCACCTGACATAGCGGACGTAATTGACTCGCAGGCTTCCGGGGCCGAAATAGCAATCAACAACTTCACATTATCAGATTCGAGGTTGACGGTTCGGTTGATTTTGCTAATTGTCGGTATTATTCGACTGTAGAATTGCCCTCAGTAATTATGCGGGCTCGTGGCGAAGACGAAGGGTTCCGTCTAATCAGAAGCCCTCGCACTTGATTAGTTTACGAAAAGAAGTCGAGTCAAGTTACGAACGAACGAAGCAAACGAACGAACGTGCGAAGGCTAAAAAAAACGCCGCGAAGAAATCAAACCGTATTCCAGAAACCATGGCAACTTATACGGAACATTTTTTAATAGATCGTTGTTAGACTCGATGTACGCAGATTTTTCATTCGCTATTTTACAGTTTCGAAGCTCGCATTTCCATAACTACATTAGTTATGAAGATAACATCACGATAGAAATTGATGTAACTCGTTCGTAGATTTCGTGTATGATAGGAGTCGTATAAAATATGATGAACTGTTCTGAACTATTTCAAACGATGCTTAGATGTTGGGTGAACGAAAGCAAGTCAATATGTGTCTTTTCGATACAGGCCTATTAGTCTAAAAGACTTTTTCGATCGATATTCACAAATTTCAATCGGGTATCATCGATTATTTAATGTATTTGCTCTATTTTGGACATTCAAGGAAAGATCTTCCCCAAGATCCAGATTCGAAAAAAATCTTGAGTGAATGGTTGATTGAAATTTGTGAATTATTTGGGCTTTGATGAATTGAATTGGTATTTCATGTGATAACATTTCAGTTATTCTCTGGGTAACTGATTTGCAAACTTGATTCAACTGATTTGAGCGATTGAGAGTAAATTCTGTTGCTTATTGGCGAAGAAATAACCTTTTGAATTTAAGATTCAGTCACATGAAATACCATTGAAACCACTCAACAGACGTATACAGATTTATTCCTTGATTCGACGGTGATTTTATTGGAAAATGTTTTCAAATGTCGTAAACTCGTCGAATCTTGTAGTATTTCTATTATGATAACTATGGTCTTCCTTTCGCGTGGATGATTCTAGAAATTGTTCGATTTAACTAATCAATTACATTCGATTATTTCAATTACCGGCTATTTATTTTCGGCACAAATGTTCACTACTCGAGAACCATAAATAGATACGAAAGTGAATCCATAAATCTTGCTTTAGGCGGAAGATCGTAGGTATTAATTGAAGCCTTTTCAATGAGTAGCATCTCTCGTCTCGTCCCGGAAAAAAAGATCCATTCACGGATGAAATACTCAAAATATGCGTAATTACATCTTTTGAAATAAACCAATTAGCCAGAAACGAAGCCTCTTTAGAAACTGAACAAGGTAATTAGTTAATTACTGGTTATTAATTACCGATAGGGAAATGCTCCCGGAGCGAGAGAGACTTGTAATTCATTGTGGCCGACTGTTGTTGATTCGGTTTTTCAGATCTGTTCAGCATTTTGCCGCAGTTGTCACGAACTTGATTGATCAATTATTCTAATAACTGCTGCTCCGTGGAAAACTATGAGAAGTATTTGAGGCGAGAATGTCGCATTCCACCTGTTTTCATCTGCAAGTTAGCTGATAATTAGTAGTGAAACACTTGGTTGTGACGATAATGTAGAAAATTCCACACTCCCAAAAGAAAAATGAGTTCAAAAAGGTTTCCTTTGGTAATGATTTTCTAACGTTTTGACTATACCCTGGTAGTCATCTAAACGTTTTGACTATACCCTATTAGTCATCTTAATGTTTTGACTATACCCTATTAGTCATCTTTACGTTTTGACTATACCCTATTAGTCATCTTTACGTTTTGACTATACCCTATTAGTCATCTTTACGTTTTGACTTTATCCTATTAGTCATCTTTACGTTTTGACTTTATCCTATTAGTCATCTTTACGTTTTGACTATACCCTATTAGTCATCTTTACGTTTTGACTTTATCCTATTAGTCATCTTTACGTTTTGACTATACCCTATTAGTCATCTTTACGTTTTGACTTTATCCTATTAGTCATCTTTACGTTTTGACTTTATCCTATTAGTCATCTTTACGTTTTGACTATACCCTATTAGTCATCTTTACGTTTTGACTTTATCCTATTAGTCATCTTTACGTTTTGACTATACCCTATTAGTCATCTTTACGTTTGACTATACCCTATTAGTCATCTTTACGTTTGACTACACCCTATTAGTCATCTTTACGTTTTGACTTTACCCTATTAGTCATCTTAACGTTTTGACTATACCCTATTAGTCATCTTAACGTTTTGACTTTATCCTATTAGTCATCTTTACGTTTTGACTATACCCTATTAGTCATCTTTACGTTTTGACTACACCCTAGTAGTCATCTTTACGTTTTGACTTTACCCTATTAGTCATCTTAACGTTTTGACTATACCCTATTAGTCATCTTTACGTTTTGACTTTACCCCATTAGTCATCTTTACGTTTTGACTTTACCCTATTAGTCATCTTAACGTTTTGACTATACCCTATTAGTCATCTTTACGTTTGACTTTACCCTATTAGTCATCTTTACGTTTTGACTATACCCTATTAGTCATCTTTACGTTTGACTTTACCCTATTAGTCATCTTTACGTTTGACTATACCCTGTTAGTCAGACTTTTCTGAGATTGAGATTTTCTGTATTTGACTGATTCTCAGCTGGCAAAATCAGCAGAACGGTTTAATAATGATATCAGTATAAAACGGTGTTCTGTTGACAGACACAGCTGCAGTATTCAGCTATTATTCGTATGATTTCGATGGTTTTGGCTCCTGTAACCGGTGGTACCACCTGTGTTCCGAAATTATCCGATATATCGAGCTGTAGTTACTCAATCTGCCGCACAGTTCCATTATCCCTCCCGGAAAAAAAACTATATCGGGTCAATGCTGAACAGATTGCTTTGATATTTTTGACGAATTTTCATTTTCCTGTTTTTTTCGATTGAATTTCCGAAAATGTTTCAACGTCGTGGAAAAAAATCGTCCGAATTTCGCCGATTTCGAGAACGGTAAAACGCGGACGATTTTTTTGTCCGACGACCAGGAAACATTTTCGGAAATGAACCGTTTTATTTATTCGGTTTTTGTTTCGTTCGATTTCGCAGGTGAATAATGCTACGGCAAGAGTTATGACGAAGAAAAACCCGACACCCACTGTACCAACTGGTGAGTATTGATTCTACTTCATATTCGAAAGTTCTAAAATCCGCTTACGAATATCTCCCTAATTAACTTTGAATCCTCACTGGTGTTATGGATTATTGTTTTAGAACGGCCCCATTGGTTATAAAGCGTAGATATCAAACAATTTTCTTGCCATCATAGAACATAACTTTGGGATGTATTTTATGTCTAATGTATCGGATCAGTGGGGGCTTTAAACACGAAATACTGGATAACATACAGGCGTATGTGAACGTCATCGGTATTCATCTCTTTAAACGTTCATATTGGTTGAACTTCATCTATAGTCCTGCTCCATAGAAGTTCATATTGATAGACCTTCGTCTATAGTTCAGTTCGTTAGACGTTCACATCGGCTGAAATCATACATGTTCAACACTAAACTTGCGCAGTAAAACTTTTGGGAAAATTCAATTTCCACTAAATTTGACTTAAGGATATCACAGCACTCGCTATTTAGGGTTACTTTTTGTGGAGAAAACATTTTTTGAAAAGTTGGGAATTTTATAAAAACCTAAAAATCAGGGGCTTCAATTGCTTTTAAGTTAGATAAAGATAACCAAGGAGATAAATACCCGAGTAGCAATGAAATATCAATAAATGACACTAAGTCAACTATTCACTGGTTAACTATAATCAACTTTTGAGCAACTGCAGCCCCTGGCAACCATGTAACACTCTCAATGGACCTAGAAATTTCTTCTGATTTTCTGACTAAGGGCGAAACGACTCATACAAGTTTAACTGTACGCACTAATTACTCGACGGGTAGGTTCTGATACCGTCTGATGCTCGAGGACTGTGTCATCTTCCTGCTGTTAAAAACAAGTATCTTGCCGTGTTGTATGTACGAAATATTGATTCGTGCTGCTGTGTAGGAACATTCACAGATCGGTGAACACCGGCGACAGTGCCGGCCACGTTCAGCGCTACCGCGCGATATTGTTTCGACTGTGGATTCATCGCGGGGCATCGCGTTCACCGACATTATTATTGTACGAAAATGCACGTTTCTATGGCAACTGATGAGATGAATTTATACGTGCTAAGTTTTTGCAGCCTGTTGCATCTACGCATGAATCGGTAAAAAAAATGATGGATCCGATTTTATGTAAGGTTTTTATTCGCTGATTTCGAACTGAATTGTGAATCAGATTTGAATACATCCAGGAAAATTGGAACGGTTGCGTCCAGAATAAATAAAAAGGACCCAAGTCTAAGGCAACTAGTGGGGTCCATCAATCTAGGGTAAGGAATCTTTGAAGAAATACATCCTAAAAGATGCCATTTACACGAGGATGAGCGTAAAATTGACAGGTTTTAACAATCCCTGTCTTGGCAAAAAGGGGCGACCTCAGTGGGAAGGCAGTGATCCCCTTAATCCACCCCTGCACACCTACGGGGATTGTTGTTACAGAATATTCTCTTCCATTTTCTTTAGAATGTGAACTCTATCTCTCTCTCTCTCTCTCTTCGCTACTGCGTTTAGAGCTATGAACTGGAGTAGATCGGTTTACACAAAGTAAACTTAAAGAACCAATGTAAACCAGACATTTCATTTCACCCTCGAGGCATTTTGGTATTACTGCCATTGATCGAGAAACAGTCTTCTAAAACCATCAGTATATGATAAAAGCCGATGTCTTAAAACGATACGGAAAATCGATGTTGTATTTTGAATATTCGCCTCGAGTATATTTTCACGTTGTGTTCTATTTTCAGCGGTGCCCACTGATGTCCATAGCGCGTACGCCTTAGCCCTTCAACAGTCCACCGAGGACCAGCAAAGACTCGGTACGTCGATGACTTTTATCACGATGATTGGTTTTATGTGTATGAAATGAGTAAATCCGTTGTCGTACCTGCGATCACACGGAGCGTATTTTTACCCGTATCAGCAATTCATTCGCACTGGCACCAAATGGGTCCATGCCTAAAGAAAAAAAAACATCCAACCAGGCCTGTTCCAAACTTTAGAGCTGATCAAGTTATTGCGCGTTTCTGGAAATGACTCCGCTCACTTGCCACAGCATCATTTTGATAATACTTTATGGGTAAACGCACTCGCTTATTAAGCAGGGCCCAAATTTTACTTCAGCCCGGGCCAAATCGTCTCTTTGTGATCGTGGCTTATATGTGCATGAGAGGAGGGAGGAATGGCCGGGGAATTAGTGATAAAATGGATGATACTAATTGCACCTATCTTTCATACCTCTTCAATGGAGGGCCTTCAAAATTGTACGATTAAAGAACCATCGCTTGGATCAGTTATCAGCTAGCGAATTAAACAGTTTTGAATTAGCATTTTAACGACTTTCAAGACGAATTATGTTAATTGTGATTAAAACTTTAATCGGTATTCTCCATCGAATTATCCCGCAATTTTATACGTAATTAACACAATTACCTCATTGAACATGTGTAGTTTTATTGCATGTTAATGTTTTTTGCATGTTTGCTATCACGTCATCTCACTAGCACCTGCACGCCAGGCGGGCACTTCTATGTCATTTATTCTGCCAATATACGAGTGTCATCAGAAATATCATGACATTTTCATATTCAAAACAATTGCCATATTATCAGGGTGGCCACTAAACTTTTCGACAAAAAGTCAGGGAATTATGTATAAAAGAAAAAATCTAAAAAGCAGGGAGTCAGGGTTATGTGTTGAGATTGCTAGATCATGCATAAAATCAAACAGTTTCCGTCTGTACCTAATCTATTTTACTGTGTTAATTGATTGGATTCTTTCCAAATCAAGTCGGGGGGGGGGGGAACAATCGGCTTGTCAGGGAATAGTCAGGGGGAAAAGCAAGTCAAATAAAGTGGCCACCCTGATATCGTGGTACGACCTTTTCGAACTTCCAAATGGTTTCCGCCCATATTTGATGATTCTGACTAATATGCGTTTCTTCTTTCTTCATTCTAATCAATTCTTACCACGTTCGGTGAACAGACATTCATACATACACATCTACCGGTAATTGAGACCGGATTATCCTCGTAACGTATACAATATCTCAATATCCTACTCGTCGTCGGGTACCTCGACTGCGCCGCCTCGTCAAAAAAAACCAATCCGTATCCGAGCGTATATAACACCTCCGAAGTTCGAAGATGTTACGAGACCTCGTCTGAATTTACTTGACGGTCATTTCTCTGAAATTACAGTATGATCGATACAAGTATGAAGGATATATGCATATTGCTTGAGTAGAATATGGTCGGATAAGTCTCTTCTTACATCGCTAATTACTGATTATCACAACGTTAATGCAGTCATTCTAGTATATTCTTATTTAAACAGTTCAGTGTCTTATGATCGACTTCTGGAAAAATGGTGAATTTAGAAAATGGCAACTCCCAATACTCCCAAACACTGGGAAAACACATTTGAGTTGCTCTGCACTCAGGTGTAGGTCAGCCTTGCAACTGGCAGCGGCTCGTGATGCGATTCCCTGTGATTTACCACTAACAACGGCTTCACAAAGATCTAAAGCGGCCCCAAGTGAAACTAGGTGCATTAAGTTGTGCATGTTCCATTTCCTGCGATGCGACCATCTTAATCGCATGCGACCCATGTTGCTCTTGCGACTGATAAGAGTCTATAGTCACGCACCATCGCAGTCAACCTACGCGACCAGTTGCAACCGATTGCATCATGTCATCAGCAGTCTAAGTGTTAAACTACCCCCGCCCCTGTACCCCAAATCCCCATGGCTTTAGTATATAAAAAGGTCGCCAGCTACGATTCCCAACTCTGCAACTTCTTTTTCGCCGTAACGGGAATTTCTCGAAGAAAAACCTGGCTGCCACGAGAATGACAAACAGCCGCACTATTTTAATCTCCTCTGAAACACGGATTATTGGAAGGAAAATGATAGTTTTGAAATGACGTCGTTTCCGATTACTTCCCGAAGATTGCCGTTGAGAAAGATTTTTGCGCCGGTTTCGCAATTCTTCCCACTTGTAGCTCTTCTGCGGCTCGAATGACATCATCTAATACACCCACCTTACGACTTAAAACTAACACGTTAAAAAGGAGTGCCTCGGCGGAGAACGGATTTCATTTATTCGGCATTCGATCGATATTTTCATCGCATTTTGCTCCGAAAGCACCCAGAAAAGAACGCGATATTTGAGAACTTAAAAGGAACTTTGTCTAGTTGCAATTTCAAAAGATAGACAAACTCTTGACTGTTTTTTTGGTTCGAAGTTGTAAAACAACTTCCATCCATAGTTATTTTTTTTCGGTTTTGACACCTAACAATGATCTCTAGCTAGAATTCAAGATGTCGTGTCATTCAATTTTGATTTTGATAAAATTCGCTTTTAATCTTCTAAATTTCATCAAAAGTTGATTTTAAACATATCAGAAAAAACACATTTGAAGAGATATTCTTTGCCGATACTGATCGAGTGATCTGCACTCGAAAATTCTTGCCATCGTTCGCTTTAAGAAATCTGCCTGTCAATGCTTTATACGAGACGTCTATTTATAGCGATATCATCGATCCTCGCAGGTATTTCGTTTCGTAATCGCGTTTCGATTTTACGACTTTTCGTCGATGCAAATAAAATGATGAGACGACTCAAAAGACTCAAAGACTCATTGATCTTCAAAGCCACGACTCGTGGCATCTGTAAATCGTTCTTTACCTAACCCTAACCCACGTCTATCTCTTTTGAAACTGGGAGTTAGTTATAACAATCTCCCAACACTTTATTTTCATACTACGCACTAGAATTCCTCTATAGTTTATATATATATACTAATTACTATTCATTAGTTACATTCATTTTCATAAATGCTCACGATATTCCGTTTTGTAGAAACAAAAAAATGGAAAAATGATAATGATTTGAAGCATGATGCAATAATAATAATGATAATAGTAATAATGATGTTACGCATGTTTATATCAGCCTCGTTTTCTAATTTTCGATTATTTGTTCTGCGTCTAATTTAGGTTGCGAGTCTCCCCCTAACGGACAGGGTCTCGTTATCTACAACTCCCTATTACAGCCCCAATTCATTCAAAGTATGTATTCATGTCTCATTGCATCACATTAATCACGAGCTTTCCTCGCTGCATGATTATTATTCTCTTTTTCAAAACAAATATTCGAACAAAGTCCAAAACGATATTTTTCTCCCCCCCCCCTTCTTGAGCGATATGCCTCCCTCCCCTCGGGCGCGCGAAGAAAATGATTGATTACGTTTCGTCGATCTAAAACTTCGGCAGCCGAGACTTGAAAGAAAATCGAAAAAAATTCCCCGATTCTCGAGTATCAAAGGATAAGAAAAGCGTTCGTTTCGTAGCTGTTTAGATCTTTTAGTCTTTGATATGAATTTATTCTTTGAAATCGAATCATTCGCGATCGAATCGTTGAAATTATTTCTCCCGACCGTCGTAGATCTGAAGAATTCGATTTCTGTAGCCGGTGATTTTTCTTCGATTTCGTACCAACCTAAATATTGTATCGGGTTTCGCATTGTTTGCATGTTCGGTTGGCGATCCTGATGAAAATTGATGACGTTACTTCGTTAGTTTTATTCGGCTCGAAGGCATCGCTGAGAGTGTTATATTTGTTCAAAATCGCAGGTGCGTCGAGCGTCTAAAACTTCTGTCGGGTTCACGTATTATTGGAAACAAAATTATTTTCCATATCGTCAGCGATGTCTTCCGATATTCTTGCGCATATTTAAATCATATGAACTACGTAGAGAAAGGTGAAAAACCAGCGCACGCTTCTAGCGGAAATCAGTATCGATAATATAGATATATTACGTTCACATTTTAGTGAAAATCTCCGCGCTCTCCTATTGTAGAAACCTTTCTAATCGATCTCGCTGTATCTCGAAACATTACGATGAAAAAATTATCTTTATCGGTAATATCATTAAGATGGGGAACAGCAACGCCAGCTATCCCACCAGATGGCGTGATGAGTACGCGGTCTTATGTTTTCAAAATTGATTCGCCGAACTAAGACCGAGTAACTACTAGCGACACCTGGTGGATCCTTGCTCGCCGTTTGCGTCATCCTCAATTGCCACAGTTAGCGTTGGCGTTCCCCATTGATAGTATTCCCCACTATTGGTTCCTATGTTCTATTTTACTGAGATGAATTTCTAGGCTATTAATATAGAATTAATCATTTCCTCTTTCTGACAATTGTTTCATAATGTGTCTCACGCGATAATGTATGAATTATATATGATGATTGTATATATTTGTAGCTGCCGCTCTGAGAGGTGCTGCCATACGAGGTCGAATGCCAACTGTTGCCACTAGAGGTGCTTACACGGCGGCTACCGCTGCCGCGTTACGACACCCTTCTCCATTAGCTGCTGCCACAGCCTTGCCATATGCACCGTAAGTACCACCAATATGACTGGTGATAGTCATTGATATAGAAATATCTGAGATCCAGTTCCACGGACCAAAGCAGAGTTAACCCTTGATTTAAAACCAGTTCATTTTTCAGTTAGTCAAATCTTATTTAAGAACTGTTGAACTGGGCCCAAAGCCACAGTTTTGAGTCGAAATGGTTAATTTCGAATCAACAAATATAGAAATGAAGTCCTGCAGCCACGTAATTGACTGGCTGCAATATTAAAAGTTGAAAATTCTTCTGCCGATAGCATTGCTGATACGTTAAATAAATGTTTTCCGGAAAAGATCCTAAAAGGAATCGCGGATAACTTATCTTCGAAGCTTTTATACCCTGAAAGTCTCGGGATTCTGTTGAAAAAATAATCTGCAAGGGTTATTGAATCATAACAGCTACTTACAACAGGGAAATGTACTCCGCTAAGCGTAATTTCACCTGTCACTCATTAGCTATTTATTGTGTATTGTTCAGCGTTGTTTACGCTCTAGTTAGGAACGAGTAGATCTTGAACGCTTTGAGAATCTTCAGTAGAAACTTTCTCGAATATGATGAAGCAAGGCGCTACGTGTCATCAATCTTAAACAATAAACGAACCTGATGTCGTAAGCTGTCGGATTAATTTAGGAAGCTATCGACGCATAGACAACAATTTGTTCTGATTAAGCCCTTCATTATTAATACTCGCGAGGAGATTGAATCCTGCATGATTTATGTCTTCCCTCCGGAGGATCGACCGCGCCGAGGACCAGTTAGGCTCCGGTAGACATCCGTAAATAAACTGTTTCGATTTTAATTAAGTAAAATACTGCGTCGAGTCGGCAGTCGCTAATAGAACAGTACACGCTGACCTGCGAAAAAAACAGGGAATCAGAAATATCTAGGGGAAATCAGGGGAAACTTAGGAAATTTGACGAATTTTGCAAAATAAAACCTGGAAAACTTGAATGATGCTGTTGACGACGCATGCGTTTATCGATGCAGGATTCATGAAATCTAGAAACCTAGAAATTTCTCCATAAGTTGTACAAATTAACATAGAAAACTCAAGGAATTCGCAAGAAAAGTGTCCAAGTGTCCACCCTGAAACGCTTTATTGATATGAATATATTTATATATTTTTCAGGGGTGTTTACCAAGACCCGTTCCTTGCAGCTACGTACACTGACCGCTACCAGGTAAAAGTTCAAGTGCGTTATCAAACAATTTCTATTACATTCTCGATGTTTGTCTCAGATTCGTCACAGTCGTACTCGGTCGTCGTCGTCGTCGTTACGTTTTCTTCGTTCGTATCGATTTGTTTTCAACGATGGAGAATCAAAGATTGATGTTGATTTTGATGTTTTTATTTTGTAGCCGTTCGCAGCGGCCGCCGCTGCAGCTGGAGGTGCGCTCGGAACCGTATCTAGATATGCCATACCTACAGTAGCAGCTGCACCTGCCACTTACGCAGTAGCTGGGTTAGTATAAGTATTATCAAAAATACATATGTATTTTTGGTATTATCAATAATCGTAATTAAAGGAGGTTATATCGGGGGGGGGGGGCACTGACCTGGAAAACCTGGAATACCTGGAATACGAGAAATCTAGACAAATCAGGAAAAACTCGATGAATTTGACAGATTTTACCAAAAGCCTAGAAAACTCAGGGAATTTGCATAATGCTATTGACCAAGCATTTCTTTACCAATACGTGATTCAATGAAAAATGAATAAATTGTTACATTTTAAAACTTAGAAAATTCTCTGATTCACCCAGGGAATTTTGTGTAATCACATGTAGAAAATTAGGAAAACTCATGGGCGGAAAGTGGCCATCCTGTATGTCCAAATATATTTTCACTGTGAGTTTTGAGCCTATCACCCGAGTGTTCTGGACGTAGTAATGCAGCATCGCCATTATGCTGTTTGCCTGACATCCAATAGATGTCGCCACTCTTCATTCAAACATAGATGGCAACATGTTTACAAGTGAAAATCACGTATTTGAAATATGTTAGTTAGGAGTGGTAGTTTAAAAATAAATAATAGGCTTTATTTCGGTTTAGATATTCAAGCTGTCGTAACCGATAAATCATTATAATCAGGTCCGCTTAAAATGCGAAGTTTATCGTTCTCTGGTGCAATATGTCGGGACTCGTAAATACATTTTTATCAGACGGAAATTATTACGCGCTGTATTTATCCATTTCAGTTATCCGGGAAGAGAATACGCTACAGATCCGTATTTAGGACACAGTATTGGCCCAGTGCCTGGATATTCAGTAAGTACTGAACCTCGTTCTACCAACTAAAGCTATATATAGAATGTTTGCTGATGATTGCGATACCCGAAATCAATTGAGACTGAATATGAAAAGTAAAAATTATACCTCGTTTCTCCAATCGGCCGGATCATGTTTTGAACTGCAATAAAATTCGCAATCAGTTCATTTAGAAAATGTTTTGTACAAGCGCCCGGGGCGGGTCAACTTTAAAGCTCAGCTGAAATAAGAAACAAGGTATCAATTTTTACTTGCCTAAAAAATCCCACAATTTAAAGATTCATCAACTGAAATCCGTTTACCTGACTTTTCCGAAGATTTTCCATTTTCTGAGATATATTCAAAATGAAAAAGTCAGGTTTACAGATTATGAAACCCATTTGAAAGATATCTGTAAATTCATCTTAGCATCTTCATCGACTGATCTTTCTTTTGATCGAACTGAAACGTAATTAATTATGCCTAAACGTGTAGTGAGGGTCCGATTGTAATTAGTAGCGCGGTGTGAAAGAGTAATACTTTCACGCGATCTATTACGATATACTTTCATCATCATCACGTGCGGCGTTCGTAACGTTAGATATTATATCATTTCAGCCGACGGTTTATCGAGGTGGTTATCAAAGATTCGCCCCGTACTGATGATTATACCACGCATCGCATGTCATCATCTCCGACAGTATTGGCCAAGTCGAATGACTGCAGCGCATGACAAACATAAAAACTCTTCATTTTACACACATACACACTGACTGACTGACTGACTGGTTCCAAGCCGCCAATAGAAAAAAAAAACAGCCCACCATATTCTCTAATTAGAGAGAGAGCGAAAGAGTCGGGCTTACGAATGTGTGTTGTGATAACGGAGACACTGTCTCTTCGATAAAACAAGTTGAAAAGTGCGACGTCTTTATAGTTTGAAGTCGTCTACGAACACTGCCGGGTTGTAGGACGAGAGACCAGACGCGGCTCGCGATGATTTAGTTGAATTCTGCGACATTTCCGATTCGTGTGTATTTTTATACGGAATATGAAGCCCGGGAACGTAGGTGCATCGTTTCAACGATAACCGGACCGAAGTGTCGGAACCGGTGGTTTTCAGTTAATTCTCATTATAGTTACGATGAACTTTGCGCAACATCGAAACGAATGACGTTCTGCGCTGGGACGCTCTGGTTAGAAAAAGAGCGACCGCATAAAAAATGAGCTCGTCATTGCACAACATTTGCCCTCTCATTTCAATTCTTTAAATGCTCATACTGCGATATACTTTTATTAACCCACCTTTATTTGTGAATTTTGGACGATAAAAAGGAAAATCATCCTCGTGTCCTTTTACCAGTTACTTCGTTCGAAGCCGTGCGTTATTCTTGCCATTATGTTGAAATAAAAGTGTGCAAAAATTGCTTGTCACTTTTATTTGTCATCAAACTTGAAGTGTTGTGCAATTGCGAGCAAAAGACACTAATCTATTTTGTATATTTTCCAATTTATCAGCGTTCTTTTCGGAAATGTTTAGACGGTATTCTGGGTTTTTTGCGAAGGATACTGATGTCAGAATCTCTAGGATTGATCGATATGTGCTCTTAAATTTAGCCGCGAAGGTTTCCGTAAAAGTGTCTTCTAACGAATCTCAGTTGGTGCCTTTTCCGGAGAAATCTCTGTAAAACTGAATCAAAATTTCTCTTTAGAAAATGTGTTAGAAAAACGAGACGACGTTGCGGAAGCAAGTTGACCCTTACAGGCATTATTACTTCTAAATCATATCTCGCTGAACCATGCGCTGTCAACTCGATCCCGAGATCGAATGCAAGCAATATACTACAATCAAAACTTCTAAATATCTGCCTCATTTATGTAGTGTAAATACAAATACATATATATCTAACTAGTCAACAGGTAAATCTGTCTAGATCTTGTAATTCATCACTTCACTGCTGCCGTCTCTTTTTTTTTCATGAATCTGTCTCTGAACTCTTTCTAGTCTAGTCTCGTCTCGCCCTGAAAATTGCTTTACGGGTCAACTTGCCTCTTTATTACGCGAAGTTTGTCGTACGCACCTACCGTAGTAGTTATATCGGTAAAAATCAGGGACTCTCGATGGAGAGTACCGTATAGCAGCCCAAATGAAGAGCTCTTTTTTATATGAACTGATGTCATTTCTATAACAGATTTCGCGAACACGGTGCTTTATGTATGTGAATATACGTTGACATGTGCAATGCGTAAGAAATATCGATTATAATTATCATTATTATTATTATTATAGATATTATTATCACGTATAATTAATTGATTGGTATAGATGGCAGAGAGTACCAGAGAAATTATTATTTTTTTGTTTAACTTTAATTACTGTAATTGGTCTTATTGATTACTCGTGCAATTTTTTAGTCGAATTATCGAAAAATCGGATGAAAGTTTATCATGACAAAATGACGGTAAATCTATTCAACAATCGTTTCATAGTTAGTTATATATCTCCTCGATTATTTGAGAATTTGAGAATGGTAATTGTTAGCTTCATTTTCGTAATGGATGCTTTCATCTTAACTACTGATAAGGTATTGTTTTATTTTTAACTGACATTTAAGATGATATGTGGACACCTTCATGGAACTGATGCGGGATATTTTCATGCCTAAACTGATTGTGCATAACCAAACAATCGGATGAACCAAAACAGCGCGTCGCTAGCTAGGTTGTGATGCCAATTATATATTTGAGAGTTTTCTCGTAATCTGCGTGTACTATGGCGAGTCTTACTGCGGCAAGCTATCTTTTTATGAAAAGTGCTTCCAGCGAAACTTCGTGACCTCAGAATATTATTAATATTGATGAATATTTGGGTAGCATGATGTCTCAACGATGAATAAATATTTAATTAAGATAATTGATAATTAAAAAAAACGGATTTTTTCTAACGCATCTTTCAAATGTTATTTCAATCAGTATTGCAACGGATTGTAGTTTAAATGAAATAATATTATTATTGTATGAATTACGTGTTTCTCTGTAAGTTTAAAAACGTGTGTTGTGTTTAAATAAAATGTAAGCTAATGTGAATGAATGCGTGAAAGAGCATAAAAGTTAATACGTAATATATATAAATATATATAAAGTATATAGTTCTTATTATGTAATATTTGTTCAAAATCACCAGGGTGTATTTCTTACAGGAACTCTCCCGAAGACCATTTGCTTTTCGGAGTCTTGCGAAACTTCCGAAACAATCCTTCGGGTACAATGGCGAATTTCGGAATATTTTCAAGTTTAGTTTGATGTCAGCGAAGAGGGGTTGGTTTTTGATATATACGTGAACATTGAATGCGTTATTTTCCTTGCTGTATGTTGTACGATAAACTTGTGCGTATTTTGAAAACCAATTTGTGCATTTCTAGATATTATAATTATTATTATTATTATTATTATTATGATTGATTATATTCTCTTGTACAGTGTATTAAATCCTTCGTTACTCGACTTGAGATAAACGAGGGAACAAATTTCAATTGTTTATTGCTGTTATATAATTACTACTAAGATATAGTGTGTAGCGTTATAAGTGACCACTTTTATTAATTATTTCCACTAAATGATAGTGAGATTTTCATTCGCAGCCAGTCGTGGTTGTTTTTGCATTTAGATTCTCGAGTCTAAGTTGAATTGAACTCGACGAAAGCGTCAATGTTTTGAAAACGAAATGTTTTCGATCGGATAAGTCGACACTAGCGATGAATACGTCTCCTAAGTTTTTGAAAGAGAATCTTATTTCAAAAAGAACGACTTGCTGGCGATTGAAAACGACATACTTGTTGCGTACTGAAATCTACACGTATATAGTATGAGCTGTATATCACTGTATTTCGAATATCAATTTTTTTCGATGATATTCGAAAAATGAGTTGATGAGAGAGTACATGAGAGCGAGAGAGAATTTTATTCATAACTTCCAGACGACACCGAGACGATTTTTGTAACGAACTTTTCCGTCTCTGCTCTCTTCGGTTCGATTCGATCTGTGCATGTCTGCAATTATTCGTAAGAATGTGTGTAAATAGTTTGCTAACTTATAAATGGAAAAAATGATTAACTATATTGCGGCCTCACACGTATTTTGAACAATCAGTAATGATGAAACTCAGCCCCAGTAGAAATGGTTCTTAATGTAGTGTAAACGTTAACCCTACCCCTATCTGTTGTAAAATTGCTTCAATGTCGCGATTTGAATAATGAATTTTGAAACGATCCTCGAATTCTCAGTATTAGAATCAGAATTTATGTTTGCGCAGTATTTGAATTGACGAGTTATGACTTTTATCATCGGAAAACGACAGTTCTGCAATTTACGACTTCGATATTATAAGATGTGGTGGCAGACTTTTGAAAATCCCCATTTTCGAGCATTCATCGACAGATGTCTTAAGACCTCAGTCGAGATACTTTTCCAGCTGGAGGGATATTCTATCATCGAATCGCACATCATTTCATGTACAGTAAATGCCGGGCATGTTTAAAGACATTTCAAATCCAAATACGCGTGAGTAGCCGAATCTCGGAATACGATGGGAAATAAGGACTCCATAAAACTTGCGAAATTTGTAAATAATCTTTCTCAGCCGTACTAGTTTTTAATAAGGATTCGAATGTAGGAGGTACTTGTTATTTTACATATATAAAAAAAGAAGAAATGTTATTATGTATTTGAGATGAGAAAAAAAGTTATCGAGTATCTTTTATAAATATATGACGAAAAGTGATGTGGGCCTTAATGATGGAAAAAGCATTATAACATTTTAGTAGGTATTGCAGTTCCATGACACACAAAATAAAACCACGTATATGATGTATATTGCCTAATGATTTAATGAAAATTAGTGAAATTACGACGATTGCTATATTAGAACGTGAAATCGATGAGGGTTTGTGGCAATTTTATGTATCATATTTTGACGCTGGAATCTCATTTGACAGCGGAGATGTCCGCAACACCAAACGCTTGTGTTAATTCATATTCATTGGTTAGTTATGATTTTTTGTAGAATTTACAAGTTTTTTTGTACGATTCGTTGATTACCGTAATCGGGTTTGAAAATCTTCTCACTCATACGACTATAGTTCAGTCTTCAATGACCTGTTCTGTAAGCGCTAGTCACCACACTCGATCGACACTGATACTGCCGCTTATCACGGCGCAGCAGATCAAAGAACATTTCTGCCGCTCGTTAAACATTTTTGCTTTTCTTTCATTCTTCCTAGTCTGAACCTAGTCTCTTTATCAAGAGGCGATTAATTCATCTCTTATCGGTAGATTAATTTCGATTATGTTTCCGCGTTATCGTTCGTAAAACATCATATTTTGTACGAAAACCGGTACATTATGATAATAATTCATCGTTCTTTGCTCAATTTCTCATAAGTCAATCATAAAAACATACTGAAAATGATGATGAATAAAGGGTTTCGACATTGAAAACATTTATACGTCTTTGAAACGGTTGTAGTCGTCGAATTGTCTTGTCAAACACTTTATACGAATTCATTTACAGGTTGTTCGAAGAAAAAAAAACATTTTGAGAAGTTCTTTTTTCTCTTTCCTACCGAGAAAAGCTCAGACGTATTCTGTATTACATGATTATTTGTGTGAAGGTTGTATAATAAAATGCGAACTTCGCATCTCACTGTACGTTTATTTTGTAATTGAGGCCTGAATAATTGTAATAACATTATAATATTGTCTTTGGACTGAGGACAATGTCTCTTGGCACCAATATACACTGTATCTTTGTTGCATTGAATGCAATAAAAACTGTTACTTCATGGATATAAGTTATGACTTCATGTTTTATTCTTTGTTTTATATTCTGGATCTAGTTCCGAAATGGCTTTAACATGCATCTCATTTCCAACAAGTCCACAGACAAAACGAAGTCCATGATAAGACTTTAGCGAAAGTAAGCTCTTTCGGTACGGAAAAAGTAAGCTTACAATTCGCCTGCCACAGTTAATGATCAGATCCCAACCGTCTAGTGCTGGCCCTATGTGTAACGTAAGCGGGAAAAACGTGAACTAACGTTTATACTAGCTTGCCATATTGATAGACTGGTTGCCGGTCTCTACCTTCAGTAATAGACTGGTTACCGGTCTCTATCTTCAATCTTCTTAATCAACCGTATGTGAAATATATTCAGTGAATTGTTGTGTTTATGATGATGTGAAAATCACTAAAGTCTGAATAAAGTTTACAATAGTTGAACTCCATGTCAGTGTTTTGTGAGATCAGATATTTGGATCCACCGCAACATCTCTACTTATAACAAGAGAAATCCCACAATAAGTTCAGCCAAAACGAGAAACTTGAATAGAAGAGTTATATATATTTGCGCAACGTTTCGGCTAAAGACTATTAGCCATCATCAGGCGTACTGATGAATATATATAACTCTTCTATTCAAGTTTCTCGTTTTGGCTGAACTTATTGTGGGATTTCTCTTGTTATCTTCTTACACGGATATTGTGTATCTTCTCGTCTCATCTCTACTTATATTCTCGATACAGACAGAATTGGGACAGACTTGGGTAAAACCAGTGATTCAGATCATCTGGATATTCGCAATATTTTCCTCTCCTCATGGACCAAAAATCCATCACGACAAACTCTTTTTTACTGCCATTCTATATTTATTGTCCACTTCTAGTACAAAATCTTATTCAATATCTCAATTCCAATTGCATTGGTCGAGACATCCCTGTACATCCTCTAATCAGCATCGGGACCACTCTGATTCAGTTATCAGAATTACTTTTGTTAAGATATCAACATTTTACCGTACGGTGCTGCCTCTATGCTCATCGTTGGCGGGATTTTTATACACTAACGTTAGTCAACTCTGGCAAGCTAAGGTCACGGAGTATAACTGGACAGCACGTCGATTGCCAGAGTTGACTTTAGTTAGTGTATGAAAATCCCGCTAACGATGAGCATAGCGGCAGCACTGTACGGTCGGGACACCCCTGTAATCCTTTATTCAGCATCAGGACAACTCTGAATCAGTATCAGTAATTACTGGGTTTGAACCCGGGACACTCCTGTACATCCTCTATTCAGCATTAGGACCACTCTGAATCGGCATCAATAATTACTGGGTTCGAACCCGGGATACCCCTGTTCATCCTTTATCCATCAGGACCACTCTCAATCACAGTAATTGATGGGTTTGAACCCGGGACATCCCTGTTCATCCTCTATTCAGCATCAGTACCGCTCTGAATCAGTTATCAGTAATTACTTTTGTTTAGATATCAACATTTTACCGTACGGTGCTGCCTCTATGCTCATCGTTAGCGGAATTTTTATACACTAACGTTAGTCAACTCTGGCAAGCTAAGGTCACGGAGTATAACTGGACAGCACGTCGATTGCCAGAGTTGACTTTAGTTAGTGTATGAAAATCCTGCTAACGATGAGCATAGCGGCAGCACTGTACGGTCGGTACACCCCTGTACATCCTTTATCCATCAGGACAACTCTGAATCACAGCAATTGATGGGTTTGAACCCGAGACACCCCCGTACATCCTCTATTCAGCATCAGGACTACTCTGAATCACAGCAATTGATGGGTTTGAACACGGGATACCCCTGTACATCCTCTATTCAGCATCAGGACCACTCTGAATCGCGGCAATTGATGGGTTTGAACCCGGGATACCCCTGTACATCCTTTATCCATCAGGACAACTCTGAATCACAGCAATTGATGGGTTTGAACCCGAGACACCCCCGTACATTCTCTATTCAGCATCAGGACTACTCTGAATCACAGCAATTGATGGGTTTGAACACGGGATACCCCTGTACATCCTCTATTCAGCATCAGTACCGCTCTGAATCAGTTATCAGTAATTACTTTTGTTTAGATATCAACATTTTACCGTACGGTGCTGCCTCTATGCTCATCGTTGGCGGGATTTTTATACACTAACGTTATATAGTCAACTCTGGCAAGCTAAGGTCACGGAGTATAACTGGACAGCACGTCGATTGCCAGAGTTGACTTTAGTTAGTGTATGAAAATCCTGCTAACGATGAGCATAGCGGCAGCACTGTACGGTCGGTACACCCCTGTTCATCCTTTATCCATCAGGACCACTCTGAATCAGTATCAGTAATTACTGGGTTTGAACCCGAGACACCCCCGTACATCCTCTATTCAGCATCAGGTCCACCCTGAATCACAGCAATTGATGGGTTTGAACCAGAGACACCCCGTACATCCTTTATCCATCAGGACCACTCTGAATCACAGCAATTGATGGCTTTGAACCCGGGATAACCCTGTACATCCTCTATTCAGCATCGTAGGACCACTCTGAATCAGTATCAGTAATTACTGGTTTGAACCCGAGACACCCCTGTACATCCTCTATTCAGCATCAGGACCACTCTGAATCACAGCAATTGATGGGTTTGAACACGGGACACCCCTGTATATCCTCTATTCAGCATCAGGACCACTCTGAATCAGTTATCAGTAATTACTTTTGTTAAGATATCAACGTTTTACCGTACGGTGCTGCTTCTATGCTCATCGTTAGCGGAATTTTTATACACTAACGTTAGTCAACTCTGGCAAGCAAGGGTAACGGAGTATAACTGGACAGCACGTCGATTGCCAGAGTTGACTTTAGTTAGTGTATGAAAATCCTGCTAACGATGAGCATAGCGGCAGCACTGTACGGTCGGTACACCCCTGTACATCCTTTATCCATCAGGACAACTCTGAATCACAGCAATTGATGGGTTTGAACCCGAGACACCCCCGTACATCCTCTATTCAGCATCAGGACTACTCTGAATCACAGCAATTGATGGGTTTGAACACGGGATACCCCTGTACATCCTCTATTCAGCATCAGGACCACTCTGAATCGCGGCAATTGATGGGTTTGAACCCGGGATACCCCTGTACATCCTTTATCCATCAGGACAACTCTGAATCACAGCAATTGATGGGTTTGAACCCGAGACACCCCCGTACATTCTCTATTCAGCATCAGGACTACTCTGAATCACAGCAATTGATGGGTTTGAACCCGGGACATCCCTGTTCATCCTCTATTCAGCATCAGTACCGCTCTGAATCAGTTATCAGTAATTACTTTTGTTTAGATATCAACATTTTACCGTACGGTGCTGCCTCTATGCTCATCGTTAGCGGGATTTTTATACACTAACGTTAGTCAACTCTGGCAAGCTAAGGTCACGGAGTATAACTGGACAGCACGTCGATTGCCAGAGTTGACTTTAGTTAGTGTATGAAAATCCCGCTAACGATGAGCATAGCGGCAGCACTGTACGGTCGGGACACCCCTGTAATCCTTTATTCAGCATCAGGACAACTCTGAATCAGTATCAGTAATTACTGGGTTTGAACCCGGGACACTCCTGTACATCCTCTATTCAGCATTAGGACCACTCTGAATCGGCATCAATAATTACTGGGTTCGAACCCGGGATACCCCTGTTCATCCGTTATCCATCAGGACCACTCTCAATCACAGTAATTGATGGGTTTGAACCCGGGACATCCCTGTTCATCCTCTATTCAGCATCAGTACCGCTCTGAATCAGTTATCAGTAATTACTTTTGTTTAGATATCAACATTTTACCGTACGGTGCTGCCTCTATGCTCATCGTTAGCGGAATTTTTATACACTAACGTTAGTCAACTCTGGCAAGCTAAGGTCACGGAGTATAACTGGACAGCACGTCGATTGCCAGAGTTGACTTTAGTTAGTGTATGAAAATCCCGCTAACGATGAGCATAGCGGCAGCACTGTACGGTCGGTACACCCCTGTACATCCTTTATCCATCAGGACCACTCTGAATCACAGCAATTGATGGGTTTGAACCCGGGATACCCCTGTACATCCACTATTCAGCATCAGGACCACTCTGAATCAGTATCAGTAATTACTGGGTTTGAACCCGAGACACCCCCGTACATCCTCTATTCAGCATCAGGTCCACCCTGAATCACAGCAATTGATGGGTTTGAACCAGAGACACCCCGTACATCCTCTATTCAGCAGCAGGACCACTCTGAATCACAGCAATTGGTGGGTTTGAACACGGGATACCCCTGTACATCCTCTATTCAGCATCAGTACCGCTCTGAATCAGTTATCAGTAATTACTTTTGTTAAGATATCAACGTTTTACCGTACGGTGCTGCCTCTTTGCTCATCGTTAGCGGAATTTTTATACAATAACTGGACAGCACGTCGATTGCCAAAGTTGACTTTAGTTAGTGTATGAAAATCCCGCTAACGATGAGCATAGCGGCAGCACTGTACGGTCGGGACACCCCTGTACATCCTTTATCCATCAGGACCACTCTGAATCACAGCAATTGATGGGTTTGAACCCGAGACACCCCGTACATCCTCTATTCAGCATCAGGACTACTCTGAATCACAGCAATTGATGGGTTTGAACACGGGATACCCCTGTACATCCTCTATTCAGCATCAGGACCACTCTGAATCGCGGCAATTGATGGGTTTGAACCCGGGATACCCCTGTACATCCTTTATCCATCAGGACAACTCTGAATCACAGCAATTGATGGGTTTGAACCCGAGACACCCCCGTACATTCTCTATTCAGCATCAGGACTACTCTGAATCACAGCAATTGATGGGTTTGAACACGGGATACCCCTGTACATCCTCTATTCAGCATCAGTACCGCTCTGAATCAGTTATCAGTAATTACTTTTGTTTAGATATCAACATTTTACCGTACGGTGCTGCCTCTATGCTCATCGTTAGCGGAATTTTTATACACTAACGTTAGTCAACTCTGGCAAGCTAAGGTCACGGAGTATAACTGGACAGCACGTCGATTGCCAGAGTTGACTTTAGTTAGTGTATGAAAATCCTGCTAACGATGAGCATAGCGGCAGCACTGTACGGTCGGTACACCCCTGTACATCCTTTATCCATCAGGACCACTCTGAATCACGGCAATTGATGGGTTTGAACCCGGGATACCCCTGTACATCCACTATTCAGCATCAGGACCACTCTGAATCAGTATCAGTAATTACTGGGTTTGAACTCGAGACACCCCCGTACATCCTCTATTCAGCATCAGGTCCACCCTGAATCGCAGCAATTGATGATGGGTTTGAACACGGGATACCCCTGTACATCCTCTATTCAGCATCAGTACCGCTCTGAATCAGTTATCAGTAATTACTTTTGTTAAGATATCAACATTTTACCGTACGGTGCTGCCTCTATGCTCATCGTTAGCGGAATTTTTATACAATAACTGGACAGCACGTCGATTGCCAAAGTTGACTTTAGTTAGTGTATGAAAATCCCGCTAACGATGAGCATAGCGGCAGCACTGTACGGTCGGGACACCCCTGTACATCCTTTATCCATCAGGACCACTCTGAATCACAGCAGTTGATGGGTTTGAACCCGAGACACCCCCGTACATCCTCTATTCAGAATCAGGACTACTCTGAATCACAGCAATTGATGGGTTTGAACACGGGATACCCCTGTACATCCTCTATTCAGCATCAGGACACTCTGAATCAGTATCAGTTATTACTTTTGTTAAGATATCAATATTTTACCGTACGGTGCTGCCTCTATGCTCATCGTTAGCGGAATTTTTATACACTAACGTTAGTCAACTCTGGCAAGCTAAGGTCACGGAGTACAACTGGGCAGCACGTCGATTGCCAGAGTTGACTTAAGTTAGTGTATGAAAATCCCGCTAACGATGAGCATAGCGGCAGCACTGTACGGTCGGGATACCCCTGTACATCCTTTATTCAGCATCAGGACCACTCTGAACCAGTATCAGTAATTACTGGGTTCGAACCTTAGAGACATCAGGAGGTCATCGGCTACATTTACCGAAAGCATGGAGAAAATAAAAACAATGATTTTTATAAGAGAAAACAAATCTCATGTAATTAATCATGTAATGTTAACACCAAAAGCCACTTTTAAAGGCAAAGTTAACTATTCAGGACTCTGCTTCTGTATATAAAAATCAGACCGATCATCAGTGGAAATATCAAATTAGCGGGTGGTGAAATATATATGCCGTCACAAAATATTGCCGAAGGGCACTTAAATTTTAGACCGTACAAACAATGTATTGGAAATACGGTCTGGATCCGCCCCTAATGACTATAGTGACAATCAAAACGATTGCTAATTTCGTAATTACTCTTCGGCAGCTCAACACTCGTTTCTAAGCGTCAGTGTGTCCGGGTTGAAGTGGTAAGCTGTATTGCCAATATTGGATTATCATGTTTTCCGGACATCCTCGTCTCCGCACAATGTTGGTGGGAATATTGGGTTGAAAAAAGAGGTGGATTGCAAGATAACAAAAAACCACTGACTGGTGAACTAACAAAGTTCAGAGTAGCTAAACAGATAAAGAATTTCAATCACATTTATTCTCATACAGTGTACAACAATTATACAAAATGCCAGGTTTGTGCTCAAGGAATTATAACGTAAGCTCCTCAAACACGTGGACTGTATTTCAAAAACAGTCCAACCATGGACGTATAAAATATAAACTAGAGTTTATACATCCATGGTCCAACCATAGACTCTAAAACAGAAACGCCTATGGCCCACAACCATGGACTCTCGAGTCCATGGCTCCCCGCACTAAAACCAGAGATAAACCTGGCCAAATACTCGAAACTCGGAAAGCGTAAGATTTAATGAATCAATCTGATTTACATTTTTACTCTTTAACATTTGACCCGGCCGGCCACCTATCTACCAAGGTATTACTTTAACATCATGACCAAACTAACCATAACAGACCCAGCAGATAGAAATTAACTGATTACAAATTTCATTGATTTATGAAATGACCTGGCCGATCAGGAAAAACAAGGTATCATTTTTAGCCTTATAATAATGACTTAGATTATTCAATAATAAAATTACTAGCTTTTAACATCACATATCATGCAAGGTATTTCAAGGTTTTCATTCAAATTTCCACTGCAACTGATTCATACAATTTGAATCAATAGGAAAATAACAAAATTACACAAAGAATTGTAAACTTTGATCCATAAAACACCGACAATAGGGACTAGTCTGAATGTCTAAGACTATTAATTTGACATTTCAAGATGTCACCGGGCATAAGTGACACTTGATTATTTCATGAAATATGAAGCATTCTATCATATCAACTATTCAGCAAATGACAATGTAAGAAAGATTTCTGTTTATACAAAAAACTGCAAAACACATCTCCAGCATATAAACATTAAAGCTGGACCTAAAACCACAAATTCATTCAAATAATCGATCTCTAATTTCATTTCATTAACATTATATTTACAAGAAAACTGAAATTTTGCAAACTTTGCTTTGTATTCGAGGAATTATCAATTCTTCGTTAACCAATGGGGGTGAACTGTATTTGAAAAAAAAACAGTTCAACATAAAAGCATTAAAATCAGAGATAAAACCTAAAGATTAACTCTGGAAAGCTTGAGATTAGCTAATCAATCTTTATTTTCATTTTCATTAAAATTATTTTCAAAGATAACTAGAGTTTTACAAGATAACTAGAGTTTTTCTAACTTTGCCTGAGATTTTCAAACATTATCAGTTCGCTCATTTAATACAACGTTATCTCAGGGAAAACATGACAATAATTTTACTATCGATAACTAATCACGTTTATAGCTGTTTAACATTCTTTCTAAAAAAGAGTAAAATGTATCTCCCAGATATTATCCCTAAAACAATTAACAGTTACAGCAGTGATAGGGTGTGATATATAGGTAAATGGACGCATGACCTTCCATCAGTTATTTGAAGCATTCTATTGAAACAGATATTTTTTAGTGTGTTTGATTTAGTTAAGGTTTATGGTTATTTGTTTTGTTTATTACTGAGCCGATAGAACGCTTAAAACAACAACAGAAAAGATCTCAAAAGGTTGGGAAACACGGAGAAGGTTGTTCTATGAAAGAAGAACCTTTAATAATTAGATTAAGTTGATTAGAAAAAATGCCTGATGATGAAGGCCCCATCTATATAGAGTACTTACTGATTGTTTGTTGGTTTTGTTTATTTTTATTACTTATAATTTAATTTGTTTTTTTGTTATGTATTTTTTTATCAATTGTTTTTTTAATGTATTTTTCTTAATTATGTTCTATGTATTTTGTACTATTTATTACAATCTACATCATCAGGAATTTTTTATTTGTGAAATTATGGGCTTACTTAAAAAAAGTGCTACAAATTCACTGCTGCACCTAAATAATAGTTTATTATAAAACACCCCGATTAGTATGAAAGCCACTCAACCTTATGATATGGATGACAATGAAAGAAGTTAAAACCGCTATAAACAAAATTAAAAAGATCAAAATCAAGTTCAGGAGTTCAAACTAATAACGTTCCAACAACCTTTTATTGCGTTTTAAAGTTGCAACTGTTTAACTGACTACGCTCTCCCTTTTGAACATTTAGGCTATGCAAATCATTTTCACTCAATAAAATATAAAATGAATCACTATTTCTAATATTAATAATCGAATAAAGACTAAGAGAGTAATTCATTCTATGAACTATATGATTATTACAAATTAAGCAAAGCTACGTTTAACTAAAGTATGAAGCTTATCTGAACTATCCTGTCGATATTATATCCCAATTTACGTGTATTTCAACCGACCTACGAGTCAAACTGAGACGCTGAACGCGATCAATACCACAAATTAATGGAGCGTAAATTTTATGAGACTCCAAGAAGGAACTTTAAGGACTTAAATGACTCATCTGTTTAACAAATCTAAACAGTTTGCCTAATCAATATAAAGAATCAGGAGGATGCCATTTTATTGAAATATTCAAATATGAATAGTTCCTTCTCAGGCCCAGAGCCCAAATTACCTAATTTTCATTAATCAACATTTCAACTACTAAGCAACTATTTCTTTAGTTTATTCCGCCCCTTCAAATAGACAGTGAATTTTTGTAAACTCATGTTACACATCAGACTGATTTGTAGAAAGGTAATATGTAAAATAAATCAATACTTCACATATTCTACTGTTGTTGCTGCTCCTGAATAAGTGTTTATAAGACACGCATTGTCTGTGCTGCTCCTGAATAAGTGTTTATAAGATACGCATTGTCTGTGCTGCTCCTGAATAAGTGTTTATAAGACACGCATTGTCTATGCTGCTCCTGAATAAGTGTTTATAAGATACGCATTGTCTGTGCTGCTCCTGAATAAGTGTTTATAAGACACGCATTGTCTGTGCTGCTCCTAATTAAGTGTTTATAAGACACGCATTGTCTGTGCTGCTCCTGAATAAGTGTTTATAAGATACGCATCGTCTGTGCTGCTCCTGAATAATTGTAATAAGACACTCAATGTCTCTGCTCCACCAATTGTAGAAGAAATCCATCATTGAGCGATAAACCGATGCTGGCTGAATTTCTCATCTGGACTTCAGCAGTTAAATCCAAGTTGGATTCATTCTGCTGACTGTTCTAATCAGTAGATTCTAGATGGTTAGTTGATCTTAGTTGGGCTTTTTCTAGATGTGATTCAGCTGAAAAGAGTTAAAGAAAATATCTTGTATTCACACAATATTTCATATAACAATAATAATAATATTTTCCATGTGAATCAACTTACCTTTTTTCAAGATTGCTGAGTATCGGCTAGGATTGTCTTAGTTGGTTCATGAGTTAAATTCGTTGGTAGTTGATGAGTTCAATTCAAGTTGTACCTTCTATGATCGCTGTGTTCATTATCGGCGAGGATCTCCTAAGTTGGTTGGTTCTTGAGTTTCATTCGTATCGGCCCCTTCTGTGCGCTGTTCTCTAATCGGCAGATTTCTGACGATTTGTCGACCTCAAGCTCTCGTTTGAGTTGGTGTCCCTTTCAAACCCACCACACCTGCCGCGAGCGAAACAGGCGTTTTTTATAAATCGGAAATCGAAGTACAGATATAGTTGTGTGATCGGCGGTCGAGTTTACAGAATTTTTTTCTTTAAATCCAAGCACATAATTGGAAATTTCTCTGCCTATTCTAGTATCGAAATATATTTGAATATCTTTATTACAAGGTTAATTTTTTTTCTGCCTATTTCAAAAATTCGAGATTTTGGATATCTATATTACAAGGTTTACTTTTTTTTCTGCCTTTCTTAATACATCTGGATTTTGGATATCTATATTACAAGGTTAATTTTTTTATGCCTATTTTAATAAATCTAGATTTTGGATATCTATATTACAAGGTATATTTTTTTCTGCCTATTTCAAAACATCTAGATTTTGGATATCTATATTACAAGGTTAACTTTTTTTCTGCCTATATGAATACATCTAGATTTTGGATATCTATACAAGGTTAACTTTTTTTCTGCCTATTTCAACTCATCGAGATTTAGACATAAGAAACTTTGAATCATTCCCACACCTTGATAAATCCAGAATTCAGCAAAGTCTTTTTAAAGATTCAATAAATCCTTCGCACAAGAGCCAGAGTTACACTTCCTGTATTCTTTCGATATCAACCAATATAAATTATACAATTGTCTAATCAACCCCTATGGTTTGGATTTGAGCACTTTTGAGATGAAGATACTGAATTAATCTTCATCGTAGATACCTAATCAGTCAACTTATGTCCTCTATGATTTAAATTATCTCGGAAAATATTTTATGCAGGGCTTGAAATTTCTACATGAGAAGAATTTTAGATCCGGTACAAATTCGGATTGATCACTATTTCAAACTGCTAATTTTGCATCAGAGCTTTCGATATCTAGTTTGACGAACCCAGAATTCCCCAAAACCTAACTGATTCAACAGATCCCACACACATGTGGCCCAGTTAGACGCAGACGACATTGCACGATACAGTCATCTCATCCACTGCGCTATATATTCATTATATTAAATTGATTTAATTAATCTTCTAGAAATCTAAAGCAATCCGTTAATTAGTAATCATACTAGCTTCATTTTAATTGTCAGTTGAATTCATCACTATTTGAATTCATCAGAACTTAAGATAAAAGCATATTTGGTCTTTTTTCATGTAACTAGTCCGAAAGTTTACAAGGTTGAATAATTTTATCTATTTTTTTCTGCCTAATTTAATACATCGAGATTTTGGAAATAACTATATTTTACAATATTTGGTCTTTTTTCATGTAACTAGTCCGAAAGTTTACAAGGTTGAATAATTTTATCTATTTTTTTTCTGCCTAATTTAATACATCGAGATTTTGGAAATAACTATATTTTACAATATTTGGTCTTTTTTTCATGTAACTAGTCCGAAAGTTTACAAGGTTGAATAATTTTATCTATTTTTTTTCTGCCTAATTAAATACATCGAGATTTTGGAAATAACTATATTTTACAATATTTGGTCTTTTCTTCATGTAACTAGTCCGAAAGTTTACAAGGTGGGAAAATTTTATCTATTTTTTCTGCCTAATTTAAAACATCGAGATTTTGGAAATAACTATATTTTACAATATTTGGTCTTTTTTTCATGTTACTAGTCCGAAAGTTTACAAGGTGGGAGAATTTTGTCTAACTTTAATTTTTTTGTCATTTTCACCGTTTAAATTTGTCTAATTTTTATCTCGAGTATGTCCGAAATCGAAGTACATAATTGGGAAATTCGATTCCAGTTCATTCAAACTATCTTCCAATCAGTCTGAAACGGCAAGCTGAAGAAAAGAGCAGAACCTTTTGAGCAGAAAATCCTTTCGAATATATCATATAACTGATTATAATTATCATGTCAATTCATATATAAGATCAGCAATGTGGATCGATACGTAGATTTTAATAATAGTCTTAAATGATATTTATGAAATTCAACTCATATAGTAATTCATCTATATTCTAAATATCTAAGCAATGGTTGATTATTATAGTTTAACAAAAATTCAACTAAAGCATCTATAGTCATCTCTAGGAATACCAAAGTTACAACAAATTTAGTAATGCATAATCAATCTTATCAAATAGTTTTTGAACTGTTTTCTCTTCTATCTTCTTGAAATTCTTGATGTGTCTTTTATTGAAACCCAGGCCCATCATACAGTGCAAACCTGCTAGTAATATTGGCCTATATATATTTCGATTGTCAGCTAAACCATGTTCGTATTATCAAATTTACTTCATCGTCAGTTAATAAACTTAAGAGATGTTTTCTACCCTTAAACTTAGAGATGTTTTCTAGTTTTTGATCTTACATGAAAAATTGATTGTGGAATCTTAATTATGGATATCTAAGTCATTTGTTAATGAGCAATTTGTCCTAGCTATATATATGATAATTTTCAGTTAATCAATAATCATAGCGCAAAACAAGGCACAGAGTATGGCTCTGGGGAATGATTTGAATCAATTAAAGCTTTGTTTCATTCTAGATTTGTCAAAGTGCTGGGACGTAATCATAGTTTCTAAAAGATCCACAGTCCATAGTTTTCCCCATATTACACCAGATCTCGATAGAGCCCTAGACACTATTTTATACATCTTTCTGCGGAGAAATTCATTAACGGGTAAAGCAGTACATTATATATACTGTAAAGTGCCTGAATGTTTATAAATGTATCAATATACTATTTGTAAAAAAATCTATTAACCGACGAAAAAGTTTTATTGATATATATCTTTACAAGTAAAGCCAGCCTAAATGTATACGGGGCCCTAAAATATCTACACCAGAAAAATTTCTCATCAAACATCATAAGATATTGAATGATTGCTAATATCTAAGCGATTGGTTGATTAGTAAATTGTCCTATCTCTATATCTTGATTGTCAGTTAAACAATAGTCATATGAGGCCTGAAATATCTACGGTACATTCGAAAAATTTCAAATGTCACATAAGATAATGAATTTATCTTAATTGTATATATATATATATATATATATATATATAGTGGCCTTTATTTTAAGGGACCTCACTCATTGATTTCGTCTAATAGTGTAAATATTTAAGCAATCATTGCCCTAGTTATATTTCATTTTACTATCAACAATATACCAGCCACAGAGCCTCAATAAAGTAGTGCGGAGATGCCGAGCTTGACCAGCGTCTCTATCCTTTCCAGTGCCTATGCATTTTGCTCCAGGTATGAAAAATCAACTTAGCTTTATGTCCCGGATTGTATGCATTCCTGTTGCTTATGCAGAATGAGGTCAAGACTGCCAGGTTCGGTTGCGGCAGGTCTTTCGGTGGTTGGTTTATTCAAGGTGGAGTATTTTGTGGTCACTTCTGGTGGGTAGATTTTAGGTTGATATCAAGCTGGGCCTTTCCAGATTACGTTTAGCTGAAATGAGCAAAAGAATGATATTCTGTAGTTACACAATCCTTTCTGTATCATCCATCGTAATTTACATGTGTATCAACTTAACGTTCAATATTGCTGAGATCTGTGTTCTTTTTTCGCCATCTTCTGTAGTCGCCTTCAGCATCTTCTTCTTCATCTTGGGAGTCCTGAAATGAAAAAAAGAGAAGAGCGATGAAAACCTGGTACGGAACAAAACTAATGTTCGAAAGCTTTTCAGCTCTCCGTCGCCGGTCACATGCCCAGAACACCAGACAATGAGCCAGCCAGGAATATACTGCCCTCTACACGCCCTCACACAGAACGCGAAAACCAGGATGACGACGCCTCACATTCCCCATCTAACTGCAGGATGTACTGGGCGACGTCAGTAACTGACACATCTGTAAAATTGCACGAAACACAAATAGTGCAGTACAACCAGCTTGACCGGGTGAGATTCAGGATCTCAACTAGCACCCAAAAGCGTGACAAGAGACTTCATCCACTGACCGAGGTTGTCACAAGGACACAATGAAACTAGCACTCACGAGCCGACGAGAGACTTCATCCACTGACCGGGGTTGTCACAAGGACACAATGAAAACTAGCACTCAAACTAGAAATCAAAGAGCGTGACAGTAGAATCATCCCTCAGCCGACTCAGAATACCAGAAACAAAGAGCGTGACAGTAGAATCATCCCTCATCCGGGCGGTCACAAGGACCAATGAATGCTAGTAGCGTGACAATCCAGTATAACAACTCCATTTGTATCCCGCGCAATCCCACAGATATGCCCGTCATTGACATCACTCAGCACACTTTGTAGATAGGTGGGGGCAGTGAGGCCTCGCCATCCTAGTTTTCGTGTTCCGTATGAGGGCGTGTAGAGGGCAGAATTTCCTGACCGACTCTTTGTCTGACATCCTCGACACATGACCGGCGAAGGAGAGCTGACGCTTTCGGACATTAGTTTTGTTCCAGCAAACGTTGAAATTCGACAGAGAAATCGGCCCTGAAAAACAAAACGGGTTAATTGCTGAAAAATAGAACGGATTAATTAACACGGAACAGTACAGGACAGCACAGAGACAAACAGTAACACATAAAACATAAAGACGTCGTTCCTCAGGAAGCAGGAACAGGAGCAGGAGCGGGAGCGCAGCGAAAATCGCCAGGAGGAGAATCCACGGTAGCATGTTCACAGTGTGAGTAAGCTGAGGTGAATGGTCTATGCTTGTGTACACCGTGGTCAGCCGGTGACGTATTCAATAGCGTGTGTCAGAATGATATCAACAACTCTGAAAACCCGCAATTGTGTCTCTATTGTTGAATGGATTTACATTATGAGGTTCCACCGCCGGGTTGAATACGCGCCAGTAGTCAGCTGAACAATATAGTGGAGGAACTTTAATAAGGCCATGAAATAAATTACTTGATTCCCAACAGCTACTTCCGAATTTATAAGCATCCGCCTGTTTTTTTTCTTAAATTCTAGAATAATTTATAAATTATACCGACCGATAGCACTTCCAGTTAAAGATTCACACCAACACAGGTCTTCCTATCATAGAAACCGCGTAAACATTTACTAATGAAATTAGTTAATTAGTCACGGACAGTTCATGCACCCCGAGATAACTACCTCACATGCACGAGGAAAGCGGTCTATTTGAGTCATTGGGGGAAAACCCACTAATACCATGTATTCACGATTATTCATCATTCATACTGTTATCACAGAATCCCGTCAATAGACAGATTTTCATTAAAAAAAACTCCTCGATTCAGTTGAGGGGAGATATATGAGGCATTTTTAATTACTTGGAGCACCGATCCTCTGAAATTCTGCCAAAAACTTCATGCTTACCACTCATAATTTAAAAAAAAATAATATTGTATGTATATATTAGACATTGTATTACTTCTCTCTCTCCTTTTATTGTTTTTCTTTTATTGCACATCCTTTTTGTTTTTTGTCTGTTTGTTGTTATTGTTGTTTTTCTTCATTCACAATCTTATACTTTGGATTTATGATGAATAAATTGAAATTTAAATTGAACGTCCGATTTTGAAACATATTTTTCGTTTTTAACGGTTAACGGGTTGACGTATCTCGTGATATCGAATGTTTTTGTCCATTTCAACATTTATAGCTACTCAACAAAGCTTTCCATATTTGCATAAGATCACGTGGTTTGTATCTAGTAGCAGTAATTTTGGTGCCGTTGACGATCTCACATTTTGTCGCCCTGGTGCCGCCAATGTTTGTAAATCCCTTATTGAAAACTAATTGAATTTTAGCAATCTTAGCACAAACGCCAGTAATGTACGCGTCTTCGATGTTAAATATGGCCACGTGGAGGGATACGTCATACAAAATACTAGCGACCTCTAGTGACATAACGTAAGCGTTTCCGGACACGTACCGGGGGTACTTAGAAAACGGAAAGCTCGACTTTGGAACGGCCCATTTTCCAATTCTCATCACGGGTCCCCCGGATAGAATATGACCCACTATCGAATTATTCAACTGTTTTTCCTTCGTTTCTAAGTACTTCACGAGGTCGTGAATATTGACAAACATATCGTCATCGCATTTCATCAGAAATCGAGCACCCGAACAGTTCCGAGCCAATTTCAACGCCATTATTGACTTCAATGTTAGATTCACGTAACTATCATAAAAATCCTCTTGAATTAAGTCGTTATATTGAGCACTTTCCGAACGAAGTTGAGTTTCGTATTCTTTATCATCGGTGATTCCCAGTAGAAAAAACAAACTTACGGTTTTGCTAATAGTTCTATTGTTTGGCCACCGATTCGGTTGACCCGTAGCTACACTGCCCCAGGTTTTGCGTATGGAATCCCTGACATCTCTTGCCGCAGGCCGTGAAAAAACGAATATCAGTAAATAAGGAGGATTATTCGAATTACAAATCGGCGTCTGAATGCGATAGTTGAAGTCATGAGGATTAACAATCGCTGCATTCAGTTTGTAGTATTCCTTTTCGGTCATATTTTCGACGGAAAATATGTTGGGCTGCTGTTTCGTAATTACCGAAGGAACTGTCGACATAGGCCGCTCATTCTCCGTCGTTGTCTCGTTTGAAGATGCTGATTTTTCCGTCGTCAATATGTCGCTGGTTGCTTCGTCACGGTTTTTAGAGATGAATTTCCTGCTTAGTTTCGAAGGTGAACATTGCCGCATAAAGTAGATGTCCATTACGATACAGAACAACAATATTCCCACCAGTAAATGATGATATTTAAACATATTCAAATTACCAGTACCGAAACTAACAATCCTTTGAGTTAATACAACGTGTTCGTTTGAACCCGTTCTGTCCATCGAGGTCGGAGTTTTAAAAGCGTAAATGTTATTTCAAAATCGTTCACCAATCTGTGTTGACAGAGCTGCAAGCTTTAATTTGATGTTTGAATATAATCAAGGATTTGCGAATGGTGACAGCCAGAAGCGGTCACACAGATGGCTAGAAATCGATCTGAAAACAGGGGGTGTCTAATGTAACGAGTTACTCTGTCCGTTAGTTATCCGTCAAAACCAGATTCTATATACAATAGACTGTATACTCGTATAATATCCATTATTCACGGTATATTTTCCTATCACAAGACAGCGCTATAAGGCTTCAAATGGCATTTTACTTTACTGCGTCTTCAGCACAAAATCCAGAAATATCCTTATTCATATATTCCGCCTTATTTTCTCCTATTTATTTGTTCCTGTCACGATACGAAATATCCCTCGATTTGGAAGAACCCATTTCGCATCTTTCGATTCTTGCACCGCCATTCTCCAACTTCCATAAAGCTCCCCAAATTGCATCTTTGACGATTGACAACTACTCATTTTCATATCAACAGCGATTGTAACAACAAGCAACTGGCATGGCCGTCCATGATTCCGTAAATCATGCCCTTCGCTTCGAGTCAACTTCTTTTTTAAGGCGAGGAATCATTCGACGCGATACCTGAACTGATTTTTCACACAACACGTCGACATTAAGACACGAACAACCACGTGGCACATTACGACTGAAGCCCGCGAGTAAACAACGATAGATAATAAACGAGAAGAGAAAAAAATCATGTATTCATTTCAATGAAATTAAACGCGTTACAAAAAAGTCGATACAATTCTTTACGGCATATCGCGCAACCAGACCTGGAAGAACGAAAGACGCATAGAAACAATCATCGTCGACACCTCGAAAAAAAACCGTTAGTAATTCTAACGATGCGGTCATAGAAATTAATTTTCGCTATGATGTTCCACAAAGACAAATATTATAGGCGCACTACTGCTAGAATGCACCAATTGTCTTTGTTGACGAAATAGAATAGGGACACTCAAAAATTTAATGGACTAGAACAAGTCCACAAGCCCCCTGGGTCCGCCACCGGGCTTTTCAGACTTGATGCTAAAACAGTACATATGTATAAATTGGTTCGCTGACCTTAACAATGTTGATTTAAAACATCTAAAGCAGCGATCAGAAATTCGTTCGCTTATAGAATTTACGAATTCATGACAATGAATATTGGATGGTCACACCCTGTCCGCAAGTGATAAGCAACATTTAACTGATAGAGATGAACCCAGTATTACAGGTAAGGAATTCAGATAGATTCCATGTTCATCCTCTTTTCGGCATGTAGAAACTCAGAATCGGTAACAATAACAATTAGATTCGAACCTAGGGTAGCCCTGGACCCAGTTCTAGTAACGGTTAAGTTTGGTTAAGTTCGAATTGTTGAACACAATGGAAAAATGAAGTAAACAATTGCAATAATACCAAACATTTGAGGTTAACTTTTTCATGAAACTGGACCCTTTATTCTATTCTATCGCGATGTACTCAAAAGATCTATTCTGATTTTAGTTCGGTGAAAATCCGACAGATGACGACATTCCCGAAAAATAAAGTAAACTGTCTTTAAAATTCATCAATATTTGGCGGCGTATCCTTCGAAAACAAGCCGGATTCGATGACAAGGGCCGCACCATACAGATAAATCAAAAATACAAACAGATCCATTAGTACACAGAGGTTAAGTGATAGGGTTAGGGTGAAAGCAAATATTAAAGGTTAAATAATGCTGGATTCGATAATCTATTTGATTCGCGATCGAGGTTACTTTCTGAAATTTAACCGATGTACATATACTAACAATTAAACCTGGATTGACTTTTCAATTCATGTTTCATCCGTTTTTCAAACTTACCATGATACAACAACAATCGATCTTTCTGTGCATGTTGGCTCAATTTAATACGCATAACTTCCAATTCTTAAGAAATCCTGAGTTGTTTCTCAGAAAATCCTGTGAGTTGGGGCTTCAAATAGTCCTACTCTACTGAAACCAGTTGGTTTGTTTGTGTTTCATCACACGGGGGTGTTTTCTCTTCATGTATAAATGATATCAAATGGATCTATGAACAATCGAATACTATACATTTTTTAGAACGTGGTTCTACTGTAGACGTAGTAGTCGTCCACGGTTTGAGCAGCTAATACGGATTGTGAACCTCAATTCATATAGTCTATACGGGTAATAGTTAAATCGTATCAATTACGAGTTATCTGTTATCCGTATATCACTTAATCCGTACTTAAAAAGCTCAGTAACCTGGTAACTAGTGATACGGATTAACCGAACTTGACTGAAGCACTGCAACTACTCAACTTGCAATTTAATTTTTCTATAGAATTAGTTTCCAAAGATTGAATTTGTATCAGGGTTCATTGAATTTAATAATCAATACACTCATGAAACAGTGGCTTACATTTGCCTCAACTACAGGACCAATAAATTTCTCCCTCAGCCAGGGTCAGCCATGTACCGTACTAGCGCATGTACATCGAAGCCAGTCAGTCATCAGTTGCCTCCCGACTCAAACTTTTAATTGCGTAGTACATAAGTCCACGAAGTCAAGATAACGATATAACTAATCCAAAACGTCACACGAGCGAAAAAACACGGAACAAAATCCAAGATAATGAGCAGCAATCACACGCACGTGTATCCGACCAGCAGGAACATGGCGTACCGGAGTAGCAGGAGTGAGTGACGTCATCTCATGGAATACCGAGTGAAGTGAAAGTCTTGTCTAACCTCTCAAAAGCATAAAACCCCAATTAAAAGCCAAACAAAATATATAAAATTTACAGTACATTTATTTACGATATTAAGAGCAGATGGAATCGCTTACAATAATAAAGAGTGATTAAAACAAAGTTTACCGAAAATTTTACCAGCACAATTCACCCTGTTACTTCTTTACAAACTTAATAATATTATTCCGTTTTCTTTTTTAAGTTATCAGTACAAAATTACAAACAATTCTTTCAAGACAGATTCCGAATATTAGTTGTAAGCCGACGACGTCGTTGTATTTCTTATCAATAGTAGCTTTCGGCTCGATTTCGACGCATAGTTCTAGCTTTAAAATAACCCTTATAACACACACGTACATACAACACGCAGCAAGGGATTCAAGTCTCTACTACATAGTCTTATTACTGAATAATGGCCCCTAGATACATCTCGATAATAAAATGCAGGCAGTGACAGAGGGGGGATCCGAGATCTGAACAGCGAAACTAACAGCGCAGTTTTTTTTTCCCTAGATTTAACACTTAACAATAGTTTATCTTTCACTCACTGGGGATCGTTACGATTTCGTGTTCAAGCAATTTCTGTACGGAATTTACAAGAAAAAGTTTTCGACCAAACACCACGTATTTATCAAACAATGCTGCGGCCACTCGAATATAGTTTTTTTTGGTTGTTTTTTTTTTCTAAGCAGGCACAACTCGCGCCCGTTTCTGTAATCCAAATAGATCTCTATTCTTCCAAAATACCTAGTAATAAGATCGTATTGTTTATTTGGCTTTAAATGGAGCACAGACGCCGAAGTTGATAAGTTAGTTTTTCAAATGACAGCCGTTTTTCGCCGACTGAAACCGTCTGTGCGTTCGTTACCACCCCGAGTAACTTTGTGATCCGTTCATCTGATATGGCTTTTTATACGCGGAATTTCCGTACGAATTGCCGTTGGAATATTTAGGGTTGCCGCCGTTCATCGGGCGACTTTTAAAGCTGAAAATAGAGAATAATAGCGTCAGAACATGTGACCGATGATTCTCAGTAAGCGACCACAGCAATAGTTGATAAAAACACCGACAGACGAGCCCATCAACGATACATTCAACATCGGATTGGACCAGTCGGCGGTTTAAATAATAGAGGATTTATGTCACTGCCGATTATAATATTACATGAAAAATATAATACACGAAGTGTCTTATCGTCATTAACCCGAATGGGAAAAGTAAAACTGTACAATAATAATAACGAAACATCATATATTTACAAATGAGTGACGAGCGCGTTGATGAAGAACTATATGTTAGCTCCGGGGGGCGGGGGCGGTGGATTACTCAAATTAGACGTTTGCTGCTGCATCCACTGACTGTACATCATCGACATGTTCGCGTACTGGTCAGTTTTAGAGGACGCAGCCGCCTTGGGAGCACTCGTCGACCCGGCCGTTTGACCCCAACCGTAGCCGCCGCCGCCGCTGCTACCGGCGGTCGACTTGACTTGCGATTGACCGTTAACGGCTGAAGAGCCGGGATTATAATTCATCAAACTGGGCATACGCCCGCTCGACGACGCCGACCCGCCGCCGTAAGAACCGCTTGAGCTCCCGCCGTACGCGTTCGAACCGCCAGTTTTGGCGCCGCCGTACGAACTGCGAGAGGAATCGCGATGATAACCGCTGGAAGAACTAGCGCCGTAAGAATTACTACGAGATGACCCGGACCCTCCTGCTCTAAAACCACTCCCCCCACGACTGCTACTCGAGTTGTAACGTCCCCGACTAGAAGAATCTCCATACCCTCCTCCTCCTCCTCTCTTGTCGCCGTAGCCTCCAGATTTGTTGCCCCATCGTCCTCGTCCTGAAACAGAAAATCAAAATTTCTCAATAATTATTTGAGTATATGATGAGGAGGTTATCACACACAGTCAGGGTTCATTATGGCACTGCAGGTCGGAATTCACTGCCACTACTGAGCAGAAACTGTCAAAATAAATTGTTCAACAGCAATGGAGAGTGCGAGTGGGGCCCTTAAAGTAAACTAATGATAATTTTGAAATAAAAGATTGGTTTTTAATAGCATCCACAACATTCTGAACGATCAATTTAATGAATAACATTTTCTCGACTGGCACTCGGCTCTCTTTTCTATGGTCTGAAACAATTTTTTTAATTCAGTGCTTTCAATGCGCTGAATGAACCCCAACCAATCTTAATCAGATCAGAGTTGCGAATAATTACAGCATTCACTGCTTCGTTATCGACAAACGCACCTTTTCCGTATGATGAATTTGATTGCGCGAGTTGAACCAGTCTAGGATTGACTTCTTGTTTCGCTTCTTCTAGAACCTGCACGAGGTCGCCGGCTTGTTTGATGTTACCCATAGTGAAGAAGGTGTACGCCGTACCCGTGTTATTACTGCGACCCGTTCGTCCGATTCGGTGAACGTAATCCTCCGAACTGTTCGGATAGTCGAAGTTGATCACGAATTTGATGTCTTCCACATCTAGATTAGGTTTGCGAATGAATGCAAACGACGTTTAAAAAAAAGAAAGGGCGAAAAACAAACGTTAGTCGAGGTCGGTTCGGTTTCGTTCGTCGCTGTAATAAGGAATTACGTTAATAGTAATAAATTCATACCATGACAGAGAAGTTGATATTCATTATATGTTACCATCGGACAATTAAGAGTGCACACTCCCCCCAAACAAAATAATATGCTTTCACATCAAGGCCGAGACGTACAGGCTTTACCGTGGGTGACGAATCCCACCTTATTCTCACGATCACTGAAACCCCAGGGTAAGAGCCCGATTGAGCCCCGATGGTAAAAGCACGAAAACCTTCTTTTTTTTCTCAAACAGATATATCATACAAATTGTCTGAGCCTGTAAGACATCGAATACGAATTCACCGCGCGCGGGATCGAGAATCGAACCCTGGCGCGAGCTCAATAATTAATGACTAGCGTATAATAAAGGAGCATGCACCTTCAAGGGTTACGTCTTAGCTATCATCACAAAGTCATCAACAAATCGTTTCTTGCGTCGAGAAAAGAAGAGAGAAACATCGGCAAAATACGTACGTACGTGACTTTATAATATCGCAATAGTAAGACATGTTTAAAAAACACGATGAAAGTCCTAATGGTAACAACAATTTCTCAATCAGAGCAGGTCAGTCCTGACATGACACAAGTTTGCATCTTGACGAGGGAGGATCCATTGTGCGAGATCGTAACGGCATTTTAAATCGTTTTAAAACCTACTCTGCTCTGTAACTGGCGTATTTTGTTTTGTGTTCGTTTACAATATAATGTACACAGATAGGAATGATTTTTCGTAGTTGGGGCAACAGGCAAATACAACGTGCTTTCCCTTTTAACGACTAATAACTATATATTTCGTACCCGTAACCACTTAATCACCGAAGGCCTATTACCTCGTTTAAAGGAAATATAAGTAAATTCAAAAAAGCAAATTTCAGGTAATGATTTGGAACATGGTTCCAAATCTAGATCTAAATGATATAATTTCGGTGATTGATTTTTAAGGCGTCTGGAACTATGTTCCAAATCCGAATAAGAAACCAGAAAGGAATTTCATACTTCCACATTTCAAGTATTCCTGTAGTAGCCTAAATTTGTTTTCCATCGCGAAAATGATCGCACGGAAAGCCTGAATAGAGATTACTAATGTGCAGGAGTGAAAAATGAAATGTGGTAGCACGAAACTCCTGCACAACAGTGAAAACAAATTCAGGCAGAGCACATAACTAATGAAACACGGTTAACTACGAGGTTCACTCGGTTAACTATAAATCATTACATCTCTTCACGAAAGACCAAATAATTTTGACACGATTAAAATTTCAGGGAATTAGAAGTTTTCCTAGACAACTATAGAGATCAATTTCTACATCCAAATATATCATCTTTTTTAATAATGCTTGTGCCTGCATACCCCCGTAACGCCACTTCATCCCATCATGTTTACCTGTGTACTAGTGCTAGATACATATATTATTTGGAAACACTTCCGCTTGGATTTTTTTTTGTTTTCCACGGAAGGGTCCGGTGTTTACAACAGAGCAGTCCTGTACGCGTTTTAATGCCTCCCCCTACCTCCATGCTAAGTTAAGTCATGCCTCTCGGACGAGTCCTGCTTCCAAACAACTCTGTCAAAAACAAACTAGAAACATGTTATATCAGTTTATCATCGGTGCAACAAAAAATATCAGACATCATAATCACAGAAATAAAAACCTTCGCATCATTTTCAATAATAACATCGCTTTTTCAGTTATTTTCATTTCTGGACACTGCGAAGAATGGTTTGATGATCGCTACTCACAGTTTTAGTGCGTTATGTGTGTAGACATTAAATACCGGTATTGATGATTACTTACCTAATCCACGGGAGGCAACATCCGTCGCGATACAAATAGGCACTCGGCTTGTACGGAATTCTGTAAATTGCAAATCATAAAACACAATTCATTATACAGGGTTCAGAATTTGACATTAAGAAATCAATAATATTGGAGAGGAAAATGTAGTTTTTAACAGGGCTCTAATAATTCAAGTTAAACTATTAAATCAAGATGAGGAGACATCCTTCGTATTCATCAAATACTTTGCCCAGATGACACCAGGAAAGAAATTCAATAACTACTAAAATTTTGATGTAAACTTTCCCATGAGTTTTTTCAAGGAATAGTAAAGACTTTTACGACCGAAGACCATGAGTGGTTGGTGTAAATACTGACCTTGTAAAACCCAGTCACGTTCTGGTTGTGATTTGTCGCCGTGTATCGCGTTCACCTGCCAGCCGTCGCGTTTCATTCTGCGAGCGAGATCGTCGGCTTTCCTCTTCGTTTCGACGAAGATCAACGTTTTGTTCTCCTTCTCGTTGATGATGTCCTCCAATAGACTCTTCAACCTACGAATACAATCAGAGATCGAATGAAATAAGACCGCGGAATGGCAGTTTTCGTCCTCACCGAAATAGCAGATCGTCGCATATATCTTACTTGGATTCTTTTTCGTCTTCTGTGCACACGTCGATTATCTGTAGAATGTTGTGATTGGCGTGTAGAGACAAAGCGCCGATGTTAACCATCGTCGGCGAGTTCAGGAAATCCTCGGCTAATGTTCGCACTTCTTTCGGCCAAGTGGCACTCCACATAAGAGTTTGTCTGTCCGGCTGAAATAATCGAGCACAGATAGCGATTAAACAATATCTACATTAAACTTTGCCTTTTGAAAGTTATCAGGGTTTTTAGCGGAGTGAAGCAAATCTGCACTTTTCCTGAATCCACACACAATCTCCCAACCTGTTCAATAATTAAGCCTTCAAATAAGAAAATGTGTTAGCAATCAAATTTTCAATTGACCACGATAGAATTTGTCGTTTCCAAAGTCCCAAAAAGTGAATACCTCCAAACCACCAAAACTTATATTATGAATTTAATACTTACTCGAATCTGTTCGAGAATCTTTCGAATCTGAGGCTCGAATCCCATGTCTAACATTCTGTCGGCTTCGTCCAATACCAGGTAAGTACAACGCTTCAAATTAGTGGTTTTCGCTTCGAGGAAATCGATCAGTCGTCCAGGAGTGGCGATACAGATCTCAGTTCCTATCAAACAATATAACAACAACGTATTATCAACCTCACTATACAACACATCAGATGTATCATAACCAAACCAAACTAAAACATGATGGTTCAATTGTATCCAGAACTGAGTACCTTTTACAGGGTCCCGACAGATCAGTCATTCCTGGATATAAGGATTTTTTAAAGGAAATTTCAAATTTTGAGAAAGCACCTGTAGCACGTCCCAATTATGGTAGATTCCACCTAAATCAGTACTGTTTTTTTTTTTTGGTAAACCATTCATGTGGTGGTTTGGTATACAAATTCTTATCCTTTACACCTTCTGGGTCAGTAACTGCCCAATCAGAGAAAAAAATATATACCCAGGTCCCAACTGTAACAATTTAGTTATAGTCTAATAAAAAAATTTCCAATAGCCCATTTCTCAAATTGAAGTTTTGGACATTTTGCACAAATCAAAGCAAATCTAAGCACCTTTCAAAGACATTTTTCACATTAAGCTTTGAAGGGATCAAGGTGTCGTAGGGACCCTGTTTTAGTAATGTTTGGGAGTAGCTCGTAGTAATTTGACGTCAAAATACCGTAGTTGTTTTATCGTAAATGAACACGAAATCAATCTCATTTTGTGCATTTGAGTATTAGTGATCTAATGTAACTACTCTCAAATAGTAGCGATAGTCAGGTCTGTGTATCAGAAGCCTCAAATCATCATGTGCTTACGAATTCAGTTTACATATATATGAACTTCTGCACCAAAACTAAGTGAAAATACAGACAACAATGGATATAACGTAATACCGTTAATATCTCATCGAAAAATCGGTCTCCAAAGTTAACTGTAATTCATTCAGCTTTGCTGCAATCGAAGAGCTTTCAGGAGCTAGCCCGAAAATAAGACATCAAACTACACAATGTCAACACTCAATTCGTCCGGACAGAAAGAGATGGAGAGCGAGACGACGTGCAGAAATTGAAGCGAATATCGCAGTCAGGGCAGCTCCACTCACAATACGAAGCTATATCGCTACTTAATGAAGAGTCAGCTCTGTCGATTGCAGTAGATGCAGGAGGCGACTCGCGTAGAGGGTACCTCGTTCGAGCTGCTGGATCTGCTTGATCCTTGATGCGCCGCCGTAGACGCAAACCGTCTTGATATACCTCGGCGCATGTACGACACCGGTGTCTCTGGTTGTTGACCAGGTCGACTGTCCAGAATATCTGTCTATATGGACAATTGATAGTTGAACATGTAGCACTCACTAATTACATTATATCAATATGAACTGATTGGTGAACGATGCTATGCATAATATATTATTAGATTCATAGAAATTGTGCTGCAGGACGGCCACCTTCTTCCTTAACTAATTGATTTGAGTTTTTGTGTGCGTTTTCCATGTCCCAACACGAAATTCGTTTGGTTAAAATATTACAATTCATTGACAAAGCCAAGAAAATGAATAGCCAGCTGCAATAGCATACCTAAATTCAGATGTTTTTTTAAAACTAAAATTTATCACATTCCCAGACTTTTCGGATTCAGAATGTACATAAGGTTTTCCGGAATCAGTGGCCACCCTGAACTGTGCTTAACTAAAAGAATTTTATCTACAGTTTAGTCAGAGGTGAACAAACTATCTTAATTTCGGTGTCACGATTACGTCAACAATCTGCCACCATAGACACTGAACTGAACATATAGGACAATAACGAGAGATTAAACTGAATTCATATTTCTACCTTTGTTCAGATCTCGTATTTGTGGTCCTTTCGGGGCGCCGCCGTACACGCAGCAGTTCTTGATTTTCGACAGTTCACCGAATTCACGGGCGACTTGTTGAACCTGTTGCGCCAATTCACGCGTCGGCACGAGTACTAAACACTATTTAAGAATACAAAATTCAGAAAATGTACCAGAGGAGCATATTAGATGATAAAACCAAGAATCACAGGATAGAAAATTACTTACGATAGGTCCATCGCCTGGTTTCAGGTATGGCTGGTGATTTATGTGGACAATAGCCGGCAAAATGAACTGAAATCAAGAAACATTCATATTGAATTCATTGTTAAGAGTTCACACTAGTACATCATTCTAGAATTGGAGGATGTTTCGAGCCAAGAAAATATGTTTCGAAATAGGTCTATACATAATAACAATGGACAGTACAAGTACATGTAATACATCAAGTATTGAATAAATCACAAAATTTAAGCTTTCGGAATTTTTCCAAATCAGAGGGGTCAAGGTACTTCAAATACGTATAATTCTCTAACTTAAGTTTTTTAATGGAATCAGGACTCCTCAACAACAGGTTCTAGAGGAGCTACCACCCCTTCATTTTCACATCAAACCTTTTGAAAAACAGACACCCCTAATAAATGATCGTTCTGCCCCTACGAGAGTGGACGGCAACGTTGTTCTAAAATTGCTTAAAATTTTTTTTTTTAGAACAAAAGCTATATGAAAAATAGAAGACTACACCAAAATTAAGCTCAAATTTTCTGTAGATGTCGAATGCTTTATGAATGCAGCCCCTTTATAAAATTCCAACATATGAAAAACACAGCAAGTAGGATGAAAACCTCAGAGAGGATCAACGGCAATACTTACCGATAGTGTTTTACCGGAGCCAGTCTGAGCGATTCCTACGACGTCACGACCGCTGAGGGCTAATGGCCAACCGTGCGATTGAATAGCTGTCGGTGTCAACCAGTTCTGTTTGCGAATAACGTCCATCACGTAGTCAGGAAATCCCGCTTCTTCGAACGTCAGACACGGTTTCGGAATCTGTTGACCACTCTCCAAGAACGTTACTTTGTTAGCCTCGCGGTAAGCAGTGATTTCAGCCTGAAAATAAATTAACAGATTACAAATGATTTTGCTTTGGAATATATTCTCTCGATCTTCCCCAATCAGATTCTTATTATAAGAAATCTTCAGTAGAAGGGGCTATATATATTTTCAAAAGGTTTCTAACAAGAACAAGACACAAAAGATAAAAATCCCTTACTTTCCCCAATACTGATTTGAAGCGGAGTCAGCATTTCCTGATGGAAAAAATTAATCCGGAATCCTCTAAATTCCAACATTTCCCCAATTAAGAACCCTTTCAATGTACAGCAAAGTACGAAATTAGATACATACATCTGATCTCATAGTCACGCTCTGTTGCTCTTTGTAGAAATTCTTCTCAAACGGCACCAAGTCTTCGAGGTCCCATCTGACTTTTCGGAGGTTTTCGCCCGGCTGTGAGCCCTTCATCGATTTCCTCATACCCATACCTCCTCCCATGCCGCCTCGGCCCATACCTCCACCTCTCATTCCTCCGCGACCGCCTCCACCGCGGCCACCACCTCGTCCACCGGAGAATCTAGAACCTCCGCTGGAAAATCTGAAAATTAAAGATAGCAACGTTAAGTAACAGATGAACAATGGCATTTAGAGTCTTATAGGGAAGCCATTGGTTGACTGATCTTAAGGTTTGAATCCAGATGGCAGTTGAGTATAGCTCTTGGAAAGTTGGTTCATTTCTTTGATAGGATAAGTAACAGTGAACCTAATTTACCTAAACCTGGAGTGACCTCAAATTCCCTGATATACTCTGGAAGGGCTGGTTATTTTAATTAAAATGGGTTGTTGGTCGTACCACTCGTTGCACGACCAACATGGTACACCAAAAATTCAAATTCCCTAACTTCCACTATCAATTTGAGTTTAGAGTTCCCCGATAGAATATACCTGGAATTCCCTACAAAAGACTGAGTAGAGCGCTCAGCTCAGAAGAATGAACAAGCCTGTAATGTCTATTTCAACCTGACTTTAGAGCACATCAGGTGGCTTAGCTCAGACAGTTTTGGTAGTACATACCTGATTAAGGTCTTAATAGGACCAGAAAGGACTGGCAGTGGACCTAAATCAAAATTTTTTAATCTATTTGAGACTGTATTGAGGATATCCAAAAAGTCTTCACTGAAAGGGGTTCATGAGAGAAACGAGACTCCATGATTTGAAAGTTTAACAATATGTTGTTTCTACAAACATATTGTTTAACTTTCAAATCATGGAGTCTCTTTTCTCTCAGGAACCCCTCTCAATGCAGACTTTTTGGATATCCTTCAATACAGTTTCAAATGGATATAAAAATGATGATTTAGGTCGACTGCCAATGCATTCTGGTCCTAATAAGACTTTTATCAGGTATGTACCACCAAAACTGACTGAGCTAGGCCACCCTGTGTATGCTCTCAAGTCAGGTTGAAATAGACATTAGTAGAATTTGGCAGATCTGCACCTCTCCGCGTAAACGGTTCAATCAATTACATTAAATATCATTGTTTCAGATTCAAAATGTCATCAGCAATTCATACATTGCCATTGATTAATTTTGATATATCTTCACTAGAAAGATTTAGCCTGGATACTGTCATTCAGTAGATTGCATCAATCACGAGAGGTGCGGATCTGCACTTTTACCGTAGTAGAATTGTTTTATAGGAAGTTTATCTAATTTCTGTGCAAGATTCCATATAAAATCAGCAAACATCATCAGACCGTAAACATCTTAGAAGCACCAATGAGAAATGTTTGTATAATTTTTGTAACAAGCTGAATTATTATTGATTTTAAAAGAATTGTCCCAACTCATACATTGTCGATATATCACGTGCCATAGAAATGTGCGGCGGGTGGGATGATGACATAATCAATGGATGTCGAATGGAAAATCACCCGATATTGAAACACGAATTTCTCGTACATACCTGCTTCCAGAATCGTAACTTCGGTCTCTGTATGACATGATGTTGTTCTTCGTTTCGTTTAAGTGTAATTTATTGCTGTTAACGAGTTCTTTCGTCGGTATTTCTTCGTTTATTTCAGGGTTGTCTCGTTGATGTCGACTCAGGTGTTTCTCGACAATATGGCGGAAGGACTGACGCGTATGGATACTACCCTGTGCTCAGACTTTCCTTGTTCTCGGAATCTATTGAACTTGATCGGGAATTCAACTATATTATCGAGTTAAAAATAGCCTACTCCGACACAGATATGAAAATGTATTAATTATTTTTGTCAAACTGATAGAAAGTTTGCGCTTAATTATTGTAAAATGGAGATTGTTTGGTGTACTATTTTTGATTAGTGAGTAGTTGAGTAAATTGGTTGGCCCGGACACCTGGCCGGACTAATTAGCGCATGGTATTAATTACCCTAAATTAAATAGGCTGAGTAGTAGTTGCAAACTGTTATGATATAAAACAAAAGATGAAGTGTTAACTTGGCATGCCAACGCCAGTTGTTATGGGCTATTTCCGAGTTTTCCAGTTGGCGGACACCTGGTCGGACTAATTAATTTCAAGGTTGGTTGCCGAATTAATTAATAGAAATCTGTTTAATACAAAAGAAAAGCTAAAATTTAAAACATGGCTGCGATGGTTGTTTTGTCAACTTTTTTTTATCAGTAATCAGTTTTAAGATGTTCTTTTCTCTCCCTAGGCGGCGCATCAGTCGATTTTTAAAAAGGCCATGCTCACGGAACTTTGTACTACGCTTAGAGTTTTCTAAACATCTAAACTTGAATTTACCAGATTCAACTCCTACAAACCCATCTCGTTGAAAGGGTAAGAACGGAGGTGAGACTGGGAGTAGTGTGGAAGTAGTAAGATAATTTAATCTTTTGGAGTGTGCTACCACTCCGCTCCGGCGGCTATGTTAAAAAAATGTTGGACTGAACCCTTGCATTTGAATGAATTGATTGTAATATTCGTAGCCAATTGAAAATGATGAAGTCTTCAATTTTTCTTGTCTTTAAGTCGTTTGCAAGCAAAAGAACAATGGAAACCACTGAAGAAACGTCACTAGAGCTGCGTGCGACTACATGCGAACAGAGCACCCTCACTCGCAGCGACGGGTCGGCACTTCTTACACAGGGAAACACATCAGTAATGGCCGCCGTGTACGGACCGACGGAGGTCCGCCCGAATAAAGAACTCATCGATAAAGCATCGGTTGAAGTCGTGTATAAACCGAGCGTTGGACTGCCGGGTTGCGCCGAAAGACTGCGAGAGTGTATATTACGCAATACGTGCGAAACGGTGATCTTAGCCGGTCTCCATCCACGTACTTCAATCTCGATCGTTTTACAAATTCTAGAAGATCACGGTTCTTTATTGGCGTGTTGTATAAACGCAGCGACTTTAGCTCTACTCGACGCGGCGGTCTCCGTCTCGAAATTAATCGCAGCGATCGCGTGTATAATCGATCAAGATGGACGCCTTCATTTGGATCCTACTCTCGATGTCGAATCTAATGCCGTCGCGTCGATGACATTCGTGTTCGATAGTGTTGATTTCGATGTCGTTAGCGTTCACACCGATGGCTGTTTTACGAACGAACAGTTTCAATCTTGTTTGACGGCTTGCAAGGAAGCTAGTAAAACCGTGTTCCAGTTTTTTAGAGATTCCGTTACAAAGAAATTGTCAGTGGTGTAAATAGATATTTGCTACGAAATTAAGTGCATTTCCTAAATAAAGAATATTTTTCGCTGTGCTTTTTCGTTCCTTTTGCTCTACAAGTTTATGAGGTTTTTGTCTGGTTTTTAATGATTTCCAATCATGAGGTTTGATAGTTTAGTAATTATGTACCTAATCGCTGGTGAAGCTTTTTTAGTCAGATGGCTTTAGCAACTTGTGTTTTGTGAAGCTACTAGACCACAGACAGATTACTGGCTAGCGATAGGTGAGGAAAAACTTTGATGTTAGTTTTGGATCAAAGTTTACCAAATTACTGAAATGTGAATTCTTCAGTTCACATTTCTATGGTTTACTCGACTTGGATGGCTTATCTTTCGACGGTACACTGGTAAATTTATGAGCGGGATATTCTTACTCTTATCTACTACGGGATTCGAACCCGACTTCGAAAAGAGGAGGCTATTTCTGATCGATAATTTCGTTGTTATTGTTGACAAATGCAGCTGATTTCTGGGGATTCCCGTCATTGATAGTCACGTGGTTTCACTGCGTCCAATGAGCGCCAGTGCGCGGAGCAGGTGCGCAAAATGTATAAAATGCCTGTGTGTGAAATAGCTGCGATTCCTCCGACACAGACCGAAAAACCGCATCATTACACGTAAGTTCGTTAGCGTTGAATATCGCCGCGATAATTATCGTATAGCCGAGATTTTCTAGTTTCCGATGGTATATCGCTGATAGCGTATCGTCGTTCGGTTTTTCAGGTATTTAAAGGAATTTCGCACTCAGCAATGCCCTCTCTTCACTCAACACAAATGTACGCAACATAGACCGTACACTTGTTTTCACTGGCATTTTCTGAATCAGCGGCGACGTCGACCGATCCGTCGACGCGACGGGACATTTAATTACAGTCCGGATATTTATTGTACGAAGTATGACGAGACGACAGGTATCTGTCCCGACGGTGACGAGTGAGTAAATTCTCTCTTTCTTCAAAAATCGAATTTGGTGGGAAACTTCTTTCATACGGGTATTCAGCTTAATTATCATATCCGTATAGTGGCGATTTAGGGTCAATTATCGTTAATTAAGAACGTAGACATCCCGGCCCGCTTGTTCCCGGGTATTGTCTCTTAATTAGGGCGTAATTTAGATATCGATTGATGAATGTATTGAGGTGTAATCGTTCTTTCTGTCACATTCACTCAGCTTGTAAACAACAAACATGGCCGCCATGTTTTGCTTTGTATAGCACACACACGCGTGCTGCTAGATCTCTATTTGTTTATTTACATCCATCTGTCACCTGTCAATCTGACCATGTCATAGATTTTGACCAATTATTTCAATGAATATCAATTATTGACTTTGTGCTCTATGCTTTAGTTTTTCACATATATTTATCAAGACAATGTTTTTGAATGAAAATTAAAGATTTATTCAAAATTTATTTTCTTATCAAAATATCAGAATCTGTCAGTGTCAGTAGGTAGTTAGTTAATGGGGGCTTATCAAATATTTTCAGTGCAAGGTTAAATGAAAGGGCCCCTTCGACCGCTTGACAGAGTTCCTGAAAAAATTTCCCCTAATCTTTATGGAAATTGCCCTTTTAGATTTTAAGAAAGAAACCTTTTTGAAAAAACCCCTAAAAATGAATTTTTCCACTGGATCCATCCACATTGGAACTAAAGGTTATCAGAAACATCAAGAACAAATCTTGTAAAATTCAAAATAATTTGGTAAAAAGCTGCATAACTCAGGGAATTCAGATTCGTTTTTACCACGAGGTTACTTCAACAATGCAAAATTAATATATCATAAATTTCTCCATTCACCTGCCGCAGATTCAAGAATTTTGTGTTGTAACAAAGACAACTCAGGAAATTTTTGAATGGGGTAAAGCGGCCATTTGAAACATACTTTCGAAATTACAAAGAAGAATCACCATTAATAAAACACTGGTTACAAGAATTTTTTCCAACCTCGTAGAATTGGGGATTTTTCTCTACCATTTCTAACAGTAACTATTACTAAATTTTTCAGTTCATAAATTTTTGTTTTAGTTTCTCAGTGGATATTCCTCTAAATGAGGAGAGAATCCCACAATGATAATAAAAAGTCCGAAAATGAAACATCGAGATAGTAGTTTATTTCAACGTTTCGACTATATCCTAATAGTCATCTTCAGGAATAATATTAGGATATAGTCGAAACGTTGAAATAAACTACTATCTCGAAGTTTCATTTTCGGACTTTTTATTATCATTGTGGGATTCTCTCCTCATCGCGTCAACACGGATATAGTGTTCTACCAATCGTGATTCCTCTAAATTGCTGAATTCTATTTTTTCGCTTTCTTTATGGATCGTGATATTTTTTCCTAGGTGCCCGTATTTACACCGAACTGCCGGTGATACAGAAAGACGTTACCATTTAAGATACTACAAGACGGGAACGTGCGTTCACGAGACGGATGCGCGGGGCCACTGCGTTAAAAATGGACCGCATTGCGCGTTCGCGCACGGAGCGTTGGATCTACGCCCGCCGGCGTACGACGTACGCGAGATTCAAGCCATGGACGTGATGCCGTTGGATAAATGCGCGGAGGGCATAACGATGCCGTTATCGATGTCGCTGCCACCTATTGGCATGCAGGCGGAATCGCCGCAGATGAGTTCGGGACATCTAGGAACGCCTAACAGTATAGAAAAAGATAGAATATTAAATGAAGATCCTAAATGGAATGGTACGGATATAGAATACGCGGGTTTCGTATTTATTTCTTGATTTTTTATTTACAAGAATTTTCTAAAAATCCCTCGATCTCTTTCAGATACTAATTACGTATTAGCAAATTATAAAACGGAACCATGCAAGCGTCCTCCTAGGTTATGTCGACAAGGATACGCTTGCCCATCATATCATAATTCGAGAGATAAGAGAAGAAGTCCAAAGAAATTTAAATATAGGTCAGTTTGATCTCATATGTATTGCTCTGTAACAAGCTTTGGTGAAAATTCGGAAAAAAAAAGTTTATTTGAAAAAAGTGTATTTAAGAAATAGCTGTTCTGGACCCAGTTCCACGACTCAAGAGTTAACTCATCTAAAATGAATTGGTTTTAGAGTTAACTCATTGAAAATGAATTGGTTTTAACTCATAACTGTGGAACTGGATCCCGGTCTCGAAAGGATCAGGGAATTTCAGCCTTAGTGCCCAAGTCGGTGAAAGTCATAGAATTTTTATGAAAAAATACAGAAGCGTATGGTGTGACAGAGGGACTAGTTAGATAAAAAAGCTATGTTTGATTTGATTTTAGGTCGACCCCGTGTCCGAATGTAAAACACGGTGATGATTGGGGTGATCCGAATCAATGTGAAAACGGAGACAACTGCCCTTACTGTCACTCGAGAACCGAGCAACAATTTCACCCAGAGATTTACAAGTCTACGAAATGTAACGATATGGTGCAAACCGGATATTGTCCGAGGGGACCTTTTTGTGCGTTCGCGCACGTTGAGCGTAAGTTTAAAATTTACAACTGGGAAGTCGTTTATTGTCGCAACTCCGATGTTTATATCGGTGATTTCTATTTCAACAGAGGAGATGACAACTGAACGTGATATTACCGTGAATTCGGATAACAGTTTAGCGGCATTTGTGACGAATGCTTTGCCTCCGTCGACTAGTAATAATAATCATTCGGCTAGCAACAAAAATGGAATAGATAGTAATACATCGTCAGGCATGAAGCCCGTTACGACTAATGGCAATGGATTCCCATCGGGATATCAACATTCACATAGTTGGCAGCCTCAATCTAGTTTTAATCAGGTATTTTTGCATTATATCTGTTGACGATAGCAGGGGTGGATCCAGAGGCTAATTTTGAAGGACTTGTCGCGTCCCAAAAAGGCACTTAGATGTTTTATTTTTCCACAATTAGTCCATAGAGGGGCTAATTTTGAAGAACTAGTCAGTCACATTTCAAAAGAACTCTTAGATTTTTTAAAAATTGAGGGGTAAATTTAGAAGAACCTTTAAGTCCAAAAAGAGCACTTTGATGTCAAAAAAGGCGATATTTAGCGTACACCCACACTGAAATGCACCAATTATCTTTGTTGGCAAAATGAAAAGTCTCCATAAATTTGATGGATTTGTATAAGGCTTACAAGTCCCCCTGCCTCTGGATAGAGTATCCAAAATTGTAGGAAGCATCAATTTATGCATAATACATTAACATAGATTATATGGAAAATGTGTGTATTATTCGTCCACAGAATAACAGCATTGGGTTGAATCAGCCCGGTTCTATAATTCCTGAACCTATAGGGAAGGGTCGATCTAGCAGTATAGGAAGTAGTATGGTTTCGGATAACAGTAATTACGCGAAGGCGCCCGGTTCCGAGCGAGAAGACACTATTGTAAGTTTTCATCGTGTTTTCATAAATAAGTCGTCGCGATTCTCGGAATTACACGCCGAAATAGAAACAGACGGTATTTATCAAATCGACGTTTCTGTCTCCTTCTCTTTTTTCAGAAAATTAGACAACAAATTCTAGCGATAGATAACGATCCGACTTTAGACGTAGCAGAGAAAAACAAGCGTAAACAGAATTTATTTATGTTATATAGCAACAGTTCGGGTTCGACTCCTAATACACCGTCGATTATGTCGCCCCACGCGCCGTCGTTCTATCCCCCCGCTGATACGGTTGAATCCGTGATAGGTAACGCAGCGTTATTTCATATTTTCGAAAATTACCGAACTTATTTCGTAGATTTTTGATATTGCTAGACGATGGTCTCTTGAAGAGCTAGTCAGAAATGTTTCATCGGATTTTAACGTTTCTAACCTTTAAGATTTATAAACAGTTTATTTTAATCTTATGAAGTTATTGTGTATGTCTGTGAGTGTACGGACCATTCTGCTATGATGATATGTTTTCTCGAATATTGTAGGAAATGCTTTAGATGATCTGACTATAGACGATTTCGACTTGAGTTCGATAGATAAAGAACTAGAAAGAGATAACGACTCAAATTCAGTGAGCAGTTCATATAGTGCTGGGTATCCTTCATCAGGTATGTTACCGATAATAATTCAACAAGCTAAATTATTTATTTTGCGCGGAAAAAACATGGAAAACTCTGGGGCCGGTTTTACAGACTGGTATTACCTTCAACCCGAGGGCTAACTTAATTCATTCTCAATTTACTTAGCCCCCGGGTTAAAGGTAATACCAGTCTATGAAACCGGGCCCAGGGGATTTGTTAATGGGTGGAAAGTGGCCACCCTGTTATAAGTTAATCCTTGTATGACTAATGAACAATCATAAAACAATGCATTGTAAGTTCATGTATTGGTATTGTAGTTTCATGTATTGGTATTGTAGTTTCATGTATTGGTATTGTAGTTTCATGTATTGTTATTGTAGTTTCATGTATTGGTATTGTAGTTTCATGTATTGTTATTGTAGTTTCATGTATTGGTATTGTAGGTTCATGTATTGTTATTGTAGGTTCATGTATTGGTGCTACGTCGGTGCCTGTGAATATACCCGGTAAAATACAGCGCGGTAGTTTAGGAAGTCTGTCGCAGTCTCCTCCGTCGCCGTTGAGTAACCTGGCGCCGACTTTCATTCCTCAACATCTTCAACAACAGCAGAAACAAGAACAACAAATCGAACAGGTACGTTTGAAACAACATTCAAATTGATACGCATACCTTTTATCGCTCTCTAGTTTCTTACGTATATCGCGCTATGATATGATATTTAATCGATCCAGACTATTGTTTTGACTCGATGATTGCAGTCGGAACGACGGCGTTTCAATCATTTATCAAACTAGACCGATCTTACGTATCGTTTCTCTAATCATCCCGCATAATGAATCAGGTGACCGGGATCCTCGATCTCCTTTCGTCTTAACTACTTCTTACCGAAGCTTCTTTCTTACCATAAACCATTCATCGGCTATAACTGATAGAGATAACTGCATGACTGAACATTTCATTGTCGATCTCATAGCTTGTAATCGTATACTGCCAATGTGACTGGCGATGGGGCATTCATTCATTCAATGTTAAAACCGAGTAGACATTCGAAGGCGCCAGTTCATTTCGTTCATCTAATTCCCGCCTCTGGATCATTAGTGCTGATCAGTTGCACGTAATGATTTAGCCGGTGTAAGCGTGGGGAAAAGTTATTCGTGCTTGATAGAATAATTTTACCCGGATAGCTTGTACGTTTTCAGAGCTTTGGCAGTGGTCCTAAATCTTGGGGCATGCATCGTCCAAGTCCACAGGTAAAAAAAAAAATAATACGACATCCGCGATCAATCTGAAAATGACGGATATGTTTCCTTCAACATTTTCACCCTTCAGCACGTCTAAAATATCTTTGAGATTCACATTAACGAACTTTCGTGTAAAATATAAGCTTTGCTGGAGGGTTTTTAGCGTATTTCTTTAGGCCTTGTTTGTCCCTTGATGTTCCTACCATTCAGTGCTAACCTTAGCTTTTTGTCATCATGCATAACGAATTTTGAGCGATTTCAAAACTTTCTTTTTCGTCGACAAAAAAAAAAATGATATCGTACATTGCCCTTCGATGTTTATTTCTTGGAATTGTTTGGTACAATCAGTACGTGATTTTTAACCGATAATTTGTAGAATAGAAATAACGAGTTCAAATTTCAGACAATCAATCGTCGAAGTGAATATTGACTATTACACCGTTAAGTGTTTCGTTTAACAAAAAACAAACATGTGACGATGAACTTCTGTACCTTGATATCTGTTGTTGTTTGTACTGAGTAAACGCATGCTATGTGAGCGATGTATTCCGGTGTGTGAAATAATTCAGTTTTCATTCTCAAATAACGACGATTTTGAAATGTGTTTTTATGAAGTAATACGGAATATCGACAAATTCTAGTTCTGATTGCCAGGTTCCACTTGCCAGTTGTTACAAGCGCCATCAAACGAGAAATTTCAGAACTTGAATTTGTCGATATTCCATATATTGTCGTCGACGATTGTTGCGTTGTGTTTATTGAGTGATGATTTCATTTTAAACGCGTATATTATTTTCGTTTCCGCGTACAGGCTGCCGCTGCTTTTCTTAGTCAACCGAATCCGGGAAAATACGCGATGCCGAGTATGAACGATTTATACGCGAGCGTTTCCAATACGACCGTGTCTCCTCGAACGCAGTCGTCGTCGTCGCAGTCGCCGTTGATGATGAATTCGGGCAGTCCGTTCGGTAACAACCCGTCGTCGGAAATTCAACGTTTACGCGATGAGTTGGCGAGCAATAAAGCGAAATTAGTCTCCTGGGAAGACGGTATCAACCAGGCTCGAAGTGTAAGTCGACTGATGGCGTATTTGGCGTGGTCTGGAAATCAGGAAAAAGTCGAGGAATTTTCATTTCTCTCAAAAGTCAGGGATTTTGTAAAAAAAAAAAAGTTATAAATCAGGGAAATTTGTTGAGAAAGTTTCCATCTATGTTTTACATATTTGACTGTCATAGCAGATCAAGTCAGGGAAAGCAACGCGCGTGTCGGGGGAAAAAGCAAATCATGTAGAGAAGTGGCCACTCGGATATTGAAATGAATTTGTCTCGTTCAGAAATTAATAATCGGTTGTTCGCTCGTTGCAGGCTTGTGAAGCGTGGAAGAAAGAAGCTGAAGATAGCCACAAAAAGGCAAAATTAGCAGAGGAGGATCGTTTACAGTTAATACGTCAGAGAGAAGAGGTAAAAATCGTTCAACACCACGTGCACTCTATCGATACAGTAGAGAACCTCCTCATAACGACCTCGTATATAGGGATTTATCAGTTTTACAAACCTATGATTTTGTCCCAAATAAGACAATCGTAATAATTTCATACTGGATTTATCGAATAAATGCTTGATACTTTCTGATCCCCAGAGCCCAATTCCTTAGTCATGGCTTAGACTTAAGACCAATTTAAGACCATCTTAGTTCTATATAGCCTTAGTTCTATAAGACCAGTCTTAAGATTTAAGACCATTTTTGGACTTAAGTCTCAACTGAGGAACCAGCCCCTGAAGTTCATCGTAACGAGGTCCCGACTGTAGCAAACAACGAAAGTGCTGTCCATGATTGCGAGCCATAATTTCCAATTCTCTTTTCAGGCTTTAAGTCAAGTAGCGAAAATGAAACAGGAATTAGAATTATTATCAAGTAATCCTTATATACGGTTTCTATTACGCGGTAACGAGTTGGACATTTTACCAATTTCACAACTTAAACAATTACAACAGCAATTACGCCTAGATACAGATAGGACTGAAAAGGTAACGTACGTCTTCGCTTTCTCCGAGGAACGGGGAAATTTACGAAGAAAATAAAGGAAGAGCTTAATGTTATTGTTGTTCATTTCAGGCCCTGTACCAGTATTCAAATATGAAATGTATTGTATGTCGAGACAGGAACCGTACCGTCGGACTGGTACCCTGTAATCATTGTGTGCTGTGTGAATCGTGTGCTGGTGTGCGGACTGATTGCCCTTATTGTCATAGCCGAATTCTTCAAAGGCAAACGATACCGATGTCGTAACGTTGTAATATCTCGTATTAGTTCTAGTAACTTTATCTAATTAATTGATTGATTAAGTAATTATTGGAGAAGGTGAAGAATGAGTCGGTGGTGTCGTTGCAAAGGTTGGGATTCATTAGACGTATTTATTACGAGGGGTTAATCCCGTTAACGGGGACATCCCGGCTGATCGTGACTCGTAAAGATAAACGTGTGCTTCGAAATCGAAATCGGATGATCAGATCAATAATCTTACATAATTATACCTGTATAGCGATAAATATTTTATTACGTAACACTTTTAAAACCGACAAAACTCTGAATGAAATTCGAGGATAAGGAGGCAATTTGTGGACATGCTGTGTACTGTTCGTTTTACCGCCTCAGTTACGGTCATTTCTTAGAAATTTTTCGAGAATGAAATTCTCTTTAAAAGATTGAATTAATTAATATAAGGCAGCTGTTGAAGTTACAATCCTTTGTATAGATGAGCGTGTCACTTTGAACCACATTCTATTTCGAAACTCGATTATCACTACGTTAGTTCTCTGCCAATTGTTCGTTTCAGTAAATGCAAAAAAAAAACACCTAAGAAAATTTAACAAACTCTGATCTTTTAGCTTTATATATAAATCACAGCATTATGTATAGTAAACTTTGATAAGTGTGTTTGATTTTCACTCGAAAAGCGCGTAATTCAATCTTCTCGAATTAAACTGATTAATATTTTCTGCGTTGTTTATATTCTATTCGTCGAATATATCGTGTATGATACAACGTGATCGGACGGGAAAGACATTACTTTCATCTGTCGTCTAAACGGATATTTGTCTCAACTTGAAACATATTGTCGAATCGATCTTTTGTGGTATTGATCTGAAAAGTGTAGTATTCTTCAAGTATAAGTACACCCTTTTCACCTGTGAAAAGGGGTCACTTTCCTATTCACTGGATCGGCGAATGATCAGCAGGAGTTTGAATCTTGCGCCTGGCCGCTATCATTTTTCACAATTTTAGGGGGTTCGTTCGCTACCCTCGAATCCCCCCCTCGGCACGGGTCTGGTATTTAATCTATTATTTTCTATCCTTTCCCTTCTCTTGTACTTAACGTAATGTTTTGTGATTAATCTATGCCGAATGCGTTATTTTCGTGGGTCTTTAAGGTGACAAAGAATGTTGAATTTTATTTTCAGGTTCGCAGTGCAGGGATAGCTTGCTCAAAGTATAATTTTTCGCGGTCATTTGCGAACAATGTCGCACGAAATGATTGTGAGTTATGTTATAATAGATTAGTGTTGTTTTGGGATAGTTCGGTATTTGTTTTATTCGGCTTGGTCTAACAACAACAACAAAATAAATATGTGGAATTGTGGTATGATAATTGATGTTTTTTGCCATATTCTTTATTCATGAATAACATCTTATAATAGATATATTATATACATCTGTGCTAAATCTTGAAAACTAGTGTATATCGATAATGATTATTGTAAAGAATTGAAGGCTATGAGATCCATTCCTGCTCTATTCTACTGATTTATATGAGTACAGAAACCATTGTTCGTATATCGAGAATTTTCAGCGATATTTTCGACACAGTCGAGCCCTTTTAACTCACTAGTAGTAAAAACATGGTTCCTGTAGATTCCGGTTTGTATTCGAAATTATGAGTATTCCAAGTAATCAAAAGTAAGTTTTATTGTTCACACTTGGGCAATCTTACATGAACGTCATGTCGTTGTTTACTTTCAGTTTATATTTGTCTCGGGTTTGTTTGTTCGCCTTATCAGCGCAGGCAACGCTGAAACAAATCCATTTTCAAAGAGAACTTTTAATGTTTGAATACTTCAATTTATGGCTATGACAATTACGCTTCAATTTATTATCTTCATAAAATGTATGAATGAAGAAAAATTGAGAAATATTTTTGCAAAAATCTTGCATCGTACTTACCTTGTATAATTCAATACTGATACAGTAGAATGCCCTTAATTCGGATTTTCACTTAATTCCGGTGAAATATTTGGTCCATTTAACCTGTAACCTATTAACTACTATTCATAATTCGGATTTGACTTAATTCGGAGAAATTTGGCCAGTCCCTAGTCGTCCGAATTAAATGAGTTCTACTGTATTAGAATTTTTATTCGAAATAACAGAGTATTTAATTGTTTATGATATACATCATCAAAATACATAACGTTTTTTTGTTTGTATACATCTATAGCTACAACATCAGTGGTGGAACGACTTTAATCAGTTATAGAAAAACATCTTTATTGTTCTTTATCGATGTAATAATCTAGATCATGTTCTAATCATTTATTGGCGAAATTTCGAAACGACAAAAATTAAATTTTGATAAAATAATCATCAGAGTTGAATAGGTGCACTTCTGTCAATCTCTTCAATAGTTTAGTCGATCTTGTCAATTTGTGCGTGTACGATTTTAGGTGATATAGTGCAATAATATGACACAGTATATAATCACTTGACTCACTATGTTGTTTATGAACAAATTTGAATATCTTACTCGGTAAACCATGATTGAACTCTGAAGTTTTCAATTAGAAAATTTGTTGTCTTCGTGTCTATGGGTCAATTCTTTATGAGTCATTCAGAGGGCTATTTAGTTGGACAGAAATTTCGATCTGCCAAAATAAAATCCATGTTTTCTCATCCTCCCTCAGCAGGTTCCAACCTGATGGCATCCCTAAACTCAGCCACAGCAAGAAATCCAGCCACGCTAGACCGGGTGCATAGGCACAAGAAAACTTGCCGCACCAATCAGATTGCCCAACTGTGAAAACCTTAGGCTAAAATAAACAGGATTTCTGTGGCACTGTGACAGGGTTCCATACTGTGGCCGAGTCAAGTCGAATCCCTGGTGGGGAGGATGTGTTCTCTTGGTTACATCGTGTCAAGTGTTTATATGAAAGGATTGTATTGTTTTATGTGTTTAGGAGGAGATGATATAACTGCTGTTTTAACGATGTATGAATCCCTTGATGATCTTATGAAGTTATAATACTGCTTGAAAAACTTGTCTTTAATTTTGTCTTCCGTTTTCATTGGTGTTCAAAATGAACACAAAATCTTGTGCTAATTTTAGAATTTCCTTAACTGTTCGTCCGCATTTACAACAGGCCTGAAAGGAAGGACAGTTAAACATTGATGGCACTGACAGTTGATTTATATCGGGCATTTCTCATTAGGTAGATTATTTCAAGGGGTGGACACAGACTGCAATTTTCCCTTACTGTTTTGAAAAAACAATGACATTATTTTTCAAGGCACTTTCCAACTGCAACTAATGAGACAATAGTCACTCCGCACTGTGAGATTTAGCATTTATTCTCTAGTAAATGTCCCTCAAAAAAGCGTAGAAATTGCATGAAAATGCACTGATAATTTAAAACTTTCCAGACCTTTGTTTTGGCTTGGTGGATATTTCAGTACTTTGCTTTGCCCTTTGCTTTGCACTCCTGTTAAAGTCTGCCTCTGGATCTGCCCCTGTATTAAATGAAACTTGAACCTTACTAAATTCATGTAGGCCTATATTCAAGTTAACTCATCATAGTGCCTGTCATTTTCTTGCTATATTTTTTGAGCTAATTGTCAATAAGATAAAAAGGTTGTGTAAGTTTAGTTCTGGGTATATTCAAGTTGTCTTGTTTAATATCTATGTGTAAGTTCAATAATGCATTTAAATGCAACACAAATCGGAGTCGGCTAGAGGGTGAACGTGATAATAATTTCTGTGTATTTATTGAAGAAATATTTTGTGTGACTGAAAAAAGCATATTGAATTCAACAATAAGTACCAAGTGTAGTTTTATATTATATGGTACACCTGCGTGATATATTGATGTGTGAATTTGAAAATCACCTTCTTGTATAAATTGATAATAAAAATGTCTAGCTTTTAGAAAAATATCACTTTCTCTTTGTATTTTAAAATCTATACTTTGTATCTTTAAAGTTGTTACAATGTAATATGACTTTTCACATGCAATGTGCCTGTGAACGCATGTATCCAATCGGAGCAGTGTATTTTGAGCCAATGACAGAGCGGAGAAGGGTCCAGCCGTGAACCAATCATCTGTCGGAATTCGTTAACGGCGGAACTTGCTTAAGAACCAATCAGGTTTCGAGTTTGGATGACCAATCAGTGAATGAATTGTTTGATGAGGCTCAGCCAATCATCGGCCGATTCTGAGGTCGCCGGCGGTTAATTTATGAATCGATAATTTATGCATTTGTATCGAGATTTTAACAGTGAACGCTTAGAACGTCTCTGACTGTGAAGAAGGTATGTGATCTGAGTGTGTCACCGGTGCAAATACTGCCAATGTCTCGTGTTTTCCTACTAAATTTCATACGCTAGAGTATTTAGAATTAATTTTCTACGCTCCATATCTTGAACGAAGGTCAAAATTTGCCAGAATTTAGTTGTGAGTGTCTCTAAACTCTCGCGCGCGGCGCCATTTTCTGCCGCCATTTTCTTTTGATTCACATGTATGCCACACAAAGCGCTATTTATTTTCAGAGACCGGTTCCCCTAGTTTTCTGTTATTGGTTTATCTTGGTGACCTAGGCCTACCTCGGGCTGTTATTGATCTATTATTCCATTGAGGCCTGTTAATGTAATTTTTCTTTAAAAAAAACTGGCAAGACTTTATATGGAATATTTAATTTAGAAGCTTGTCAAAATCTATTCTAAGTTCTCGAATGAATTTTGAAACTTTCTCATTTACAGATAAAAGATGGCTCGTACCAAGCAGACAGCTCGTAAATCCACTGGTGGTAAAGCGCCACGTAAACAACTGGCGACCAAGGCAGCCCGTAAGAGTGCGCCATCTACCGGAGGAGTGAAGAAACCGCACAGATACAGACCGGGTACGGTCGCTTTGAGAGAAATCCGTCGTTACCAGAAATCTACTGAATTACTCATCAGAAAACTACCATTCCAACGTCTCGTTCGAGAGATCGCTCAGGATTTCAAAACAGATTTACGTTTCCAAAGTGCAGCTATCGGTGCTCTTCAGGTAAGATATATGATGACATCACTAATTCCGAATGTTGCGCAATCAATAATACTCCTTCTTTGTTTCCGTGTAACAATGACGACATAATGTAAAAATCTCAATTTCGAAAACAAGTCTGAAAATTCTCCTCAAAATGTCTGTCCGAGTATATTCGCATAGCTATAGTCTGGGAAATACACTGGCCTTGAAAAGTTGAGATCTATGGTATCTGAATGATTAAGGCATGTCTAAGAAGTTGCACTAAGACAAAGAAATTCTCAGTTAGCTTTCGAACTCAATAATAAATGGAAAATCAAGGAATTTGAAATGTTTGAATATTGGTCAATGAAATATTTCAGATTACTTGTCAATTGGTTTAATGTTGTCTCCCATTCTAATCAGTGATATTTGTTTTGTATTTTGCAGGAGGCTAGCGAAGCCTACTTGGTCGGTCTGTTCGAGGACACGAACTTGTGTGCGATTCACGCGAAACGCGTCACGATTATGCCGAAGGACATTCAACTGGCGCGACGTATCCGTGGAGAACGTGCGTAATCGGTAGAGCGTCAACACTCGCAGGGAACCATCGCATAAATAGACAAACTACAAATAAAAAAAAACGTGTTCATTCAGGAAGTCCTCAGCGACATTTGTGTATACATACTTTTAGAACATATTATTCTATAAAACTACAAACTTTTCATACCGTGTAAATTTGGATTTTATATAAAGTAAACTAGAAAAAAATGTTAAGATCATGATAATAACCATCGCGCGCACGTCATATCAGAATATAATACGTATTTGCTGTGCAAATCTCACTCAGCATTATCCATTCATTGTTCGTGGACTTCTAGGAAAAACTACTTCTCGTACGCGAAAAAGAAAAAAACATTTCATCGTTATAGCTTCACATCTCCGGTCATTATAGTCCTATTTTGTGTACATAATTTTCTTGATGCTCGTCGTCGGTGGATTAGACTTAGGATCGTCTCAGGGTGGTCCGTCGTTTGGCTCCCGGCGATGATACATGTGTAAGCTGTTGTGCTGTTCATTTTAATGTGTAATCTAAGTTTGTATTTCGTAGGGGGTAGAAATAATATTAGCGCAATGCATGGAAGGTTCAGTTTTCGATGTTTGGGCCAAAATTAGCTTCCGGTTTATTAGATCTGTCTCTTGGTTCGAAGAAAAGGTATTTTTATATGTGTTTATGGATTTTAGATGAAACCAAGTGAAGACATATCAGCGTGCTTCAGCAATATCAGTCAGTCTACTTCTATTGTTGCCAATAAATTATTTGAATGTATTTGACAATTGAATTGGAATGTCGGACTAAGTTATTTCATATGATTGCGCAACATTTTATTGATTGTAATGTACCCTTCCATGCTTGGCCAATTGGTGAGAAGTTGGGTTTGAAATTTGGATTCTATGTTAAAAACCTTGTCGGCAAATTTAGTAACTTATTTCAAAATTATCAAGTTGTACATAACAGAATAAATTTTAAGTGGATCTGATGTAACTTGTTCTGTTGGTTTGTTTATGATTATTGAGAAGTTGTGATGTCGAGCAAATTGTGGATTTTCCTTCGATCTCATTAATTCTTGTAAGGATGGTTTCGGGGACATCTTGAGGAGCTGCCAACTATTGTCATATTTTGGAGGTTTCACTGGTGGTGGTTTAAAGGGTACACTTGTTTCTGTATGCTTCACAGGCTGGACAAAAGAAGCACTACTGTCGGCGCAGAGTTTCTGGGAAATATACAAATGGCTTTAGCCCTACCTGAGAAATGGGCTTCCTCATGACAGCATCTGATGCCAGACGATCATCTAGGCCACAGAAGGATGTAGTAATAACAAAGCTTACAACAAGGATCCTATACAATAAGATTTTAGTCTTGAATTATGGTATTTTCCATAGTACATAGGGATCATTCATTTATTACTTACGCATACAATTTGCATTTTTCAACCCCCCTCCTTAGTACGCAAAGTCGGCCATATTTAGTATACAGTAAGCATTGCAGTACGCAATTGCGCTGAACCCCTCCCCTAATGCGCACGTAATAAATGAATGGCCCTATAACTATACCTGAGTTGAATACTTCACTTTAATTAGGTGGAACTTCACATTCCTTAAATTAAATGTATTTCATCATGAACATAACTACAACATCAGTTAGTTTTTGATTATACCGGCTACATCAAATAGAATACAAAACAAATAGACGCTTCTCTCAACCAAAAATGTACATATATTTCTCATCAAGCTTTACACTCTTTCATCTAATACTAATACTACTAAACTGGTAATCGTTAAAGTTGTTCACTTTCTTGTGGCTTCTTCGAAGCCAGTCTTTTTTTACGAAGTTCCAGCTGTTTGAGTTCGAGTTCGTCAGTGTTTCTACCCACAGATCTGGATTGTCGAATCATTATATTCAATTGTTCTTCGTCCATTCCTTCGATGTGATGTTCCAGCGGCTGATATAACATGATATCGATGTCATTTTCTTCCCTCAGGTAGAAAAAGTAAACCATAAACACGGCTAAACTGGTCATCAATATCAGCGGCTGGTATTCTGGCCGTCCTGTGTTGGCCATGAACGTGTCCGTAGCTTTATAATCCCTGGCTTTACTTTTAGAATAAGGCGTCGGGCCTTCATTCGCTAACTCTTCGTCGCTGAGTTTCCGTCGAGTGAGATTGGATAAATGGAAGCATCTGTGACTGGGTCCAGTAATGATAGCCACTATTGAATGCCTGAAATATTGAAGAATCGAATGATGATCAGATGAGACTGAGACTAGAGATGACAAGTCGACTGGAACTGGAAGAGGGCTTAAAACACTCAGAGGGCATAAACACGTAACTAACCTCGAAACATCGGTCAGAATAGATTTCTGTGTTGCCTGCACCAAACACATAGACCGCAAAACATTTCTATTCGCTAGTTTTCCAACTTTTCCAAAGAGTATCGATGCCATCATTATGAAATCAATAAAGTAACAATTGAATTTAATTATTATTATGAAACACTGTCGTAATTGAATATAAAATTTAAATCTTTTCATCAATTAATTTTGTCAAAATTATGATTCCTGATTTTCTTTCAATTAGATTTATAGGTAGAATTCATCGAACTTGATCAAAATAACAATTTAATGTCGCAAAATGACACCTCCATCGCCGTATTGCGGGCGTTTAAGAATGGCGCGTTGGTCAAAAAATATTTTCTTAAATCTTTCCTAATTGAAGCGGATTTATGGTCGAAATCCATTAGTAATTTCTATATAAATGTAACCAGACTCTAAAGATTTATGCAAAGGATGTTTCAAGATGAATAATAAACATTCGGCCTTCGTGAAAACTGTTGATTTGATATGAAATTTACGAAAAACCTTTACTTCCGGGTTTTTTCACGACAATTTCGACGATCCGGTGCTTTGCCCAAATTCCTCGATAAAAGATTTTTGTTGCCTGAAAATCATATTCATCGCAATAACCATACGAATACTACAGTGAATATGCCAGTCAGAGTTCTAAACGTCGCCGAGAAAAATGATGCGGCGAAATCATTGAGTGAAATAATGTCGCGTGGACGCTATGATCGCGTACGTATAGTTAAATCACAGCTAATATCCATATCGATTCTTGCTAATACCGGGGATTTTAAGAAAGTATGAAATATGGATCCTCTTATGAGCAACTGCAGCCTCTGATGATAATAATTGCACTCAGTATCAATGATAATCGGTACCACTATCCCTTAGTATACACACAGGGTAACCACTTACCAGGATTTTCTTCACTTTAAAATAGTCAGGGAATTAAAATAAAAAAGATGAAATTCAGGGAAATTTGTTGAGTGAGATAGTTTAATTAGATCCCGCGTATAATAATCAAACAATTTCTGTCTATGTTTTATTGTGATTTATTTATTGGAAGAAGTTGAACATCATCATAACCAAAATCCTTGATTCTTAAGATTTTGATTTTACGTTTCGTTCCAGAGGGAAGGATTTTCAAAGTTTAATAAGCTGTACGAATTCGACTATACTATTCTCAACCAGCCCAGTAAAATGACAATGACATCAGTTTCTGGACATCTGTTGGCATTAGAATTCGTCGGACATTTCAAAAAATGGTAACCGCAACAAGTCATCTCTGGAATTTGAGTCCATATACTCAAATTATACCTTCCCACAAACATTTTGAAGATCAATAACTAAGTATGAAGATATTTGTTTACTTCATTTCAGGACTGGATGCAGTCCTACTGCTCTATTCGATGCCCCAGTTGAAAAATATTGTCCCGATAATTTCAAAAATATCAAGGTTAGACATCTTCGAGTTAAAGTGCAGGTTTTCTAATGATCTAAAATTTGACCTGTGAATTACTATTGTCATGATTTCAGCGAACATTAGAACGTGAGGTGAGAGGCTGTTCTACTCTAATAATCTGGACTGATGGAGATAGAGAGGGAGAAAACATCGGTTTTGAAATCATAAATGTTTGTCGAGCTGGTATGTGTTGTTGTCCTTGTTTCTCCATTGTCTGTCATCGCATTCATACGTGGAAAGTTGCTTTACAAATTGCTCATATTTTTATTATTATTATTGTTTATTATCATTATTGCAGTGAAACCTAATATCAGAGTTTACAGGGCCAGATTCTCGGAAATAACACCTCAGTAAGTACCGTATTGGCTTTAGGAAGACTGTAGATCCCAAGAAAACCAACAAAAAGATTAATTTCTCAACAAGATTTGGGCAGGTTTCGATTGAAGAATATATTTTGGTATAAGAATTGTTATTCTGGATTCCAGTTTTTAGCGATCAGCCATTAGGCTGCCATCAGGTTTACAGATCTTAGTGGAGTGTATTCTGTTCGAAACGAACGCGCCAGAAGATAATTCCTGAGTCGATGGAGACCAATTGAAACCTGCAAAACTTTTGCTTAAGAAAGTAATAGTTTGGTTCACATGTTTTGTTGACTGTCCTATTTTTTTGTTGCAGAGCAATTCAAAGAGCGTGTCGTAATCTGCTCGAACCGGATGAGAATGTCAGCAATGCAGTCGATGTTCGACAGGAGCTTGATTTAAGAATCGGGGCAGCGTTCACGCGATTTCAAACGTTGCGGCTTCAGAAAGTTTTTCCGAACGTTTTAGCCGAACAGTTGATCAGCTACGGGAGCTGTCAATTCCCGACGCTTGGTTTCGTCGTAGAACGATATAAACAAGTGCAGAATTTCATCTCGGAACCGTTCTGGAAAATTAAAGGTAGAATAGAAAATCTGTATAGATGCAGGGCTTAGAGTTGATCTATTTTATTGTACCTTAGAATGTGAAAAATCTGGAAGAATTGTGTGAAGAGTCCTGGGGCGAGTTGCTCATAAGTTGGTTAAACTTAACCAGTGGATAGTTGACATAGGGACAATTAAAATTTCATTGTTACTACGGTATTTATCCGCCAGTTATCTGTAACCAACTTTTGAGCAATTGACCCCTCGTATTTTGGTTATGTTCAACAACCTGACCCCTTTACCTATTGGTATATTGAATGGAAGTGTTTTCATATTTCGTTATTTCTATGTTTCGTCCTGTTTTCAGTATCTCATAAACTCGATGAAATCATCGCTGAATTTTCCTGGGCACGAAATCGACTATTTGATCATCTGGCCTGTCTTGTCCTCTATCAACATTGTCTCGAAGTAAGTCACTAGCGATAATGCATGGTCTTGTCTTTTCATCACTAAAAACTTTCTCAAAATTTTTCGAATTTGTTATGAAATTTTAGAGTCCAATAGCAACAGTTACTGACATTAAAACAAAGAGTAAAAGCAAATGGAGACCTGTTGCTTTAGACACTGTGGTAAGTATTTCATTGAGCTACAGTAGTTTTCATCAGTAATTTGATACCGTTTAATATTGAAACCCGATAATAATTTGATAATGTATAATCTGGATAACGATTTTCTCGATTTGGCAGGAAATGGAGAAATTGGGGTCGCGTAAATTGAGAATAAACGCTAAAGAAACGATGCGTATAGCTGAGAAATTGTATACGGAAGGTTATATCAGTTACCCTCGTACAGAAACCAATATCTTCCCTAAAGAATTAGATCTGAATAATCTCATACAACAGCAAGTCAATGATCCGAACTGGGGAGGTAAAATATAACTGGGTTCAGTTTCGGGAATAGCGTGCGTGCGACTTGAGAAAATATTAAATCTCGGCTGTTTATTTCAGGATTTGCTGCCGCGTTGCTTGAAACCGGTCCGAATCCTCGAAACGGCACGAAAACCGACAACGCTCACCCGCCGATTCATCCGACGAAATACGCGAATAATCTCCAGGGAAACGAGAAACGTTTGTATGAATTCGTCGTTCGTCACTTTTTAGCGTGCTGCTCTCAGGACGCTCAAGGGATGGAAACGACCGTCGATATTGACATCGCCGATGAGAAGGTTCGTTCAATTTTCATATCAAATCAGGGAAATCTGGGAATTCTGACTGTCTTCTTACTGATCAGGAAAAAGTCAGTGAATTTAAATCATTGGCGCGTTGTCGTGTGGCACAAGGAACCTCTTGAGAAGAGACAGCCCCCATTGACGATTTCTTTCTTATCAATCGGGGAATTCTTGGATTGCTTGACCTGTATGAACCCTGATTCAAAGCGGTGTAAAAGATTTCAATTTGATGTTAAATCTGCATAAATCGTTCATTTTAGTTTACTGCTAGTGGGCTGATGATTATTGCTAGGAATTATTTAGAAGTTTATCCGTATGATAAATGGAATGCTAAGGTAACTGGCACTCGTGTATCTCAATGGAGGTAAAATTATTCATTCTCAGCAGTTAAAATTCTAGATTTCAATCATTTGCAGGTAATTCCGAATTTCGAGCGAGGGCAGCAGTTCAGTCCGACGAGTATGGAAATGATAGAAGGTGAAACATCTCCTCCGCCGTTACTCACAGAGGCAGATCTGATAGCTCTAATGGATAAACACGGAATTGGTAATTGAAATCGATAATCCTAAAATGTTGTTGATTTCCAGTCCATTATGGATGATAAAACAACGAAATATTCTCCCTGTAGGCACTGATGCTACTCACGCCGAACACATCGAAACTATTAAAAGTCGGATGTACGTTGGTCTTCAAGGTGATAATAGATTCGTCCCCGGTGAACTAGGAATGGGTCTCGTCGAAGGTAACAACGCTCTTCGTATACATTCAGTATTTTCGCTGGTATGAATTCGTTATCGTGATCTTTCTACTGCAGGCTATGATGCGATGGGTTACGAAATGTCCAAGCCACATTTGAGAGCAGAACTTGAAGCTGATTTAAAAAGGTAATTCGTCCTTGAGCGATGTTAGTAGATAAATTGAACGATCCTTTGTAGTTACTGCTATACCTTGTGTGTGTCTTTATTTCAGAATTTGCGATGGCCTGAAAAACCATAGAGGTAAAGAAATTTTTTTGTTAGTTCTGTTTACTTCATATCAATTACAATGTATCATTAAGTATAATGCGTATTTTTTAGTTGTCCTCGCCGAGCAAGTGGCCAAATATAAGGAGGTATTCGTAGAAGCGTGTAGACAGGCTAATCTGTTAGATGCAGCGCTGGCCGAATATTTCGGTGATGCTCGACCTTATGCCGGGCAAGGTATGACTTAAAATCGTCAGTTGCATATGTTCGGTAACATTGATTTAGTGAATTGTTGAAAATGTCTTTTTTTCAAGAATTTCAACAGCAAGCTGACGAATATAAACCGGTGCTACCTTGTCCAAAATGCGGTCGACAAATGACGATACGCACTAAAAAAGATGGAAAAGGGTCAGTTAATCATAGTCACTAAATAACTTAAATTTCATGCTATTGTGAGCTAAATCTCGAACTATTTCTTCATTGCAGATATTTTATTAGCTGTCCAGGATATCCAGACTGTAAAAACGCGTACTGGTTTCCAGACTTTGTGTTGGCTGCGACGGTTCTTGACGAACAATGTCAAACTGTATGTAAATACGTGTTGTTGTAATCAGTCCGTGTGTAAAATTACTGCTCTGTGTTATTGGTATTCATTTTGTTCCAGTGTCGACGAAATCCCCATAAACTGAAATTGAAATTCAAGCGAGGATCTGTGCCTCCTATTATTCCACTCGAGTAAGTAACGTCTGTATGTTTTTCAGGTATTCATATATAATTGAATGAAGTCATGTATTTTCACCATTTTACAGATATCACGGATGCATCGGTGGCTGTGATCAAGAATTATCGGAGATCCTTAACTTTACGCGTTATCAAATAGGTCGGTTATGATAATCTACTACATCAGGGCCCCTACGGATCAGTCATTCCTGGCTATAAGGAGTTGAAAGGGAAAAATTTCAAATTTCGAGGAAGTAAACTATTGATTCGGTGGTTTTGCAAGAAAATCTTTATACTGTACACTACTTGAACTCAGTTTCTAATTTGGTTACCTCCTAATTGGGTCAAACAATAAATCAGGTCTTAACTGTATCGATTTAGGGGTAGTCTACTGTACAAATACAAACATTTCTGTTTGCCTATTTCTCAAAATTGAAGGAGTTTTAAAGGAGTTTCAGGCATTTTGCTTTTGCTCAAATTAAAGGAATTTCAAGCATCTTTAAAAGCATTTTACGTTAGAGGAGTTTTTAAGGAATCATGGAGTTGTAGGGACCCTGTACTTCCTACCCCATAGCCAGCTCACTTCATGACTTATTTCCTATGTTTCAGGTGCTACTGGAAATGTTGGTAACAACAGGCAACCTTCCCAAACAGGTCCCGGAAGGAGGAATAATAACAACTCATTCAATGATAGTGGCTACGGAAGCAGTTATCGATCGACTCAAAATGATAGTAGTAACCGCGGTAATATTAACACTCGAACAAACGCAGTTCAACGAACTCTAACAGGAACTGTGGCAAACAATGTTCCGACTCAGCGCAATATCTCGATGAATATTCCGAGTAATCGTCAACCTCTGAGACCGGTACAAGCGAATGCAGTTCCGCCGTTTAACGCGAATGCGGGCGGAAACGGAGATTCGGCGATTGTTTGTAATTGTGGTGACGATGCAGTTCTGCGTACTGTGCGTAAAGATGGACCTAATCAAGGTAAATCATTTTCCGATGTCGAAACAGTTATCAAGGTGATAATAGAAACATTGTATACTTTAATCGATTCGTTTCGGAATAGGTCGACAGTTTTATGTTTGTAATAAACCTAAAGATGGCGGTTCGTGTCAGTTTTTCCTGTGGGCGGATATTTCAGAAGAGCAGCAGTCCAATCAACAATCATCATCTAACAACAGGTAAAGTGAATTATTCATGCTCTTAATGTAAAACCTGAAGCGCATTTGTTGAACTGATTTCACATAACCGGTGTGCTCTCAGCAACTGCACCTCTCATATGCCGATACTTTGCTCACATTTTGAAATACAGGTTCGGAAACAACGCACAAAATAGACCTGGTCTTAATGGCAACAATCGCGCAGTATTTACCAGCTACAATAACGATAACAACCGGACGACAGGTTCCGGCGACGGAGCGGTGAATTGTCGATGCGGCGAACCTGCCAGGAGTTTAATCGTTCAAAAAGACGGTCCGAATAAAGGTCGACCGTTTTACGGGTGTCCGAAACCTCGCGATCAGGGCTGTGGATTCTTCCAGTGGGGCGATGAAGACCCCGGTGGAGGAAATGCAGGTAAACGATATCTATAAACTGTTCTATAATACTGATTGGTTTTGTGAAATTACGCCCAGGAATTAAGTATTACGATGATATGTATCGATTTTAGGATTTTCTGGTGGTAACGACAATAATAGTAGTAGAGGAACTAAAAGAAAGAAACCAGCGGGGGCAGGAGGAACGAGGAAGAAACCGACTTGTGGAAACTGTGGGCAAGAAGGTAACCAAATCAATCAACGCATTATATACATTCTTCTTTAAGTTCATGCATTAATTATCTTTTTCTAATTGCAGGACACACAAGACGTGGATGTAAAAATAATTGAAAGTCATTGCATTTATATAAGTCAGTTACTGTCACTCAATAGAGTGAGATATTTTATCAGCATTGTTTAGAGTTTGATCCTGTATCATTTATCGAAAATATAAACATTTGAAATTGTTATACGTTAAAATCCTGTGTTTTGATTCTTCTTGTCTGATCTTTTCCAATTCTCATAATCCCGAGTAGTTTGAATCATGGTTCGTAGTAGGAAGGCCCAGGCAAAACTATGCAGTGGTGCGGAAAAGGTAGTACTTCTTTTGGTGGATAGCGCCCATGAGAACTATCAAGGTTGGACAGAGCTGCTTGTCGACAAGTGACCTTAACTTTACCTTTCGGAACTAAAAGACAATGACGCTGTGGTAAAACTATAAAGTATTTATTTCTCACAAATATGCTAGGAGTTCTGAGTACATGATTCAGTGATTGCGTTGATAATTTCAATTATGGAATTTCTAGTGGATGAGTTTGGAAATAGATCGACAAAACTCTTTCCTTCTTCTAATGACCGAGTTAGTTGTGGATCAAGAGGAATACAACCTACAAATACAATAAGGAATAAACAAAATGAAATTCACCAATGATTAGTATTCAATTGGTAAAGATTTCTTTTCGGAGAACTTTACTTACCCAGGAAAGGTACTCCAGTTTGTTTAGCTAAAGACTCTCCGCCACCTTTCGAAAATACGTTCGTACATTCCTGAATAAAGAAAAAAATGATCTATTTCGAGAAGAGATTGCGATGTACAATTTGAATTTCATCAATAGGGCTGAATTTACCGTGCAGTGAGGACAAACAAAACCACTCATATTTTCGATAACTCCTAATATGGGGATACCAGTTTTCTTACAAAATGTAATCTCTCGCCTCACATCTCCAACTGATACAGCCTACAAATAGAGCAGCAAAAATATTGTGATTCACATTTCAAAATCGATCAAAATCGTGACAAATAAGGCATTAGACCTCCTACCTGCGGGGTGGTGACTAGTACAGCTCCTTTTGGTAAAAACTGTTTCATATTTTCAACGACTGTTATATGCTCATCTGAAGTTCCAGGAGGCGTATCAACTATTAGATAATCCAAGTCACCCCAGAATACATCATTGAAAAACTGTTTGATCATACCTAGAAATGAGGAGAGATTACAAATAGTATCCAAACTCAAACTAAGATACCATACTCGGGCATCATACCATTTTTCTTTGGTCCTCTCCAAACTACTGCATCATCTTTTGATACCATGAATCCTATCGACATTACTGATAACCGCTGTTCTTGGTCGACATAAACTGGAACCCAACTGAAAATAGATTAATTTACTAGCTATCTACCAACAATAGACCTAAAAGCCTACATTCTTCGCATGTTGTTCACTGTATTACCCTTCAGGACATTGATGAATATCGTGGTTTTCTAAATTCAGCATTCGTGGTATACTTGGGCCACACAGATCTACATCGAGAAGTCCAACCTATTAAATAATGTCAAGGATATCATATTAACCTTTAACAATGAATTTGTGGAGAGACTGCCAAAATAATAAATGAAAAATCGTTACTTCACCTTGAAACCAGCATCTTTTAAACCTAAGGCGAGTTGCGTTGAAACTGTGCTTTTTCCGACTCCTCCTTTACCAGAAAGAACAAGTATGACATGCTTAATATTTGACAAACTCGACATAGTAGAAGAAAATGATGAATGAGCGCAGCACAGCACAGTGTCGAGGTCTACTACATGTGAAACGCTAAATTCCCCTATGCTCAATGTACTACAGCTGTATCTTTTCGTTTCATGCGTTCAATCTGAACCGGGTAAAACACTTCCGGGTTGTGGTTTTCGGGCTGATTTTTTGGCCCGTTCGCTGTGATTTAATGACGTAATTCATTCATTAAACCGGGTAAATTATTGATATTATTCATAATTCACATCGCCCAAATTACTGACATTCACATGTCTTACTGTCATGTATATTTATATGTGAAATGAGGCCCTATAACTGTTTTACTTAAATCTCGCTTGCCAGCGTAAGCTTTCATAACCACCGGTCACAGAATAAATTTCCTATTTTGCAGATAACATGCAGATTTGAAGTCCTCTCCATCATGAATATAGTACGCCGCACGTTGCATTGGGGGCCTTTACTGGCCCTATTCATTATATTCACTATATCGGCGATGTCTATTATATGTGATATGATGTGGTGGCCTGTTTCAGCCCCGGGAGGTACAATCAATCTGATTGTATATGTAATGTGGCTTTATCTGACCCTATACAATTTCTTCTGCGCTATGGGAATCGGGCCAGGTCATGTGCCGTATGGCTGGAAACCAGTAAGTAGAAAACTTAATTCAAATTTTTAGACTTCAATGTTGTCAAGTTCCTATTTTCTAGCCTTGAGTAAAAGGGGTTTTACAGTAGTTTGATGTGACATTAGAGATCATAGAGAATTACGAGGCTGAAATATCTATCCTTTTTGCTTTCCAAAATGAAGTACTAACTAATGTTACATGTTACTCGTAACTTGATGAAAAGTTAACCATTTCGTTGTCCCATTTTGAGCCATTTTCCTATCGCAAATTGAATTGTCTAAGATATTTTTCACTGTTTTTAGGATGATCCAAAAGATATAAAGTATTTACAGTTTTGTAAAGTTTGTCAGGGTTACAAATCACCAAGGTCTCATCATTGTCGCAAATGTAATCGGTTAGTAACAGCCTATAGTCAACCACAGAACCTTAAATCAGTATATTTGAATAATTTGATGGTTTATTTTGAATTTTCAGTTGTGTCATGAAAATGGATCATCATTGTCCATGGATAAACAACTGTTGCGGCCACATGAATCATGCAAGATTTACGTATTTCTTATTCTTCGCGCCACTTGGATGCATACATTCCTTATGCATATTGATTCCGTCTCTTTATCATGCAATGAACCGGGTAAACGTCTTAAATGTGATCCATTCTGGAGACAATTTCAATTTCAGCTTGTCTGCTACTTCAGGGTCCCTATAACTAATCGATTCCTAAAAAACTCTACTAAAATGTTTGTCTATTTTAGTTGTACAATAAACTACCCCGAAATCAATACAGTTGGGACTTTCTGGATTTTCTTTACCCAATTAGGCAGTTAACGAATTAGAAACCAAGTTTAAGTAGTGCATAAGATTGAAATTTGCTTACAAAACCAACAAGATAAACAGTACCGATTTATGAGAGTCTACAGTAATTGGGATAAATGAAAGTGATGCAGACACTTCCTCGAAATCTGAGATTTTCTCCTTTAAAACTCTTTGAAGACTCCTTATATCCAGGAATGAGTGATCTGTATGGACCCTGACCTGTACTAATTGTAAGATGTTATGGCTTAATTTCAGCCTTACTATTTCTACTACGGAGATGGAACGGAGCCTGTTATAAATCTAGATGTATGGTCGTTTCTGATCGGTATATTCAGCGTTGGTCTAGCTGTCGGGGTCATTGTGGCCGTCGGTGGTTTGGGATTCCTCCAGTTGAAAAGTATTCTCAAGAATGAAACTGGTATCGAATCTTGGATTATAGAAAAGGTCACTAATTTCAGTCACAAATAATTCAGTTTTAAGTCGGAAAAATATTGTTCCTCCATTTCTGAAATTTAGATTCAACTATTTGTCTTTAAATAGAAAATAGGAAGATTGTGAAATTTCTTGCAGGCTTATTATATCGATAGAACTGTCGAGGAAGGTGAATTTGTTTATCCGTATTATTTGGGCATGTGGAGAAACCTTCGTCAAGTATTTACGTGGTCCGGTTATCCTGTCTCAGATGGTTTTACGTGGGACGTGAAAGAAGGCTGTAATCAATATACATTAACGGTTTGTACTGTCGAGATACGTCAGAACTTCTAAATCCGTATCAGCGTAATCCGATCAGTATCTACGAGATCGCAGTTTTTAATCAATAAACAATGACGAATTTCAATAGTGCTTAATCTGGATATGAAACGTTCGTTTTCCTATTCGAATACAGTTGAACTCATTTAATTCAGACGACTATGAACTGCCCAGATTTCTCAGAAAAAATCAGATTCCTGAATAACAGTTTACACGGTTAAATTGACCAGATCTTTCATTCGAATTAAGTGAAAATCCTGAAACTTATTTTCTGATTCAAATTTTCTAATTCACAGATTGAACAAATGAGGCAGAAAGAAGACAAGAAAGATCGATCGATCGAGTATACGATCATTGAAGATTACAGCGGCCGCTGGTGTCCGATCACTAAAGGTTGTCGCGTTATTTGTTGCCCTCCGTTCACCGACGAGCCTCGTATCAAACTGAACATCGGCGATCGATTACTCGTCACTCGCTGGAAAAAGTAAGACTGATTGAACTGTAACTAGTCTCCCGCGACGCTGTTGTGTTTTTATTTGCTTTCATTTGTTGTTTTAGGCATTGGTTGTACGGTGATAAGATCTTAGATAAACAGCAGAAAGATCTGGGTAGGTAATTTACGATGGCATTCTAATAATGCTAACATGATATATTTTTCAAGTGGTTGCATGGTAAAGTTTATTTGTCATATATAATCAGATCTGCTTGGTAGAAAGCACTCTCTATCTAAAGATGGTGATTTGTGGGATACTGGTGCATTGAGTTGGTAATTTGCTGTTGCAAATTTGAAATTCAAAAATGTTGTGAATCTTGAAAAATTGCCGTGGATTAGCGTGGCCTCCCACAGCATTCTTTGATACATGTTCTTATGCTGTCGGATTTGCCCGAATTCGACTTCTGATTATTTCATTTTCTGAATTGATGCTGCTGCTATTCTCAACATCGGCGCTTGAAATATTTTTCAGGTGTTTCTCGTCTGAGAGGTTGGTTCCCGAGACGGTGCGCAGTTGAGTTCGTCAATAACGGCTGTTCATATCCAGATCTTACTAAACTGAAGCAACGGGCTGAGAAGAAAAAACTATCCTAATGCAGATTACTATTTTTGTTACTGTACTAGTAGACTTTGCTTGCCTCGGATCTCACGGGACCAATTAAATCTCTCTGAGGTACAATGCCAACTCAAGGACAGTTGGAGCAGGGATGGGTCAGAGTAAGCTAATTTTTATACCCAGCGTTCTCCATATGCTAGAATTTTTAAGTGGCTGCATTCATTGTTAAGTGTATGACATCATGGTTGCTGAAGTAGCAAGGCATTTGATTCTCCCAAAAAAGAAACTCAAGTTTTATTTTGGTGTAATCTCCTATTTTTCACAGTAGCTCAATATTAGTAGAATAACCACACTCAAACGTGGGGAACAGTTGTTATATATTTCAAAGCAATTAGCAGCATTGATAGATTTTTGACATCCACTCTGGTAGGGGCAGCAGATATTTTATAAGGGATGGCTGATTTTCAGAGGGGTTGATGTAAAAATGAAAGGGATGGCCACCACTCTAAAACCCGTTGTGGAAAACAATCACCGTTATAGTCGGACGGGGCACGCCATAATCCGTGACAATCAACTCGTCTCCGGGGTAAACGTAGTCTAGTGTACAGCCATCGTTAGAAATTGTATATACATTAGGTTTTTATTGTTCACTTAGTGGAAATCGAAACACTGCGCGTCTTCCATCAATGCAATAAATATTAATAAATTGTTAACGTTTTAGAACAAAATATTGGGAAAAACATTTTCTTTCTATATGATTTGGTATTCACGCCGCGGTGCGAGTGGATATTTTGATCTCATTGTTTTTTCGACTTCATGTTTTAATTTCGTCATCTTTCATCAAATAAACATCATCCGTGCATCTAATTTATAAGATATAAACTCTGTATTATAAATTATTGTCGCAAGTTTAATAAAAGGTGCCTTTTCAATAATTGTGAGTTACTGCAGTTTTGTATCGGTTTTCCTAGGTGGGAATCTTGAACAAGAACAATTTTTTTGCAGAGTTCATCTTTGCCAATGGAAGTTTGGACCAGTTTGGTTATTAGAGCGAAACGTCATCAGCAACAGCTCGATGGGCGTGATGCTGTTGTATTAACTATCAGTGCTAGAGGCCGTCTCGTCACAATCGATAGGATCAGTCTTCAAGCAAGACAATTGATCAGCAACATTTCAACTGATATAGATGAACCCAGTGTAGGAGGTGAAAAGTTCAGATAAATTCTATGTTTATCCTCTACTCGACATGTAGAAACTCGGGGGATCGGTGACAATAACATTTGGATTCGTCCGAAGCCCATGGTCAGATCTATGGAAGACTGATCACCAAAGAAAGTGGAAGCGATGGGTGCTGATGACGATAAACAATTCGGGATAAAATGACTTTCTGGACCCGGCTCTATCGTATCTTATCGATTGAAAATTTGCTCGTTTACATTATATATATTTACAATGTTTATTATATATCGTATATAGTTTAGAGATAAACAAACAAATATTCCTATAAAATGACAATCGCTTTTTTCCACCATCATCAGTCAAACTATGTCATTAATACCTTACAACACGATCCACCAATACAATTTCCCTCGTAAAAACTAGATACACAAACATGTACACGAATAATGAAAAACACCTGAAATCAAGTGATTTGTGTAAGAGAACTAAGAATTGAAATTTAGGCAAGAAATTCCATATACCATACCTGAGCGAAAAACCGATTCGGTGCGTACGTAATTAACTTCAGTTTAAGATTATGATATTCTTTAAAAGTTTATCCCAAGATTTTACCCCGATAACAAAAATTGGTTAATTTGAGCACAGATTAAAACCATATTTTACAACTAAAATGCTATGATAATATATTCATATATAGACGATTAGCTATTACATACAGATTCTTGACAGACGCGCGTATTACGTAATATTCTTTTCGGAATCAAGACAGTTCAAAGAAAGGCAGTGCTTACCATATATAATAGCTATAAAGATTTAAGGATATAATATTGTTACCTATCATCGAAACCAACAATTAAACAATAAGTGATAATCATCCCTGAATAACATGAAAGAGTCATTCTGATAGAAATGTACACGAATTTAGAAATAAGCAAGAAGTTTTAAAGAGTTAGTGAATAGTTTCTACTGTCCTTTTTATTTTCCTAGTTTTCCCTGCCATTTTTACCGAAGCTCTAGTTTAATAGTTTTAAACTCCGCAGCGAAGTCTTTCAGTTTTGAATTCCGCATCGATACGACGTTCAGCCTATATCTATGAATCCAGCGGGACAAATTTCCATCGATGATCAGATATTTGGAGGAGAGAACGACTATGTTCGAATGGTGGCCGAACCGATGTGAGCTCCTGCGGTCTTTCTCGGTGTACGATCAGGGCTGGATAACACGAACGCAGCCGAAAATCCTTTCCAGCCGATAGTGTCATCAGTACGGAAGTGAATTAGTAAATGCCGTCCAGTAGATATTATCTCTGGTGGAAGCTACAAGATAAAAGGGCATAGAATAGCGTTTTTGTGTCTAAGATTGTTCTTTTGTCCATGCTCTATGTCCACGTTCTATGCTTGATATGAGCATGGATGTATAAACTAGATGGACATCTAGTTTATACGTCCATGATATGAGCTACATTTTAGTCTATTTCGTAACAGTTTCGAAAGTTTTCTCATCCTTAATCATTAATAGGCACATATTCAAATACGTTGTATTTGTGCCCTTTTCTTCACCGAAAACCTAGGGTCTGATGTTCCACTGGGTATACACTAGGATCGTAGAGCGACGTAGATCACTGTGGAGACAACCACTTCCAGAACTGGGTGAACAGTCTTTCTAGAGTGTCTTTAGTAACAGCAATGCATGGTGTAGGAAAGGAACAGGACCAAAGCCTTTTTCGCTACTCCTAAATTCCTCGCATAAGTTAAAATTTAGACTACATATCATGTAACTACTATGTTTTGCTATCTGCGATGTCCATTTATTTATGCAAACAAATCAAATAAGATGTTTGAAAAAAAACTTTTGAAAAGAAAATTTGAAACATCACCCTAGAATTCTTCGATTGAAATGTTTTACTGACCTTGGAAGCGCAGTATCTACCGATTTTTCTATCGATATCCGAATCGCCGTCATAAACCTCAACATAATCATACCTGAAAAACAAAAGCAAAACAAAGATCCTTTCTAAGAACTGTTCCATCAGCGGGTGCAATGTCTTCTGTATCGATTTAATCTTGGCGGCAATAACTCACCCGCAGTCCATTTCTTCTTCGATTTCAAACGCAAGGAATTTGAATCTGATGTTGTAATTTTGCGGTGCCTCGATCACCCAGTCGCAATCCAGTTTATTTTCGTAGCTCTGATCTCCGTATTTAGCGTGAGAGTAAAGATGCTGCGCTGATTTCGTCGCAATTAACCTTCCTCCGCAAACTGTCATGATGAGAAACGGTGATTATAGCTTTATTTTTTCCAAAGATCAATCGAATTCATCGATTCATTGATCTATTCATGTATAGAAATATCGATCATTGATAACTTGATCAATAGTCGGGTTTTACAGTTGTGGACACAACTTAAAGACTCAAAATGATGGGGGCTCTTGCTGTTGTGTCTCACTGGTTTCATGAGCTCATTCTCAATTTTACCTCTTCAATAATTCAATTTAATCATCATTAGACAGGTTTCAATAGAACCTATTCCGTTTTTGGAATAGCAATTGCGGATTACACGAACTCTCTACCGGTCGCTTTTATTTAGGTTTACAGATTATGCTATTCCGTAATAGGTATAGGGCATATTCTGGTTAAAAGGAATGCGCCAGAAGAGAATTCCGGAATCGGTGAAGACCAATCGAAATCTGCCTTTGTCTTTGTAAAACTTGGTGATTAACCATGGACTCTAAAACGACTATATCTTTCGCTTTTTAGAGAACATACATAATACAGCTGACGAAGTTGAGGAGAATTACTTGAAAGACAGGAGTTTTTGAATACCTGTACTGTGGGTCGCTGTGAATCCTTTTCGTTGCACCGATGCGTCAGAGTAGAAAACCATGTACATGATATTGCTACTGGACAGTATGGCCGGTGGTTTGGAGCTGCCGCAATATTTTCCCAAACTGCGATGGTTGTTGTCCTCGCCGTCAAACAGTTCTATGTTGTCGTAGTTACACTCCTGATGCGGCTCCAACTCGAAATTATTGAACATCTGATAAAGATATCAAATCCGGGAATATAAATATCGCTTGCCAATTTTGGATATTTCTTTGAAATTTTCGCGTTCGACTCTTACCAGCTTTATTCTGTGACCGGGTAACGCTTGGAATATCCAAACACAGTTTTTGCGACTCGGATAGTTTTCAGGATAATTTGGACTCTTGACTTCTCCATTTGGGGTCGTAACTTTATGCTGACATCCACCTGTAATGGTACAGAATCATTGTATACACCAACCAAAATTTCTGATTTTCATTTAAAGGCCGACTAATTCCACCGTCCATTGTAGACATATTTTCTTGATCAAATATAATCAATAGTCCGATTTTTTACCACCCTTTCCTCGGAATATTTTTGTAAAGGCGGACTCAAAAGTCAAGAATACTTTAGAACCAGCCCCAATAAATGGGGATTCTCACCTTCTTTACAATCATGTCGATTTGAATGCAAAGTATACCCATTATGACAAGCGCATTCATAACTACCGATCATATTTTTGCAAATATGCTGGCAACCACCATTTTCGACAGTACACTCGTCCTTGTCTGAAATTGTATTCAATCGACGTTAAAAATAAGTCCAGCCATTTTGTTAGGGAACTTCAATTTGTCAGGTCATTTATTTCTATTTTCTAAAAACTATATTTGTGATGCATATTTATCATATTTCAACGGTCCTTAGATGCATTTTGACAACTTTGGCAACATCCAAACCGTTTGAATCTCAGTTAATTGTAAATTCATTGCTCAAATTTTTATTTCCTTTCAAAATATTTTTTGAGGCGGCCAAGTATCAATACCCGTCAAGAAAACAGCACTGAATCCGGTCCTTTGGACGGAATTGTCCGTATTGAATTCAATTCTCATCGTGTTGCCTTCAGAAGTGATTGGATTCGGGATCGTGTGACCGCAAAACGTGCCGTGATTCGTAGCTTCAGCCGTCATTCCGCTTTTCACTGTCAGCGAATCGTAATCACAGTCTTGCTAAAATTAGAAAATACCGACATCTCGTAAGTAGACATGTCTAAACATCCACTCAGCGACAGAACATAAGCGCCCTTCATGCCAAACTTATGTGACAATATTAGCCGGGCGGCTTTGGAGTGCTGGATATAAAAATAGCTAAATCCAATAAGAAGCTTTCGTCGTCGTTTAATGTCAAGAGAAGTAGTTTCTAGACGACGAGAGTAAATGAAAATATTAAAAACTTAAAAATACATTAAAATCAAAGTTACTTAATACATTTAATTATGGATGATGATATGCTAAGTGCTACAAGCGGTTGTGCGTGATGGGAGGTGAGGTGCGTGCGATGTTAGGAGAATAGGAGAGGAGTTGGTGCGATGATATATATAAGGGGCCGGGTATACTGCACTACGTCACTAGCGGGAGAGAAAATGAAGAAAAAGATGAAACAATACAAACTTTTTGGCTTACATTACTGCCTTCGAGATCAAAGTGCGTAATGTTAAGGATAATGCGGTATTGTTTCGGAGCGACGATTTGCCAGACGCAGTTCTTATTGCTCGGGTAGAGATCGGGGAATGAAGGAGATTGAATCGTGCCGTTAAAAGCGTCGTCGATCACTCCGCCACACGCGTCTGAAACAAACATACACTGCAGTACTGATCACATTGTCTCGAGAGAAGAGGTCTCCTAGAGAAGACATTCGACATTTTGGACATTTCCAGACAAGTGTCTGCCTTATAAACTATTCTACGGTTGTTAGCCGCCATTCTATTGGGGTACTTTTTGTCCTGTATTGTTGGGTCATTTTTTTCCGCCTTTAAAAAACTTTTTATGATTTTCTTATCATATTTTATTTGCCCGTTTAGATGGACAGCTTTAACAACATTCAATTGAAGAATACAATATACAGTATGAGAAAAACCGAGTAGTGACGTTTCGACAAACCATTTTCAAAATGTCAAATACTCCCTATTTTTTTTTTGCTTGATATTGTAGGGTTTTCTTTGTTATTACCTTCGCATCGTTTTCCATCGGAATGAAGTTCGTAGCCAATCGTACATTCACATCGATAACCGCCGAGTGTATTAACACACTCGTGTTCACAGCCGTGTTCATCCGTTTTACATTCGTCGTATTCTGTAATAATTATCAGCATTTTTGGAATCAATATTCAGCGAAGAAATTATGTAGATATCAACGTAATTTTCGATATTCGTTTTTTTACCTTTGATGAAAGTTGCCGCGAATCCGGCTTTCTGCACGGAGCCGTCCGATACGAACTTGATATAGAGTTTATTGGAGGTTGATTTGATATCTTCTGGAAGTTTGTATCCACAGAATTTACCGATCAGGGTCGAATCGTCCTCGTGACCATCTCGTACTTCTAAGTAATCGTAAACGCAGTTGTCGTGGTTTTCGATCTGGGTAAAATGTGAGAATATTTCATTTCATCCTCTATACCGGGCTGCCTGTGTAATCACAGGGGCTCGTATCAGATCGTATTGTAGGTACTGTAAAAACGATAATCTGTTAATCTAGTATCTATAATATAGCCCCTATAGTTAATTTATATATATCATAGACACTGGATTAACAGATTATCGTTGTTACGGTAGCTACAACTCTGATATAAGAGCCCCTGTGTATGTAATGTAGAGATGTAGATATTGTACTAACCTCAAATGATTGGAATTTCAGAGCGACGGAATAACCTTCAGATACCGTGATCTTCCACACACAATCCTTATTCGGTTTATAGTAGTCCGGATAGTTAGGACTGGTTAATTGACCTTCTTCTTTGATTATCTCACCTCCGCAAACAGCTTTAAAAAAATTTCAAATCAGAGTTCATATATGCCATCTCAGCATGTTCATAGATTTCAACGAGAACTCGCGGGAAATCTAGATATTAGATATACCTTCGTAACTGGCCATAAATCCGTCCGATGGCTCTTTAGTTGTCAGCTCTGAATTGTGGAATTCTATCCACATTCGACTCCCAGATGAGATCAATGTGCCAGGAAGTTTTCCACTTCCACAAAATCTCCCTAAAATTATATTCCCTCGAGAAAATTAGTACCAAGAAATGGGCAAAAAGTTGACGATGTTGTAGACTCATGTGCGATTTACCTAATAAGGGGGATTTAAGCCAATGCCCGTCTCTTATTTCTAGATAATCGGTTAAACAGTTCGCCGATTCTGGAATATCTATCATCGTTATGTTCAGTACTATTTTTTCGCCATGCGTCGCCGATATCCTCCATTGACACGTCTGATCGGGTTTACCAGCGATTTTATCCGGGGCCGAGAAGAATCCACTTGACTCTTGCAAAGTCCGTCCGCAACCTAAGTATGTAAAAATGATAGCAATGAGACGAGATCGAGAGATCGGGACTGTTTACATAAACCGTAAAAGGTATTATGCTAAAATCGATGAGGCAAGGACTCGTACTTGAGCATTTGTAGAGCTTTTTAGCTTGTCGAATATCGCCCTGACTGAGGCGAACGCGTTGACCGATCTCTGGTCGTTGTACCCTATCGTTGTTTACTTTCGGCAGTATCGTGTCCAGATAGGTGTGCCTGGAGAACGTGTTGCGGGCGTAGTGCATTATACTGTCGTGGTCGTAGCTTTCGCCCAGTGAATTCACTTCTTGTTCCGACAAAACGTTGAAGTTGTACTCTTGACCTGCGAACGAGTGAAATAGAATTCTCAAATTTACAACGGAAAGCAACGCACAGAAAAAATGAAATAAAACCCTTTAAATACCCGACCGATCTTGTTCTGATCTTGTTCTGTTGTTGATTGGCGAAAGGTGGATTTTTAATGGCAAAATACGGTGCTATCGATTGTACTTTTTCTTATCCTAAATTAGCATATGGCATTTCATTATTTTGTATATAAATAGATTAGTCACGGAAGTTATTAGTAGCTTCAATTTAAACATTTATACGTGGGTGAAAGGATTTCATGTGTTTGCAATAATAGCCGGTGATGACGATAGTCGTAAATGTTTTGCCAACATCAAAACAACATTGGTCGACATTATTATAGGATACTATATATGATAATTACAATTTTATATATAGTGTTTATGTTCCTTGTGTAAACGTGACGAATCTACGTCTTTCATTAACCTCCATTTTGATTAATAATACCATAATTTTTTACGAGTGTTTGTTTACATTGCCAGCGACCTATTGAGTGCTAATTCATTCGCGTTGGTTACTTCTCTACACCGATGCAATAGTTCTGTTTGAATATGGACTCTAAAACGATTCTTCCATGGTTTAGATCGCCGGAAGAAATCAGCCCAGCACGTACAAAACATGGTACAGAAGCATCCGGCCGTTTGTTTAGAAATTTTACCGGCCTAGAAACCTCTCGGCGATTGAGAGATTATTACGATAGATCTCTTGAAAAGCTTTTCAAAAAACTCCGCAAGATTTTTCTCTTTAAAAAGATAGCGATGTGCGGTTCTATTAAGCACGGAACGATCAAGCGATCCATCAGTCCATCCATCTCTCTCTCTCTCTCCTTCAATCCATTTATCTAAACGGCCTGCGCGTGATTTGTTCCGCGTCCAGGGAATGAAATGACAAATCGAAATGTACCCGGCGACTGAGTCTTAATGCATTCTGAGCCGGCGTCAAACGAACAATAGAATTCCTGCAGTCTTTTCCAAGTGATACATTAATTATAGAAAATAATGTAACTCGTTGTAGAGTTGTGATTGATACGGTTGTTATGGCGAAGCTTAGCGCCGATTCTTATATCGATTAATTTCAAAGGAAAGAGACATTAACTGCGATAAAAGCCATTATGAAAGTCAGTTTGCAGATTTATCATCAGCACCCGTGACAGAGTTGACCATTTCAACCGAGTTCAATTATATGTCGTTGGAAATGCAAAAATAGCTTCTCTGCCTCCGAAAAAAGAACGTGCCGACACTTCAAACGGCAAACGGGCAAAACAGGCAAAACCATCGAAAGATAATCTTGGTATTTTCTGTTCACAAAAAAATACATAAACATATATCGTAGTACTGGCTGAAAAAAGAAATTTTGGGAATATGGCACCGGATTTGTCTGCACGATCTCTATATAAGTATCAATGTTCAGTAGACAAACAGACGCAAGAAAACGTATATGAAAATGATACATCTCGAGATTCGCCTTGAAATAAACTAAAAGCCGATTAACAAGACGATAATGGGCCGGGTATCTGTAAGATGATGATCGATTTTTCTTAATCATCTTTGTCCTTTTGTCTCGTATCGTCTGCCCTCCTGTCGTCTGTCGGTATCGCCATCATCATCATCATCATCATCGACAGCGGTATCACGTGATACAGGCGAAGATCGTTTGATATTTTCACCTCAAACGCCCGAGAATGCGCGAGTTCTTTTCTTTTGTTCTTGTTACACGTTAACATATGCGCGAATGACACGCTGATCAATCAAATGATATGATATTACCCTTCAGCGTGTACCGTTCTCCGTCGCGCATCAATCCGGATTTCAGAATTCCCAAGCGCGCGTTCAGTCATCGATCGGAATACGAGAAAAGACTTAAAGTTTGTCATCGATCTGAACCAGTCACACGCGCGCGCTTGCCTTCAATGCTCTTTCTGCTTTAGTATCGATATGCAGAATCTGAGCGTCGTTTTGGTTTGTGTTTCCTAGTCGTGGAAGAAAGACACCAAGTCGGCAATAGCTGGTAATTCCTAACAAATGATGTATTTTGGGAGCAACTTATCAGTTTTCTAAAATGTGAAGATTTTGTCATTTTCAAATGGATCAGCTTTCTAGATCCACAATGGTCAGAAGTTGAATTTCATTTTGTAGCGGAATTTCCTAAATTTGAAAACTATCGATCTGTTTTACTGATTAAAGTTCAAGATATCGACTCTACTTTTGACAACCTTGACAAACAGTTTCAATTCTTACCCATTTACGAGTCATCGGATTTTACTTCCCAACTTTTTGATTGCTACATGGCAAAAATAATAGCACAATTTTATAACGCTTAATTCCACAGAAACATCCTTTCTGTACGTCGTGGTATTATGTAATCATTTCAAATAAATAAAAAAGATAAATAATAATATATAATCATTCTTAAGCTAACACAAGGGGAGTGTGTAAATTTACCTGGCATAATATTCTTGTTGATTATTTCGACGTGGCTGTTCCGGTCTGGACGCGTGTGCTCGTGCCAAAAACCAACCACGTGACCGAGTTCATGAACGACAATACCGAACTTATCACAGTTCTTTCCGATCGAGATCGCTTGTGGTCCATTACCCCTTTTGCCGACATACGAACAACACCTACAGGGGTAGAGAGAGATTTGATATGTGTTTAGAAATACGATACAGTGGAAAAATACCCGTAACCCATTATAGATCATTTAACAAATCTCGCAAATTCGACTGATGCTGGGAGAATTGCCTCGATAACGTTACGTGAGCCATCTGTGAGTACAGAATCGAAGACTGCTGAGCCAAAACCACCCACAATGAATAAGTCAGTTACGGGTTAGGGTACGAATGAGGTTTGGGAACTAAGCGACAAGGTTAAACTGTCTGTATTTTTTTCGTCTGTGCGAATAATCGTATTAATAATTCCCATAGAATGCTGATACACATACACTTATAATACGCTGATTCATTACATCATATCAGCGTGTATTAATAATTTAGCGATAATTGAGGAACGATACAAAGATGTGGCTTTGGGGCAATTATTCATATTTCGGTTTTACTACTGATTATAATCTAAATTAAGGTATCGTCCAAAGCAATGCGTATATATTCCGATAGAGTGAAAGTCTTAACAAGTAGACACATCAAAAAAAGCCAAGGCCAACATTTTGATTTGAACAGTTTATTTCCAAACGTGTCGAAACGTTTCGTGAAAATAAACTGTTAAAATCAAAATGTTGGCCTTGATTTTTTTTGATATATGATGAAATTATGATGACGATGACGTTTTCAAACTATTTAAGACCAATTGTTACATATTGTTCAATTGCAGATTTTTATTTACATCAGGAATATGCGGTTAACAATCGGAAGTATGCGGTTAACATCGGTTTCCCCATCACAGCGCGTGTATAAATAAACCCAAAAGGTATAGATTGGGTCGGTACTTACCCGCATGGCCTTTCCGTGAATATAATATAATTAAAATCTTGCGGTGTTCTTTCCACGAATGTGATGCACGTAAAATTTTCCCAGTGTCGCATCGCTTGTTTAAACAAAGCTTTGTGTTGACCTGAAACGCAATCAAAAACAAATCATATCAACGCATGAGGAACAAAAATATTCAGATCAGATCGACCGATTTTTTTATATGGATGCGGCTGTGGAAAAAAGTAAATAAATACCACTGAAATTCGATTCAATTTCGTACGGTATGACTCCGTACTCCCAGAGTCTCTCGGGATGAGCAGTAGCCGCGCGGCGTGTTCGTATATGTTCTTTTTGGGCGTCGTTTCTGTCACGTCTGAAAAACAACTGTATATGAAAAACACTAGTTGCTTCTTCGTTGCTCTTGTGTACAATGTATGTGACTTCCTAAAACCCTAGTTGGCCAGATTATTCATTGGATCCACCCATTAAACTTCCACTTATTGAAACCATCATGAATTTCTTACACATTAGAGACATTTTCCTAAAGGAGCCATGATTTATTCAAGAAATAATTCTCGTGTATCTTTATTTTTATTTTTATCAATAGGGATTGTCCCTCTGATTTATTTGAATTTCTTTGACGCTTATTTGGTATAAATCGAAGTAAATTGGAAATTTCGGTTCCTATTCGAATAAAAATCTTCCATCCAGCCCTGAACTAGCAAGCAACTGACTTTGGTTAGTTTCTCTTGCCTGATAATATATTTTGTAGATGTTGTATCGACACATATCAACCGTTTAAAAAGTGATTCACGTCTGGCATCATTCGAGATGGATAAAATGTTTCTTGTCTCTAGGCGAAAAGATGATGTTGTTAAATAAACGATTGAACTCGCTTTTGTATCCTTAAATTACGCGAACATGTAATATAAACTAAGGGCTACGGATAGCGACGTGTGTTAGTGCAATTTTTACTACATAAAAACCGAACGTCTTTCTTCAACAGTTTATCGCTGTTATCAGGCGGTATGCCAAGAAATAGTTTCAACCAACAACTTAACACATAACGGCAAATTGCGTACGGCGAAGATAGCGTTTAAAGAGATTTATAAAGAGATTCGGTTGATTTGATACGTTTTTCGTAACAGCATCCACGGTTCGCTTGTGTAGTTTACTTAAATCCAATTAAAAGCTAATTACACAGGATTCACTTGGAAATGATTAGTAGAAATTGGTTGTTCGGCAGCTTTGCCTTACGCAAACGGCAAGCCATAAATTCTGACTTCAGTCGCGAGATTCTATCACTTTAATCAATCACATTCGGTTCAAACGATATTCATGTGATTAGAATTCTAAATTTGGGGTGGATTTTATTTTTTTGTTGTTGGTGATTTTAAACATGTGCATACTTTTATTTTCGATTTTTGTAGAAATCAATGGACGTCGGGGGTTCCGCTTTCGTTAATTAACTTCATGGCGCTTGTAATTTCCCAACTTGTCAAACAAACGAGCTCTTTTTGAGACAGAAATGAAAAACCAATCGGCAAGTTACCTTAATCTACTCCTCAGTTCGCGTATCTGTCGTCGCGAAGTTAATTTCCGTTGACGCCGCCGTCTGTGAGGTGAACTGATTTTAATATCATCAGATTCTTGACTAACTCGAGTATATTTGTTCTCATTTACACTATTTACATCGATTCTGATATTATGAGGAATCACGCTGTTCGTTTTCTTATGAACAACAACTGGCGATGATCCCATGATAAGTTTTTTTGCCTTTCGTTCGGCTGCTATGGCGTCCGTCTCCTCGCCGAAAACTTCGCGCGCTGTTTCGAATTCAGCGTCCGATAAGGCGATATCTCCCATGTAGCCACCTAGAAAAATAGTTTGTTTCATACGTCAGTTTCATTTCTTGTTTTAAGACGATATAAATGACAATTCATGCATCTTAAGCCCAACGCATACGACGCATAAGGGAAACGCTGAAAAACCGAAACAAACATGTTTGATCTCGGAAACGTTGTTGTTGTTCCCGAAACCACGTTTCTCGTTCCAGGAATAAACACAAACGGCGCAAGGAAAGCTCGGAAACACTTTTCTGTTTCCTGTTTCAGCGTTGCCATGCTGCGTCGTGTGCATTGGTCTTTAGGGGCCTAGATAGTCTTTATCTAGTGCAGGATGCGAGTGCGAGCTTTCGAACCTTAAAAATCTTCCTTTTCGTGGTTTACCACATCCATTATCATGGATTTAGTTAAATTGCTAAATCGTGGGGGTCTACGTGCATCAACGCCCGAAATGATAAATGTTTATGATCGGTCGGTAAGCAAGTATTGTTCACGATGGGTTCAACTGTTTTCGCGCAAAAAGCGTCTTAACTTATGATGGAAAATAACACATTGAAAGGTTCAGTCTTTTTTCTCGGCTAGGACTCGTGTGACGTAACCAATACGTAAACTGTTTAATGTTAACAATAACCTGGCGGAAGATGTTTATTTTATCAAGCTGTTTTTGAACGATTCGTGTTGTTAGTGTTTGACAAATCGCCCGTTGTAAAATCGTCTGTTTTAACAACTGCGTAATCGAATATTTGAAAGTCTGGAAAACGTAAGTTTGCAAAACGTATTCTATTGCCCTCGAAACATTACATAACAACTACGCCTTATGTGTAATCTGCCATATCTACGAGCTCAAAGAAGCAAGTTCAGTCCCGTAAGCTTGAACATTCTTCAACAAAAGCTCAGCACTGGTCCCTGATAATTCTTTTTTGGGAACTATCGCAGCACGACTGGTTAAACTTCAAAGCATATTTTGGCAAATATCCATCAGAGTCTAAGCAAATTATCGTTTGAAATAAAAAGGGGAAAGCACAATGCTCGGAATAGTCGGAAGTACTATTGAGTCATTTTCTACCTCTAACGATCAAATAGATCATCGATGGATAATTAACGGAGGACTAATTCAGAGCTACGGGGGGCAGTCAGTAGCAGCGGCATATCATACCCGGCAGGTTTAACAATTACAGGGGTAGTTTTATGGAAAAGGTCGCCGATATATCGTCACTTTGAAGGCAATTTAATGCCGTTTCATTGACAAACGAGTCTCCGGGGAAGTCGTTAATATCGGCAACAAAAGAAACCATAAGCGCACCGAAAAACATATGCACATCACATGCTGCAGTTTAGGTGCTGGGTACTGGCGCGTAAAACCTCAAGCAGACAGAAAGAAACGCATCAAATAGATTCCAAAAGAAGAGTTTATAAATATAGCAGATGAGTCAGCAAAAGTATAACCGCAATATTTTAATACTTCGTAATTTCGATGTGCTTAGAATAACTATGAGATTTTGACTGCAGAATGCTGATGTTATTTGTTGAGGACACTTTGTAAAGCCATGTTGTAATAATCCATTACCTCCTTCAATAGTTTAATGGATGCTCATTCTCCCGGCAAGAAGCAGATGATTTTGACAGTTCGCGCTTTTGGGCATTCGATCATAACTTGCATACAAGCTCAAGCTAGTCGACTCGCGGCAGCGAAAATATTTCCTTTTGCCCACGGGGGAAAAAGCAGATACCACAGGAACGTGGATCTTACCGACCAACGGAACCTTCTTTTTGAACGTTTTCCGTTATACAGGAAAAGTAATTCGAAAGAATTTACGGATGATGTGGTGACTCCACCGAAGCACTTTCGCTACGTAAGGTAATTTCGAGTCGGAATGCTGCGTATTGGAGCCAGTCGTAGCCTGAGAAAATCGAATTTACGGCGCAGTTCTTACTGAAGTCATTGACAATATTCTAATTTATTGAATAGCGCTGAACAATAGTTAATGATATTATCATCTGGAGATGTTTCCCTTTAGTATACGTAGCTTTGTAGAAATATCTGGCACCGTACCAAGCAATACATATACGCCACTTCACAGGGTTGTCCAGGAAATGGATTGATGATAGTATTATTGGTATAAATTGAAATGCAACGACACGGGGATTTCGCCTGGGACTCGTCGTGTGGGAGGCGAGGACGGAACTTCCTACAAGTACACGTGATCTCTTCAAGTATTCCGAGAAACGTAGCACCGTTAATATTCTATATCTAACAGAACTCGGTTATGATTTGCCTTAAAGAATGTGAAAAATTAGGGCTTTCGAAGCCGGATAGAGTTTCGGAGCGGGGATACGGGTTACAGTTCATATACCAAACCCCGTTTTGCTTTAGTCTGTCAATCGAAACGCAACTTCGACAGATACATTAACAATAACACCAGATCGTCCCAAAATCATTGTTATTACCGAATAAAAATAAAAACGCTCATTTTGCCTAGCAATATATATTACGACCTAACCCATATCTTAATACAAATACACGTATCTCTCTCGTTATGTACATTATATATATTACTTCTTAGAACGACAGCGCTTGCGTATATAAACAAGACGTTGATGTGTCTATAAATATTATGCATACATATATATTCCATAATCAAAAATTGATTTTGCAGTGTTCTCCGACTAAGAGAGACCTGGAATGAAATCGTGGTCTTTGATACGAAATGCAAGCGATTGCGTGTGGCGCTTTACAGCCTTATAATAATCTAGTAATCGTTAAATATTGCGGTTCTTCGGTTTAGCTTCAATTACTTTTTATCGTTATCGACGTATTGCTCCAGAGAGGCGGGATTTAGTGATTGAAAGGCTGTATACAGTAGGCGAGACATTGAGATAATATGATATGCCCTTTGAAACCTGCGTCTGAAAGTTACTTCCACCCTTTGTAAAAGCTACTAAAAATGCCGTAAGCCGGGATAACAGCTCAATCGAGTTGCGGAAAATGGAAAGTTTCAAAATGCGCTCAATCTGATAAATAAAATGAGTCATTTAGAAGTGGAGGTTACTTTGACTCATATGTTCCCAAATCCTTAATGCCAAACGAAAAGAGTAATTCACTATAGCCACTGATTATGCTAGTCATCAAAACTAAAGACGATGACAAACAACTAAGGCGAAGCGGGACCCCTAGTCATCGTAATACTACTCTGAATGTCTCATGAAAACCTCAAAAGTCTATTCAACCCGATATACACGGGCGTGGCGATGTCCTTCTTCTTGATTCTCCCCTTTTGCAACTTACAATCGTCTTCCAACAACAAACTATAGTTATTAGTAGGCGTCGTAGTAGTTGACAAGCAGAATAATCGAGGATCTGCTGGTAATAAATAGATGGTTAGATTGAACGAAGTGCGGCGTATAATTGCCTTTTGACACGGTTTCCAGCGGTTTAATGAAAAAGTTTTTGTATCAATATTGTCGAGATGTAGAATAGAGTTGTGCCTAGATTCGACACGATGGACCAACGCAACGACGCGGCCTCTCGCTGCACTATAAAATGCGTATTGTACCAGACGGCATTGTAGCTATTTGTTCCATTTTTGCGGGCCAATAAAAAGACAACATGTTTTTGTACCAAATACGTAGCAGCTTGGTTCTGATACAATGATGACGCCAATTTCCAAGGTTTTACACTTCAACTAATCTTATGATACGTTCTCGAAATGCAGAAGCGTCGATTAGTAATTTTTTAGAATTTCTGAAAGTTTTACAACCAAATAATTTAATGACTTTTCGATACATTGATTATATATATATATAGATTCTTACCCGCTTTACAAGGGTCCATATATTTGTCCATCGATGCCCTGATCGGGTTTCCATCGGATTGATATCCTTCAACCGGTCCGGGAACCAGGCCTCCTTGATATCCGTAAGTTTTCGCTAGCAGGCTACAGAAGCATACTATCAGCTGGGCGTTTAGCATCATCGTGATCCTTCGTGTGAAACTGGGCCAGCGATGCGTCTCGATTGTTCGGTAACCTACTGAACGACGGCTTCACGAGTCATTCTACCGTGTCCAACCCGATCACGGCGCGCGTGCAAACTACTCTCTCAACTAAAACTCTCCCCTGCTTTCCGACTAAGCAACTAATTAACTTCAAGCTCCCAGCTTACACCGCGTTCTCTGGCGATACACGAGTAACGGGGAATAGTCAACGCGTTGTTGTAGTCAGTAGTGAAGCCGCAGTATTTGTTGTCACCCGTTAACCCCTAGTTTTAGTCCAATTCATGCGCCTGATAAAGAATGTTTCTTTTGTCGAATCCTGACCTCTTCGATCCACTCGAATTTGATTATTATAATAGTATATGTCAAGTGTTAAGGCGGCTTATTGATAAATCTGACGCTCGGCAAATGAAGTCCGGCCGCGGTTTTGCGGACAATAGTAAATCAGGGATTATCCGAAGCATACATGCGCAGTGATAAATCCTGAATAGAACCGAAAACCGCTTTTCAAATCGTAGAAGAAAACAACTTACGAGAATTCGCTGTTTTTAATTCTGAATCATTTTATTCATTCAAATTTGACGCAGCATCCGTATTATCAATAACCTACTCGTATGGTACTGATGTTCTAGGAACTTTTAGTTTTTTGTTACTTTAGACCAAGAAAAAAACTTTATGCAATAATCGGCTGACGTCAAGTTCTTATCTTTTTTTGTGATGAGGTTTGTAAAGTAACTGGATATATAGTTCAAGTGTTCCGCGAATTTTCATCGCGAGTACTTGTAAAGTTCCCAATAGACTGCGTGCCTCATTGTGTCGAAAATAATGACTGGCAATGCAAAGTCGAGTATGTGATCATTACAATTAGATTTTTTGAGCGCCGGTGATGTTCACGGTATAAATTATTAATGCAAACTTAAGATAGAGCCGAACTTCATAAACCGTGTATTTTTGTTGGTAGAATTATGAAATTTTTCAATTAACAGCTCACATGCAAATCGATATTTAATCATGTATCTATCTACTAGAAGTCATATATAATGTATTTATTTTTATGTATACTGTATCACTCGAATTGTCTTTGTATTAAGACCAAGAGTTTGTAAAATAAAGTAAAGTAAAGTAATGAAACATTTTGATACATGCACATGATCAGAAAGTTATTACACTTATGAAATTTTAGCTCTCTAGCGTAATTGTTGGCTTGGCTGAATGCGCAATTTTATTCTTAATCACTTGGGGGACTCACATCAACTGTGAACTCAACCCCAAGGGTTAAAAAGCTTCATGAATTGTGACTATGGTATACTGCGGTTATTTATCTCATTAGTGTTTCTAAAGAAATTACCTGGCCTTTTTGTGGGCTAGTTGTAAAATGTGAGCAGGGTGATCTACTAGAGAGGGACAATGTGTTTGATGTAGGCCTAGGACCTACTTGAGTTAACTTTTCTTCCGTACATATATGTCTATTATTTGGTTTCTCCGAGTCCGAGTTTGTCCACTGTCGAAAACTGTCAGAAAATAAATGGTCTAATCATCAATTGTGTGTTTTACTTATTAACTTAAGAATTGTTTATCAACCAAACCCAGGGGCATTACGAACCGTCGAAAGTAATCCGCGTTTGTTTCAGGGAGTTATGGTGAATTTTAGTGGGAACCTGGCGCGCGCCGTCCGCGTCAATGGTTGTCTTCCGCTGGCAAGTGATTAAAAATGACTTATTTTCGGGATTCGACATCAGTCTCACTCCCATCTTCATTTCATTCTTGCGATCGCTCAAGGACATCGACCCGGAAATAAAATGGCAGCTGATTCGGGCGCTAGTTTCAAACAGGTATTTCTTTGCTTTTTTGTCTCGAATTGTACAATCACAGCCAGTCACAGCATATTTTCTTGGTAGCGGGAATAGTTTGCCACAACCTCATTATATTCCTTTGATTTTTACAGGCTACGATTCAGAAGATATTGAAAAATCAATTCAAAGATGAAAAAACTAAAAGTGAGTACGAAAGTCTGACATGTCTGACGGTAGTCAGAATACCAGTCGTTGTTACGGGTTCCCTTGTTTGGGGAACGACGGCTAGGTACTAGACTAATGTCTATTTCAACCTGACTTGAGAGCATACAGGGTGGCCTAGCTCAGTCAGTTGTGGTGGTACATACCTGATTAAAGTCTTATTAGGACCAGAATGCATTGGCAGTCGACCTAAATCATCATTTTTAATCCATTTGAAACTGTATTGAAGGATATCCAAAAAATCTGCATTGAGAGGGGTTTCTGAGAGAAAAGAGACTCCATGATTTGAAAGTTTAACAATATGTCTCCATGCCTACCAACTGAAATTTGATATGTAGGCATGGAAACATATTGTTAAACTTTCAAATCATGGATTCACTTCTCTTCATTTAACCCCTTTCATTGAAGATTTTTTGGATATCCTTCAATACAGTTTCAAATGGATTAAAAAATGATGATTTAGGTCGACTGCCTGTCCTTTCTGGTCCTATTAAGACCTTTATCAGGTATGTACTACCAAAAATGAGCGAGCTAGGCCACCCGGAATGCTCTCAAGTCAGGTTGAAATAGACATTAATCTGACGGCGGCTCCCTATCCATGCCTGCTGATCCCATTTGCAACTAAGTTTGTCGTAGTTTGTCATCTCGCTGTTTACTTTGGATCAATCCTGCAAAGTTTAACCTTGGACTCTAAATCGTTTAAGAGTCCATGTTTAACAGAACTATCTTTTCAATTGACATATCCCACTTGCAATTTGAATGCCTTTTATCATTCAAACACTAATGATTTTTAAATTTTTGTCTTTCAGTTGGTCAGGATACTCTGAAACTAACTTGTGAAGTTCTCCGAATTTTTGCCAGGGGTAATTTATGAATGATCATCCTCGATGATTGATTGGATTTCTCTGAAGCAGTTTTAGGCATCTGTGAATTGGAGCTATAGTTATTTTTCTTATTTTTTACAGAAGGCGCAGCTAGAGCAGCTCAACGAGCTAAGGTGACTAATACACAAAAAAACAATCTAACAAAAAAATTTTCATGATTATTCATCATTTGTTTATTTGTATTTTCGTCTAGAATAAACATTCAAAAAAGATAATTCTATTTACATATTTTCCTGAAGCTTAAAATTTTTGGGATAAAATGTCCATAACTCCGATTAAAAAGAATTGAAAGGGTTGCTTTATCATAAGTTAATGATTTATTTTTGACATTTTAACTTTATCCTAACAGCCATCTCAGGGCTGCACATAGCGTGGGCAGCTCACCCCCTGAAATTTTGGAAACTGCTCTCTTTTTGTGGGTATATGAGAAAAGTCGTAATACAGTAGAACTTCGTTTACGAATCTTCTGTACCAGTTTTTTACTTTAGGGGACTGCCCTTTTTGGGCTTTTAAATGCGCCCCACTCGAATTTTAAATGCTAGGTATGGCCCTGCATCTTCAGGTTGAATAAAGTTAAAACAAAATTATGAAATATACATACAACCAAGAACAGAAGTGGTTTTTTATCATATAGTCGAAATATCAAAAATATATCATTAAAAGAAACCGTTTTTGGGACACGTGTTTCTTTCCGAGCGTGGGACTTTTCTAATATATTTACAACGTGGATCGATACCCAGTGTTCATCAGGCGTTATCCGTAATCCAGACTTTACAGTTTGGACATGTACATTGTTTTATGATAAACCGTAAACACATTGAAGAAATATATATTGTATTCAATTGTACACGTAAATGCATATAGTATATATTCTATTTTCAGCACGAATCTTCCCCTGTTGTGGACATTGAACATTTCGAAAAAATACTTCCTCAATTGGTAAGTCATTTCCGCGCTGGTTATCATCATCGACCCACAATATGCTTTACATACTTCAACGTCTACATACAGTTTATAACACACGGATTTTCTCTTTTCTACTTAGCTATTGGATTTTTGAAGAGAAGTAAACAATATTGAAACGTCGCAAGAAGAAGTTTATCCAATATTCATGAATTTATATATGTTTGTACATACAAGTGATTTACAAATGCCGTTTTCCGAGTTGTTTATAAATAAACATTTGATTTGTATCTACGTGTGATTACATTTACAGCGTTTATGGGCATGGCTAACTCGGAATTTTGACCAACTCGGAAACAAAACAAAATCATTTTCTGCCCTTCTAAACTGGCCCGAGCCGATGGGGTAGCGACAGAACTACCTAAAATTTGGGTCAAGACTTTTCGAAATTTAGATACAATACTTATGTTTTTTAATGGAAATTGAAAATCTCAAATAATTTATTCAGGTACTCGGGCAGTAATACGAAATCTTCGTATTTAAGAGCTGTCCTTTTTCTTCAGGAAAGTGGCCCTTTTCGTGGTAAAAAGTCCCAATTATTTCTTGAAATAGAACTACCCCTCAAAAAAGCTCGGCACGGGCCTGCTAACATATTTTCCAATCCTTCATTTGGACTTTCTGCGCTTAGCTCGGACCAATTTTGCCGGTCCCAGTTTGTTCGAGTTAAACGTTTTTTTTGTTAGTTTATAAACCCGCAATCCTTTTTTACATCATCGGTTGTGGGAATAACATGTTTCCTGGCTGGGGATGTCAAAGCTATAACTCGGGCGCCGAATGGCTTTCACCTTTCTTCGACGGCGACTGAATCTTCGTTTCCTTTAACATGTCCAGCAGATCGAAGCGTTTCATTTTCGCCAAGATCAGCTTCAAATTGTCCAAGGTGCACAAGTATTTCGGTTCGAACGGTGTTTTTTGAAACTTGTTGTGTAAACACTGCCAGTGATTGAAGAGTAATTCTGCAGGAGTAAATGAGCATCCGCTGTTGAACGCTATGGATTCGATCAGATCAATCACTTCACACGATAAACCTGTCAAACACGTATATATATAATGAACTAAAAACAAAGAGATACTTCACACAGAACGACAAAAAGATAAATACAGTACAACCCGCTCCATTCTTTCCAAAGTTCATCCAGTCTATGGGTAATCTGGATTAATCAAAAGTAATTTTCTTAAATGTTAATGAACCAGACTGCAAAAATATTGTTTGATGAATTAAGCAGATTTGACTGTACAGTAAACCTCACAGGTCTGGCAAAATTGGTCCGAGGCAAGCGAAGTCGAGAATTAAGGATAGGCAAAAACATAAGGATGCCAGAAAAGTTATTTCGTTTTTGTCCAAATTAATCAAGGTTTCGAGTAAGGTTGGGTTTACTGTATAAGGGGCAAATAGTAAGGTATACGTTAGCATCCAAGGGGGAAAGCAGGTAAAAAATTGACCACTTCTCCGTAAGTAAGGACAACAATTTTCGTACGAACTATTCAAACGATTTCTAAAATTATCCTGTACGAACTATTCGAACGATTTCTATAAAATCGTCCTGCTTACCCAATATTCCGGCTAGATGTTTCCAATTTTTAGTGACGCCGGTACGATCGTACAGTCTGAAGTACAACTGCGGACGTTGCATGATGTTCAAATACAGGGTATCCGGTCCAATCGGCGTTCGGTTCTGTTTCTTCATCAACGTATAATATATCTTTAAAATATGATTGAATGAAGAACAGTTTTACAAAAAAAGTAATTCTCCGTGTACGATGACGAGGTAAAACTTCGCAATGAATCGCGAAAGATGAGTAAAATATAAGCCCCACAATCACAAAGCTGTAAAACTTAAGATAGCGTGATGAATTCAACATAATACGTTATCATAAGTTTTTCGGCTTCGTGATTGTGGGACTTCGATTTTACTCCATGTTCCATGTGTCGTCTGTAGTTTTTAAGGCAAATATGCGCTACTTTTAGCTGCTGGTGCCTGTAATCAGGGAAGTGTAATACTTCCCTGCTGTAATACACGTCGTGTACTTTAAATGTAATATTGTAAGGCTTTTCTTACTGCAGAACGGAAACTACTACAGCGAGTGAAATGAGTTTAATAGCGTAATACATCCATCATACAATTTTCAATTGCGAGATCAACTTCCTGTTTTCAGAATAACAAAAAATGACAATGTGTTTACCATCGCAGTATGCATTATACATGCACATAATTTCCGCCAGTAAAGAATTTTCTAAATACCGAATAGATTTGTTAATATAAACATAAAGAGGTTAAAGTATTCATGATACGACATAAACAGAGAAATAAATTCAACAAGTTTGAAATTTGAGATCAATGATCATAGGTCAGTGCCCAGGGGCATGTTTAAAAGAAACAACTTATATAGTTTTATATCACACTAACTCCAGGCGGGAGCACAAGCGCAGTTTTCCCCTCGCATTGTGCCTGGAAATTGCATTCATTAAAATTTCAAAAACTTTTCACATACAAGTTTTGACATCGCACCTACGACACTCGCTTTGTGTGCATACTTTGCCTATTCAACGGAATGCCTTTTTCGTGCGTACTCAAGTTCATCCCTGCTGGATCCAACCGGCCTGAAACCCGCTGCAGCCCTACAGCAGCCGTTAATGTTACTTACCGGGTCCCAGCCACTGATGCATCCTTTGTCCACTGCTGAGGGTAGGAGGTCTGCGTCGTAGCTGATGATTTAGAAAAATACTAACATTTATCATGGGCATGCGTGTCACTCGGGGTCCATTGTCATAACAAATTATTTCTTTATTCATTCAATCGATCGAGGGGTTTTAAACCGTTTACTTACAATTCAGCCATTTCTTTGAATATGTCTTTCAAATATGGCGGTAGTCCTGCTTTATCTTCTTTAGTATATCCTTCTTGTTTAATAGCTTTAATAATATGAGCCGCTTTAATGCATTTGTCGATGGCGTATTTCAGTTGCGATTGCTGCTGTTTGCTCGGACAAATATCAACAAAAGGCGATTGTTTCTCTTCGTCGATTTTGTCATGGATTGAGTCCAGAGACGACGACCGGCGATTCTGCATCGCTTTGATAGCTACGACGCTTTTGCGAACGGAACTTTTCCTTGTCGCCCGATCGGCCTGGTTATTCCGTAGTAACACTCTCACGTCGGGCATCGCCTGAGATTGATTGTCCTGTGGAAACGAACGTTTTCTCGTGGTTGGTATTTTCACTCTTTCGTGAACAGAATCATCAATTGACTGAGACTTTTTGAGGATCAATGGGTGTGGAACTGGAGGACACTGTTTTTTCAATTCGACGTTTTCATGAACTTGGGCACTGCTTTGATCGCGAGTTTTAGTTCTTTGTGTTACTTTTGGTTTAATCACTTGATTTGTAACGAATTCCTGTCGTGTGGTATTTGCCGGTGCTGGCGGTATTGGCGGTATTTTGACGCTTTCCGCTGGACCAGGCACTTCGGGAAGTGGTTTCACTTTTTTAGTCGCGCACGAGGTATTTGAGGTTTTTTGAGCCGGTTTTTCTGGCAAGTGAATACGACCGGGACATTTCCGAGGAACTTCTGGAATTGCATTTCGGTAAGAAGCGGTCGCAGCGCCAACTAAGTCGTCTGCACAAATTGCCGCTTGTGCAATTAGTCCCTGTTGCTTGCTATGCTGTTTAGAAGTGGCGGCTTGAGCCTGCTGCGGATCCTGATGACTGTTTTCCTTCACTGGCCCGAAGTGGTACTGCGCAGTTGGTATTCGGTGCTTCTCTTGTTGACGGAAATGCTTTTGTGCTTTATGAATTGAGTCGATGATGCACTTTGCTCCGTCGTCTCGTCCTATTGCTATAAGTCTCATCGTAGATGTTTGTGGAACAATATCACAATCCGATTTATCTGTAGAGAAAAGCACGTGGCACTTACTTAATTCTCGAATTACGGGCCCGCTTCTCGAAGTGGTTGGTGTAAGGTTGGAGTCGAGGCTGGACCGTACTAAGTATATACACTCACCTTTAGTTGTAAGGTTGCGTATGCAAGTGAAACGGATAGTTGTCTCCTCTTGAGTTACTTGTTGTATGTCTCCTAAACTCCAGACAAACGTTACCCACGAGTGATGGTCTATATTGTAATTATTCGTGTTTGTCAACGCAAGATTGTACGGTGTTAAATGAAGTTGATAATGAGTTGAATTTGAGTTATCTCCTTGACATACATCCCATGATTGATCTGTAAAAAACACCAGGCGATCTGCTCAATGCAAAACTTCACATCCTTATTTTCACAAATTCCAATGATGGTATAGTCATATGCTACGGTTGATATCTAGATAAAATACTTTTTTTTAAATTAATCGTTAACCGATAGAAGGTCAAACCGTATAGATGAAATATCGTTTGGATTCTTTCTGGACCGATTACTATCAGAAACTGTAGCATACTTACATACAACTTCTCGGTCGTTCATAGACATTTCCCTTCGAATTTTTGCGATCAAACTTTTATGATCATTGGATTCGATCAGAGACCCACAATGCGAATATATAACGAATGGATCTGAGTTTTTGGTAAAGATGGCAGTGTACGAAAACCTCGATTGTTTCGTTTTTGCCTCGACCCATTCCGTGATTCCACAAAAGTTCTGTCGCGGAAAGACAATCTTTGCTTTGCAGTCTTGTTTTGCTGCATCGCCCTTAAAAAACTTGATGAAATATATCTGCGTGTCTGAAGGATGAAAAAACGAACAATTTAGGCTCGAAGCCGAATCAAACTTTCCAATCATTTTTAGCGATATCATCATTAGCAATATACAATATAAATTCCACAAACCTTTTATGCCCTTTGAATTTTGACCGAAAACGATATTTCGCTAAAATAATGAGAAAAAAGATTCTATAATAGTGAATTTTCATATGTATATTTGGTATGTTGATGATTATCAATGATGATAATAATTGAAATTTATAAAGCGCAAGTATCCTTTAAAATACTTCAATTGAGAGTTCAATGATGCTGCATGGAACAAAATTGTTATGAGATGGGAGCTAAACAAGCCAAGAGATAAGCATCGGGATAATTCGTGAGAGTTCCAAAGTGAAGGATCATGAACGGAGAACCCTACGGATCCAAATTTGAACAAGTTAAAACAATTTTCGTGAATTCCATGTGCCGAACAAAGGTTTCTAGACAGTTTATAACTAGACGGTTTGTAGGTGGTCAACAATTCACTATCATGGTCAGGAGCTTGAAATGTTGAAACATGTATATATTATACGCAAGACGTGGGCGCTTACTGTCGGGAACATTCCTTTTTTAGTTTGTTTTTCTGTTCTATCTTGGTGTACGAAGTGTTTTATCTTTTCGTATAGTACAGGTTTTTTTTTGTATTTCGTGAAATCGCGTCATTCGTGAAATCAACAATTTCCGCGAATTTCGGTTGTGGGTTTTATGTACTGAAACTTCCCTCTCGAATTCATGATTCTAAAATGCGAATCGAATTTTGATGACTATGAGGGGGCGCCAACGCTTCAATAGACCATATTTATGTCGTGTCTTTGTATCATATATCATTTTGAAAATATACCTGATTTATTCATTGCAATGCTCGCCCACAGCCCCAGAATCAGAAATTAGATATCAATTCCTCTCCAAATTTGATGATAAATAATGAGACGAGTAGAAAACACAATATCCGTGTATGATGAACAAACGCGAGAAATCCCACAATAAATACAGCAAAAACGAGAAACTTGAGTAGAAAAGTATATATATATATATATTTGCGCAAAAATATATATATATTTATAGTAGGATTTCTCGCGTTGATTATTATTATTTCATGAATAACGATTTAGTTTAAATAAATGTATCAAATAGACGATGGTTTGGTGCTTCCTGATGTGTATGAAACTTATGATGTATCCGAATTGTATATATATATATATATATATATATATATATATATATATATATATATATATATATATATATATATATATATATATATATATATATATATATATATATATATATATATATATATATATATATATATATATATATATATATATATATATATATATATATATATATATATATATATATATATATATATATATATATATATATATATATATATATATATATATATATATTTTAGACTCATATAAAAGCAATCTTAGTCCATATTATATTATGATAACTCGTGATAATATATATAATACCGGTCACACCCCGGACAATTATATTCGGAATGAACTAAAAAATAAGCGGACCAGTCTGTATAAGCCGTTAGTGGAAGGAACGTATATGAATCTGAACTCTACGATGTCTGTCCTCTTACCTTCTTATCCGGTTTGTGTTTGCCATCAACGATACCACGTCTATGGTACAAACAACAGTTCAGAAAGACTCTTTCGGACGGTAACATGGCTTGCTTCTTGTACACTTTGACGACGAATAGAGTTGTTGCGGGTATATATACTATACACAGAACACAATTGACGTCAATCGCAGATGAGGAAGTTAAAATACATTGAAATATCCGTGCAGTGCGTGATGTACTGTCAGCGCCCTGGTCCGGAAAAACTCTTTGAAAGGAACTAGTTTCGAGATATAGGTCGTTTTATTTTCAGACGATTAAAATGTGCACACGTTTTATAATCAGTTCTTGCTATAGTTGCACCAATGCTATTAAATGCTGATATATCATTATGAGATTTCTGTGTAGATAAACTTTGGTCTTTGGAATTTCATTATTTTATCAAACTTGTGCTAATTCTCTGCTGGTTGCTCAAAAGTTGATTTTTTGAGTTACTGGTGGACAAATACCATATGGTAACAATAAACGGCATTTATCCACTGGTTAGCTCTGTGCAACTTTTGAGCAACTGGTCCCAGGAAGGAGCATAAGCACAAGTTTAATTTGTAATGACTTCGAGCATTTAGTTATAAACCTGTATATCGGATTACATTGTAGTAATACATTTCACGAATAGATTAAATTGTTCTTTCTTTTTAAGAAGTCAATTATCACTCTTACTCGTGCACGATGTAGTGATAGGGACCAAAATTTGTGGTTGTGGAAACTCAGTATGTCGGTACGTCCGTGGTAAGATTTAATCAGTCCAATATTGGCGGATTATATTTTCAGATACCTGTTTGGTGATTATAGTCTCAGCTGGAACTACCCGGTGCATGCATTTAATTCTACAATCGTGGATTGAACCGCCAACGTCCAGCAAATCAAAACGCGACACTTCGCCTTCCTCGTGTATTGCAAAACGATACGATACGATTTTCGATACGAATTTTAGCCATCGAGATGCTGAACCGGTGCGCTGGGTACTCCCGTTGCTAATGGGCGGATTTCAGCTATACTTTTCAACTCGTTTAATCAACGTGGCTTCCCGGATGAAAGTTAACTTTTTAACGTGAATACGCTAAAGTATGTTATGGACTCAAAACGGCAATCTTAGGATGAAATATATATATATACACATGCGACGAGAGATGCCAGGGATTTTATACGCAAAACCTGGGGCAGTGTATAGCTACGGGTCAACCGAATCGGTGGCCAAACAATAGAACTATTAGCAAAACCGTAAGTTTGTTTTTTCTACTGGGAATCACCGATGATAAAGAAAACAAAACTCAACTTCGTTCGGAAAGTGCTCAATATAACGACTTAATTCAAGAGGATTTTATGATAGTTACGCGATCTTAACATTGAATCCGATAAGGGGGCATTAAAATTGGATCAGACAAATGTCCCCCAAACAATTTCAGTACAACACTCAACACAACACTAACAAGTCGAATCAAAAGTTGATCTAAAATGTTTTTTATTCATTTATTTAATTTGTACGATTAATTGACGAGTAATTACGCGTGAATTAATGAAGTAGTGTTGACACAACAAAATATACAAATACAGATACTGACTGCGATAAAACAACAGTGACAAATATCGATTGATGTATATGCGTTGAAAGTTGCAAGTCCGAATTTGAAACGTTTCTTTTGCATTTTCAATGGTTAACGTACTAAAAAACCGCAGTATTATTTTATCTCGTGCTATCGAATGTTTTTGTCCATTTCAACATTTATAGCTACTCAACAAGGCTTTCCATATTTGCATAAGATCACGTGGTTTGTATCTAGTAGCAGTAATTTTGCTGCCGTTGACGATCTCACATTTTGTCGCCCTGGTGCCGCCAATGTTTGTAAAGCCCTTATGGAAAACTAATTGAATTTTAGCAATCTTAGCACAAACGCCAGTAATGTACGCGTCTTCGATGTTAAATATGGCCACGTGGAGGGATACGTCATACAAAATACTAGCGACCTCTAGTGACATAACGTAAGCGTTTCCGGACACGTACCGGGGGTACTTAGAAAACGGAAAGCTCGACTTTGGAACGGCCCATTTTCCAATTCTCCTCACGGGTGCCCCGGATAGAATATGACCCACTATCGAATTATTCAACTGATTTTCCTTCGTTTCCAAGTACTTCACGAGGTCGTGAATATTGACAAACATATCGTCATCGCATTTCATCAGAAATCGAGCACCCGAACAGTTCCGAGCCAATTTCAACGCCATTATTGACTTCAACGTTAGATTCACGTAACTATCATAAAAATCCTCTTGAATTAAGTCGTTATATTGAGCACTTTCCGAAAGAAGTTGAGTTTCGTTTTCCTTATCATCGGTGATTCCCAGTAGAAAAAACAAACTTACGGTTTTGCTAATAGTTCTATTGTTTGGCCACCGATTCGGTTGACCCGTAGCTACACTGCCCCAGGTTTTGCGTATGGAATCCCTGACATCTCTTGCCGCAGGCCGTGAATAAATGAATATCAGTAAATAAGGAGGATTATTCGATTTACAAATCGGCGTCTGAATCCGATATTTGAAGTCATGAGGATTAACAATCGCTGCATTCAGTTTGTAATATTCCCTTTCGGTCATATTTTCGACGGAAAATTTGTTGGGCTGCTGTTTCGTAATTTTAACCGAAGGAACTGTCGACATAGGCCGCTCATTCTCCGTCGTTAATTTTTCCGTCGTCAATATGTCGCTGGTTGCTTCGTCACGGTTTTTAGAGATGAATTTCCTGCTTAGTTTCCAAGACGAATATTGCCGCCAGAAGTAGATGTTCATAACGAAACACAACAACAATATTCCAGCAATCAGTCGATGATATTTAAACATATTCAAATAACCAGTACCTAAACTAACAATCCTTTGAATTTTATGAAAACCCGAGCTATACACGGCAGTTAATTTGCCAATATATGGTCTGTTCAAACTTCACATTCCATGCACGTCACTGTAAGTTTTATATATGCAATACGTCGTTCGTAATTCGTTTTCACCCTGAATGATAAAAATGTTAAACGCGTTTTCCGTCGTTTTAGTCTTTGTCGCTTTATAGTCTTCGACAATCCAGAAATATCCTAATAGATTCCGTCGTGCTACGTTTTCTCCTATTTTTGCTGGATGTTTATGTCACGATGCGGAAAGATGCCTTGATTCGGAAGATCTTAGTTCGCGTACTTTCGATTCTTGCACCACCATTCTCCAGTTAGTTCCTTAATAGAGCTCTCCCCAAATTGCCTCTTTGACGATTGACAACTACTCGTGGTTGTAGCAACTAGCAACTGACATGGCCGTCCAGGAATTATGCAAATCAATCACGCATCGCTTCGAGTTAACATCTTTTTTAAAATGCTGAATCATATAACGCGTCGACATAACAAGATAAACAACCACGTGGCAGGTTACGACTGAAGCCCGTGAGGAAACAAAACAATGATAAATATAGCTGCAAAGCAGCCACAACAGGTTTCTGCCTTAGTACTGGTTTAAATATCGTTCTTTCAGGAAGCGTGTACAAAGATTTCGTCAAAATCAGTCTCATCAGTTCTAAAGACAAGGCCATTTTGTTGAGTATTGTGCTGAATTTATTGGGAGAAATTTGTAGCTTAAATTTTGTAAAAGTTATTTCTTGTGTTGTATATATAGAAATTTCTATCGCAATCTATATAGAAAGATTTTTTTGTATGTTTAGTTGATGGAAAATTCGATAGATGGCGAAAATCAAAACCTTTTAACCTTTAAAGAACAACTTGAAACCCGCTCGAAATGAAAATAAACAAGACACATTCGTGAATTCTTTACCTGTTCAAATTACTCGTGAACTGGTTAATCACGCAACGTAATTATTTGTCCAAGTTTATTGAACTTATATTGAAACGACTGTATTTTCTCTGGCCAACCAGAGATACCTGGCCAACCTGAAATACCGCTAAATCCCGTCGGAATCAGAGAATAAAACAGTCGTTTCTATATATAGTCCAAAAGTAATTACGTTACCTAATTAACTAACTTACAAGTAACTTCAAACGGTTATGAATTTATAGATGAATTTTAAAGACAGTTTACTTTATTTTCGGGAATGTCGTCATCTGTCGGATTTTCACCGAACTAAAATCAGAATAGATCTTTTGAGTACATCGCGATAGAATAGAATAAAGGGTCCAGTTTCATGAAAAAGTGAACCTCAAATTTTTGGTATTATTGCAATTGTTTACTTCATTTTTCCATTGTGTTCAACAATTCGAACTTAACTAAACTTAACCGTTATTCTTAATTGTAGAACTGGGTCCAGGGCTACCCTAGGTTCGATTCTAATTGTAATTGTTACCGATTCTGAGTTTCTACATGCCGAAAAGAGGATGAACATGGAATCTATCTGAATTCCTTACCTGTAAAACTGGGTTCATCTCTATCAGTTAAATGTTGCTTATCACTTGCGGACAGGGTGTGACCATCCAATATTCATTGTCATGAATTCGTAAATTGTATTAGCGAACGAATTTCTGATCGCTGCTTTAGATGTTTTAAATCAACATTGTAAAGGTCAGCGAACCAATTTATACATATGTTTTAGCATCAAGTCTGAAAAGCCCGGTGGCGGACCCAGGGGGCTTGTGGACTTGTTCTAGTCCATTAAATTTTTGAGTGTCCCTATTCTATTTCGTCAACAAAGACAATTGGTGCATTTTAGCGGTAGTGCGCCTATAATATTTGTCTTTGTGGAACATCATAGCGAAAATTGATTTCTATGACCGCATCGTTATAATTACTAACGGTTTCTTTCGAGGTGTCGACGATGATTGTTCCTATGCGTCTTTCGTCTATAGACTACAGATCTGGAACCGTATAGATACAGTTCCAGGCCTGGTTGCGCGTAATGCTGTAAAGAATTGTATCGACTTTTTTGTAACGCGTTTAATTTCATTGAAATGAATACATGATTTTTTTCTCTTCTCGTTTATTATCTATCGTTGTTTACTCGCGGGCTTCAGTCGTAATGTGCCACGTGGTTGTTCGTGTCGTAATATTGACGTGTGTGAAAAATCAGTTCAGGTATCGCGTCGAATGATTCCTCGCCTTAAAAAAGAAGTTGACTCGAAGCGAAGGGCATGATTTACGGAATTATGGACGGCCATGCCAGTTGCTTGTTGTTACAATCGCTGTTGATATGAAAATGAGTAGTTGTCAATCATCAAAGATGCAATTTGGGGAGCTTTATGGAAGTTGGAGAATGGCGGTGCAAGAATCGAAAGATGCGAACTGGGTTCTTCCAAATCGAGGGATATTTCGTATCGTGACAGGAACAAATAAATAGGAGAAAATAAGGCGGAATATTTGAATAAGGATATTTCTGGATTTTGTGCTGAAGACGCAGTAAAGTAAAATGCCATTTGAAGCCTTATAGCACTGTCTTGTGATAGGAAAATATACAGTGAATAATGGATATTATACGAGTATACAGTCTATTGTATATAGAATCTGGTTTTGACGGATAACTAACGGACAGAGTAACTCGTTACATTAGACACCCCCTGTTTTCAGATCGATTTCTAGCCATCTGTGTGACCGCTACTGGCTGTCACCATTCGCAAATCCTTGATTATATTCAAACATCAAATTAAAGCTTGCAGCTCTGTCAACGCAGATTGGTGAACGATTTTGAAATAACATTTACGCTTTTAAAACTCCGACTTCGATGGACAGAACGGGTTCAAACGAACACGTTGTATTAACTCAAAGGATTGTTAGTTTCGGTACTGGTAATTTGAATATGTTTAAATATCATCATTTACTGGTGGGAATATTGTTGTTCTGTATCGTAATGGACATCTACTTCATGCGGCAATGTTCACCTTCGAAACTAAGCAGGAAATTCATCTCTAAAAACCGTGACGAAGCAACCAGCGACATATTGACGACGGAAAAATCAGCATCTTCAAACGAGACAACGACAGAGAATGAGCGGCCTATGCCGACAGTTCCTTCGGTAAAAATTACGAAACAGCAGCCGAACATATTTTCCGTCGAAAATATGACCGAAAAGGAATACTACAAACTGAATGCAGCGATTGTTAATCCTCATGACTTCAACTATCGCATTCAGACGCCGATTTGTAATTCGAATAATCCTCCTTATTTATTGATATTCGTTCTTTCACGGCCTGCGGCAAGAGATGTCAGGGATTCCATACGCAAAACCTGGGGCAGTGTAGCGACGGGTCAACCGAATCGGTGGCCAAACAATAGAACTATTAGCAAAACCGTAAGTTTGTTTTTTCTACTGGGAATCACCGATAATAAAGAATACGAAACTCAACTTCGTTCGGAAAATGCTCAATATAACGACTTAATTCAAGAGGATTTTTATGATAGTTACGTAAATCTAACGTTGAAGTCAATAATGGCGTTGAAATTGGCTCGGAACTGTTCGGGTGCTCGATTTCTGATGAAATGCGATGACGATATGTTTGTCAATATTCACGACCTCATGAAGTACTTAGAAACGAAGGAAAAACAGTTGAATAATTCGATAGTGGGTCATATTCTATCCGGGGGACCCGTGATGAGAATTGGAAAATGGGCCGTTCCAAAGTCGAGCTTTCCGTTTTCTAAGTACCCGCGGTACGTGTCCGGAAACGCTTACGTTATGTCACTAGAGGTCGCTAGTATTTTGTATGACGTATCCCTCCACGTGGCCATATTTAACATCGAAGACGCGTACATTACTGGCGTTTGTGCTAAGATTGCTAAAATTCAATTAGTTTTCCATAAGGGCTTTACAAACATTGGCGGCACAAGGGCGACAAAATGTGAGATCGTCAACGGCACCAAAATTACTGCTACTAGATACAAACCACGTGATCTTATGCAAATATGGAAAGCTTTGTTGAGTAGCTATAAATGTTGAAATGGACAAAAACAATCGATATCACGAGATACGTCAACCCGTTAACCGTTAAAAACGAAAAATATGTTTCAAAATCGGACGTTCAATTTAAATTTAAATTTCAATTTGTTCATCATAAATCCTAAGTATAAGATTGTGAATGAAGAAAAACAACAATAACAACAAACAGACAAAAAACAAAAAGGATGTGCAATAAAAGAAAAACAATAAAAGGAGAGAGAGAAGTAATACAATGTCTAATATATACATACAATATTATTTTAGTGATATTTATGAGTATTACGGATACTATGAACTTTTTATTCTCCCAATGGATTATTAGAATGTGGTTCTACAAAAAACATTTTAGATCAAATTTGTTTTGTTTTGAGTATTCTGCTGATTTTTGGGAGAAATTCGCCTGCTTTATTTTTGTAAAAGTTAATTGAAACAATCATTTCTTGTGTCGCGGCGGTTTGCGCTTCGTGACCAGCGGCCGCAACCTTTGGACCCTGAGGCTTTCAACCGGGGGAGGGGTTGGTGGTGGGGTCTACGTCTAGGGAAGTCAGTGCCCGAACATAGGGCAATTAACCGTGCCGGGTTGAGATATTTAAAGATTCATAGCGTTGACTGGCCGGTTGCGTGAAAAAGGTCAATAAAATAAAATCGAATTGATTGTGATCAACCAGTCCGAGCCGGTGTCCGTATTCGTTCATGTCGCCGGAAGTTTATGTCTCCATGGCAACGCGATACCGTAATCATTTCCTGGTTCTCGAAATGTATGTGTTTGAGCGTAAATAACTATCGAGTTGAAAAAAATTGTGATCGGGGTCGGGAATGAAGTTGTGTAGAAAATAATTTGACTAAGAGGAGATTTGAGGAAATCGCACCGTCAACAGAAAGAGATCCTTTTTGAGGTGAGCAAATTGTGTTCTTCTCTCTCCAGACAGAAGACGTCTGCTGGACTCTTTTTATGCAGTAAATAATTAGTTGCTTTTTTGTAAGTTTTTGTTGTAGTGCAGTCAGTTATTGTGAAGTTGATCAAAACATGTCTGGGCACCCATGTCTGTTTATGAAACTAAACCTGTGGTTGTTTATGAAATTTAATTGAGAAGGCGAAAAAATGACTGTTGACCCTTGCTTGAGATGCTCCAGGAGATAGACCCAGAATTCTTGGATAGTTTTGAACTTGTATCGCTTTATCTTTCAGATTGAAAACCGTGAAACAGAATCGACACAATGGACAAAACAGGGAAAACAGATATGGAGAGAATCGGTTTATTCCAAGAAATGGAATACCACACGATCGGAGACCGATATAAATCTAGAAATGCTTGTAAGTCGGATCAATAATTTTAAAACGAAAGCAGTTACACTCCTCTTGAACTAACAGGATGGCCACTTTTACTTGACTTGCTCTTTCCCTGACTTGCACACCGTTTTCCTTGTCTAGTACCTAGCCGTCGTTCCACAAAGGGAACCGGTAACAACGACTGGTGTTCAGACTAGCCGTTTTTCCCTTAACTTGATCTGCTAAGAATCCGATCAATTAACCAACATACAACACAGATGGAAACCGTTTGATTTTACATGTTAACAAATTTACCTGACTTTTCTTTGATTTCCGTGTATTGTAAATGGCCACTCGGTCTAAACCTAGCCCCATATCATACACCTCAAAACATGTACTCATAATACCCTATCCTGGGAGTTCAATTGGTAAGGCAATATTTAAATGTCATTTTTAATTTGCAGCGTCTTTCAACGAGGCGGCCGGTAAAGGTAAACAGATGTTGCCGGGTGGCAGTAAAACGAGGTCGTCGAGACAGGATGGATATTTCGCCGATAAATTCAATCGTATAATGGAAGCCGAGGCGTACAGCGATCCGGTTAAATCGCGACGTCAGAGACGACTGAACGAATCAAAGAAAAATATCGGTAAAGCGTTTTTACCGAGCAGTGGTGAAAAAAAACAGTAAGTTAATTCAGGGACGTTAAAATGTGGTCCTTCCTTTTTCATCCGAATAGCGTGAATATAGTTACTGATTTTATCAGGGCCTTTTGTATATAAGCATTGATCTAGAGTTCAATCCTAGTCTTACATGTATATATGATAGAGACCCTGAGAAATGGCACTTTGTAACCCAGGGCCCAGTTCCACTAAAAGGTTTAACTCTTAAATCGATTTAATTTCTTCATTAATTCAGTTTATCTTAAATCGATTTAGGCCTTAATCCCTTTTGTGAATCTGGGCCCCAGGTGACGTCACCGCATTTTTTCAAATTGTAATTGTAGCAATGAACATGTATAAGTGTGTGTCTGGCATAGGTGAAAGAGCCTTACGAATGCAAGCATTCTTTTGCTTCTGCGAGAACCTTCCCTTCTATTACAACATGAATATCATTATCGACGTATAGACTAGAGTTTAACCCTATGGACGCATAGACTAGAGTTTAACCCTATGGACGTATAGACTAGAGTTTAACCCTAGTCTATACGTCAATGATCATACTAGTAATGGCATCCTCTTGTATTCCTTCATATAATTCTGTTTGTAATGTGTTGTAATTCGAGGGAAAATAAAGTTATTGTCGTTATCATTATATTTTCATAAGGAATTACGCGCTTTCCCAACTGGTACAAAGTAAATTTGTATTTCAGGTCGGGATTAGGAAATCACTACGGAACGCTAAGTGGTCCGATTCAAGCATTCAGTCCATCGATGACCGGCGGTCGAGCCCGGAGACAGAGCGGTCGAAACTTTACCACGAATCCGGCTAAAAGAGGCACAGGATTTGGGTATGATAACGATTGATGAAACACTGTCCACCTTGTGATGAAGTCTCACACTAAGAATGAAGAAAATACTGTCCTAAAAATGATTCTAACAGAGCTGTTACTTTCCACCCATTTTCGAAATCCCCTGTGTTTATACAAAATTCCATTAGTGAATCAGAGAAATTTCTAGATTCAAACTGTTATCATTCATTCATTTTTGTATTGAATCACATACTGATAAAGAAACAAGCATTCAATAGCATTGTCCGAATCAAGAGTTTTCCAGGTTTTTTTTTGTAAAATTTGTCAATTTCCCTGATTTCTTCTGATTCCCTGAGTTTTCCAGGTCAGAAGCCGCCCTGTATGAGAATACAGTTGAAATAAACTTCTAGCTCAAGGAGACTTTTTCAATTTTAGTGTGGGATTTTTTGTTATTCACAGAGATCGTAGTCATCAATTTTATATCGGTGCAATCTAATGTCACATTTCTCTTTTTGATCAAAGCTATGTAGGAGTTACTATAGGACCGTATCATAAATACCAAGCTGACCCTTATGAACGAGCGCGAGAAATTGCCAAGGTATGAAAAATAGACTTTTCGACTCAATTTCAAAGTCAGAAATGCTTGAATTCTTTCATAGTTTAGCTACATGTTTTTACCGAATAATTGTAGAAAGACTTTGACAGTCATCGTAACTCGATGAAGGGCGGTTCATTCAAGTTAAACATGCATCCGAGAGCCTACTTCGATTTGAACCCGTATCACACCGACAAACCTTTACCCCCGAAAAAATCCGGCGATAAAAAGAAAGAAGATTTAAAACCGTTTAAACCGAGTTCGCCGCCGAAATTCGTAAGTACAGTCAAAGTCCGTTCCAAACCCTTTTAACGCCACCATCTTTCAGAGAACAAATCTGCTCAATCTCAATGAACGCCATATTTTTCATTGGTCCCAACAGTGGCATTGTAAAGTACTGGAACAATAAAAATATTACTTCAACTTAACATAAAATTGTATCAAACTCGGCCGTTCTGATTGATTCCAGTCAATTGTATTATTGTAAACCTAGGCATTCGTCTTATAAATGTTGTATAATTATTTCCTAATAATGTAGCCTGGTGGAATGAAAGCCGGAACGTTTGATCAATACCCGACACATTCAGCCGATCCGTTCAAAATCAAAGTCAAACGACCGATTCACGTCGTTAATAATACCGGGAAAATATTCATGCCATCACCGGGACCAAAGTCTGCACCGATTTCGTCGGTCATCGATCTAAATGTGGTTAGGTAAGTGAAATACGTACCCGCGAATACCAGATTACTCGGGTTACAAATCACTGAATTTTAAATACAAATTTCTCGTTTCAGATCGGTGAACTGTCAAAATTATAAAACCGTTCGATCAGTTACTTGTGTATGAACGAACTGCCAGCTTTTAAAATACTCTCAACGCTCAACGAAAACCAAGTCGAATTTGAAATTTAAATCTTTTTAAATGGTAACAAAAAATCCGCAATATCTTAGTACGAGCTATTATCATACCACGAATTGAGTTTATTTTTGTTTTAAAAACTTAAATCAGTGCTTAGAAAAATTTTTTATCGACGAATGAATCATGAAATTTCTTCTATTTATAAAGCAATAATGATTATCTTAACGGTTGCTTAAGATGCGTAGCTGTGATATTTTTGCCCTGTAGAATCGACATCCGGCCATAAAACAATTCGGCAACCCGACCGTGTTTGTGGTCGGACGCACTGAATTCCACATGAATGCGTTACTTTTTTTCTCCCATTTTCGTTGATTTTCGCGAAAAAAAGTAATTTCCACTCATATATACAGATACCCATGTGATGGTACAGTTTTTGTCATTGTAAATCGATGTATTTTCCACGAAATTAGAATAATGTACTCTGTATTATAATGTAAACCTATTCTATTTAAGACATAATGAATTATGTCACATCAATTATTACTGTGTATTACTCATTGACTGTAGGTTTTTTGACCGATTGTCTGTCAGTAAACTGTAAATAAAATTTTATTTTGTTTGCCCTAAATATTTTCTTTTCCATTCATTTCTCAATTCGGATTTTCAAGCTCCGAAGTTCCTCGCTATTCGCAACATACAAACACACGCACGAAAACACATTTCAATTACTTTTAGTTTAATACAATTGTTTTAAATAAGTCGTACAAAAAAAATCATTCGCTATACAAATTTTTACACGTTTTCTAGAATGAAATCGAGCTAATTAAAGATAGATAAGGGATAATTTTCATCGGCAGCAAATTCAGTCAGAAACAAAGAACGCTATTATTAGCACGGGATCGGATGATAAATGTAGCTAAGACTAGAAGATAGAAGTGTGGGTGAAAATATGAATAGGGTTATTTCAATTCGACTGCACTACATAGCCAAAAGGACATACAAACAAATAATATATAGATGACTTTTAGATTAAATTGATCGACATTGTCTGAGCCTTACGCAAGTGAGAATTCAACGGAGAATATGCCCGTTATCGCCACTAATCTACAGCTTAAAATTCATTACAATCCACATTGATTAATATTGATATTACTGATATTTGGCACATGATTCAGCAGCAGAATCTCTGTCTATTTGTATCTGATATTTTACTCCGGTTTACGCATGAACAAATGAAAAAATTCAAGAATTCAACTGGAACCAGGATCTGTTGTGATTTCAGTCTTGTATTCAACTGCACAACTGATACTTGTTTATGAAAATAAATACGATACAATACTATATGATAATACTAGTTTAACACAAGCAGCAATCTCCGAGTAGAATTTATAGAGCTATTCATTTTCTCTTTCATTACACACAGATTATCAGAACAACTTTGTTTGGACCTTAAGTAAACGAGTCAATTCGAGTCTAGTTCTTATTAAATTATTCCTATAGCAAACCAATGGGGAATGAGTTTAACATTTAGAACATTAACCGTTTCGCACTTCGGGTCCAAGAAATATCTGTATATTTCTAAATTTTCCAAAACAAGACAAGAATTTTGTTATCACAGACACATAATTATTTGGCACCTTATTCGATAACTGCTTTATGTTTATCCCAGCCGTGGAAGCACTTGTTGAAACGTTGAGGCTCTTTGTATTTCAGACATAACAGCAGTTTCCGCGGCCGATCTGGTTGTTTATTGCGCATATGTTGAATGTAAACCTATAAAACAAGAAAACCCACAATAATTATGAAGAAAGACTCAATATAGAGAGCCGTGATGTTTCGAATCAATCCTATGCACCATTTTCAAAACTGAATTGAGCATTTGGAGCGGTGTGGCCGAGCGGTTAGAGCGTTCGACTCTGTGAAGCCAGGTCGTGGGTTCGAACCCCGTACATTGCCGTAGTGTCCTCGGGCAAGACACTTATCCTCATTGCCTCTCTCCACCCAGGAGTAAATGGGTACCTGGCCTGATAGATGACTCCTGAGCGTTTGTTAGCAGCTCGGTGTTACTTCTCCCCAGGGAGAGATGACTGATACATGATATTCTCTCTGATTTTCATTACCTGTGCACTTTTAAATGCTAATTTTATTTCCACGTCGCTTGTTTTGCGTCCGACCCACAGAAAAACTTGAGCTCCATTGTCTAATATCATCACATCGTCATCGGCTAAATCGTCCTGAATCAACAGATAAAAACCGTTATCAAAATCCGCACAAAACACGCGAGAAACTAAAAGCATCTCGATTGCCACACGACTCTCACCTGGCAGAAATCGGAACATTTTTCTGACACTGTGAAATATCCTTTTTCATTCGAACAACGGAATAATCGAGCGTTACGCATATAATCAGCTCCCTGTGAAACAAATTGTAGGCATTAGTTATAAAATCGAGTCCCCAGCTGCAGCTGGGACTACTCCAAATGTGGGCCACATCTAACAACTAGATTGACTGATTGTTGTTAGATTGAAAGAACCAAAATGAGTTTAGACTGGCCTAAAGTTAAAGGTTAGCTATAGAAGCAAAATGAGTTTAGACTGGCCTGAAGTTATTAGATTGGCTATAGAACCAAAATGAGTTAAGACTGGTCTGAAGTTTAAGGTTGGCTATAGAAGCACAATGAGTTTATAGACTGGTCTGAAGTTGTTAGATTGGCTACAGAATCAAAAAGACCGGTCTTAAGATTGTCTATAGAACTGAGTACCTGTAACCTGTTTTAACTGGTTTTTACTAATTACCTCTTCGTATTTCTTTCTGCCGCCGATTCCGACCCAGAAAAAGTTCTCCGGTTCCTCGCCCTCCGAGATGAATTGAATCGAATGATTATTCTGCACAGAACGAACAGAAAGAGAAAACTAGTAAAATATTTGAAATTTCAACTTTCAACAAATGTGAGGAAAATAAAATGGATATTCTCAGGGTGTGGCCACTTTTATTTGACTTGCTTTCCCTTGAGTTTTCCCTGACTTGATCAACTAAGAATACAATCAATTAACATAGTCAAGTTTGTAAAACATAGTTGGAAAGAAGTTTGATTATACGCATGATATAGCAATCTCAACAAATTTCCCTGACTTAGCCTTTTTATAAAATTTCCTGACTAGAAAAGAATTTTCCCTGATTTCCAGGTATGTGGCCACCCTATTTGAATTGACTCTTACTATCTGAACAAATTCCCCTGACTTTTTCCTGATTTTTAGTTTTTGTTTCACAAAATTCCCTGACTTTCCCCTGACTTTTTTAATGTAATGAAAATTCCCTGACTTTTTCCAGATTTCCAGGTTGGTTGTCACCCTTCTTCTACTTACCCCGTACATGTCCATAGCTATTTCTTCAGCGAGTTTAGCTTCATCAGGATCGCTCTTTTTACCGGCCCATACGTAAACAATACCCTGATCTGTGCCTTCAAACGGCACCCGTAAAATAAAACTGAAAATTGAACAAAATTCAATGACTACCTTTTGATACTTGTAAGATTGACTGAGAATATTTCACCTTTCCCAATTCCTTTTATTAAAAAAAAACCTGCACTAAGTTGATAATAACAGAGTTCTTACAGAATGGAGAATCCAAAATACCCAGATATTTCTCTGATTTTCCCAGACCCATCTGATTGAATTGAAAAGATATCCCCAGTGGGGGCTGTTCATTATCAATTGGTTCCTAGGGCCATTCGCTACCAACAAGAACAAGAAGACACCAAAAAATCAATTTTCCCTGACTTTCAGAATTCCTTGATCTTCCTGATCTATAGGAGCGCCGATTACAAAACTCACCAGAACTCCGAGTTGAGAAGACTAGCAGATGGATTGCACTGTATACATCGAGTAGCGATAGGACTACCGTTCGATCGGATCTGGAAGAATTCCGTCGGCATTTTCGCCGGAGTAACGTTGCGTTTTCCGTTGTGGATGACGAACTTCTGTTTGAAATGAGACAGGAATTTCAGATTCTCTTGTTGTTGATGAGTTCGGACGACTTCGAGTTTATCGCCGAATAACGATTCGAATTTCTTCTGCAAACTGTGAAAAAGAAGACGCAACTTTTAGCCATATTTCTAGATCAGGGTTTCTCTACAGATTGCTCATTCCTGGATATAAGGAGTTTTCACGGAGCTTTAAAGGAGAAGATTTCAAGGAAGTGTCCGTATCACTCTCATATATCCTAAATCGGTACTGTTTATCTTGGTAAACCATTAATTTTCATTACACACTGAACTATTCAGTAACTGCCTAATTGGGGAAAAAAAATCCAGGTCCCAACTGTATCGGTATAGGGGTGGTCTAAAACTGTAGACAAAAATTTGTAATTGCCTATTTCTCAAAATTGAAGGAGTTTTGGGCACTTTGTTCAAATTAAATAGTTTGCAGGGAGGACCCTCTTGAACTGAACTTTCTCGTAAAACTCCAGTAATTCGTAATTCCCCAACCCCTAAACTTACCTGAATGTAAAAGTTAACCAGCCCATGTTTCCGGCATGTCTGCCTTGCCAGAAGTAGACCGTGCATTTATATTCATCCTCGGGTAAATCTTCATCCTCGACGTCTTCCTCGTCAACGCCCTCTGGTAACTCAACCGGAACCCAATACCGACACAAAAACACGTACGAGTCATTCGTATAGAAATGTCCTGAATCGGGTCGAAATATAACAATAACACAATCGGAACTGACGGTAAATAACAACGAAAAATTTCACTTGTTTTCGAATCGATTCTTTACCAATTTCTTCTTCCGGTAAACGAACGAATTTCTTTCCTTCTAAAACAAACGATTCCATTCCGTCTAAATCTTCATTCCATTCGGTCATCAGCGTCTCCTACAAAACAGTGATCAGTTTAATCATCACGTTATTATACGTTCTATCTACCGGTATTTCTATATAATAATAAACGCTAAACTCACAGCTTCTTCTTTAGCCATCGATGGTTGTCTGGGCATAAACAGAGCCGAAAGATCGGTCTTGATTTGGTCTCTTTGCATAATTGCCTAAAAAAATCCACCACAATCAAAAATCAATCATCATTTGACTTGCTTTTCCCCAACTATTCCCAAACATGCACGTTGACTTCCCTGACTTGATCTGCTAAGAATCCAATCAATTAACACAGTCAAATATGTACAACATAGACAAAAACTGTTAGATTTTACGCATGATCTAGCAATCTCAACAAATTTCCCCAACTCATCACTGATTTTTAGCTTTTTTGTTACAAAATTCCCTGATTTCCAGATACGGTAAGTGGCCACCGCGTTTAATTCGGAGGTTGAAATAATAACCTTTAAATCGACGCCGCGTCTCTGCACCGATTCCGACGTTCTCGTGAAGTCGACCGCGATCACGTCGTCCCAGCCGGTGAATTTCGTTTTAAACACCTGCGGCTCGGTGCCTTCGATGCATCGCGTCAACGAGACGAAACTCGGCCGACGAACGACTCGTAAAACTTCCTGCGCGAGTTTCAACGCCGCGGCTCTCACCAGTCGAGTCGACTTCTTACCGATCCTGTAATCGAATAACACGATTTATCGAGATCACACCATTACACATCGAACAAGATTATCATTTTCAAGGACTAGCCTTAAAGCCCTTAGCCCTTCTTTAAAACTAGAATCTCTTAAATCTTCTATAAAACTCCCACAATAAGTGTGGGGAAGACAGGTATTAGAGTTAACATAAAATCTCCCACAATAAATGTAGGGTAGACAGGTATTAAGAGTTAACTCTTACATAAAATCTCCCACAATTAACGAGGTACAAGTCCTAAATATTTCCATGAGCTAATATTCAATTTTTCGACTCTATCCTAACAGTCATCCACACATTCCTGAATACGACTGGTCGAAACATTACGTAAATATTATTTCAAGGAAAAATTTCAAACACTTTTTTCTATCTTGTTGCAGGAGGATTTTGTACGTATAAGATAATGCTACAACAAGAAAACATCGCATCATCAAAGGATTAAGTTAGTTAACCCTTTTTTGCCCCAGTCTTTATACATAGGTGTATTATTCACCACCCCAAAACCACATGGAGACGCACCATCACCACTGAAATGTCTTCCGCTGGTCTCATTTGGGACCAAGCTCAACACACAGCTACAGAGCTAAGGACCAGTCCAAGATGAAGAAGTTTGTCATGGCCCAGTAGGGATGAAGAGGATTAAGTATGTAAGTAGTATTTACCAGATGAAGAAATCTGTATTACAATCCAGAATGTAGACATTTTTCGTATTTAAAATCGTCTTCACGAGTTTATGATGTGGAACTTCAGCTGATAACATCGACACAACAGGTCAGGAAATCTTCCAAATTTCGAGTATTCAAAAATCTTCAGAATTTTGAAATACGGTACTTACCCTGTGGAAGCTCTAGATAACCCATTCCTAGTTTCACATTGTAAAGTATAGGTGGTGCTGGTGTCCAGGTTTCCGGCACCCAATCGATGATGTTTTTATTTTGACCGCCGAGCGTCTGCCAGAACTCATCGCTCTCTTTACCCTGGAATTCCATGAAGATTTTCGCCTGCGATTTGCGTTCGTTTTTGTTGATTTTTTCAGCTACTAATCTGAAGAAAAAACACAACAAAATTATGTTTACTACTTCGCTAATTTCGACTAAACCAGACCAGACAACCTGATATCTCTAATTGCAGGAGTTGAGAGTAGTTTGACAAAAATAGCTATGCAATATATTTTCTAGAGTAGTTTAGCATTAGTATTTTAGTAGAAACTACTCTAAAATAGTAGTCGTCTGCCAAAAATGTAATCGATACCTCGCTTTAGATTTTGTTAGATTTTTCGATTTTCGTCCGATCCACAGGAATAAATTCTGCCCGGCGTCAATGAGAAATACGTAGCGAGAATCCAACTGATTGTTGTTCAATTCCACCTGAAAAACACAAACATAAAATCCACACTAGAATCACAGAAAACACGGAAAAGTTTAATCGGTATATCTAGAGTGTAACGTACCCCGCCGACGTGTATTTTCTGTGTACCTTGAGCTCTGTACATACGCACAGACGATTCCTAGAAAACAACAATGAGAAACAATGATTTTTCTGTAAAACAACCAGGTGACAAAATACGAGAATTGGTGACATACCCCTTCTTCGGACGAGTAGAAACCGCTCGAAGTGCGACCACCTTCGATGTAAGAGATTTCATTTTCGAATAAATCGAGGAAATCGTCGCTTTCATCTGCCATCTCTTCTCTGATACAACGATTTTCGGTGCCGAGTAGATTACGCAGATTTACGGCGTGAATCGCCGCACAAGCCTTCTTATCCAACTACAGTTATAATCAAATTATAATATGAGTTCTCCAAATGTATGTAATAAGATCTAAGCCCCGAATACCTCAGGGTCTAGTCAGTAACCTGTCTGTGGTTTAGTTTCACAATCGGATATTTTCACAAACCACATACCAGTTTATAATATGGTTGGTATAAGCCCATCCGATTATAAAAAGCTTACCAACGATTAGGTAACTAACTACTCAGGGTCTTGCTTTGTAGTAGTTTTCAGTCCAAATAACAGTAATTTCAATTCGAAAATAGTAGTGTGATTGAAAATTAACAAGAACTCAGTCTGATTTTGAACGCATTTTGATAATTGTGGTAGTAATTGCGCCTTTGAAAGAGTATAAACTACTCTTAAACCGTAACGGCAGTCAGGTCTGTCAATTTGACAGGGCCTAATTCTCCAATAGATAAAATCAATGCATTTTGCAGCGGTCAGTGCAAATTTAATTTTTTCACTTTCACGGCTCAAATGCATATCAGTCGAGGATCTTTGATCGTATAAAAACTTACGGTAGTTTTTTCTCCGATCCAAAAGTATATTTGCCAGTTGAGGCTGTTCGTTTCATCGATGAATGTCTTCAATACGATGTAACAATCGGCTTCGTAAAACTTTCCATGAAGAGCTTCAACGAAAACAGACGAAACGGGTGAAAATCTAGTAAATCATTAAAACGTAATCCGGAGATAATCTTCGCTTGTTTTGCCGTCTTCAATTTTTACCTTCGTCGAGGGGATTCGGCAAAAAGTTCTCGATTTCCCAACAAGTCAAACCCGGAATTTGACCGACGTCTTCTTCGAATATTTCGCTGTAATCTAAGTTCGGTTTTTCTAACGTTTCATTCCATTTCTTCGGCCTAAAAATGAAACAGGCAAGAAAACGAAATGACTGGATGCGGCCAGTAACTGTTTAAAAATATTGAAATGGCTCGATTCAAACTTCATGCCCTTTATATTTTGAGCTACAGTTGTGAATGACTTGAAACCAAGTTCCACAATTATTGCTCAATACGTTCATTCATTTTCAGAGCGATATAAATAATTGTTAAGCTGGCTTGATTTTCATAATCATAAATACGAATTCTGAAGTAAAATACAAGACTGAAAATTACCTCGTAAAAATTTCTTTACGGCTGGTTTAAAAGAAAGGTGCCTTTAAACGTTAACAGTCCGATAAGAGTTTCAGTTAGGAACCTTTCTATAAAACCAGGCCCTGATGATAAATAGTAGCAAGACCGATATCTGGTGTGTACCGTCGTAGAAAATAAATAATTATTGCAGATGCGAGAAGTAAAAGGAGAACTGTTTTTGAAAAGTGCGTGATGACTTCTACTACGCGAGAGAGAAAATAGCTGTAAAACTGAAGCGCGCAGAAGACAATATATTCTTACTTTGTCGTTACATCTTCAACGCTATCTATACTAACTATACTACTATTACGACTACTACTATCGTAGCTAGGGTTACACTGTTTGTCCTCCGTTTCGCTAGGGAATGAATACACCACATTAAGCCATTTGATATTTCTTAAAATGCTCTGATTTCACCGACGAATTGCGAGAATCGATATCGTTCGGGCTTCTCTTACAGATCAGAGAATCCTAAATTCCCCGATATTTCCCTAACCTTCGAAAAAAAATTCCCTGATTAAATCGTAACATATCCCGCACGGGGTACTGTTGCTTTCTATAAGTTCTTTGTGCCACTCATCACCAGCAAGAATTACTGTATATGTGTATGAAATGCACGTATGCGCGTTAGTGTGAATCAGTGCGTGCTAGGGGATTAGAAACTTTTACAAGCCCTTGATGGCTTCATTTCATCTCCTCCACATTGTATCAATATCATATCTCATATTTTGTATACTTTTGTATAGCTCTTAATGAGATGTTGTAATTTAATGTGGAATATAAATCATCATTATTGTTATTGATGACAAAACATCAAACTCATCAAATTCCCTCAATATTTCCTGATTTTCAAGTCAGAATTCCCCGAGGTCCCAGCTGGGGAAAATGTTATTCCCGGATTTCCCTGATCTGTAACAACCCTGTTTTATTCAATAAGCAGAGCATGGCCGGAGACTGTACCTGAGTGGTTCAGCATCCTCAGCGTCAGTAGACGGCGTTCTCGTGATACCGCGTGCTTTATCTTTAGCGATGTCGCGCATTCCCTTCAACACCTGATCGCTGCCGTCCTGCTTCGTGTCGCGTCCACGACGACGAAGTCTCATCTTACGAGCCATCGGATCCTTAGCGGCTGAATATATGACAATAGAATGATCACAGTCCATCCGCTTCTAAATTCATTCGCTTTTCCCTGATTTTTTTAATAGATTTTTTCGATTTCGTTAGTCTACCAGGTCAGAGCCAACCCTGTGTAGTATACTTACTGTGACTAGGACTAGTAGGTTGATGAGGCATCGCTCCGGCCAAGCGAAGCTGATGATTCAACGAGAAATCGATATTGTAGAATTCGACGCCGCTTCCCTTTTGCATTTCGGCCGGTTTCGGGGGCATGACTAGATCGGGATTCTGATCGACGTTAAACACCTCGAGATCGGTTAACAGATGAATCGCGTCCGGCAGTGTGATCAGACGATTCTTATTCAGGATCAACTTCTTCAGTTTTCCACATCTACGGAAAATGAAAAGTTTATATTTGACTCTTTTTCAGTCAAAACAATGGAAATGAATTTAATATTCATTTTCCAAGTAGTCCTACTTGGGTTTAAAAAAGAACTGGCATAATTGGACAGCGCTGCGGCGTATCGATGTTATCAGTAGGCCCTAATTAGTTTTCATCTCTATCAAAAGATGTCAGTGCCGGTCATAACATAGTGAAATATAAGTGAATGAGACACCGTTCTGCAGAATGCCTGTTTTAATACAAAACACTGGGGTGGAATTTTCTTAAAATTTTCAAATCTTCTTCAGCATTTTAGCGAATTAATTAGCCACAATGAAAGGGATAAGGATTGGAAATACGTCATCACGAGTCAGAAAATATTTCATTTTTGTCTCCGAGTCAATTTTAACCAAAGTCTGAGTAGATGAGGGTTACTGTACATTAATCATTAAATTAAACATGAATAAATTGCTCGCTCGAGTTTTACCTGCACAAACCCTCCGGAATCATCTCTAGGTTATTGTTAGCTGCGCTGAATACTTCCAGGTCGTGTATTTTACCGATTCCGGCTGGAATTCCATTGAAGTCCAACTGATTACTGTTACAAAACAGTTTCTTCAAATAACTCAACTTGCACAGCGACGCCTGAAAATCATTTCGTTCATCATCAATTTGATCTAAGTTGAATCTATCTCAGACGTAATGACACTGATGACACTTACTGGTAGTTCTGAGATCTTGTTTCGCGATAAATTCAAATATTCCATAAATTCCCAAGTATCTGAAAATTAAAAAACGACTACTTTGAAATTTCCATTCAGAGAACATTGAACTACGATGTAATACACGATTTCTCTCATTCTTACCAACGAACTGGGATAATTCAGTGATTTCGTTGCCGCTTAAATTCAGTCGTTTTAAAGTTTTGATTTTATACAAACTCTCAGGAACGACGGGCAATTCGTTACACGATATATCCAAATCTGAAATCAAGCGAGGGAAACCAGCTTTTCATCAAATTATTGGTCAAATTATATTCTATTAATCAAAATATTCAATTAACTAAGTGTACGTCGTGTCATTCGGATAAGTCGATAGTATGACGATTCTCCCAACTGCAATTTCATAATCGAGTTTTACTCGACATATTTACCAGTAAGGTTTTGTAAGTTGTCGAGTCCAGCAGGAAAATTACTCAAATTTCTCTGTGTATTTCTCAGGTGAAGCGTATGCAGTGATAACATCGATGATATCTGCCTACAATGAACACGCACCGCATATTGTTTACAAAATGCAATCAGGTTTAACAGGTGGATCCAGGATTTTCAAAGTGGGTTGGGGGAGGGGGAGGGGGAGGGGGGTGTGGCAGGGGTGCTCTGCTGGTCATCACTGAGAAAATCTGAGCGTTTTTAGGTACTGTTTGAACATCTCATATGTTTAAAGTGAATGTAACATGCACTTTGAGATGTCGCTTTTAAAAACTGGAAATAAATAATGCAATGGAAATTTTCCGGCACCCAAAGCCCTGGATCCACATCTGCATTCAATAATAATGAATCAATAAGGCCCTATTTACCTGAGTTGTGAGGCGTTTATCTGGTTATTATTCAAAATAAGAACTTGTAAACTGGACAACCGGCGAATCTGTGGCGGAATCGTTCCTAGAAATGAACAAGTTGCGGTTATAAATCGGTTTAATCGTTATAGGCCTATTCGAAAAAATGAATTTCATATCTACCTAGAAGATTATTGCTCAGATCCAAATAGTAAAGATTTGTCAAATTGATGAACAGCTGATTGTGGATATTTTCGATTCTGAAATAAAGAATTCATTGATTTCTTCAATAATCTACGCGATCAACGGTGTCTACTAGGTGGCGCTAGTGGATGCGATGCTTACTTGTTGTTACTTAGATTTAATACTACAACTCCAGTAGCGAGTTCCATATCTGTGGGAATAGTCGTCAAATTATTGTGACTCAAATCCTGTAATAATGACACAAGTTTATTCGACATTTTATCGCAGTTTTAAATTGTAAATTTAGGCGCAGCAAGTAGCCAGCTTACAACAACAGTCAAATCATCCAAGTGGAATATGTCGGATGGAATTGAATCGCAAGTCAAGTCGTTATGGCGTAAGACCAACGCTCGAATGCAAGGCATCTCGGAGAATTTCACATTCTGAAGGTCGGCCAGTTTGTTGTGGGTGACACTTAAGTGTTCCTGCGAAAGAAAGAAAACTGTCAGCAAAAAAGAACAAATAACAAAAGAAACAGGTCCAGGGTACGATGAAGATTCGATGGAAAAAGTTAAATCTTAAAATGCTAATTGAAAATATGAAGTAATTAGTAGCAATTTAACCGAAAAATAAAGAGTTAAATATTGTGAAAGTGATCTCTCATCTCAGACAAGTGTTGACCGAGTATATAGTCCTATCTAACAATTATTTTTGTGAGGGCCTCCTTCTTACCAGTTTCTTGAGACTTGTCAACTCAAAAGGCAAACTGTCCATTGCTGAATGGTTAAGACGGAGCCATCTGAGGCCCGACATGTCCGGCAAATGATTGGGATGATTTCCATTCTAAAAAAAATAGACAAAAAGTACTGTCTGTCAAAACTGAGAGGCTCTGGCAAGTGAGGAGGGATTGCCAGATGAGATTCGAAGGCGTTTTTTACAATTTATTGCAAAGGAAAATTCTCATCTTGTATTTAAATATATTCACATATAGTTTTCGGTAATTTTGATGTAAACCAACTGACAATTTAAACTTACGCAGAAGTTATTTCGGGTAAAATCTATTCCTCGAACGAACGGTAGAACTCCGGTGGCAGCCATTGCTGCTAGATATGCAGGTGGCAGCACCTGACGGTAATTGTTTAGCGCGGCTCTTCGGCGGTACCCGGTACCGCTGCCCAACGATGAATCATGAATACCCTCGGCATCCTTTCAAATCGCCTCGAAAATTCATTGATAAACAACAAAGCGAATCTGCTAAATTGGATAAAATATTTATTTTTCAACGTTGGTCTAAAAACGTATGATTGATGGGGACAACCATTCAGTGATACTCTTGACAACACAGCACATATACATGTATTAAATTCTTTAGAACATTAAAAAAAAAACTTGGTAAAATCATGAATATAACAATTATCTTAATTTCAAAGCGTACAGGAATGTCAGTTTTCTATAGTTCTACCCATAACGCGGAAGATGAAATGCAATATTTTTTCATATAACAAAAACATAATCGCTGAATTCAAGACTGTTTGGGATAGTTTAGCACCTAATCCTCGGTAGAGGCCACACAATCCATACTCGCTGAAAGAGAAATACCAAAAACATGTCATTCCCTATATCAGAAACTGCCTCAGAAAACAAGTATCAAAAGTAGGCGAAATATACTCACTTGACTAAGTCAACTAATGCTGTAAATAGTCCCTTATGGCCTTCGGTGAACTGAAATAGTGATAAAGTCTAAATAAGTCTAAATGAAGATGGCATCTATCGATTGACTGGTTGAGAATGAAACCGTTAACTTACTCGAGAACGGGTCTGAATTATCTGTATAGGATAAGTCACGAATGTAGCTACCATTTTAGCGACAGCTCCCATAACGAAATATGTAGCACCGCTTAACTCCTAGAATGAAATGTGAAAATCATCGACTCATGACAAGTACTCGGTCTAATGTTGCCAAAATTAGTTGAAATCAACTTTGGACTGAATTTTTATGTACCTAAATCCATAAATGATCACAGGACCTACCAAATATACATTAAATTCTTTTTTTCGACTCAATGATTGGTATAGTCTTTATAAATAATCTATTTTTTCAACAGAAAAGTTCATTTGATTCTAATCGAGATGTAGAAGAATTTGAGCGTTTCTTGCAATAAGTGAAATCCTTGATTGCCGCAGTAGTTTTCGCGATTCCACATTTCAATCGTCATAATAAATATGGAACAGTAATAAAACACATCTGTTCTAATCAGAGGTATCTCTTCATCTGTGTCAACATCTGGCACGTCATTATTGCCGACTCAGCAACTACATCAATTTACATATAATGCTTCGATGATTCAGAACTAATGAACCCTAATATTTTCCCAGCTCGACGCAGCCCAATGAAATTACAAACTTACCGCTGTATTTGATAACAACTGCATGTAACGCTTCAACGCTCCGTAAACCATGAACTGTACGGCTGGATTCGTACTTAAGACTAGAGATGGTAACGTACCGCTCCATAACGATTTTAATCCTTCGTTGCGTGATATCTTATAAAGAGCATCTGGAGAACAAAGCGCCAAGAAATCAGTCACAGTTAATGAAATAGGGGATCATTCATTTATTACGTACGCATAAAATTTGAATTTTTCAACCCCCTCTGTACGCAAAATCGGTAATTTTTTCATATACATTAAGCATTACAGTACGCAATTGCACTGACCCCTCCCCCTTCGCCGAATGCGTACGTAATAAATGAATGACCCCTAGAAAGTTTTCAGTACAGCTTAGTGATACTGACCTAACATGCCTTTATATTGAACTTTCGCTTGTTTGGCAGCATCTTCTCTCGTCAGTTTTGCACCTTGTAACTTCATGCGAGTATTAACTACCCACATTGGAGATGTCACCATTACATTCACACAAGCTGTAACACAGAAACAATCCATCACTCAATGAACTAATTAATGAAACGCTCTGTTTGCGTTGAGAGGTAAAATATAAAATCATGCACGAAAATTGCGAGATGTTTCCGCTAGCTAGTGGTAGGCTATATTTCAACTTTTCGACTATATCCTAGTAGTCATCTTTAGGAAGAGTGTTGTTACAATAAAATTATGAAATATATACACAATCCAGAACAAAGAGACTAATCAAGCGATAAGATACCATACTAGAGGTTATACCTGACCTAATTGTTTTAATTTTGTTGTATCTTAAATATTTCCAAAGATAGCTATTAAGACATACTCAAAACGTCGAATTAAACCACTGGCTCAAGAGAACATTTTGGACTTTAATTTGGTTCAAATGGCGGAAATGGATTTTATATCATTTATCTAGTAAACTTGTAAACGATTATGAAACTACCGGCAGCAAATGCAAGGACGAGATCGGTTAACACATCAGTTTTAGCTTCGCGGAGCACGATTAATTTCAGACCGTTATACGTGTAAAAATATACAAAACTGGAGACAGCGATTGTTGTAAGCATCGGTCCGAGTCCTCGGTATAAACCATTTCTGTAATTTAAATACAGTATTTAATGATCATAGCTTACAAACAAATAAATCATTTTTAATTCTTTCTTTGGTACTAAAACCCTCTCCTCCTACTCTTTTGTAAACATATGTTTTCACTGTTTAATTAATTATGCCAAAATAACTTTCTAAATTGCTTGGCATACTGTATAACTACTACACTACCTTACTTCTACTAACTAAATCAAATTGTAAAACCGATAATCTCTTCGAAAATATTAGGTATCAATTAAATTATTTTGAATTCGAGTTATGTTATCTAAAATGAGGATATTTTCAATCAACTTTTCGAAGAACTTACATGCCTTCTTTTTTAAGTATTTCTAAAATGATTTTATGAGTTGATCTGCTTTTGGAGTCATCAATTTGTAATCGCGTTCTCGCAATTTCTAGCGGATACAGAATCACCATCGCAGTTGCTCCACCCTAAAAAATATTCGCAGCGTTGTTCAACTTTCATTTCAAACCGGTAATAAAATTTCTTTGAGTTGATTTGTTGACGACGTGTGGTGATTTAGAGGGAATATTTAGTTTTTAGATGAACTTACAACCACTCCCGAAACTGCATGCGCTACATTAGTGAAATTACTCGATGCCGTCATCTTTCATTCACATTGTCATTACGTATCAAACCATACTATCTCTATTGATTGATTGATTTAATCAGTGATAGTAACACCAAACCAAACCCGGAAGTTTTCAAAATGAACATTGAACTAATTTCAAATTCAACTTGCGGACTAAGAGCCGGACAATCAATTCAAACCAGTTGTATTATACTCGCTTCCCTGTGCCACACTCGGTCACCACGCTTGACTGGTCAACGTAGCACATTAAATTCCGAACGGATTAACAACGCAGCTCAGTGGCGTAGTGGCCATAGCCCATGAGTCTCATAGTCTAAAGATTATTTTCGTACTTTTTGATGAAAAGATTGCTCTTGAAATTTCCTCTGAGCCGGCGAGTCGCACAGCGACTCCGCATGAAAGCGTCATTTTTATGTATTTCGTGCTTACGCGTGACTGGTCTCTCGGCATTTTTTGTTAGAGTAATTTTCGTGGTATTTCGAAGTTGAATTATCAGAATTGTGACTAGATAGCATTTAGTGTACCATATCGTGACGAGTCCGGGCTTCCTCCCACATGCTCTGCATCATATTATTTGGCCGTGCACAGTGGTCGGGAGCAAATAAGTTTGAAAATTTGCCATGACATTAAGAATGTGACAATGAGCAATCATTGAACCTTCAAGTTATTCCTTTTTGGTGGGATGCATGTATCAGACTTATTACTGTCTTTCGTAATTGACAACTGGTTGGTTTTTAATGACGAAACAAGACAGATAACCAAAAGCCTTGACTTTAAACCTCTCATTGGTGAAACAGTAAATAAAAAAGTTCACACACGAATCGCATATTGTAAGCCCTAACGAGATCTTTCTAAATACCATCTCAAAATCTGCTTTCCCAGATATTCGATTCAACCAACCCAATAAGACCATCCTGTCGAACATACCCGGGCCCTCGCAAAACACATAAACCCCGACTACAGCGAACGTCATTTTAAGAACTCTCGTCTGTTCGCGCGCCTGCGTCGCATCGACGTTTGTTGCGAATTTGTTTCGGCGATTGCGGTTGGCAACAATTATTTGTAAGATGAGAACCGCGTTGATCACGAGTAAGAGAAAGATCGGTAATATAACAGTTCCGAACGTGTAGACGTACATTTCGAATCGAAGGATTGAGTCCGCAGTCGTAGGTGGAATTATCGGCTTTCCATTGATGTGAACATCCCGCCATTCTTCGCGGCATAAAAATGGTTTTGGGATGGCGGACGGAACGAAGTGCAAAGCATACCCAGAAAATGAAACCAAAAGGATAAACGTTATGCTTAGATTTACAGTCTTTCGCGTCCAGAATAATCTGGACTTGAGTGGGAACGTCGTGACGATCACTCGTTCGAAGCTTAACAAAACAACAAGCCAATTCCTGGTCATTTGAAATGTGTAAAAAAGAGGCAAGGCGATAGCGATGAACACCTTTCCAAAATGCCAATCGTCTATGCGAAATACAACGTCCCCCAAATAAACGTAGATGAAGGCGGTTCTTAACGGGTACTTAACGAAGGCGGCAAGCATGAACGATAGGTCGCCGATAGCGAGAACCTTTAACAAATAATACGCGGCACCTTTTATCATTCGTAAAATAAACAACGTGAATATATTACAAAACAATCCGAGTAAACAAGCGGGGAAATAAAAACAAAGGTACATTAAAACGCTGAATTTATAATCCCACTTTATCGCCCGATCGCGATTTGTCGCAGCCGAGCAAAGCCAAGAAAGGCTCTGTGTCGTTCGGTTCATGACGCTGACGCGATGAATCCAGCAGATCAACTTCGATCAGTAGAGATACGAGAAGTTTATCCGGGAATGCGAGAAAATCCTATTGGCTGAACTCTAATCACGTAAATCAGATCGATTTCTTTAATAATGGAATTGCGGTACTGTCAATTTTACTTTATCAGGTGGCTTTTAGGCAATCCTATAGTTAATTATCCCACGGCCTGCCTCATTCGCTGAAACAAATCCTCGACAAAGATGGATGAGAAAAAAAGATGATTTACTGCATTTTCTATAATCTATGATTTTATTCAATCCGCACAAGAAATTCTATAACATTTCTATAACAATTCTATAACAATACAATTTACCCTGATACACCAGTAAAATACATCAATATCATTTATCTATCGATTTATCACCAAACACCCGGTGACTAGGTGCACAGTTAATCGTATAATCGTTATATACATGAATGTGACTAAGACGTAAATATCCTTAGAAAATTCTTTTTTATGACAAATCTAAGCAAAAACGTATTACGTAGATCTGACAATTATACTGTATCAAACGAATATAAAGCTATCACTAATCACTAATGTCTAATGTACAGGTACATGTGTCTGTTATGTAAATAGCTTATTTTACAACTGTATATTATGACCGTATATTATACCCTGAACACAGAGCTAAAACTACTCCGATTGAGATCAGTAAAAATACCAGTATAACCCAAAAATATTTACACATATATATCTTTACAAATATCTACTAACAGAATCTGTAAGGACGTTAGTATTGTAAAAATATTCGCTCAAAACCTGACAAAAATATTCAACATATTTCCATTTTCAGATTTTTGTTTGAGTTAATATAAAAACCAAAGTTTTTATACACAATTCAAACTGATGTCAAAACAAAAATTTTCATGTTATGAACTACAACAATTTCTGATACCGACCTACATTTAAGATCGTCTGTGTATCTTCACATTGATGTCGACACCGTTTGTAAAATGGACAATAAGTTCAGCCAGTTAATCATCCATTATACAGCGATCCCGTCGAGGGATTTGAGCTGCAAGTTTTCATACACACTGCTGAACTTTTGTTCACAACAATTCGGTAAAATCAACAAAAATCTTCCATCATCTTTCAACAATACAAGATTATTACACTTCTTTACAAGGATCCACTCTGAGCCCTAAATCAATCAACTGAAGAAATCAGAAATTAAATCGATCTAAGAGATGGGCGTATTACTGCATAATTATTAGAATATAGAAAATCTGTCTTTTACATTCAGACAATTGGAAGCTTAACAGGGGCGGATCCAGAGTCCAATTTTGAAGGACTTGCTTATCCCAAAAGGGAACTTCGATGTTCTGGAAGCGCCACGGTTGAAACTGATTAAAATTCCGAAACACTCTACAATGAGGTGCATCTTGCTGTGAAGTTTGGACAGGCAATTAGTGACAATTTACTTGCTTGAGTAATTTTCGTGGTATTTCGAAGTTGAATTATCAGAATTGTGACTATAGCATCTAGTGTACCATATCGTGCCGAGTCCGGGCTTCCTCCCACATGCTCTGCATCATATTATTTGGCCGTGCACAGTGGTCGGGAGCAAATAAGTTTGAAAATTTGCCATGACATTAAGAATGTGACAATGAGCAATTATTGAACCTTCAAGTTATTCCTTTTTGGTGGGATGCATGTATCAGACTTATTACTGTCTTTCGTAATTGACAACTGGTTGGTTTTTAATGACGAAACAAGACAAATAACCAAAAGCCTTGACTTTAAACCTCTCATTGGTAAAACAGTAAATAAAAAAGTTCACACACGAATCGCATATTGTAAGCCCTAACGAGATCTTTCTAAATACCATCTCAAAATCTGCTTTCCCAGATATTCGATTCAACCAACCCAATAAGACCATCCTGTCGAACAAACCCGGGCCCTCGCAAAACACATAAACCCCGACTACAGCGAACGTCATTTTAAGAACTCTCGTCTGTTCCCGCGCCTGCGTCGCATCGACGTTTGTTGCGAATTTGTTTCGGCGATTGCGGTTGGCAACAATTATTTGTAAGATGAGAACCGCGTTGATCACGAGTAAGAGAAATATCGGTAATATAACAGTTCCGAACGTGTAGACGTACATTTCGACTAGAAGGATTGAGTCCGCAGTCGTATGTGGAATTATCGGCTTTCCATTGATGTGAACATCCCGCCATTCTTCGCGGCATAAAAATGGTTTTGGAATGGCGGACGGGACGAAGTGCAAAGCATACCCAGAAATCGAAACCAAAAGGATAAACTTTATGCTTAGATTTACAGTCTTTCGCGTCCAGAATAATCTGGACTTGAGTGGGAACGTCGTGACGATCACTCGTTCGAAGCTTAACAAAACAACAAGCCAATTCCTGGTCATTTGAAATGTGTAAAAAAGAGGCAAGGCGATAGCGATGAACACCTTTCCAAAATGCCAATCGTCTATGCGAAAAACAACGTCCCCCAAATAAACGTAGATGAAGGCGGTTCTTAACGGGTACATAACGAAGGCGGCTAGCATGAACGATAGGTCGCCGATAGCGAGAACCTTTAACAAATAATACGCGGCACCTTTCATCAGTCGTAAAATAAACAACGTGAATATATTACAAAACAATCCGAGTAAACAAGCGGGGAAATAAAAACAAAGGTACATTAAAACGCTGAATTTATAATCCCACTTTATTGCCAGATTGCGATTTGTCGCAGCCGAGCAAAGCCAGAAAACGCTCTGTGTAGTTCGGTTCATGACGCTGACGCGATGAATCCAGCAGATCAACTTCGATCATTTGAGATACGAGAAGTTTATCTGGGAATGCGATAAAATCCTATTGGCTGAACTCTAATCACGTAAATCAGATCGATTTCTTTAATAATGGAATTGCGGTACTGTCAATTTTACTTTATCAGGTGGCTTTTAGGCAATCCTATAGTTAATTATCCCACGGCCTGCCTCATTCGCTGAAACAAATCCTCGACAAAGATGGATGAGAAAAAAAGATGATTTACTGCATTTTCTATAATCTATGATTTTATTTAATCCACACAAGAAATTCTATAACATATATATATATATATATACATATATACACTACAAATAACAAATGCAACACCGGGACCGCAGCTGTTACACGGATGCAAGGATGGTGTTCCTAGATTTTATTTCTTATCAGTGGAAACTATAGAGTCCTTTAAACTCGATAATTCCCAAAACCCCATTCCTCAATGGAAATGCTGGTACCCAATCTCACATTTAACTCCAAGTTCCATTTGAATGAAGACTGTAAGGTTAAATTCGATCAAAGAACTGCATCACCCAGGCCCGTTAGTTAGTTTAATGAATTCATTATTAACAATACAATACAATACAATTTACCCTGATACACGAGTAAAATACATCAATATCATTTATCTATCGATTTATCACCAAACATCCAGTGACTAGGTGCACAGTTAATCGTATAATCCTTTTATATATGAATGTTACTAAGATGTAAATATCCTTAGATAATTCTTTTTGTATGACAAATCTAAGCAAACGCGTATTACATAGATCTGACAATTATACTGTATCAAACGAATATAAAGCTATCACTAAGAACTAATGTCTAATGTACAGGTACATGTATCTGTTGTGTAAAAAGCTTATTTGTGTCAAAAACAACTGTATATTATACCCTGAACACACAGCTAAAACTACTCCGATTGAGATCAGTAAAAATACCAGTATAACCCAAAAATATTTACACATATATATCTTACAAATATCTACTTACAGAATCTGTAAGGACGTTAGTATTGTAAAAATATTCGCTCAAAACCTGACAAAAAATATTCAACATATTTCCATTTTCAGATTTTTGTTTGAGTTAATATAAAAACCAAAGTTTTTATACACAATTCAAACTGATGTCAAAACGAAAATTTTCACGTTATGAACTACAAACAATTTCTGATACCGACCTACATTTAAGATCGTCTGTGTATCTTCACATTGATGTCGACACCGTTTGTAAAATGGACAATAAGTTCAGCCAGTTAATCATCCATTATACAGCGATCCCGTTGAGGGATTTGAGCTGCAAGCTTTCATACACACTGCTGAACTTTTGTCCACAACAATTCGGTAAAATCAACAAAAATCTTCCATCATCCTTCAACAATACAAGATTATTACACTTCTTTACAAGGATCCACTCTGAGCCCTAAATCAATCAACTGAATAAATCAGAAGTTAAATCGATCTCAGAGATGGACCTATTAATGCATAATTATTAGAATATAGTAAATCTGTCTTTTTATTCAGACAATTGGAAGCTTAACAGGGGCGGATCCAGAGTCCAATTTTGAAGGGCTTGCTTATCCCATGGGGGAACTTCGATGTTCTGGATGCACCACTGTTAAAACTGATTAAAATTCCAAAACACTCTACAATGAGGTGCATCTTGCTGTGAAGTTTGGACAGGCAATTAGCGACAATTTACTTGCTTTTCTCTGTAATACAAAAAAAGAATTTAAATAAGTTAATCATTCAATTGGAAAACATAGTCAAGATACCAGGGACCAGTTGCTCAAAGTTGGTTATACATAGTTCACATAGGTATAGTGACAATTGGAATTCTATTGTTACATGTCCACTTACTGTTACATGTTAACTTACATGTTAACTGTGGAACTGGCCCCTGATTTATGTTGATTGAATTAGAATATTATCATTTCTTACCGGGTTTATTATGAGGTAGGAATTTCATCGATTCGCTGAATATTCAGAAACGCGACTGACCTTCCTTCGGTCCATCGCAGAGAAATTCATGTCCCAATTCAGCAAAACATTTACCGCACGATAACTGAGAAACAACAATTAATAGAAGATCGGAGTTTATGTGGAACCAGAGACAGTGTTCAGTTCAAATCATGTGCGAATGATCACATCTTACCTTGAGCGCTTTGGGTTGATCAGGTTCCGGATATTTTGATACGCTGTCTTCACGAATAGTTTCTGTGAATGCCGGCCACGCTGAATCATGTGCATACTTCACCTGGCTCGAGAACAGAGGATGATCGCATTTAACGCATACATAGACACCTACAAAAACAAGTTGTCAATAATGAACGTTATTTTGACAGACTAGAGAAAATGAGAAGAATACATCGATTTAGATTAAAACGCATGAATTTTACCATTTTCAAAATGGTCCTTGTATTTTTCACCGTAAGACCAGCTACAATACGACATCAGTCTTCTGTTTATCACACGGGAATGATGCAATGCACGGGACAACATAAGGACTAAGATACGTGGGCACTGAATGATGTAACAACTGGTCAACGACCTTGAAATGCATCAATTTGACTCTATTACTCGCATGCCACAGTAGAAAAGTGGCCCTGTGTCGGATTTCTCGCGGCGCGCGGCGCTTAGCTTGCTGCCCCCTGCCCCAAAACATATCATTGGCGGAGAACCCAAAATACGATCTGAAATAATTGGACCCAGTACTGGAAATACCCGATTGGATAATTCGTACGGCCGGGATCGTTGATTTCGCCCGAGCAAATAATGTCCTGAAAGTGCGGCAAAATAGTGCCACCCGACCGACGATACGGCCTTGTGCCTACCCGTGAAAATAAAAATGATTAAGGTTCCTAGGTTCTTCCAGATGAACCACATCAGCAGTCACACGTGGGCTCGTTTCAAGCTTTTCATTGCTAAAACTGAAGAAAATGTTGGTCCACGTTCAGTCCTACCAAGGGATACGTACTCGGCCTGCCCCTGGGGTCGGGGCCTCAGAACTCTGCGCTTGCCATTCGGCGTCTTCATGGTCTGTCTCAAACCCTCATTCCTGTTTTGCAGAAAGGACAGCCATTCACTTGATGAAAACTAACATAATTGCGACTACGTATGTTGCAACCGCGACACGTGACGCGCCTGTCATTCCATGACTAAGTCAATAATACAGGGTTGCAATCACGTGTTAGATGTCTAAAAATCATATATAGAAACTACATAAAAAGTCTACAAAACAAACAAATTAAGTAACATTTCCCACGTTCATGTCCAATAATATCATGAATCTATTACGTCGATCATATTATGACAAAAATCAATTAACGGTCAGTCGAGGCGTCAGTCCATCGTCTATTCATGCAATTTCATGCATTCTCACTATGATGCGGCCGCAAGACGCCGAGAACACGGTCACCACGAGAGATCAAAGGTTGACTCAAATGAAGCCCTTTGGGCTTGACCTAGCTGCTTTGTTTATTTCATCGTTGTTTCTACCATGAGTTTTCTTCGAATAGATAATATTGACTTTTATCACTTGTCAGTGGTGACTCTTTCTCATATTCGAGAAGTTTGAATTGGTCAGTGTGGTCGATTTATGAATTTACAACGGTGAATCCTTTTTAGTCTGACACTAACGCGGAATATCGTTCTCATGTTCGAGAAGTTTGAATTGGTCAGTGGTGGTCACTGATGGCCAATTTATGAACTTATTTAAGAAATGTGTGGTTTGAATAGAACAGCGATCCCAGTGGACTTGGCCAACTTGTCACACCCCGCGCAATTTATAATGACCAGTGCTTTTTTGATATATTATGGCTGCTGACTAGCTCCCGGATAGCTGTCACCATAAAGCAATTCTGTTGTTTTAGTAGCGATAAAGATCTTAATAGATCCTCGAAAAGTGGATGTATTAGGATCGTAGCTATATCGGCATGTTGATTATCTATTCAAATTTCCCGGGTTCTTTACGAAAATTCTTTACGACATGCGTGTCTTATTCGAAGACAAGTCTTCACGTCGGTGGTCCGTAACGGCAATTGATTCATTAATGAAATTCGTAGAAATAAACCGGCAATCTCTCAAAGGTAGAATGCGACTGGATACTAACTACTACCGGTCGAGGATTACTTCAGGCTAAATCAACCGTAGGGCCCTACGTCAACGCGGCAAATCTCGACCGCCTTGTTAATGTGGGGACTGCGGTTCAATATAAATTGTGAACTGGAGATAGCCAAAACGAAATTTGTAAAGGTTGAGCCCGATCCGATATTGATATCGTAATGGAACGATTGATCTGATACAATTTATAGTCTTACTGTGGCAGGTTAGTAACCAGTTAGTTCACACATTCACCGTCAGCGATATGCATAGGGGCAGCACATGACGGCCTGCAAATGATAAAACTGTTCACCCGACCGTGAACAATTCCCACGCTCACTTTAACGAGGCCGTAGCCCTTAGTGTTTGAGAAAATGATTATTCATGAATATTTCTCACACTTTCAAAATATATCTGGTCTTAAAAACTACAATACATGAGCTATAGGTGCATATCTGGGAGAGTTGGTGATCTGGGGTTCGAATCCGAGCTCCGCGGGGATATGTAACATAGAATGTATTCGGAATAAAGATTGAAATATATTCTACTTGTAGAAGGCTTTGTTCTGTGTCACTTTTTGTAAAGTATGTCGGATATAACAACTGCTACAAAAATGGGTGACAGAAAAGTGTATAACTATCTGAGCCAGAAAGAAGCATCCAAACACCGGCGCAACATGGATGGTGGTGCAGCAGCAATGGCGGGTGTGAGTACAGTTAGCGTCCACGCGGCAGCATCCAGTGATAATACCAGTAATGCCGATCACAACAAGTACAGATCACCGCTGGTGGCTCGATACGCCAGTCAGGAAATGTCATTCAACTTCAGCGACCAGAAGAAGTTTTCCACATGGCGCAAACTGTGGTTATATTTAGCTAAAGCGCAGCAGGTAAGTCACTTCGAGTAGTCTGTGTATTTTCTGTTAACTTATACATCGGTGGATATTTTGCATCATTCTTGTACCAACATAGCTACTTCGCCAATTCTTATAATAGATAAATTATTTTTTTCAATAAGGTTAGAAAATGGGCCCTGGAGCACAGGGACTTGTCACAATTGATAGTGAATGAATAAAACCAATATCAATGACCAGGTCCACTATCCCTGTATAATATAAAAAACAAGGGTGGCAACAAATTTTCAATCTGACAATGACTTCTCCACTTCAATCGACTGTAATTCCAAAAATTCTCAACCGATTCACATGAAATAAGCTTTAATACAACCTAGAAGACTTTCTGCTTCCAACGAGCCTTTAACCACCACTCTAGGACAATTATCTCACAACGAAATCACCGTTTTTTGACGAGAGATAGCTCAAATTGGAGGTGTACCGATTCTATGGTGGACAGCAAAATGGTCGTATTTTTCACTTCAAACGATGATTTCTATGTGAAATCTTAGAGATAACCCCAACAAACCATACATTTTTTAAAACTACGCGGTCATACCTGTACGCTTATCTCATTTATTTGTATAATCCACGCGATGGGTGAGCTCGCAAGCTCAAAATCGAACAAATATACGAAAAAGTCACCTCGCACTATCGCGCTGGCGGCCATTAATCACGTGACGTGCAGGTTCGGGCTATGTTAATAGAACCGCGACAAGTCTACGTCTGTAGACTTGAAAAAAGGAAATATTTGCTAATAATACCACCCCTCAGACGAATGTTGCACTACATTTTCATAATACGGATATTTTATTAATTAACAGAACTTTTAATAAATTTTGTAATGTTTTTCGAAATCTCTAAGCCAATCAATGCGCGTGAAATATTTAGCCCGTTACTACGATATCACGTGATTAATGGCCGCCCAGTTGATGACAAGTTGAACGCCGTGTTCGTCCTCATTTTCGATTTTGAGCTTGTGAGCTCACCCATCGCGTGGATTATACAAATAAATGAGATTAGCGTACAGGTATGACCGCGTAGTTTTTAAAAATGTATGGTTTGTTGGGGTTTTCTCTAAGATCTCACATAGAAATCATCGTTTGAATTGAAAAAAACGACCATTTTGCTGTCCACCATAGAATCGGTACACCTCCATTTTGAGCTATCTCTCGTCAAAAAAAGGTGATTTCGTTGTGAGATAATTGTCGGAGAGTAGTGGTTGTAGGCTCGTTCGAAGCAGAAAGTCAACTAGGTTGTATTAAAGCTTATTTCATGTGAATCGGTTGAGAATTTTTGGAATTACAGTCGATTGAAGTGGAGAAGTCATTGTCAGATTGAAAATTTGTTGCCACCCTTGTTATTTTATTATACAGTTGCAGGGATACTGGTACCCCCATCATTGGTCTCATCCATTATCAGTCGTGACAAGTCCCTGTGCCCTGGAGCAAGGAAGGAAAGATGTACACATTTCCTTATTAACTCTGTGTGGCTGTGTAGACTGTTTGGATTTTTATATTTCAGACTTTAGGACTCGACATATCCGATGATCAGTTAACAGAAATGGAAGAGAACGTTGATAATATCGATTTTGATCGAGCCGCTGTCGAGGAACGCAAGTTTCGACACGACGTGATGGCTCACGTTCATACGTTCGGAGCGATTTGTACGAAAGCGGCTCCGATAATTCACCTCGGAGCGACGTCGGCGTACGTCGGAGACAACACGGTAAGAATTATTGACGCACTGGCTCGTAAAGTTTACTGATATTGACTTAACCCTTTCAGTGCTGACTAACTAATACCCTAAAGTGCTAGAGGTAATTTGAAAATTGTTTAGAAATTCGACTCCAGTGTGTTGAATACAGCTATATTGCCTCTACACCGCGGCGCGGTGTATCATTAGTAACTAATATTCAACTGTGTTTGACAGGTGCTGCCATCTTTCAATAGAGATAAAGACTGATTACTAATTACATCAATACACCACAATGCAGGGTACTAGCAAAGTCCATCACCTATATATACACCGCACTGCGGTGTAGACACACAGAAGGGGTTAAAGAAATCATTGTATTTGGAATATCTCTAATAATAGACAAGATGAAGCCCTATACCTACTGGCAAGAGGGACGGTTTAAGAATAATATTTCAATAGAATTTATAATCAGTTATTATTCATTTATCACAACAAATGAAAGATCCAAATATATGCATAGAAATAATACTAGCAAATATACACCAATTTCCCTTATCTCAACCCAAATGAAGGAATAATTTCTCAGATCAGGGATTCTGGTTATATTTTTTTTTCCCTGCAGGGAAAATCTAGGAATTCTTGAAAATCAGAGAAAAGTCATGGAATCCGAATTAATACTGGTGTCTTGTTCTTGCTGATGATGAGAGGCACAACAAACCCCTTAAGAAGAAACAGCCACCGCTAAGGGAATTTCGGATTTGCTAATCCCTTAAGAATTTAGGATTCCCTGATCTGTAAGCAGCGTGATATGTTTAGTTCATGAAAAAAGAATTTATTCTCAAATTTCAGGATTTAATGATGATGAAAGATGGTTACGGGATCCTCCTTCCGAAAGTAAGTTACGTCGTTCAAACGTGTTTCATACAAAATCCCTGCTGTACCCTCCTCACTGATGTGTTTTTGTTTTGTAGTTAGCGCGAGTTATTCAAAGATTATCGCTGTTCGCTGAAAAACACAAAGATTTACCCACGCTAGGGTTCACCCATATGCAGTAAGTATTGAGTTGCTATTGATCAATGGTGTTTTGCTTGAATTCCTGTTTTCTGAAAGAAACAACAAAAAAACTGGGTCAAAGTGAACAAAAAAACCTGAAATGAAATAACAAAGGCAACAATATTGAAAAAGTATCTCATCTGAATAATATTTTTCGGACAAATCATTCAATCAGTCATACACATGTATTATTGGTTTTCGGGCTTCCATGTGACCCTTATTCTCGTATTGTCTCTCTGTCTTTTAATGACGTAGCTTCATAAATAGGGGGTCGATCTTTATGAAACTTGGGTACAATGTTAGTAAGGGGGTTTAGTTGTGGAGTACAAAGAATGGGCCTAGTGCGCCCCCTGGCGTCAGAACTAGGCACTGTCAGCAACATGACCTCATAATTCAAGAAGAACAGGGTCGAAATTCAAAAAGTTGACAAAAACTAAGCTATCGGCCCTAGATAAAACATTTCCAAAATGCATGGGAAATAATGCGTGGTAATTTCGGAGTTTGAGCCTGAGCCTGTTGTCGCCTATTGCTTGTTTATAATTATTGCCACATTGTTGTTTGTAGGCCAGCACAATTAACAACGGTGGGAAAACGAACTAGTTTATGGATACATGATCTGCTCATGGACTTACATAATATCGAACATGCGCTGGAAAATATAAAATTCCGTGGAGCAAAAGGTACGACGGGTACGCAGGCGAGCTTCCTGGCGCTGTTTGAGGGCAATCATGAAAAGGTAATCAAAATTCTTGATTCTTACTACCGTAGACTCTGTTCGTCTAACATCTAGGGGGACAATAAAATCTCTCAGAGGAATTCGAATTCCCGGGCACTCGGAGCAGGGACAGGTTGTTATCATAGTGAATTGGGGTAAGAAATTTGTAATATACTTTCCGGGGCACACAATAATCTGAGGCAATCCAGGGTATACAGAGTGGAGTCAATTGTTACTCGTTAAATATGGTTTCGTTAATTTCTAGGTTGAAACGCTGGATAAACTTGTAGCAGAAATGGCAGGGTTTAAAAAGTGAGTTCATTCATCTATTCTACTGAAATGTAAACCAACGTTTACAGATTTTAGTTCATTTCGTTTTCGCCGTTTTGTAGAACGTATCCAGTAACTGGACAGACGTACTCACGGAAAGTAGATGTAGAATGTTTAATGGTGCTATCAAATCTTGGTGCTACTATTCACAAGGTTTGTTATCCTAAACTTGGATTGGATTATTATCTTATGCACTCTGTCATTGATTGATGATGGATTTATTTTTGGCAGATTTGTTCGGATATAAGATTATTGGCGAGTATGAAAGAAATTGAAGAACCATTTGAAAAAGATCAAATTGGTAAAGTGTTCTATTTCCGATTACAAACTTTAGGGGTCAGTTGCTCAAAAGTTAGTGGATAGTTGACATAGTGACATTTAAAAGTTCATTGTTGCTGTGGTATTTATCCGCCGGTTATCTTTAACAAACTTTTGAGCAACTGCAGCCCCTGAAGAAAGTTTGTTGAATAATATGAGATTTAATTTTCTGTTAGTTCTCTGAGTGGAACATGGAGCTGTAATTCATGAATGTCTGTTTGATTCTGATTTTAGGTTCGAGTGCTATGCCGTATAAACGCAATCCGATGAGAAGTGAACGTTGCTGCTCTTTAGCGAGACATTTAATGTGTTTGATTCAAGATCCTCTGATGACTGCTTCAGTTCAGTGGATGGAACGCACGTTAGATGACAGCGCTAACAGGTAAATCACTATAAGCATCGTACATAGTTCTTACAGATCAAGGATATCAGAGAATTCCAGATTTGACGTGGGAGCAATCTTTTGTGTGGTGCAAAGAAACTCTTGAAAAGAAACAACCCTACTTGATGATATGATAGATGATATCTTATTATCCAATTGGGGAATTTTTGTTCAAGGGTCAAGGAAATATCGGTATATTCGATTCCCTGACCTGTAAGAACCTTAGACCCGGTTCCACAGTTTTGAGCTAGTGCAGTTTTCATCAACTTTTTGAATCTGTTGTTGATTTTTTTTCACAGGCGTATATGTATAGCAGAGGCTTATTTAACGGCTGATATCGTGTTGAATACTCTACAGAATATTTCCGAAGGACTCGTCGTGTATCCAAAAGTCATTGAGAAACACATACGCCAAGAATTACCGTTCATGGCAACCGAAAATATTCTGATGGCTGTTGTGAAGGCCGGTGGAAACCGACAGGTAAGTGTGAAATCATTTCAATATTTTGGGTCTTTGATGTACATTTTCCTGATTGTCAGGGACAGTCCCTGAAAATGCCTAAACTGTCCCTAATGGTGGTTTTGATGCTGTAGAAAATCCATTCTGTGTGAGATATAATTTTCCGCTCTGTCCCTCTAGAAATTGTTCTAATTCTTCACTTTTCCTTATCGTGTCTGATTTTGTCATATGCGTCTCAAATCATTATGCGTATTCGTTTCAAAAGGTTTGTCACGAAGAAATTCGAAAGTTGTCTCAGCAAGCGGCCGCGATAGTCAAAGAACAAGGTGGAGAAAATAATTTGATAGAATTGATCAGAGCTTCTCATTACTTTCGACCGGTGCACGATCAGTTGGACGAGATCGTGAACCCTAAAGGATTCATCGGCCGATGTCCACAGCAGGTAATTCGCCGCAAAAAAACTGGATACCGTAGTAGTTAGTTGGAAATCATCAATTCAACAAATTTTGCCTTTTATTTTTAAGGTTACGAAATTCCTGGAAGAAGACGTGAAGCCAGCTTTGACTTCTTACGCGCACGGGTTCGAAGGAATCGCTGAATTGAATTTGTGATCATGTATGACAGAACCTTTATTGCGATCAATGATGATTATACTAATCAAGTGCCATTAAAATGTTAACGTATGATTACTTACTATAACTGTGGTTGTGTCTAAATTTGTTGAAATGTTGACCTATTGGATCGATCCTCCTTTCTGATATTAGATTGTTCCCCTGCGATGGTTTCCTCCTTTCCAGTCCAATGGTTTCCTCCGTTCCTCTCCAATGGTTTCCTCTGTTCCCTTCTGGTGGATATTTGGATGATAATCTGAATGTAGTGATCGGTTACGGAATTTCAGGCCAATGGATATAGTGTTACTGACAAATTTGAACATTAAGAAATTGAGCCATTAACTTAAGTGAGCTATGTGCTGAACATTCAAACAAGGCGCTCCACTGAAGCAGGTTTTGCAGCAAACTCCATTTGATTAAGAATTTAATTCACTAATTATAATAACGATCAAAAAGAAAAATCGAATCATGAAATTGATTTTAATATAAATCAACAATTTCCTTTATTTCTAAGTTTATACACATGTAACTTGTATCCCACGATATAAATAATTTATGTAACAATGCCTTATTATGATTGGATAAAATATACCAGTTAAAAGTGAGCAAATTTAGGAGCTGTCTTGACCTACTGTGGCTGTATCTCGCAAATTCAAGCATTTGGGTGCACAAATAATATAACTTCATTATTTGATATTTTATGCAAACTGCCAAAGAAATTGATTACCGTATTGCTTTCATCCTTCTCAACTCCAAATTCGAAATCAACCGCCAGTGCCAGTTTTACCGATCATTTTTAGCCTGAACTCAGTTGGTCTATAAAACCAGCCTTTTTTCGGGAAATTGCGTTAAAATACATTTCTTGAAAAACAAACCTGGAAATGAATTTTCTAAAAGGATGACGAGTAATATTACATTCATCGTGATGTTAGATTTCAACCGAATTCCTGATAAAACAAATATATGAATTTGTGCTTTTACAATTTGATTGAAGATGGTGCAATATATCATAGTTTGCTCTAAAAAATGGATATCTACAAACAGTGACTAGAAATATTTGAAAGTTATTTTTTTTTGTAGTCCCAATCATATACCCAATAGCTAGACCTATCAAAAATGGTTTGGCATAAAGATACCGAATTGTGATCAATCACGAACTACAAAAAAATCTCAAATTTGAAAAATCTTGGTTAAGCGAAATAAATAAACGATTTCCATACACATTGTATATTACTGACGGAAAAGCTCTTATACCAATAAACCTAAATCATCATGATAAAGTTCCGGTCTGTGAGGTCCCATAACTTTCAAGTTGCCATGTAACAAAGCATAGTACCAAAACTTCCCATTGAGGTATATTTCCATGGCTGGCAACAAAGTAAACATATGAAATGCATTGGCAACAAATCTACCGAAGTAGTAAAGTATTATTAGCATACACGTACATGTGATATACATATTCCCTACGATACAGACACATAATAAAAATATATCAACTTTCAACAAATTTACAGAAATATCAGAAGCGATACTGGCCTGAGCTGTGCCCGCAACATCTTAGTACAACAACGTCTATGCAGCGAGCAAGAAATGAAATACAGTATACCATCGAATTGATATTGTGGTCCCGCAATATTTTAAGATACTTTCAAAGTAAACATTATTTTCAATCCAAACCTTTCGTACACGAAATATCCGGTTAAAAACGTGCTATGAGCCCCAAAAAGCTGAAATGAAGATCAGCTCTTGTAGATCAGCAGATATGTACAGTTCTAGAAAAACAGGAATCATCATTTCTACACTGAAAATGCTTCGAGAATTGATGTTCGAAGCTCGGTAGATTATGACCTCGGAGGAGACTAGTTCGACACAAGGCGGAGAATCTATATACAATACATCGATCTGATGATCGATGAAAAAGAGACCGATTCTGAACAGTTTTAATATCACTATTTTCATCCTATCCTGACAGGGATTCGAACCTGAAAGCATCGCTGAACTCAGCCACAATACAAAACCCTGCAACACTAGCCTGGGTGCGCGGGTTGACCGTAGGAAAACTGCGGCACCAATCAGATTGCCCGTAGTATAAATGCTGAGGCAAATTCCTCAGATAGCCTAAAACTGGAAAAACCCAGGCTAAAATACAACAGGATTTCTGATAGGCTAATAATGACATCATCTGAGCTGCGTATGTAGGTAACCTTGGGTTTCGTGCCATGGCAAGTCTCAATGTCATCGGGTTCGAATCCCTGCCGACGGAGGATGCACAATTTCAACGTTTTTTGTATTGTTTTAAACTTCGTAAAACTTTCATATTCGATTATCGTCGGATTCTTGCGCTGCTTCGCGATGATCGGGCGCTGAGGAGCTTTCAGCCGTTGAGTTGTTTCCATCGTCGTCCTTTCCGAAGTTGTAATGTTTGTGCACGATTTGAGCTAATTTCGTCAACTGCTCGACGGCCGCGGAACCAACCGGTGCCTTCTCACCGCCGGTAGAGGGCGTCGGTGTAGCACGCGCATTGTCTTTTGTTGATTCGGGAGGTTTCGCAGCAGACGAACTTTCGGATTCACTCGACGATTCTAATTTTAGGACGACCGCTGCGGCGTCGCTCGGAGGCAGTAGTTTCGGCGAATCGGAGCTCGGTTGCGGTAGATGTTTTTCGGAATCGGGCACGAGCGAAACGGTCGGGACCGGGGTTAAAGTTTTTGGTTGTTTCGACGCGCCGCGTATTGATTTCTTGATTTCGCTCTTAGCAGACGTCGATTTACTCACGGCGACAGGACTCGAAGCGCTTCTCTCTCGTTTCTTCACGATCTCCGGAGTCGATAAACTCGTATCCTGAATCCCCGCCGACCCGCTTCCACGTCGCGCGACGTTCGACAGATTCTGACTGCTGCCCGACTTATTACCGGTCGTCGCGGCGACGCCTCCTCGACGCGGGCTATACGAACTGCTTCGTTTCTTCAATGCGGCCGGCGCGCCCGCGGGCGGAGTCACTTTACGACTGCGACCCATCTCGACGTTCGGACCGCTGTCCCGTCGCTGACGAAGCTTTTTCAAATCCGAATGCAGCGACGATTTCTCTTTGGATTTTTTCGACAGATCTTCCATCGGTATTTCCTGCGACGCGTCGGGCACGTTGCCGTTCGAACCGGTTCTCGTGTGACCCTTCGTTTCTACGACGTGTGAGTTTAAACTGTGAAACGCGAAGGCCGACGGGGACGTCGCTTCCTGCGCGATTTCTATATCCGGCGAAAGATCGTTCAATGCTCGACTCGCGTCGGAAATCGGGGTCGGTTTCGTTTTACTGTGAGATCGAGACGAGGAGTTCGACGAGGTACGCTGTTTCGGTCGAGCTCCGCCCGGATGACTCGTCGATATCGGTTGACTGCGACCTAAGAGTCAAAACGGAAAATACTGTGAAATTTGCAGCCAAATTTGTTAAACATTTCCAGCAGAAACAGAGTTCACGGCAGGACAAAACGCAAACAGATCGACAGACATTGAGTTCGGGAAGGATAAAAAGTTCAAGCAAAACAAAACAAAAGTTTAAAAGAATCAGAAGGTAGAAAATATTGAGATCAAAACGGGTACAGAATGTCATAAAATACGGGTAAAATGTTTAAGGGTTTTGGAAATAAGAATCTACTGGTACTATAGATCATTTTCCATCATAGAATGATTGCACAACATAAGTTCTTCTCGTTGGATCCACGTATATACATTTGAGGTAATTTTTGCTGATGCCGCCATGTGATACAAAACTGGATTATGAGTGCAAACCAAGATTATGATTGATGTAGCGAAAGCTAGCTCAGAAACACTACGTTGAACCGCATAGACTCGGAGCAATGCTGTTTTCTTGAATTGAAATGCCTTGGTCTGTATAAAACTATGTGTGTGTGAAAGTGACTCTGAGCTAGCTGAATGTGTATAGATGGTGCAGATTACTGGATCCATGCCGAAGTCTGTTATAGATTGATGAACTTACAATGAACAGTGAAGGAGGGATAATATTTATTGAGAAGTTGATGATTTCTGTTGTTTGACGGCTATTCCTGCGATGCAGAACAAAAAAACTTTCAATTACAAGCAATATTTCACCACATTTTGCGCAGAAAGGAAGGAGCTTTTTTAGAATCAGTCGCTCGAAGGTTATATTTTAATACACAGGTATCATACGGAGATACAAGACAGTACATGCTGAGAAAATAAAGTTACATATAGCAGCAAATAAATAATATAAATGAATAATAACATAAATAAGATCCACGACCAACAGGTATTTTGTAGGCTGAAAGAATGAGGAATGCTGTGGAGGCAGTGATTTATAATCATTACATGAAATACACAACGTATACCTTGTATGTGAATTTTCTTTCCTATTGTCGGCGTTTAAGATTAGAAATAAGTTCAGAATAGTTTCAGGAAAACTGATTCATTTCACTTCCATTGTAGCGATTAGGGATGGCAAACCATTAAGGATTACCGCTGATATCTAGGATTGTGTACACCTAATAATAATTTCTTCTGAGTGACTGGTGCTATGAAAGTGCACGAAAAGATAGACTAATTTTGCACTTGGCGATTGTGTGAACATAAAGCTTCAGAAGTTTGATAGCTAAGTTATTGCCCATCTAGGCAAAAAACACTGGCCATCAATACGTTTATCAGGAAATTTAGATTTAAGAAAAAATATCCAATATGAGGTCCTAAAATCTACGCATAGTATAGACTCCATGTTACTCAGTAAGGTTTAGCATCCAGATAACGATTGATGAAACATTGTGTTGTAACGATGATATAATATCCCACAATTATAAAGAAAAGGTTTTATGATTTATTTCAACGTTTCTTCGATATCTTAATAGCCATCTTTGAGAACCTCAAGCAGACCTTTTTTCTTAGTGGTGGATTTTACATGATCATCACATAGCGAGTTCCCTTGCAAAAGATTCTTGAGCAAATATTGACCCGAAACATCGAGCGCTTCGCTGTTATAATCAGTAGTGAGTTTCAGAGGAGGAGTCTTATGTTGGTTAGTAAAACGTACCTGGTATAGCTGTGATCTGTGAAGCTGATCCGGTAGAGAATACGCTACTAGTGCTGCCACCGTACGCCCCGCTATACATCGAATCCATCAGGTGCGTAGGCATCTCTAACAAACGCGCGATCTGGTTCATTTTCTTCTGTCGCGCTTTCAGTCGACCTTTCGTCAGACGTTGTTTCGCGGCCATGCATCGAATGTGATCGTCGAATACGAATCTGGCGGCGAGAAGCGGAATCGGTCTCGCGTGGATCGAACTAGCCGGTTTATGAATCGTTACGTGCAGAGATCGACTGTCCTCTTTATCGCCGGAAACTTCCACATCCTACACAGAAACGGAGAATACATTAAAGGGTTTATTCTTATACCCTTCGAAATATTCATCTATGAGAGTGATAATGTGAGTGTTTGAAGTTATGAGGTCGCAGGCCGACAACTAAACTGAAGATGCCACTTCCCTCTCTCCGCCCAGGAACATATGGGAACCTGGCCGGGTCCTGAGCGAAGTAATGTACGTAGCTCAAAGGTTAAAAACTATCACAGTAAAATACTTTTGATAAAGGATAAGATATGAATTTGTTTAGCGCCATGTAAGCAGAACTTTTATCAAAGACCCCTCCAGAGAAACAGGTGATGACTTGAACAGAAATGCCATTAGTGTCCTTTGAATGCTGACAGAGTCAATACCACATAGTGATATACATAGTAAGATAAAGAGAAGTTGACAGTGGCAAAAAGTTTTCTTACTTGTAAAAAACCGACGAATTTGACGACTCCCCAGCCTAGTCGCTTATTATCCGGTTCAACTAGTATCAACTGAAGCACGTCGATGACTAGAAATCTTCTTTCGCGTTTACTGAAAAACATTCGAACAACTCATTCATTCGACATTTCGAAAAACGATATTTCAAAACATCCGAATGCAACGTGTGATATATGTACGGTAAGCTACGTAAATGGAAATAAGACGATGCTTCGATGACTCGCGAAGCAACGAGGCGTCGAAATAAACTGAATACATTGAAACCACTAAAACAGCCGTACTACACTACAACTAATCTAACATCTACTGATTGGGCTAAAAGGTATTTTTTCTCCCATACCCGATCATCGGGAAAATCAATTCTGAAATTCTTTCCACTATGATTCGTACTTAGAGTAATCATTGCGCTGGTTTTAAAATTCGTAGAGAAAATTATTCAGAATAATTTACGCGATTATTTCACTGTAAGTGCAGAAATATTCTTGATCTAATAGGTCGAAATGGGAAGCTGTAATCGAGGGATTTTTAAGTCGGGAAAATGAGAAAGGAACACGAAAAGCTGTGTGAATTGCAGCACGGACGTGTCAAGACACCCATGCACGCACGCATCACTGGACTTACATCTGTACACGACGTTTAGTGGGAGTACCACTTCCCTGGTTACTCCCAGCGAATATTCTACAAATCACAATCATCATCAATAATAATAATAATAATAATAATATCGATACTATAACAACATTGAATCGAAGCCGTAGATGTGGAGAGAAAACATGGTAATTTCTACCCAAATAAAAGGGGGGACAAATGAAAATTGTATCGTCGGATTGATTCTAGTTGAACAAAGAGTGATATAGAAACTATGGGCAATTTCTAGAAAGTTTGTTCTTGTACACTTCTACGTTTTACTTAAAAGATTTTTTCAAATATGAATTAGGGTATAAATGTCCATACGAAATGCGAGAGTATTTCCAATGAAGCATTGAAACAAAAATCAACTTACTTATCTCTTGTTAGTACGGTACAAGCAATAAGGTCACTGTTATCTGTAAATATATCGATAACAGAGTATACTTTTTACTGTACATGTACACGGTGCACAATATACATTTCATAAGACTTAAAGATGACTTACTGAGATCAAGAACTTCACCATTTTTGATACATTCGTCCTGTTTCGTGAGAGGTAGTTCGATGTCGTTCTCTTGTTGTAAAGCGAATGAAATACCGCGTAAATATAGAAACACACGAATTGCCTGAAATAGAATAGAACAGAGTTGCCGACGAATAACACGATGAGCTGAGCAGAAAAGTCTCACCAACTGCCGACCATAAAATTGGTCAGAAAGTCTAACCAATTTCAGACTCAAAGGCAGCGATATGAGGTATGGAAAAGAGAAACACAGTTTGTTCACACTGCCAGCCAATCAGGGAACTGTGTGATTCCGATGTGCTGAAGTGTAATGGTCGGATTCGCGGGGGGACTTGTGAGATATTTTTGATTGCCCTTTTCTCATTTTGTCAATAAAGGTAATCGGCGCATTACAATGCGGGAGTGAACCTCATATTGCCTTTTTGGACATCAAGGGCCCTTTTGAGTTGTGACAAGTCCTTCCAAATTAGCCTCTGGGTCCGCCCCTGGTGCAAATATCAAACAGCGAATAAGAAGGATCAGATACAAGTTAATTTTTGTGGCGATGATACCAGAACCAGGGGCTGCAGTTGCTCAAAAGTTGGTAAGAGTTTAACTGTGGATAGTTGATATAGTGACAATTATAAGTTCATAGTAGTAACGATGGTATTTATATCCAGCAGTTATCTTTAACTAAATTTTGAGAAACTGGCCCATGAACTGTGAGATATCTCATACTGGTAGCAAATGTGTTTAGATTTAATATCTACAGAATAGACACAAGGTAAAAGACCTAAGCGTAATTTGCAAGTTGGAAGATAGTTTTGCTTTAGATCTAGTAACTAGAGACGCAATAATTACTCACTCGTCTGGCTCGCTCGACTTCGCCACATGGCAGACGTTTATTGAAATCGATGCCGGTTAAAGGCGTCCCGGTCGGTGGTAGTAATATCGACGCATCCATCGTTAGATATTCCACATTCAACGGCCGTAGCTGCATATCACGACATTCATCTTCGAACATATCCAGAAATATTTCTTCGCTCTGAAGAAAAGTATCGAGCGAAATTACAGAAATTCAATTATTTAACAATAATAGAAGACCCAATTTCAATAGAGCAATAATTCAACCTCCTGTACCCCGCTATGTACAGTGTACAGTTCACCCAGAACACTATATTTAATCTACCAAACGCTGTGAAACATTAGTAACTAAAGATACCGCAGTGTGGGGTTGAGATATTGTAACAGTACGTCTGCACTATGGTGGAATACTCAAAAATTTTCCAAGTTCTCAGCAGGAATATCGGGTGGAAAACTGGTGGTAGTGAAAGGGTTATGGTTACTGGATTTCTGCAATCAGATTACGACATAAAATAGATCATCTCTCTTCTTATTCACCTTGTAGAAATTTCGAAGTAATAAGACGCTCTCCTCTTTAGCGCCCTCTATACACGCCAGGTGTCGATCTTGTAGAAACGTAATGCCTTTCTTATGCACTAACTGTTTCAGCAGGAGAATGCTCATTTCCAGCGTGGCCAAACGAACTTTACTGCCTGAAAACAACGAAATAAGTTATAATTGCTAAGACTGGATAAGAACTTCAAGGTATTCGAAATATCGATCTCTTCTATGAGGCATATGTTTAATAGATGCTTTTTCCATAATAAAACATGGATATCATGCCATTTCTAGGCCACTGGCAGATGCAGTTTAAGCTGTAAATCATGACATCAATTTTAAACTTTATTCTGCCACGTTGCTTTATAATAATACAGCTGCAAGCTGACACACTGAGTTAGTTCATAATAACATCCAATATGGCGTTTATTTATTACATACCATTCTGACAACTTAAACTTATAATCTTGATGAGCTTTTCAACCAGTAATACATTATAATGGCTTTTACCCTGGAATTGGATGCGAGATATTTATGCAAATGAAATACCAACAGGAATAGAAGTAATGCATTGCAACTAACATGGCATAACTGTATACCAGTGATTACCTGAGACTTATCAGTCGGCATCAACACTGAATCTAACAACTCTTGATTGATTCCTGAAATAAATTCATCCAAGAAACTTGTCAAAGTGACGTCGCGATCGGATTAAAGAATTTTTTTCATGCAGTACAATACTATGAAATGAAACCGCATACAGTAGTAGCATGCATTCGGACAATTTGAAGAGAATCTTAAATTCTTTTTTTTTGGATCTAATAAATACATTTGAAATACATGTGTAAATACAACAGTATGAACCATTAATGCCTAAAACCAGTGCATAATCACTATATATCAACTACACAACGTTCATAATCTAAAATACTGGGTCCCAGTTGCAGAACGGATTAATCAAAATCTAACTCCCGGATTCGAAATATCAAAATTGAACTGATTTGGAATCAAAAATGCGTCATCTCTATTTTTGAGTATCAATTTGTATTTCCGATTAAATTTACTAAAAATGCACGCAACGCACGGAAACATGAAAACACATAATCAAACATGTTTGATCTCGGAATAATCGTTTCCCGAAACCATGTTTCTCGTAAACGCACAGGACACGGGGAAATGCTCGACAACGTGTTACCGTCTCCTGTTTCCGTGTTTGACTGCTACTTGTACATCACTTGGACGAGTCTTCGACATAGCAATGATCGTCACAACTATAACGACTTATTCGGCATATACGGTAATTAAGCCTGACCCAGCATTTCTACACATTAATACACAACAAATATAAACAACTTTCACTCGTGTGCATCGTTATACAATTCCACACTATCCACACACACACACAAATATATACACAATTATAGCGTTGTTTGAATACCGTCTGCAGAATTCCGTAACCAGAAGAGAAGAACGTAGGATAAAATAATACATAACAAATTATACTCAAACGCACAATAATCAACAGTCGATACAATATAGAATTCAATATCAAACTTTCAGGGGCCAGTTGCGCGAAAGTTGAATTAAAAATTCATTGTTTCTATACTATTCACCCCCCATTATCCATATAAACCAACTTTTGAGCAACTGCAGGCCCTGTATATTTTTCACGAGGAAGGAAATTTTTACGTAAAAAATTTAAACATCGAAGCACTGAAAATTCGAACAGAAGGCTTCAGCGAAACTTAATCTCTTTTCTTTTAAATTTCAAGATTTGTTTTAACTCGATGCTATATTTTACCACGAATCACTCTCACCTTCGTTATGTCCCATTGCGTAAAGTAAACACAAGGCGAACAGGGCTTCGTAGTCATTTTCGGTGCATTCTAGAGCGTTGAAAATCGCTTCTAAATATGGCCTGAAAACATCGAGATATAGAATATCATCCGTGATCATTTGGAGCTCTACATAAATGACCTAAGAAACTGAATTCAACAGCTTTCATCACATATAGCTGTTAATTCTATAATATTACCTGTTAGTAAGTGTAAACTCTTGTTCTGTAGGCGGTTGTTTGTTTGAAGCTTGTAGTTTTTCTTCATCCGTTATATTCACTGAACTTTCATCATCATCAGCAGCAGCAGCGGCAGTAGTAGCAACAGCTATAACAGAATGAAATATGGTAAAACAATTTAGAAATACCATAGTCATAGGACAGGGCGGGAACTTTCCACCAATTTATTAATTCCTTGATTTTTCCATGTTATATAACACAAAATTCCCTGAGAAAATCTGAGGATTTTCTAGATTCAAAATGTTAATATTTATTAATTCTTTATGAATCATAAAGAGATAAAGAAACGTGAGGTCAATTACATATCCAAATTTTCCCTGATTTTTTCTAGATTATTCTGATTCCCTGGTCAGTGGCCAGCCTGTAGGAGTAACTATAGAAAGATAGCATCTGCCTGTTATTGTATACAGGTACCTGTTGCCTGGTCGGAGATCGGTTGCCCTGAAACTTCAGTGTAAAGACTCGCCGTGGATCCTTCGAGACCACGCGGCATGATCTGAGGTCGCGGCTCTTGACTTGTTCGTTCTAACAGCATTGCGAGCGGTTCATCAGGCGCGATGAACCCACGTACTCCGCTCCACTGGCCCTGAGAAATAGTCAAAACAAACACAAGTGAAAACCACAAGAATAGCGCCTCACTGCTGGACCGATATGTTGGCATTTTAGCGACTACACTGATTGAGTTCTATATATAAATTACATGTACAGTAGTTCATTTTCAAAGGAATTAAATCGGTCAAAATATAACGCCAAAAGTATTTCAGTTTGTTTAGTTTGTCAATGTTTTTATGTTGTATTTACCTATAATTTGCATCATGTTGGTCGTAGTCATTTCGTTCTGAATTGTACACTTATATGTACCTAATTATTTCGTTATATAACATTAGTATTCCTTAAGATGACTACTAGCATATAGTAGAAACATCAAATAAACTAAAAGCACTAAGGAAAAATTTCAGACTCGGTTTTCCTTTTGCATCGAGGAATTTGCTCCTACATTGCTCATTACAACATGGACAGACCATTTCATCAACGGTTATCGTTTGGAATTAATTGAGACAAATTTAGGCGACTACCAGGTATATCTGATATTTACTTTGTGTCCTATTCTTATTTTAGACTAACTCAAACTCGTGGCCGGAACTAAGTCGTGAACGAGTTGTTTACCTGTTGTAAATGCGGTTCCTCGGATGTGACGCTGATGTCTCCGTGGAATATAATATCGGCTAATTGCCTGACGAGCGGCGCGTGCGACAGTATGAGGAATACTTGAGACAGAAGAAACAGCGAAACAACAGAACTGACGTGCGGACGGGAATCCTGAAATACAGTCACATTCGAATTCATTAATCGAGCAAAATGGTTTCAGAGATTAATCTTACACACGGGGAATGATATAGAAATCCCACACTCGGAAAGAAAGAGGAAAAGGTTTCCTTGAGTTTCGGTAATGATTTATTTTCGACTTTATCCTATTAGTCACCTTCAGGAACACTGACTTTTTTCTTTTCGAGTCTGGGATTCTATATGATCATTCAGTGTGGCCACTTTCCGCCCATTTACAATCAAATTTACAGCTTCCCCTGATTTTTCCATGTGATTACACAAAATTCCCTGAGTGAATCAGAGAAATTTCTAGGTTTAAAATGTTACAATTCATTCATTTTTCAGTGAATCACATACTGATAAATGTGGTCAATAGCATTATCCAAATTCCCCGAGTTTCCCAGGTTTTCCAAAATCGGTCAAATTCCCTGATTTTTTTTAAATCGAATTTTTCTAATTCCCCGAGTGTTCCAGTTTCAGAAGCGCCACCCTGTGTTACGACGAAACGTTTCATCATCAATGTCGAAATTTCATACTTACAACAATGACGACCGATCTGTGTTTCCTACGCTTCGTTAACGAATAAACGTATAAAGGAATGAGAAGTCGATTCAACAGATGATCGGTTAAAACGTCATTCAAACAATCGATATTCAAACATAGAATATCGTTTAAATAGTGAAGATGATCGAGGTGTTCGGCGACTAGATCGGCCAGACGATCGCGACTCTGATGACTACAATAAACAAACAAACAATCATTCACTAGACAGTCAGTTTAACCTAAGAGGCCAAATTCTACAGATCTGGACCAAGGTTCGCAGCATCATTGAGAGAAACCCACAATATCAATTCGAGCAACTGTAATTTGTTTTCTTCTTTTCAGGTTTCGGGTGGAATCGTTCCACCCGTTTTCTCTCAATGATATTCATGGAAATAGTCTCAACTATTTACGAAGGTTCGTAGTTCTGGAGCTAGCTGTATACAACAGACCAGAAAACCTGAATATCTCTAATTGTAGTAGTTTTTACCAAAAAATGTGAGTAGTTTGACATCAAAATAGTGATTTAATTGAAAATGAACTAGAAATAATTCGGATTTCGAAAGTATTTTTGACATTTTGAGAGAAGTTGAGCTAGAAAGGGATCATTCATTTATTACGTACGCATGAAATTTGACTTCTTCAACTCCCCCTCCTCCCTGTACGCAAAATCGGCCATTTTTTCATATACATCAAGCATTACAGTACGCAATTGCACTTACCCCTCCCCCCTCGCCGAATGCGTACGTAATAAATGAATGATCCCAAACTACTCTCAAATCATAGTCGTAGTCAAGTGTGCTACAGTTATGGAAGGATCCAGTTCCGCGAGTGCAGAAACGGCAGCCACCATAAACTAATACTTACTCGGCGTCGTTTCGAACGCACGCGTCCAGTTCAATGATATGATTACCGATAAACCAGACGAGATTTGAGAAATACGGGGCGGCCGTTCGATCGCGTATATATCGTAACATCGATTTGTCATCGACTGAAAAACATGAAACGTTCAAACGAAAATTAATTAATCAACATCGAGAACAACTCCGTATAAAACATTTACAGAATCCAGTTCCAATAGTTGTCAATGAAAGTAGAGCAGGAATCTGATTGATTGGAATTTTTTCACATTTTTTCACAACCTAAATAGGCTATCAGAATCTTTATCATTTTCATAAATAATTTTTCCAGATTTTTAATATTTTCAAGGTACGATAACATAAAGCAGTTACTGATCACATGAATCTGAATTGAAAATCTTTTTTTTTGAACTCCAACACATCAATGTGCATCTGAGCTCCACGGTATATGGTATGAAAAGGGATCAAAATCTATTATCGGATGAGTTACAGACGTGTATTTTTCATTATTTTTCACATCAATCTAACGCCTGATAGAATCAAACACACAGAAATTGATCGATATTAAACTCAAATTCAACTGCGTAACTGGGTTCTAGTCTATCAGGATTTCTGATATTGCATTTAAAGTCTTTTTTCCTTAATTTTTTCATACAAATTAATAACTGCACACCGAGTTAGTCAACACTAATAAACACTTCCGGAATACATGGCCGCCTCCATAAATACACATCTCTGGAAACAAAAACTACCATAATAATCTCAACATGATGTCACATGAGGAATGAAACATACAGAATTACTCGATATGATATTACACACACTGCCACCGAAGCCATTCCAAAAATATATAAATTTCATGGGTGTACATTCATAGATAACAGTTGCATGGTAGCTAGAAAATGATAGTGCTGTCTTACAAAATATTCTCTTCTTTCGCCCGTTTAAAATCATCAGTTCACGATCGATTTCCATCGAAACAGTTAAATTCTATTAATCGATACAGGCTGATACACAATTTATGAAATTTTAGTAAGTGACGCGAGTTTTTACGATTGAGTGAAAATAACCAAGCACCGAATTGAGCACTGGTACCACCGAAATCTGGTGCCGCATGCTGCGTTCGTCCTGTCTCCACATTGCAATACTCCGGTGTATGATGAAATCACATGTATATTACATGTCATATGAGCGTTTGTGAAAATAAACACACTATATACAAAATGATAAGATTGAAAACAAGATTCATTCTCAATAATTTCTATCTTGTAAATTTGTATATAGCAGGGTTTTATTTGATATTGTAAATCCAAGTTTTCTGATAGCGAGTTATTTTCGTTAGAACGCTCGGTAATCAGTCTGTGTTACTACAGTTAAACAGTTTCTATATTCATTACATAGTTTCATTAGTAATCGCTACTCTAATTAATTAATTCCACAATTTACACTGAAAATTGACAATTCATATTTTCATTATATCTATGAAACACATCGACGCGTCGAGGACTCGCACATGATGTCATGAAAAGAACCAGCGGAAGATCATCCAGTAGATAGTTGATATGGTGACAATTGAAATTTCATTGTTACTATGGTATTTAACGACCGGTTATCTTTAACCAACTTTTGAGCAACTGGCCCCCCAGCACTTTAAGCAAATATCACTTGACCAAAATAGGGTCAAATTCAAGACAATCAATAAGATTTTCAAGCCAAATTTGCCGAGACCTTCGAATGTTTCCAACGTTACCGATGACCTCATGAGTCGAGTCTTCCGATATAATGTACATACATAGGCTATACGAAAACACTGGTTGCTTAGGCCGGTTGTGGTTAGCTAAGCTTTAACCAGCAGTTATCTTAGAGATCGTCGATACAAAGCCGATAAATTTGATGAAAATGGAAGCGTTACGTTTTTTGAAAAATCTAGTTTGATTTCAGGGTGTTTTTGCAATGTTTGCTCAAGTCAAGACGTTAGTTCTACAGCTCTGTTAACTGCTGGTTAATTCACGGTAGGATCGGAAGGTTACGTTATTTAAAAATCATTGCGCAATTTCGTCGATGATTAATTGAATTCAGATGATCAAACATGTAGTATATAAAGATGAGTGTGTTGAAGAAATAGCAAGCGAAAAATAGAGGAGGATGTTGATATTGTTTTGTGTCTTACGTGAGTCCGGCTGCCCGAGAACAACGTCAATACTGGTATCCAGGCAACTAGCATTCTCCAACACTATAGCAGATCATACGCAATCAATTAACAATCGGTAACCTAGCAACGCGCTATAGTTTCGAGGATTTGGATGATGAAAACAATAGCGGGCACGGCCAGGGCTGGGTCTCCTATCACCCTGATAAGTTATGGTCTCGAAAACATGAAAGATTAGAGTCCCTACAAATCAGTCATTCCTGGATATAAGGAGTTTTCTAAGAATTCTTAGACAGAAAATTTCAAATTTTGAGGAAGTTAAGCATCTGATAAAATCAGTCAAGCATCTGGAGAAAATTTCATATACCATATATCATTAATTTAGCTAAACTCAGTTTCTAATTCGGTAACTGCCTAATTAGGTAAAAAGAATCCTGCTTCCAACTGTACCGATTTGGCAAGGAGTTTTTAAAAGCACTTTCTGTTTAGAAGAAGTTTGTAAGGAATCAAGGAGTCGTAGGGATCCTGTCGATATGAATTTCTTACAAGGGTAAACCGAAACAATTTGGGATCGTGTACAATTTTTCAAATAAACTGCTATACAACAGGATAAATTACAGAAAAACCATACAACATTCAACATTGTACATATCACTGTGTTTTATTCATTGGTGGGATCATATAGTTTATAACTTGAGACAAAACATCTGCATACATTGGACTTCGGGGAAAGGGGGCGTGCAATATATCAAGAATATTAGGTATTGGCCAGTTCTTTACCACCGACTTCAGACAGGTTTATAGTAGCACGTCACAGTACTGACAACTCGACGAAAATATCATCGATTCTTTTTCTTCACAAAATCAAAAATCTGCTCAGAAAAAATTTTAAAAAAAGAACCGAATGCCTCTAAAAACAAATCCAAACAAAGAAATGAATTGAATGCGAAAAGAAACATTCTTTTTAGTAGAAATTTGCAAATTTAAGAATTAAAGAATAACGAATTTCGAAAATAGAAAAACCCCAAATTTGCATCAGAAAAAGGAGTGGAATTTTAGGGTTGTAATGAAAGAAGATTTGTATAGAAGTCAAGAGCCAGTCTTCATGGACCCTTCTTCATCATACGTGGTGTCCACGAAATACCATCAAGTTTTTTTCTAGTTACCTTTGCTTCGATTGTAATGCAACAGACTTTCTGTAGAGTCGAGGTAAAAGTGAAATATTGAAACAAATCAATTCATATAACGGTAAATAATAAATACCGAAGATAACAACAAATTCTTGACAGAAGCAAATACCAAACAAATACGGATTTGATTGAAACCTTAAATAGGGAAATAAACTAAAACTGTGGTGATTAAATATTCATAGGAAACATGCTTAGACCGTGAAAATATTCTATTTGTCTTAAAAATGAATTTTCCACTGGTATCATCAAATCTAGGTATTATAATCATATATAAGGACTGGTCGATTTTTATTGACAAAATAAATAAGAGCAACTTCCCTTATTCCAAATTTGAGGAGAAAGCCGAGGGGAGAACTTAAATATATACATATATATTCAGATGATTATTATATCATATTATGTTTAAAATATGGAGTTTCTATGATGTAGTGTTTATATATTAGAAAGCCCTCTCGTATGTGATTTCTGTTAATCTACTTACCCTTATAGACGTTCAGAGTGATTGTGCGAACGGCAATACGAACCATACTTTCTGAATGGTTGAAAAACTTAATCGCTTCCGTGTACAGAGCGAAGTCATTCGTGTGCTGAAAATATAAAACACAAATCAACAATAAGAGTTAATGCAGGTATCGATATACATTTTGGAACCATCCCTTTCAGACTATCACTTTTAGAAAGTGAGCTGAAATGTCTGGTGTTTGTAGTTCACTTTCAATTGAAAATGTCTCAGGTGAAGTTCTCAACACAAGTGAAATGTGGACGATCAGTTTTTGAACGTGTGCTGATAAAATGTCTAATATTTTGTGTTCCGAATGTATGTGAAGTGTGGATAAATAATTGTGATTAAGTATCAAATGACAAGGGATGCATGGTCCAGGCTGAGAGATTTCAGGGACCGGACTGATGGGATGCAGGGTACCAGCAACAAAATAATTCTGTATCAATTTTATCATAATTACCTCGTTATAGAAGAAATGAATTGTGTGTTTGTTTAACTTCAGCGACAAAGTTTTCAAAAACGAAATGTAGTAAGCCATCACCTGAAAACAGAAACAACAACTGAATCAGAATCCAGGAACAGAAAACGATTGATTCTCTCAAATTCAGTCTTTACGCTCACCTCTTCATCCGAGAAATCAAACTTATGCACGATTATAGCGTTTATGTGATTGTTCGACAGCAAATAATCTAAAAGTATCGTAATAAAATCATTATATTTAGGCAAATCATGAAAAACAACACGGTGGCCACTTTTATTTCACTTTTCCCCGACATGTACGTTGATTTCCCTGACATAGTGAGCTAAGAATCCAATCAATTAACACAGTCAAATACGTAAGACATAGACGGAAACTGTTTGATTTTACACGCAATCTCAACAAAGTTGCCTGACTTTTGGCTTTTTTTACAGAATTCCTCAACATTACCCAACTTTTTAAAGAAAAGAAATTTTGCTGATTTCCCCCTGATTTCCACCCTGAACAAAGGGCGGAGTCAACCGATCGACATGTTTAAATTGACAGTTTACTTACAGACGGACGTTTCGTTGCTGATATTTTCGAATAGGATATTCAACGTTTGTAACAATTGAACGCAGATGAATCGACCGGATTTCTGACGCAGGTACTTGATAAAAAACGACAGCATGTTCTTCTCCAAGAAAAAACTATTGAATAATAATTTTCAGAAAATTAGTCAAACGACCCGACCAACCTCTCTTTCGGTCGCAGGTCAACTCGTACCCTGTGGACAACTTATCCCTGCATTTTGACAGGCTGTTCACCTCACCTACTTGAATAACCTATTTTTCCTATTTAGTTTTTGAATGAAAGCTATGATTCCTGTTTGACATCGGCGCAAAAAATAACTCTTCCGATATACAGGCTATAGAATATATTTTTGCTTTCTGTGAAAAAACAATTTTTCTGCTAAAAGGTTTTACGCTCTATTTTCTATCTATCAGCAAGATGCAATATGAAATGTCGAGAAATCTTAACAGTCCAAGCATAGTCGAGGTATATTAAGACTTGAAAAGTTGATTTGACTTGAGTACGAGATGAACTCTCTCTTCCTCTTTCTTCTCACTGATACTTACTCAAATACTGAACTATCATTTTGATCGCCCCAAATTAGAATTTCGGAAATGGCGCGTAAAGTTTCGACGAGTAGATTACGATTTGTATCGGTAACTGTTTGATTCTTACACAATACTGTGTATAAATATCTGAAATACAGAAAAAACTGACTTTATAAATATCTGATATACAGAAAAAACTGTATAAATATCTGAAATACAGAAATCAATAAGTGTGTCCACTATATTAGTGACCTTGCCGTGTAAGGACCGGACGCAAAGTTTTCACCCCCATATTTTTACCACAAGTCTCGTCACGATTGATAGTGAATGGATAAAACTAGTACCAATGCCCAACCCCAATTTCCCTGTATAATCTGAAGAAGTTTCAATTTCATCCATTCACTTTATGACAAGCCCATCCCGTAGGCGTAGTACATTTTTAATACATAGGCCTAGCAACTAAACTAAAGGTATATGAAATTCTTCACATAGGCCCCTGTTTAAATAACGTATGCTGCGGTGGTATTCACCATATCCCTTCCTCACGTCACACCACCACCCTCCCAATCTTTTAAAATCCACTCTCTTTCAACGATTCTATCGACATATACTCACTTCAGATGTTCGAGAGAATGTGGATTTTTTGGCCTCCATATCCCACCAGGAAGCCACGTTTTTGATCGTGAAAACATCGTCAATTTCCAGTGAAAAATCTCATCAATTGCTTCTAAATTATTCTGTCGTTCGTTGTAACTTGTCAAATCATTTCGCTTCCGGGTTAGTGTCTCTAAGCGACGTGAGAGGGCAGCACAGGACGGTGGTCAAAGGCGAATTATGGTATTCTCGGAGCTACCCCTTTTTCCCCCAGGTTAATTTTCATGATACACGCGAGACGGCAGCACAAGATGGTGACCCGGTTTGACGTGAGATGGCAGCACGGGACGGTCGTTGGTGGTTTCGGGCAATTTGCGGTGTTCCGGTTTTCGCTTTGTCCCGCGAATTCTAGGAATTTACGAAATGAGGCCCAAGAAAAAACCGAAAGAACTCATCCAAATACCGAAACCGATTGCTGAAGATGCTATCAACGACCATGAAGCATTTCTGCAGGCGTTCGAAAGTGAGTAACGCCGAAATTCAGTCGTTTTTCAGTCTAAATCTGGACTCGATCAGAGCGAGATTTCATTCATTCTGCTGATTCTGCTGCATCGATCTGATCACACACCGGTCTCCGATGGATATACTCGTCGATGCTGAGGCAGCATTTTCCAACCGTTTTCATAAAACAAATAGTTCATAAATGTGGTTCAGCATCTGCTACTATTGAACCTGGTTTAAAGAGACCCTGTCCAGGTACCCTACCTCCAGTTCCAGCAGAGACTGAGGAGCTCTGCTTGAATTGCATTAAAAATTTGAAGCCAGCAGGAGCGAGGAGAAAGAGAAAAACTCAAGATATATTTGCACTGATGTAAATGAACTTACGAACGCCCTCTACATATGAACAAAATTTCTGGTCTCGCGTCGTGCTTCTTTCGCATATTGACGATTTTGAATATTTTAATAATAACCAATCCAGGCTGTTGCATTGAGATTAGCCAGTAACCTGATTGTGGTTTAGTAGTTTCAAGATCGGATATTTTCACAAACGTTGGTATAAGCCCATCCGATTATAAAAAGCTTACCACCAACGATTAGGTAACTACATTGAGATTTGACTGAAAAGCACTGTACTGTTAGTGTAGTGCTCTTATTGCTAGAACCCACGGAGCCAGATATGCCAGGAACTAAAAATTTGTATTTTCTTACGGCCTTACCCTTACTTAGACCCTATCATTCTGCATATCCTTAACTCTTATCCGAAGCCTTAACCCTCAACCCCAATTTTCTGTGGTTCAAAATGCTGCCATTTTGAATGGAAATGTCATCAATCTCAGTGAAGCGGCAACATCAATTTAGCCTGCGCCAAGAAAAAGCATCAAATGAACTGCAATACTTATAATAAAACCACTGAAACATAGACTTCATTTCTAGGCTACAACACAGCCTTTTACTAGTCTAATCAAGTACTGATTTTTGAACCTGCATTTTGTCATGATTTTCAGAGCCGACACAAATCTACAGATATTTGCGCATGAGAAATTTAATATCGGTAAGTACTTACACTCTTAACCCTTTCAGTGCTGACTAATCAATACCCTATAGTGCTGGAGATAATTTGAAAATTTAAAAAAAAATTCCGCCTAGTGTGTTGAATAACAGGAATACCACTAAAGTGCGTCTACACCGCGGTGTATCGTTAGTTACTAATATTTCACGATGTTTGACAGGTGCTGCCATCTTTCAATAGAGATAAAAACTAATTACATCAATACAGTGCGGTGTACTAGCAAAATCCATCACTGATTCATACACCGCACTGCGGTGTAGACGCACTGGATGGTTTAAAACAATATACAATCAACATTAATTCTTGATATTGGTTGTCAATTTAGTGCAATTTTCGTCCTCTTTTTCAGCCAATTTTCCTTCACCGAAATTTGACGTTCATGCGTAAGCGAATGTCAAGAAATAATAAAAATCGGTAAATAAGTTTTTCTCGCCGCGATATCGAAAAATTCATCGGTCGATAATTTGTAACCATCATGACTTAAATAATCTGCGTGAATATTTTTCAGGGAGAATTTATCAGTCGACGATGTTTTGAAAAACGTTACGGATAAAGATAGCGAATTAGAATCCAGCATCAAATCGAAAGTGCTAACCCTGGATTTTGGAGGTTTCTTTCTGAAAGATGGTAAGAGAATGCACTCAATATTCTATACTAGTAGAACATTGTTACGATGAACTTCCAGGGCCCGGTTGAAAGACTGGTATTATCTTTAACCAGGATCCTTTTGTTACCCATTTTGTATTTGGTGGTTAACGAATTTGAAAGAGTTTAGTATATGTAGTGTCAATGAAAAGATTTGCTTACAAAACCATCAAATTGATGGTTTACTGAGGAGTCTACAGTAATTAGATAGAAAAGTGGTGCAGAGAAAGCGCCCGCAGCAGACGCTTTCTTGAAATATGAAATTTACTCCTTCAAAACTCCTTATATCCAGGAATGAATGATCTGTAGGGACCCTGATCTAGGATAGATGAATTACTCTTTCCCAATTCGTTGTGTTGGAAGTTTCCCTGTATACATATATATGTTTTGATTTATTTTCAGAACTCTACACTGCTGATAATGTTGAAATCGAAGCATTTATTCTTAAACTCAGCCACAAAAACCGGAAGGTAAGTTAAACCAGCTTCATTGGTTTAAAATTATTATTTAAGATGAGCCACATATGCTTTATGTATACAACCAAAGCTGCTTTCTGGGTCCATCCAGTTTCACTGAACTTCACTTTTTCGAGAAAGTCTAGTTGTATTTTTGTATCGTTATTTCAGGGATCGTCACCACCTTTTACGAAGACGAGTTTAGGTAAAGTTGAAGTGAGCTATAACCCGGAAACTTTAACGTACGGATCGACCGTAATCATGGTGAACAATGAAAACTTCAGTCAAACTAACGGCAACACCGGCAGATCTTACGTTTTACAACTGTGGGTAAAACCAGTCAATAGGAAACTCATGAATGGCTATTCGGACCACAAAAATTCAGGTATTTATGTAAAAATCTCTGACTCCTTCAATAGGATCCCTACGACTCCTTGATTCCTTAAAAACTCCTTCGAAACAGAAAAACCTTCTAACGGTTCATGAAAAATCCTTCAATTTTTGAGAAATCGGCCATTAGGAATTTTTGTTTAGTTGGTAGTTGTTCAGAAGACCAAATAACCAAATGGTTATGGTTCTTGGGACCTGGATTTTTTTTACCCTTTTAGGCGGCGATTGAATTAGAAATCAAGTTTAGGTAGTGTAGAGGATAAAGATGTAATTACAAAACCACCAAATTAATGGTTTACTGAGATAAACAGTGCCAATTTTGAGGAGTCTTCAGTAATTGGGATATGGACGTGATGCAGACCCTTCCTCAACATAGCAATGTCCTCCTTGAAAACTCTTTATATCCAGGAATGACTGATCTTTAGGGACCCTGTTCGAACTCTGACTAATTTCTCTACTATTGTAATGCGATAAATGATTCATACTTCTTTGCGACATGTTTTGTAGAAGATACAGGTCCGCTGAAAAGAATCAAGGTTCACAAAAAGGAACTGGAATGTACGTTCAGTACGGAATTGGTCATTTACGATAAGCACAAAAAATGTCAGTTAAAGAACGGTGAATACGAAGTGGCCGTTTACCCGATGCTGGGTGGTTTACCAACCTCACCTCCATCACCGGTCAAATCAGTAGCAACCTGGGAATCGCTTAAAGATGTTAATGTAAGTACGAAATGAATTCTGCGATTGTGAAATATTTCAGGACCATATTCCAACCACAGGGTTTAGTCAGGTTGATGAAAAAAATTGATATCTGCTTGAAATGAGTGAGAAATTTGGGAGTGGTATCTGTCAAAATTTTTGATTCCCCTAAATTCCATATTTTATATTTAATAAGTTTCATGGAGCTCAGAATTAATGCGCAAAATGTTTAAAAAAATTCTGTTCTTATCTGTTCACATTGTGATCAGTAAGCACTTATTGTATGTTATTGTATTTTGACATGAAAATGTGGCATATCCTGGTATTTTGTGGTGGAAAATGTCAATTGTACAGATTAAAAAATGAGGAAAACTCCACGAGTTCATCAATACGCTCGCTTGAAAAGGATTGATTTCATGAGTAACTCCTTCACGTTGTAGGTTGCTGGGCCATTCGAAGTGTTTAATACTAGTCCAACTATCAAATTCAAACTGTCATGGTCGGGAGATATCGATGGCAGTGATACCGATGACAACAATACCGAAAACTCAAATTCTTCATTAAATTCGGCTGCAAAAGGTAACATTTTTTTAATACTGTAAATCCGCAGTCTTAGTCTCAGGGAATTTTCTGTTATAACATGGAAAACTCTGGGAATTTGTACCGGGCCCCTACGACTCCTTGATGCCTTAAAAACTCCTTCTAAAATGGTTTTAAAGGTGTTATAAACTATTTTGATTTGAGCAAAATTCCTGAACTCGTTAACAGACCTTAAAAACTCCTTCAATTTTGAGAAATGGGCATTAGAAATGTTTGTCTAGTAAGTTTGTAGTTATACGGTAAACTCTGCCTTAATCTGTAAACTACTTCTTCATTGGAACAGTTGGGATCAGGATTTGGCGTTACTCGTTTGGTTGTTGAATTAGAAAGGTGTAGGTGTAGAGTTCAGGATGACCAAATTAATGGTTCACCAAAATAAACGGTACCGATTTAAGAGGAGTCTGCAGTGATTGGGATGAAAGTGATATGGGCACTTCCTCAAAAGTTTTAATCTTCTCCTTTAAAACTCTTTGAAAACTCCTCGTTGACTGTTGTAAGTGTCAAAAAAGTCGCACATTTAAGTAAACATTATTTTCATATTTTTGACAGCTTTCAGAGATAAGATCGACCGATCGATTCAGAACAGCGAATCACCGCGTTCACCGAGGACTCGCGTATTCTATCAGTTTATATACAATAAGAGCACGCGTCAGCAGACAGAGGCTCGGTCAGATTATCACTGTCCGTGGTGTATGTTAAACTGTATCGAAATGTATGGATTATTGAAACATCTACGACTGAGTCATTCGCGATTCAACTTCATTTATTCCGTAAGCCGTTTAAAACTTGATATTTATATCTTGTGATTAACTGAGCAATGAATGTACTAGTTACAGAGCTGCCAAACTGTCCCTGATTTTCAGTATTTTGTTAATGTTTTGTAAGATTTTGATTGGTATAGAAATGAGTAGGATGTTACTGAGGATCTTACTCCATTGATTACACTGATTAATTGGAACATTTTCTTTTGTATTTCAATGAAATGTTCCTGAAAAAATTCAGCTTGTTTTGTAACTAATAGTAATCTTCCGAAGTTGGCAGCCCTGAACTACTGTACAAAAAGATAAGAATTAAGAATCAAAAAGGCAATTGAGCATCATTCCAATGAGTTTGAATGTGTTCGTATTATTCCAAGATTTCATCGTCAATGAACTCTTAAGATTAGACTTAAAATAATAAAGTGTGATACCTTGTTTCTGCTAATCAACCGGGTCACAATTGTAAACTGCATTAAAATTTGCAATCAGGTCATATCTATAGCTGCCGGGTCGGTCATGGTTAGCTTGGTCATGATTTTAAAAAAAGTATTTCTACAGGGTAGATAGGCGACTGGCCGGGTCAAGTTCAACAGAAATGAGAAACAAGATGATTTTTTTTTTGCTTTAAAGCGTAATTAATTGTTTAATTATAGCCACATCCACAAGGTGCTCGTATAGATGTATCACTGAATGAATCATACGACGGCTCCTACGACGGAAATCCTCACGATGCTCTCTCTAATATCGGATGCGCTTTCTGTCGAGTCGGTCCAGTTCGTAGGACACCCGTTACGTGTCTACTAGTTTACCGGTAAGCCGCCTGGGACATCATTTAGAACTCTTTTGATTTGAAGAATTATTTTCCTCTGATCACCTCGCTGCTTTTTAGCGGTTTAATGTCGATGGATTTTTTTTCGATAGTCCAAAACGTGGTCCGGCAAGTTTGACTGAATTCATGGAAGTTGATGAACCAGATAATTTGCGCAATAGATCACTACGGGACGGTCACAATCGGTAAATATTTATCAACCACTTCGCAGGGATTCAAGCCCCGAGTCAAATAAACCATGGACTAACGGGCACTTTCTAAAAAAAAATGAGGATTTCTAAAGAGGTCTTGCATGTGATACGATGGTTTGTTTGGGGCAACTACATGTAGAGCAGAAGTCTTCCCATTCATAAAACAAAGTACAGGGTTTCCAGCGGTCCTTCCAAGTCCTTCTTTGTCCTTCTTTTGGAAAAAGTTTGGACAAACATCATCTTTGTCCTTCTTCTTGACTTAAAGTCCTTCCTCTTGATAAAGAAGTGCTTCCAAATTTGATTTTTATATACTTTTTGTGCGCAATTTTGTCGTGAATTCGACTGTTGAAGTATTTTCTTACTCAGGCCTGGTAATTCAATTGTCAGTAAGATTGAATATACAGGAAAGTGTTATGGAATTACCCTGACATGTATGATTGGTCTACATGACGAGTATTCCGGCAAAGGCATTGCGAAAATGCTCCCTCATTTTACTGGAAAGTACTTCTTTCCGAGTCCAAAAGTCCCTCCTTTTGGGTAAAAAATTGCCGAAAAGTCCTTCTTAGTACTTCTTTTTATCCTGGCCTTACCACTGGAACCCTGAAGTAGAATCGTAGGATTTGCAAATTTTCCAATGGTGTGACATGGAAATAAGCGAGACCTCTTCTGATTACTTTCACTTCTTCTTGACTCGTAATATTGTAATTGTTTTGGACAGGTTATACTATCACACAGAGTCCAATCAGCCAGTCCATCCAAGTGAGATTATTGTAGACAGTGAGGGGGAGAATGATCCAGCCTGGTTACGACAAAAAACGATAGCTGTAAGTTCGCGTCGATCGGCCCTGCAAGAATCAACTTTGAAAAGTTGCATTTTACTCCTCCCTCTCTTTGTCTTTTTCAGTTGATCGATGATTTTACTGATGTAAATGAAGGCGAGAAAGAAATCATGAAAATGTGGAATCTTCATACGATGCATGAAAAGTAAGTATTATTTCAACCCTTTTAAAGAATCTGTTAGTTTCACCAGTATATTTCTGGGTTCCTGGCATGAGTTGTCTGGGTTTCTGACTAGATTTCTAGTCATCATCGTAGTTTGTGAATAGGCTTGTCAGAGGCTGTCCTTGTCCTTTTCCTTGTCGGCCTTTCGTTACTGTTATAGCTAGGCTTTGGCATTGTTTGGAGACAGACTGACATTCCTTCCCTTATTGGGTTAATTCGACTCATTGATCAGTTGATCTATTTCATATTCTATGATTAGATTGGATTGGCGTATGAAAGAATTATAGAAAATCGTTGGATTAGGATTAATATAGCAGGCTATTTGAAGGGATTAATCAATATGATTACAATTTATTTGAATAATACTACATGTAATAATATCTGGTATTCTAAAATCAGTTTTGTTCTTCTTTCTCTTTCAGTTATATCGGTGATTGTCAACTGGCGATCGCTTGTTCGACGTTTATTGAACGATTCGGTCGCACGGTACTCGAGAAAAACCTCACCAAGAACCTCATGTTGCATATGGTTAGTTTGTACGACTTTAGCCTCATAAAACCGGACGTCGTTTACAGGACGATGAACATGTTACAAGCTTTACGCGAGAAACTGGAGGACGAGGGCGCGTTGTTGATTAAAACCGAACTGACGCGCGTGGCAGACGTCGCCGGCGAAATGGAAGTGAAATTAACGTGAAGTGAAGTGAAATTAGCGGAAAGGGTGAAGCTGTAAAGCAGACGTACGTCTATTGAGCGAAGCTAAACGGACGACGTCGGGTGGGGCTAGACGTTTGATGTTGAAGTCACTGTCAAGGTCACCGCTTTAGATGAGGTCAACACGGAATGAAAGTTCAGTTTTTTTTCGCACATGAAGTGGCGGTCACCGCGTCGACTTATTTATCGAGCTTCAGGGATTACGATATCGAGACTTACAAAAATAAAGACACTCGGCGTTATATATATAGATTTTTTAGCGCGACATTTCTTCGGGCAGCAATTCTTACGCAACTACCAATAATAAATGATAATGATAATAATAACCAAATGCATCGGCTGAACATTGTCATAAGAACAGTCGATGAAACAGTCAGGGAAAAACACTAACATCAGGTTTTAACTAATAACAATAATAAGGGGCCAGTGTTATACATCTACATATATCAAGCTCAATGTTTTGATAGTCGTTGATTGAGAAACAACAACAACAACAAATGTGATAAACGAACAAGTTTAAACGAGATAAGCTGCTTATTTATAATTATATCATTGAAACCTCGCACAGTATTCCAGCACGTGTTGTTCGTTCGTTTGTAAAGCTTGTTTGAGATATAGATCTTGTGTGAAGCGTTTATCGCGTGTATTTTCCATCGAATTCAGCGACTATGAGGTGTTTATAATGATCTACTGCATGTAAAACGTAGGTAGAGAGTACAGGTGACCGAATATCCATGAAATAAGATACGATATGATTCTAATGAGTAAAAATCAGTTGATTGACACGGACGTTTTCGGGATCATATCGTCTCTTCAGGTGAAAAACAGGTGCTTGAAACTTCTTTAATTCGAGCAAAACACCCGAAACTCCTTCAATTTTGAGAAATAGGCAATATAAGAAACGTTTGAAGGTGTACAGTAGTTTACACCTAAATTGGTACAGTGGGACCAGGATTTCTTCTTTACCCAATTAGGTGGTTTAACAAATAAGAAACTCAAAAGGTATAGTGTAAAGGACAAGAATTTACTTATAAAACCACCGAATTAACGGTTTACCAAAATAAACCCTACATTGATTGGAATATATGAAAGTGATGTGGACAAATTTTCCCCGAAACTCCTTACATTCAGGAATAGTCGATCGATCTATAGGGACTGTTTCACCTGATGATCCCTTTACTCGTTAGAAAACGAGGTTTATATCATAATGAATGGATTTTTGATCGCGGTCGTCACTCTGCGGCAATTAGTTGTATTTAATTGTGTATTTATTATTTAATGTTTTCGTCGTTGAGTTGGTGACGACTCGATGAGGGTTCGTAATTTCGCACGAATTCCCGGTTTGGTTTCAGTTGTTCGGCAGTCGAGAACGCGTGTTCATTTTATTCATTATTCTCTGTGTACATTTTTCATCTCATATTTACGTGTAAATGTTGTTATTATGTGTTGAGCTTTTTCACTTTTAAGAAATGTGTATATTTAAATTCGAAATGATTCAGCGGGGATGAAAACTACAGCCGGTTTTATAGGTTATTCGAAGACCAGTGTAACTGCTCTAGAATCTAGCAACATAGCTGTTGGACATTTCTTGGGTTTTAAAGGTACAACTGTCCAACTCGTTTCCAAGACACTTATGAGGTACAGGCTTGATAGTCACGGTCCATACTACATGTACTCCTCAATTCCTTGAAAACTCCTCTGATCGGTAGAGGACAATATAATAGAGACCCACTATTTACAGATTAAAAGTATTAAAAACCGATGAATCAAAGAATATATTCAAAGCCACAACATTTCGATCTCACCCTAGGTGACTCCTCTGATTATTTGCGAGGATCTTGAATCTCTTCTAATTTTGGGATATTGATCTAAACTCTTTGAAACTCCTGAAATTTTGGGTGAAAGTCTTAACGGAAATTCAATGTACTTCTGTCTGCGACAATGGTTCGTGGCATAGTTAGCAGAGTACCCATAGACTCCGACTTATAGAATGCTTGATAGTGGCATTCGTAAACGACTTCATATTTTGACATTTTCTCCTTGAATACTCCTCAAATTCTAGAACGACCAAAAAATAGTGTGAAACCGGAAAAAAATGCGGTAGAAAATCAACTCCGGTTGATTCCTCCTGAACCACGGTCTTTATAAAACCGCATGAATTTTTGTTTCGTTCTTTTAAAATGGTGTAAACAATTTTGAGAGAAACATGAATTTATTCATTCGACGATTGTCTGTTGTATAAATTTACTTTTTCCAGTTTGAGAATAATCGTTTCGAATTTTTCAAAATCACTGACTGAAAACTGTTAAATTCTGTAAATGTTGGAAATGTTATATATTATTGTATTATTATTATTATTATTATTATTATTAGGCACTAGTGAAAAAATGTTGTTGTATGTTGAATATTATGCAAAATGAATCGCTACGTTTCTTCGACCGAAGGAATAACGGACAGATATATGAATGATATTTCGCTCTGTTTTCGGTGCCTGCTTGTGATTATTTGCCGAATTTATTTTACGTAAAACCGAGATTGACAGCTATGTATTCCACATTATGCAGCGATGAATGATAGTACTTACCTCAGTTTTATCATGTATCCCCGCCCCCATGGTTACCCATTTCATCATGTATCCCGCCCCGGTGGTACCCCCTTTTATCATGTATCCCCAGCCCCGGTGGTCCCTTGTTGTATCATGTAACCCCCGCGCCGGTGGTCCCCTGTTGTATCATGTAACCCCCCGTGTGGTTCCCTGTATCTGGAGACAAGAGCCTATAGTTTATGTGAGTGATATCTATGTGAAAACAGTACTTTTAACTTTGAAACCACTCATTACTGTCTCTATTGTGTTTCATGCGGTTATCTACGTGTCCGTACCCTGCATTCTCCTTACACAAACACCTCGTGTTGGTCTGGACGATCTGATATTATTCCATTCGTGCTGATGATATCGTATGTCTGTGGGCTCGGGCAAAGATTGTGGTTCATTTTCAAATAAAAATGCCCGAGGTCGAGGCGATGGCTGAACGATCGGTTTATGTAAGGATGGTGATAGATTGTCTGAGGGGTGAGGACAGCATACTTAAACAGCCGGCATTAGTTTTGTATTCGCTACATTTAATAGATAAATCTTTATACGGTTTGAAGCTGACTTTTCTACAGCGTGTTACGAGTCAACTAGAAGTAAGTTGTACACTGAGAATTGCTTGATAGAAACAACTCAGGGCTCATACGAATTTCACTCTGGCCTTGTTGTACACTTTTTGATAAAAGTCGGTAGCAATTTTATGTGAGGTGAGGAACCAGTTCCACCTGTTGATCACAGGAACTAGTTCCACCTGTGGTTCACAGAAACCAGTTCCATCTGTGGTTCACAGAAACCATTTCCGTCTATGGTTCACAGGAAACAGCTCCACTTGTGGTTCACAGGAAACCGTTCCACCTGTGGTTTGGAGGAACCAGTTCCACCTGTGGATCACAGGAACTAGTTCCACCTGTGGTTCACAGAAACCAATTCCGTCTATGGATCACAGGAAACAGTTCCACTTGTGGTTCACAGGAACCAGTACCACCTGTGGTTGACAGGAAACAGTTCCATCTGTGGTTCCTCGCAGCTCTCATTGGTTTTAGAATTGATGCAGTCAGTATTTTTTACTCATCACAAATCGTATCGAATATAACTATTATTAGGTCCCTGTTCTTCTCGTCACATATCAATTGTAAGTATAAGATACACAAGTACACGACAACGTTTTGAAAAAAAGGTTATATTTCACCCGAAATCCGATGAATAGTTGATGATTTTTCGTAGAAGTGAAATCAGTTGGATTTTCACCCGACCGAGTACGAATTTAGAAGCCATTGAGTCACGTAGCACGTATAGATTGGTTAATAATAACATTTCAGGAATTTACTGATTCGAATAATGCTCTAGTCTTTAAGTCTTTAGGTATCGTCTTTACACGCTGTTTTGAAGGGTTTATTGAAGTAAGATCGATTTATACTGACTGTCCGAGAAGCAGCAGATTGACGCTAAATTCGTACTTCGTCTTGCAGAGTATTTTGCCTCCTCCTAACAACAACATAGTGCCAGTTGTACAGTATAGAAAAACCTATTGTCATGACATTATCATTTCTATCATTATATTTTCTGTATTTTGTAAATAAACGAATGCTATTTGATACAAATATCACCGCTACTTTCTTAACGGCTCTCTCAATAATCTTTCTTGGATTTATAGTCTTCATAGCCTTCCAGATAGCAGTCTATTAGGCTACACAAAAATGATACCTTGTTTCTCCGCAGCGGCCGGGTCATTTTTGTAAAATATGATAAAATCTATGAACAGTTCATTTCTATAGCGACCGGGTCTGTTATGGTAAAATTGATCACGATTTTAAAAAAAGTAATGTATAGGGTAGATGGGCAGCCGGCCGGGTCAACATTTAAGCTCAGCAGAGCTGAGAAACAAGGTATCAATTTTTTTTAGCCTTAGCTCACTCTTGTTTCATTTGCTGTCACTGTGTATGATCATTAGCAGCGATTAAAAACGCTAGATTCATAAAATATCTGACTTTTCGAGTAAGAACTATTGAGAATTAACTAAGCAGAAATTTGGGCCAGGAAGAAAAACAGACGACGGTGGATATGAATAGAATACACAGCATTATACTGATGTGCAATCCCTAAACCCCTTAGTTTAGAAAAAGCACAAAGTTTGGACAGAAAAACCCCAGTAATGTGGGATATGGAAGCGCAGATACATGCATGCATGCGTGTATTGAAGGTACACAAAACATCCAACGCTTTCTATTTAAATTGAATAACAGAATATTTCCGAGGAAAAACGTGATTTTGCGGTAATTTCATTTCGTGAGTTAATAAGGCACATTTTGTTATGTACGATTCAATTTCTCGTGAGTGTTTCCGTACAAAGCTTTCGATTTTGAAATTTAGAATCGATCGACGGATAATTGAACATAATCGTGTATCTGTTTTCATCTGAGCATAAAACATGACCCAATATTGTCGTAAAAGCGAAACCGAGTTTTATGACATAATGACTTACGTATAATGTTACAGTAATGCGACGAAAATAGTCGAAAACCCACGTAAAATCAACACAAAACACAAATTGAGCAGCTTTAAACGTGACCGAAACCACTCTGAGAAAAACCCGTCCCAGCGTACAAAACGTCGCCAGTTATTTTTGTGATTTGTGATCATCGTCTTGTTTTAGACCGAGGCATGAATAGAGCGGAAACTAGTTTCACTGCAAAGACAATGGATTCTGAACTGACTACAAAATCCCCGGTGAACTGGGCAGGCCCGTATCGCTATCGGTCAGTGGGCGAGAAACTCTTACATAAATGCATATATAAGAGATTGTCGTCGGAATCGGGCGAAAGTCATTATTCGAAATCGTTAACATTTAGCGGTTGATTTTAGAGATCAGATTGACATTTACGATGGTGAAAATTCGTAAGTTTTTGAAATACCACATAGCGTTTGACATTTTAGCGCGATGCCACCTTCGCAGAAGTTACCTTCCATGAATATTCATGAGCGTTACTGTAATTAGAAGTGGTTTCTATTTAAACGAAGAATATCAATCAACATTGTTTCAGTTCTCTTTGAAATCTAGTTCAAAACTCATCTTGATTAATATTATATCGTTCTTGTTCGGAGTTTGTTGATCAATATCTCTGAGACAATGTATTTTACGAAAAGCAAAATAGGATTAGATTTCGTTCGGCTCGAGTTTAACTCCCCTTTACAGTATCTATGTGAGTATCCATGTGTGTTCGGGGCTCACTTATTCCTGTAAAGGAAAATTTTATACTGTTGTATGCTCTTGATAAAATTCGTTCGAAAAACCTATTCATATACGTAATCGTTTAGTTGAAAGTGTCATTAGATCAAATCAATTTAAAATTTCAATTACTTGAAATTTTGAGTGATAAATTGCTGAATGTATCTCGTTGTTAAAGGTAACATTTCTATTACAATGCATGCATGTATGACTAGATAGTTATGTATAAAATTCTATCTAATCCGTGGGTACCATTGAAAATTCTAAGGTTAATAACGTTATTTTACAAGTCGAAAAATGACCACTTCTTTAGATGGTTTCAGGAAAAACCATTTGGTTTCAATAATGCTTTGGCTTCCTGGAAGTTGCCGGCAAGAATCTTTAGTATACTGATAATAGTAATAATAATTTATCTTCTTGATATAGCGCAATATTTACAGAGTAATCTCCGTGCTTAATGCTGTTTTATCTTATAACAGGGGTGTCCCCAGCAGAAATAATTGGGTGGTTCTTCTAAAATAACTCGACCTTTAATAGCTACTTAATTTAATGCGCTTAATATTGACGAAACTTGAATCTATCAAACGAAGTCTTTATAACAAATTCGATCAAACCACTACCTGCTTACCGGTAATTGTGAGTTCCACGGTGAAAATCAATAAAAAGAAACGCTCAAAAACATTTTCATAAAAAACGTGGATTTTCTTTACTTCGTACCCCCAGTTTTTATGCGACCATTTGAAAATTTTCTTGAGTTTTATACGTTTGTTATTTTAGGTTTGCTACATTCGTTTTTAGTGTTGTTCTGTGTAGGAGCTATGTTAGATTTATCTGCACCGTTCCCGGTTGACCCGATACGGTCACGGCGCTCGTCCGGCGCGGTGTCGGCACATGCTCTCAGTTTACCGAGTGAGATTGACATTTTTGACCCGTGCGGCCCGCAGGATTACCGGCCCACATCCATCACACGAGCTGAGATTGAGGCGTTCATGTTCGCCGCATCACGGCTTCAAAATAAAATAAACCATTTAAAAGACTTTACGGTAAGAATCTTAAGGGGCATCAAAACCAAATGATTTAACTCAAAACCAGATGTTGTTTTATCATGTTTAAATTGGTCCAGGGTCTGATCTCAAAACAGGGCACATCATATGATTAAAAGGGCACCCGAAAAAAAAACGTTTTAGAAAACATTAACTCATTTTTGGAAATACAGAGGACACAAGCTAATAATATGAATTAAAACTTTTTAGGTGTCAGTTTGATATTTGTCATTTTCCCATGAAATATCATGGGGCAAGTTGACACCCTACACTCTCCCATTCGAGCCACCCCTGCGCTTAGTAATCAGACCCGTGGCATTTCAAGGACAGCTATCAGGATCTGAACCTGGGACGACCCTGTGTGCTAACCATTATACACCACCGAGCCGTAACTTCATAGATTGGAAATCTAACGAAAAATCCCGCACTGATGATATTTCAAAATTTAATGATCTGACAGTTTTGTGATTCATCTAAATGTAACCTCCAGAGAAACTCTGGTGACTGGTAGTCGATCATTTTCTATTTACCAACAATTCTCTCATCCACTTATCTCGGGAATATTCGGATTTTCTATGAATGTGTTTTTCTGTTGTTTTTTCTTTTAGTTTACGAGGAGGCTAAAGTACAACACAACTGATCGAATCCCAGCTCTCGCAGTCGCTCGCGATTTTGCCGACAAGGATTTTTCCGTGAAGACTTTGGTAAATCAAAAAAAAATAATCATAAAACATATTTGTACGCCGTGCATGGTTCGATAAATGGGTTATTTTCGAAATGATATTTTGAATATTTCAGGACGATCGAGTCGACAGCATTAAGAGACTGGAGAAACTAGCTTTGCGCCATGTCGTATTTCTACATCACGTTAGTTTATTCGAGCGAAGCCGAATCGATCGAATCAGTCGTCTGAACATCGAAGACATCATGGTCAACTACGTCAAGAACTTTCTGTGCCATTTCAGAGGCATCGCCCACGCGTTCGGTCTGACCGACGAAGGCGCACATCGACAGGATATTCTTGCCGAAATCAGCTCAATTCGTTATCAACCACCCAACAGTCTAAGACACGTCGACAAAGATATTTATCGCGTTTTGGATAAAATCAATCGGTTATTAGATTACGTACAGACTTACGGGTCGAAATTGTTGAATCTCGAAGGAAACTTGATCGAGTCATAAAACACAATCATGCACTGATGCATTGTTATATGCACTTTTTAAAGTATAAATTTCAGTGCTCTGCAAAAATCAAATTTGTCAAAAATATATGTAGGTAACACTCCTTGATATGTCATTAGAATTAGGAATAGATGAATGATATGTTGTTCTAGTGAAAAATTAGATTAATATCAACGCAGAATTTTAATTCCGAGATCACTTATAAATTCTAGTATCTATTTGCTTGTTCAGCTTCGTTTATAGGACCTTATTGTTACTTAATTTGCGAACTTCTTTAAGATACAATTTTGTATGATGGATCTCTATGGTGTTAAATCTCACGAACTTAGTTTGCTTGTATGACGTAATAAAGATCTATTTTTCTAACAAAAGTATTTGATTTTCACTGCTGCAATATACGTGCCCTGAGTGCCACAGGTTTGGACTGCGCGTCGTCAGGAACTTTTGATTCAAATAAGGAACGACCGATCGAGAAATCATCAGGCCCGTGCCGAGCTTTTTTGAGGGGCAGTTCTATTCAAGAAAAATGGGACTCTTTACCACGAAAAGCGGCACTTTCCTGCTGAAAAAGGACAGATCTCAAATATGAAGTGCCCTGGTACCTGAATAAATCATTTGAGAATGGATACTTTTCCATTTTACAAAAAAAACTATATCAAAAAATTGTATCAAAATTTCGAAAAATCTTTACACCGACCTTTTGAAGGGCATTTTGAAAATTTCAGGGGGTTCGTTCACCGATACCCCGATCGATGGTTACTTTCCCCGGAAGCATCTTTTCCCCCTGAAGACAACATAGCAGAAGGAAAGGATATACAAAAATACAGCCCCCGCAGCCAGCCATCTTAGTTTCTATCATTTACGTAAAAAATCTAAAGCGCGGGCGTGATTGCAACAGAGAATCCCAGACTCGAAAAGAAAAGCGAGTCCGAAAAGGTTACCTTCAGTTGACGATTTATTTTCATTCAGCGTTTCTGCTGAATCCTGATAATCATTTTCAGGAATACTGTGGGTTTTCTATATTAGCGTCACAACACGGACCGTTTCACCAAGATAATCCTGCCTGATTGCGGGGGAGACGCACGCGTGTTTGTGGGATCAGTATGAACTTGAAGGGTCGTACGAAATGTCATTTTATCTTTCTAGTGAAACGGGAAGCCCGTCAAGAAATCCAGTAGACACTTCGTCTCGACAGTGTTTCTTAGAAATGAGAGGAAAAAGATGGGACGAAATATTCGTATGACCTGACGAATGACATTTTACAAACAGACAAAAATTTCGATGATAAACTGCTTGATGTTGCGGTTGATTTGACGCAAATTTTTAAATCATACCCGCATAGAAGATTCATTTTCGGTTGCTAATTGGCCAATTCGATGTGTTGACTAGATTCTATTTGTGACCGGATACCGGTTTCGGTTGCGTGGTATAGCACTGTCGGTTTATGACCCATAATTTTACAATATGAACGCGGATACAATTTATAGAACTAACGACAGTATAAACGTGATCTGTTCATAGTCGTTATAATCCTAAATCTGGTGAAAGTATCAAATGTATATCAGTTTATATGGAAGACCGAAAATGGACAGAAATCATTTGATCGCAACGGTATCGTTAGTAAGTAAAATATTTTACTCGTCGTGATAGCAGTAGCGGTTTGAGATTTAACGGGTATACTTCTTCGTGGTTACAACTATCACAACTATTTAAGTTTCTTAAGTCAGTTGTGATTCATTAAAAAGCATTAAAAAACACATCGACTGTGTCAACTTGTTCATAGAAAGTATATATCCCCGAAAATGAAAATAATGCAAGTTACTATGTAAAAATCATTAATCAACCGATAACCGATTTGTTCTTTTTTTCATTATATTGAAAGCTACCTATAGCCATACATATGAATATGTCAATATCGTGGTGGATCTAAATGAGCAAGCACAAACTTTTGTTGTCTAATCTAGTTTTTAGTTGTCGTTTGATTAACATTTAGGCCAATTAGTATCTACCACCGAATTACAACGACGACCGTCGCTAATTATGATCACTTCATCAAACCCGTAACAGATTCCCACGGATAATACAACAACATGACACGAATATTTTTCGCTCGTTTGTTTTTGTAGATTTTATACACATTCGTAGAATTTTAAGCTTAAAACAATATTGTCGATCATATTTGCAATATATTCATTATTGTTTCTGTACCATTCTCTTTCATTTTGTAGATCGCTTTTTGTTTGACAACAACGACCGCTTTTGACCCCAATGATACGGGTAAAATAATTATCTTGTAGTATAGTTATTTCGAGAATCTCGATGTATTAATTTTGGCAGCCAACAAAATTGACCCCAATCAGTCGCTTGACGGTTCAGACTGGTGGTTCGACGACTGTTTGAATGAACTGGAACAGATATTACCAATTGCCTACTTCGATTTAAACAAAAAATTCTGTAAATTCGACCGCCGATCACACGACTATACGTATCTGTATATTCTTCGGTTTTTTACTAAAAAATCAAACTACCTATTCCACTCCCAGCAGGTGCGGTGTGGTGGGTTTGAAAGGGGACTCCAAATAGCAAAAATATCTATCAATCAAATAAATAAAATCAATAAAGGAACAATCCCTATCTTAAAATCAAAACCCTTGACTTTAAACCTGAAAAAGATGATGGGTTAATATTTTATCTAATCATTGAAATTACCGATTGGATTTACCACTCTATCATATCTTCTATAGGTGAATCATGTTTTTTGATGCAAACACAGTTCACTGATAGCGATGATGTTCGTGTCGCATTCACACTTAGTTCAGGCCACTCGTACGTCATCGAAGCGTCATCCGGGACGTTCATCGCCGAAGGCCTTCTTGCTCAAGGTAACATAAAAAACTCAAGCTTTCCTTCGACTAAGGGCATCCAGTAAACTGTTTAGATTTATAATGCTGATTATTTTTTCTTTTATTATCAGTGTGGTCAACCAGCGGTTACTTGAGGGAAGACAATGTTGATCATTTCAATTATTGTTACATAAAGGGTAACGTTAGTCGCAATGGGGAACATATCGGGGAAGCTTTACTGAACAGGTGTCAAAATATGGTAAATATATTCACTTTCAACCCCCACAGGTTCATATGTGCCTGAGCTCACATGATACGAATCAAGGCCTCTTGTTTCTCTTATAAAGTATTCGTAGATGAATTTTATCTTGAATTTAGATCGGTTCCATTATAACGGAGGAAGAAGATAGTGGCCTTTATCGTATCGACGCGAAAGTAACGGCACGACAGACGACCCACTGTATCAGTTACCAGTCAGAACCGCCCCCTAGCGGTCGTATGAAACGTTCGATAGTATCCACTAGATTATCGGCCCGTAGAAAACTGAACGCCGTTACTGCGGTGTTCATCGATAAAGAATACGCCGACAAATTCTATAAGAATATTTCCTCGAGTAGAGAAGATCTGACGAAACATGCCCTAGATATTCTCCACAAGGTATCTATGCTAATTTTTTACATCTTTTTCACATATCCTTGGGGAAATTGTAAATAATTCTACGATTAATTTTTGGTCAATTCAATTTTTCTCATAAAAAGTTTTTTCCACCGGTATCGAATTTTGATTGTCATGATTTATACGAATGATATCGTAAATGATTATTTTCTGTGGGTTCCCTCTCAATACAAATTATATTCACATATTGCATTTTTGGGGGAATTTTCAGAAGGTATTTCTTTTTTATCTCTTGAAAAGACGTAGGGAATACAAATTATTTTTTACAGGTACAGCGATGGTATTTGTTGCCTTCATTGGGCTACAGAATTTATTTCACTGTAGCCAAAATAGTTATTTTGAACGAGACAACAACAGAGGTAATCGTAGTCATCAATCACTTTCTGTTCAATCTCAGATCTTCAAATCATGCTCTTCTGATGTCAATGAAATTATCTGATGTTATCAATGAGATAATTTGGATGTATTTTATCAGTTAGGATATTCAGACTTCCACGGCTACTGTAGATTCCAATCGACATTTTTACCAGGTGGTACAAGAAGCGACGGAACCGGCCGAGATTGGGGAATCAGCATTTACTTCTCCGGGTGAATATTTCCATTTAGTTTTTTTAAATTCAAACCTGACCTCGTTATAACCTTTTACCTTTAACTAATTAAATTTCTTTCCTGATTCTTTCTTTATTTTAGAGTGTACGGCCTTTTTGGAAAAGTTAGATCCACAGGTAATTTTCCACTTTCAGCATAAGAAAAAAAACATTTCAAATTTCTTAGTTTTAGTTTAAAGGTTTTATTTGAATGGTACTACAGGTAAAGTGATCTGGGGACGGGCGTTCCAAGCGGGAGCATGTGACCCAGTGCGCATGTGCTCTGGCGGTAACGACCATCTTGGATATGATAATTACATGTCTCGACTCTTAGCTCATGAAACCGGACATTTGTAAGTATAGTTCATTGTTATTGTCTGTCTAGTTCCTGTATTTCAAGTTGAAAAATCGAGGAAACAAAAAACCTGCTCATGTTCTGTTTGAATATACGTAAAATTTTCACGAGCTTTGAAATAGGTTGAACGTAATAATTTTTAGGTTCAATATGCCTGATGACTACAATGAACCATATAAGAATATATGCCCAGCCGGGTTGATGTTCAGTCAATTTGATGGGATGTTTTGGTCGAAATGTAGCATCAAAGGGATGAAAGAATTTCTAAGGTAAAAAAACGACCACCGTCAATGAATAGAGGAGAAAAAATGTGACATTTTGTAGTTGTACATAAAGAAAGGAATCAGTAACGTTGTTCCAGCGGGAAAAGAATTTTAAAGCTTGTCGTATATACGGTGTCAGCCATACTATATCTGCGAATTTCATGGGTTTTTTTCTCTCTGGAATTAAGGGCCATTGCAGGCCTATTCCATATATGTAATTGTGAATTATGTTAATACATTTTCATAATAGATTTACATTATAAAAGTGTTGCTAGAACCATAAGTTTGAACCATAGGTTTTAAGAGTTAGGAGTTAATGCTACCCACAATACCATCAAACCTCAACATTCTGCTTACCGTCTCGTGGGGTGAATACCTCGCGGCTGGTTCGAACCTACATCGTGAGTTCTGTGTCATTATAACCGCATCTATATTCTCATTCTCCGCCAGATCAGAGAAATCGACCTGCCTCGATACGCGGGTGCCCAAGAAGCCCAAGAAATCTTCGAACCTGATCAGGCTAAGTTGGCCGATCAGAAAAGTAATTCGCTGCCCGGCGGATGGCGGCTGGTCGAAATGGTCAGATTTCGGTCCGTGTTCGAGAATGTGCGGAGCAGGTGTCAAAATATCGAATAGATCGTGCACGAATCCACCGTACGTACAAAACATATCAATATATACTACATGAAATTCTTATTTAGTCATCCTTTCTTAAATTTTTACTGTAAGTAATTGTTTCTATTGACGTTGTTCTGATTGTAATTGTAGACCAGGTCCTGGAGGTAGAATATGCATCGGGGCGTCATTTCGAGTCAAATACTGTTACGAGCAGGTACGCGCGCGTGGTGCCGATGTGAAACTATAGTCGTGTAAACCTGCGTCTGACCCGTTAGCCGTGTTATTCGGGATCTAACATCCTCATATTTTACAGGCTTGTCCAACGATTCCAAAGACGAGACACGAACTTTTGAGTTCCGAATGCGGTATTTTAGGTCAGGCTAAAATATACGCGGCTTATGATCCCGCGATGTACGGCACCGGTAAATAACAGATTAACCATAATCAACGAGATTTCAAATGTCAGCGATAATTCACCTTCATTTTACCATGTTTTAGGCTCTACCCGATGTACAATGTTATGTACAGCATCAGCGATTAAACTATCCTTTAAGCCGCACAAAGCGAGAAATGGAAAAAGCTGTTCAGATCGACAGAATGATGTATGCGTTGACGGTGTTTGTACGGTAATAACTCCCTCCCCGCGATCGACCCGGTGACCATTTACAATTTACTTTATGCATCCAAATCAACAGGTTTATGTTTCCAAAATATACATAAATCCTCTTAGATTGTATAGAAAAACCCCAATGAATCTGGATAATTTAGTAGACAGAAAAAAAACCCACTTTGACTTAGTAATGTCACGCCAAAAAAAAATATACCGTGGTAATTGATATTCATGTTTATCCTGCATTTACATAGATTGTTGATTTTCGTTTCTGCGCTCGAAGCAAATGCTTTTTTATTGAACTAATAAACCAATCTAAATCCTTATGAAATGTTATTTATTAAAGGAATTGGGTTGCGATAATTCGTTTGAGTCGAAGAAACGTTTCGATAAGTGCGGTATATGCGGTGGAGACGGGTCTACCTGTCAGTCTGTTAGCTTCGTTTATAATCAGCAAAAGATCGGTGCGTTTACTCCAAGTCCGAGAAGAATCAGTATCCTGTCGAAGATATAACACGGTTTCTATCCTTTTTTTGTAGGTAATTTCATGAAAATCCGATTGATTCCGACCGGCAGCAAATTCATTACGATTCGGTTAGATGTTGATCAACTGAGTTCAGCGAAAGGAAACATCATTCGTGCGTATATTCTTTCAAATCGATTCCTTAACGATTCTGACATTTTACCGGTCACTAAAACGCCCGTAGCGTGACTGATTATATTGGTAGTTGGTTTTCGTTAAAATGCGGACCTTTTTGAAACGTTGCTCGCTCGAAGTTAGAAACATCGCGCTGTGACTGCAAGGTCGCAATTCTAGATTTCCTATAATATGGAGTTCATGATGCTAGTCATGTATCGCGGCCCAGGATTTAATTCAATTTTTGAAAATTCTGTTTTCAAATGCGGACCGCTTTCTTTTTGGTCGACTCGTCGTAACTCGCTAAAACCCCCTGCGCGCTACGAGCCATGTATAATCAGTTGAATGTAATTATCTCTGGAAAATTCGAGACGTAATCGCCGCTGAAATGTGACCAAAATCTTTTATTTTTTCTTACGTTTGTTGTTGTCACCTTTTAGATGTTGGTACTGGTGACTTCGATTCGGTGCCGACAATTTATCTCATACCAAACGATAAAGGAATCTACAAGTTCAAATTCGCCGGCACTGTGTGGGAATATATCAAAACGGTAAAAAATTCTACATGATTTTGAAATAAACTTAAAATTGCAATTTTTTTTTCGGAGACGTGATGTTGTAATGAATTTGAACAAGCTTCGTGTATGTATACATTTTCAGAATCAACTTCCACATCTTCTCAGAGCAAAGGGACCAACAAATATTGATAGTTATATAATGGTAAGCAATAGGGGCGATTTTTAGTAAAAGATTCAATGTTCGTATTGGTCGTAAGTGTCGAAACTACGAAGGTTATTTCGCGAAAACTATGATGTCTTCATTTATCTTTTTACACAGATAAAAAAAGAAAAGGATTCAATGAAGAACCCAGGCGTGTCGGTGCAATTTGTTCAACCGAAAGTCCCGTAAACTACAGTCGAAACTCAACCTGCTTTAAAAAATTGCACGCGTGTGTTAGTTTGAAAACTATCGATGTTGTAAATATATCGATGTAAAAGCAATCAATGTCAAATAGAGTGAATGATTTATGCAAAATTATCGGGTGGTAGACCATCCGACCAAATGGGTGACAAAATTCACAAATCAGGACAAAATCTGACAAATCCGGAATTTTGTCGATTTTTTGCCACAATAATGTGTGGATCCCGTACACTTTGAATTTGTATGCTGTCTGATTATGATATCATGAATAAAATCTATATGTAATTTTCATTTCAATAGTATCTAACACAGTTTATAGCCGGCTGAAATCTTACTGTGTCATTGTCGTCTTTTCTAACTGGGCCATATTCTGTTTTCGTATCTAGTCGACTAGTGGTCGGAATAACCGAATGCGCTTGATTTTCGAACTATGTCCGGAATATAGTTCCGACTAACGGACATTCGGTTTCATTTAGTTCGACCATGGACGTATAAACTAGATCTAGTTTATACGTCCATGGTTCGACTATAGTCGACTAACTCAGATAACCGACGGAGGCCCTGACTGTTCCACTATTTAAAGCCAATGACTGACCCACAGACTTAAAATAGATCCTCTAACCCATATAATACTTGATTCACTTTTCACCTCGGGACAATAAAAAATATCAGTGAATGGTTGTATACGTAATAACATTCGCATTCACATGATATCGAATCGTTTTTCATCAAGTAGACGCCGCCATCTGCTGCGCCAGCGCGAGCTTGTCACGTAACGTAAAACACTTTCAGAAATTAGCTGTAGGCTAGCGCGATGCTGAAACAGTGCTAGCTGTCATGACAGTGACGAGACAGTTGCAGGCGGCTTTCATATCGTGTCTGGGTATAGCGGTTGTGTTTTTGCTATTATGGTGCCTAGGACACCCATTGCTTGCAGGCTCAGCCCTGTTCGTCGGAGTACTGAACATCCTCTATTTACTACACCCGGATACCTATGCCAAATACACCGTGAATTCCAAAGCTGTGATCATTACTGGTATGTAAATCGAAAACCTATCTATATATTCACTGTTTCCTAGCAGTGGCCCGGAATAAGACACTATAATCCATGCAAACTGTAGATAAATGAAGAAGTCCCAGAATAGAATTTCTATGACAGAATTTACTGAAACGAAACCACATCATTTCGGCTATTTACTAAACGTCATTCCACCAGGTGATGGCTATTTAGTCATCAGCCGAAACTTTGTGGTTTCGCTTCAATAAATTTTATCGTATAAAATCATCTCTGTTTTTTGTTTGAACAAATTGCGAATAATGTTAAGTACGGTATTTTAGATGTATATATTTTATGTACACGTCAAGATCGGGAGGTAACTGTGCCAATATAAATGAATTTAAAATCATATCCAGGCTTCAGGCAACACCTGGGTTATTACTAGTTCGATAGTATGCCGACTGAAAAGAAGGATTTTTAATCAGCCTATTTCATTCTCCTTTTATATGCAGCAGCATATCATTCTTTTCTGTAGCAAATGAATGGGAACAAAACGACTGTAGGATCTCCGAAAACATGACTATTAATAGTTGGAACATTGTCAACGTTGTATGAATAAGAAAAAAATAATTAGGTTCATTTTTTATCTTGAAATAGAGATTGACCCTGTTGTTTATTCAATTCGTCGATTTTGTCTGATATGTTTTGACTTGATTGGGTGTCCCTTACAGACCCACCACACCTGCCGAGCACGAAACATGGGGTTTGATTTTGAAATCGGAAATTGAAGTACAGATATATAGTTGTGTGTTCGGCGGTCGAATTTACTGAATTTTTCGTTTTAAATCTAAGTACACAGAAGTTTCGGCTCCAGTTTATTCAAACAATCTTCCAACTAGCCTGAACCGTCAAGCTACTGACTTGGCTTAATTTTGCTGGCTGCAGCCATATTATAGGTTCCTTTTAAAATGATATCTGAAAAACGATTGAACTCTTTTGATGGTTTAATATTTGAATTATGGGCGCTCTCTATCTCCACTCATACTCGTGCGTGGTGTTTTATTTCATACGGAATGTTTGTTACCCGCAAGTGCTACTGAGATTGAAGTCCTCTTTAGCATGCAAAGAAGCCATTATAAATCTTGCAGTAGTCAGACGTGTTTAGAATGGATTCGTGTATTATAAGTGTTATTGAAAATCTACTTCAGTTATCATAATGGGATAATTGTTGAAAGTGCATTAACAACATTGACGAGAAGACAACATTTATCCATTACACGTTTCAAAATCTCTCCGAAGACTTTGACACACTATGATCCAGTTGTGTTGACTTGAATTCAATTCTAGAACGGTCGCTTCTTCTTAGATCGGAATCTCGATTTTCATAATTCAGGTTGCGACAGTGGATTTGGACATGAACTGGCCAGGAAATTAGATCGACTTGGTTTTACGGTTTTTGCCGGTTGTTTATACCCGACCAAGTCTGGTGCTCACTCGTTGATGAACGTCGGCTCAAAGCGACTCCATGTTCTGAAGTTAGACGTCACCAAAGACGAAGATGTCACTCATGCCGTCCAATTTATTGAAAGCAAATTACCTCCGACTGGTAAATAATTGATCTTTAAATCTACTGTTTTGCCATTTAAATCAAAACTAACTAAATATTTTCATTTTTTTTGCTGGAAAACTATACAGTGCAACCTAACGACTTCAGATATAGATTTATCGGTTATTATAAAAGTAAAATGTCATCCCAAATAGGACAATTCAAATAATTTCATACCGGATTCGAACTATCAGTTTTAACGGATAGATTTTCAGGTCCACAGGTTCGTTGTGAAGTGGTTCCACTGTGTAGTTGTGTCATTGAAAATAAGAAAATATTTTGAAGGAAAATTTTTTTTGGCTGTTTTGATGTATAGGTCTGTGGGCCGTTGTAAATAATGCTGGTGTTACGACTTGTTCGGAGGTTGAATGGACGTCGTTAGAGGAATACACGAGAATGTACGATGTCAATTTTTTGGGGTTGGTGCGCGTTACGAAAGCTTTCATACCGTTTCTGAGGATAACTAAGGGTCGGATCATAAACTTAGCCAGTTTAGCAGGTAAATTTCTTGCGATGTGCGAAGCAAGTCTTAATTAGTTACTTATTTTATCGTCAAATGATTTCCTTCATTTCTTTCAGGTCGAAGTGGGATCCAGTCTTTTTCGGCGTACACCGCGTCGAAGTTTGCGGTGGTCGGTTTTTCGGAGTGTTTGAAAAGAGAAATGCGTAAATTCGAGATTTCCGTGCATACCATTGAGCCCGGTTTGTACAGGTAACATAATTGCGTCCATCCCTTTAGTAGATTCTGACGGATCGACTGTCCTTATCGCGGCGATGTCTCGATGCCCGCACTTGTGGAAGCAAGAAATCGCGCCTACCACCCCCTCTCAACTTCATGAATGTGCGAAGTCTCCAAAATCTAAAACAAGTGTCAGAAAACCCAGAACATCCTATTATTACGTTACAGGATGAAAAATATAATGTATTCTCTAGGCTTATACATCCAGATTGGACATTAAAATATTGTCAATCTTTTTAAATTAATATCTTTGGTGTTAAATCTCCTTTAAACATCGTCACGTAACACTGTCGTGTTTTTACTTTTGTGGGTGTCAGTTGATCGATCACCTCTATATACGGATGAAACTTCTCCAAAAATAAATCTAACAAACTAGGCGATCTCATGGGACCTAACCAACGTCTGAACCGATGGCTGCCAAAGTCTGAGCAAAAGAGAGCTAGACAAAAGAGAGAGCGAGAGTCGTGTCCCTCTGGGTTTTATACCCAGCAGAACCAGACGACCACGTCATCGAAAAATCTAAAACAATAGCCAGTACTGACCATACAACCAGTTCACAGGACTTTGACCTATCAGATCATGTGTCCTGAGCACTCGTCATACGGAACAGTATTGTCTATGAATTTTGATATGCTATATATATGTATATCTAATTAACCCTAGTCAACTATCACAGTGCAAATCTATTGATGGACATCTATCTATCTTATAATTGTAGGACTCCAATTTCAAACTCAGATGCTATATTGGCCAGTATGGAAAGTAATTGGTCGCAGACGCCCAAATCGGTCCAGCTTTCATACGGCAATCGTTACTACCATTCGTTCAGACGCAAACTAGCCAGCTTATTAGACAACGAAGCGGTACATGAAACAGGCGAGGTGGTCGACAGTATCGTGGAAGCGCTCTTAGAGGTCCATCCGAGTACTCGATACGTACCTAACTCAGCGCATCGAATCGTTGCGGCGATAACACCGTTTTTACCAGATTCATTTCTGGACTCGGTTTACGCGTTTAAATTCGACACCAAACAAAAAGTAACCAGCAAAATGGTTTGATCCTCGGAGTCTTGGCATCATTCTCTCCTAGGTGAGGATCCGACTACCGTGCCGTGGCCGTCCCACGATACCATCAGGTTCGAATCCGATTCCCAGCTGAGGAAGGCGGACAGCAGGGATCATACGTATTTGGTAAAAATATCATCATCATCATCATCATGGTCATGTAGTATTGAGTGGAAAATAGGAAAAAGCCACGAAACTAACATAAATCTTATATATTGAATAAACAATCGTAATATCAAAATGTATTTGAAATATCATCGTACAAATAAATCAAAAGACATGCATTATAATATACAATGAGAGATACAGTTCACGGGGTTAAATGGAGAACATGGCAGCACCACGGAAAACTTTTACTTCGCATTAAAACCCGCTTCAACTAGATATTAAGATTTTGGTTTTTATCACATTTTTAGTGAGTTCTAGTTCCACACTAAATAGTTAACTCATCCAAAGCTCATTCCACGATTAGCTGATCTTCTAATCTCATAGACAATATTAACCAATAAATGCGCAAGCTGCTCCAAATCTAGATAAAATAGGTCCAGTCCGTCTAGCAGGTTTACTAGTACAATTTAATCACTTTTCTTGTACGCGACCATCGCGTCGACTTTGTGAATCTGAGTGGAAAACGAGCGTAATCGAACCTCCTCGCTGTTATTGATGAAATGTGCCTTCGACTCGCCCCACGTGGTCGGAACCTCCAGATCTTTATCTGTGTACACTAATATATCGAATACACCTGTAATTATATCAGAAGTACATTCATTTGTGATCACTTATTTCTGGGTACAAGGATTTTTAAGATTAAAGGAGAAAATTTCCTATTTCAAGGAAGCGCTTGCATCACTTTCATACAATCCCAATTACAGTGGACTCCTAAATCAATACTGTTTATCCTGGTAAACCATTTTTTTTGGTTTCATATCAAATTCATTTTAAGGAGTTTCTGGCATTTCGCTCCAATTAAGGGTGTTACAAGTACCTAGAAAAGCATTTCCATTTAGGAGTGTTATGGAATCAAGGAGTCATTTAATATGTCTCACAAACCACTTAATATTACTACCTACTCAAATATTTTCTCAATTGGCATGTTCATCAGTATACCCCCTTTAAAAGTTAATTCTTCACACACAACAATGGTCTTGAGATAGAATCCGAAATGTTGTGTCTTTTAACTTTTCATTCAAAATTCCTAATAAACAAATTTCGCTTTAAATCTCTTAAATTTCTATAAAGTGGGCTTTAATGCTTAGCTCAGAAAGTCCCTAGTCTAGAAGAATGTCGTGACACAGTACTCGGGGATAATTGGGAACCTACACGGGTTTTCTAATAGTGGTAGAAACGTGACACTGGCAACGATCTGTCGAATTACGGATTTGATTTCTTCGTTAATCGCCTTCGTGGATTTAGTCACCGGCTCGCTGAAAATTACACGAAAAACAACATTTCCTAGATTAATGATTTATCTGTTATCAATTAATCCATCACGAATTAAATTTAAATCATAAATCAATCTAAATTTAGAGTTGGAATTAGGAATTTATTTCCAGGGTACATAGAGGAAAATGCTATAAAATACATTTTTTACAAAACAACAGAAAATATCGACATCTTTTAATGAAATATAACAAAGTTATTAAGATATACATTAACTATTTTTACAATATATTAACTATTGGAGGGATCTATATACATCTAAGGCTAACTTTTTTGATGAATTAAGCAAACTGGGTTGTTAGATTTTTGGAAATATCAAGGTTACCAAAAGCGTTCAAATTCAGATTTCATTATTGAACAGAGTGCTATGAAAAAATAAAATATAGTTCATCGTCTTAAACATTACAAGACTTGTCCAATTGATTTAAGCACACCATCTAGCGGGATAGCTGGTGGCACGCAGTACGCATTGGGATCATGATTGATAGTATTTAAATAGAATGTTACCTCTTTTCATTGAGAGAACTTTTATCACATTCAATATCGAATTGCCATCGTTCATGAGTTTCATCTGTGTCGACATCTTTAATGACTAGAACCAGCTTCTGTATGGACATGTTCAACAACCACTCTGAAATAAGATTGAGAATGAAATCAGATTGAGAATGAGAGCTCGGAATCGCGGAAAGTGTTTTTTGAATGATGAAATTGGTCAAGATGCTAGGTCATAGCTCTATTTATAAAAAAATTAGCTTTAATTAAAAAAAACTGGTCTTAGATAGTTAGATATTGGATATAGATGCAAAATGGGAAAAGACTGGTCTTGAATCTAAGCAAAGCGCCCTAGGAAAAAAGGATTTAAAGTTATTTGTGAAATTGGGACATTTTAAATTCACCTTTCACTTGTTGTAATACTTGTTGTAAATAGTCGTTTAAAGTGTTGTCCGTTGAAACTAGTAAAGTCAAGCCGTATTTACTTTCTCTTTTGAAGCTTTCAGGTGGATATATCGCTCGCTGGTACAATATACTGTTTACACCATAATCTATTTACAACCAATAGAATATTCACAAATTGATGAAATCTAACCACATAAATTCAATTTCCCTAAAAACGCGAGTTCCTTGAAGAACGCTTGTGGTTTGTAGAGCTCTAATAAATTGTTTTTTTGAACACCAGGCACAGGCAGCCCTCGCTGGCTGGCTGGGTCTGGATCAGGCATTAACTACATCCATCTGTATTGATATGGCTGGCGATACACGGATAATAACCCTAGCTACTCCTAAACCCGGAAACTGAACTTTTTCAATCCTGCCAAGTAGTTTAAAATGAAATCTATAACTAATGATGAAATGACAGTTATTGCACATGAATGGTGACACTTTAAACATTAGAATTATTCAACTTAAGTCGTACTCACAAAAGAACTCGGTGACAATTTCCGTAGATCCTTTTAAAGTGATCGCACTTTGTTGTTGAGTAGCCGCCATGATTTTGTATTTTGCAGATGGCAGCACGTGGTGGTTCAATTCAAATTCAAATTAAACTTCATTTTAAAAAATACAACAAATACACACGATTGGGCCCGGAATACTTGCTTTTCTGATCAAATTATGTTTGCTTGTCTTGCTCATAAATTCTATCTATTTCAACGTATCTTTTGCCTGATGCGTCGAGTGTGAGGGTTTGGATGGAGCTGAAGTATGGAAAGATCTCGGAGTTGTGCGGGTTTTGGGCGGAGCCGAAGTTGGGACGGCCTCGGAGCTTTTGTACCCATTTTACATCACATGTTCTTTCGTATATGGTTTGACTCGTTAATGTTCCAGTGATACCGTTCGATAGCGGGTGCCAAATTAAAAATTCCTGATTTTGCCAGTTGAAGAAAAAAACCTTTTTGTGAATTGTTTTATTGATCTTTATTAGTTTCTTATTTCAAATACTATCAAATGAATAAAAAGGATTTTTTGGCATTTCACCGATATCATATAATTCACGGACAAAACTTATTAACTTTAAGATAAGAAAGAATTAATCAAAATTCCATTATCTTTATCGTGGTTTCTTTTTTTTAACGGACCCCGTAGGCCTACCTCATTTTCTAGCCAAAACAAAGAAACCCGATGTTATCGGAAGTATCGGAAACCCGTAACTATCCACTGCATATTTCTTTACGACGTCTTGAATTACGGCTCTTTTTTCATCGGACATCGCGCCTACATTTCTGCGCGTTATAAACGACAAGATTTCGTCACCGATTCTACGAATGTTGTTATCTTCTTCGCTGATGCAGGGTCGAGCTGGTTTCAGCGCTAAATGAAGAGCTAGGCCATGAACATCGGTCCATTGTGCGATCGTTCGGGTTTCTGCTTCTATCAGAAAGCGATTTATATCGAATGGTTTCTTGAATTGCTCGGCAATGGCTGTTGTTTCGTCGTCCCGTGGTAGAATACTATAAAGATCGTTGCGGATAGTCGGAAAGTTTTCGGAGAGATCGAGACAGACAATCGCTCGTCCATCGTCGTTGGTTAGTTGATACAAAGCCGTTTTCAAAACTTGCGCCGGATTGTCGAAATACCGACTGTAGAGAACATTAGACAGCACTAACAAATCATAGAACTTTTGCAGAAAGAAAGAAACATTTTCGATCGAAAACCACTTGTTATATATTTTGTAATCAAAGCCGTATTTCTCGGCCAAACCTTTGATTCGTGATTCCAATTCGGCAGCCATGTAACTATTCTGTTCCACACAGTCAAACCGTTCAATTTTAACTTCAGCCTCTGCTAATGCGTCCTCTATTAGATGACCATGACCGGGTCCGATTTCGAGCACCCGTAAACCTCGACCTTGATCAGATATAATCCTGTAGCATTCGAGCAATGTTTCTGACAATCGCTTTGGATCCGACCGGGTTCTACTTAGATGAAATAATAACGACTTGAAAGAAGCGCTGTACTGTGCGTCGTCCATTGTTCGTGACTATATATTGCCTGTAAGAAACTGTGTTTGACAAAACTCGGTTTGATATGATCTATCATATTCAACTTGATAATACAGGAAAATAAGGTCACCACATGTTACAACAATTATAAGCTAGTATATATATATATATATATATATATATATATATATATATATATATATATATATATATATATATATATATATATATATATATATATATACTAGCTTATAATTGTTGTAACATGTGGTGACCTTATTTTCCTATGTACAGTATTTATTTTTATATGTACAGTAAACGCGAGTCGGCGACAGTCGCATAAATCGGTTATATCGGATGATTATATTGATGGTCCCGATATATATTCCAAAGTCGGATTTGTAAGTCGGAATGTTCTCGTAATACTTTTCTTGGTCCTATAAATAAAAAATCAGTGATCACTCACCGAAAGTCGGAGGGCTACCTTCTTCCAATTACAGTTTGATTTCTTTCCCGTTCCGACCCCTGTTCCTGGCGTGGAATCGACGATGCGTGTCAACAGTCGTTATGTCGTTGTGGTTTAGTGTATTAGAATAGAAAAAATAAAGCCGGAATGTTTCTGTGTTTAAATCATTTCTTAAAGATGTTAATTCAGTTTTTCCGTTTACAGAAATCAATCCTCAATTCATAGCTTTCGGGAAAAGGCTGGTTATCCAACTTATCCCAAGTCGGAGGATTCTTCTTGGTCCCAAAAGATCCGACTTGCGCAAGGTTTATACTGTATTTCATAAACCATTACTTGCTATTTCTAGTCAAAACATACATTATTGTAGTTATCGGTAGTACAGGAAAAGCGTCAACTTCCACCGAATATTTCCTGAAGATATCTTGTACCACTACACGCTCTTCATCTGACATAGCACCTACATCTCTTTGCACGATAAACGACAAAACATCGTCACCTATTTTACGCATGTTCTCGTCGCGTGTGCTGAAACAGGGTCGAGCTGGTTTGAGCGCCAAATGAAGAAGGATACCGGTATTGTCGCTCCATTGGTTAATAGTTTGAGTTTCTGCTTTGTTCAAAACCATTTCTATATCAAAGGTTCCCTTCTGGTGTTTGATGTTGATCGATGTTTCACTGGTTCGTGGAATAACTCTATCTAACTCATCGCGTATCGTGATGAATGGCATACGTTGGTCCAAGCAGACGAATGCTCGTCCATCATCGCTCGTCAGTTGATACAAGGCCGTCTTCAAAATCTGAGCCGGATCTTGGAAGTAGTATAGCACATGCGAAAGTATTAACAAATCATAGAAATGATTCGGCAAGAAAGAGACGCTTTCAGTCGAAAACCGTGCGTTATGTATCTTGTAATCAAAGCTGTATTTTTCAGCCAAACCTTTGATTCGTGATTCCAATTCGGCAGCCATGTAACTATTCTGTTCCACGCAGTCAAACCGTTCAATTTTAACTTCAGCCTCTGCCAATGCGTCCTCTATTAGATGACCATGACCGGGTCCGATTTCGAGTACTCGTAAACCTCGACCTTGATCAGATATATCGCTGTAACATTGAAGCAATATTTCGGATAATCGTTTCGGAGCTGTAATGAGCACACTGTGGTGAAACAGAAGAGATTTGTAAGATGATGTGTACTGTATGTCATCCATGGTCGTCCGTATGTGCACAGAAAATAGAACCATAAATATCATCCACTTGCAAACATAAAATAGCTTCAGCATTTAAATCAGGCGAAGGGCCGTACGACTTACGAGTTACGACTTACGAGTTACGTTTTACGAATCGTTGCGACTTACGTTTTACGAGTTACGAATAACAAGTTATGTTTCACAAATAACGATTTAGCTGCCGTGCGTTTGGGTTTAATTTATCGCGAGAGGACAAGGACAATTGAATTATGAAACCGCGTGAGCTTTCAAACGAGCGTTGTATGTGATGCGTGTTGTAATTATAACCGAATTTTAATTTTGTAGATGGATGGCTGTAACGATGTGTTTTCAAAAAATAAACACATTTCTTATTGTTGAAAACAAAAGGCTTGTTCTAGGAATCGGAATCCCCGATGGTCAAATTAAGCTCAATCTCCGCTCCGTGTGTTCCGTGTCAATAGATTTTGAAGCCATGCGGCACCCTGGTCACTGTACAATATACTCTTAATCACTATGCTGTTTAAATAATGCGCCCCATTCAGCTATCTGAAGCCAATAGTGAAATGCGTGTAATTCGTAAAACGTAAGTCGTAACGTATTCAAGGAAATGTATAAGTAACTCGTAAAACGTGAGTCGTAATTCGTAAAACGTAACTCGTAAACTCGTAAGTCGTAAGACCCTTGAGGAATTCCATAGTACTTGAACATACAGCTCCCACTTACCAATAGTCCTGGGTGATTGTTTGGTTTATATTCATCTCTTGAACTATATTTGCATATACTATTTAGATAACACGACACCGAAAAAGGAGAGGAAAACCAATACACGAATCAGTGAAATCAAACTACAAATAAATACTTTTTGCACGAACTATTTCATATTGGCATTTTATATACGTATCGTTAATGATTTAGAATATGTTGATAAAAAGCTAATAAATGATAATTTTCTCACTTTCTAGCCAGTACAACTATCAACGTAGTTATTGGAAGTATTGGAAAGCCGTAACTGTTCACCGTATATTTCCTGACGACATCTTCTATCTCCGCTCGTTCTTCCTCAGATATCGCACCTACATTACGTAATGTTAAAAACGACAGGACCTCTTCACCTATTTTCCGCATATTTTCGTCATTTTTGCTGTAGCAGGGTTGAACTGGTTTGAGCGCCGAATGTAGAAGCAAACCATTATTCTCGGTCCATTGTTTGATCGTCTGAGTTTCTGCTTCAGACAATATTCTGTTTATATCAAATCGTCGCTGAAATTGGTCATCATCATCGCTCGATGTTCCGCTAAGTTTATTCAACTCTTCTCGTACTGTAGCGCACGTCATACGTTGGTCCAGCAAGACGAATGCTCGTCCATCATCGCTCGTCAGTTGATACAAGGCAGTCTTCAAAATCTGAGCCGGGTCTTGGAAGTAGTATAGCACATGCGAAAGTATTAACAAATCATAGAAATGGTTCGGCAAGAAAGAGACGCTCTCAGTCGAAAACCGTGCGTTATGTATCTTGTAATCAAAGCTGTATTTTTCAGCCAAACCTTTGATTCGTGATTCCAATTCGGCAGCCATGTAACTATTCTGTTCCACGCAGTCAAACCGTTCAATTTTAACTTCAGCCTCTGCTAATGCGTCCTCTATTAGATGGCCATGAGCTGGTCCGATATCAAGCACCCGTAAACCCCTACCTTGATCAGATATATCGCTGTAACATTGAAGCAATATTTCTGACAATCGTTTTGGAGCTGTAATGAGCACGCTGTGATGAAACAGAAAGGACTCATAAGAAGCGCTGCACAGGGCGTTTTCCATATTGCCTTAGTCTTTACACCAGTGAGTAAAGTCCCCATATTTGTTATCTTACTTAGTAGTTTGTCTTGTCGAGATAAATCAAATTTACGAGATATGAATAATGAACGGAGGAAGTCAAAAGGCCTTCCGCCACTGAACTATTCAAACGCTATTTGATATCCACCTCCACCCTCGTTTAACGAAGTAATGAAACGCCAAATGTAAAACAGTTTTTTTAATTAGAATAAATCTGTTTACGACTGTAATGGTTTGTATTGGAATTGTGTGTAACCGAAAAAGGTATGAAATGAACATGAATACACGAATCATTGAAAAATCAAACTACAAATAACATGAAATGATACTTCACACGAACTATTTCACATTGTCATTTTATATACCTAACGTCCATCATTTAAGATATGTTTATAAAACGTTAAACTAAACTATGCTCATTGGCTTCATATAACATTATAAATACAGAAAATGTTAATTTTCTCACTTTCTAGCCAGTACAACCATCAACGTAGTTATTGGAAGTATCGGTAACCCATAACTGTTCACCGTATATTTCCTGACGACATCTTGTATCTCCGCTCGTTCATCCTCAGACATCGCACCTACATTTCGTAATGTTAAAAACGACAGGACCTCTTCACCTATTTTCCGCATATTTTCGTCATTTTTGCTGTAGCAGGGTTGAGCTGGTTTGAGCGCCGAATGTAGAAGCAAACCATTATTGTCGGTCCATTGTTTGATCGTCTGAGTTTCTGCTTCAGACAGGATTCTGTTTATATCAAATCGTCGCTGAAATTGGTCATCATCATCGCTCGATGTTCCGCTGAGTTTATTCAACTCTTCTCGTACTGTAGCGCACGTCATACGTTGGTCCAGCAAGACGAATGCTCGTCCATCATCGCTCGTCAGTTGATACAAGGCCGTCTTCAAAATCTGAGCCGGGTCTTGGAAGTAGTATAGCACATGCGAAAGTATTAACAAATCATAGAAATGATTCGGCAAGAAAGAGACGCTTTCAGTCGAAAACCGTGCGTTATGTATCTTGTAACCAAAGCTGTATTTTTCAGCCAAACCTTTGATTCGTGATTCCAATTCGGCAGCCATATTCTGTTCCACGCAGTCAAACCGTTCAATTTTAACTTCAGCCTCTGCTAATGCATCCTCTATTAGATGGCCATGAGCTGGTCCGATATCAAGCACCCGTAAACCTCGACCTTGATCAGATATATTGCTGTAACATTGAAGCAATATTTCTGACAATCGTTTTGGAGCCGTAATGAGCACGCTGTGATGAAACAGAAAGGACTCATAAGAAGCGCTGCACAGGGCGTCATCCATATTGCTGCCTTAATCTCTACACGACTGAATGTGACGTATATATATGGACATATAGACTAGTTTATACGTCCATGGCCTCAATAAAGATAAATAGATGTCATGTATAACTTGAGGTCAGAAGGAGGTCTTCGGCCGGCGATAAGAACTATTCGAACCCTGATTACAAAAACAGCAGTTTCATACACTAACTTCTTAAACAAAGTAATGAAACAACAAATGTTCAGGGAAAACAATTCTTTAATTAGAATAAATCTGTGTGGAATTCCTTTTTCAGGATATCTTCCAAAATAAAACGAACATTAACGGCCAGAGCCCCGGCAGCTACAGTGGTTTTATGCGATAGACAGCCGTCGTTTAGAACCTTCTCGGCGCGTTTCCGTCTCGAATTCGTCTCCAGGTCGTCGTCTGGAATCAGAAAAACCACTTAAGTCTTCGATTTATGAATTCGATGAAAGCAAAAATAAGAATAGTAAATCACGCTATAGGTTTTGGCGCAGATTCTAACAGCTTTTTTGATTTCTTACCTTTGGAATTTTTGGGAATCTTGTTGTAATCACGCGAACTGTAACAGCCACTCGGCCGTTGCCAACTTAGTATGCGTTTTAACCATTCGGTCTTGGCAAAGTCCTTGAAACCGACTATACCACATAAAGCGACTGAAATTAGTGAATTGGCGGGTATTGCGGGGTGATGACCAATATCTAAGCGGTATTATTAAAATTCGATTCAACGCAATGAAATACAGAACTAAAAACAAAACTCTTCGATGTGTCACAGCAATTAGATTCCGTAGCCCTTACTTTGCTCCATAAATAGATCTTGTTGCAAGTCGGTAAAATCGTTTTCGGCAATTTCTGTGGCTTCTTCAAACATATTGGAACAAAATCTACTGTACAATTCAGATAAACTACCCTGGTGGAATTTTTCAATATTAGCATCGATCTTAGCTTTGCATCCATACTGCAATATAGACAAGTAGATAATAAATTCATTTACTAGATCTTCAGAACAAAAACAGCCGTTTTTTAGAAGTTTGTGGCATCTTAATTTTGAAGAATTACCATTACCGTCTCAAAGGAAGAAATATCTTCCAAAAACTATTCTGAAGCCAGTTTAAGAAAAAAAAAACAATTAATCAGTATTATGGCGATCACTCGAGGGAGTGATGATGGGTCTCATGGGTCAATTGGTTAACACCCCATCAGTATCGTCATATACCGTACGCTGTGTTCCATACCTGCAGGAGATCACATCAGTTATCGATACAATTTCTTTATACAAAATCTATGATACGCTTGGAATCGTGAAATATTTATCGTAGGTCATACCTCAAAGCCCAAATTTTCACTGAAGAAAGATAAAATTCTGAAGTTTATTTTGGTAGATTTTTAACCCTGGTAACATGAGCCGGGCCGAGATATTGTGTTGCTAAGGTAACATGCTGATAAAATACATGCCTTTAGGAGGGTTTTTTAAAAGGTTTATTACTCAAAAAGTATTGCAGATAAACGGATAATTTTTTGACCTACACATACATTATGGGGTATGGCCTTTTCGCAAAAAGCAACAATGAAAAATTTCAACAACGCTACCCCACCATAATTCTACTTTTATTCAATATAACCTAATTTTTGCAGTAAGCAGCTCAAATAAGTTTTTAATGCAGCCAAGTATGATGGAATATTTTACAAGTTTATGCATGCCATGTTAGCAGGAGTCATTGGCTATCTTGTAGTAACAACATTTTGGGTACTCCCAACTGTCGCCATGGTGACGGGATACGTAAGGAAAACCATGATTTTTCGTATATCTACAAATGGTTAAACCTTTTATTGACTTAACTGGAATAAACTCGTCTATAAAATGGATTTGGGATATTTTTACAACAAACTCTCTGGCATGTAATACTATGCTTGTTCAGTGAAATTTAGTTGAAGCATGTGTTGAGATAAGGTTCTGCCATAAAAATACATATAAATGTTGACATACAGATTAGATATGTCTATATATTCAATGGTAGGTGTCACGGGAGATTTTTCGAGAAGAATAATGTCCATCAATGATGGTGTTAATCTTTTATAGATCAGTCTAGTTTTCCATACAGCAACATGATACGTTCCTGGCCACTAGGTCGACAACTTCGTCGGTGACTATTTCGATGCTGAAATGTGTGAACCGCCGCGTATGAATACACAGTTGGCACACATGGCTGACGTCATATATTTGACTTGGACCAAGGCAATAATTGTCACTGTTTCGTGAACTAGCGGAGTCTTCGACAAATACTTATATAGGTTTAATATCTCTCCCTGTGTAAACATTACCTGAGAGCCTATTATTAAATAGAATACTTCATGTGACAATGAATACATCCTATAGCCCGGTGACGTCATACGTGACCAACAATCGTCGTTTATATCGCATTCGTTCGTTGACCATCCACTGAAATACAATTGATAATAATAAAACAGATCAGTTTCTGAATACAGGGTCCTTCTTAATCCAAGTGACAAAGGTAGTTGGGTTCTCCTCGTCAGTATTATCGAAGACTTCTTGTGTTGCAATAAAATGGTCTTAATATTTCAATGAATGCATTAAAAAAAATTTCGTTATCGAGATTCGACCGAGAAAGGGTGTAGTGCAGGGTAACCGTTCATACTAACTCAGTATTTAAAATCTCTGACACACAATTATCTGACTGGTATTCTTTGATAGATTCACGCTCCGGGATGTTATGCATGATATACGCTGTATTAATGCTACGAGCCGGCTCAGCTTTCGCCCAGAAACCTTTAACTAGTATCGGCCATAATCCTGTAAAAATGAAATAATAGATTTTCAGTGAAAAAGAAACGGACTGTAATTTCATCTTTAGCTCATAGTTACAGAGGCACAGTCATAACGTGTCATATTGGCCGTCACAGCACCACGGCTAACAGACGTAAAATGTCACAACGACGGGCAGTGTGGCACGATGAAACCCTACATATAAAACGGGTTAAAAGATAAAAGTTCAAATTTACTGTTGTAATAATTCGGCGTGGAATTGCTGACGGCCGGTGTAGCTTGTTCACTGAATACATCGACCAAGTTTTGAAGTAGACGCAAATTGACGGATAAAGACGACACGAAAGGATCTTTTAGTAAATCAGAGCGTGCAGATAATCTGTTTAAAATTACGTCCAACTGTCCTGAAAATAGATAGGCAAATATTGAAGTTAATGATACCAGATTACAAGAGTTATGATTTCCACCGAGGAGCGATTGAAAATAAACTAATTGTGATTCTAAGTCACCAACTTCACATTTTTCTGTTACCAGAAATATCTTTGCAATTCTAGAAGATGATTTAGAGGCACGAGAGTGTTTTATAGCCCAACGAACACGACGCAGGGGAATACGGAAACTGGAGACAGAAACACGATTCCGAAAATTTTCCGTGTGTCGTGTGCGTTTACGAGAAATGAGAAACATGGTTTTTGGAAACAATGATTCCGAGATCAAACGTGTTTCATTCTGTGTTTGCCTGTGTCGGGCGCCTGGGCTCTTTGAGATTGCTACGTGCGTAAACTATTCTAAAATGTGCGCTAGTATTGATTTTAACGATATCTTCCAATTTATCGTCAAATTACGTGTGTCAACTATAATCTAATCTACGCAAATTTCGAACGGATAAAACCTGTTGAAACGTATGAGGATATGATTAATTAGAAACGCGCTGCTTAATTTCGACGGAAATTTGAAACTTGAGTTAATCAACGACGCGAAGATATTCTAATCCCGGCCACGTGTCGGATAGAAATCAGCAATTAGGTAATTTTGTACATGAATGCCCCAACGATGATAATATCAGATCACAGTTTTAAAGATAAGAATAGAAAAGTTTTCCATGAAAACGCCGACATTTTTTATTTAGTATTTACCGTGTGCACTGTAGCGTTTGCGGTAGACTGCGCCTTTCCCATTTAATTTTTACCTGTGCATCGGATACCAAGGTCACGGAAATTGATCACTGTCTCCGACAGTCAGGCAGAGAGGAATAGTTTCCTGAGAGTAGGCTGGCCGGTATACCCACCTCGAAGGTGGATCCTTTGTGGAACAGACTTTGCCAACGCATTTTCTGATAGAACCAAATAATCGACCGAACGGAATGTGACATGAAACCGAAAAGGTGAATCACCAATCATCGCTCGGAATAGAAAACATTTTCCAAATATAAATGCGCCAGTCAACGAAATTAAGTGCTACTTCTGATGATAGTTAGGTTGGATTATTGATAGATACATCATTGCTGAGTTATTTGTACCGTAAATCGATAGCTAACCTTATATTATAGAATGGGACTTAAAAGCATTCGATCATAGATTAATAATTACGCGTGTAATTCGAGCCTTGTTCGAAGACTGTCGGTGTAGTAGAGGGATCATACGAGAGGGGGTGGCAGGGGGCGCAGAGAGGGGTGTAGTATAGAGGGATCAGACGAGAGGGGGTGGCAGGGGGCGCAGAGAGGGAGAGAAGATACAGACGTGGTTGTCTTAAATCCATCCGGATCGAATCTTTCCTTCGTAGTGTTTCCCGAGGATTAATAGATTTCCGAAAATTACGAAACGACGGAATTGACGAAAAGTAACTGGATTACCCGGTCGATTACCGACTGATTACCTTGTCGATTACTACAGCAGGTGCCTGGTGGATATTTCGGTTTTCGTTAGTTCATAGTTTGCAGAAATATTCTGGTTGCATGACGGCCTATTCATTAATATATAACTTACGATATGACCCACTGTATACAGATTAAAAAGTATTAAAATCAATAACTAATTCAATCAAAAATCAAAATGACACGAAATCAATATCTGATGATGACCTCTACTGAGAGTTCAAAAAAATCATTTTACTTTTCAATAAATTCTTGAGTTTAAAACCTTTAAATATGTATATAATGAGTTTCTGTTCTCAACGTATGATTGTGGCCATTATACCTAACTTAGCTTCGTATGATCAATTTGTAATGATATATTATTTTCTTGTGTCTCTCTCCTCCTATCGCCAATCTACGGTCTATCTAGCTCCTAGAGTTGGATTTCATAGATTAGATTGAATAATGTAGGATTTTGTTTTTGAATGCTACGTGTGCCGTATATACAATCCAACGACATCAGTCAAATAGAACGGAAACTGTAAAATTTCTGATCATTTTTTTCCATCTGAAGCGTTTGATAAACGCTTCTCAATTTTCGACTTCCGATATTCCTTCGAGGCGTGACATTGATGTAGTTAATCGCGAGGGAAAACCGGTTCGTCGCACATCAGACGCGCAAAACCGATCACGTGACACGTTTCAATCGCCGTCGTCGCCGTCGACTTCCGTTCACGTGAATAATTTAACGCGGAATTAGTCGCCGATATCGCAGGTGATTAAACAACATTAGAAAATCCGTTCTCGCGTGGATCCGAAGCCATTTCGTTCGCTAAATGGACGAGGTGTTTTTTCGTAAATATTTCTGTCTAAATCTACCGTTAGAAGAATCATGTTCAATATATTAAACCAAATGCAAGTTTACATGTCTCATTTTCCTTTGTTTTGGCGATTTCGCTTTCGAGCACCCTTATTTGTAGATCAGAAATTTTGCATTTGACGCGAATCAGCCACCATGTAGAAGATCTAAATGAGTATAGTTCTTGTCGTAAAGATTTCCATTCAAAGTGAAACGATGGCCGCAGTAAATTTTCTTTAAACAAGTAGCCATGCTTCGTATTTGGCTCACCTCCAAAGCTATAATATACATCACCATCATTCTCATAACAAATGCCCTTTGCATTGTATTATTTCTTTTATATCATTATGTTACACATGGACACTTGTTATAGTTTTTTTTTAAACTTATGTTCTGACTGTTCAACGCGTCTTCTGCGTAACCGAAAGCCTGGGAGCGAACCATCTCTGGTCGAGAAAGAAATTTCACGTACAATACGAGAAATACGTATGTTGTACAAGTCATCTTTAAGAGCATTAAAAATGAGTTAATGGGAATATATTCAGTTGGTCGAGATGGCTCTTCACGTAATGATATATGAGCGGCGTATATCATTCTGACTCTCCATAAAACGAGGGAATGTTTGAACTAGTGGGACTGGAAGCAGCAGCAGGGGTTGATGTCCTGATACACACGGAGAATATATGCCGGAATATATTTGAACTATGGGGCTTGGATCGAAGATCGATGATCGCTCTATTTGCGGGAAAAGACGGAAAATGCAACACGACATATACTCAGTGAGTAATAGTCGGAAGTGAAACAGTCACCCTGTGCACCGTACGTTATGTTCAAATCCTCAGAAGCTCTTGATGATACCACGTGAAACATTTTCACCCCATCAAAGAGGATCATATTCAAGTAAACATGCAACAATCATTACAAAGAAATATAGAAAACATTTCGTTTTCGAGATGAATTCCCTTTGTCCAATAATCGATCTTTTCCATACGCATTTCTTTTAAGTAGTAGGCGCATCAGGTATGTCGAGAATTTATAGCTGATGATATCATCAAAAATTGATAGGAAGAACCCGCAAAATTCATATTCTATTTCGTACAAAGCCATAAAGAAATTGATGGGAAGCATGCAGGGACACGGAAAATTCTTATTCTATTTTGTACAAAGAATCTAAGAGCAACAGCCAGAAAATGGAATATTACACGACATTATCTGCTATTGAAAAATAAATTCTGAGAAGATAACATTTGTCAGTTGATTAGCCGGTCATAATGGAAAGCACTATGCTAATGGGCGAATGGGGTACCACTGAAACTTGAGGCGTTCGTTCTTGACACGTTTTATTGTAATTGGCTGCGTTATCATTTTTTAAATGGAAAATAACCGAGGATAGAAAAATCGGGAGACGCGTCTCTTCTGAGAAAAATTCATCGTAGACCAAAGTGGAGTGTCGCATCGGGATCCAGACGATGAGATCTGGCGATTGAGTGTCTTGTAGTATAGGCGATGTATTGGGAATATACTGAAATACTGATGGTGGAAGATCTCGCCATCTGAACCTATTTTGTCAAATCGTGGGAGCCATTTTCCCAGGGAGCCATTACTGCGATATGCTGATGATACCCGTTTTACAGGCGACTAAAAGCTTCCTTGAAGATTCATCAGTTTTGAGTTATTATGACTGATGACACTCTTAGTTATTCTGTGAAACGGACCCTGGTGGGACTCTGATTCTACTGTTCACGGTTAAGGTTTCCCAGTTGCATGTCGAGTAATCAACACGCTAGAAAAAAACTAAACATTGCTTTTTGTCCAGTTTCCGGTTTGCCGCCAATTTCCGTATAACCCGAAATGACTAAATTTATATTCATGTTTTCAAGCTGTCAGCTAAGAAAAAGGAAAACAAATAAAATCACTTTCTCTGATCAATCTTCGTAAAAGGGCAGCTTACAATAATGTTTTTCTTCACAAGAATATGATTTTGTTATAATACAGGTAGTACAGTTGAAAGGGTAAGATTATGTGCTTCGTACGCCTGGAAAAAAAAGACAAAACAATTCGACCGACAATCCAACTACGTACCCGGTAGGTGTGGTGGGCTTGAGGAGACGCAAAATAAGAACAATCAATCAATCACCACCATAAGACAATTTCATATCGTGATAGTCAAGTACAAGTTCAAATTCATTACGCGGAAAGCGTGACTGGTTATATACGAAGATTAAATGAGCGCAAATGAACAAAAAAAAACAACAAACAAAAGAAAATCTGTCATGGATTGGTAGCGTGGCCGAGCGGTCTAAGGCGCTGGTTTTAGGCACCAGTCTAGAAATAGGCGTGGGTTCGAATTCCACCGCTGCCAAAACTTTTATTGTTCTTTAGCGTACCTTACACATCGTTGTGTACCAATGATTAGGTGGGTCACTTTTTATTCGAGACATGGGAAATAACTAGCGGCTTCCAGCCGAGTGAGGTGTGACGGACTTTTCTGTTCCGGTACATTTTCTACTTCCCCTCGCGACCATTAATGTTGCTATTGTCTGGCCGAAATAGGAAACTCTGGATCATAAACAGACTTTCGAGTCTATATGTGTTTTTATCCAGTAGGTTAGGCGAGATTCTTAATTTTCTGGCGATCAATTTCGCTGCGATCTCTTTCATCCGCGGTGAGGTCAATACGAATCTTACACTATCATTAATGACGGCTATAGAAGGCCTCGATTTTCACGATAGCCATTATCTCAATGGTCATTACTGTCCACTCATCGATAAAGAAATGTTACTGTACTCGGTAAACCAATTCTGAAGGAACGGCACAGACATGCGTACTAAAAATACCGACGCTAAAAATACGAGGTATTCACCGCTGTAACATCTAATGAAAATTCCAGAACAAAATATGCGGCAAATAATCTTATATTCGGACATTGGTCGAGTTGCGTTTATATTTACAGTTTCTTATCTATTAGAAAATACTTTATTGCATCCGACCGAGAAGACATCTATCTTACCAAGGCTTATCGCAATCTACCGCGTAATAAGGGACTGTTAAACAAATTTGATTTAAAACAAGAAAACTAACTTTGAAAGTTTATTGACACCTTGAAAAGTAACACGTATTTTGCTTGATATTGCCGACAATGAATGATATTATATAAATTATATGATATAAAGGATCAATAAAGTTACTTTGGATTCCAAAATCGATAATTGAATTGCCAGTCTAGCTCTTTGCACATCCTCGAAAAATAATAATCAAAACAATGGTAATTATTATTTTGAAACGCCAATATCGATGACGTAGTAAACATCGACCCCTTTTACATGAGTAACGCATACTAGTATCAAAAACCTTTATTGTAATTGTTTTTACAGCGTTACAAAGTACGCATTAGCTCAATTTTCTAGACTTTACTTGTTTTTTAAAAGTTCTTTATCACTTGTTGAGATTCGACGAATACGTAAACAATTAGAATGTTTCATACTTCCGCCCGGAATGCCAGTGTCTTATTCTGCGAAGCAGTTGTAATTGTACCGTCTGTCAGAAGTCGACATAAGCGAATTCACGACTTGTCGACGATTAATGGCTACGACATTGAAATAACATTATCGGTTATCTGATTAGTTCGTGCGGCATGTCGGGAAACCTTTGCTTCCAGGCATCGTTTCGACTACAAAAGTGAACTGTATTTTTCAGACGTGGGTTTTCTTCCCGGGGAAGATCTTGAAATTTGAGGATTACCGAATACCGGATAGAAACTAGTAGTAACATGAAACAGTTTTCATTAGGAATTTTGCTTTTTCCATCGCTGTTGGCGTGGTTCCTTCGGAATCATTGTGAAAAAAAAACTGATATCTGCGGGGGATTGCGATAATAGATCGCTTGACTTTTGTCGTTAGGATATCAAAGTATTGCCAGTCGAGCTGAGAGACTGAGTGGTCAGACTTTGGCGCTAACGAACTAGCCGTTAACAAGCGCGTGATAACGATCTTGCATCGTGAGTTGGATTCCGTGTCACAAATTACGGGTAAGACTAACTGCCGTAAATACTTCGTCGGACACGGATTCATGACATATTTACATAAATAGCAAAACGAACGTTTGTGATTTTTTTATTGACATAAACCCTTTATATACAACGTCGTACATCATTTTCACATATAATCCATAGCATTTTTATCACCAAAAATATCTATCGTTATATAAACTACGTATGCAAATTTCAATGCGTTCACTTATAAACATCAGACGTTTATGAGATTTCACCATTAACCTCGTTATTTGAAGATTCAAACCCACCCCTCTCTTTTAATGCTGATCATGTTGCAAAACCATTATTTTGAACGGGATCTGAGACCGTTCACGAAACACCCGTAACTTAAGCCGGGCGTCGCGTAGCAGTGAGTCGCGTCGCAGTGAGTCGCAATCCGTCGCAAGGCCGACCTACGCCCGCCTTTAGGTAACGCGTAAGTTACGGGTGTTTCGTGAATAAGGACCTTTCTCTACGAGTGAACTTGGACGACACGTAGGCTGACGGATGTATCGCGAATACGTTCCCTGTGGGAGTATAGATGCGACGCGACACTTTACCCACCAAACCTAAGACAAAAACCCATGCGTGGATGCTGCTATTGTCATTTTTGTTTTAGTCCTTTTAAGTTACTAAAAACTACACGGTTCTTTCCAACTGTAGATGACGCTTTTGACATTTGGCACTAAGTCCTTAAGCAAGTTTCTTACACACGGCAGTGATAGATTTTCTGGAATTGATTAAAAAATCTACAAAGCGGAAACACGGAAACGCTGCGTTAAAATCCTGAACTGGAAAATAATCAAATCGTCGATAATGAAAGGCTTTTCGAGTAATCTACTTATAAACTATAATTCAATGACGTAAAAATGAAGGACCTCGGATATTGAATGCAGCGAGCCTTTGATCATGCTGGAAACTATTTTGATACGCGAAAAGATAGACCGTACACGGCTTCTGGAGCGTTAAAAAACCAGTATTAGGTGTTTACAACGATATGGTTTATTCATCGACTGACGAGTGACTGTTGAAAAAAGATTGGTCTATTGTGCCAAAAAATGTGAAAATTATTCCGCGACTGAAAATTTAATTCAAACTTCTCTGTATATCGCAGCATTCTCGCATCCGAAGACAATGCGCCCGGGACCTCGCCACAACATAATCCGCCTTAATGTTGACAAATTAAGGGACCTGAGCGCAACGAAAATTGAAATAAATTGATAATGATTTCTGTTCAGAAGCTGTCGAAGGATTCCGTGAAGATTTAGATTTATTTTCTGCGAACGCCATGCATTTTCGATGAATTCAATGATTGGGCAATCGCATTAGCCTGTTTTAGAGAATGCGTCGATATTCCTCCGAGCCTTTTCTACGGTTGTGGCTCCAAAAGATGATAAAACCAACCAGGGCATCAATTAGATGAATTACGTAAGTTCAAAGGAAAAAAAATTGAGGTCGTCAATGCGAAATTGGTCTCTGCGTGTGTCTAGTCAATTAAACCAAAGACCCGCGCTAACACTTGCGGACTGCGTGTTACTGAAAATTCATAGAAATCACGGACGACACGACAAGATATTTGATCGTCAAAAATTCAGCGAATTTGTCACATCGGTTAGATTGTTAGCGTCACGAACGCGTATGGCGCGGAAATAGAACGGCAAGCGCAATTATCCCCCGGATTACAGGCTACCTTGTCGATGGCAAATAGTTGGATTACGGTCGGAATTAACGGGGATTTTTAGCGTGACATCCATTTAAATGCGTCGTCGCCGTTTGTAACAGAAATTATACAAACTATCGGGGATAAATCAGAGCCACGTGGGGAAAGAGAATTAGGCGAAGATGGATCTGCTCCGTCAGGGCGATATCTATACACAATTCGACGGGGTGTAGGCGTTTGTACGCGGTTAATGATGGATGGAAAGATAGTTGTTATCGTAGTAACCTTCACTACGAGAAAAAAAAACGCGCCACCAAATGAGTCTCGTCTAAACTCTTTTCGCGCCCCCTCCTCCTCCCCCTCCCCCGCTGAAACTAAGAGACACTCGTATAGCGGCTTAAAATGAATCAGCAAAAGAGGATAATCAATTAATAAGTTGGGATATATTTGCGTTTCATCTTTGATTTGGAAATATCCAAACTTTTACTGGATCTTATCGTCTGAATAATTTGATTCCATTTACTCTCAATGAAATTTTTTTCAACATGAGTATTGTAACGGAAAAAAGAAATGGAATTTTACACACGCACAAGGCGCTGAAATATCGATGCGCGACATGCTTCGATTCTGAATAAACTGGAAATATCAATTACATCATTATACACGGCTAACCTCTCAAACAGTGAAAACACTTCATGAAACATTTAATAAAACTGTCGCAATTTCCCAATAGCAATTAAATATTTGAGGAACAGTTAAAAACTATAGAACCTATCCTGTAAATATTGGATTGTTCTCGAATAACCGAACGTTATATAGACGCGCATTTCTTTCTCTTACTCGAGGGAAATAACAAATATTCACCCAGCGACAATATTGAAATCAATGACCTGATATTTTAGAAAACATCTAAACTGAATCAGAGCCGCGCTTTGCGTCCTGAAACATTGTCATTCGACCTCGCGTTGCGCGGTTTATACCGATATTCCCATAAGTGAAAGTTAATTCAATAAATACGGACAATTCGTGCCGAGGAAGTTACGGCGTAGGATTTCCGCTTCAAATCTCTTTTTACCAAGTCCTTGAAAGCAAAAGAACTTATATATATATATATACAAAATGTCGTCTCCGCAGAAACTAGAATCTGGCATAGACCAGCGTTTGAAAAGGATTTTGTCACCCAAGACTCACTCGTCTGTCTATTTCCACTTTGATATAGACGAATTCAACTTCTCATCTCAGTTAAACTTTTAATTGTTTTTACAGACACCGAATGTCTTTGGCGTCAAATGTCATTCGGATCAGGTACTGTGTTAATGATCGGTAACTATCTGGACTCGGCACCATTTGTGTGTACACATATACAGGCGTACGTGGGTTTGGATAACGGAAGACATGTATGAACGAGAAGCAAGGGAATCCGCAGTCTGAATACACAAAACGCAAAATATAGCTGCAAGCAGCAATAACGGGTTTCTGCCTTGCTGCCTTGCTGGATTAAGTGTCGTACTAGGAAGTTTGCAAAGAATTTCACTGAAATCAGTTCATTGCGTACCGCTTTTTTGAAGGAGCGCCACCTAGGGATCAGCACAAATCATATCGTTGACCCACATGACTGCTTATGTACCAAGTTTAGGGAAAATAACTATGAGAATAAAGAAGATACGGTGTTTTTACCATTCCCTAGTGACACTTGTAGGAACTAGCTGAACCCTAATCTGGGCCTGCTAGAAGGCGAAATGCGAAGAAGAGAGATTTGGCCGAATTATCGAATGGTTTTGATTCACAGAATAGGCCAGGTCCTTATCGTCATGATTATGCGGGTGTTTTGGTTAGAATTGAACGGAAATCACTCCGCCAGAAAACTTTGAGAATTTGATGCTCAGATATTGCATCTGAGCGATTTCCGTTGTTGGTCTAAAGTAAATGATAAAATCTAATAAACAAGTATTATCCTGTATAGTTCTTCTTCTCACGAGCGGAAGTATCTCCCCCCCCCCCCCCCACTCTTCGGGCCTGAGTAAGATGGTATAGCGATGATGCGTAAGATCTTCGATTTAATACTTGAAGTCGATGGAATATTCGTTCAGCTCACATCGTCTGCCGCGAGGAAACCGGCTATTTGTCAACGGTAAATGCTCGATAAACATTCTCTCTGCGTCGATAAAATGAACTCCATGACTCAGCGATGATCATTATTATTTGACACTTGTAACTTACTGCTCTGTAATTATCGGCTCAATTAGAATTTGAGTGTTGAAGCTAATTATAGTAATACAGGTAGGATATACCTGTGAGGGTATTATACCTTTGAAAACCCAGCGCTTTAATTCTTTTCTGGAAATATATATTTATTTGACAGAGTTGCAGGAATATATTAAAAACGGGACTCCACGCCATAAAACGTCATCATTAGCACGTTAAGCCTCGTTCACGCCTCAACCCCTAGACCGTTCTAAAATCAGTTCAAATTTAGAAGAGATCAAATCAGTCACACATACGTTGTTGAATTTTCTATAACTCGGCCCACACGATGTCACCATGAGTGTTCTACCCCAAAACTTTGTATCCTAATGATCCAAGTCCCTGTTATTCATTAAAAACACTTCTGACGATTGTGGTTTATCAAATATCTGGACACAGTAATCTAGGGTTAATAATAATGTTCCAAATCGGGCCGTATATAGATTCCCGTGGGAACAGTCGATTGACCGGTGGCTGGTCGCACGGATACTAAGTATCTTTAACCGGCTTGTTAACATTGAACTAGCGGCAAGTTAAACACTGTTTATCGACAAACAACCAATAATTCGTGGGTAAACACCAGACGATTACCCTTTGCCGATGAATCTGACAAGCGAGTCATGAAAAATGAGCTCACACTGGCAATATTCCTGCGTAGTTGGCCATTAATTACTCACCGCTGTTATGGAACCTGTAGTGATTGTCTTTAATCGAAGATTACGCCGAAAATGATCTACTGTAACTCAGTGACCTAATGGTAGCTGGACCTGACAACCACGATTGTTAATGTCTTTATGAGAAGGGATAGAATATCGACCTTAGAACCGTCTAGAGACCACAAAGCCCAGGATTTTCTGTTACATTGTGTATCTCACAGTAGAATAAGCATTTTTTGCAGCATTCGTATTCGCAATCTTATGTTCCGTACGATCTTAACAATTTTATTGGTCAACAGAACAGTCCTCCCTTCCGATATTTTGCATCTGACGCCAATGTATTTGACAAAAAGAAGTTGACCTTGGCATATAATGTCGACCAGCATCTCCAGAAGCACAAGAACCGTTACGACGTGTTAGAGATGAATTATAGGAATATCTGTTGTAATAAATGGAATATAGAATGGAAAAAAGACCGCAGAAATCATAAAAAGTTGGGACTGGATACAATAAAAGTAAACAAATGCAAGGAATACAAGCAGCAACGATCCAAATATTACCAAATCTAGATAGAAGCCAATAACGATAAAACCACAGCATTTTTTCGGAGACAGAATGATACCAAATAGATTGTAAACCAGAACAAATTACCAGAGGTAAAAACATAGATGGTGATGACAGATCACCTTGGTTTAACACGCGGCTACATAAACTCGGACGGATGAACAGAAAATGAAGTAATCCCGAGTGACTTGCAATTCAGCAACAGTAACCGTTAAATTAGGTATCTCTTCTGATCTGGAAAACGCCTCTCCGTTACACAATCTAACTCTATACGTTTACCACGCTAGACCTACATAAGCTACTACAATATTCTTTGTCGTTATAGTCTTTCATCCTAATGATTTTAAGCCTCAGACCATTCATTAGAAACTAAGGCATCAAGAAATCGCTGCCTACGGAATTTGGCCTGGCGAGTCAGCTTATACAATCACGCCTAAACTTTTAATGATATTCTTAAAAGTTTGCTGCGTATATTTTCGTCTATAATGAGGTATGAATACTGGCTCGAGATAAATGAAAAACCACTTCGAAATAATTGACACCGAGAATAATGATCAAGGTGCAACCTCGGCGAAAAGACCCTGAACGCGGCAACATCACTCGATACACGTGTCACATCGTCAAAGCTCACGACTGATACAACATCGACAAGACCACTGACTTCCGTCTTTGTTCTTATCAGTTACCTTCATACCGTAATTGATAACATCGCGAACATGGTCGTTACGCAAACTCGTGCATCATTTTGAAACTTTATTTTCGACTCTCGTATCACGTTCGCCGGATTGAACATCACATTTTACATGGTTTTGAGGGCGAGGGCTATTACTTCTCCTGCTGCTGAAAAGCATTTGAACACGGCAATTCTTTTTTTTCGTCAGAATGACGGACAAAATCTAGTTCCTGTTCTACTGGAACCGCCAATCTTTCTATAGCAATCGAGGATTCCAATTATGGCAATCGTTGATCCGTTAGGCTCGCTAGTAGTTATTCGTTATCACCCTAACTGAAAAAAAAACTAGCTTATCATTCAAAGTTAACCTCAACGATAAGTTACAGCGGAGAAGAATAATAATAATTTATTCCCAGTTACTAACTCGGAGACTTCTACAAATATGTCCAAGACGCTCCGTAATACAGACGTTTCATTACTTACAAATACTGTTATCGAGATCATGGATCGTTTCAATTCTAGCAAGATTAATTAACACGATCGTGATAATGAGTCGTGGACGACTCTGTGACAATAATCACTACATTATATGAATTATCTTCTTTGAATCATGCTAGCCGATACTGGGAATTAATTACTTCAATATTAACTTGGGTATATACCGCCGATTGACGTCATGAAATCCTAATAGATGCCATCAACCAAAATCACAAGTTCGACTCCTGATGTTACTAATGCATCGAGGAGGATAATTATGTAGAAATTGGAAATCGTAACCGTGTCCCGGGATGATAACGTGCGCAACCATTATTAGTTCGTCAGTTTATAATCATGCAATCGCTCTTATGATTATTATATAGAGACAACAAACACTCTCAGTTTGTCAACTTCGCGCATGAAGAATCTGTCTTTAGAGAACTAACAACCAAATAATTACCAACACATTTTCTTCTAAAGACAAAAAAGATAGTGATACTGTGTTCGTGAATAGAGAATGATTGATAAAAAGTCACCACACCTGACTGGTCGCCACACTGACTGGTTGCCACAACTGAGTGGTCACCATACCTAACTATAGTCACCACACTGACTGGTCGCCACACTGACTGGTCACCACACCTGACTGGTCACCACACCAACACCACACCTGGCTGGTCACCCCACCAACACCACACCTGGCTGGTCACCACACCTGACTTTTCACCACACTGACCAGACAAACTTCCAGACCTCCACTCAGTGGTGCTGGTGAGCAGAGAAGTTCCAGGGTCAAGCCTGGATTGTAAAGATATTTCGATTTCTTTTTTAATGGACCAATACCCTTACAAAGTGAAGAATCCTCTTGTAATTCACCGGCTACGGCCCAGGGAATGAACATTAGTTTGACATGTCGGGTTCAATTAGGAATTCTCGCGATCATAACGACGTACCCCTTCTATTACACACTATACCAGTTCAACGAGGCTCTTTCTCACGAACTAACTACAGTCCTGATTGGATTGCTACATTAAACTGACATCGTTGATTACCATTGCCGCCTATTGCATATTTCATATCAGCTTTTTTCCGTGAGTGCTCCGACAATTTTCCATCGTTCAGCGACGCGTCGAAAGCTCACAGACAACAAATCGAAAACGAGTTTTACCTGATTACCTGCTTATATCATTTACATGATGAAAAAACGTTTTCGGAATAGATGACGAAGGACTGCACGTTGTGTTGTTAAAAAGCTTCCGTTTCGCGAAATAGTTGAACTAGAATTTTTTGGTTTCTTCAAATTACAATATCTTAACCGTGTAAGATTTATAGTAGTAGGTTCTTGTATAACTTGTTGGGGATAGAAATTGTGGGAAATACATGTAGCTAGTGTTTGAGGGTGGGAGGAACATGAGGAAGTAACATCTTGATATAAAGCAAAAAAGTAAAAAATGAAGTCAGTTTTGTTCAATTAAGCATTGAAGAACGTGAGTTGATTTAGTTTATCGATTCAATAATCCGTTTAAGCTAAGCTTAATACCCTTTCGTGAAGCTTGAAGCAGCGCTTGAATCTGTTGGTTTATTTTCAATTTAAAGGCGTCTTGTCGAAACACAGTCCAGATCAAATTTGGAACCGAAGTTTCCATTGAACTTCACACGTCACGTAGTGTCACCAAAACGTCCTGAAACTGCTACAAGAGTAAAATCGACAATACGACCGCAAACCGGATGTGCCTAGGACAGACGACTCATCCACAATAATTGAAGTTTTCGTTTTTTAGGGATAAAACAGGAGGAAATTAATGATCGCACGTATTTCAATGAAGTGACTGATCTGGGTTTTACTACTATTTTGTTGTATTAAGTCATCAAAGAATCGGTTAATTTCCATGGTGACACCTGATTCGTTCTGATTCATTTATATGTTTTATTTCAGATATCGACAAGAAGATGACACCGTTAACTGTTAATGAATGGAAAAAAAAGTGATTTCTTTCAATCCGAAATGCATCAGATTATTCAAAAATCTCATCCCCGCATCATGCACTTTCAATTTTACTGGAATCGCCCGTTTTTTTATATTAGAAACATACTGAATTCAGCTAATAAACTGATATTTCGTGAGTTAAATAGCTACACCACCTGCAGCTATCCCGCAAGATGAGCCGACGAAGCACTCAGTCAAAGTCAAACTGAAAGTTTCAAACTGAATTTTTAGGCTCCCGAATCCATGACCCGCCAAAATACACATTCAATTCATTTTCTTTCCTCTGATCAATTCTATCAGTGGTTGGTCTTCCATAAATGATTGACTTATTCAAGAGAAAGGTTCATTCGAACCAAAATGCAGAAGACCGATCAATACTAGCGCACCTGGCGGATCCTCGCTTGCCAAAGTTGGAATCCTCGTTGGCACAGTAGCGTTGGAGGTCCTCACTGAAACATTCTCTATGAACCGACACAACATAGGGACATCGTTCGAGCTGGTTTTTATTTCACGTATTTTCATTTGATATGGTTCTTGTTCAGGAGGTATGGGGATCGTTATGGGTGACAGTTGCTGCTCGCTTACAGGATATACAGCTGTGCGGTCGACTTAGCTTTTTCGCCTCTGTCCGACACATGGTTTGCGTAACTAATATTTGATATGTGTAACGAAATACTCTCAGCTGCGAAATGGATCTCGGTTCTAACCTGTTACAAGAGCCAACACTATCGTTTATCATTATGAATGGTAGATCCGCAGAGGCTTAAGTGTCCAGTAGACAACGTTATTCTAAAATACATTATATCCGATGATTTGCATATAGATTTAGTTCGAAATAAATTCGAAACAACAAGGAAGAAAAGATACGTTCACAATGGAATGCAATTTTTAAAAGTCATATCGATCTACAAAATGTGAATTAATACAGTCAGAACTAATGCTGAAAATCCCTACGTCTTTAGTTTGGTTTATCTTGATTAATTCACTGCTTTCCATTTCGTCCCATTTTATCTTTTTATCTATACGGATATTTTAACGAAAAATGTACGCGCGTGGGTTATTGTCAATATTTGCTCAGAAATCTACGAAAGAAGTAAATTTCCCGATATTTCTCGCCAATTCCCGAAAAGAGAAGGGAGTTATTGAATCTCTCTGGTCGACCTTTATAACTATGAATATGAAAGTATTTCCAGAATTGATGGTTGTTTTGGAACGAAGCTTACCTTGTAATATTCGGACGCCTATTATCGCGTCCAAGTTGACATTCTTAGATTGACTGCGAAAGTATTCGAGCAATTTTCTCAATGCTCCGACTGTATCGACTAATAGGTCCTTATCCTGTTTGAGCGAATTGCGATTTTGAATTTCGAGCGTTTTTCCGGAAATTTTTCTGGCCACCCTTAGAAATCCGAGATGTTCCGAATTCGACCATCGACTGGTTTCGCGGTCGGTAGCTCTCAGCGTTCGAATATGTTGAGCTCGTGAAGCATCGTCGATATTTCGTGATGATTTCGTCAACTCGCGAGTTTTTGAGGCCGATGCGGTTGAAAATAGAAGAGCGAGCAAAATCAAGTGTGATATCGCTCGTACGAGTGACATAACTGGATTACACCTAGAATCGTTGGTGTCGCTTCCTGAGACAAGAACGAGAGAATCGATATAAACCTGTTGAGGAGGGAGTCGTTACTGCTCTAATTTACAGTGAGAAGCAGAATCGCTTCCTAAAGTTTCGTTAAGCAGCTGGAATAAGATAAATTATCATCTGAATAGGAAATTAATTGAAGTCAAACGAGAATTTCCTTCTCAAGTAAATTGAATGTATTCAAATTGAGTACACGGGCACTTAAAAATTAATAAGTAATTCATTTTTGAGTGCCTGCTTACTCAATTTAGACACAAATGTTTATTCCATTGGGGAAAATTATTGAAAACTATTGGAAACTATTCATTCGTTAGTTTTTTTTTTTACTCTAGCCTGAATTGCAATCCATAGAATTCTTGAATATTCTATACAAAATGCGAAAAGTACTTTACTCACAGCCTCTGTCTCTTGCCTACCAAGTATAATTTCCATAGAAACCTATCAGATAACCTCCTCCAAGTTTGCCTTTAGTAGATTTTTAGTTTGTACCGGCGCTTGTTCTGATTGGTTACCCGCACTATGACGTCAGCGCACGCGGACACCTTTGCGGCGAGTGTGATCAATTAAAACAAATCCATCCAACTATCTACCAAACAAATATTTTGAGAAATCTTAATGTTTTGCAATAGATATATCGGGATTTCTATTTGCACGGCTTTTGTGTGATGAAAATGGAAACCACGAGACGCACCACACCTAAAGTGATGCAGAGGAGCAATTTCGCGGCTTCTGATATATTAGGGCCTGCAGCAGTGGAAACGGATAAAAATTCATTCGTTTCATCAAATTGCCGGCCCGTTGGAAACTCTGCTTCCGTTGCTTGCAATTTTTGCCTTCAATCAAATAAGTTTTGAAGCAAATAGACAAGAACTAACAGAAAGGTGTTACCAATGCGCCTGGTCAAGGGCGGAAGCGATTCTTTGAAGGAGTGCCTGATTGGAAGGGCACGGGGCAGATGTTACAGTGTGAGGGCTGCATGCGTGAAAAATTGGTGGTGGATCTGGTATCCTTCCAACAGAAATATGTAAGATAAAAAGGGAAATCTCTGGTCCTTATGATCGAGGGGTTTCATTTGAATTTATTTTCTTTAAATTTCTTACAAACCCGACACTGCGCCGGCGTTATTGGTGAACAGAACATGCCCTGTACAGCCCCGATCCACTGGAAGCAATAAGAAAAGGGATTCCTGGAAGCCTTGGTCTATAGATACCACGTGCAGAGTGAGAATTAAGAGAGATCACTAAATATCGGGATTCGATTGTACTCCACCAGGCGATCGAATATTAGACTGGTTACCGGGGACATGCAACTCGTCTAATCGAATATTCGAATATTTACATCTGAGCTCAACAACTTAATCTTACTATATCGTTACATCTGAGCGCAACAACTTTGTCTAAATGTATTTCTGCCATGGTTTGACGGTTTCGGTTTGACAGTCAAGGAAGGTACCACTACCTGACAACTAAAAGGTATTTCGCATATTTGTTAAGCTTTTGAGTAACAGTGATTTAGGCAAGAGCCATCAAAAAATCCTGTAGATGGTCTACTCTAGGGACACTGAACTTGACTTAAGTGCAGTCACGATCTAGCCCTAGTATAGGACTACTAATTAGTGTCGAATGAAATGCCTAAATTTAGTAGACCACAAGCTTTCCCGTTCAAACAACTGAATTTCAATTCAAATTTATGTTTTGTTAATAATTATTATTTTGGATTGATTAATGCATGACGGGTTTTCTTTTCAGGCCAAATCTCAAACATTAATTTTATAATCGCTTTGTTCCTTTTTGAAGTTGTACAATCGTAATGAATTTTATGAACACTAATAGAAAATTTATAACGAAAGTTAGTAAATTTTGCTGGTTTTTTAAACGATTGACTTCGACAATTACTGCTGAATCGCAAACTGCTGCGAACGCTAAGCCAAAGAGGCACAAGGTATTCATTTTTGAGTCGACAAACGTTTTCGCAAATTTAGCGATTGAACATTGGCTTTACGAGAATTCACTGAGTGAAGATAACGTACTGTTATTATGGCGAAACAAACCCTGCGTCGTGATCGGCCGACATCAAAATCCGTGGGTCGAATGCGATTTGAATTTTGCGAGATGGAATAATATCAGTATCGCTCGTCGTCAGAGCGGGGGTGGGGCGGTCTATCACGATCTCGGAAATCTGAATTGTACGTTTTTGACGCCGCGTCAAAGTTATGATAAGAAAGCGAATTTGAAGCTGATCGTAGACGCTTTGAAGGAGAAATGGAACTTGAATGTTTCCATTTCAGGTCGTGATGATATACTGTTAGATGGTGATAGTAAAGTATCCTTTGATAATGCATTTTTGCTAGAATAGCAGCAACTGACAGCAGCAGATCCAGCAATCCCCCCTTAAAAATTCCTTAGAGATTCCTTAGAAAATCTATCCTCAAATATTCTGGACTGAATATTATCTGAAGAAAGATCAAAATTTAGGTTGAAAAACTGAAAAATATTAAAAACTGTTGTGGCAATAATTTGCTGTTTTACCATTTGAACAAGATCTAAAAAATCATTGTGTTCATGGACAGCGAAGGTTAGAAAAAGGCCCTATATTTCTTAAATGGACGCCTCCCTTTCCTTGACCCTGAATATACCCCTGAGATGTATTGACATGGTTATCTGAAATTATTGAAATTGTTTTCTTAACCCGGTCTGTCTCCAGATATCAGGTAGTGCCAGTAAACTTGGCCCGAAGATCGCATATCATCATTGCACACTGCTGTTCAATGCAAATATTCATAATTTGACTAATGTCTTAACCCTGAAAAAAGTATGTAGTTCCTCCAAATGTATAACAAGACACTAGAGATGAAATGGGAATACAAGTAATAGAACAATCTTATTTTTATATTTCAGACTGATATTTTGAGTAACGCGACTGCCAGTATTTCGTCAAAAGTCAAACTTTTATCCGATGTTGAACCAAGAATTACATTCAAAGACCTGACATCAACTATAAGCCAACGATACATAGCACACAATTCCTTATCTGTAAGTTTCACAGTTCAGATATGGAAAACAAAATAAATAGGCTATTCTGAGCCCAGTTGCATGGTATAGAACCCAGGGCTCAGTGACAGGGTAGCGCCACTGACCTGGGAATTTGACAAATTTTCAAAAAACCTTGGAAACTCAGGGAATTCGGATGATGCTATTGAATGACCACATTACTTTGTCAATACGTGATGAATGAATTGTAACATTTTAAACCTAGAAATTTCATGGAATTCTGTTGAATCACATAGAAAAAATTAAAGGAAACTCAAGGGATATTTAAATGGCCAGAGAGTGGCCACCCTAAGACAGTCGTGACTTAAGTCCAAAAGTTGCCAAAAATCCTAAGTCTAACGTTGTTAGATTGACTATAGAACTTCGATGGTTTTAGACTTGTCATAAATCGAAGTCACATATATGCAACTAGCTTCTGCACACTTGCAGTTTAAAAGAATCTTCTTTTCTAATGATTTTTCAGGAGAAAGATATTCACCGCATAAATCCTGATGAAGGAAAATTTGTGGGCCTGAAAAACATCGAAGACAATCTTAGCAGTTGGAAGTGGATATTTGCGAAGACTCCTAAATTTACGGTTGATTGGAGTTTTCCTACTGTTCTAAATAACTCGATGAATGCGGTATTCAACGTGAAATTGGATATCGAAAAAGGTCGTGTGAACTATTTCGAACATGAACTTGTGGTTTTGTCAACTGGAGAAAAAATCGGTGATCAGAGTCCCTTAAAACCGTTTCTCGTCGGAATGGAATTATCGGATAAAGGATTTAATGAATGTTATAATGTTGATAAACTGAAACCCAGCACTAGTCAATATAATAGAGATTTATATGATAAATTTGTACAAGAATTGATGCTCAGAATAAAAAGAGAACTGATTTATTGAAGTGTATGTGGATCTTATGTTGCGTTTGTTTGGAAGGAGTGTTCTTGTTGTTGTTGCCTTCATTTCACAAGTGGATCCCCTGGCCTTTGACTGATAAATGATATGGTGACCTGAAGAAAATTCCTGGTACTTAATCTTTACACTTATTATTTCCTCAATTTATGCAGGTTCTGAGGTTCATGAGTGGACGCAGACTGACATTTTTACCCTGGTTAATTGATTTTGTAAAGGTATTTGTTTTCTTATTCAAACATTGAGAGCAAGCTTATCTGTACGACTGAAGTCCACATTGCTGACATTGTAAATTTTTCAGTTGAAAATGTCTCGGGTGATGGTAGCCAGATCTCCAGCAGCCGAGAGAAACAAACAACCGATACTGGAAGTTTTACTGCAACATATAAAGCAAGATGAAAAATACAATGCGTTAGAAATAGCTTCAGGTACAAATCAATATATGCTGTCATCAAAACTGTATTTTGGACACAATAGTAGAGCGTGTGAACTAATTGAGTTTGACATAAACGTCTTATCTATATTCAGGAACTGGTCAACATGTAGTTCATTTTGCCCCCCATTTTCCAAATGTAGTTTGGCAACCAACGGAATATGACCAGGAATCTATGGAGAGGTATGAATAGATTTTATCAGAGAGCTTATTTAGCTGTTGAAATGTACGCTAAGAACAATGAGCGAGTTCCATTAACAACTACCGCTAACAAAATCTCACACTGAAAAAGAAAAGACTCCTAAAAGGTTAATGAATATTATATGCTTCGACTATGCCATATAGTCATCTTCAGGAATACAATGAAGGTAATTCATTCGGTAAAGGAAACCTTAGGACTCTTTTGAGAGTGGGATTTCATATTATCCTAACAACACAAATTGTTTATCAATGGTTGTAGACTGCTATTATCAGTCTGATTGATTTTCTCATTGTAGTGCCCTTTCATATTCATCTTTTTACGAGGATTACCATGTGTTTTTTCAGTACATGTGGTTATGTTGCTGCTTTGAATTCCAAGTCTGTTAAACTACCACTAAGCGTAGACGCTGCTGCTCCGGTCAGTGAATGGGGGAAGGGTGAATTTCAACCGAAATCATTTGATATCATCTTGAATATTAATATGATTCACATCGCCCCATGGAATGCTGCAATGGTTTGTATCTCAGGATCCAAATGCTAAATTCTGACTCAAGAAATTTAAAACATCGGAAATTAACTAATTTTACCTTGTCAAACTAAAAACTGGATCCTGTATACGTTTTTCATAAATTTACTTATCCTGAAAATATGTAGCGCTTACCACTTCTTGTCCGGATCAATTTTAGGGACTGTTCAGAGGAGCTGGAGTTTTATTGAAGAGTGAAGGCTTACTATTTACCTATGGGGTAAGTACCTGTGTACATAGTGTTAGAAGAATAAGAAGATTAATTAAATTCTGTCCTTAAATTTTCATCATGTATTCTCTCTTTTCAGCCTTACAAATTCCATGGTGTTCTTACGCCAGAAAGCAATGTGAATTTTGACCGAAATCTTAGGGCCAGGTAAAGAATTGAGAATTGATTATGTATTTGTTACTGTGAAATAAGTTGCTAATTGTATAACTAGTGAAACCTTACAAGAACAATAAAATAATGGTTCAGGGTCCCTACTCCCAACAACTACTCAATCAATTCCTTAAAGACTCCTTCAAAAGAAAAAATGCCTTTAATTGTAAGTGCTTGAAACTCCTTCAATTTGAACAAAACGCCCAAAACTCCTTTAAAACGCCTTCAATTTTGAGGAATAGGCGATTAAAATTTTTGTATACCAGGTCATAAAAGTAGTTGTACAGTAGACTAAGCCAAAAATGATACAGTTGGGACCAGGATTTGTTTTTATCTAATGAAGTGATTACCGAATTAGAAACTGAAAGTAAACAATGATAATTTGCTTACAAAACCACTGAATTAATGGTTAGTTGAGATAAGCAGCATCAATTTAGGAGGAGTCTAGTACAGTAATCAGGAATTGATGCAGATTCTTCCTCAAAATTTAAAACATTTCCTTTAAAACTCCCGATATCCAGGAATGACTGATCCTGTGGTAGAAAAACACACCATACCGTATTCATTCAATTTCAGATGCAATCAATGGGGCGTGAGGGACGTAGACGATCTCGAGATTCTAGCCAAAGAAAACGGTCTTTCTTTGATAAAAACTGTAAGTGTGTTTCAATCATACCCCGTAATGATTCGAGAAATCACTCGCATGATATGTTTTTGCTGTTTTTACAGATTGGAATGCCGGCTAATAACCATACTCTCATATTCAAGAAGGACTAAAACTATTAGACCATATGAGGATTATGATGAGCTAGTTTGTTTATTAGATGACCTATACACTAGTATTAAGTACCCGGTGGTAATCTCTTTTATGTTAAAGATGTCTTGATATTGTTTCAAGTATATACAAGGTATTGGGCTTAAAAAAAACACATATACATAATAAACACTGTTTGATATCAATATTCATTCATGTTTCCTATTAGTTGTTCCGTAATGTTTGTATCAGTTTTGATTCCAAAATTCGAAAAAAAAATCCACTTCAAGTCCTGCACGTATTTGAGAGAACTGCGAAGAAAAACGGTTTTTGGTTCTTGAACGGACACACAAAAAAGACAATAGAGATCTTCATACACTAAAACAAGTTCATAGCATATTTATTCATTAGCGTTATAAAATCTAAACACGAGATATTTACGTGATTCGAAAACGAATAAAGGAACAACAGTTTGCGATGGTTGTTTTAGTATCAGTTGTCACATTATATTGAATAGACTAGAAACAACACGTCTGCGAGTATGGAAATACACAGCGTTAAACATTGACAACTCGTCAGCCCAGCGCGGAAAAGTTGGTATAGATTCAATATAATGCACTACAGTAAATACATTCAGTAATAATTGGACAAAAGGCCCCCTCCTTACGAGTTTCCTTTTCATATTCAGTTCTTTAAGAAAGAAACTTACCTAAAACAATAATGACCTCTAAAGTTCTGCTGTTTTTGTGAAACAGGACTCGGTTCAGCATCTAGACCATTTTTTGTCATAACTTTGAGATATCAAATTGGAAAGACACAAGATTCCGAGGAAATTCCTGTTTAATTGCAATAACTTACAATCTCATAATTCAACTACCTGGTATTTCCGAGTGGTTCCCAATCCAAAACCTTTCTCGATGCAAATCCGGCGTATTTATGATAATATATTTTACATATTTATAAACATTTAAGTTAACATTTGAGTAGTCGAGAAGATACAAGAATCGAAAAAAATTATTCAGCAAAACCTATAAAATTCTTGAGTTAAAAGGTTTATCCGCATGTCTGATGATGACTGATAGTCTTTAGCTGAAACGTTGCTCAAATATATCCAACTTTTACTCAAGAAATTTATATCTTAGCTGAATAATTGTTATTGATTGATATTAGTTGAACAATTATCTATACACACAAAATCATGAATAATGAATAAGCTTCAATCGAATGAAATCAATTCAGCATCAGTTGGCTGCGGAGGCTGCTGCTGCTGCTGTCCGTACTGTACCTGACCCGGCGGTGCGACCATGTATTGGCCGTGTTGTGAGACAGGTCCCGGCTGCTGTTGTTGTTGTTGCTGTGGCTGTTGTTGCTGTGGTAATGCGTTTGCCATACCTGACAACAGAACGAATGAGAACATAAGAATATTCCGATTCAATTGAAATATTGCCGAATATAATCGATCAGTTTTCACTTACTCTGCATGTTGAAGGATTGATAATCAACTTGATTCATATATCCCTGCGGAGGCTGACCGCTAGGCGGAGCCATCTGTTGGCCTTGTTGAAACTGTCCAGTAGCTTGCATCTGTTGATAGCCACCAGGTGCCGGTACCTGGTATGTCGTAGTAGTAGCCGTTGTCATCGCAGCCGGTGGAGCCTGGTAGTTCGGCGGATATATCACCTGTTGTCCCGGTTGCGGAGGTTGTTGTTGCCCGTACGGCATACCCGGGCCCGGTTGCTGGTAGCGATGAATCGGGGAACATTCGGCACTTGCCCCAGGACTGAATCCCGGCATACCGTATCCCTGAGAAAAATACAACACAGTTTTGATATATAAGTTTGAGAGGGAGAGAAGCAGAGAGAGAGAGAGAGAGACAGAGAGAGGGGAGGAGCAGAGAGGGGGTGAGAGAGGAGGGAACATCAGTTTACAGCATCGTAACATACCTGAGCTCCTGGATACTGATACTGTTGCATTTGACGAATTTGAGTTAACTGTTTCTGTTGTTCGAGTCTTGTTTGTAACTCCAGTTCATTTTCTCTCATTCTTTGTAAAGCTAACTGTCGCTGGTATTCCAGATACTCCTACATTAACGAATAGAGAAGGCAATATATTCCCAGATGCGTAATGTCAGGCCCGGGTTTGGGGCTGGTTTAGGCAACCTCACGACTGAATATTTGATTCATGATTCAAACGAACCTGTTTTTTCTGTCTCATCACTTCCAGTTTTTGTCTCATCTGTATTTGTCTGATTCGTTCACGTTCTTCCTCTTCTCGTCGTTGTTTCTCGCGATAGTCATCTCGTAGTGAATCGAGTGCTTCGCGCGCGTCTTTCAACTGCGCCAGTTTATCCTGCAACGCTTCGTAGTGAGCTGCAAAATGAAATTTTCAAAAATCATCTTGATTTTGATTCTTGATAAATAAATCTCCGCATAGTTGGTTTTACTATTGAATATACACTGTACACAGTGCTGGTTTTCATGAAAAAAAAATAATTACAGAATAAACAATTATTAAACTTTTTTAGAGCATATACATCGCGCTGCAGTGTATAAATCGGTGATGGACTTTGCTAGTACACCACATCATAGTGTATTGATGTAATTGGTTATTAGTTTTTATCTAATGAAAGATGACCGACTCAGACAGACACAGTGAAATATTAGTAACTAACGATTACACCGCACCGCGGTGTAGACACACTATAGCGATATGCCTGTTTTTCAACACACTGGGATGGAACTTTTCAAAAAATTTCAAAATCTCTAGCATTTCAGGTATCAATTAGCATTGAAAGGGTTAATCAAGAAGAATTTATACGTTTATGTTTACGCACGTACCTCTTGCATCCTCTTGTTCCTGCATGTATTTCAGCAGCTGCGGATGCATCGTATTAATCGTCATGAACAACGTTTGAACCGATGAATCGTTCGCGATGCTTCGTCCTCTCATCGAATTACTCTTCATTCGATTCACGAATATCTCGATACTGCTTCGCAACGCGTTCAAAAATGGCTCTTCCTGGTCGTCGGATTCACCGTTCTGGTATTGCTGTCGAATCAACAAAAATTTCGTAGTCGTTATTATCAAATATGAATTTTATGAAATCTGGGATCAGTTCGGTTAACGATCAGGGGCAGCAGTGACTCGAAGGGTGGTTAAAGATAACCGGCAGATGAATATCGTAGTAACAATGAACTTTTAATTGTCACCATGTCAACAATCCACTGGTTAATTCTAACCAACTTTTCAGCAACTGCAGCCCTTGATAAAATTCCACGGTATTGATGCAAATTTTAATTTTAAATATGTCAACTATCCACTGGTTTACTCTTACAGGGTTCCTAAGGGACTATCAATTTCAAATTTGATGGACATTTTAGGGGGTTTTCAGGGTATGATCACTGCAATTTGAGGGGAAGATTTAAAAAAAAGTACTATCACAGATCTATGATATTTTGACTAGCCAAAATCTGAGCAGCTGACCCTCAGTACTATTTATATTCAGTTGCTACTTTTTACAATAAACTTCACATTAACCCTCACCTCTTGAGTTCGATTTTTCGGTTCTAAATTCTGCGTTGGAGCGCTCGGAGCTGTAGCAGCAGACACTGCTCCTATTACCGCTGCGGCCGTTGTGTCATTTTTCACTTCAACGCGTTTATTTTCCCAGTAATTACGATTCAAGTAACGCGCCAATTCCGGATCCATATCACTTGTATCAAACGCTGGCGTCATATTCTATAATAGATGAACAATATAGCAAAATATTGTCTCAAGTTGACAGGGTGGCGTCTTATCTGGAAATCAGGGAAAAGTCAGTCAATTTTATCTTTTCTTTAAATAAGTCGGGTAATAGTCAGGAAATTTGTCGAGATTGCACATAAAATCAAACAGTTTTTGTCCATGTTGTACGTATTTGACTACGTCTTAGGCGTAAATGATTGAATTCATAGCAAATCGAGTCAGGGAAAACAATGTGCATGTCAGGGAATAGTCAAGGAAAGAGCAAGTCAGACCACCCTGGTTGAGTCTTGGCTAGCAGATTGTGTGGTTATCATTGACACAGATATGATAAAACTTAGCGCCGAGTACAGATGAGAGACTTACGGTTGTATTGACAGATGACTGACCACTAGCCGGAGACACAGAACGATTCTTCTCCGGTGATGCCGAATACAGACTATAATTCTGACGTAATCTTTCCCTCTATAAACAGAAATTCAAACCATCGTTTGGGCGATTATTAAATAGAATTGTTAATAGTCTACGGACTGTAAACCGACTGACCTCCTTTTCTTTAGTTTCAGCTTCACTTTTAGACAGCGCTAATGCCAACTGAAGCTCCTCCTCTTCTTGGAGTTCTTGTTCCGATTTTTGGGCTGGCACCTTTTCATCAAGCAATACACATTAATACTCGGTTACCACATCAAAATGAGTTTAACCTGGCCTTTTTAAATAGGGCCCATAATTTATCATCTTCATTTATGTTTTATGAATGTTAAGTTAGCCACACTTTAATAACGTGTGCTGCATACATGAAATTAGATATCGAAAAAGGTCGTGTGAACTATTTCAAACATGAACTTGTCGTTTTGTCAACTGGAGAAAAAATCGATATATACATGCCTTATTATGCAATGTATAATAAGGCACCAAATATGGTAAATGAATAAATAGATTAATAAGTACTTCAAAATATATTAGAATATGCTTCATTTAATTGAAAAATTGTTCATGAACGGTTAAACTTAAAAGCAAGATATTCAAGAAATAGTAGGAAATGAAAATGAAAAGCTTTTAAGCTGACAGAAAAAAAAGACGGTTAAAATGAATCCTATAAATGTAGTGCATATATTTAACACGGATGAATATGTAGATTATAGTGACACAGCGTAATTCTAGACCCAGTTCCATAGTGTTGTCAGTTAGAATTTGACTCGAAATTAGAAATGAACTAATCCAAGTCAAACTTATTCCACAACTGTGGAAATGGGTCCACCCTTAACTGCATTTACTAATGTAGGCTATATCTAACGTGGAACAATCTTTGGTATCAAGTAAAGGTCTGATTACGCTATGCAAAGCTTGAAATTAAGTGATATTCAGAAAAATATTAATGTGTAAACAGCAAATATATATAAATGTCCACTATATTAGAATGTGGAAAATTAACTACAGACACCATCAATATTCACAACAGAATGTACTACATTTAGCTGATTCACCTTGGAGGCCGGTTGCCCTACCTGGGGCTGTTGAGCTAGGGAACTCTGTAAGTATTCGATAGGAAGGTCATCTTCCGAGCCTTTCTTAGATCCTGGACCAGCTCCTGGCGCTCCTCCCGCGGCTCTGCGTGTAAAGAAATACCGGTTTCGAAAAGAGAACACAGTATACGAACAACAGGCCGCGTATGAGACTGTACTTACCCCTTATTCAAGACATCAAAACAAGTGTCACAAACTCGAACTTCTCTTTCGATTCCAAATTTCGGTATAATTGAAGATTTCGAGGTGCATTTACCGCAGAATACCTGCCCGCAGTTACGACAATGGTGCTGCATCAAAATTAAAACAATATTTACTACCTCGGTATGTTATCTATTACAAGTCATCCTCGGTATGTTATCTATAGAACTCATTATTGTTAGGTAACACAAATTGCGCCATTGATTGAGGTCAAACTTTATTACCTTCCGCTGAAACGTTGTGAACTGAACGCGACAATGATGACAAACTTCACCGTCCTTCCATTCCGGTGCTTTCTCAGCCGAGAACATAGCATCCGATTCTTTCAACGTCGGAAACTGATAACCTGAAAAATTGCGCAAATTGTTTTTTTTTTACATAAATGATGAATCTTTCTTTAACGGATTTTAATTCTAATATAGATAAAATATTAACCTTCCATTTTCATCACATGAAATGTATCCTGCACGGCACGATAAGCTGTATCGTTGCGGAAAGCATGAGACCAAACTTGAACTAGTTCCAAAACCTTTCCTTTTACTGGATCTGATCTGACCTAAAAATGACAAATCCGAAAATATGAATGATCAGTAAATAAGTATAACTTTCTCCTCCCAGCTCCCTCTCCCTCTCCTTCTCCCTCCTCTCTGTCTCCTCCCTCTCCGACTCTGTCTCCCTCTCCCTCCTCCGTCTCTTTCTCTCCCTCATGAACTCCGTCTAGCTCTGCCTCTCCCTCACCGACTCTGTCTCCCTCCTCTGTCTCCCTCCCCTCCTCTCTGCCTCCTTCTCCCTCTCTGCATCCTCACCCTCCCCCCCCTCTGTCTCCTCTCCCTCTCCCTCCTCTCTCTCTCTTCCTCTCCCTCCTCTCGGTCTCCTCCTCCCTCACCCTCCCCCCTCTGTCTCCTCCCTATCTGTCTCCCTCCCCCTCCTCTCGGTCTCCTTCTCCCTCTACGTCTAATATCTTCAATTCACCTTCACTAAATCTTTCATGAATTCCATAAACTCCTTCGTCCCGATTTCATTGTGAATTGGCTGCCCACAATTCTTCACTATCGATTCTAGAACCTGAAATTAATGGAAAATCTCATTTGAAAACTTCTGTTTCAAAACGGATTCAATATCTATCGACAGTGTGATTTTTTTCAAGCTGACCTGCAGGCTGTACAGAGCGATGTGTGGATTTTCAGAATTGATCTTTCTCTTGACAGCTTGAACCGCATACTTCGGTCTGAAAAGGGAAATGTTTTTTCAATCATCAGTGACAGCAATGTTTAACCCCTTTCATTGCTGACTTATTGATACCTGACAGTAATTTGGAAATTCTAAAAAAATTTCATACCAGCGCGTTTGAATAAAAGGTACAGTGCCTACTGCTAATGCGTCTATACCACGCCATGTTGCCACCTCTCTACTAATCAATACACCACGATGCGGTGTACTAGCAAAAAGTTAATGACCAATTTTTATACACTGCGCTGCGGTGTAGACGCACTCAACAGGAGTAAATATCCTTGAAGAAGTTTCATCGGGGATTTTTAACAGCTGATAAATTCAATTCTTACGTTACATCATCCTGATTGAGTGAATCGCAAATTTGAAGTATCGAATCCCAATCTGGTTCTAGAAGCAGCTGACTCGTAGCTTTATCTGTAAATGACAGCAGAGCCAGACAGTTGAGTTAAGTTGTTAGTTAATAATTTGAAATGGAAGAAAGAAAGATTGTTGGAGGATAAATACACTGAGTTACAGAATAAATTGAATATGGCACTGGCGTAGTCTTACCTAAAGCTTTATCAAACCCTGTTGAGGACCGGCTGAATACCATATTCATCTGGTATCGATTCTAAAACTCGTGATTATTATTCCTCCCTTTATTATTTCTAAATACAGAAGATGACATTACAGTTACTTCCGGGATAGTTCTCACAACGTACCGTAGATGGCGCCGTAGTCGAAAAAAGGTAGTAAAGTCCGGATATGGATTCTAATGAGCGCTTAATCTATTCCACATCCGGATTTTAGGGTTTCGCTGCCGGTTTCGGTGAAAGTTTTACTCCACACAAGTTTGTCACGCGCCAAAATTAGGAAACAAAAGAAGCTGCGCGAAAAGCAATTAAAATCGGTTAATTACGGCTAATTAAACCACAATTATCAGTATGATGACGTCATTGATGGAATACGAATGTTCACCTGGGATCGGAATGAATCGTCATCATCAGAGAGAACCGGCTGGACAAATACAGGTAAGACCCGACCCAATCCCCGGCCCCGAAATGAAATAAGTTTCACTTTCACTTTCTAGCAGAATAGCCTAGGCCTTGCCCTTCAAGCAACGAATCAGCCTTTCTTTCAAAATGACAAATTCAAGTCTGATTATGAATTATAGATTCTACTGTTAATTGCAGGTGATCTTTGGGCCGATGTTCTCAGGCAAAACGTGAGTTTACTTTTTGATTGATTGATTGATTTGCATGGATGGATGAGTGTTAATTTATTTTCTCATGTTTCAGAACTGAGTTGATTCGTCGATTGAAACGCTATCAGATCGCTAAATATCGATGCCTTGTTATCAAATATGCGAAAGATATTCGATACGACAAGGATGGGGTATCGACCCACGATAAACAGACATTGACGGCAAAAGGCTGTCTCGAATTGAGCGAAATAACGGTCGATGAAATTGAAAACTTTGACGTGATTGGAATCGATGAAGGTCAATTTGTAAGTATAGTTGATGAACCAGTGAGATCATATAAGATGTACGCGATGAAATAAATGTAACATCCCACAATTGTTGAAGACTAAAAGTTTGATTTAAAATACTAGAAACATTTTGGGTGGTTGACCCTTCTGCAGTGCAGGAGAAATGAAAAGAATTTTTTTTATGTTGAAGAAGGATGGTTGGAAATATTTCTAGTGTTTTAAATAAACTTTTTAGTCTTTCAACAATGTTGTGGGATTTTACATGTTCATGTAATTTGAATGGGGTGACGGCCGCTTAAATCCTGAGATCCTGGGGCCAGTTGCATAGTCATGGCTTAGGCTTAAGACCAACTTCGTTCGATAGCCAATCTAACAACTTAAGACCAGTCTTAAGATTTAGGACCAATTATGGACTTAAGTCACAACTGTGCAACTGGCCCCTGTTTTGTTTTATTATCGAATATGTGAACCAAGCCCCTTAAAACCATCCTTTATTAAGGTTATGTCTTTAAATTGCATATTCTGCACTTTATAGTTCCCGGATGTTGTTGGTTTCTGTGAAAGGATGGCCGACAGCGGTAAAATAGTCATCATTGCAGCTTTAGACGGAACATATCAAAGAAAGGTAGGAATCGCGATTATATCGGATGATGACAAGGCATCAGTGACATCAATCAGGGACTGGTTATCGAAGGTTTATTTCTATTTTCAGGGTTTTGGAAATATTTTACAGTTGGTTCCGTTGGCTGAAAGTATAGTCAAACTGAACGCTGTTTGTATGATCTGTTTCGGAACTGCTTCATTCACTAAGAGAACGACTATGGATGAAGAGGTATCTCTCAAACAATTTCTCTGCCTCTCCCGCTATTTGTCGTGAGCCTCGTAACCCAAACTGGTATCCCACAGTCGTATTTCATCTTCATCAGTATCTACCCTTTGTTGGCAGCCCAAACATCTTCTATCATCAGCCTCCATCACAGTCTCTGTGAGTGGTGACAATCATTATGTGCGGACAGGATCTGTCCAAGCGCGGATAGTGTTTAACCTTAGCAATGATAAATATCCTCTGGTGGCTCCCTCCTACCTAACCTTGACCTTACAGGATAGTGTTACTGAGAGAGCTCCCTTGGAACAACACAACTTCAACAGTTTCTATCTCATGATTGTCAAAACTAAACATGCTGCCCGATGATTTTAATATCACTGGTATTTTATTGTTTGTAACAGGTGGAAGTAATCGGTGGAGCTGATAAATATTTAGCCGTTTGTCGAGACTGCTATCGCGGTCCGGTCAAGGTCGCGTCGCCTAATCCCAAATTGGTATCGCCGTGGAAACAGCGTCACGCGGACGCGCTTCATCGACCGATATTATCGGATAAAACTAATCAGTCGAATCCGACTCGTAAATTATTTACCTCTCCGAATGGTAAAACTACCGTTCATTGATCTTTACTATTTATTAAGTGTATTATTTGTTTTACATATTTAAAAACTGAACTTGATGTTTTAATTTAAACTGTACCGGAGACACCATATCTTGTGCAGATACTTTTAAAGTATTCAGTCAATTCTTATTGATTTTAGATACGGTAATTTATCAATAAATGATCTTATTTGTAGTACATGTATTATTAACGGGACCAACTGAATTATGACGATATTTCAAAAATGAATATGCTTTTACTCAGGTTCGCAATGAGATTATGTATGGTTTAGACATTTAATAATGTTTAATAAATATTAATTTTAAAACGAGTATTTGATTTCATTTTGTACTATTTTAATTTTCCTCTTGTTCCCTGCTTGAGTTGGATTCTCTCTGCTACTCTTCACATGTTTAATTAAGTCTACTATCTCGAGGCTGGATCAGAAACCTGGATCTACTGGTTTCATCTGAAATTCACACGAACTTCAACAACAAACAAAATATCTTAAAAACAAACATTTTATTCTATTACTCGTAAAACTACTGACGTCAACAATGATCCATGATTTGTGAAATTACTGAGTCCGATTTCCGTTAGATAGTATTTGTTCCTGCTACAAGAATTCAATATCTTTCAGACGCTCGCTCAGACAATATAAACTCACTGATTTTCTCTGCACACACGCATTCGCTCGCTAACATCAAGTCATTGATTCAGCTATTCATCATGTCTTTAACTTTGTCTTTGCTCATGAATAAACAGTAAGCAGATGCTAATCCGAATCCAATACCACCGGCACGAGCGCATTTCTTCCAGCCAGCTGCAAAATTGATGTAACAATGATAATACAGTGAATGGGGAGTAGAGAAAATAGCAACCGTTGTGCCAGCATTTATATCCAGTAATCCCTACAAGATATCAGTGCAGCCACACTGCAATCCCTATCAGTGCAGCCACCCCTCACTTAAACATTCACCCCTCTGAAAATAAGCCACCTCTTATCAAAATATCTGCTGCCTTCCCAAGTTAAAACCAATCAATGCTTACAATGTCTTTAAGTTAGAAAAACTACATTTATTTTCAGATCGTTATGAAAAACAGCATATTGTGCAAATACAAATACAGCTTAAATTTTCTATCTTCACGGAGAGTTCCAAAACTTTGCTACTGCAACATGAATGAACTGAGCCCCACTAAAATCCTGGCTTATGGAGAAAATTGATATCTACCTGAAGATTTGTAAAGTAGACCAGTGAGAGTTCCAGCTGTGACGGTGTTCGCTTCATCTTCTACACCTCGACCATAACTGATTATTACTCCGAATATACTATACATTAACGCTGAAAATAGATACAAAATTACCATCATCTATTCCAGTCAGAGCCAAGCATCTCGTATTAGACAGCCTCACATACCTATAACTCCTAACGATTGCGCCGAAGACGCGCCCTGTTTGGCGATAAAATTCAACATCTGAGTTCGTCTGACAGCTCCGGTTAATTGATTCGCTTTCACTTCTTTTAAACCGTGAAAAAATCCATTAACGCCTCCGAATCCGGCTCCGACAATTACTGAACCTCCGATTTGTGAAAACGCTAATTCAAATCGTCCTCTCTTCGCGCTGGCACCCTCCGGAAATATAAACTCTGATCCAGGACTCTGAAAAGATGGAAATATGTTAAATTTTATTTTTCCTCGCAAAACTTTGCACGGAATCATTGGTAGAAACTTACCGGGCCAATATATGCGGGATCGAAATTAAGATATGGTGACATCACAGAATTCGGCGTTGATGTAACTGCAAAGAATTAAAAACCCAACTGTTTCATTCGATACTTAGTTCGTCCAACAAATAAAATTCGGCAACAGAAAACCGTTTTATCAATAAAGTTCGAAACTGAAATTAGATTTATTTACCAGGTATATTGGCTGATTGATCACGCCCTCCGAAGCTTCCAAAAAATCCTCCCTTTTGTTGGTCCATCGTGTCTTTTAGGGTTGTTTTATCTTACGAAATCCTAAAATTCAGAACCAGGAAGTGTATTGCAGCATGAGTAAAGGTGAAGGTCATTCACTTTTCCATTATTTTCATTTCAAAATTTGATAGATAATTCAAGGTATCGCATTCTTCTGTTCCGATTTCACAAATCTTATATTCAAGAATCAATTCTACATTTCTATATGCAAGGAGAAAGTGATTCGAATAATATCATCGGTGAAGAATACACTGGATGGCTCCACAATTCTCTTGAAAATCAATTCAATCCAATTTCAGGCACGTGTGTGGTTTATTGCAAATAGGCTCTTTTATCCTGGTATTTTAAGGCATTGGTATTGTCTCTTATCAATTTGAAAATGTAAGTCTCTCTGTGGAACTACTGAAGTTAAAACTGAAAAAGTTAACATATTTATCTTAAAAGATCGCTTTAAATTTGCGTTTCGTCTACACTGTTGCACTATTTACATCCCAAAACCGTTAATTCCACTGTTTTTGTTAAGAATATTATAGTTGATCGTTTCACTATAGGTCCTCAGACCCTGAAGGTGAAGGGCATTTCATGGTTGGAGATACAGAATCAACTGAAGATATCAAATCAGTTAGTATGGAGGAATCCGCAACTAATAATAATGCTGATGCTGGTCCCGATCGCAAGCAAATTAATATCCATGAAACAGTTCACGACGAAATTCACAAACATAATGTCAACGACATTGTAACAACAGTTGAAATGCAAACACATTGTGATCCAGCGGAGAAAGACGATTTCGGCAAAAATAAAATTATCGAAAAATCTACATTGAATACTGAGGAGGGGGAGAAGTGTGAACTGGTGACTAATGAAATGAATGGAGAAATCGATGAGAATATGATTGTCAATACTACAAGATCTAATGACGATTGTGTAATTACTAAAATAGTCGAAGAAGCGAATTATAAGAATGGGAAAGTTGAGAATAGAGAAAATGATGATATTTCAATAATTGAAGATGATTCGGGATTGAATACGGTCGCTATGAAACGTGATAAATACCGTTTAACGGATTACGAAGTTCAGACGGATTCCGATTCGGAAAGTGCCGAATACGACTCTGATTCATCCTCCGATTCGTCGTCGTCCTCAGTCGTAGTCGTAGCCCACGGCGACAGGGATCACGATAACGATGGCGGCCGAGATGATGATGAAGATCGTAATTCGACGCCGGATCCGACTGAGGTTAGAAAACAACCGGTGAGGACACGCGGAGAACTTCTTCCAGAGGTGAGTTATACTTTAACTAATCAAAGCCTGCTTCATATAGCCTAGTCTGAAGTACAGTGTACTGTTAATTCTGCGTAAGTTGGAAAAGTTAAGACTAGCAAAATGTATTGTCTGATTAAGAAAATTAAAGTTTGGGAGGAGGAAATGGATTGTTTGGATGCGAATATGGTTCTGTAAGGGGACAGGTGCAATGGGACATCTTATATGGATAATGATATATAGGCTGTGTTCTCTAACGTTACCGCCTTAGTTCAAGAGATGTTTTTAGGATAATGTGTGCAATAACAAATTGTAGTCCAGTGTATAATAAATGATTAAGTAAATGGAGAAAAGCATTTTGCATGACTGGATATGCGATGTATTTAATTGCCTTTTTGCCCGATGGACAAGGGGAGGGGGAGTTAGTGCAATGTGGACATGGGGGCTTAAAATTTTGGAATTTTATGTGCCGTGGACGTCATTTACGGATAGCCCCTTTGAACATTCATTTATTACATATTTATAAATTGTTGATTCAGGATCTGCCAGCTATTGAGGAACTACACATTGAACTACCTGATGATGTCACTATGATTCAACTCGGTCAAGTTAGTGGAATTGTCGGCATTCTCGGTAAGTTCTTGTCAAACTGGTTGCACAAAAGATTTGAGAAACTATTTTTGGTCACTGCCATTTCAAGTGACCACTGATTAAATCATATCTCCATTTCAGTGATAGTTCAAGCTCATCAGAACACCCCTGCTCTTGATGCTGACTCTATTCTCTTCTATGAGAATAAAAAACCGATTGGCCAGGTAAATAACAGTGTCCCTACAACTCCTTGATTCCTTTAAAGTTTTAAACTCCTTCTAAAATGGAAAAATGCTTTTAAAGCTTAAGACTCCTTTAGACCCTAATTTGAGCAGAATACTCAATTACGGTAATCAGAATTGAACTTCTATTCTAGGTATTCGAAACATTTGGACCTGTCATAGCGCCTCTGTATTCGATTCGTTTCAACAGCACGGATCAGATCGATGATAGCGGTATTTCTATTGGAACTGCAGTTTACTGTGCACCTACATTAACACAGTATACGCACTACATCTTCATGAATCAACTCAAACAGTAAGTGAAGTAGTATTTCTATCTTGGTTCTTCAAAATTTTGTGTTCACCTCGAATCTGATTTGAAAAATTTAGACTTGTATCTGGCAAATTAGATAGGTTGTAGATTCATTTTTGGGACAATAAAGTTGCATAGCATTTAATCCTGAAAATACTGATAAAATGTGTGCGTCCATCATCACCTCTGCAAGTAACAATGGTCTGATGAGAAACATATTCAGTTTTTGTAGCTTTTGAAATTTAACTTTGGTTCATTTCCGATTAAGCTGCAAATTTCAAATTATTTTTTTACTGGTGGGTTTTATGACTGATGCACACGACTGCTGATTCTGGTACATTAAAACAGCCCTTAAAAGGACTAATGATGAATCCTGAAGAGGATTTATGTTCAGAGGACCGAGTTCTAATCTTCCATCGATTCATCAGCCAGACAGATTCGTCTAAGTTCATCCATCTCTGCGGCTTTCTTCTTAGCGTATTCGTAATAGACGAATCTCATTCCTTCCAGGGTTGAAATCTGTATTTTCCGACTCAGGTAACACGACCGTAGACTTCCACTTTCGCTAGCTCTCTTCATTTGTACGTCGAGTCGAGCCAGCTTCTGGTCGATCAAAATCACTTTCTGGCAAGCGGCTTGAAAACGTTTCTCTGTCATGAAGAAGTTTTCAACGGCAGTTTCGTAATCCATGTTTGAATGTTGTGGTTGTTACTCGTTGTGTATCAACAGCGAACGTTTGATGCAACTTCAAGATTTCGTCAATATTTTATACCTTATTTGTCACTTGACAGAGAAATTATTCGGAGGGCATCTCATTCTCTGACATCCTGTCACTAATCATATCATATCTAATCAAACGTTGCAATTAAAATCAATCTTACTCATCACTCCTGGTGACTAATTATCTATTTAATTTTGGTCTATGACTAATTAGTCAAAACCCACCATGATGAGTAACTATGTAATTAATGTCCATTGATTAGAGTAGTGTAAATTAGTGACAGCATGTCATAGGATGAGATGCCCTCTGAATATGTCAACATGACAAATAAGGTATAAATTCTTGGTGAAATCTTGAAGTTGCATCAAACGTTCACTGTTGATACACAACAAATAACAACCACAACATTCAAACATGGATTACGAAACAGCCGTCGAAAACTTCTTCGAGACCGAGAAACGTTTTCAAGCCGCTTGCCAGAAAGTGATTTTGATCGACCAGAAGCTGGCTCGACTCGACGTACAAATGAAGAGAGCTAGCGAAAGTGGAAGTCTACGGTCGTGTTACCTGAGTCGGAAAATACAGATTTCAACCCTGGAAGGAATGAGATTCGTCTATTACGAATACGCTAAGAAGAAAGCCGAAGAGATGGATGAACTTAGACGAATCTGTCTGGCTGATGAATCGATGGAAGATTAGAACTCGGTCCTCTGAACATAAATCCTCTTCAGGATTCATCATTAGTCCTTTTAAGGACTGCTTTAATGTCCCAGAATCAGCAGTCATGTGCATCAGTCAAAGAACCATAATATATTTTGTTTTACAGAATATTTTAAATATTATTACGAGATTTTACAAAATGAAAAATACTTTGTGCTTTAAATATATATAAGGGAAGGGATTTGGGTAAAGTCTCTTTGTTTTTTACGAACAATGATTGTAGGTGAACAACTTGTTTGATTTCAGAATGAAAGGTTCCGATGCATCTTGGGAAAATAACAACGAACCCCCACCAAAGGTAAAACATAAATTTGTTTGTTTGTTATGTCGCTTGGATCTCGGTTTCCCGAGACTAACCCTATTGGATTATTCATTTAACCTCACCACGGGAGTCTTGCCAGCACACTGTAAGGTTCGAGTTGTTTAGGAATAGTTCTATGAACGGATGCTTTAATTGTAATCTCTTTTCTATTCCAGTTTGTAGATTATTCCGACGATGAACAGGAAAAAATGGCTAAGAGAGCTTTGAAGGAAGCGAGGAATCCTATTAACTCTGAGGCGGGAAATGAAGGTGATGCTTCCAATCAGAAATCACGTCGAAGACCGAGGAAAAAACACGCGAATCAACAGAATTCAGCGAATACACAACCTGGGTAAATATCCTAGCATTTCCTACAACAGGATTGAGAAGTATTGTTTTAGTGAATGCACAATTTGGCTGTTTCCTTAGAGTAGCGCAGGTGGAACGATATTAAAAACAAATATTTCTTATATTGCAGCAGTGAAGAATATCCTCAACAAAGTCATCAGCCCGTATTTCATCCAGGTACATAGAATTCCTTACACTTCATGGCTTCGAATTTCGAGATATTTTTAAACTCTATCCTTCTCATATTTTAGGATTTCGTCATCCGTGGCAAGGCACAGGAGCTAATTATCACCAGCAAAGACCCAGTCGCGCTCCGCAACATAATTGGAGACAGCAGGCTCCCCCTATGAGGCCTCAACAGCCTGGATTAACTAGATGGCCACCACATTCTCCATACAACACTAATCAAAGGATCAGCCAGCCCCCACCCCCGCCACCGCAAACATACTCTCAACAGCCATACTGGATGTCACCTGGGCCTCAAATGCAACCACAGACAATTTATAATCAGAATTGTTGGCCTCCGCGTGGACCTCCACCGCAGCATCAGTCTTATTGTTACCCTCCTCGGCAGGGTTTCTCGCAACCTCAATTCGGAATCCAACCGTCGTATAATTATCCTCCGAGATAATCGGTAAAACTAGTAAAATACCGCTACGAAAAGCATTTACGATTAATTTCGAAAAATATATAAAAGTCGTTTTATTTCGCGTATAAAAACTGGGAAAGAGTATTTCTACATGATCGCAATAAAAAACGAAAGTTATACAGAAAAGAAAGAGATTCTTCATTTTGTATTTTTGCTTGAGGAGTTTGAACACAATGGGAAATGCAGATTGAGATAAAAGATCTTTGAGAGGAGGATTATCCATGGAACAATTTATTGGAAAAGTTCAATGATTCCACTTCATTCAGCGTATAGTCTAAAATTTTATTGTGTCCTTCGAATTTAAAATAACCTTTAAATTTGATGCCTTTCAGTAAATACGGAAACCAGTAACGATCATCTGGCCACATTTCGTCGAAAGGAATTCGCTCGGTCGAAAACCATCGAGGACGCATTTCTGAAAAATAGTCCCAAAAAAAAACAGTAGAATGGATGTATCATGACAGTATGGGATGTCGATTTACAAGGAATCATACCTTCAGATTCTTCGGGCTCATTTTTAAATTGCGTAGTAGTGAACACATGCACTTCCAACAACGTCGAATCACCGACAAATTCAAATGTTAAAAGACCGATTTCGTCGAGTTTGTCGACAATCAGGGAACTCTCTTCGTGCAGCTCTCTGGAAAACAAAGCAAACATGTTATATTTGAGGAGTGTGGGCTGGGAGGGCCTCGGGTTCGGCTATCATGCCAGACTTTATTTTTGGATTTATCATTTCGAAACCTTTTCGCAGCATCCACTACAGTCTCTCCGGGGTGAACCTTCCCACCAAATCCATTCCATCGACCTTCACCAAATCCTCTTTTTTTCATTCCCAATAATATTTCGGCTGGTCTACGAACCATCACCAATGTTAACAGTTTTCTGGTCGTCATTCTTGAAGTTTCGAACCTTGGTCCTTAGTTAGAATAGAATCAGAATATCACACCACAGCCACAGGGACTTTGGTCACAATTGATAGTCAATGATTAAAACCAGTATGAATGACAAAATGATAATAATTGGAATATACTATAGTTAGTTAGTGTTAGTTAGAAAGATGTCAACAATATTATAATATACTGACCCGCATTCAGGATTGCCAACACTACTTCTTTTTCAGTCAGTCACCGCATCACTGACACTAATTGTCAGTGACCCGGCGCCTGTGGTTGGTAGTTGTTTTTACCAACGATAAGATTAGTTACTTACTGGGCTTCAAGTCTGGAAATTTGTCGCGCTTTTACCCGGCTTTCCCACAATTACGTCAGAAGCACCGAAATTCCCAGCATCAAAACAAATAGGTCAGAGCAGTAATAATAGACGGGTTTCCGGTTTCGTCGCCGCAATTCAAGATGGCTGGCGTTGCGACTATATTGTCTCAAACCAGGTAAATGTCTTCGTTTTGCATCGATATTATTCGTTGTCATGACTAAAATAGGCTCATACAGCAAAGGATTTATTCTTTTAACTTTGAATAAACTTGCAAATAAGTGAAGCCTGATGCCAACTGTAGATATAGCCGGATGTTTGTGTTTTGACATCATAGGTGGCAGCACCTGCTGGTGACTACATTCTCCGCGGGCTAGAATAGCATATCCGTTGAATTGTCGCATATTTCTATATTTTCAGTAACCTCAGTACAGTTGAAATCAAATCTTACCTGGATTCATTGTCAGCAACATTTGAAACTTTAGATGATTCGGAACGCATCACATCCCTTCGTCAAATTATTTTACTTGTCTCCACTAGACAAGATGTCCGGTAAGTATTCCGGCTGTGTGACGTTTAGTGATGTTTGTCCTTATTTGCTATTTTTCACCATATTTCGCAACAGGACTCCCAATTCTAACTTTATATTTTATAGCATTCCCAAGAAGTTGGGCACTGTATTGGTAAAGGCACTAGTCAAACATCATGAATCACGGAATCCTTTCTTGGATGCATGCATTCAAATTGTACTGCAACACATACCGAGTAAAACTATTGAAATACCTGAAGGCAGAAATGATGTATCAAAAGTTCTGAATGTCATTGCCTCGAAGGTGTGAAAATAGTTATCCTATGTTTATTCATACTTGTTTTAGCCACCGTATTAAAGAATATTTATGGGCCTATAAACTAGAAATATTTTGCTCAAAATTAAATATTCTTATTTCAGCCTGTGGAACAAATTGACACTCTTATACTAATGCTACTAAGGTAAGAATAGATTTCCTTTTGACTCGAAGTTGATAAACGAAAATTGTGTGGCTTTAAACCATTTCCAAGATAGAGTAGCCTCAATACTTTGTGATTCCACTTTTTGAGACCTTTGTTGAGGCAGCCTCCAAACTAACTGATAATGATTCACCACAATTTCAGGATTGTTTCTACGCAAGGATTCAGTCTGGACACATTATCAAGGGCTTTATCCCTGATCACTTCATTGCCAGTACTACACGGACAAAACTTAAAAAAAGGTAGACTTTGGGGCCATTTGGAAAATTGTGGCTTAAATTCAAGATCTATAGTCATTCTTAGAAGTTCAGACCAGTGTTCAGATTTAAAACCACCTTTGGACCTAAGTCACGACTGGGCAACTGGGTCCTGGGTTTTTTAAATTTTCATTAAAGATAGGTCATCCATGCTCTTAACCGATTCTTGAAATATCTTCTAGAGCAAGTTAACATCATTGAGGGTCTCTTTATCGATTGGTTGCTGAAAGCGAGTTTGGAAGAGGCATCGAATCCTTATAAACGAAATTTCTTCGGAAAATCTGACCAACCATCGACCGTAACAGAAATAGATGGTTCACTCAACAGAGATTTCTTCACCATTCTGAATGTTGGTAGGACAACATTTGAGTTTAATCAGATCACGTTTAGAAACAATCAGTGACAGCGTAATACTTGACTCCATTTGATTAAGACTTTGAATGAAAATGAAATGAAAGACCGTAATCCAAGAATTTCTCTGTGTTACTGGTATTCTACCTCAATGTATGCAAGAATTTCCTTTCTTTTCGTCAAAATTTTGAAATAGATTTTGTGCTTCTCTATATCGATGTTGCTAGTGCGTACTAATAAAGAATATATAAATCTTTTTACTTTTATTTTTATAGGTAAATATTACACGGATGATCAACTGTTGAATGTGCATAGCTTTTCCGTATTAAAAGTCTGGCTGCAGCAGCAGGAAATGAGCGATGTTAAAAATGTGAACAAAGAATTCCTTGAAACGATCATCGATTATTGTTTTAGAGTAATGGATCAAGCAGAACGAAGTAAGTACAATGAGAATTGAATAAAACATACACTTATTGCGTAAAATCTGATAATCTTCAGAAAGGAATTGTCATATTGAAAGCATTAGCAAGCATCACCAAAAGTCGACAAGCCTGTGATGTACAGTGCGTTTTATAAAATGTGCAACCTATGAAAAATCAACTGATTATAGCTTTCCTGTAATTTTAATCGAAATTCAATTAAGGTGATAATATTCATTGGTATGTTTGTTGAAAATAAGAAATGATTGGGCCAATCGTGAATGTATGCTTCAGCACACATGAGTTGGAGTTCAATTCAAATTAGAGTAATGCTGTAAACAGTTGATTTTCAAGAGGTGTGCATTTTATGAAACACACTGTATAAAGATGCTGAATTCTTTTCATTGTAGAGCCAAAAGTTTTTCAAGATGCTGATGTTCAGCATGCTGTAAGTATATACAGATTTCAGTTTATATACCTACCTATCTCGATGTGACTGCACAGTCCAGTGTAAGGTGTATCACGTTGCTTTCTATAGGTTGTGATTGAAGCCATTTCAATTCTGGACAGTATTTGTAAGTTGGAGACGTGTTTGATTCCGCGAGTATTTCAAACTGTGAAACGTCTACACTCGAAGTTGGTTCTAGCTCAGGATGTTTCACAACCGCGAATTCTACTCGCTTTATTACAATTCTTTCTCAATCACAGTAAGTAAAACTCTGTATCTCTGACTGTGTGACAAAATCACATTTTCTAAAGATTGGTAAAGCGTTCGTCTTATTTTTTCGAATTCATTTCATATCATCATGTCATATCAGTATTTACCATCAAAGTAAAGCCATAGGCCTGCATACAGACAGCCTCTTAGTTTTGATGTTTGTTTTATTTAATGTCCTTTGTGAAGAAGGGACTGAACGCACCTCTCTTGAATTATTCTTTACCAGGGTGCTGCCAAAAAATGTCCTATTTTGTTTCTTGTCTATGTATAGTTTTGTCTATCATAATCTGTGAAATACTTTTCGGTTGTTGAAAAAATATCAATGTTTTCTATATCCATGTTTGCGCACTTGTAAGTACTATTGTATTGTGTTGTCGGTTCTACTTTATTTCTAGGTGAAGCAGTTGTTTACGATCCACAACCATTCATTGACTTTTACTTCGATAAAGTGATTTATAATCAGTTCGGAAACTCATCTGTGGCGTTTGATACTGTCATGTTCATCATTGACAATCTGGAAACGTTGTGCTTTAAAACTCACATCTTCAAGTTCTTTCCGAATATCTTAAAGGTGACTTCGCCTTTTTATCATACATTATATATTATTCTTCATCAACAATTTGGCGATTCTTCATTAGTTTTTCGTTCTTACAGATCTTAGCGTGGAATCCGAGATCGTACATTCACGAGTTTCTCGAAATTCTGCCAGCCATGTTATCAGAAACCACGGCAATTGAGGTACAATTAACTACTTGGTATACAAAAATGTTAGATAACATTGATGCAAACTCGGTCCATTGCTAAATTGAAATTGTAATGATAATATGAGATAAAATCCTACAATACAAAAGATGACTTGTGAAGTTTCCTATAAAAAGAGCTTATAAAATATATCTTATTCAAGGTTTGGCTATATCCTAAATCATTTATCTTCATGTATATATCCTTCAGTATTCCTGAAAATTACTATTAGGATTAAGTCGAAATGCTGAATAAACTACTAGCTCAGACTAAGTTTTTAGAATTTAACCTTTTTCTAATTGAAAAATCGTTTCATGTGATGATTGTAGGTGTTGCACACGTTGTTAGATTTGCCATGTATGACGGCAGGTTTAGAGGTCAGCTGTAGAATCGGTAAATCAGATGTCACTCAGTCGTTTACGGCAGTTGTTGAAGCGATGATGAGTCCTATGAATCGACCCCTATTTAACTTCATCCTACGACACGAAGGGGGCCACGGCGACACAATCGACAGGTTTGCCAGGCTTAAACATTCTCTTTTTAAATTCTTTTAATCAAGCTTAATAATTACAGAAGAATTTTGCCGATAGGTAAGAGTTTGTGACAAGGAGCCAATCTTATCTTGCTATATTGATTGTTAAACTTGTTTATTGCAGATTGAATAAGCTTCATGTTCTACTGGAAGATTTGAATCAACTGCCAAGAGTTGTTGTTTGTTCTCAAATTGTTCCTGTACTCATCAGGTAATCCTGAAGTGATGTATACTAATCTTGACATCCATTGTACAGCTATTGCCTTGCTGGGATCCTTCATTGTGCCAAAATTTAAAAAACTTATATATCTTTTCTCCTAATCAGCCGAGTCACTTTTGTGAAGTACAATGAAATCAGTTCATTTCTATAGCTGCCGGGTCTGTTATTGTTAGCTTGATCATGATTTAAAAAGAAGTAATGTGCTAGGTTAGCTCTGCAGAATTGAGAAACAAGGTATCAATATTTGTAGCCATATTGCTTGTATCATCATTGATACAGTGAAAAATAAATTCATTCATTCTATAATGAATTCACGTTTATCTATTGTTTTGTGTGTAATTTCAGATTGTTTTTTAAAGTCATATGTGATGACAGCGATGAACGTTTAGCCGGTCAACTCGTGCCAGTTATTATTGAACGAGTCGGTCTTCTTTATAAAGCCGCACAATTTGAGAGTGAAATCAAAAAGTACATCTCTCATAAATCAGAAAATCTCCATATCAGCTTAATATGTAACATGGTTTAATCAACTGCAAGTTTTCTGATCTGATTGAATGCGGTATTTTTAGAATTTTGGCCGATGGTATGTTGATGTTATTTGAGCTTTATCCAAAACTACTGATGCAGCAACACGAGGAAATTCGTGATTATATCGGTTCACTGAGACATGCAGTTAACAATGAGGAATTCTTTGTTCATATGGTAAGGTTGAATGGAGCATTACGGGAGGTGGCTAAGGCATAAGTTTCGGGGATCTAGGCGTTGCAATGATCAGGGTGGCCATTTATCTAGAAATCAGGGAAAAGTTCGAGAACTTTCTTTTCTTTAAAAACGTCAGGGAATAGTCGGGGAAAAAAGCTAAAACCAGGGAAGATTTTAAGAGATTGCTAAATCATGGGTATAGGAAAACTGTTACAATCTATGTTGTACGTATTTGACCGTGTTAATTGATTTGAATTCTTAGCAGATCAAGTCAGAGAAAACAACGTATATGTCAGGGAATAGTCAGGGAAAAGGCAAGTCATCACCCTAATGATGTAATTGATTTTATTTTTCAGGTATGGATTGTGGGAGAATACGCGAGTCAAGCGTATGATTCGCGTTGTACGTCAGAAGTTATATCTCAACTGTACGAGCTGTTAGAATGTGTGACGTATGAATTATCGAGTATTCTACAGAACGACACTCAATCGCAATATTCCGTTCGTTTATTAGCCGTTTTAATGACATCACAAGCTAAGGTATTTCAGAATTATTTTCTTGCTATCATTTTAACTGCTTCTGATTGTGTGCTATATTCCCCCTACATCATCCCTCTTGGACCATCCGCTGTCTCTACCCTGCATCTCTATTGGACCTTGGAGTAACCAGACTGATTACTCCAAGATTGGACTATCTACTGCCTGTATCCTGCGTCACTCAGTGGAACTGCGTTCTTCAGAGTTCATTCTAGTTGACACATTAAGGTGTACCTGATAGATGATGTTTGATCTTGTTTTGTGTTTTCTAGTTGGCCAGTCGATGTCAGGATCTGATTCCACGTGTGATTCTGTGTCTAACGAAGATCAGTCAACAGAAACAAAAACAATCGATTGTCGATGATGAAAACGACAGTCGGGCGATTATAGATAGAGCTAATGATCTGATCAGCATCTTACGTATTCCCAAGTAAGATTCCCTTCACTCATAACAAGTAACTTTAATGCAGAAGACTTCTTGCCTCGGGTCTGATAAATCTCTAAAAAATCTCAATTTCTCTACATTGTTGCAAACGAATAAAACGAGTTGAAAATTCCTGGAAAGATTTTTCGAGAAGCTTCTATCAGTCTTTGTTTATCTGCAGTGTTGCAGCAACGATATTGAGTCCTGCAGAGGATGTCAGGAACGGAACGTAAGTTACGTCTTTCATAACTAGTTTATTAGGCGATGACAGAAATCTCATGCACACTTTTTATCAATTGATTATCTTTATTTTATTTAAGGTGTCACAAGAACAATACTTCGCTAGCTATCTTTCTACAGAATATAACCGAACTATTGCAACCGAGTTCACGACCAGAAATCTGATTAAATTCTCGTTTCTAATCATTTTACATCATAGTATATTTACTAGTCATAATCTGTGATATCAGAGGAAATTTCTATTATTATCAATAAAACAAAGATGAAATATTTGTTTTTTGGTCAGGTTTATTCAACCAACTCCAGTCACTGATCTCACTCCTTCCAATTTGTGATTTTCCAAATGCAGACTTTGTTGTTCCTGAAACTCCATATCAAAGAAAACAAGAAAATCTAGTTCATTCTTCATTTTTTACTGCACGAGACAAAAAAATTACACATGATATATATACGTCATTATGTTACAAAATGAATTGTTATTTCTATGATTTATTTATACACACACTGAATAAATACAGAACAAGATGACGTGAAGTTGAGCTCAAGTGAAATGCATACTCGATTTGTTTTAATACCTGAATTATAGTTATTTAATATCACAAGGACTTTAATCATAATGATTATAATATATGTATGAATGACATGTTATATCAATCATGAACATCACAACTTGCGCACGAATATCTAAATTCTTTTGAGAGCACATTTCTTAAGAGCTGGGTTGCTGCTGTAGATAATCCTAATACCATGAATCCTAATTTGCTATGACGACCTTGAATAAAACGACTTGTCAGTTATTAGTGCAAACCAAGTATTTTGCCCCTAATGGGGCAATAACTTTCCGTTATAATAAACAGACATTCTGGTCCCCTGATGAAGTTTGTTGTAACAAGCTTCCAATGTGTACAGGACTAACTAGGGAAATAAATCAGACAGTCCAACATGGTAACCCAACCGGCAGAATGACCTCTCCATTTTTCAGCTCTAGTCACCCAACTCTTAATTTCAAACAACCCCAAGTTGTGAACCTAATTGTCCTCAAATAATGGCTGCTGATACATCACTGGAAACTTACTTCCAGACCTATGTATTCGAGTCCAACTCGTCACATTACAGAAGTCATCTCTATTTTTGAGTCCCAATTTGTATTTCGAATTCAATTATAATTTACTGTTTGTTGTCATTTGGATATATTGTCATCAATATAATGTTTATCCCAACTACGACAACTCAGCCAGGTTTGACTGTATGTGCTGTTGACAAGTTTTCGTTGATAGGAAACACTTTTTTCTATCACATCAATACTTACAATGTGTACAATAACTATTGGCGGGATTCTTACTGAAACTAACTTTAACGTCCGGTCACGGAAAGAAAATTACAAAATGCAGGGTAGCGTTTGAAACTTTGATTTCATTCAAATGATCAATATTAAACATGATTGATTGTGTTTCAATTTAAACTAAAAAGCATTCGTTCTAAACGCAAATAAATTACTACATCTATAGTATAAATTATCTATGTATAAACTGTAAAACAGGAGAAATCCACTGTGCATAGACGACAAGTGGACAAAGCTGAATGATTTTAGAGTCTATGCATTTATTTCATTGTAAACACAGCAAAAATAAACCCATGAATTATATCATTATCACATACAGCAAGAAAATAAATTCACTGTGTTGATGATACGTGTAAGCACAAAAAATGCTGGAAATTCAAACCTTAAAGCCGAGTGTAGGTCAACTGGCAATGATATGAAGTCTATAAGTGAATCATAGCTGACGGTTGCAAAGAATCAAGCAGCACGCAGTCGCAAAGCCGACCTATACCCGGTTTAAAACTCTCCTCCCTCAAGCAATCACTTAAACATGGTCTCTACAGATCAGTCATTCCTGGATATCAGGAGTTTTCAAGGAAAAGCATCTGCATCACTTTCATATCCCAATTACTGTAGATTCCTAAATCATTACTGTTTATCTCGGTAAACTGTTAATTCAGATGTTTTGTAAGCAAATCTTTATCCTATAAACTACAAAATTCCATTTCTAATTCGGCAACTCCCTTAGACAAATCCTGGTCCCAAATGTACCGATTTAGGCATAGTTGAGCCTGTACAACTACAAACACTTCTAATTACCTATATTTCTCAAAATTGAAGCAGTTTCAGGCATTTTGCTCAAATTGAAGGAGTTTCAAGCACCTTTGAAAGCATTTTCCATTTTGACAAAGTTTTTCAGGAATCAAGGAGTCGTAGGGACCCTGTTAAGCCACAATAGATCCATGAAATATTAATCTCAAAGATTTGATCAAAAAATTTCTACTATGTACATTTTTTCTCAACGGATTTCAGTAGTAGTGCTCAATATAGATAATGGATGATTACCGCGGAAAAATAGAAGCAAATACAGATGCAGTTTTACCGAGGTAAGCAGAGAGTCTTACATGAGGAACTTGTATTGGGGTAGAATAGAATGGTTTCCTTTGAAAAAGGGAAATTTTACCAATATTTTACAGAATCTGTAGCTTCATTCATACAACAAATCCTTCTAAATCTATGCACGAGAATTGTTCCAAACTGCTTTCTTGTGCTAACTCAGTTACAGTTAGCTCCCGGGCATCATCCATTTCACAATATTGTCTTTAAAAGACGACGAGGAAGACTATACTTATATCTCGACTACAACAACTTACACATTATTATTCTATATAAGTAATAATAGCACAGACACAAAAAATATAAATAATACAATACAGTCATACTATACATAAACACCGTACAAAAAAAAATACGCATGGATTCTGAAAATATTTGCCACCAGTGACAACTGTACAACTCAGAAAAAAAAAATACGCATGCATAGTTAAATATTGGACACGCAGTCCATTTTCACGTGCGCAGACAGGTCAAGAAATGTCGATTCGATTTTCAGATAATTTAGGCAGGAAATTATTACGCACACTTCCCGTGTAGGTAATCGCTATGATACATAATACTGAAACAATATGTAGCAGACGACATCGACGGCTTTTTGAATATCGTTCGCCGCCGCGTCGCGTCGTGTCGGACATTTTAGTTCATTAAACCACACGTACACACATTACACAAACACACACACCGAGAAATTAGAATTTGTGTTTCCCTGAAACGAGCTGTGAACAGCTCGAACAAAAAAACTAGCAGATTTTCAGGTGAAACTGAATCATTCCATGTCGGGAAATTCTATTTCTATTTCTACTACGAAATCAATTGAAATGGCTGAATCAGCTGAACACGTTCACATCCCTGATAATAAACACGAACCAAATTCACTCACACTATCAAATTCATGTATAGATCATGTACACGACCAATGCGAAGATATACGAAATAATCGCGGACATTATTTAAGATTATCAGTAGTGGTCAAATCGTTTGACTTACTGGCAAGGCAGGCTCGCGCGCACAAGACTCAACAACTCTGTGTATGTATACAAGAATTTCAAAGCAATAGCTTAACTCTTTCTGCATCTACATCTTGAATACAGGTTACTGGTATCTTATTGGAAGAAAAATACGAACATTCCCGCTGCTCACTGGTAAGTTTAGTGAATTATACCTTCATATTTAGACCAGCCATTTAAACTCTCGAATTAACTACCGAAGCAGAGATAGTTCGGCGAATGTTCTCTATGTATAAGGGTAATACGAATGGCAGTAACATGTGTGATTATGTATTTCTATTGTAAACGCGTTCATCATGGAATGACACCTATTTGCGACTAGATTACGTCGATTCCGTGCGTACAGAATCGTTCTACCACTAACTAAATAAACGGAGTCATCGAAATCACTCCCACCGAGTCGTGTAAAGATGTCAATCAATCGTTTGACTGACACGCATAGGGAGCGCGCACACCTGCCTGTTAGTATCACAGAGGAAGAAGAGTTTTCATTCGTACTCCAAAATCTGTTTGTGGTAGAATAGGAGGTAGCTGAAATAGAGAAAATTACTTAGTAATTACTTTGCAATCTGTAAGCGGAGACGGATCGATTGAATATGATCGAAATTCTGCCGATCCAAAATTCTTTCCTGAGTTTTCCAGGTTTGACCAGACCTAATCGAATAACCTGAGCTTTTTCAGGATTTGTTGAATTCCCTGTTTTTCCAGGTTAGGTGGTCAAACTGAATCAACTTACTGAATCAAATTACTCACCCTTCACTGTTGAGCACTTCGTTGACGTCTGCTTTCAAAATCAGATGATCGTCACATTTAAACCATTGATTTTTGTGCAGACGTATGTAACACGTGTAGTGTCCACATTCGATAGTTCCGCTGTGATTCACAACCGCAAACAACGAATACCTAGAAAAATCCGAACACAAAACCGACTTCATTTCGGGCCTAGTCGCATACATAGCAGGTCTTTAAAGGGCTTAATTTTGTAGGTTAGGTTTTCATAAATTCAAGCGTTTGTTGACTGATTCAATAGTTTTAACAAAAGCCTCATATGTGTGTTGTTTTAAGGTAAAACAGTGCACCTCTCATAGATGTTAAATGGTTAGACATAACTAAATGCAGCACTGGTTTTTCTATGTATAAAAGTGTTTAATTTGACTGAGGCCTACATGTATACTCAAACTGGCTTAAGCTATTGTAGTTTTCATTACATTGAAGCCTTATCAAAAATATGACTTACAGTTGGCAAATTGAATTGAAAATACAAATTAGGATTAAAAATTATGCCTATTTAAGTCATGTGATGCAGCGATTTTTGCGATGAAAAGCGAGTTTGACTGAATGAACCGTTAACTTACTTATTTTCGCTTGAAAGACCCGAGGCAGACTCCATGATGACCTGATTCGTGTAACCATTGTTATTGTTACGCGAAGACGACATGAAAGGCGTCATATCCAGTTCATCAGGGAATGATACGAACGTTGAGATCTTTTTGTGAAATCCTGTGGAATGCTCAAATCTCTGCAGATAAATACAACATACCATAAAACAGGGTTCTGACTGATCAGTGGTCAGTTGCCAAAAAGTTGGTTAGAGCTAACCAGGATGCCAGTGATAATTGAATTTGCATTGTTAACATAGTATTTGTCCAATTGTTAACTCAAGCCAACTTTTATGCTACTGGCCCCAAACAATCCAAAATTCCCCGATTTTCCCTGACCTTTGATCAAAAATTCATAATTCTATCATTTGAAATCCTCCTCAAGGATACATCTTCAAATTAAACGGAGTATGAATGCAAAGCGATGAATAAATGAATCAGTTGTTCGTCTACCTTTAAATGGAAACAAGCGACGACAGGAAGTTTTTTCATTGTTAACTGTTTAGTCGATTCTTGATAATTGTGACAACTGCTACATTTGATTTTCGAAGAACTGCCTAGATGTTCAGGTCTAGTGAACCTGCGGAGAACAATGATCGATCAAATTGACTGGTTATGATCCTCTAATTCGACAAGCGTTGCCAAGTCATTATCCGACATACCTTTTTAAACATGTGACTAAAGATGTTGGCTCTTCAAATGTTTTCGGTAAATCGTCACCATTACCTACATGAGAACAATGCAGACTTCATACAACATAAAATAACTACAGGCTTTGAATGGCCCGGTTTTAAACACTGATATCATCTTCAACCGGGTGGTCAGCCACAAGGCTAAACTTGAGGGCTTTGTGGACAACTTTGCTACACAATTTCCAGGATTTTCTCCAGTTCTAAATTCTTTTTTGTTTCCTGTCTTCATAAAACTGACCTCCTTTTCCTGAGTTGAAATGATTGCCTAGAATCATGGCATCCGTCGGTCCGAGATCTAATGAGATATCCCAAAATGGATCGATTGTCGTTGACACATTGCTAGAAATAATCGAATCATTTTAAACCCTAGAGTTTAGTATTGAATCTATTGAACCGGCGCCAGTTACTGCATAGAACTGTAGCGAACAGCAATGCCGACATCTCAAAAATGTGTTATCTTGTGTTTTGCGCCGTGCCCACAACCTCAGAAACTACGTAGGTTCGTAATACTTTCTCTTAGCGTTTTTCATGGTTTGGTAAAGCCTTATCACAAATTGATACAACTTAACCAAATTAACAGTGAGAGATGTCAGTTTTCAGTGATACAGATTAAGGGGATTCGACTATAGTTCTATGGTTACTGCGAATTTAGACGAGTCTTACTTGCACTCTTGACATGTAACATCTGATTGAAGCCCTCCGGTGAATATTTGATCTATGATACAGTTACAATGATGTGGGTTATTCGACGACAAACCATTCGTTCCTGTAATGTATATTATCATTATTGAAACTTTTACAAGGTGGCGCCAATCTACGAAATCCCTGAGGTTTCCCTGATTTTTCTACGTTATAACATAAAAATTCCCAGAATTTCTTGGTTCTAAATGATTCAATTAATTCATTTCTTATGAATCACGTATTGATAAAGAAACGCCCGGTCACAAGTCCCTTTTATATAGCTCTCTAAAGTGCTGTACAGAAAATAACAAAATCAAAATGGATAGAGGCTCAGAATTAAATTGAATTTTTTGCATGACTTATATGACCCATAGCACGTACAAATATACTGTGGTTTCGCAGACTCGATACTGAAATAAATGTACCACGATAATGGTTCACCGACCTTTACAATGTTGATGTAAAACATCTAAAGCAGCGATCAGAAATTCGTGCGCGTCTTGTTGTTCATAGCCGGCCAGGTGACGCGCGTGGGTCCACACAAGATGAAGCAGTCGATATGGAATATGTGGAGTCCGAACCCCTGAGTAAAACTGAAAAAAAAAAACCATAAGAAGCGACATAAGAAATAACATACAATCACTAAAGCGGGAAAGGATCGTTTAAAGCGGTACTCACTTCTTGGAATAATCTTCCCATTTCACAGACAAGGCACTGACGAGACTCCTCGGCCATCTGACAGTTGTGTCGATCGGACAGGAAGAAATCTCTGAGTACCGGAGTATGTGTCAGGGCTTGTACAATACAATTCATGAAGCACGTGTTGCCGAGATTTATCAATCCACGCAAACCTGCAAATATTACTCAAATATCAAAACATACATCTTACGAATAATTCATTCAGGCAGGAGAAAACTTTTCTAATTCAGGGTCCTTATCAATCAGTCATCCGGATATAAGGAGTTTTTAAGGAGAAAATTTCATACTTTAAGGAAGCGCCTTTTATATCCCAATTATAGCACACTCCTCCTAAATCGGTATTCTCGGTAAACCCTTATTTGGGGGCATTATTAGCGAATTTTCATTCTTGATGCACTTAACTTGGTTTCTTATTCTGAAACCCCTTAACAGTGTAACCAGGTCCCTAGTTCCGACTGACTTAGGCATAGTCTATTGTACAACTCTGAAGTACATGTCTAATTGCCTATTTCTCAAAATTGAAGGAAGTTTCTGTCATTTCGCTCAAATTAAATGAGTTCCTGGGGACTCTGTTATTCACGGAGTTTCCATTCTAATCTGGTAAAAGCCCAATGTTTGTATGAACTTGTAGCTATGTATTGACTACTGACCTACAGTTGAATTTTCAGTGATTGTTCTACGCTTTCGATGGATATTCAACAATTCAATCTCTTCCTCAGTCGGTTCCCATGGATTTAAATCGGGACGCAAACCTAGCAAGAATAAACGGCGAAACTTCAATATGCGTGCACATATATAACCTACAGGTGTCATTTCTCCAATATTTTCACCATACCTCGCGTCGAAGTCGTAGAACCAGCGATTTGTTCCAATTCACGATCGTAAACGTAGTCAGAACACGAAAAACAGTAAACAGCACCATAAGTCAAATCTAAAGCTGCAGAAAGAAAATCCGATAGTTTACATTTCATTGAGCCACTGGCCTCAGCAGATCTGGGTCATTGAGCCACTGGCCTCAGCAGATCTGCGTCATTGAGCCACTGGCCTCAGTAGATCTGCGTCATTGAGCCACTGGCCTCAGATCTGGGTCATTGAGCCACTGGCCTCAGTAGATCTGGGTCATTGAACCACTGTCCTCAGTAGATCTGGGTCATTGGGCCACTGGCCTCAGTAGATCTGCGTCATTGAGCCACTGGCCTCAGTAGATCTGGGTCATCGAGCCACTGGCCTCAGTAGATCTGGGTCATTGAGCCACTGTCCTCAGTAGATCTGGGTCATTGGGCCACTGGCCTCAGTAGATCTGCGTCATTGAGCCACTGTCCTCAGTAGATCTGGGTCATTGAGCCACTGTCCTCAGTAGATCTGGGTCATTGAGCCACTGCCCTCAGTAGATCTGGGTCATTGAGCCACTGGCCTCAGTAGATCTGGGCCATTGAGCCACTGTCCTCAGTAGATCTGGGCCATTGAGCCACTGTCCTCAGTAGATCTGGGTCATTGAGCCACTGTCCTCAGTAGATCTGTGTCATTGAGCCACTGTCCTCAGTAGATCTGGGTCATTGAGCCACTGGCCTCAGTAGATCTGAGACAAATAGCTCAAACGTTGGATCACTGGATAATTACCATGCTAACAATGCAGTTTAATTTTCACTCAGTCAAATGGTAAACTCTAACCAAATTTTCACCACAGTTCTAAATACTAACCTAAATTATGCCGTTTATGTTTGGCATGTTCATGAATATGTTGAGCACCATAGCAACCGAAATAAATACAATATAAACACGAGTGAAGGCGGGGCTTATGTTCGCGACAAGTGTGACAGAAACTCGACGTAGCCTGAAACGAAAACACCAGGAAATTCATTAACTAACAACAAATTGCAGCTGCTAGATCAAAAAAATGAATGAATTTCCATAGAGACAAAGGAAATTCTAAATTTAAGTAATGCAAAATTAAGGCTACAAATCAATAGGAGGTCAGGTTATTTCTCTGGGCTATCGACGTTTCTTGGAAACCAATTGGAAATCCAAGCGAAAACAGTAAAATCTCATTTTTGAATGAGTAAATAAAATTCATTGCCACATTTATATACTTATTTAAAAACAAGATTTTTACTGTTCTAGCCCTTCAGTGAGGAATATTTACAGTTCGCTTGTAAATTGTTTTATTCGGAAAAGTTTATTGTCGAGGTTCGAGATGATATAAATATGCTTTAGTCACAGAAGACAATGGGGATCAGTTTCTGAAACACTGAGGTTAGGAGGAGCACAGGGGCTTGTCACCATTTGATAATGAATGGATGATACCAGTATCCCTGTATAAAAAAGACATCATTCTTTTTTATACAGGGATACTGGTATCGTCCATTTTCATTATCAAATTGTGACAAGCCCCTGTGAAGAGGAGGGGGAGGGTAATATTCATCACATGGGTCAGGCACTATTATACAACGAGCAGTAAATCAAATTGATTTAAAAAGTGAAGAAAAAAATCTAGGGAAAAACTTGAGAAACCTTTCTTTTGCGCGCTTGAGGGGTCGTGCACGACACAAAGTGGTCATGAACTATTTTAAATGTGTCGGTCCCTTGGGCTGCCTTGAAGGCTGTCAGGTGCTGGCAGCCGCTCATGCCACTGCTCGTCGTGGTGCACCAACTAATAGACGAGTCGTTTTCGATTTATTACTCATTTCCAGCTAGCTAGCTCGAGGTGTGCATGTGAGAGTACTGTCAGCGCGGCGCTGTCAGCAGCGTGGTCAATAACAATGAACTGCGCAAACAGCCTCCAAAACAAACACCAATTGCGCATCCAATTAGCTGCTGATACTTCCGGTTCGATCTCAATTCAATTTATATTTATTGGCACACGTTTACTGCAAGAAAACAAAAACAAAAAAATTGCATTTAAACACATAAACAAGATTAAGATTGATAATACTGCTATTAAGGTACTAATTCGAAAATTAGGAAAAAATACCAAAAAAATTAACATTTTTTGATGAAACCACCATAGGTGAGTTGTATCTATTGAAATACTAACCAATTATATTCCCTACAAACAATACCTTATCAATTCATTATTTCTATATGAAATGGGTGTCGCAGCTTGATATTTTGAGCAAGTAACCTTTTATAGCAAATCGGTATTTCGGGCGTCGAATGTGGTCTTTTAGGTTGGCAAGATGGCGACTGGCTGCGTTACTCAAAACGGACCTGTTTCGGTTATGTACAGATTACCACCCGTTATGAAGCCTTTAGGGGCATTAGACTTACCAGATTGCATGTACAAATTACCTTCTCTACAATCTAGCTGCTTAATGAACATACAGGTGTGAAATACGCTTAAAAATGTGATAATCAAATAGCCGGTCTGGGTGTGGTGGCAGCACCTGCCGGTGATTAATCTTTTTTCGTTCAGCTATTTGCGAATGCGATTGTTACATTAAGTTAATTTGAATTAATTGGGCGTTTGTTATCATGGTAACAGAACGAATAAACGTTTCAATGCATGCCTTACTTAACAAACACTTCTACAAAATTGGGACATATGATTTATGTTTTTATTCCATTCTACAGGATACTGGAAGTGAAATTGAGAAGTTGGAGAAACGCCAATGTGACGTTTTAGCGAAGTTGAAACAGCTACAGAAGGACGTTGATGCTCTATCTTCAAAAACAGCAGGCAGTACAAGTGGTGGCTTGGTAAAAGCCAGTAATACGAAACCGCTGAAACTGGTGAGTATTAGGGCCTATAGTCAGCTGTTTTCTGAATTATGAAAAATAGTTGTACAAATAAGATTTTGACATGGTGAAGAGATCAGGCGGTAAAATATCCCGATGCAAAAGTTTTACTTAACTCACTTTACATTCTCACCATTGATAAAACACTAGATCCGTGTTGTGACAATAATATAATCAGTCATATTCAGTATTCCTGAAATCGACAATTAGAAACCTTGGATAAACTACTAAACTACTACTAGCTCTAGTAACCATTTTCGGACTTTGTTTTTCGTCGCTATTGTGGGATAATATCTCGATATATTATCACTTAAAACATTTTTGGCACAACTGGTATTCTCCGTAAAGTAATGGCCCTTGCATTACTAAAACTAGAGAATAGCTTTTTCAGTTTTGTACGAATTTCGTTCAAATTTGGACAAAAATTATTTTTCGCCGTGATCCGTTCGAGTTGAGGTAACTGTGTTAATAGATTCTGCTCATTTTACAGACAAACAAAGGCGTTATTGAAGATATTGTCATCAACTGTAGCCCTTCATCGCGACCGCTGTCGCTGTGCATACTTTACGAACTGATGAAGACTAGGTGTCGAGTATTAACTGCCAGTCATCTGCATTCATCGATCAACGATTCGGCTTCATTGGCGAAATTCAACGATTTGTTCGTAGCAAACGGTAGTTCTAGATTGGATCATGAGGTGGCGTTAACGCTGATTTGGAAAGAAAGTACGTGTGAACATGTCACATTACCAGTCATCTCTCTTGAGAGATGATGTATTATTGATGATTGCCCCCAACTACTGGGAATGAACTTGTTTGCCGCTAGTATTGAATATCTCAGTTCTGGTTCTGCTACGACTTATCTTGTAGCTGATCCTTTATAGTTAGATATTTGCACTCTTCTCACACATGGGAATGATTGGCTGGCAGTTTGAAAAAACTCAGCTTCATTTTCAATGCTCATTGGTCAATTTTGAACTTTCGCTATTAGTTTGGGGTTGGCCGGTTGGGGTTGGCCGGCAGGTGATGGGCTCATTGCATGTGCTTTGCTGTCGTATTCTGGTGGTGGTCGGAATCTAGAAATAATAATTCTAGCTATTATAAGTAAACACGATCGAAGAATATCTGATATATGGTTATCTTTTATTAAGATTGTTTTAATTTTTTTGACCTGATCCCAGCCACCACAATTCAACCATGTTTGCAACGAATGGGTTAAGCAAGTCTGACTGAATATGAATTTTATTCAGCATTTCTTATCAACTGGTTTATTATCTTAGTCTGAAACGAAGCTCTGTTTAATGTTGTGTTTCTGTGTGTTAATTGTAGTGAAGCACGGCCCGTCGATGATGGTAAACGCTCATTCGCAATCATTGATTTGCGGCGAAGTTAACATCGCGCGATACATCGGACGCCTGCTATCGATCTACGACGACGATTCATCGGACATCGTCACAGCGACCGAGATCGATACGTGCCTCGAGTTGGCCGGTCAAATCGTGACCGGTTCCGGTAAGGAGAAGGCGTCGGCGATTCGAACATTGAACGTGAAACTCGGTAAATCTCGTTATCTCGTCGGCGAGGAGTTTTCATTGGCTGATATAGTCACATGGTCGGCGATCCACCAATCGAATCAAGCTGAATCTGCGCCGTCTAACGTGAAAAAATGGATGAAGCAATGCAACGCCCTCCCTCAGTTTCAGTCCGCCATCAGCTGTTTATGATGCCTTCATATGCTTCTTCCTTCTTAACTTGTAATCTTCTTAGATTATATTGTTATTTTCATCGACATTAGTAGAACTTTTTATGGTAATAATTTTAAGTACAATGTACTCAATATCGTGTTCCACAAATCTGTACTTGTCCTTTGTAAAATCAGAACCGATACGTCTAAGACTATTTGAACCTTCAGTATTTTCGTTTGGACAAAAGCTGATAGTTTGACTTCAGTATTTATTGCTGTAATGTGGCAGTGATATATGATATCTGTACATCGTATTAAAGTTTATTTATTTTTGATCGTTGTTTCCATGTACTCGGACAGAACTTAACAATTAGACATGAAATAAAGTTTGCTGTTGCATTAATTCATCTGAATAATTATTCAATTTCGATCTCATTTTCACCGAAATACGTTACTTGAACCGAGATTACTCTGACACGCGCTTCATAATCTTTGTCAGGAATCCCTACTTATCGTTGTTTGCAGATCAACAGTCGTTTTACACACACGATCTCCCAAAATCATTTACAATATGGTCGGTGTTAGTGTCGTGTATAATATTCCGTTTGATAAAGCGATGTTTTTGATTTTAACGGAACTGGAATAAAGTCTACACCATTTGTCTTTCACGAGCGCAGACTCGCAACGTTTATCGACGTTACACTTGAAAACACAGTCGTCACGTGGGTTCGCCATTACAGAGTAAGGTTCAGGTTCAATAACGTCAACGTGTGTGTATATCTCATACGTATCTGAAAAAGTAAAAACGATAAATGGATTTTTGACTCGGTTAACCTGAAGTTCTATTTTATTCGCCTCGTATTTATTCTACACAAGGTTAAACAAGGCTCATCCACGAATCATATTCAAAAAGAAACAAGATTTTTTCTAAACAAAATAACGATTTGATATACCTTCAGCGGAATACAGCGACGACGGTTCTGAAAACAAAAAGAAATTCACTTTTGAAACGAAAAACGAATTAGAGAATACCCGAATCGCATTTCTTGATGAAGATGCATTTTTTATCTCATTACGCAATACATATAGCATAATAGGATGTTTTACCATCGCTGGCCCAGACGTAGACCTCACAGAGAGCCACAGCTGAACCTTCGGGTTTTGTGACAGTTACATAGCGTCCAGTTATTGTACAGTCAAATTCTTCCATTTCACTCGCTTTCATAGATTCACTTTGAAACGCGCAGACGGAGGACGGGTCAACGTGTTCTAAATTACTCGTAACGTTTTCTCTAGATACAATAATCTTAAAGTTCCCGAGTCGCTCGGCTGTAGACAAAAATTGAATCTACAATGATTATTTATTATCGCTAACTATTTTGTCTATGCAACGCAAATAGTTGATTCATTTTGACGATAGATTTAAATCAAACCGAATAAAACATCCACATCGACCTTTTTGAATTAACTCATAATAAACACAGACGTCAAAAACATGACTGCGACCATTTCCTAGTCTGAATACCAGTCGTTGTTACCGGTTCACCAATTCCCTAATTGAAAGTGCAGTTAAGTTTTTGGGAATCTGTGTGCAAATCTGAAGCTATTTCTAGTACTTACTCACTTTATCGCACTGTCATTTTTTCTGAGCATTATTTAATCAGTAAAAATTATGTGTGCAGAATTTCATATCAGATTACATACCACAACAATCTCCTCTATTCAGCAACGTGACAGCCTTAACTTCATAAACAGCCTGTAAATCAACCATCCACCAGATAAATCTGGGAGACCCTTCGGTGCTACTACAACTACCAGCGCCGAACCGAGTATTGGTATTACCATCAACAGCCCCTCCCGCATCGGCAAAGGTGGTACTTTGATATGCCGGTCTATTCAAAGCGACATTACGTAAGGCTTGAAATGAACAAAACATAATCATACAAAGTTGCATCAGAAAATTGAAACACTAAAGAATACCAAGCGTGCTGCAGATGCGATAATATGTTATATCACAGCCGAAAGCCGCGCAATATCAATAAACCGATTTGCAGTCAAGAGATATAGAAAATTAAGAAATTCACGTTGGGTGGAAAACAATTTGATTTGATTTGATTTATTTGGATTATCAAAGTACAAATAAAAATTCATAATTAGTTACATAAATTATACATAATACACGACAATCATCAGGACCTCGTAAATCATTATATGTATTGTATTCTATGATCGTGAAGCCGAGGTCCTGGAGCAGACGTTCAATCACAAATACATATGAAAACAAGAAAATTGTGAATGATAGAACAATGCTGATTGGATATTAAAAGGATACAGCGAATTGATTAAACAATATTTCTATTTCCGAGTTTCCAAAAACAGATCAAATATTTAAATCCATTTTCAGGGCAGAGGATCAGGAATTTCTAAGTACACTAAATTACTATAGATCTTTCATAAAGTCTGTGGAAGATGTCACAAATGTGAACATCAAAATATTCAGCAAATCGGCATCAGAAATCTCACACGATTTGGGAAGGCGAAACTGACGCAGAGCCGTCGGAAGGAATTTTTCAGTGGCGAGGCTTATTTCTAAAGGGTGGTCTGGAGGCCCTCCACTAGAAAAATTTTGAAAATTCAATCGCCGGAGATGCGTTTTGGGGCCATTTCACTGTCTCATTCACAGAAGGATGAGAAGTCGGGAGCCAACCACTTAGTACAGAGAACGACGAGCTGCTACGCGGTACAGCGTGCTTTTGAAAAAATTTGTGTTAAGCAAAAAAGTGGATGGCTTTGGCCGCCCCTGTTCCGACGGCCCTGCAAGAGGCAGGCGTTATCGGAATTCAAATATAAACAACTGAGGTCAAAGAGATGTACGAATACCGAACGTTATAGGGTGTACACTTTCCGTAACAAATATCTTATCAAATGGCGATCAAGCATCCAGTTTTCTTCAAGTTGCAAAATATGTCTCAAGTACATTTTATTCAATACAAATTTCATCGCCATCTTTTTCTAAAGAAAACAGATTTTTTTCGAAAGAAAAATCACATCACAACACAGAGCTTCGCCGCGGTACTTACTTAAACCTTGAATGTATACGACGATTAATGTGAATGGTAAAATATAACTTATCATCTTTCGGCTCATTGTGTCGCCTCTATTCACATCAACTACTGCTGAGTTCAGTGACGATCCAGACAGATATTGCTGCTGGACTGATATTTCTCGCGTTATGGTAGCCGATATTGCTATCAAAAAGTGTTAAATTATTAATATTTTCAAACACAAGTGAGACGTCATTTCTATAGTGGCAAGGAAGAATAGATTGCTGCGGTACAAATGCACTTTTTGCACTTTTAAACACTAATTGTGTAATCATTTATTTCATATTTCAAGGTCATTTTCAAAGCCGAAAATTTGAACATTTCGAAAATACGCAACCTTTACGTACGTGGGTGTTGTACAGAGTTGAACATGGCTGATACAGCGCGTCCAAAAATAATGAGCAATCTAAACATTTTCACTGAATAAGAATGAACAATCCTACCCCGCTATCCATAATCATTTACATCTTCAGACTTTCCTCCGAACGAGCTAGGTAACTGCTCACGTACGTGGGTAACTTTGATATTAAAACACTATGTTATGATTTACGTAATGATGATTTTTTTTTACAAGGTACAGAAATTCGTGTTAGAATACAATAACAAAATGATCCAGTTCCACCGTTGTTAGTTAAAGCTTGGACGCATAGTTTAATAAGTTCATTTCCAAGTTGTAACCCTAAAATCAAATTGCAACCAAAGAACTAATGAAATTAAGTCCTGGTTATTTAATAAGTGCGGTAATAAAAACAACGGACTTGTTTCATTATACACCCGCGGATAAAACACAATGTATCACTCAGATGTATCACTCAGACACGGGCTTCATTATCTTTACAAGGAATCCCTACATATATCTTTTATCTTAAGATCAACAGTCGTTTTACACGCGATCTCCCAAAATGATTTACAAGATGATCGGTGTTAGTGTCGTGTATAATATTCCGTTTGATGAAGCGATGTTAATATGCAGTGGAGCACGGTATAAAAAAGCTTGAAAGTTTCTTGACGCCTTGAAAAATAACATATACATTGCTTAACATTTTCGACAATAAATAATATCATATAAATTATATAATATCAAGGATCAATAAAGTTATTTTGGATCTGAATATATCGATAATTGAATTGGATTGAATTGACCGGCAAACAGCAGTCTCCCAAAATGATTTACAATATGGTCGGTGTAAGTGTGGTGTATAATATTCCGTTTGGTGTAGCGATGTTTTTGATTATAACGGAACTGGAATAAAGTCTACACCATTTGTCTTTCACGAGCGCAGACTCGCAACGTTTATCGACGTTACACTTGAAAACACAGTCGTCACGTGGGTTCGCCATTACAGAATAAGGTTCAGGTTCAATAACGTCAACGTGTGTGTATATCTCATACGTATCTGAAATAGCAAAATCAAAGATGAATGATTTATTCCTGCAACTTGACGAGAGACACTTCAAAAATACATTGAAAATGTTGCACCATGTTAAAACAGAAACAAGATTTTTACAACATATCAGATTGAATGTACCTTCAGTGGAATACATCGACAAAGGCCCTGAAAAAAAGAGATTCACTTTTATAACGAAACCCATCAAAATTGTATATTTTCTATCAGTTTGTCTATTGCATTCAATGATACTTTACCGTCATTGGCCCAGACGTAGACCTCGCAGAGAGTCAATGCTGAACCTTCGGGTTTTGTGACAGTTACATAGCGTCCGGTTATTGTACAGTCAAATTGTTTCTTTTCACTCGCTTTCATAGATTCACTTTGAAACGCGCAGACGGAGGACGGGTCAACGTGTTCTAGATTACTCGTGACGTTTTCTCTAGATACAATAATCTTAAAGTTCTCGAGTCGCTGGGCTGTAGACAAAAATAGAATCCACAATGATTATTTATTATCACTAACTATTTTTGCTATGCAACGCAAATAGTTGATTCATTTTGACGATAGATTTAAATCAAACTGAATAAAACATCCACATCGACCGTTTTGATTTAACTCATACGAAACACAAACGACAAAAAAACATGACTGCGACCATTTCCCTAATTGAAAGTGAATCTCTGTGCAAATCTGAAGCCTTTTTTAGCACTTACTTTATCGCACTGTCATTATTCTGAGCATTATTTACTCAGTTAAAATTATGTCTGCAGAATTTTATATCAGATTACATACCACAACAATCTCCTCTATTCAGCAACGTAACAGCCTTAACTTCATAAACAGCCTGTAAATCAACCATCCACCAGATAAATTTGCGAGATGGTTTGGTGCAACTACAACTACCATCGCCGAACCGAGTATTGTTATTACCATCAACAGCCCTTCCCGCATCTGCATAGGTGGTACTTTGATATGCCGGTCTATTCAAAGCGACATTACGTAAGGCTTGAAATGAACAAAACAGAATCATACAAAGTTGCAGCAGAAAATTGAAACACTGATGGAGACCAAGCGTGCTGCAAATGCAATAATATGTTATATCACAGCCGAAAGCCGCGCAATATCATAAACCAATTTGCAGTCAAGAGATATAGAAAATTAAGAAATTTGCGTTGGGTGGAAAACAATTTGATTTGATTTGATTTATTTGGATTATCAAAGTACAAATATAAATTCATAATTAGTTACATAAATTATACATAATACACGACAATCATCGGCATCAGAAATCTCGCACTTACCGGGCAATTTGATTTGATTTATTTGGATTATCAAAGTACGAATATAAATTCATAATTAGTTACATAAATTATACATAATACACGACAATCATCGGCATCAGAAATCTCGCACTTACCGGGCAAGCGAAACTGACAAGAGGCAGGCGTTATCGGTATTCAAATATAAACAACTGAGGTCAAAGAGATGTACGAATACCGGGCGGTTAGGGTGTACACTTTCCGTAACAAATATCTTATCAAATGGCGATCAAGCATCTAGTTTTCTTCAAGTTGCAAAATATGTCTCAAGTACATTTTATTCAATACAAATTTCATCGCCATCTTTTTCTAAAGAAAACAGATTTTTTTTCGAAAGAAAAATCACATCACAACACAGAGCTTCGCTTCGGTACTTACTTAAACCTTGAATGTATACAACGATTAATGTGAATGGTAAAATATAACTTATCATCTTTCGGCTCATTGTGTCGCCTCTATTCACATCAACTACTGCTGAGTTCAGTGACGATAGGCAGATATTGCTGCTGGACTGATATTTCTCGCGTTATGGTAGCCGATATTGCTATCAAAAAGTGTTAAATTATTAATATCTTCAAACACAAACGTGTCGTCATTTCAGGTGGCAAGTCAATTATCCAGTTCCACGGTTTGTTAGTTAAAGCTTGGACGCATAGTTTAATAAGTTCATTTCCAAGTTGTAACCCTAAAATCAAATTGCAACCAAAGAACTAATGAAATTAAGTCCTGGTTATTTAATAAGTGCCGTAATAAAAAAAAACGAACTTGTTTCATTATACACACGCGAATAAAACAGAATGTATCACTCAGACACGTGCTTCATAATCTTTACAAGGTATCCCTACATATATATTTTATCTTAAGATCAACAGTCGTTTTACACACGATCTCCCAAAATGATTTACAATATAATCGGTGTTAGTGTCGTGTATAATATTCCGTTTGATGAAGCGATATTTTTTATTTTAACGGAACTGGAATAAAGTCTACACCAGTTGTCTTTCACGAGCGCAGACTCGCAACGTTTATCCACGTTACACTTGAAAACACAGTCGTCACGTGGGTTCGCCATTACATAGCAAGGTTCAGGTTCAATAACGTCAACGTGTGTGTATATCTCATACGTATCTGAAATAGCAAAACCAATGATGAATGATTCATTCCTGCAACTTGGCGAGAGACAAACACTTCAAAAAAACATTGAAAATGTTGCACAAGATTTTTGCAACATATCAGATTGAATGAACCTTCAGTGGAATACAGCGACAAAGGCCCTGAAAAAAGAGATTCACTTTTATAACGAAACCCATCAAAATTATATATTTTCTATCAGTTTGTCTATTGCATTCAATGATACTTTACCGTCACTGGCCCAGACGTAGACCTCACACAGAGTCACAGCTGAACCTTCGGGTTTTGTGACAGTTACATAGCGTCCAGTTATTGTACAGTCAAATTCTTTCATTTCACTCGCTTTCATAGATTTACTTTGAAACGCGCAGACGGAGGACGGGTCAACGTGTTCTAAATTACTCGTAACGCTCCCTAGACAATAATCGTAGAGTTTCCAAGTCGCTCGGCTAAAAAATCTTATGGAAATATTCGATTAACAAATGGAGTTTAGTTATGGCCAGTTTAATGAACCGGAATCAAAACAATGCGAATATCCGACATGATACAAACAATTATAAATGTGTTTCGGTGGACCCAATTAACGTTTTCGCCCTATTAGTGAAATCAATTATTTTCTTTCCTCACTTTCATAGTAAACAAAGTTCTAAGCAATTATTCAACACTTCCTACCGCTGTATAAACTTTCTCGTGATCTGTTAAATGTCGTGTTTTTACGAGCATCCGATTTTTGCGATCGATTTCGTGAACGATTTGCTCCGATCGTGCGATCGAATCGAACGTTCGTAAAAATGTCGATGGATTTGGCTAATCACATGACATAAATATGGCGACGTTGAGAAAAAATTGTATCGTTATGAACTACCCGGTGCCGCCATCTTGGAAATCAAATCGCCAAATCGCAAAAATCAGATGCTCGTAAAAACGCCTATGATTTTCAGAAATTTTTTCCATATTTCATTTCAAATAACTTACGAGCTTTCTCTCTATCCAACAAGCCTTGACTTCGTAAACAGCCTGTAAATCAACCATCCACCAGAGAGCCCCGGGAACTGATGCTGCGGTGTGACTACAATTCCGGAGTAATATCTCGTATCAGTATTACCGTCAATAGCATTTCCCGCAGACGCGAAGCTATCTTCTGTACGGGTGGTACTCTGGTTTGCCGGTTTGTTTAAAGCGACGTTTCGTAAAGCTTGAATTTAATATAGATGCAAAATTGTACATACGATGACAATAGTGAACATACAATTTTTTTCAAAATTCTCTTTAGTCGGCGAGAAAAGTATGAAAAATATGGCTACCGGCGTGAAATGATCATAGGATGCTCATTTTTTCATAAGCTATACATATGTAGCACCCTGAGATTTCCGCCTCGCAAGCCCAGGGTAACTACGTAAAAAATCCTTAAGTCGACGATCAGGAAGCAACGACGAGAAAGCGTTCTTAAAACTTCAAACTCAAACTTAACTTAAATTTCACTTTATTTTCTTGGATATATCGGAGAGACTAGGCTGGACATCCAACCCGCTCAAAAGCTACAACTCGAATCTCTGATTTCTTTCAACAAATTTTCCACCAGGATACTATTACATAAGACACCAAGGGTGGCAGAGACCAGAAGGCAGTTATCAAAACAATACAAACTGACTGACACTTCAAGTACATTTCTAAAACAAACAAACAGTCCGACACTCCAAAACTGATTGTCATCCTGCCCCCTTAGTAACATCGATGAAAATAAGACAATATTTGTAAAATAAGAAATAGAATTCATAACTAGACCTAAAAATGCTCTGTTAATTTAGACTAAATTTAGTTAAATATCTACGGTGCTATATTCTCCCATTGCTTCTCCTTCAACTTTTGCATGTAATGCAAAAGTTGAGTACATTATGTAAAAATACATTCTTATTGGTATATCATTATAAACTGATGATTAATAGAATATGTATAAAATGCTCTGTGTTTGTGCAATTTAACTTATTTGAGTTACAATTAGAATACAATGAACAAACACATTTACGTTGTTTGAGGAAATTAACTATGGTAGAAGCAGTAAAGATGTATTTCATAATATGATATATATGATTTTGCTTTCTAGATTATTCCTTAAAAATTAACAATACAATCATTTTAAAAGGGTAGGGTTACCAGTCGTCCCTATAGCACGGAATGACTGTAAGTTATTAAAAAGGTTTTTTTTTGTAGATGAAATGTACTAAACCCACCACCATTGATGAATGATATATATATGCTAAAATGGTTACATTATGCTAAAATGGAATATCTGCGAATACAAATACTTAAAGAAGACACAAAACGTTCAGATCAATTACGTGACAATACAAAAACAATGAAATTACATAAATGACACATAGTCTATCCTAGGTTTTAAAATAAATCATTCTTTTCTTCTTATGTGATGCAGAAAGGGAATCAGCAGACGTATACTGAATAATCCTTTTATTTCGATCATTACGTATATACTTTTATTTTTACCGCAACTCTTGTGTATATATTCATATCATCAAATTTAACTTCCTATCAATCCCACATATTTTAATATTCATATAATTCTCTTTTTAGCTGCTGTGACATACAGCTAGTCTAATCTTACATTGTCATTCTTTTTCCAATCGATCTCAATTAACATTAATCATGCTCGTAGACGTGTACTAAGCAATTAATAGTTAGTTTTCATACATATGATATTGGCAAATAAATTCAACTATGTACTAAATAATTTCTTCATTGTGCTAGCGGACGTGAGCAAAACACAAGAACTCCACTAAATACATTTATTTTCTATAGCCGTTTTGAGCGTCTTTTCTTCGATTTTCTGACGCTTTCAGACGGTAGGCGCGCTGTCCCAGAATCTGTACTGTTGGGACAGAGATTTAAAGTGCTCATGATCTGCATCGAGCGATAAACTTGTTGTTCGAGCGCAGGAATACGAACGCACATTCCAGTGTATTTCTTTTCGAGCTCTTGGTTTTCGAATTTTAGCCGGTTATTTTCTGTGATCATATTTCGAGTAAAATTTTCCTTTTTGGCTGTTTGCGAATTTGAAGTTTCTAACCACGGCGCAACGTTTAAAACGGTATTTTCAATGGTGCACTGAGAACTGGCATCACAGAAAGTCTTTTCAAATGGCAATAAATCGCATTGAACGCAAATATCTTTATCCGAAACTTCGAGTTGAGTTTGAACGCTTACGTCTCGGAGCCATGGATCCTCAAGCGCATCATGCCAAAAGTCTGACGGTTGATCACGATTTGTTGATGATATCTGACACGATAGTTCCGAATTTCGATATTCAACAGATTTCAGTTTTTCATTCGTGACACGAAGCTGATTTTCCAAGCTATGAATTTTCTGTTCTAACTGGCTGACTTCAAAACGCGATTCTTTCCAACGATTGTAATTGTCCATACGTATTTTGTCCCGATTTCGTTGTTTTTCGGATTTCCGACGAATAAATCTTGTTTCTCTTCTGGGAAATTTTGAGAATTGAACTGGACAAAATCTAGCGTAATGTCCGATTCCAGAACAAAGATTACACACAATTTTGATTGATTTACCGTAACAGTGCGCGTCAGTTCGATGTCCTTTTTGCCTCCATTCCGGATGTGAATTCCAACGTATTGTCATCTTGAAGCTCGGGAACTTAGCGACAGATAGTTCAGCACTCACTTTAGCTCGAGGACGGATACCTAGGTTTTTCGTTTATCGTGCCCGGGTCCTCCACCAATTATAGCACCCTTAGATTTCCGCCTCGCAAGCCCAGGGTAACTACGTAAAAAATCCTTAAGTCGACGATCAGGAAGCAACGACGAGAAAGCGTTCTTAAAACTTCAAACTCAAACTTAACTTAAATTTCACTTTATTTTCTTGGATATATCGGAGAGACTAGGCTGGACATCCAACCCGCTCAAAAGCTACAACTCGAATCTCTGATTTCTTTCAACAAATTTTCCACCAGGATACTATTACATAAGACACCAAGGGTGGCAGAGACCAGAAGGCAGTTATCAAAACAATACAAACTGACTGACACTTCAAGTACATTTCTAAAACAAACAAACAGTCCGACACTCCAAAACTGATTGCCATCCTGCCCCCTTAGTAACATCGATGAAAATAAGACAATATTTGTAAAATAAGAAATAGAATTCATAACTAGACCTAAAAATGCTCTGTTAATTTAGACTAAATTTAGTTAAATATCTACGGTGCTATACATACATAAAAGGTAATAAATCGATACATTTTAAGCGCACTCTATGGCTATGAAGGATCCAGCCCTAGCAATTTATAGATCTATTCAATGAAAATCATCATCATTTTTTTTCTACATAAGCAATCTTTTTTGGAAATCTAATGTGAACATGCAGATGGTACTAACTTAAACCTTGTATGTATACGATTATCGTGCATGAAAGAATTATACACATTTCTGTATTCCCGCTCATTGTGTCACTTCCCTCTAGACACACCAACGGCTTCGAGCTGTTTATGTAACGATTGCCTTCATAACTGAAATTATCTACTCAAAGGAAACCGATATCGCTACCAAAAAAGTGTTTTATTATTTATATCTCCAGGCGACAAATAAACTTTAATGATAAGGTCATACATTTTTTCATATTCAAGGTCGTTTTTTCGCGTCCTAGTTAGCAGACTCTAAACGTTAGAATACGTCAATCATGCAACAACTTTCCAGTAGGGTCCTGGATCCAGTTCATCAGTTCGCATCTCTTGTAGTTGTTCTGATCGTATGAAAATATTCAAGGTGGCGTCCAACACCATCTCAGCCGAGAATTTGCGTCTTTGCACCAAAAATATGCGAGTAACTTACGTGCGGATTGTAAAGAGTTTTAAACTGATAAAAATATCAGGATCAATGCAACATTTCGACTGAATCAGAATGAATAACCCTATATGCACCCGCAAGACTTTCTCCTGAGCACGCTAGGTAAGAGCTCAACAAGGGACCTTAGAATATAACTACATACGTTACAATGACGGAATTGTTTATTTCATAAAGTATAGAAAATGTTCGTGTTAATAGAAAATAGCAACAGAGTCAGTTCCACAGTTGTGAGTTTAGTGTGTCCATATTCTTTTGTTGTTCATTTTTAATTTTAAACCCAAAAATCAAATTGTAACCAATGTAATTGCGCCTTTCCTGATTATTAGAGTGCGATAGCAATTGTAAGAAGATCTCGACTTTAAAATTTAAGTCTGGCTTGAAAATTTACCACCTTTTTAAACAACATTTTAGCGAAATGTCATCGAATGATGTATACATTTATGTTAATATGCAGTGGAGAACGTTATGAAAAATCTTGAAAGTTTCTTGACGCCTTGAAAAATAACATATACATTGCTTAACATTTTCGACAATAAATAATATCATATAAATTACGTAATATCAAGGATCAATAAAATTATTTCGGATCTGAATATATCGATAATTGAATTGGATTGAATTGACCGGCAAACAGTCTCCCAAAATGATTTACAATATGGTCGGTGTTAGTGTCGCGTATAATATTCCGTTTGATGAAGCGATGTTTTTGATTTTAACGGAACCGCAATAAAGTCTACACCAGTTGTCTTTCACGAGCGCAGACTCACAACGTTTATCCACGTTACACTTGAAAACACAGTCGTCACGTGGGTTCGCCATTACAGAGTAGGGTTCAGGTTCAATAACGTCAACGTGTGTGTATATCTCATACGTATCTGAAATAGTAAAACCAATGATGAATGATTTATTCCTGCAACTTGACGAGAGACAAACATTTCAAAAATACTTTGAAAATGTTGCACCACGTTAAAACAGAAACAAGATTTTTACAACATATCAGATTGAATGTACCTTCAGTGGAATACAGCGACAAAGGCTCTGAAAAAATAGATTCATTTTTATAACAAAACTCGTCAGAATTGAATGTATTTTCTATCAGTTTGTCAATTGCATTCAATGATACTTTACCGTCACTGGCCCAGACGTAGACCTCGCAGAGAGTCAATTCTGAACCTTCGGGTTTTGTGACAGTTACATAGCGTCCGGTCATTGTACAGTCAAATTGTTTCATTTCACTCGCTTTTATAGGTTCACTTTGAAACGCGCAGACGGAGGACTGGTCAACGTGTTCTAGATTACTCGTAACGCTATCCCTAGATACAATAATCGTAAAGTTTCCAAGTCGCTCGGCTAAAAAAATTTATGGAAATATTCGATTAACAAATAGAGTCTAGTTATGGCCCGTTTAATGTACCGGATTCAAAACAATGCGAATATCCGACATGATACAAACAATTATAAATGTGTTTTTGGTGGACCTTATTAACGATTTCGCCCTATTAGTGAAATCAATTATTTTCTTTCCTCACTTTCAAAATGAACAAAGTTTTAAGCAATTATTCAACACTTTCTACCGCTGTATAAACTTTCTCGTGATCTGTTAAATGTAATTAAATGATTTTCAGAAATTTTTGCATATTTCATTTCAAATAACTTACGAGCTTTATCTCTATTCAACAACGTAACAGCCTTGACTTCGTAAACAGCCTGTAAATCAACCATCCACCAGGGAGCCCCGGGAACTGATGCTGCGGTGTGACTACAACCACCGGAGTGATATCTCGTATCAGTATTACCGTCAATAGCATTTCCCGCAGACCCGAAGCTATCATGTGTACGGGTGGTACTCTGGTTTGCCGGTTTGTTTAAAGCGACGTTTCGTAAAGCTTGAATTTAATATAGATGCAAAATTGTACATACGATGACAATAGTGAACATACAATTTTTTTCAAAATTCTCTTTAGCCGGCGAGAAGAGTATGAAAAATATGGCTACCGGCGTGAAATGATCATACACTCTTAGAACAAATGGTTCTTCGGGGGTTCTTCGAAGAACCTTGGGGTTCTTGGTGAGGCTTTAAGGTGTTTCAACGATATGGAATGTAGATTGGGGTTCTTCGAGACATAAGGGTTCTTCTAAGAACCCTAATGTGGTCACAATTGTCAATTAAGAATTAAGTAGACCTGCAACAGGGAATAATTAGTATAGCTGATGAATATAACTGATTTTCTATGTGGTGTAGGTTATATACAAAACATTTTGACTGGAAATTAGAATTGGGTTAACTTTGAAAACAATTTACTATGTATCATCACAATATTTAAAAAATGGTGACCGTGTGCGACAAGGATGCATTTTTAAAATTAATGAACCTTTATTTTAATTCGTTCTTTAAGATTTAAAAAGTCGTATGTTTAAAATCAGTGGTGAACGCCTTTAACGTGTGATAATAATATGTAGAGACTGAATAACTTGATTTGCTAGTCTGCGACATCGACTGATAATAATATGTAGAGACTGAATAACTTGATTTGCTAGTCTGCGACATCGACTGATAATAATATGTAGAGACTGAATAACTTGATTTGCTAGTCTGAGACATCGACTAGGTTTTATGGAGAGACGGCAGAAAAAAGAACAATGCTTTTTAATGCTTTAAAAAAACAATTAAACTCTTCTAAACTCTAGGCGTTTCTGAATGGACTGTGCAGTTTAAAAAGAACTAGTAAATTCAAAGTTCTAATGCAACTCAAAAATGAGAATTGTGTGTATTTTCGGCTCAATTTCTATCAAAACATTCAGTCGAAGTCTTTGTACATTTTTTGTTGAATAAAAACATAGAGTATAGTGGAAATTCAAAGTAACGTAATGCTTTGGGCCTAATAAGTATCATGCTATTGTAGTTTCGTGCCTATAGGGCCATGTGTACATGATCAGGCAATTATTCCTTTGTTCATGCAACTAACTGTTGTATAATTATCTGCCACCACGACTCATACAAACTTCGCTCAGTGCATAGTGCATATAGTATAAGAAACTTAAGAATAACAAGGCACCTGGATGTGACGAGATACTGAACGAATTCCTTAAAACCTCTGAAGATATAATAATGCCCACTTTAGTCAATCTCTTTAATAAGGTCCTGGAAACTGGGATTATCCCTGAGAACTGGACAATTGGTAAAGTTACACCTATTTTTAAGAACAAAGGCGAGCCACGTGATCCGGACAATTATCGGGGAATCACATTACTGAGTTGTATTAGTAAGTTATTCACAAGTATATTAAACGATCGTCTCCATGAATTTCTTGAATCAAATGAACTCCTGAATAGAAATCAAGCCGGATTTCGAAAAAATCATAGCATTTTGGATCACATTTTCACCCTTCACTCAGTAATTGACACCCTTTTTAGTAAGAAGCGAAAGCTCTATTGTATTTTTATTGACTACCAAAAGGCATTTGATACAATATGGCGAAAGGCACTGTGGCACAAACTTATCTCAACAGGTATCACCGGAAATATCCTAAACGTAATTCATAATATGTATAAACATATCAAATCCATGGTTCACGTGCAGGGTCAATCCTCAGGTTGTTTTCTTAGTAACATAGGATTGAGACAAGGGGAAAATTTATCGCCAGTGCTTTTTTCTATATTTGTCAATGACCTTGAGGCTTCATTAATTGAAAGTGGTTGTCAAGGGATTTCATCTCCCTTCGAAAACGAAGATCTATGGGTTCAGCTACTAGTTCTGCTGTACGCAGATGATACGATCTTATTGGCCGATAGTGCAAGTGCACTTCAGAAAAACCTCGATATGTTGGTCGCTTATTGTAAAAGGTGGAAATTAGTAATCAATATTAGTAAAACTAAAGCCATTGTATTCGAAAAAAGGAAGTCTATTAGACAACCCGTATTTAATATCGATGGAGTATTAATCGAAACTGTATCTGAATTTAAATATTTAGGTGTGCTTTTTAATTATACAGGAAACTTTGCAAAATGTAAAAAGCTGATTTGTGAACACGCAAAGAAGGCGCTTATATTTGTTCTTAAGAAAGTTCAACATTTTTCTCTTGACTTTGATACTGCTTTCCAAGTCTTTGACGCAATGGTTGGATCGATTTTAACATTTGGTTGTGAGGTGTGGGGCTTTGGAAATTTTGATGTTATTGAAAAAATTCATTTAACATTTTGTAAATATCTGCTAAGCCTCAAGAGGTCAACACCAAATTTGATGATATACGGTGAGACAGGAAGGTTTCCATTTGAAATTCGTATCAAAGTTCGTATGGTAAAATTTTGGGGACACTTGATCCTGCATGAAGAGACATACTCTGGTAAAATGTACCGCATTCTTTATAATAGTCATTTAAATGGTTCGCAAAGTAAATGGATATCCTGTATCAAATCAATCTTACAGAATTGTGGTCTTGGTAATATATGGTTGGAACAAACTTTTCCGAATATTCCCTACCTTGGGGAACTCGTAAAACTTAGATTGGAAGATCAATTTAAACAGACATGGCATGGATCGATGGTACTATCCTCTAAATTAGATACGTATAGAATATTTAAAACTGATTGGGGACAAGAAAAATATCTTTCATCACTACCACGAAGTTTAAGAATCTCACTATGTAGATTTAGATGTTCCAACCATAAATTACCAATAGAGACTGGTAGATATGAAAACAAACCACGGAACGAACGAGTTTGTAATAAATGTAACGAGAATACTATTGGGGACGAATATCATTTCATACTGAAGTGCGAATTTTTCAACGCTTTTAGAATTTTGTATATACCTAACAGATATATAGAATTGGCGCAAATCATTATAAATTCAAGCAATTGCTCAGTAATGAAAACCTGTATTACAGTCTATCTAAATACATTACGACTGCTACACGGTTGTTATAGCTAGGGCTATTAATATGTATAAATTTGCTAGCTTTTATATTTATACTATTCATACTATTTTGTTATGCTCGGAAAAATTGTATATCTTTTTTGGAGCAATAAACTAAACTAAACTAAACTATATCGACTCGTTCTTTTCGTTGTTTTGTAAGATGAATATCTGAAGCTTGGAAATGTGAATTAATTCTGGTAAGTTGTATTCAATGAATGTATATAACATTTGTGATATTTGAAATATATGAAATATAGGCCATAAAGCCGGAGTGACTCGGAATCAGATCAGCCATAATTATTATTTAAAACTTTCCCATTACTTTTGTATTATAGAAATTGTTCCATGGAAGTTGACCATATTGTGAGACCGCGGTGCAAAAGATGTTTTTCCAATCTCGGACCTATGGCGGAAAGAATTATAGAAATGTACGAAGTCTGTACATATGGCAATCGTGTCGCTTCCTTCCTTCGAAGCAGCGAAATTGCAGAAACAGGTTAGTAAATCTTGACTCAATGAGCCTTTACTGTCTGACTGTATTTTGATAGAAGATAATCATTTTCAATCTACATATTTACTGGTTTTCAGATATGATGAGAACAGCAGAGCTTCACGTATTACCAGGGATTTTGAGAGAGGATGCGAAAGACCTGAAAACCATTAAAAAGGTTTGTATTTTTTCTGAATCTAATCCCACTGTTAACTTTAACCGTTTGTCTTTTCTACTGATAAATGTATTTGGAACTTATGCATGTAATACAAGAAAGTGTTTAGATTTACTTGCAGTGTGCATTATTGCAAAACATAATCGATTTTATTACACCATTAATTGTTCTCAATGTTATTTATATTTCAGGAAATATACGACTATAATCCGGACGCTGCGGTTGAAAGGTTGCGAGGGTGGCAGCGCGTTGAAACAAACATATGTAAGAAGATGGCTTATAGTTAATTGAAAGTGGACAGATTCTTAATAAGCGGAGTGGCCTGCCATAAGTCGGCCTATTATACGTTTAGCATATCATCTTACATCTTATACCACTAACTTTTAAAAAACTTTGATATTCTCGAAACATTATGTTTTAGACTTAGTGTCGAAAAAATCCCAACCGATTTAAGATACCAAGCGATTAGCGCAATGAAAAAAATTCTCCATCTTTCAATCTTATTGTACATGTAACCAATTAGTGAAACTATTTTTGTATCATTTATTGTAAATATATTTATCATTAATATTTCAATTCATGAGATTTTATAATAAAAAAGGTTTATATGATGTTAATTTTATGCGATTCTTATCATCAGTTTTTTTATCCACATGAGGATTAAGGGAGCAGTCAAACATAACAGAGGATGGACAAATCATGAACAGATTGAGCAGTCAAAAAATGAATGAGGAACCCTAAAAATAAATTACCTTTAAATGGTTCTCCCAAGAACCCTGTCAAGAACCATTTGACAATATTGAAAGGGTTCTAACAAGAACCCTTTATACGAAATGGTTCTTCAAAGAACCTTTACCAGGGGTTCTTCAAGGAACCCTACAAAAAAGGTTCTTTGAAGAACCTTCAGGGGTTCTCCCTGGGAGGCAAGCCCAAGAACCCCTAAAGGTTCTACGGTAGAACCCTTTGTTCTAAGAGTGTAGGATGCTCATTTTTTCATAAGCTATACATACATAAAAGGTAATAAGTCGATACATTTTAAGCGCACTTTATGGCTATGAAGGATCCAGCCCTTGCAATTTATAGATCTATGCAATGCAAATTTCATCATCATTTTTTTTTCTACAAAAACAATCTTTTTTGGAAATCTAATGTGAACATGCAGCTGGTACTTACTTAAACCTTGTATGTATACGATTATCGTGCATGAAAGAATTATACACATTTCTGTATTCCCGCTCATTGTGTCGCTTCCCTAGACACATCAACGGCTTCGAGCTGTTTATGTAACGAACATGTTTATGTAACGGCTTCTTAACTGAAATGATCTAACAAAGGAAACCGATGTCGCTACCAAAAAGGTGTTTTATTATTTATATCTCCAGGCGACAAATAATCTCTAATGATAAGGTCATAATTTTTTTCATATTCAAGGTCGTTATTTTAGCGTCCTAGTTAGCAGACTCTAAACGTTAGAATACGTCAATCATGCAACAACTTTCCTGTAGGGTCCTGGATCCAGTTCATCAGTTCGCATCTCTTGTTGTGGTGCTGATCATATGAAAAATATTTAAGGTGGCGTCCAACACCATCTCAGCCGAGAATTTGCGTCTTTGCACGAAAAAATATGTGAGTAACTTACGTGCGGATTGTAAAGAGTTTTAAACTGATAAAAATATCAGGATCAATGCAACATTTCGACTGAATCAGAATGAATAACCCTATATGCACCCGCAAGACTTTCTCCTGAGCACGCTAGGTAAGAGCTCAACAAGGGACCTTAGAATATAACTACATACGTTACAATGACGGAATTGTTTATTTTTAAGTATAGAAAATGTTCGTGTTAATAGAAAATAGCAACAGAGTCAGTTCCACAGTTGTGAGTTGTAGTGTGTCCATATTTTTTTGTTGTTCATTTTTGATTTTAAACCCAAAAATCAAATTGTAACCAATGTAATTGCGCCTTTCCTGATTATTAGAGCGCGATTAGGAATTGTAAGAAGATCTCGACTTTAAAATTTAAGTCTGGCTTGAAAATTAACCACCTTTTTAAACAACATTCTAGCGAAATGTCATCGAATGATGTATACACTTATGTTAATATGCAGTGGAGAACGGTATGAAAAAGCTTGAAAGTTTCTTGACGCCTTGAAAAATAACATATACATTGCTTAACATTTTCGACAATAAATAATATCATATAAATTACATAATATCAAGGATCAATAAAGTTATTTTGGATCTGAATATATCGATAATTGAATTGGATTGAATTGGCCGACAAACAGTCTCCCAAAATGATTTACAATATGGTCGGTGTTAGTGTCGTGTATAATATTCCGTTTGATGAAGCGATATTTTTTATTTTAACGGAACTGGAATAAAGTCTACACCAGTTGTCTTTCACGAGCGCAGACTCGCAACGTTTATCCACGTTACACTTGAAAACACAGTCGTCACGTGGGTTCGCCATTACAGAGTAGGGTTCAGGTTCAATAACGTCAACGTGTGTGTATATCTCATACGTATCTGAAATAGCAAAACCAATGATGAATGATTTATTCCTGCAACTTGACGAGAGACAAACATTTCAAAAATACTTTGAAAATGTTGCACCACGTTAAAACAGAAACAAGATTTTTACAACATATCAGATTGAATGTACCTTCAGTGGAATACAGCGACAAAGGCTCTGAAAAAAAAAATTCACTTTTATAACAAAACTCGTCAGAATTGAATGTATTTTCTATCAGTTTGTCAATTGCATTCAATGATACTTTACCGTCACTGGCCCAGACGTAGACCTCGCAGAGAGTCAATTCTGAACCTTCGGGTTTTGTGACAGTTACATAGCGTCCGGTCATTGTACAGTCAAATTGTTTCATTTCACTCGCTTTTATAGGTTCACTTTGAAACGCGCAGACGGAGGACGGGTCAACGTGTTCTAAATTACTCGTAACGCTATCCCTAGATACAATAATCGTAAAGTTTCCAAGTCGCTCGGCTAAAAAAATTTATGGAAATATTCGATTAACAAATAGAGTCTAGTTATGGCCCGTTTAATGTACCGGATTCAAAACAATGCGAATATCCGACATGATACAAACAATTATAAATGTGTTTTTGGTGGACCTTATTAACGTTTTCGCCCTATTAGTGAAATCAATTATTTTCTTTCCTCACTTTCAAAATGAACAAAGTTTTAAGCAATTATTCAACACTTTCTACCGCTGTATAAACTTTCTCGTGATCTGTTAAATGTAATTACATGATTTTCAGAAATTTTCGCATATTTCATTTCAAATAACTTACGAGCTTTATCTCTATTCAACAACGTAACAGCCTTGACTTCGTAAACAGCCTGTAAATCAACCATCCACCAGGGAGCCCCGGGAACTGATGCTGCGGTGTGACTACAACCACCGGAGTAATATCTCGTATCAGTATTACCGTCAATAGCATTTCCCGCAGACCCGAAGCTATCTTCTGTACGGGTGGTACTCTGGTTTGCCGGTTTGTTTAAAGCGACGTTTCGCAATGCTTGAATTTAATATAGATGCAAAATTGTACATACGATGATACGGAAGCCCCTAGGTGACATACGAGAAAGTTTTTTTCACAATTTCGACTTATTAAGTCGAAATTCGACTTAATTAACACGAAATTCGACTTATTATGTCGAAATTCGACTTATTAAGTCGAAATTCGACTTATTATGTCGAAATTCGACTTAATAAGTCGAAATTATGAAAAAAATTATCTCATATGTCACCTAGGGGCTTCCGTACGATGACAATAGTGAACATACATTTTTTTTCAAAATTCTTTTTAGTCGGCGAGAAAAGTATGAAAAATATGGCTACCGGCGTGAAATGATCATAGGATGCTCATTTTTTCATAAGCTATACATACATAAAAGGTAATAAATCGATACATTTTAAGCGCACTCTATGGCTATGAAGGATCCAGCCCTAGCAATTTATAGATCTATTCAATGAAAATCATCATCATTTTTTTTCTACATAAGCAATCTTTTTTGGAAATCTAATGTGAACATGCAGCTGGTACTAACTTAAACCTTGTATGTATACGATTATCGTGCATGAAAGAATTATACACATTTCTGTATTCCCGCACATTGTGTCGCTTCCCTCTAGACACACCAACGGCTTCGAGCTGTTCATGTAACGATTGGCTTCATAACTGAAATGATCTACTCAAAGGAAACCGATATCGCTACCAAAAAAGTGTTTTATTATTTATATCTCCAGGCGACAAATAAACTTTAATGATAAGGTCATACATTTTTTCATATTCAAGGTCGTTTTTTCGCGTCCTAGTTAGCAGACTCTAAACGTTAGAATACGTCAATCATGCAACAACTTTCCAGTAGGGTCCTGGATCCAGTTCATCAGTTCGCATCTCTTGTAGTTGTTCTGATCGTATGAAAATATTCAAGGTGGCGTCCAACACCATCTCAGCCGAGAATTTGCGTCTTTGCACCAAAAATATGCGAGTAACTTACGTGCGGATTGTAAAGAGTTTTAAACTGATAAAAAATATCAGGATCAATGCAACATTTCGACTGAATCAGAATGAATAACCCTATATGCACCCGCAAGACTTTCTCCTGAGCACGCGAGGTAAGAGCTCAACAAGGGACCTTAGAATATAACTACATACGTTACAATGACGGAATTGTTTATTTCATAAAGTATCGAAAATGTTCGTGTTAATAGAAAATATCAACAGAGTCAGTTCCACAGTTGTGAGTTTAGTGTGTCCATATTCTTTTGTTGTTCATTTTTAATTTTAAACCCAAAAATCAAATTGTAACCAATGTAATTGCGCCTTTCCTGATTATTAGAGTGCGATAGGAATTGTAAGAAGATCTCGACTTTAAAATTTAAGTCTGGCTTGAAAATTTACCACCTTTTTAAACAACATTTTAGCGAAATGTCATCGAATGATGTATACATTTATGTTAATATGCAGTGGAGAACGTTATGAAAAATCTTGAAAGTTTCTTGACGCCTTGAAAAATAACATATACATTGCTTAACATTTTCGACAATAAATAATATCATATAAATTACGTAATATCAAGGATCAATAAAATTATTTCGGATCTGAATATATCGATAATTGAATTGGATTGAATTGACCGGCAAACAGCAGTCTCCCAAAATGATTTACAATATGGTCGGTGTTAGTGTCGCGTATAATATTCCGTTTGATGAAGCGATGTTTTTGATTTTAACGGAACCGCAATAAAGTCTACACCAGTTGTCTTTCACGAGCGCAGACTCACAACGTTTATCCACGTTACACTTGAAAACACAGTCGTCACGTGGGTTCGCCATTACAGAGTAGGGTTCAGGTTCAATAACGTCAACGTGTGTGTATATCTCATACGTATCTGAAATAGTAAAACCAATGATGAATGATTTATTCCTGCAACTTGACGAGAGACAAACATTTCAAAAATACTTTGAAAATGTTGCACCACGTTAAAACAGAAACAAGATTTTTACAACATATCAGATTGAATGTACCTTCAGTGGAATACAGCGACAAAGGCTCTGAAAAAATAGATTCACTTTTATAACAAAACTCGTCAGAATTGAATGTATTTTCTATCAGTTTGTCAATTGCATTCAATGATACTTTACCGTCACTGGCCCAGACGTAGACCTCGCAGAGAGTCAATGCTGAACCTTCGGGTTTTGTGACAGTTACATAGCGTCCGGTCATTGTACAGTCAAATTGTTTCATTTCACTCGCTTTTATAGGTTCACTTTGAAACGCGCAGACGGAGGACTGGTCAACGTGTTCTAGATTACTCGTAACGCTATCCCTAGATACAATAATCGTAAAGTTTCCAAGTCGCTCGGCTAAAAAAATTTATGGAAATATTCGATTAACAAATAGAGTCTAGTTATGGCCAGTTTAATGTACCGGATTCAAAACAATGCGAATATCCGACATGATACAAACAATTATAAATGTGTTTTTGGTGGACCTTATTAACGATTTCACCCTATTAGTGAAATCAATTATTTTCTTTCCTCACTTTCAAAATGAACAAAGTTTTAAGCAATTATTCAACACTTTCTACCGCTGTATAAACTTTCTCGTGATCTGTTAAATGTAATTACATGATTTTCAGAAATTTTTGCATATTTCATTTCAAATAACTTACGAGCTTTATCTCTATTCAACAACGTAACAGCCTTGACTTCGTAAACAGCCTGTAAATCAACCATCCACCAGGGAGCCCCGGGAACTGATGCTGCGGTGTGACTACAACCACCGGAGTGATATCTCGTATCAGTATTACCGTCAATAGCATTTCCCGCAGACCCGAAGCTATCATGTGTACGGGTGGTACTCTGGTTTGCCGGTTTGTTTAAAGCGACGTTTCGTAAAGCTTGAATTTAATATAGATGCAAAATTGTACATACGATGACAATAGTGAACATACAATTTTTTTCAAAATTCTCTTTAGCCGGCGAGAAGAGTATGAAAAATATGGCTACCGGCGTGAAATGATCATACACTCTTAGAACAAATGGTTCTTCGGGGGTTCTTCGAAGAACCTTGGGGTTCTTGGTGAGGCTTTAAGGTGTTTCAACAATATGGAATGTAGATTGGGGTTCTTCGAGACATAAGGGTTCTTATAAGAACCCTAATGTGGTCACAATTGTCAATTAAGAATTAAGTAGACCTGCAACAGGGAATAATTAGTATAGCTGATGAATATAACTGATTTTCTATGTGGTGTAGGTTATATACAAAACATTTTGACTGGAAATTAGAATTGGGTTAACTTTGAAAACAATTTACTATGTATCATCACAATATTTAAAAAATGGTGACCGTGTGCGACAAGGATGCATTTTTAAAATTAATGAACCTTTATTTTAATTCGTTCTTTAAGATTTAAAAAGTCGTATGTTTAAAATCAGTGGTGAACGCCTTTAACGTGTGATAATAATATGTAGAGACTGAATAACTTGATTTGCTAGTCTGCGACATCGACTGATAATAATATGTAGAGACTGAATAACTTGATTTGCTAGTCTGCGACATCGACTGATAATAATATGTAGAGACTGAATAACTTGATTTGCTAGTCTGAGACATCGACTAGGTTTTATGGAGAGACGGCAGAAAAAAGAACAATGCTTTTTAATGCTTTAAAAAAACAATTAAACTCTTCTAAACTCTAGGCGTTTCTGAATGGACTGTGCAGTTTAAAAAGAACTAGTAAATCCAAAGTTCTAATGCAACTCAAAAATGAGAATTGTGTGTATTTTCGGCTCAATTTCTATCAAAACATTCAGTCGAAGTCTTTGTACATTTTTTGTTGAATAAAAACATAGAGTATAGTGGAAATTCAAAGTAACGTAATGCTTTGGGCCTAATAAGTATCATGCTATTGTAGTTTCGTGCCTATAGGGCCATGTGTACATGATCAGGCAATTATTCCTTTGTTCATGCAACTAACTGTTGTATAATTATCTGCCACCACGACTCATACAAACTTCGCTCAGTGCATAGTGCATATAGTATAAGAAACTTAAGAATAACAAGGCACCTGGATGTGACGAGATACTGAACGAATTCCTTAAAACCTCTGAAGATATAATAATGCCCACTTTAGTCAATCTCTTTAATAAGGTCCTGGAAACTGGGATTATCCCTGAGAACTGGACAATTGGTAAAGTTACACCTATTTTTAAGAACAAAGGCGAGCCACGTGATCCGGACAATTATCGGGGAATCACATTACTGAGTTGTATTAGTAAGTTATTCACAAGTATATTAAACGATCGTCTCCATGAATTTCTTGAATCAAATGAACTCCTGAATAGAAATCAAGCCGGATTTCGAAAAAATCATAGCATTTTGGATCACATTTTCACCCTTCACTCAGTAATTGACACCCTTTTTAGTAAGAAGCGAAAGCTCTATTGTATTTTTATTGACTACCAAAAGGCATTTGATACAATATGGCGAAAGGCACTGTGGCACAAACTTATCTCAACAGGTATCACCGGAAATATCCTAAACGTAATTCATAATATGTATAAACATATCAAATCCATGGTTCACGTGCAGGGTCAATCCTCAGGTTGTTTTCTTAGTAACATAGGATTGAGACAAGGGGAAAATTTATCGCCAGTGCTTTTTTCTATATTTGTCAATGACCTTGAGGCTTCATTAATTGAAAGTGGTTGTCAAGGGATTTCATCTCCCTTCGAAAACGAAGATCTATGGGTTCAGCTACTAGTTCTGCTGTACGCAGATGATACGATCTTATTGGCCGATAGTGCAAGTGCACTTCAGAAAAACCTCGATATGTTGGTCGCTTATTGTAAAAGGTGGAAATTAGTAATCAATATTAGTAAAACTAAAGCCATTGTATTCGAAAAAAAGGAAGTCTATTAGACAACCCGTATTTAATATCGATGGAGTATTAATCGAAACTGTATCTGAATTTAAATATTTAGGTGTGCTTTTTAATTATACAGGAAACTTTGCAAAATGTAAAAAGCTGATTTGTGAACACGCAAAGAAGGCGCTTATATTTGTTCTTAAGAAAGTTCAACATTTTTCTCTTGACTTTGATACTGCTTTCCAAGTCTTTGACGCAATGGTTGGATCGATTTTAACATTTGGTTGTGAGGTGTGGGGCTTTGGAAATTTTGATGTTATTGAAAAAATTCATTTAACATTTTGTAAATATCTGCTAAGCCTCAAGAGGTCAACACCAAATTTGATGATATACGGTGAGACAGGAAGGTTTCCATTTGAAATTCGTATCAAAGTTCGTATGGTAAAATTTTGGGGACACTTGATCCTGCATGAAGAGACATACTCTGGTAAAATGTACCGCATTCTTTATAATAGTCATTTAAATGGTTCGCAAAGTAAATGGATATCCTGTATCAAATCAATCTTACAGAATTGTGGTCTTGGTAATATATGGTTGGAACAAACTTTTCCGAATATTCCCTACCTTGGGGAACTCGTAAAACTTAGATTGGAAGATCAATTTAAACAGACATGGCATGGATCGATGGTACTATCCTCTAAATTAGATACGTATAGAATATTTAAAACTGATTGGGGACAAGAAAAATATCTTTCATCACTACCACGAAGTTTAAGAATCTCACTATGTAGATTTAGATGTTCCAACCATAAATTACCAATAGAGACTGGTAGATATGAAAACAAACCACGGAACGAACGAGTTTGTAATAAATGTAACGAGAATACTATTGGGGACGAATATCATTTCATACTGAAGTGCGAATTTTTCAACGCTTTTAGAATTTTGTATATACCTAACAGATATATAGAATTGGCGCAAATCATTATAAATTCAAGCAATTGCTCAGTAATGAAAACCTGTATTACAGTCTATCTAAATACATTACGACTGCTACACGGTTGTTATAGCTAGGGCTATTAATATGTATAAATTTGCTAGCTTTTATATTTATACTATTCATACTATTTTGTTATGCTCGGAAAAATTGTATATCTTTTTTGGAGCAATAAACTAAACTAAACTAAACTATATCGACTCGTTCTTTTCGTTGTTTTGTAAGATGAATATCTGGAGCTTGGAAATGTGAATTAATTCTGGTAAGTTGTATTCAATGAATGTATATAACATTTGTGATATTTGAAATATATGAAATATAGGCCATAAAGCCGGAGTGACTCGGAATCAGATCAGCCATAATTATTATTTAAAACTTTCCCATTACTTTTGTATTATAGAAATTGTTCCATGGAAGTTGACCATATTGTGAGACCGCGGTGCAAAAGATGTTTTTCCAATCTCGGACCTATGGCGGAAAGAATTATAGAAATGTACGAAGTCTGTACATATGGCAATCGTGTCGCTTCCTTCCTTCGAAGCAGCGAAATTGCAGAAACAGGTTAGTAAATCTTGACTCAATGAGCCTTTACTGTCTGACTGTATTTTGATAGAAGATAATCATTTTCAATCTACATATTCACTGGTTTTCAGATATGATGAGAACAGCAGAGCTTCACGTATTACCAGGGATTTTGAGAGAGGATGCGAAAGACCTGAAAACCATTAAAAAGGTTTGTATTTTTCTGAATCTAATCCCACTGTTAACTTTAACCGTTTGTCTTTTCTACTGATAAATGTATTTGGAACTTATGCATGTAATACAAGAAAGTGTTTAGATTTACTTGCAGTGTGCATTATTGCAAAACATAATCGATTTTATTACACCATTAATTGTTCTCAATGTTATTTATATTTCAGGAAATATACGACTATAATCCGGACGCTGCGGTTGAAAGGTTGCGAGGGTGGCAGCGCGTTGAAACAAACATATGTAAGAAGATGGCTTATAGTTAATTGAAAGTGGACAGATTCTTAATAAGCGGAGTGGCCTGCCATAAGTCGGCCTATTATACGTTTAGCATATCATCTTACATCTTATACCACTAACTTTTTAAAAACTTTGATATTCTCGAAACATTATGTTTTAGACTTAGTGTCGAAAAAATCCCAACCGATTTAAGATACCAAGCGATTAGCGCAATGAAAAAAATTCTCCATCTTTCAATCTTATTGTACATGTAACCAATTAGTGAAACTATTTTTGTATCATTTATTGTAAATATATTTATCATTAATATTTCAATTCATGAGATTTTATAATAAAAAAGGTTTATATGATGTTAATTTTATGCGATTCTTATCATCAGTTTTTTTATCCACATGAGGATTAAGGGAGCAGTCAAACATAACAGAGGATGGACAAATCATGAACAGATTGAGCAGTCAAAAAATGAATGAGGAACCCTAAAAATAAATTACCTTTAAATGGTTCTCCCAAGAACCCTGTCAAGAACCATTTGACAATATTGAAAGGGTTCTAACAAGAACCCTTTATACGAAATGGTTCTTCAAAGAACCTTTACCAGGGGTTCTTCAAGGAACCCTACAAAAAAGGTTCTTTGAAGAACCTTCAGGGGTTCTCCCTGGGAGGCAAGCCCAAGAACCCCTAAAGGTTCTACGGTAGAACCCTTTGTTCTAAGAGTGTAGGATGCTCATTTTTTCATAAGCTATACATACATAAAAGGTAATAAGTCGATACATTTTAAGCGCACTTTATGGCTATGAAGGATCCAGCCCTTGCAATTTATAGATCTATGCAATGCAAATTTCATCATCATTTTTTTTTCTACAAAAACAATCTTTTTTGGAAATCTAATGTGAACATGCAGCTGGTACTTACTTAAACCTTGTATGTATACGATTATCGTGCATGAAAGAATTATACACATTTCTGTATTCCCGCTCATTGTGTCGCTTCCCTAGACACATCAACGGCTTCGAGCTGTTTATGTAACGAACATGTTTATGTAACGGCTTCTTAACTGACATGATCTACTCAAAGGAAACCGATGTCGCTACCAAAAAGGTGTTTTATTATTTATATCTCCAGGCGACAAATAATCTCTAATGATAAGGTCATAATTTTTTTCATATTCAAGGTCGTTATTTTAGCGTCCTAGTTAGCAGACTCTAAACGTTAGAATACGTCAATCATGCAACAACTTTCCTGTAGGGTCCTGGATCCAGTTCATCAGTTCGCATCTCTTGTTGTGGTGCTGATCATATGAAAAATATTTAAGGTGGCGTCCAACACCATCTCAGCCGAGAATTTGCGTCTTTGCACGAAAAAATATGTGAGTAACTTACGTGCGGATTGTAAAGAGTTTTAAACTGATAAAAATATCAGGATCAATGCAACATTTCGACTGAATCAGAATGAATAACCCTATATGCACCCGCAAGACTTTCTCCTGAGCACGCTAGGTAAGAGCTCAACAAGGGACCTTAGAATATAACTACATACGTTACAATGACGGAATTGTTTATTTTTAAGTATAGAAAATGTTCGTGTTAATAGAAAATAGCAACAGAGTCAGTTCCACAGTTGTGAGTTATAGTGTGTCCATATTTTTTTGTTGTTCTATTTTTAATTTTAAACCCAAAAATCAAATTGTAACCAATGTAATTGCACCTTTCCTGATTATTAGAGTGCGATTAGGAATTGTAAGAAGATCTCGACTTTAAAATTTAAGTCTGGCTTGAAAATTAACCACCTTTTTAAACAACATTCTAGCGAAATGTCATCGAATGATGTATACACTTATGTTAATATGCAGTGGAGAACGGTATGAAAAAGCTTGAAAGTTTCTTGACGCCTTGAAAAATAACATATACATTGCTTAACATTTTCGACAATAAATAATATCATATAAATTACATAATATCAAGGATCAATAAAATTATTTCGGATCTGAATATATCGATAATTGAATTGGATTGAATTGGCCGGCAAACAGTCTCCCGAAATGATTTACAATATAATCGGTGTTAGTGTCGTGTATAATATTCCGTTTGATGAAGCGATATTTTTGATTTTAACGGAACTGGAATAAAGTCTACACCAGTTGTCTTTCACGAGCGCAGACTCGCAACGTTTATCCACGTTACACTTGAAAACACAGTCGTCACGTGGGTTCGCCATTACAGAGTAGGGTTCAGGTTCAATAACGTCAACGTGTGTGTATATCTCATACGTATCTGAAATAGCAAAACCAATGATGAATGATTTATTCCTGCAACTTGACGAGAGACAAACATTTCAAAAATACTTTGAAAATGTTGCACCACGTTAAAACAGAAACAAGATTTTTACAACATATCAGATTGAATGTACCTTCAGTGGAATACAGCGACAAAGGCTCTGAAAAAAAAAATTCACTTTTATAACAAAACTCGTCAGAATTGAATGTATTTTCTATCAGTTTGTCAATTGCATTCAATGATACTTTACCGTCACTGGCCCAGACGTAGACCTCGCAGAGAGTCAATTCTGAACCTTCGGGTTTTGTGACAGTTACATAGCGTCCGGTTATTGTACAGTCAAATTTTTTCTTTTCACTCGCTTTCATAGATTCATTTTGAAACGCGCAGACGGAGGACGGGTCAACGTGTTCTAAATTACTCGTAACGATTTCTCTAGATACAATAATCTTAAAGTTCCCGAGTCGCTCGGCTGTAGACAAAAATAGAATCCACAATGATTATTTATCATCACTAACTATTTTTGCTATGCAACGCAAAAAGTCTATAGAATATCGATTCATTTTGACGATAGATTTAAATCAAACTGAATAAAACATCCACATCGACCTTTTTGAATTAATTCGTAATACACAAACGATAAACAAATGACTGCCACATTTCCCTAATTGAAAGCATTTAATTTGTCTTCATTAAATTCAAAAATAGATTATGTGTGCAAATTTGAAGCCAATCTGAATCTAGCAGCACTTTATCGCGCTGTAGTTTGTTCGCGCATTACAGTATTAAGTCAGTTTATATTATGCCTGAATTTCATATCGGATTACATACCACAACAATCTCCTCTATTCAGCAACGTAACAGCCTTAACTTCATAAACAGCCTGTAAATCGACCATCCACCAGGGAGCTCCGGGAGATGCTATGGCCGTGTGGCTACATGTACCAGCAAGAAACCGAGTGTTGGTATTGCCATCAACAGCATTTTGCGCTACCCCGGTCCCAACCGTTACACTGAGGGTGGTACTTTGGTATGCCGGTTTATTCGAAGCGACGTTTCGCAAAGCTTGAAATGAATATAGATACAAAACCATTAATTGATATTTTTTTACATTAAAGGAGTTCGCAAGAATCCGAGCGATAAGTCTGGCCACCATCCATTTTCCTCGTCGAACCAGCTTGAAGTGCATGAAATACGCTTGGAAAAAAGAGTCAGAAGTTGAATGAAAGTCGTAATGAGAGAAGAGCAAACAGAATGGATCTAGTCATTGCAACATCGGCTCGTAATGTACAAAAAATAAAGATTAAGTTAAAGTTGTCTAATCTTAAAATTAGACAACTTTGATGTTCGTTATTTTTTTAAAAGATGTTTAAATCAAAAATTCAAAAATTTCAGCAACTGTTCGCATAAATACCCTTTTTTAAGTGAAATTAGAATTTCAACGTTATATTGCAAAGTTTTCATTCTATTGCTTTTTAACTGCAGTGCGACTTTTGTCATTCGAGTTTCGGCTCTGTTTTCTATGCGTGTATTTCAGTATATGGATGTTACTTTTTCATTTTCACTTTATATCTCTTTCGCGCTCATGTCGCATTGCTGCAAATGTGAGACTGAATCTAACTGAAAACTAGAGATTCGCACGGTTTAAATGTCTCTTAAACGGTTAAAATCCATCTGGACCAATAAGTATGAAAAAACACAAAAAAAAGAGAAAAGATGGCGGCTAGCAACTGTAAAGTTGTTTTATTTTACTAGCCCAGGTTTTGTCCTGACCCGGCTTTCGACCAAAAAAGTTCCTGAAAATATCGAGTAAATACGTCGAACGCGACCACGGTAGCCTACTTACTTAAACCTTGAATATGTACGATGGTTATGAATGATGCAATAAGACCTATCAGCTTCCAGCTCATCGTTGCTACCACCAGCTTCTAAACTACATACCGTTGTTATGTGTGAAGAGCGGCCAATTCGAGCGTAATGAAAACATTTATTTCACAAACGTTATTTTTTCTATATTTTCAAGCACTCGCGACACATGATTTCCAATTGCATGACTTGGTTCCATCTCACCACATCCGGAGCGGATACCGGCCTATGTGACGAAAAGTCAATATCAAGCCAGTTCACAATATCGCATTTTTGTTAGTAGTTGGTATGCGCCACGTTTAGCGTAGTTTCGGTCAATCATTCGAAACAGCAATATATCGGCTCGATCTCGTTCAACCGACCTTATGAAAAAAGAATTGTTCATTGTATGATTCTCGTTTCGTCATCAGATCAGTTAATCTTATTATTATCATTACTTATGAAATTCTCTACTTCGACCATGGACTTGGAATTAGCATTAAGTCTAACACCCCAATAGGTGTCTCTATCGAGAATCACGTGACCATAGCCCTTAACGTTCATACATAACATTCGGGTCGTCATTCCTCCTTGTAAGAATAAAAATACGGCTATGGGGTTATTATTCTGGGGCAATTTGAAGGGGTTTTTCTTTGGGGATTATTTGCAAACTTAGAGGTTTATTCTCTGAGGAATTATTTCGCGAAGGGGGTTAATTGCCTTGGGAAGGCTTTTATAGGGGAAATTGCCTGGGGGGTAACAAGACTGCGTTGTATAATAAACGGATGGGGCAAATTGTCTAAAGCGTTAGGTTAGGATCTGGATTAGAGTCAGGTTAGTAAGTCTAACGCTAACCCATAGTGTTTAGTTAGAAAACAATCTTTTTCACCATGCCACACATTTTCTTTTCCACGAAATAATCATTTCGTTTCTAAGAACAACCTTCCGACGAAAAACGTTTGAGTAGCAGCACCTCACGGTGTAAAAATCAGCACGTTGATCGATTGCCAGAGTCGAGTCATGTTAGTGTATTCAAAATCCGCTAACGATAGGCTTAGCGGCAGCACTGCACGGTAAATAGAGAGGCAGCGCGCTGATTGCCTGACCTTAGAAATTACGGAGATATTACCAGGAAAACCACTGGATTCTAAATATGATATCTGGAATTTTGTGCCCTGAACTATGACTGTCGGCCTTCCTTGGCAGTGAATTTAGAAAAATCTCAGCAGTTGTTTAGAAATTCAACATATTTAAGGCTTTCACATATCAACATACCAGAGTAAAGTCAATGTATACAAACACGATATAATGTCCTAAACGATGAACCATACTCATATTCTGGCAATCAAAGTAATTATCTATCTATCTATCTATCTATTAAATATCGAGGATGAAATAATGACACACACAGCTTTAATTGAAAGATGATTTATTTTCAATCTCTCATCAATCTCTCATCAAATAGCCGACGTTTTTAAAACAACGGTTGAAACGTGTGACCACGTAGCTCGGTGAAATTGCGTTGTGTGCGGAGATGTTTCGGAGACACTTTCTTGTCGTGTGGGAGCATTTTCCGGGATGAAATCTGCCGATTTGAGTCGTGAAATGCGTCGACCCATATGATTTCATGTTCAGTTTTACGACTGCCTTTTTCTTGTACGATCGACCGCTGTCGCAATAGATTCCGTATTCTACATTGATGTTATCTGTATTTATTCTGTATTCGGTGACATCGGCCAAAATGAGGGCTGCTCCGGGTCCATTATATTGAACCTCTAAACCGGTCGAACTTTCCCTCGTTATCGATGTTTCTTTCGTATTCGACGATTCGAAGGTCATGCCTCCACCGAAAGACTGTGAAACACCGAAACTTACGGAACTCCCTAATCCTAAACCCTTCCATCCGACAGTTGCCCCGACTGCAATCGTCGATTCAAATGTGAATTGTTTTGCAGCAGTGGTTGTTATTGAACTTGTCTCGGTTACCGAGTCCGAGCTCCCGAGTACAAGCGTATATTCAGCATCTTTCGAACAGCCCTGGTTACTGACCACGCCCACCACTCGTCTATCACCTCGTTTCGCTTTCAACGCGTCTAAAATCTTCATCGATTTTGCGACGCAAACGGAAAATTTGCATATTTTGAAAGTGTACAGACGATCCCTGAAAGAATACGATTAAATGCGTTTGAATTTTTTTTGTCTCGCAAGAGCAAATTCAAACGTCCTGTATTCTACTATACCCTTACTCGTAATAGTTGGCGTGCTTGCTGCGGACGCCCGTAATTGCAAAACCTGCTGGTAAATTGTAACCGATTTTCTCGTCCCAATCGTTCGTACTTTTGTAAGCGCAGTTGTATGATCGTCGTGTGTTCAACTAAAAAAGAATTCAACATTTAAATGAGATCGATACTAGAAATGCCTAAATCATCCGGGATACCACAGACACTAGCCGGGGGTACAAAATCAAAGATTCGGTACAATATCCCAGGATGAGGAGAGAATCCCACAATGATAATAAAAAGTCCGAAAATGAAACTTCGAGATAGTAGTTTATTCAACGTTTCGACTATATCCTAATAGTCATCTTCAGGAATAATCATTATTCCTGAAGATGACTATTAGGATATAGTCGAAACGTTGAATAAACTACTATCTCGAAGTTTCATTTTAGGACTTTTTATTATCATTGTGGGATTCTCTCCTCATCGCGTCAACACGGATATTGTGTTTTACCTATCGTGTATATCCCAGGAATCATCGAAGTGAAAATCGTATCGTTTCGGCTATCGTGACAAGCCTCCGTAGTGGATGACGCCTCGAGCCGATTAGATAAAACAACTGTAAGACATCTTTTCTGTTTATCTCTCGTAAGCTTCAGCCGCATATAGTTTACGCGACACAACGAATGCTTACCTTGCAGCAAGTAAAACGCCAGACCCTATCACCTTTATCACTGTCGTGGTAACTGTGAAAACCTGTGATGATTCCATGATTGGGACATTGGAAATCCATGTTTCCATCCATTTTATTTACAGGGTCGGACAGAGTGCATTGGCTGCTGACAAAACCGTTTCTACATTTGAAGTCCCAAACTCGGTCCTCGTGTCGGTTTGAATGTTCGCTTTTGATTGAGGAGATGTGCTGGCCTTTCGGGCATACAAAATTCAGTTCAGCCCCGTAACGATTCTCCCAACTGGACACGGGTACGCAGTGCCACAGGTGCAACAAGCATATTGTAGCTACGACGTATACCATACACTGCATCGTTTACTGATACAAAAACTAGCGGGGTAGCGATAGAAATCAGCCCGATAGCCACGGGTTTATATCTACGTATTTGTGCCCACCATATTTCCGGTGCGTGTTCAAAATATTCGCTTTTGTCAAGATAAACCGTTCTATCGCTAGGTCTATACATGCCTTATCGAAATTAGAATATCACCCTGTTTTATCAATTTGGAAAGGTTGTCTAGGCAACCGAGAATACATTTTCATCGTATAAAATATTCGTTTTCAAGCCCCCCCCCCCAAAAAAAAAAGAAACCAACCCGATACTATGGAGGTTTAAGTCACTTCATTTTCTCCCGACTGATTTGTGAAGCGGAGATATGAAATATTACATATACCCGTCACGAAGAGGTGCCTGTTTAGGAATATGGTAACTGTATGATCAGATCTACATGACGGCTGATATCTTGCCTGAAAGAGCTGGATATTTGATCGCATCGCCATGCCTGAAACGATCTTATGCATTATTCAATCGTTCTTCAGTCTTTTCTGGTCTTTTTATTGAATTTATGCATGCGCACACACGCCGAAAGGTGCGCACGGCGTATGACTGGTCTGTCAAAAATCTCTCAGAATGTACCTTCATTCTCGCGGTACACGGCGTTTCGCATGCGATACTGATTAATGCGAATAGATCGTAGTAGGTTCGAGATGTTTGCTCCCATAGTCAGGTCGATGTTTAGATAATGTCGATTTTCGACGTGTCTAATCAGCTATCTACCCAGAGCTGAATTATATACGTTTATCCACAGAGATATGAGAAACAGCCGTCTTGGTGTCATATACGCAGCGAGTGATAGATTAAGCTTAAATACTTGGACTGCTCAAAAGCCAAGACGCAAATTGTCTTGTCGCTGAACCTATAGGAAGACTAGCAAGATATATATATATATATATATATATATATATATATATATATATATATATATATATATATATATATATATATATATATATATATATATATATATATATATATATATATATATATATATATATATATATATATATATATATATATATATATATATATATATATATATATATATATATATATATATATATATATATATATATATTCTTTTCTAATCTCTTATTCGTTTAGCATATAACGAGCGTATGGTATAATAATCACGTGAAAACGCTACATAAATTCGCCTTGGGTTTTTAATGCAACGGGCTAATCCCGCCCGTCACGTTATAGACACACCAAGACGATATAATTCTCAAAGGGTTTGCGTATTTAAAGCACATCAAATGCACGAGTCACGCTATCGAGTATTTGCTGCACGCCATGTTCATTAGAGAGCGGTAGCAAGACGTTATATTCTCTTGACAGTTGGCGAAGAATTTTTAAATCATCAAAGACGTTTGAAAACGAACGAGTAAAATTAAAAAGCGTCTTCGAAACGGAGCTTCACCGCATATTCCTGGAATTGCTGCATTACAGAATTCATCAAAAGGCGTTCTCGAAGTTTCGATAACATTTCATTTATTCAAAGCCTGTTTTACAGTGGCGGATCCAGCGGTGGTCGAACCCCTTCCTTTTCAGAGGACTACCGTACCCGTTTTGAAAATACAATAAGTTAAAAATCGTGCCCCCCACCCCGTGATGCTCATCGCAATGATCACTATATCCACGGTGTTGCGTGAGACGTGGCTTTGAGGTGACTGCTCATGAACCAAAATGCAATAGGTATTAAATTTTGTATGAAATACCGGGAAATTTTCATCGCTAATTGAAATTGAACAAAATCTTCTCGGTTGATTTCTGTAAATTAAATTTTTTTAAATTCTTAGGCCAGCTGTCAAATTTTTAAATATCATATTTTGTGCACAAAGACAGTGTCTTTTTTTCTCTCCCGCACTGAACCCTGCCCTTTTAGTATTCCTGGATCCACCCCTGTATCAATATTGTCATGTATTCTTGGCAGACACATTAACTATAAAGCTATGTTAAGCAGCATGTTGTGAAATCAATTTTAACACTTGAAAGACCTAGGTTTAAACACTTCCCTGTTCCTTAATTGGGAGATGAATTCTCAATAAGTAACGGAATAAGGAATAAGGAACAAGTAATGAACTTCACTGGAGTTCGTAGCAGAACAAATTACTCAGCAGATCTTTTTGGTAATCTGTGACCAGATTTTGTACATTAACTTAGGGGTCATGTGCGTGCCGGAGATCTTTTTCCCTTCTATAAAGTCACACGACTGCACCACCGGGCTGCCCCAATGCGTAAACTTATCGGACCCTTTCAACCTAACGTTCCTAACGCGTACGAGAATACCGGTGATGAACGCGTCCTCTATCGGCACTAACGGAACCATCTGAGCAGCCGACACTAACTTCCGGCCGACGTCGAGCGGGATAACGTAGCTATTTCCGGAAAGATATGGCGGGTAATACTTAAATGGGTAGATGCTATTAGGAACACCCCATTTACTCCTCGCGGTCCGCATTACAGTCGCTCTGACGTTCAAAGCGCCGAATACCTCGTTCTCTAGCGGAAACTTCATCAAAACTCTTACCAAATAAGGCACGTTAATTAACATATCTTCGTCGCTTTTTAACACGTATAACGCTTGCTTGCAGAATTGTAACGCCCAACGTAATCCCGATAAAACTTTCAGCGTTAGGTTTTTATAACTTTCGGCGAAGTTGATTTGTACGATGTCGCGATAGGAAGCGCCTTCTTTTCGTATGTTTTTATTCCAGTACGAATCGCGGTGTCGTCCCAACAGAAATACGAGCTTCACCCGGCTCTGGTAATTAGATATGCTTCCCCATGTATCTCGTATGGCCTGACGATAGCGGAAATTCTCGTGAATCGAACAAACTAAAATCAACAGAAATACCTTCTCTTCGCCGCACGTTTCGCTTACGTTTATCGTGAATTTATGGTTGATTTTATTGATCAAATACGGACGCACTTTGAAATAATTGCTTTCCGGCGGAACTTTTTTACCATAAAGCTCCGGATCGACGCCTAAAGACAAATCGAACAGCGAGCGATTGGAATAGAAATTACCGAAAACATTTTTCGAATTCGTAACAGCCCTATCCGTATAGAGATCCATGTTTTGGTGGTTTAAATTACTCGACGAATTAACTAAATTTGGCCGATCAAATTTCGTCGGAATTGATATGTGTCCATCGCTATGCTTTATTTCATCGTTTCCAACACCCGGAAATTTCTGAAGTCGTTTGTCCCGGCTCGCTGTTTGAAAAGCCTGCAATTTACTCTGTGAGACACGATGATCGGTAATTCCCTTTTTACGATCGGTAATTTCCGTGACTTTATCGAGATGCGAATGTCTTCGCGATGAGCCGTAGTCTTCGTCGAGATATCTCGGCATTTCTATTAAGTTAATAGCACTTTGTAAATCCCCGTCGTGATCGGCGTCTTCGTCGTTCCGGGTAACCGGCTCTGATTTTACAACGTCATCGGTATTCGAAACCACGTCCGAACCGACGACAAGGCTTGATTGGCGTTCGGTTTTCTTGCGCGGTCCCTGAGAAAACCAACTGATCGAATTTCGGTTGAGCGAATAATCCACAAAAGCCGCCGGATTCAGTTCGGCGTTATCGCTGCTCCGCAATGCGCGGACACGAACGATGTGGCGGAATTTTTTCTTCAGGTTGGCTACGGTCCGTATAGAAATACGGTCGTCAGTATTCTGTAGCAGTAACATTGCCCACAGTAAGCAGTAACAACTGAACAAACAAAACGAAATCGTAAAACCTCGCCGGATCATCGCTGTATTCTCTTCTGCTTGCGATATGGAACCTACAGCTTCTGGAAATATACGTAAGAGAAGAAAAATTAACAAATCATATTTTCGTCTTGCAAATAACTAATTTTTTCACGTGAAATCCTGAAGGAGTTTTCAAGGTTTTAGTATATCCGGGCTAAAAAAAAATCCGTTGTTGATGTTTCCCCATTTTGACAAAGATGATCAAATCACGGCAGAATCCTGCCGACCATTATATCTAATTTTTTTGTAGTTCGCAAATCTATTTAAAGAAATCTATTTTTTGTGTGAATAAATCCCACAGAAAAATGATTCATACTTAAATTTATCATTTTTCTCGACGACGGCCATTTTTATTAATGAAAAATTCACACAAAAAAAAAATTATTGGTTATATTTATCTTATTGTAGCTCCCAGAAACATAATCTATCCCAAAAGAAATTATTTTTCAGTGCGTAAAAACAGATAGATATAATTGTCGTCAGAATGCTGTCGTATAAGATAGAAAGATGTTTTATTCATGAATTTTTAAACGAATGATTCCCCCCACGTTCAAACTAACAAAAATAATCTCGAATATCTGAGCGTTAGTTTATATCACGAAAGATAATAATCTATAACGACATTTAAGACGATCGTACAGACAATCCAATTTACTGCGCGGCGGGAAGTCGATTTTTACAGCAGAAGATAAATCAATTTACCCTGAGATTTCACTCACAAGAACGATATTGACATGTGTGCCATATTTAATTTCTTATTCGATCACTCGGATTTAAGGTAATTCCGATCCTGAAATTAGTTGAGGCTTACACATTATCCGTTGTGACTTGGGGGAGGGGTTGAAATGTCATCTGTCTAATTGTTATAGCCATGATCTGCCAGAAATCATCTTAATAACACTTTCTCAAACTAAATATCGCTGTTGTAATTCTATACCAAGTTCTACATGTTGTTCTTAGCTTTTGAAATCCGTGCACTGTGGAACGAGGGTTATGCTATCATATATGACGATGTACAAGCGATTTCAAACCGATATTATATCGATATTCATCTAATTTAGCGCTGCAAAATCTTCGGAAAATGTCTCAGGTTTCAGATTGAAACCTACTCAGCGTCTTCACAAAGGATATTTCGAGTATATCGTTTGCTACAAGACAATTGGTTTAAAAGACGCCTTATCAAAAAAATCAATTGATCAAACAACATAAACTATTCTATAAAGAACGTATGTGTTATCTTGCAAAAGAGAAAAACAGGTTGTTCGGCTATAGACCCAGTTGCGTCGGTTATTAGTTGAAATTTTACTTTTGAAGTTAACTAACTAACTGAAACTGATATGAACTCTAACATCTGAATCTTACTCAGGCCCCGCAATATTATAAGTGGGCCTGCATGTTTAAAATCAAATCATGATATAACCATAGTACTGAAACACTAACTATCGACAGAATTTGAATAACAAAGGGAGAAAGGGAGGTGGAAGGGGAGGACGTTATAGATTGTTTGAGGTGGTGAATCTTATCGCAGTTATTTATTTAGCGAGAATTCTTTTTCATACGCAGCTATTTGATACATCTACAAACGCTGGAAAACATTTCATCTTTTTCAAGGTCGCTGCGATTTTCCCAGAAACTGTCACCAATTAACCGGTGGCGCTGCTTACGTAAGTAGAATATCTGCTGAACGTTGAACGCTGAATTTCATTCTGATTCTTCTTTTTTTCAGCAAAACAACAAGTTGTTCACATCGTGTTTTGTAATCGTCTTGATCTAATGTTGCTCAGACCAAAAAATGTTGCCTAGAGCAACAGACAACATTATGAGGATGAGCGAGGAAAATCCATCAAAAGCATCTGCTAATTTTCTCTTCGCGCAACTGTCATCGCGGGGAACCTCTTAATATCATAGAAATAGATGATTATAATTGATATCTGACGCTTTTTCTCTGTTGCCGTATATACTCAATCTCTATAGACACACGGGAAGAATGACGGCTTCATTATTTTCGTTTTCTTATGGCAAAAACAATAACAGTTGACTCCCCCTTACTCGGTCAACTCTGCAAACCGCTCTCGTGTCGATGAATTTTAGATGAATTCATTCACAAAAACCTTATGTTATTTCCCTGCTACCTCAGACAAAAAGCAGTCACAACACTACCAAGTTCCATGATTCTCAACTCACGGTAATGTTTACTGCAGTCCCAACGCTACCGAATATAGGGTGGGGTCTTCGTCTAGTTCACTCATCTATTCACATTCATCAATGATAAAAACATCCTCTAGATATTTTCAACAAAAAGAATGATTAGCCTTTTATAAACGGAATCCATTCGTTCCTTACACAGGGGCTCGTATTTGAAGTTTGGGGGTGAACTGTAGCTTAGATCATCCAGTATCCCTGGTGCGAGTTGCCACCCTTTTCTCCAAATACCAGCCCCTGTGGTTCGTAATGGTGTACTGATTTTAGTCTAGATTATTCCGGTATCTTAAGCATAATACGTTATATTTTTACATTTTCTGGATCATTCATGTTAGTTCTACATGCAATAATATGTCCTTTGAAAAAACGAATGGTACTGGAAAATTCGGCGATCCAAAGCCTCTCGATTTCAAAAGCCATTTATTTCATAGTGCTAAGAAAATCGATTGCGTACGCGAGTACACTACGGTTTCTTGTGTTCAATAACTCTCGGAACGACCGTTTCACAACAACTACCATTCGTAATATATAGTTTTTTCAAAGAGTCTTATTTTGTGTCTGTCGTTTGGTAAATATAAGTTTCATACTCCATATTTCGTAACACTTCGACGATCGATGAAACGAAATGAAACCGAAACCCAATATGCATTAGATTCCCTTGACGTTCTAATGCGGTGGTCATCGTGGAAAATTCACCATATCCTGGAACCGTTATATTTCGATATCGTCGAAGCAGTCACTTTTTTGTAGACCAAATCAACGCAAATAAATCACGCATGGATTTTTAATGAGCGCCGGCTACGAATTGATAGATAATTTGAATAATAGATTACACATCGAGATTAAAGTCCGAGTTTCATATACCTAATTTGCAAAATACCCTTATGCAATCATAATAAAATGATATAGAATTGGCACCTCGCGCGATTTGATGCCTCAGATGATTCCCTAAGGTTTGTCGCGAAATTCCCATTTTTAGTTCCAGCACGTAGTGGTAATATTCATATCACACGAGGGATGCACACATCAGTGAATTCAGATTTTACTAAATGAATTGAACAACTACATCAGTGCATCGCGGCTATAAGTTAAATATCTAGCTGAGATCAGGATTCGAAACCCATTTGATTCATGTATAATTGTTACATCTGCGATCTCGTGAAAGTGTTAATTTCTCCGCTGGACTGGTTGCCGGACTCTACCGAATGCTGGACAGGCAACCAGTCTAATTTCTCCGCTATCCACGAAACGGAAGTATTACCGGACAAAAACTAAATGGTGGCTTTTTGAATCGCAGAAAATTTTGGGAATAGGGTCCAGATTTTTAGGGTCTTGCCTTCAGAGGGCAAGAGTTAAGGGTCTATAAACATTTTATGAAACCACGACGCAAGAAGTCATATTCCGAGGGAGAAAAGAACATATTCCGAGGGAGAAAAGAACCAATATTCCAGAGCACTTTACCCCCGGGACGGAAGGGGAATACAGATATTTGACGAAAGCTTTCATGAATTAATGTTAATCTACGTTTTGTTCGAGGTCACATTTTAGAAGTCTTATCAAACTTACCCGGTGAACTAACTATCTGCTCCGAGAGAGATACAATATCTCTTTTCACTCCGAGCGTACAAAACGCTTATTCTCATGTCTGAACTAAAGACCGGGGTCTAGTAGACTACTCGAAATTGTAGTACTACTAAGTAGTATTGTCGTTACAGATGCGTTTAATGATTATCTAAACGACTTGGAACGAGAGCCGAGACGTGCGTGTCGTTATTGATCATGAGAATTAAGTGCGTTTTGATCAGTCTTCGTATTAGCGAGACACAGAAGGTTGACAGTATTAGCCGATGCCTCTTGTGCGCCGCCGACATTGCAAGAGAACCGAAGCTCCGCGTTATCTACGAAATGGCTGATGACTCGCGTTCGATGCAATGATTACAGCGATCTTCACCGGAGACAAAGCTGTCTTTGTGTCAGTTGCCGCTAACGTGGTTCATGCTCATTAACGCTATCTGTTTACACGATGTTAGGATCGATAGACTACCATTATTATTCATGTCTTGAGCAACTTCTCAGAAACTGCTCATTTATTTTTTTTTTCGTAAAACCTTATTTCAATGTCATTTTGCGACAAAAATAAATGTTACGAAACAAAACTTGAGCTTTATCTTTTCAACAAGTTGTCAGCGATCAGTAGTCCTGGCGCTATTTTTTCGTAACTCACATCCCTCGAGAGTAACTTGTCAACAAGTTACAGCAACATCCGATGCAGTACGATCATTTTAAAAAGTTTAATCCTTGAAATACAAAACTTGGCACCGGGTTTATCTCGGAATGCTTAAATCTTCTAAATTAATTAATTTTTCCGTCAAGCCAACGAAATATGACGAAAAAAAGATAACCACAAGAGGCTGGCAAACGATATCAAGATATCCGTGTATTATTAGATTGCGCTCGTTTTAGAAATTATTGAAATATAAATCATGTTTTCACGGGATTATTCCATGACTTTGAAAGACAGCGCAATTTTCCCTCATTATTCAGTAACAGTTGATGGTATAGATTATAAGCAGTTAAACTACCCTAGCCTAGACGTCTTGATACGATTATTTCATCTGATATAGACGCTTATTTTCTGTGATTCGCGCCTACGCAATTTCTTCCCCTTCTCCGAAGAGACGGAGCTGGTATCAAGGTACATATATATAGTTACGAACCCAGATCGCGCACATCGTAGCGGCAGCAGCGGCGGCGGTCTAATGATTATAGATGATCTTGACATTTTCTGATATCTCTCCCTCGTCTCTCGTAACGCTGGGTACTAATTGCAGTTGGTATAGTAGAGCGGCCTAACGGCGTCGACGAGCAAGAGCAACATATACATACCTATATATCCATGTGATCATTCCTAAAAGCTCGGTCAACCTCGCCTTACCCGCACATGGTCAACTCGGCCTCTAATGACAACGAAATCATTTTCTAACTTCTTAGCGTATTTTTTGTCTTTACTTTTCGTTGTTGTTAACCTTCGCGAACCCATTTGACCCGTCCAAGTTTGTCTGAATTTTTCGAGGTTTACTGTATACATATGGATTCATTATTTTGCTGTATTATATAATCTGTTTATAGCATATGTGCATTAGCACTTGGGGCTTTTGAAAGGTTCGTATAGATGTTCTATCGGAATCTAATATAGTCTCGTCAAACCCCGATAACCGAAACGTGAAACTATATTGCTAAGTTGCCGCGGGAAGCTGTCGGTTATTTCCTGTTGTGCAACGTGCGACTAGATAATCAAACTTCATATCAACGTGTGTATCGGGAATGAACCGATGCTATGAAACATTTCTCTCTTTCTCGATCGAATTCATTTCATTTGCAGGTGATCGATTATTTTTGCTTTGCGGCGAAGCGAATTTCATCGGTGCTCCCTGTAGAGACACGCCTCTCTGCCCGGACGAGATCTGGAGGCATACACGCGCGCGCTTGCATTATAGGCGAAGGATTAATTTAGCCTCGTTCGATGAAAGATCCGGACTTGCAACGCCGACCAATCAGCTCAGATGGGGAATTAAAGTAATGACTTAATCGTAAACGAACGAAAAAGACCGGCACTTTGCGATATTAGATTTTCTTGGAAGAAAATGAACATGATGAAAATGGCAACTCAGAGCTTGCTGAAATGAGATGAGAACACGACTGTGTGTACACACACGTACGAGATTGACGAGAACTAATTACAAGACATCCAACCGAATATAAAAAAACGACAGAAATTTTTCGAAATCTACTCATTTCACAGTAAAGCTTAAAACACGGCTTCTTCGGTGTAACCATCATCGCATCTTAAAGTGCATTGATAAGTAAGCCGCGTTAGTGATTTCGTATAGATCTCTAAATTGATTTTTGAGACACCTCGTTAAAAGCTATCGATGTGTCGAAAGTCGCTGCTTGATGGAAATTTCACCAGAAACTCTGCACATCTAGATAAAATTGAAGGTGCTTTCACCCGTGCTATCACACTAACTGTCACGATAAACACGAGAAATTTAGAATTTGGTTAAGTAGGATGTTAATCAAAATTGAGACAATTAGATGCTGATACAATGTATTAAACCTGGTAGCGAGCACGCATTAAACAAAACATTCAAATCTTTTTAAACGCGTTACCTGTGAACTATACCAGTCGTACTGTGTCCATAGAAACAATCCGAATGTACACACGCTACATAGAGTAAAAATCAGTGTTTTCAGTTGTGTTTTCGTTTCTTCCACTCGCACCGCCACGCACAACGCACCGCCACGCACAACGCGACAATGCGAATGACTCGATCGTTACAAACACCACGTCGGATGACGCCGCCGCCCGAGAGCCGCTTTCCAATAAGGCTCAGAGCAATTAACCATCAGGTTTCGCGCTAAGAATGAACGCTACGCACTTCGTGATCAATACCACGGCAAATGTGTACAAGTACGCTATCAGTACCAATGATGTATAACTATTACCAATATCGCCAGTTTCCAGAGACAAAATGTTGCCGGTGTATGGAACCAGGCACTAGGCAACGCCAGTTTTCACGATCTTTTTTCAATATTTCCCATTCCGAGTTGGCTCCGTGGATCTATGGTTCTACAGTTTTGGGTTAGTATCTTTAAAAAGAGCTCGCCAATTGTCAATGTTATCTATTCGATTGGTTGGTTTGGTTTGAATTTTTCTATTATTTAATGCCCCTTACAAACCCGCTGCACCTGCCGGGAGCAAAAAGGGGGTTTGATTTTGAAATCGGAAATCGAAGTATATATATATAGTTGTGCGATCGGCGGCAGAAGGTTTTGTTTAAATCGAAGCACATAATCAGAAATTTCGGTTCCGGTTCATGTAAATAATCTTCCAACCAGCCTGAACCGGCAAGCGAGTGATTGGGGACTTCAATATTAGCGAAGGCTGAAGAACCCGCGTTGTATAGATGTGTAATGTGCTCCTCTCGCGGGCGATGATGCAGTCTGAGTCCAATTACGAAGAGAGTGAAAGAGCAGGAAGTAACTAGACCAGGTAAAACCTTTACCGTTTTCTGCCGTTCACTGTAGTTAATGAGCCACGACTACTTTTAATGAAGCTGAGGCAGTTTCCTGACTTCCTCCCGGGGTAAGCGCTTGTGCAGCCGTCAAATAAATCACCAGACCCACTCGTCGTCGCTCGCTTCAGAATAAAAAAAAATCATCAGCAGTTTCAAAGCATTTGTATCGTCACTTATTATTCCGACAAAAGATAACAGAAATAAGGTAAAAGAAATAACTGTATCCAGTTTCTCGGTTACTCATTCGCAATTTTTAAACCAATTTGAAATTCTCTGTTAACAGAGCACCGACAAATGCTGAAGCTTATCTTCAATTTTTCTCATTTACGGTAAAGGATTAGAATATTTCTCATAAACTATGTTGATTGGATCATTTGCCTGATGAAGCTCTATGCGCTAGTAGCGAAGACTTGTATACCGTTGATAAAAACGACAACCAACGAAGTATCCGGTGGATTTAAAAATGGCCGCTATGCGCGCATGTAATTGTACGTCAGGTCCGATTTCTACTTGATGTTTGAATTTGATGATACAATTATACAATAAGTTCATTTCCAAAACGGACGCCGATATCAAACTTTATGAGATTGTCGAACTGTCAAACTGACAACCGTCTGCTAGTCTCTCGAGTCGATGTATTCACAACATCACAATGACACTTGTGCAATTGCTTTATCGATGAAAAAAAGGTAAACGCACGCTAATTTAATATGCAACTCACTGATGAACCCTTGACTCATATTACACTACCGAATTGTCTTTTAGTTGTTTCCTTGACAACACTGATAGAGATACTCGGAGCAGCCGAACAATGCCGCATCTTTATAAGATGTCATCAGAATTTTAAGATACCGAAATTGATGAGGGAGGATTTTCGCTTCTCTGTATTTCGTAAGGTGTATACGGAATGCCAACTTAACTGTAATGTATCCGAGATACGTACGTGTTTGTAAGCGTTTTAATCGAAATGAATCCACCAGAATTTATGGATGCCGACCGTGATGAGCGAAGATTTTTCATACGAAAAACATCATGTCTTAGATAAAGTTTTTCGTGAATCTGAGAACGAGCGTGTCCCATAACATCTCACTAAAGAAGCTAAGAACCCGGGTATAAGCTGGCCTGATGAGGAGGTATTTTCACGTGAACAACGTTATGCCGTAATTCAACTAAGATCAAAAGTAAATTATTGTGTTTTTTCAATATCTATTTCACGTAGATTCCACTCTTCTTCACGCGTAGTTCAGCGCGATCGAGTTGAATGCGTCTGCGCTCTCTCAATTGCGCCGGGGATATTCGCGAAAAAAAACCGTCGATCCAATCATGTGCCAATCTGCAGAATCGCTTTAGGGTATCCTTTTCTTCGACGGCAATGAGATGATCGAACGAATACCCGTGAAATCGATGATGAAGCCAAGTCTGAACCGTTCAAGCGCTCGCGGGTAATAAGAACTGCCGAAACCGAATATATGCTTCCTCGCAGAGGAATAAAACCGCATTAAGCTATATGGATTAAACCGTGCGCTGTATCTATGATATCTATTTACTACACAATGGAGCGCTTTTGAGAAATATTCTAGTCGATGGAAACTGGCAGCAGACATCCACATTAGGTTAACTTCGGTAATCGGAGTTATGATATGATATGATATGATTTTATTTTCATGTAAAATTTTTACAGAATTAATGGATAAACAAATACATTAAAATTGTAATGATATTAGATGAGGGACTGCTTTGAAGCAACGGTTAGCTTATACAAGAAAGCAGCCCTAGAAAAGAAAATATATAAAATGAAATGAAATAAAGTAGAAAAACGAGTACATAATACCGATCATAATACAACGTATTGACATACATATACATATACTGACTGACAATGACATACATACACTGATTGACATAATAAATTACGAATATCGACTATTTGTTGTAATTCATACGTGAAGTAAGAAGTATTTGTTCTAATAAGTGAAACCGAATGTCAGTTCGCGGAAATATAATGTATGTTTCAAAAAGTGCGCAACCTCTGAAAAAAATCAACTAATTACGGCTTTATTGTAATTTGAATTGAAATTCTGTTAGGGTAACAATATTCAACGAGATTAATAGCACTTTATAGGTTAACTAGTTTATTTGATGCACGGGTTTCGCTACTTTTAGCGTAGCTTCATCAGGCGAATAAGTCGAAGTCGCGTGGTTATAATAGCGTGTTTGTTTCGAATAAGAAACAATATTGGGTCACCTATAAATGTATACGCTTCAGCGCACATGAGGAGTGCGTTTTCTAACTGACCACTGACCCTCTAGGATTACAATTACAATTAGTTTATCTACTCCACAATTATACAATTGCACAGAGAACAAAATCATTTTTCAATATACATAGCAACATATAACATTAGAAATGTATTAAACATTTGCGTATATACAACGCCAGTTTTTTAAGGGTTTGGCAATTTGAGTTGAACAAATCATACAACTTTACGTTATTGGGGAATCTCCAATAACGCTCCGGGATGTATCTAGCTCTGGATTCCTGAAAGTACGGGCAGACGAATAAAAAGTGATATTCATCCCCCACTGCCTCTAAATCACACTTTAGGACTGCTAGTCAATTAACGACGAAACCCGAAGTTTGCCGGACCGGTGCGTCATCAGAGTATGGATGGTCCTGACACCTTCATTTTATATAACATTTATTTATAATTGATTGTCAAGTTTTAATTATCATATCGACTGTAATGTAGTTAAAATGGATTTCTATAGAAACAATATTATTGACACATGGAGACGGCTGTTACATATTCCGATAGAAGCAGCGAACTAACACGGACGCGTGGTCAGACGTCCCTGAATGCTATTAGCTTTCATTCTCGTGTCCTATCCGTGAAACAATGATTGATGAAGAGACGCTCTAATCAACATATTACATCGAAGAATCTTATACGGGCCGAGCTTAACACGAAATCTACCGGTATTTGCTTACAGCATACTTTTTATGTCAGACCAGATTTTCCACACGGTAGACATTTTTATTCCCCCCCCCCCTACGTTATGCTGGGTCGATAACTCAATCACAGTCGTCTTAAACGAAATGGAATAATTTGGACTATTTCTTCAATTTTATTCCCGTCTTTGAAAACGCAACCTAGACATCCTGAGATTGGCTATTTCGACGCGCACGCGTCTGGTGGAAATATAACGTTAAAGATTTACAATAGTCAATAAACAATTCGAAAGTGTTGACGGTAGCGGCCATGATTATAATACGGATCATGACTTGTTTTTGGAATGTAGAGATGAAATGACAGAAAAAAACCGGTTGTTATTACTCCACAATGCGAGGAATGTCCCCGCGCTGATTTATACGAGTTCTTGGTGACATCAGACGGGAGTGGAAGAGTGGGTTTCGAGTTGTGATCATGTCCGCGGGTTTTTTTACAGTGTTAAATCAGTCCGTTTGGATCGGACCATGAAATTTCATGACGTCATCTATGATGATGACGTCACACAGAACATCAGAGGAGTACGTATTTCTTAACTAAAGGTCTTAACAACTGAAGGATTTTAATGTTTACAGTTTTCAGGTTGGGGTTTTTTAGGTGACCACGCGTCATGTAGGTATATTATATACTGTAGGGGTCTGTGAGTCAAATATCTATATTTGTTAATGTCTATTTTTAACACATAATTGCTATCAATGAAGCCTCGTAGCGTATAAAAACACCCGAGAATTTTAACTTAGTAATAATTGGCTTCAGAACACTGCAGACTATAATCACACTTTCTGTAATTTTCATCAGACGACTTTTAATAGACGACCATAGGAAATGGTAAATACTAATGATATATAATGATAATGTTTAAATTTTGTTCTGCGTCGAACACGAATCAGTTCCAACAGTAATCGGTGAATTTGAGGTAATATTTCAACTGTAGAGTGAATGAAAACAAAAATTGCGGAACTGGTTCGGGTCTCATAACAATTCATTTATTCTAACCTGCCATTACCTTTAGTATCTAATATAACCTAACAATTTGTGTTCTATGATTCTATAGAATATTGTGTCCTATGATTCCTTTAAATCACGATAGGTAGAACACAATATCCGTGTTGACGCGATGAGGAGAGATATATACAATCCAGTATTGTACAGTACTGGATTGTATATATATCTCATAATTTCTGTAGTATCTCATTATTCCTGAAGATGACTATTAGGATATAGTCGAAACGTTGAATAAACTACTATCTCGAAGTTTCATTTTCGGACTTTTTATTATCATTGTGGGATTCTCTCCTCATTCCTTTAAATATTGTTCTACGATTCCTTTTAGAACTTCGCAAATTTCTTCACGACTGTTCTGTGCTCGGTGGCGCTTCAGGATGGATGCAAGGGACCGATTGAAAGTGTCCCGACGACGGCAACATCGCCATTTTTCTACGGACTGGCGCCGAGACACTCGGCACATCATCGGTCACACAGAGCTCGCCTATACCAAACACGTAGCCGATCAGATCCGATGTGTTCCTTCAATCCGGGCTGGAAATCGTTTTGCGAATCGTATCCGTTACGCACTCGTTACAACAGCTCGCGATACCCGGCTAAAATAGTGGAACAACGCTGTAAGGACTGCTCCGAAAGATGTGGCGGTTTGGGTTGTAATTGCGAGGAGGTTCGCTTCCCGATTCCTGTATGGAATAAGATATCACACATCGCTGATAAGAATGTAATCGTCTACAAAATGGAAACTAAATTCGCTACTGTAGGATGTATACCGGCACATCCTAGATACTCAAAATAATTTTTCCAATCAAATGTAACTCATAAAGAATTTTAGGGCATTTAAGGTCACTTATTATGAGAAGTAGGATTAAGCAAAGTAAGTTAAAAGTTAGTTCCATATATGCGTATATAATATATTGTTTACATTTAGAAACTTAAACGACTGCCATAAAACTGTATTAATTGTGATTATTTATTTTTACACAGAATTTATTTTTACTCATACAATGTTTTTGTCAAAATAGTCAAAAATAGTTTTTTACATGAACTATTTGAAAAAAAAACGTTTCAATATTTACAATGTACACTGAAATATAAAATAAAAAGAGTATTTTTTCTACTTAAGAATCAGCTTTCTAGTAATTTCTGATTTAGAAATATCGAAATCAGAGGAAAGGATTCTATTCGTTCTTTACGCGTCAGATGAATAAGAATTGAAACTTGATACCGCTGGAACGAATTTAGAACGATTTGAAAAGAAAACTCACAGTGAGAATGCCGGTGTGCAAGGAAATACTTTCTTTATTTGGACAGAAAGAGACCATGAGTAAAATATGTTTATTAGATATTAGACAATTCATGAATTCGAACACACAAAATTAAGTCATACTTCAGTAATTCAATATGCTTTTCACTTTTTATTTCCTTTATTATTCATCACGTATAATACGCCAATCCGCATTTCGAATATTCGACGTGACTGCTATTTTCATGCATATTAGTTCGGACATTCTGAAAAAAATTTACAAATTCATTCACTGAAAAATAAAAGAAAGACAAGGTGGACTCCTCCCAAACCAATCCCTGGAAATTCCCGCACGTGATATATATATACTTCAAAGTGTCTATTCATTAAGAATAAGCGACAAAACACAAATACTAAATTCGAACATTTTCGGTAAAGCGTCTACCGAAAGTGTACAAATACTATGCTTTGGATAGAAAATAGAAACAGCGCCCGAGGGTCTTAATGAAAGGAAATCGTCTCTGTTCTAAATTCCTGGGGTAAATCGTGAAAAAGCAATGACGTCAATGCATTACTACGTCGTACCCGAAATGTGTATTAGTAATACGCGTTAAAGGCATGCCGCAGTCATGAAACGGTAGCCGAAGCGCGCAGTTCGTGTTTACTTCTTTATGTACATATATTCGCATTCTCGGTGATTACAATATCTTTCTGACCATGATTCATCATCCATTTCTCTCAAAAAGCTCAAACGATAACGGCATCCGATCACGTCGAACCAAATCAACGATATCAGTGCGTTACGTATGGGATCAGCGCAGATTGAAAACAAATTTATTGAGACTGTTCGTAGCACCGAATTCACCAACCAACAAATCTCCTAAACCCCCTGTTTCGCTCCCGGTAGGTGTGGTGGGTTTGTAAGGGAGACCGAGTCAAAAAATCTAACGAAATCTACCAACCATTTTAATAACAGGGTCAATCCCTATTTAAAGATTTAAGAAAATCTCCTTTACTGATTGCATGATCTTTAACCGAAACCCTGGCATCGATGAATCAAAAGGAGGAATTTTCACGAGGGGATATCTTCCCTGTGGGATTTCTACTGGCGGGCATAATGACTGGGCCGTGCCAATGGTTCAATAGGAACTGCGCTATTGCCCGTATTCAATTGAGTAAAGCGAATTGCTGATTTCCAAATCCTCCTAGTCTGAAATCACTGGAATGGACCGGATATTGTTTTCATCCAATATGGTTATTGACCATATTGGAAAAAAGCATATCCGGTCGATTCCAGTGATTTCTGGTCATTCTTATGGGCCTTTGTTGTTCATTAACCTCAATATTAGCCAAATCGATCAATACATCATGTATGTTTTTCGAGCCAAGTTTTACTAATAGTAATCTTTGAGAAATAAGGTTTTTCAGAGATGCCAGCGAAGAAGCTCCTCTTGACATTTACTCACCAGTAACACGTTTGACGATCACATTTTTCGACGCGTACACTTCATACGCAAACGAGTAAGCGCAGTTGTGCTTATCTTTGAATTGACACACATGCGTTGATGCAGCATGGTGGTAAACTGAAATTCAAATTGGATATACGTGGATTTACAACAAGGGAAATAAATCATATTTCAGACATATTGAAATGACCGAAAGATAATTAGAATGTAACGAACTGATTGCCGCTCACCTGGTAACTCGTCAACGATACTCAATCTCAGATGATAACACACTCTACGACATGACTGCCGGTTGTAAGGCCCAGTCTGCCAAACACGACATTCTACACAACTTTTCAAGTTATCACATGTACTAGGACACGACTGCAAATGAAAGTTTTACGAAGGCCGAATGTAAAACATATTGAAATTACACCGAAACTGTCGTTAGACGAATGTCGCACTCAACTGGTCATAAGATTGATTCTGGACGTGAGATCAGGGGATCATTTTTATAAATTATACTTTCATTAGTAATTTTTGTGTGGTTGTTTTTCTGTGGTTTGTACGAGTAATATCTAAGAATGGCTCAATCTAAAACATTCAAACGGTCGGTCGTTTACGGACGACGACTTTCAGCTGCGGTATATATGTCACGTCATATGTGGATACGATTTTATTCGCTCCTTCGCCAGAAATAGCTATACTCACATCACGTCTTGCTGCCGGGCAGAGTTCACATGTTGGTCCCGAATACCCCCACTTACATCTGCATTTCCCGCATAAACAGCCGCCTTGGCCGTTGCACAGTCTCTGTAATTAGCAAGCTTACATTATCGTCATCATCATCATCATGATCATCATCATCATCATCATCATCATCACTATCATTATAACTCCATTATGCAAATCGTCGCCATATTTGTAGAACATTTAGGTCTTACGTTTGTTGATAAAAATCATAATCGACCTATATAACTTCAATTAACTACAATTTGCTGTTTGGTTTTATGTATGTATATATCGCCTTTTTTGTTTCATTATGATCATGTATTATCGATGTAAAATGGCAGCTTAATTCGAAAGCAACTGCTTCATAGAACAGAAATGCATTCAAAATGCAGATCCAGTTCCATTTAGTTCAGATTTGACTCCAGAGTTTTGAAAATAAACTCCTTTTAACACAGAACTGTGGAACTGGATCCTGAAATGTAAGACACATAACCGTAAATTCAATTGTAAAGACCAAACTTCATGTCTACTATTCAAATATCAACATAATGGCTGACATAAACAAATCATCTATGTATGTTTAATTTTGGAATTTAAGTCCCGAAGTTTTCGGTGTCTCAGACTATACAAGCTACTATAGAATCATCTTATGCAGTTAGAGTATTGATGCATACTGCAAAAATTGATATACCCCACTGGCTGACGTGCATTTCTTTCGACTGGCTGTAGTTGATAACGTGCATCGTCTTTTCTTCTTCCGCCCTGCAAAATACATCATCCCAGTAATCGAGTCGACCAAATACGCGACTGTAAGACAATCAGTTTCAACGTCGTCACTAACCTTCAACCGATAAGACTAAACAGCTGATCAACAGAAACAATATGAACACCCGTAACATCGCCATTGAGACAGTTGTTTCACACACCTCGACAGCAGACGATAAAATACAGTATGCGCTCGAAAACAACAGACGACAAAATTACCTCCCACTCAATGCAGTAATTTCATAATTATGACCATTTGCTCTGAACAATATAATTTCTCTCGTAATAGATGATGAAAATACTCGATTCGACCAATTTTTCAGATAGCAAACAAGTAATGTGGCGAATTACGCACACTTACAAAATAATGTTTTGCTAAATTACTTTCCCTTCAGAAATGACTTATTTTTATCTAGTTGTAAACGCCTACCAGACGCTCTGAACTGAGGGGGCCAGCGCCGCATAATCGATGGATGGATGGATGGATGGATGGATGGACGACATTGATTTTCTGTAAAAGTCTATGTTCTGAAGAATTGAATCTATTCGTATTTTATTCACATTTCCTTACAAACGCTACAAGGAACAAAAACAATTAATAATACGTATAACTCCATTTCTGCATAATCATACCAATTGTGAATGTTTTTGTGAAACGCTGTAAGTAATAACGACCGCTAACTTAAAAATCCGGATTCGGACCGTCCAATTCCATGTATTTCTCCGTTACGTTCACGAACTTGTCACCTATAATTGTTTTGATGTTTATTCGTGTACGATCTTTAAAGCTATACATGTATGAATGAACGAATGCATGATTTGTATATGCTGACTTGGGGACGGGTCTATTTTTGAAATTTTGGGCTTTTAAGTAAGCGCAAATCTTTTGCTTTCGCGTTGGCGGTTTCGAATATTTTTCTTGACCGAAGCACTTTTTTCGAAAATTAACAGCGGGATCGAAGTCCGGATTAAATCTATTGTGAGATGGAACAAAAACCGAGTCGCAAACGGACACAGTAGTGGAAGTATTGCTCAATAGGGTTTTATATTTTTCTAAAGCTTTGGTGACCATAAATGGACCCGCCTTACCCAATAGATCGTCAGATTTAGTTATCTTATCGAACGCGGGAAGACTTTTGATGACATACGCGAAGAACCGATGCCCCGGTGTGGACATGATGATAGCGCTCAGCGTTATAGATTCGAGACCGTGTGCTACTACAGTATGTACTTCGTGATCTTCAGGAATGAGTAGAGTATGAGAACTAGTCAACCGATCTTCCCACGATCGCAAAGCTGACACGTCCAGATCGGCATACACACCTCCGAACTCGTACAATACAAAATACCGCATCGAATCTGCGCGTTGCATATATTGCGGATAACGACGGAACATTTCGATATATTTCGGGTATCGTCTGTTGACAAACTCGTCAATTTGGTCAGCTGTCCAAAACCAATACTCCCAATCAGGGTGATATTTCATCCATGACACAATGTACTTCGCCTGCGTTCCCGGTATGTTCTCTGTGTTCCACGTTTGATGAAAACGTTTAGGTATCTGCAAAAATTAATCGGTCTTACAGTCGTGCTAATTCCGAGAACTATCCCTTGGTTTCAGCATCGCACTAAAATCTAATTCTAGTGGCGGTGTTACGGGTCTCTTAGCCTCATATTCTTTGCCACGATAACAATAACACTATTGCTGGTCAGAAAATGGTCAATTTTTTACTTAATTCGATTTGATATTTTTTTCAATTAATTTGATGTTGTTCGTGTACCTCAAAAATGTAGGCCAAGTCTTGGCCCCCTCCCCCGCCCCGCCGGATCCGTTATAGCTATACATCACTGGAAAACATTCCTAAAAAATTTCGAAGATGAATGGCCATGGACAAAATATCTATAATTTAGATGTTTAATGTAGACAACTAGTATATGAACGGAATTGATTTTTAGTTTCACTGATTCAGAAAGAACCGTTCGGATTGTTTTCAAGAAATGGTTACGCAATACGTCGTAACGATTCTACACGAGCTTGAGACGAAATTACACATTGACTAATACGTACTTTTTTGCAACCGCTACGATCGGGCAAGTTCAATTGTTCGATTACAATTGCCACCTCATCTTTATACACGACGGGCACTTTGATCGTTTGATGGTCCGCTTTTCTAAACATAGTCCTGATTTTCCCTTTGAATCCGTCATTTCTTTGCAGATGGATGAAACAAATTATTATGAAAACCAACCAGCAGACGACACAGATGAAAACTCGTCTAGAAATCATTCCGTTTTGTCTACACCTAAAAAAATTCTAAAATAGCAAAAATTTCTTTCAAAGCCCCTCAGAATAAGAATTATTCCTCTAATTAATGCATGTCTGATAATCATAATTCATAAATCCTACAGTTACAGTTTACTTTTAATTTTCCTCAGCAAAAAACGAACAATTTCATTTACCCGATTATTTCAGTTCCGATCAAGCCCAAACGATACAGTTAAATCGCAGACGAGCTGAGTGCTTGCCAGCTGTATTACCAGCTGCTCACGCGGCTTCTACTTCAACGATCACTTTGTTGCTATTTCAAAAAACCGCGATCACACGAGCGTTTTAGGCTCGCGCCAGATTAGGCCCCCGGGTAAACCGTTCACAAGGGTGCCAAATGGACCCTAGCCCGTTTGGCCCTGGCCAAATTTTGCCTGACCAACGACATCGGACCAGGCCTGCATATTCAAGCACGGGTCAAATTATTGCGTGTCAATTCGAATTGTTCTTCGATTATCCACAGTGGTCCAGGATTAGAGTGTTTATTCGGCTATTGCGTGATGTGCTTATTTCAGTACAGCATTTTAATTTCAGCTGCAAGTGAGTGATTTATGTGTGAAAATCCGCCCGGGCCAGTTTGGCCGAATCGCTTGTTGAAGATGAGAAAGTGAAATCACAGAAAATGAAAAACCATTTCTGAATTGGAATTAGCTTTTTTATCATTGTGGTGATCTATCATTCTAATTGCGACATTTTACTATCTTAAAATATGTTATGCCTTTGCGCCTATAAAGATCAGTAACCGATTTTCACAATTACAGAATATATTGCCGAGCTATCTGGTACATGTAGTCGAAATTACTCTTTTACTCCTTTCAAATGATGAGACATATTTAGGATCAAAAATTTTTACGATAAAAGAGAAAAACGTTGTTTGGACTCGAACTAAGAAATCCTCCTTTGCTAATAAGATGTATTTGATAATTATGATACATTCATTGATGTAATCGTTGAATACACCATCTGGTTGATTATCGGTAATGCAATTTCAACTGCGCCGGTGCCGTCGCCTTCCTAGGAATAGAGATAAGCATTTATATATACTATTAGGCTGACGTTCAATCAAAAATCACGGCGCTGGAAAACGATCGATATATTTCAGAATTTGACCCAAAAAATGTTTTACCGAGGGAGAACGTCGGCAAAGTCATACTGGTTCATTTGCTTCAATTTTCGATCATCAGGGTAGCAATGTATACTTAAAAAAAAAACAACAACATTTTAGAAAAGATGTCTGTCTTTAATTGTGGAAAATTGACGTCCTTGGAACTAACAGCTGCTCATTGAACATTCCTGACAACGGACTGATAGAAAACTCGTGCAATACGAATATACGAAATCTTGTTAAGAATGACCACAAAGATGCATTTCGGTGGAATATTTTTTCGCTTTGGATTAAACTTGGAGATTCCTGCCAATGGAACTGACAGGAAACTCGTGTCGTGTGATACGAAATCTAGTGCCTAATACGAAGCTGAATTTTCATTAAAAAAAAAACATTCGGAGCTAAATCTCCCACTCCCAGTCCTATACGTTCACGCTACGCTAATGTCCCGTATTGTTTGTACATTACAATGTTTATGGCTACCAGGGGATATGATTATTTACTTGTCACGAGATGTACGTTGGCTAGGCCTACTGACGCAAATACTAGAATATGGCATTTTCTCCCATAAACAGTACCCGGCCTTGGGTGAAATTCGTGTGTAAACGCACCTTGAATGTCGGGGTGGGCTGTATCTCTTGAAATACGACGCATTTCCATGGGCACCGACAAGTAAGCCATAAGCGCATAAAATTACAAGTATACCCTTCATTTTTATTAGTTGTTTTATATGTCGGTAGTTGTTCAGCAACCCGTTGTCAAGCAACTTTCTGCGTTGCTATAGTAAAAGGGTATGAAAACTTGGAATCTTGAGTCCGTTGCAGATTGCAGTATTTTGTTCAATTTTCCTAGATACAGAAAAAAACAAAATTTCTAGTGTCTTCAAAGCAACTATTTCATTATATTAGATAGCTATACAACTTTTTTATTTCCTTATAAAATACATCATTAAGTGGCATCACTGTAAAGTTTATTCAAATCCATAAAAATATAATCAAAGAGCCTAGCCTTCATAAACAGTTTCCACATCATCACAACGTAACGTAGCTTTTTTGATTTGCGAAGCGACTTCTTCAAATATCTTCGAAATGTTCAAATTTTCCTTCGCCGAACACGTGAGAAAAGTGTTGTTCCAGTCGATCAATACTGTCGCTTCGAATGTCACCAGATTATCGAACCAATGATTATCATCATTTTTATTGGCGACGACGATAATCGGAACCGTTTTGCCGCGAATATCGATAATCGTCTGTCGAAGTTTTGCTACTTCCGCATATGACGTCATGATAACGTCTTCTTCGTCATTGACGGCGCACACAAGGACGAACGCGTCACTCTGGCGGATTGCCAACGCACGCATAGCCGGGAACTGACCGTCGCCGCTTGTGTCCAGGATGTCCAGCGTCATCCTCGTTCCGTCATCTTTAGTTTTCATCACCACGCGATAAAGATCTTCTACGGTCGGTACATGTCGCACCGGAAACACGTTGTGTATATGTCGTTTGATAATGGCCGTCTTCCCAACGCCCTTACCGCCCATAAAAACAATCCGATAGCTGTTCTTCTGCGTATCACGACGGCATTGGAAGCTCTTTTTGTTGTAACTGTGGCTCATTCTTTACCTGACAATCGACGGGGATTTTGAAACCGCTGAAACGATAGAACTTAGAGATTCAAGTGGGACCGGTTCCGCGGTTTACCTGAGAATACTCAGGAACTGCGCATATCTGACACTGAAGCGCGGGTCGTTTGATAACGCCAGGTTCAACTGAAGTTTCATATCCCTTTCTTTCAATTTGAAAAATGACAGGCTCATTGATGCTCGAGCACGAGTTTCGCACTTTCCAGTTTCACTATGCGATCCAATGTACGTTTTGGAAATTTTCAATCCGCAAATGACTAAAAAAACTTTTATTTCAATTTATCACTTATCAAGTATTGGTTATTTTTTTTTTCAAAATATGTAATAACGTTTTCCTAATGAAATTGTCGGTGTAGAATATTCATCAATATCGTCTGAAAAAACTGTCAAAAGTTCACAAAGATGAAATGAAATTTAAGATCTACAGAATATGTAAGTTACGTAATTAAATAATCATTGATACAACGAAGGACCGGTCTCCACGAGCCGATGGCTATCCGCGGTATAAACCGGGCCCCGAAACCTTCTAGATACGTACGATGAGACGAGTGAACGAGAAATACGTTTGATAGCGATGTAAAACGCTCTTTTTATATATCGGTTGAGATACGTCACCGCTCGTCTCAAAAATAACTTCAGGAAGCACCTACGTGAACGCAAATTGCCGCCAAAGTGTGTGATTCTTACGCATAGTAATTAACATGAGACAGGTGGTTACTATTTTTACCATTATTACTACATACTATCACACGCCCACCTCCTTACTCTTAAACGCTCAGTAACCATTTAGAAATAGAATTAATTTTCTAAAGAACGGAATTCTGATTGACAACAGTTTTTTAGACACTGGCAGTGGAGGTCTCCTTCGAGGGATTTTTCCTGAAGGAGTTTCCTCGAAAAGGAACAGAGGCTAATGCAGGCCTGGAGCTCAACTCCACAACTTGAAATCAGACCCAAAAATACACAGTTTAGACTTAATTAGTGGTTTCAAAGCATAATAGGCCTACTGGTTATTTAGTTAACACGACCAGAAACTATAATACATGTACTGATGCATTGCAGTTTCGATTAGAAATCCTTATAATGTGTCGTTCCTTCCATTTCATTCTGCACCAGATGATAGTAATAAATGTTAAATATGTTATCTCACTGATTATTGTCTAGAAACTGCATTCAATTCAATAGAATTACCGAGGGCAGTATACACCCTTCGAATCTGATGGCATCAGACTGAACAGGTGTTGACAGGTGTAACAGGTGTTGATATGGGCACATATAGTTGCTTAGCATCGTCCCTCATAAGTCACGTTTAGTTCAATTACTATATTTTTTTCTCAGCCCAACTGCACATTATGCAAATACATCCTGACGATTCTCTATGCCGTTCGGTTCGAATCCTCCTGATTGAAAATGAATGAAATTATTTTTCTAACAACTAAGGGCCTTGAAATTTGAAATAGTTCTGAAAACTTTCCGGTGTACATGAATTAACATAAAACAACCCAGCTGTAATTTGTTGATTTCGTGAATTTTCGAATTGAAGCATCATTTTGGCAAATTGGAACCGAACACCATGAAATGTGTACTTGTTGAGTTTAAAGATAATTCGTCGAAAAATAACAACCACAAATATATACTCTAGATCTTCATAATAATTTATTTTGAAAAATAGATATACAAAACAGGAACTGTACACGTTTGATTAATCATTTCTATTTACATATTATGGTAACCTTACAGCTTCCATCCATCAACACCAGGGGGAGCCACATTAGTGACGAATGATATAATACCAGGGTGTATGGACAGTAAACTATCATCTAAATCATGTAATCATCATCAACGTACAATGAGATTTTATAACATATGTAACTGCAAACAATAACTTATCGTTGGAAGGTTAAATAGTGTGGGGATATTCCACTAGAGGGAGGTGCAATCAGATTTAGGAGGGTTCTCGATACGGTATTTCAACAATCATCATTCTACAAGTTTTAATTCCGCAAATGCGGATAATAAGAAACGTTTTAATTTATTCATAAACATGTTTACCGAACATTGCATTTTTTCATTCATTTTCACGCCGTAATAAATAAACAGATAAAAAATTTTCAGTTTCGTTTTCAGATTCATGCAGCAAAATGATAAATTTTCAATAATCATTTAAATAAACGATGCAGCAATTTAATCGTTATCAACTTCGTGAAACTGAAATCGAAATAATTTCAACGAATAATTCTTCAGTTTTTAATCGTGAACATCAGAAACGCAGAAGATTTTAATTTACATTTTAACTGGAATGCTATATTCGAACGGAGAATGATGCAAATATGAAATATGGCGATACAGCCTTATTCATGTACATTGAAATGAGGATGGTGAATAAAGAAGTGAAATCTATTTATTTGTTATTCATAATTCTATACGTAATCCACGCTGTATACGAATAATAATCCCAGTCATGTTTTAATCATCATTCAAGGCTTGTGAGTAACGACAATATTCAACGCGATGGACGGCAAAGAAAATGGAAGGATGATCAGAAAGCTCGTCGTAAGACCTCAATCGGACGTTCAAACGATTCCTATTGTTATTTCAACGATCACTTTTCACCGACTCAAAACTCGCTCAATTTTCCGATTCCCTACATAAAATTCTTCGACATTATTGAATTGGCTAATGTTGGAAAAGCCATTAGACAAATTATCATACCGATCGATTTTGAATCTCGAACTCAATAAAACTCAATCAAACCCAACCTTAGTTAAGCCACGTTTACTGTGAAAGTTGCAGGGTATGATTACTTCATGGTTTCAGAGCTACAACACTCACTTGACGAATTTAAAACATGATACTTCATTAACATAAAATGAAATCATTAGAATTCAGAACTTCAAGGATTTGTCACGTGAAAGCAAAATGGGGCCAATTTAAAAGCGCTAACATCGGACGAATGAAATAAGAATGAAAATTCAATAAACATGATCCATATTATATGAACGCATGTATTATCAGGTATATTGATGGCAAAATAATGCGATTTCACACACCAGCTTTGTGACAGACAGGGCGAGCTGTATATAGGCACAAATCAGCGGAAAATCAATTCGTCTGTCATAGGCTTAATGAAGCAGTATCAACCGACCACAACAGCTGCTATCAGAAAAAAATATACAATGTTGTTACGCATAGTCGAGGGGAATAAAATTTCACAATCATTTTCAAGCTCTTTAAAATCTTACTATTAATTAAACGAAGAAATTCTATTCTTCGTTTTGGACACTAAATTGTGTAGATAAAATGAGATAAATTTACAATATAATGACTGCGCTTATAAAACGAATCTCTCTAGTGAAATACAGCTCTCCACTCGACCCTGTTCTACAGATCTCAAATAAAACTTCCGATTTAAAATCGAAAATAAACAAATTGACTCGCTGAGAACTGTTCAACCGGGTCTGGAATCGCCATCGTAGATCATACATAAAATCATTTAATGATGAATCATTCAGACGATTCATTCGAATTATTACAAAAAAAAAAACACAAAATAATTACATGATATATTATACATGATAAAAGTGTAGATGATAATGATGATAATAATTACCGGTAAACACAAAACACGATTTATATATATATATATATATATATATATATATATATATCGTATATTCATAATATCAAAAAATATATGACGAAACAACAATAGCACCTTATAGAACTAAACATTGAACACTAAGTTTTATTAAATTATTAATTGTATGTATATAGTGGGTCTTTCAAATCTTATCAATCTGATTGAATTATCCAGTTCAATCGATTTACGTGTTTATCCTAGAGAATTTAAGATTTAGGGCACCGTTTTAATAACAGACTGGAAAAATCTCCCATTTTTACTACTGTTCATTCATTCATAATCCAATAGATATTCCAGCGTTTATAAAAAGGATTTCGAAAGATCTACTTCTAATGATTTACAGATCTCTGGTGTGACCAGATACTCGGTAGGAAAAGGTTGCCCTACGTTCGAACGGATCAGCAACAAATCTCCGTTCTTAAAATACAAAAAAAAAAAATTACATATCCGGTCATATCGTTCTGTCGTGAATAATCCTCGGTGATATGGTGGAGAAATCAAGGCGCGCATCTGAGTTCAAGTAATACTTTAACGTAATAATTTCATGTAATGATTATTGCACGGAGCGCTGGCTATACGAACGAAGAGAATCCGGTGAGAGGAGCTCGCGATCCGGCGACGTTCTGTAAGTTCATCGGCCGTCCGATATTGACGCTAGCCGCGTAATTATCCGGTTCGCTGTCCGTGTAACTGTACGCTTGCGCCGGTGTTTTGTCTTTCCACGATTTTCGAATCGACTCGCGCGTTACGTACGGATTCGTGAACGCGTACGCGCCCTTTTCGTCCGGTTCGCTGTCGCTAATCTGAAATACGAAATGTAACAATGATCACCGTGTCGTTTTCCTAAAGATTTGAGTCATAAGGAAGCGTTCAGAAACACAACCGATTTATTCTTATGGACAAGTGAAAATATGAGCCAAAGTCGAAAGAAACTACAAAAGTTCTCTGGGTAACTGGTAAACTGATATTAATCTCAATATTTCAGAGTTAATGAAAATAACCCAAAGTTGATGTCTGTTTATCATTTTCGTATCTCTGATGATGAAGTTTAGTCAAAACTTCCAAAATGTCAGAATAAATTCAGTTAGTTTAATCATCAAACTGTGGGTGTTTTTTCCATTTTCCATTTTCAAAACTGACTTATTACCTAACAGTTGTTTAAAGGCTTTCATAGTTCAAGCAAAAAGCAAAAAGGTGACTGTACAGTTAGATCAATAATACCATTGTTATGCAAACGTGTAAACAATCTACACTGTATATTTTTGTACTGTATAGTGACAATACTTTTGTACTCTTATGAACAGATGTTTATAGTTAACTCTTACTTGTGAATCTGAATCGATATCTGATATTTTTTCGGTAATACTGCTGCAGTGACTGCCGTGCGATGATATCGGTGGTTTCGCGTAATTATCATCTTCATCGGAATACGTCGATAAACCTGATTTAGACTTCGGCGGCCTATCATCGAAGAGAACAAAAGTTTTCGGTTAAATTTCAAACTTCAAAATTACTGGTAGTTCATTTTCAATCCCATGACAAAAAGAATCTGGGAAATTTCCGTAAAATTGAGTTGACCGGTACCGAGGGTGCTATAGCAATTTCATGCCCCCAGAAAAGTTTTCTTCTGCATTATAAACAATACGATATATAACATTAACAATACATTCAACTTTATTCAGGTGTTACTATTTCCGACAAACTTTTCACTAAAAACCCCTTTTATGTAAAGATTTCTATGTTTCGGGCCCTGAACTAAATCTAAATTTGCAGATTTGCGACAACAGGCGATCGCAATGTAGAATGCAATAAGGATGAAAGGGTCAAATTTAACTCATGTATCTAACTACTACTACTACTACCACTACTATACTATACTATACTGTGTTACGTACTTAGGATATTTAGGAGGTGGTCTCGTTAAAGTACCATTAGGCATTGTACTTCCACTTGTACGCCGGGTTCGATCCATCTGAAACGTGGAAAATCCACCGTCCTCGATGCGTGGATACATCCCGAGCTTCTTTTGTTTAGCTGGCAAAAAAAAAAAATCAAAACATATTATCAGGGTTATTTGACTCACTTTTTCCTCGACTATGCACGTTGTTTTCCCTGACTCGATGTGCTAAGGATCCAATCAATTAACACAGTCAAATACGTAAGATATAGATTTTTTGACTATCTTAAAGAAATGAAAATTCCCTAGCTTTTCCCTGATTTCCAAGTAAGTGAACACCCTGATTATTGTATTTCGGTATCTCGACCTCCCCGCAGCCGCTATTCAAAATCCAGTGAATATGAAACAAACCTTTGTGTCGTTTATTTCGTCCGGTTATGACGAGCACGGAAACTATAATTATAATCACGATCAGCGCCGTCAAAGCGACGATAATCAAAAACCACCATTGTTGATAGAACGGAACTTGCTTGAAATCTGCAATTATTAAAATAGAATTTTTTCTAACATTTGCCTTAAAATCTCCGATTTTTCTGGATTGAGTGAATTTTCCTTGGGTTTTCATACACACAAAACCTTTAAGGGATTGATTAGGTATGTTTTTATCTGAAACTTAATCAATCTATTACTAAAGGCCATCTGCGGCTTTAACAGAATATTTTGCCTTTCTTTTCCTAATTGGCAATCAATAAAAATATCAATACAAAGGACAAATGAAATCTATGCGTGAGTGTTGATTAACGAGTTTTGTCGATTTTAACAATAAACTATATAAGATTGGTATATTGTATTATAATAGGTTAATATCAAGTCAATTCGTACGTTATTAGTTGAACATGCAATACTGCTGGTAACCCAGTAACCTAATGACTGAGAAGAGCTATTGCTCGATCAAGCTTCATCCTTTATTATGCAAACTAGACAAAAACTGATGTCAACAAAGTGATCGAAATTGCATATCATTTATAATGCCATTGTAAACACATATTAGCATTCAAAGGTTAAATATTTTGATGACGGACACTTATGAATTCAATGCACATTAGTAGACAAAAGGCCGGCATACGCAACTATATAGGAACTTTCATAAATATAGAACATGTTTGATATAGTAATTTATGTATATTACATATACGATAAACAAATTTCATATCTTACATCGAAATAGCTCAATTGCAAAGCAGTCTTCGGTAGGTGCAGAAAAATACCCGAAAATAGTCAACATTATTAAATGAAAACCATTTGTTTTACTGTTAAAACCTTAAGGAGGATGTCTTTAGTGATGGTAATAGGATATTGAATTCTCGGCCACATCAGGAGAGACTGATTTAGTAAATAACTGGGTATCAAGACCTTGGACATACATTTCCTAATGATGTTTAGGAGTATACACAGTGTCCATAACTACAATTAATGACACTCATATTTTTGCTCTTAAGTTATTACCCCAAACGTGCAGCTCTCAACAGTCATCTCCCAGGAGACACTCAACACTCATCTACGAGGACTGGTAACCCCCTAATTACTCCTGAGTGAAGAGAGGCAATGAGGGTATCAGAGGGTATGTTATAGGTATATAGGTACCTGGTGTATTGAGACTGTATGCGCCGAGACTAGGTGCGCTGATTCCATGGTCGTTTATTGCGATCACGCGGAATGTATAGTTAGTGTTAGGTTTCAGATTGGAGAAGCTGATCACAGCACTCATTCCCGGATCTTCAGTGCGTAGAATAGTTTCCCAATCACCACCTGAAATATAGACATCGATCGTATCAACACATTCCGAGGAATGATGGCATCACTACCACAGTGACATCTATTGATAATAACAGAAAACATAACATAAGCAATATGTACTTCATCTAATATTGTTAGATTAATTTTCTAACTGCCTCAATAGTATCAAAACCTACACGAAAATAGGCAATATGATGATGTCATATGGGGATGGATGCTGCAGTTAATCATTAGGGGCTTGTAGCAGTCTACAACCTTCTTACTAAGACCAGTGATGGACTTATGTATGTGCAAATGTGCCCTGAAAAGCTGATAATTGAAAAGTCTTACCTGAATGTTTCGCTTGAATAATGTAACCCTCCACCGCAGACGCTCCTTCTTCGCCATTTTTCCACCTGAGCGTCGCCGACGTGTCCGACATGACGGCGGTCGGTCGACTCGGCGGTCCCGGTGATCCCGACTGCGGTCCGGTCGTCACGTTACCGCTCACCGATTTACCCCAATCGACCTGAGTCCTCGCTTGCACGGTGAACGTATAGCGGATATTCTCTTCTAGATTACTGACCAGGTAGAAATGAACATCTCCGGAGACTTGTAACTCGGTCTTTGTAACGACACCTGATTAAGTAAGAACAAAACAATTAAGACCAAAATTCTAGATTTTTGACAATTCTAGACAATTACCACCAAAAATGATGCAGATAGTCGCATCCTCCCACACTACGTTATTCAGAACGTTCTATAACTTAGTCAGTTCTAATTTAGAATGGACCAAACATTCACGCTAGTGAAAAGTCCGGTCTTAATTGGTCCGTTCAATTATAAAACGGCCAAAGGAAGATCCAGGTCACCAAATAAGAAAGGACCAACTACTGATAGTGCGAATGCGGCTATTATTTCATACCTGACACTTCTTCAACCGGATAGTATCTAATCATATAATGAGTAATAATGCCATTTGATTCGCGAGGAGGCGTCCAACTGACGTTCAATGAAGTCATCTGTATATCTGTGAATACTAGTGGTCCGGGTTGAGAAGGCACTGAAACATTCCAGACAAATTTTATTCAACTTTGAGCAATGACAAAACAAATTTTCTAATCATCATTATTTTGATATGCATTTTCATAGGGTATTCTATTATTTTGATATCAGTTTTATTTACCTCCTTCCAGTGTAGTGATAGTAATTATCGTACTGTTTGGTCCGTCGCCAGCTGGATTGAAAGCCAGCACCGCCACTTGATACGTCGTGTGTTTCTTCAAACCCTGTAACATCACCTGGTTCTCAGTGGCCGGTACGGCTTGCATGTTCACCTGTGATCCTTTAGAAATCACGCGTTTACGACGACGTCTCATATTCACAGCCCAATAATATACCTGAATAATAGATCGAGCATTTACAATGAAAAATATCAAACGACACCGTTTTTTGGGATTTGAACCCGACAGCATCGTAAGACTCACTGAAGGCATGAATCCCTGTCTTGAAAGTGCAAGAGCACAGGTTTACAGTGATGTCATTATTAGCCAATCAAAGATTTTTTAAATTTTAGCCTGGGTTTTTCCACTTATCGCAATCTGGTAGGCGCAGCACGTTTTCGTGCGTCAAACCTGTGCATTTGAGCTAAACAGGCAGTGGTTCATGCTGAGTCTTGCAACCCGGATGTTTGAATCCTTGCCAGGGGAGGATAAGAAGACTCTACATAGTCTTAAGATTAGTTCTTTTCGAATGTTTCAAACCTCGAGTCAAATCTGACAGAGAACTCTAAAACAGGACCCAGGAAATTCCTATCTTGAAATAGTTTTACCTTAAATCCGAGTAGGTCTCCATTTTGTGCGTCGATCGGGGGAGGGGTCCACAGACAAATAACCTCAGTGGAGCCTTTAACGCGACATCTGACTGACTGGGGTGGAGCGGTAGGTACTGAAATAAAAATACATATACATTCCTTAATAATCATCAAGTCATATCCAGAACTCAAACCTATCCGTAAATCTTCGACCAAAAATTAATATGTTAAATTTCATAAATCGATCTTTAGTAATTTCACATTCACAAACACAGAAAATAGAAAATATATGTTTAAGACAATTTGAATATTTAAATGAAATGTCGCACAACATTGAGACAGTTGAAAATTATGAGCTTGATAAAATGCGGCCACTTAAAGCGAAACATGCTACAATAAGTTTGAAAATACAAGATGCGCCATTTTTACTGCTCGTTGACTACTAGTTCACTCGCAAGTAGTTTCTAGTCTTTCACACCATCAAAAATAGGTTCACCCCTTATTTACTCATACAGGACATGCATTGATTAGTTCTATTACAGAATATGAAGTTAGTTCTATCAGCAGGCAGCATGCGTATGATCCAAAAAATCAACAAGCAAAGATCCACTACACCCCCTTCCCTACCATTACTTGCATAATTTCGTTAGTGCGTATGATAAGCTGAATTCAATCCTCAATTCATATTAAATTTGCCATCATTCAGCAAGGGTGATAAAGCATTGTGCGCAGTCCATATAGAAAATGCTTATGATTGGACTTAAATTTGAAGTCTGATAATAATTCTTGCCCGATGCACTTTTTCAACATTAACAATGATTACTGTTTACGGATTTTCATCAATGATATTACGATTCTTACTTGCTTCTCCGACATAGACAGTTACAGGTATCGAAGGCACGCCAGTTCCAATAATATTATACGCGTGTACGATCACTTCGTAGTACACGCCTTTCGTAAGACCGTCCAAGTCGATAGTAGTGGCGCTAGTCACCGCTTGGCTCGGTTCCTGATTGCCTTTGTTCAATTGTCGATAGAAGACTCGGTAGCCCTGCAGGTCTCCGTTCAAACTGTTTATATCCGGCAGCTAAAAACATGCGTATAATAAGGAAAACACGTGAAGCGAAATAAAACAAATGAATGAAATCAACTATGAATCTAATCATAATTTACCGTAAACTGATGGATCGAGATGCGACCTGGAGATTCATTGATACAAATGTTTCGAGAGAATCCAACTATCCAACATTTTGGACAACGATGCTGGCTCTTGGATCAAATATAATTAAAAATCTATTCACGATTTCTCGAAGTCAGTGAATTACGAATAAACACTGCACTGTATTTGAAACCGAAAGATCTATCTCAGTTTAATGAGGAATTGGATCTGTATAGCTTTTCATATTGGAGCCTACAGCATCTAGATATAAGTCAAATTGAAATCAAATTAAATTTAGTTGTGCACTATTGTTGTGCACACCATCTGGTCGGACCTCATTTTATAACACTCGGTTGCATCAACTTATCCATCTTCTTACGGTAACAATGTTCACAAAACTACAGTTGAGAAGTTCAAAAAGGACAAAAATTGTAACATGAATTTCCTCGCTTCAGAAAAGTCGACAATTAGTCTTTTGAAGAGCTGCACAAGAACCAGAGAGAAAATGATTCGAGCTTTTTCATCTGTTTCCGAAACAAGTATTTCTTCATGTTGTCAATTTTTCACGTTAAACGTTATCCTCGCGAGAAAATAATGTTTGATTTCGTACTCAGAATTTAACTGAAAAATCGACTATCGAAATAACATATCGACAACGATATGATAAGAGATAAATAACACTACGATGAAAGCATGCGTTTAAAAAAACCATCTTAGACCGAGCTTCATAGACCGGGTAATGTTGAAATCCGTGGGGCTTAGTTTTATAGACCATAACCCAGTTCTACAGTTGTGAGTTAGAATAAAATTGATTCAAATCATTGAAAATGAACCTAGATATCATAACTGTCTAGTCAATTCCATCGAGAACCTGTTGCACTGGTTGCAGTATTAACTTTACCACAATTCATAGTCAAATAAGTTCAATCTCTCGTTTATAATCAATACCTGTCTATAAAACCAGCCCTAAAGGCTCTTGAGAGAGGTGTTGATGGTAAACCCCTAAAGGATTCCAATCTTTCATTGGGAATCAATTACTGGGTATCCCAGGGTTTCAATTGATCGCACAGAATTCCCGATCTTCACCAGTAAACATCCAGCCTTGCAAAGCAGCCGTATTTGTTTGGAATAAAGAGCAAGGACATCTATCAGATGTCAGGCATACAAAATAAACAATAGCAAGGACGTATAATCACTCATCAAAAACGCTTGGGTGATGAGTCTAACAATGGATGCGGATACCGTAGTATGCTAAAAACCTTTAAGGGATTAAGGGATTACACGTGTCTATAAAACTCGGTCGCGAGAGAGTCGTGTGGATGTAAATTATACCGAGTTCCATATCTACAATGATCGGTAAACTCCACGAGCCGATTCCGATTTCGTTGTGCGCGGCGATGCGAAACTGATACGCCGTGTACAGTTTCATGTTGTGTACGTGTAACGAGATGGCGTACGACGAACGTACGTGCTCGCGGTGCCACCAGTCCATCACGTTATCGAGCTCGCGAAACTCGAGGTAATATCCGAGCATGCTTCCGTAACGAAATCGCGCCTCCGGTGGCTAGCGTGGGATAAAACGGTAGATTTTGTTGTAGTTTAAAAACGTAAATAACCCTCGATGAGACGCTTTTGAATCCTTGGTGTAACGATAATACGACAAACTTAGTGACGAAATGATTTTAATGAAGTCTATATTAACTGTGATCGTTGAGACCGACTACGTACCTCCCAAGTGACTCGAACAGATGTGGTCGTCAGTGGTGTGACCTTGAGATTTTTAGGAGGAGCACCAGGTTCTGAAATAGGAGAGCAGAAATGAAAAACACATTTAAATTCTGAATTCAATATATTTAAATATTTGTGATTCTGGAAAAGCATTTTAAGAAGCAACGTGTTGATGAACTTACTATCCTGTAGAGTGAGGATTTCTTTTGAAGGTTGACTGAATGGTGACAAACCGATATCATTACAGGCAGCAATACGGAATCGATATTTCGTATGCGGAGTCAGCCTAGATTTAGACAAATACAAATACATCGTAGACGAAATCAAATACATCATAGCCACAGATCAAATACATCATAGCCATGGATCAAATACATCATAGCCATGGATCAAATACGTCAGCCACATATCTTCCTTATTGAAGCCCAGTAACAATACAGAAATACGTCTGTTCATTATTTGATAAACTCATGTTTTTGCGATATTTTGCTTAATTTTAGGAGAAAATATCTCAAATGACACAGACGGGCTGAACCACATGGTTACCACACTGAAGTTAATCTTCTAGTGAAGTATCAACAACGAAAATCGTGGCGCATAGGCATGGTAATGATATGACAATTTAAGAAATTTTCCAAAATGGAGTCTATTTTCTCTGATTTAGCTAAAGTAAAGGCTGTAAAGTAAAGACTGATATGGGATCCATGATTCAACCTGAGTCACAGATATTAGGCGTCAAGCTTTAAGGCCTAAATGCATTATGAAGCCTCATTGAGCAAAATATCGCAGAAAGCAATCTCATCGACGTTTGTTATTTACCCTTTTACTGTATAAGTAGTAGGACTAGCAGGTAATGTGTCCCGATAATTCGTCCAGGTGACACCGCTATCAGTAGAATACTGTACGGTATAGTTCCGTATATAACTGTAGCCATCGTCTTTAGCTTGCCAACTCATCGAAGCCTCACGAGCGTCTATCTGATTCGTGCTGATGGTCGGCTGTGCTGGAGCTTCGGGGATTCCTATGACACAAAACAATTCAAACATTAACACATTCATCAACACAGACAAGTGTTTGTTTGTTGCACTGAGAGCCCACTACAAGCCAGCTACAGTCTACTATACTCACATCTGGTGATGGACTCAAAACAGAGTTTGAAACTAAGGCTACTATTCTACTATTTGGACGGGGCTATTCTACTAACTATACTTACTTCTATTGATCATCGTTTTAACCATTACTTCCACTACTTCTCCCCAACCGGAACTAGTCCTCGCCTTCAGGCCGAACACATACGTTGTTTCCTGTTTCAGTCCTAAGATGAAAAAAAGACGTTTTATTAACAACATTTTTTCAGGAAGCATCTGCATCCTAAAACCTCTTAGCTCCTCCTAAATCACTTCTGATTATCTCGGTGAGCCATTAATGCAGTGGTTTTGAAAGCAAATTTTTATCCTATACACTACTCAACTTTGTTTCCAATTTGGTAACAGCCCAACAACTACAAACATTTCTAATAGCATATTTCTCAAAATGAAAGGAGTTTTAAAGGAATTACAGAATTTTTCTCAAATTGAAGGAGTTTCAAGCACCTTTAAAAGCATTTCTGTAAAGCAGGGTTTTTAAGGAATCAAGGAGTTGTAGAGACCCTGGTCCAGTTCCACAGTTCTGAGTTTAGATTTGACCCTGGGTTAAAACCGAACGAACGATTACCCCGCGCACATCGAAATCTAGTTACAACCGTCAGTTGCAGCAACTGCATGGCGCGTGTCGATCGTCGAAATCCAGAGCGCGCACATCGACGGATATGACTGCGATTGAGTACAACCAGTTGCTCAAAAGTAGAACATGGGCAACTGGCTGGAACTGGAGATAGATCGACGCTTACCAATCGTAAGCTCGCTCACATCGACACATTCAAGCAACTGATCGTATCCAGCCAGTTCCTCTCATGCGCCGAAAACTGCCTTGCAACTAGTTGTCTCCAATCGCAGTGTCGATGTGCGCTAGGCTTAACTCACAACTGTGGAACTGGGTCCCTGTCTTTACATTTACTGGATTCGATACTAGGTTAACAAAGTAAGCATCATGATGTCTAACTTCCATAGACACATTACACACAGATACTAACCTGTAACTGCGTACTCCAATCGACCGGGGCCGAGCGAATCATCTCTGATTGTATCCGGTGGATTCTTATTAAGTTCTCGATACGCGATGCTGTATCCGGTGATTACTCCGTTCGGTTTATCGGGAACGCTCCAGACGACTTTACACGTCGTATACGTTACATCCGGGAAATAGATCTTAGACGGCGGTCCGGGTTCTACAAATATTCAACATTAATCGAATAATAACGACAAAAATCATTTTCATTTAGCGCTATTTACTTTAAGATATTTAAGATATGAAGTGCTTTGCGAAAATGAAATGCGAAATTAATTGAGACTTGTGGCAGTCTATGAAGTGTATATGAACGACCCACAATAAAGAAGATTGATAACTAAAGTAAGTTATACTGATGTTTTAGAATGCTTCTACTGACCTTCAGAGATTCATTCAAAACAAATATTCTTTTAAATTAATCTCTGAAGATGGATAGAAATGACGTCGGGTTTAACTGATTTTACTTGTTAAATCTTCATATCGCGAGTATTTTATATACAATATAAATGCATCAAGTGGAAAAAATATCTTACTGTCAGCTTTAGTGCGGGCTCTAATAACGGGCAACGGACTCTTGACTCCGTCACCGATACGCGTAAACGCTAGAACTTGTATTTCGTATTGGACGTATTTGCGTAAACCACTGACGACCGCCATCGTTGCGTTCGGGTTCGATATCACCAAGTATTGAGACGGCAAATTGATCTCAGACGATGAATAAACAACCTATAAAACAATGATAATGAACTGTGAATAGTTATATAAAACTGACTCGAATTTTTTACGGCTCAATTGCTGTGAAGGTAATCCTTTCAACGCATCTACACCACAATATGGTGTATAAATCAGTGATTGGCTTAGCTATAAATAGCATTGATGTTATTAGTAATTAGTTTTTATCTCTAATGAATAATGGCAGTCAAACATCTAATGAAAAGTAAGTAACTGAAGATACACTGCACCGCAGTGAACGCACTCTAGCAGTATGCCCGTTATACAACACTCTGGGGTGGAATTTCTTTAAATTTTCAAATTATCATCAGCACTTTAGGGTATGAATTAATCAGCACTGAAAGGGTTTTAAATAACTGAAGACCTGACAATTTAAACTGGTTTGGTTAGAAAATTCGTATGGCCTTCATCCGATGGTTAACTTTTACCAACTACATATTGAGCAACTTGTCCCAAATTTTCGTTTTTATACCTTGTATCCTGCGATGCGTCCGTTTTGATGGATTTTCGGAACCGGTCCCCACCAGACTTTAATCGCCGTTGAGCTTTCTGCTCGAGCGATCACGCCATTCGGACCCGCGCTCGGAGCTGCAAAAATATTTTGAATATCGAATCATAACGTCGATCAAAAGTCCTCACAACGAATCAAGAAATCGGATTATTAGTTTCATACCTGATTCTCTAGTTCGATCGAACACACCCTGACTGTACGGACCTTCACCAACTCCATTATACGCGCAAACCTTGATCTCGTATTCGGTCCACTCCTCTAGTTTAGCGATCAGGAAACCGTTGGCGTTTTTATCTTCCATTTGAATACGTTTGTAGATGTTCGCGTCTTTATGTTTGTATTTGATGACGTAGCCGAGGGGTACTCCATTCCATTCGTGAATGGGCAATGGCTAAAAAGTTGAGATATCTCGAGTTTAGCGAAAGATTCATATGTGACAGATCCAAGGTATCTCTTGAGGAAGTTCAAAGCCCCTTTAATGGCATTTCACGTCAAAAAGGGCACGACAAACTCGGGGTTTAGGGACACTATGCCAAATTGAGAAGTGGTTGGAAATGCTCAACAATCTAACAATTTCAATATTCAATGCCCCTGGTGAACATATACTAAAACTAATGACTTTGAAACTCACCACAATCCTATGTAATGAGCTATAATTTTTGCAATTGATTGTGGTGGTAAAAGTTGGATGTTGTCGAAACGTCTGAAGAGAGCGCTTTCGGTAAAATAAGGGCAGAATTTCATCCAATATCGTTAATTATGAAGCTTTATGTACTTACAGTCCAGCGTACTCTGATTGACGTCTCATCGACGGCTCGTACGGTCACGTTACCAGGAGCAACGCTCGGTTCAGCTTGGATCGTTTGAAACTTGCGAGTCGGAAAACTCGGCTCACTTTCCGCTACGATATTCACCGCGTACATGCGTAAACTATAATCCGTAAACGGCCTGAGATTTCTGACGGTCAACGCGCGTGCGTTCGGAGCCTGTTCTTCGTAGATCGTCTGCCATTCGGAATCCGGTCCGATCTGCGCCTCGACGACCCATTTCGAGATTGTCGTTTTGCCGTTATAACCGGGCAAGAACTGAACGACCACCGACCGCGCTTGTAAATTACTCAACACCAGATTCGACGGCGGTCCCGGTTTCTCCGGTTTTTCGCCGGACATGATATCGACGGTTTTGTGCGTGCCCGGTCCGATTTTCGTGCTCGCGTATATCGTTATCGTGTACATCGTTTTAGCCGTTAATCCTTTGATGACGTATTGACGAACGTTGGCAGGAAAATCGCGACGAACGATCGAATGGGTTTGATTGTGAACGCCGTACAATAGCGTGTAACCTGAAATATAATACAAATACATCATTATCATTCCTCGCGTTCCAAAAACTGCATTATTCGCCTCTAAACGAAGCTATCAAAAATCCAAGATAGTATCACTACTATTCTACATCAATACAAGCTGCAAGCACATGGAGACGATTTGGCCCAATTCAAACTGGCCCGAGTCATATATGCTTTTTGGTCGTGCCAAATTTCGTCTGTGTCAATCAGGCATGCACACAGTCGGCACCAGTGCGAGCAGCTTTATCTAGATAATGAAACCCCTGCTATGAAGATTCCTACGGGTTTAAACTGACCTGTAAGAATACCGTTAATATTCGCAGGCGGTTTCCACGAAACTCTCATCGTTGTATCGTAGATATCCGTGAATTCGGTGTGCGTTACCGCGTCGGGTATATCCTCTTTGGTCCACACGATTTTGCCGGTACTCTCCGGGCCATTTCCTTCATTCGTATAACACAACAGCGTAACGTTGTATTGCGTGTATTTTTTCAGATTGACGATGAAACCGATTTGAGGATTCGGGTATTGATTGTAAAGATCGGGCGCGATTTTCTCGATCTTGTAGACCGTCTTATTCATGACCCTCGCGTAGATTTTATAACCCTGAAAAGTTGAAAATACAGTTAGTATTCTCCACAAGGGATCTGTTTTTAACCCGTTATTTCGTTATTTTTACATCGAGCCCACTGAAAACAGCCACCCCTTGTAATAAGTCAGCTACCTTCTATATTCAATTCTATCAATGCTTACGATGATTGCTTAGTAAAATAGTGAGTTAATGTGTCAGATATATTGTACCAAAATTAAGCCGAAAGCTTTGCTACTTCAACAGCCACAATGTTCAAGAACGAATGCGTCCCTTCTAAGATCTCGGCATATGGAGAACACTGAACTATTAAGATGCTCATAAATTATCAGTAAGTATTCACAGTACTTGGGCTAAACATACCTGGTTTATTCCATTTACTTTCTGCGGATGAGGAGGAACCCATTTCAGTTTGATAGCCGTAGAATTGACTGCTTCGGCTAGGATCAGATTAGGCGCTTGCACCGGGACGCCTTCTTTAGTACGAACTCGAATACCGCTACTGAACATACCGGTGCCTTTAGCGTTGAACGCGGCTACTTCGATTTGATAGATACGGAATACGGACAGACCGCGTAGTTCAATCGTTTGACGATCGGTTCCTCGGATTTCTTGAATGACGAACGACGAATCGGGATAGTTCGCGATTTTGTATCTGACTTTATAACCGAGCAGACGTCCGTTCCAGTGCGACGCATCGGGAGCCTGCCACGTGACGAAGATCGACGTCTGTGAACGAGGACTGCCAACAACTCCGATCGGAGGACCACTAGGAGCTAAACATCAACGTTAAAATCATTATTAGTATTACAAAGCAAAAAGTTATAATATATATATATATATCTTATCTTTAGGGAGAGGGCTTAGAAGACAAGACTATGACCATCTTAGTTCTATAGCCGTTCAAACAACTTAATATAACAAGCTGAAACAATTCTTTATATCAAAGACCTCTTTTGGACTGATGGCACGACGATACAAATGGGCCTAGAATATTCAATTCGATCAAAATCAAGCTCCGTGTTCGCGGTTACTTTTACAGTCAAACTTAACTTCGATTTATCAAACTTTAACCAGATATGTAGGTTGTGTGGTAAATAGTAAACACTTACGTTGTTGAGGTAGGGTGATTCGAGTGCTAGGAGGACTCGGTTGTCCCTCCCCGACTGAATTGACAGCGCTCACGTGAAACTGATAAGTTCTCGCCGGCAGCAGCGTGCTCGATACGGTGTATTCACGTTTTAACTTATCGATTTTATTCACCAACATTCGCCAGCCTTCATTCTCTAACAAAGTCTGACCTGGAAATTGAATAAATCAAAACGTTCAGATTATGGGAACATCATAAATGTCCAGGACTTGGTTCCGCAGTGGTGAGTTAGTTTCACTAATTGAAACAAAATTTCAAATCTCAGTTGAATCTAAATCAGAACTGGGGAACTGTGTTCAGAACTTCAGAAAGTTACGGTAAATATACACTTTCGTTTCTTTCTCAAATTTGGATTTTTTTAGAGCAAGAACTAAAAAGCCTACGTACCTGGTGGAGCTTCTCTGTACTGTATGATAAACTGCGTAATCTCACTGTTACCATCGAATCCTGGAATCCATCTGATTATTACTCGTCTATTCGATAGCGGATCTAGTATGACAGTAGTGATTGATGGTTGATAGGGCAGCTCTGAAAAAAACATACACGAACACACGTGAACACATAGCTGAAACAGCTCCGCAGTCAAATTAAAATCTCTTGAAACGGCACCTGATCGGTTAAGATCCTAACATTTAAATCCCTCAACAGTTTCGCACCATAACATTCACTAGATAAACCTATAAACCATCCAGTAGTTTTAAGTTCTAACAATCAATCCATGCTAGACATCCACCATGGTTATCTAGTCAGTCGGGCATAGAGCCTTCTCATACCCTGCCCCTATATGGTATAAGTTACCAAATCCGATCAAATCTAGTCTACCGATCTAACCTCAAAACCCAATTGTTCATCAAAGTTTTTAATCAGACTCATTTATTTTTCTCCTTGCGCATTATGTAAAGCCAATTAACAGATTTTATATGGAATTTAGGCTCAATAAATCATCATCATCATTATTTTCATTAAGAGAAAAAACCAACCTAAAACGGTCAATGTAGCACTTCGACTGTCATTGCCTGAAACCGACGTCACTTTACACATGTATTCTCCGATGTCGTTCGTGTTGATCTGACGGATTTCGAGACTGCCGTTGTCGTGAACGATCATCCGCTGATCGTTAATCAGCCGATCGTTGTTGTACCATTTGATCGTGATTTTCACCGACGCCGAATGTTTGACGCCGCAGCGCATCAGTACGTCCGAACCCATCACGCGGGACGTGTCCTGAGGTGGTTCCACGATAACGGTTTTTACTGAAAAAAGAAAAACCGTTTCAATAACAGACACTCATTTCTCCAGTGTCCATAACCTAACTATGTGCAGTGATTTGCGTGTTATTTCATATGTACTGTATAATCATTTGACATCATTTTGAACCGAAGAAAGGAGGTAAGAACCACCGAAATATTTCTAGTACATTGTATTTTGAATAAACTTTTTAGTCATAGTAGTACAATAACCGCACTCTAACGTGGTGAACGGATAATAAGATAAAAACCCACAATGTACAAATCAAAAAAATTTTTCCAAAATCGAATTTTTAGTCATCCAAAAATTGTGGGATTTATTTTTTCATCACGGATACCTCGATCTTCAATATCAAACCAGTTTTGCCGCCAGATTTGTACATTTTTGGATTTTCTCCTCCGAGTTTCTGATGAGTTCTTACCGTAAACACTAAGCGTGGCCTGTGTGGTCTGTGAACCTTTATCATTGTTAGCGATACATTTATACGGTCCGGAATCAGCTTCGACGGTATTTGAGATCAGTAATTGTTCGCCGTTGCTGTTCAGTTGAATTCGACTCGATGGTGAAATTGCCGTCGTTCCTGAAGTTTAAATCGAGTGAACAGTTTGTAACAGTTGTAGCAGCACAATTGTTACGTCTATAGTCAGGTCAAGCATCCTTGGATCAATTCCCATTACTCACAAAATCTCTACTTTTCTAGCTCTTTTCGTTACTTATAAACCCTAATTTTCAGCTCTGATTTAATATCTTTGCTTTATTCATTTTATTTATTCTTAAGAAATTAGATCCATTACCACGCACAAAATATATAGATTTATTTTCTAGGTACTTGAAAAACAATTTTATCCTACAAGTTATCTTTTTTTTTAAAGGTGCATTTCAATTTTTTCAAGCTTAAATTTTTTTTAAAGTATAACTTGATATTAGAATTATCAATTACTTCATCCAGACTCTGTATATTGTTATGTTTAATTTTTTTGTCTGATCTTTTTTCAATTTGTTCAAAAATGAAGTAAAGCAAAGAATTCTTTTCTGTGAAAATTCTAAATCGTTACAGCCCCCACAATCAGCGTTATTTCATAACGTACCACGCATCCATGTGATGGTAGGTTTCGGAGCGCCATCGGCTTCGCAAGTAAACCTCGCCTGGTTTCCTTCGATCACGACGATATTCACGGGTAGCTTCGTAAAAAATGGAGGGAAATCTGAAAAAATAATGCGAAGCTTAAAACACAAGCAGCGTCGGTATATTCACTACACGTGAGGTTGATATATCCGTAGATTATATAGATTGATCCTACAGCAACTTTCCGCCCATTTACAAGACCCCGAGTTTTCCTGATTCTTCCATGCAATTACACAAGATTTCCTGCGTGAATCAGAGAAATTTCTAGGTTTAAAACACGACGTTCAGTTTTAATTGAATCACGTATTGATAAAGAATACATGGTCAATAGCATTATCCGAATTCCCTGAGTTTTCCGGGTCAGTGGCGCTACCCTGTCCTATCAATACTTACGTCTGACTTTTAGCCAGGTTGTGGTGTCAATATTACCGGCCTGATTGAATGCCAGACACTGGTACATCCCGGCATCTGACGGCATCAAATTCTTCACTTGTAAATTTCCATTACTCAATATCACATATCTATAGAAAAAAAGAAATTTTTCAAAACATTTTTTATTATTGCTTTGGTATTTTCTCAATATCACATATCTATCAAAAGTTTTAACTTATCCTGTGTCTTAATTTAGTATTTTATATGACATTGTTGGGGTAAGGATAGAGGTACAAACTGGAATTGTGAAATCTAAACTTGCAGGGCTGCCAAACTGAAAAGTGCTATCGGTAACGTATTGAATTTCGTTTTAGTAACATTTCATTGAAGAAAATGTTCAAATTAAACCTTCAGTAACATCTTTCACATTACTGTGAAAAAAAAATTGAATCATTATTTCTCGTTATAAGTAAATACTGAAAATCAGGAACAGCTGGCAGCTCTGAACTTGGAATAAAAAACTCTCATATTTCGATACAAACATCAATTCTACCTCTGGGTTTTGTTTACTTAGCTATTAACATACGAAAGCACATTTACATAACACAACTAATAATTGTTACGTTCAGGCTAGTCCCGAATCGGCCCCTATCCCTGGTGAATGAAATTTCCATCTGAAAGGATGTTATTCTCGATCATTACCCGTATCTCTCGTGGGAATAAAAAAACTGTTTCTCTCGTGTTGTTCGTTGGGGATTGATTCAATTTTTATGTAATCCATTGAATAAAAGCAGATGCTTTTTTTGTCAAGTGCTGAAGAGATTGAGGCCTCTGCGAATATTTGAAAAACAAGTCATTATTAAAAATAGCTTCGACTAAATATTCGCGCGCTCGCGCGGAGATCCCGCTTTCAAATGGACCTGAATAAATAACATGAAAGAAATTCACTTCACAAGTGCTTTTTGTATTTGAGCAATTGAAATGCATTGTCTGGCGATGGATGTAAAAGCCGCGATCAGACAGACGATTTGGCCCGCATCAAACTAGCCTGCTCGGGATAAAATTTGGTCTGTGCTTTAATAAGAGAGCCAGTCATTTCCGAAACCAGCATTCATACATAAAGACCTTACCGACATTTTTGGTCCGGCCTAAATTAGCCAGGGTCTAACAGGCCGGGAGCCATTTGGCACCCCTGTGAACAGTTGGCACAGGCCTAATCTGGCTTAGTCCGAAAATCTTTGTGAGCTCGTGGCTTTAGAATAGGAGAATTCATAACTGGCGCCCTTTTTACACCACAGCTTTGCTATATTAATAATCAGTGAAGGCGCACAATAGGATGAACTCGGGTCTGGTCTAGAGCTGATAGCAGAAGCTACGGGCGAAACAAAGCACTCCGGTTATGATTGTGACAATAGAGCATCATATTGTTAGACCGGATAAAGAATAGTTACGGATAATTCCAGGGGACGAGATGGCGCACGATATAATAATAACATCGATAACAATGCGCACAGCCATCGTGAACCTGATCAAGTTTGGTCAAATGATCTCGCCGAACAAACTTATACATTGTTATCTCGCCTTCGCGACAAAACATTCATTCACCAATAATTCACTGATGAAATCGGCTCTAAATATTTCATTCAAAATCAGCACAAAGTTAAACCATGGAGAGTCCATGGTTAAACTGTGGTCAAAATGGATTTACATATTTGAAGAGAAGAGAAAACATGTGATTAGGGGTTACCGCTTTTCTATATAAACTATTCTATATAAGGAGTTATTCTATATAAGCTATTCTATATAAGGGGCTATTCTGTATAAGCTATAAGGGATTATTCTATATTATATCAAAGATAATTCCTATGATGAAATTTAGGGGTTATTCTTACTAAAGATAATTTCTTCGAGGAAGTTGGGGCGATATATAGAAAAGGGAAAATATCAACGACTTCGCATCGCAGCTAGATACGACCAATCAGAGCGCTGGAATTAGCGACCTTGACCTATAATCAAAAGCTATGGATGAAAGTTATTTCAGTAATGTCTGTAGAACCGTGGATAGTTTACACGTCCACGTGGTTGAACCCAGGGTGATAGTAGTTTGAATTCTCTGTCAATATAACATCATCAAAAGAGTGGATCATTTATGCATTCCTAGGTATAATTATATCTTTATGTATTTTTGACGCGTCAGGCTCAGGTCTAAGCTAATAATTGTAGGTGATATTCACGAAAGTCCTCGGTAGTTTGTCGAACCATATCTGCGAAGTCCACATTAATCGGTAAAATGCTGTCGACGGAAGCAGTCGGTATCAATCAGCTGCAGGTGCGTTCCGTGAAAACCCTAATGAGGATCGGTATCCAATGGAAACTTAGTCCGATTCGAGGCAGGCAAGTTCAGGCAAGAAAGAGAAAGAGAGAAAGACAGACAGAAAGAGGGCATCTACAATACAATTATTGCCATTCACGTTATCTCAGTGAATTTATCAACTAGAAGAAATGTTTCTAAGCCCGAGGCTGTTTGAATTTTTCTCATAAACAGGTGCATAAGCCGACTTGTTGTAGCAACAACCACGTTTTAATCGTAATTCACTTGAGTTATATGATCGAGGTCACCCGCTCGCTCGAGAGAATAGTGAATTCATCTTCGCATTTCACAATACAACGAGAAGACCACGAATTGCCTTAGAAACGTATTACAAATAGCAACCGCGCATCTTTTATGTTCGCGCTCTTTTCTTTCACCCAAACAATACTTTATAGCCAGAAAAAAAAACAAATTTTTTACAATAGCTTCGAGACACTTGTTTGATCTCCGAACCTGAATTCTTTCTACGTTTAAATTCCTGCGTTTTTATGAATACCTAAACATCTGAAGACTGGTACCGTAGGTAAACTAGATTTTATTAAAAAAGCTTTTACTACTAGTGCGTAGTAGCTTCATCGAGTAATCTAGGAAAGTAAAGGTTCATTTTATTCATCTGTTAATTACTCATTCAGTATTCACTAATTAGTGTCATTAGCCATAAAATATATTTGTTTCCCCATTGACTATGCTCATCTACCTAATGAAGTTATGCCCTAGTAGTAAAAGCTCGTAATTTCTGGTAAAAACCGTTAACCAACGAAGTGCTACCAGTCGTTACATCAACTATGGACGTATAAACTAGATTATAAGTCTAGTTTATACGTCCGTGCATCAGCTGATTGCCTATACAACCCAGTTCTCAACGTTTTTAAAGACATTTTTAAAATGATTTTCTAAACATCATGCATGTTTTATATGAGAAAGAGAACGAGTTGATCAATTTTTCAAAAAAGAAACGTTGTCAAGCTTGGGAACTTACAATCCTTTCCAGGGGGAGGGGGGGGGGTTATGTAAGAATATGAAAACCTGCACAAGGAGACCGCAACTCAACTAATTAAGAGTTAATTGAATGACTGGGAAGGAAATGAATATTTCTAGAGATTGCCTCTAAGAAGATAGACATGTCAGATGAAGTTTGAAGTCATATATACACACACACGCTTTTATTTGAGATCTGTTTACATAAATGGGCTTGGCCCGTTATTCCGCTAAATAAAGACTATGATTCTGATTATCAGCGACTCTGACAGTCAGGTAAGAGTCAATGATGACTCATCAGTCACTACCGGCTTAATTTCACATTCAAACGCTCTGTGCACAGCGCGTTCAATTTATACAGGTATGCGCGTATGAGTACTGGTCTAAGAATGACGGAACAGCAGAAAAAAATACTCCGTCAAAACTGGTTCCTCAGTGGTTTCACTAATTCATAGTTATTCGAACAATCCACGGACAGTTACAGAATCAAACCCAGAACTTTAGAACTAGAAGCTCATTTCCAACATGAAAATGATAATATTTAGTTAATGTGCAAATGAAACGATGAATCAACCGATTGGGCAACCTCAGCCTGAAGCTAATTTCCCCGAGTTTAAGCTAATGAAATGCTAAAGCATATTGTTAGATTCTCAGGTTACTACCTGCGCAGCACAGCACGTGTAGCATCAGAGTTTATGGTTTACTCGACAATAGTTGGTGGATTTTGAAAACAATGGCTATTATGACGATTCTGCTTACATTAATAAACGTGATCTGCTGTGTAATGTACGAACAAAGCCTAGTGTAGCATACTGTGAAATAGGAACATTACTATTTCGGATTTCTGGCACTTTTATGATATCAAAGTCAAAACAAGAAATGCATTGATATTTCAAATGCAAAAACCGCGAGACCCGGGAACTCAATATCTTAAATCATAGCAGTCTACACCAAAATTGACAATAATTTGACATTATAAAATAGCAGTTTAATCGAAAGTGAACTAGAAACGATTCTGAATAGGATAGCATTTAGATATTTTACGCAGTAGCTGACGAGAAACTACTCTCAAAACTAGTGTATTCGTAGTCGAGTGTGAAACCTCACGATGCATTCCTTGAAATATATCCGATGAGTCCACGGATCATTTGATAACAACCTTACACAAAAACCTAGAACAATCAGGTAGACAGTAATAGTTTACAGGGCGGGTAATCTTCCGATGATAGCGAGGTGTGACTTCTGTACTTTCCCTTGCGTTTTCAGGAAGCAATTTTGAATGCGGCAGCAAATTGCTGATTTTCAACCGGTTCTTAAATGTTTCCGCGACAAATTTACTTCAATTTTGTCAAAAACATGGTACTCAAAGAAAAAAAAACGTCATCCGCGGCTTTCGTCGCGGCACTTCCAACAACGCCACTGGTTTTAGAAACAACATTATAGATTCATCAAGTTCGACAATAATCGAAATTGAAAAAAAAAATTAACGTGAAAGTTTGGACGATAAAACGGCACTTACTTGTTCGGCTTATTTTGCGGCTCGACGAGATTTCCGTTCATGTACCAGTAAATCCTCGGCGTCGGCGTTCCGTTCGCCTCGCACGATAACTCCACCGAATCGCCGTAATCTTTCTCGATCGGGTTGTACTCCTTCGACGTCGACGGTTTCACTGCGCAACAAACAACGTAAACGATAATCACTAATCGTAACCGGTGTCGGCGAAGAAATAACCCGGCGAATAATATTAATCCTAACATATTCCCTAATGATCCTAATTCATATAAATATATATATACAATACTGTTCGATAATTAATCCATAGATAGAGAATCTCAGTGATCAAAACGTCGCAATCGATGGGATCAAAAGCATTGTTTTAATCAGTTTCTAGTTTCTCGTACTCTCGGGGCAGACGGACATCGTCTACTCTCTTCACTCGATGAACTACGGATTAATACTAGCGTTACGACTAATATTGCTCACTGATAAAGTGTAGGTAACACCCAACCCGGTGTTCTCGCTATGAGTCATGCGTCAACTCTATTGTCCCCAACTCGATGCAAGCTAGCTAGCACGGCGCCGCGCTAGAGATAGCGAGCTCTCATCAAATAAACCCGCCAAATTCACCGCCGAAGACCAGGACCTGCGTTTAAATAATTCGGGCATCAATTTAGGCTCCAATATGATATTTCACACGGCAGTTATTAACTAGTCACCGATCAATATTATCGGCGATATTTAGTTTATTAGTATTTGGGCATAGATGGCAGTACTATCTGCAGGGAAACACCTGTTTTCACAGAATATTGATAATCGATATTTCATTCATGGATCTAGAGAGATGCAGTGTTTCATACATGGAATATCGATATACAGTTTATTCAATCAATGTGAACTGCCTTTTTAAGTTTGTCTTTCTATTCGTCAACCGTGTCGAACAGCGTGACTCATATAGAAATTCACCTAATGAAAGAACAAGCGTTTTGACTTAAAAATCTAAGACTCATGACTACTGGAAACCAGAATGTTTCTAATAGTCACCTTCTAAAATCGATACATGATTAACATGTGAATTTGAATATTGGAGCTACGTTTCGAAATCTTATTTTTTCACATATTATAACGACCAACGCTCTTCTTTTACATAATACCGACATTGGGCATTCTAGGATTAGTTAAGCTATCCTTCAATATTAGTTGAATAATACTCTCTAATCCCTTTCAACTGTAGTTTTACGAAAAATCCCACAATAGAATTTTATGCGATAAAATGCGTTAAAATCATTTACGATTAATTAAACGATTGAATTATTTTCTAATAAAGATTTAACCATTTATCAAAATGCAACAACAGTCGTTTCATTCATATACATTTTATCATCGCATAAAATTCTATTTTGGGACTAAACCTTGGACATATTGTCAGCCGTTAAACCTAAAACCATTATCTAATTTCCGGGCGACTTTTGTCTAAATGGTGTCGCAATAAGGCACTTCATGTATATATTCAACCAACTGGACGCAGAACAGTTTGTAATTCATAAAGAATACCGGGTAACACAAAAGATTTTTTTGTCGTTATTCTCGAAATGGAACACGGAAATGATATTCCACAAATCGGGGTCAAAATATGTATGAGTCACAGAGGAACGAGGGACTGCGAGTTCCACGAGGGGCTTTATTTGTTCTCTTGCGAGCGTTTGATGTTTTGGAGTACACTTCTCTTCGGAAGTAGCCAGCTGCGTCCATCCCAATGAAAATACATATGTTCAATTTGTCGACTCGATGTGACACGCCCTTTATCTACGAAATAATACCACTTCCGATCCAAAAGGGGTGGACCTAGTGGCGAACGAGGGAATTTAGTTTAGCTAGAAAAATAAAATGTTCACAAAGATTTTTCACTTATGATAGTACAGTAAGCTGTGCCCGTCGATGATCTAACTGTAAGAGATCGAAACTTTGTGTTGTATTTTTGATTTTTTTTGAATAATAATTCCGTTTCTAAATCCAAACATGATAGGTCTTTATCATACGATCTATGTCTCGGGACCGATAATTCTCCCTGAGGAACGTGAATTCCGGGAACAGTCGGAGCAGGGATCGGTCATTTTAACGATCAATCGGAGTAGGAAAATTTGTAAAATATTATCAGGTGGGGCATCTGAGGCGTAAACAGTGTCTGTAGATAAATTAATTTCTATAACATTTCCTTTGCCTAGCGATACAATGACACTACTGAACATGAAACATAGATTATCAAAAAAGAGGTCTTCAGCAAACACACGTGAGTCACTGACTGGGAACATGCCTGAGCAATTTACACCGAACCAGGGTAGCACTAAGTGTCACCCTATTCAACAATCGATGTCGTCATTTTTATCATGGATTCAAAAAAATGAACCCACATGAACGCTTTATACGCTTCCGTAGTGGACGGTTTTTTTATACAGCTGAAAACTATCAATCATTTGAAAAGCTGAAAGCTGTGACCGAATCTTTGCCTATATTCTGAGACGGGAGCGAAGACAAAGAACTATCGTCAATCAACTAAAATTCCTCATTTCATTAGAAAAATGTGAACATCTTTCATTTTTGGATCGTCGATTTCTTTTTCCGAATGTGTTCATTTATTTGACTGGCTGGCAATTTATTTGTACAACAATTCAAATATAGTTAATTGCCTTTAAATGGTGGAAGAGAGCAAACATTCGCACAGACACAGGGGGAACATATTGATCTAATGGTTTGAATCAATGAGTACAATAACAGTGAATTGTGAATTGATGGCTTCATCTTTAATACATCTACAATGATCTGCTTTATATTAATGTCATAGTAAGTTATAAAGTAGATAAACAGCTTAATTGCTCTGTCAAACATTCCCTTTTATAATTGATAACCACTTCAGTATTCATTTGACCTCTCCCCCATCACTACTTTTTGTAAGATTCTAAGTTGACTGATCTATTCATTCAAAATCATAGAAACGCTTGGTTTCCATAGCAAGTATCTGCATGTTGAAGTAAAACTCACAATCAAGACAAACTATCAAGATTTAACTTAACATTTTCACTCAAATACCACAAGCTGTTTTCTAAACTAATTCATTTCCTTGTCGCTACCCATCTCTATCATCTGTTACCGTTACAAATGCTCTGGCGATGAATCCATTTTTGAAGTAGCTTACTTTACTTGTATTGAGTCAAAACGTCAAGCGATCGCTTATAGTTTCTTTCGATTGTGGTTTTTGTTTAATATCTTCGAAAGGATGTTTAAGTTTTCTCTACGGATCGATACGACTTCAAACTAGTTGAGTAAAATTCGATGCCGCCATCTATTGAACGTGTTAATAGTTACAGCGAGTTGACAAACTGTAACGTGCTGCCATCTGCGAATACGAATGAGAACTAAAAGTTTTTGGACACATTATTCAAACTGGACGAAATTAAGAATGTGCTGCCACCTAACGACGAAACCTGTAAACACTTTGATGATCTCAAATAGTTTGTACGCGATCTAGTAACTCATTCTAAGGTCAAATAATCGATGAAAAAATTGACGTCCTTAAAACGTATGTCGATGGTGAAACTCGGTAAGAGGAATTCTAAACTCGCAAGTTTTCCTAAGAATTTCATGAGTGATTTTTCGATTTTCCCACATGGAAATGAACAGATACTGTACAGGGACATCAGGGGCCAGGTTGGTGAAAGATATCCGGTGGATTAGCACCATAGTAACAATAAACTTTCAAATGTCGCTACGTCAACTATCCACAGGTTAACTCTAACCAACTTAAGAGCAACTGATCCCAGCATTATAGTTGTGACTGGTTGACAATTTTGAAAATTTTGAAGAAAAATTTCAGAGGAATGTCGTCATTGGGGCAATGCTATATAAACTGTAAAATGCATTTTCCAATTATTTCCAAACTGGGAAATATCGTTTTCAAAGTATTTTTTGGCGTGCTTACCATGAACAGTGAGATTAGCGGTACGCGTGATCGGCGCGAACGCGTTGCTTCCGTCCGACGTACGAAACGCCGCTTTACACCCGTAGATTCCAGCGTCTGCCGTCGACGGATATTTGATCGTCAATTTGCGATTTTCGTCTTCGAGGAAATATTTCATTGGTTTCACCGACAGGTCGATCGTTCGCGCGGTCTCCTTTTTGAACCAGCTGATCCGTAGACTCGACAACGGCCTAGAATAACAAACCGCGATAAAATGTTTAAAACCTGTTACGTGGACGCCCGCGAAACGAAATCAATACGGATACAGACTTTAAATGCAAAATTGAGATAGTTGGTCCAATATCCGCGTAGGTGTCATATATCTACTGAATTATCAATAAAACTTCCCCCCCCCCGAGGACACACACGTGCGGCAGGTGTCACTAAAAATCATCCACTGCTCGCGACAACGCATGAAAAACTGACATCAATTCTTAATGAATTGCGTCGACTCGAAACCGGAGATTTAGGGATAATACTCAGAAACGATATTTCGAATTTGAAAAGATAACGGGTGCCCGCCCGTCGCTGTCTAAATTCACGCGTTGTTTACCGGTTTCGATAATTGCGCGATCGTTACGACGACGACGACTGTTATCGGAAACACGGTTCATCCGTTCGCGACTGACTGACGCACTGAGAGAGACTGACGATAAAATAAAACAGCCTGTGTAAATTTGACAATGCGTTTCACGCAGGCGACAGAAAGAGAGGAGAGAGATAGAGAGAGGACGAGATAAGAGACAAATACGACCGATCAATTTTGATCGATGAAATTCATCGCGAGATTCGACGCCAATTGAAGCCGTCTCGCGATCAGTTGATGAAACAAACTACCTTAGATTTACTCGTAACCGACTTAACTTAGACTGAATTCTAGAATGGACCTGTGTCTGTGCTAAATTCATCACGAGATTCGACTTTACCAGAATTCAAAATAACCAGAAACAAGATTTGATTTATCTTCATAGATCATTGAGTAATTAAAATCACAAATTGTGAATATCAATATATTTTCACGTAGTGCTATGAAGTACCCGTCCAGAGCCTAAAGGCTTTGGAGTTAGACACCGGGCCACGCAGTCATTAAACTTACAATTATCAAATAAATATACATTTCATTAATCATTGCGCTTTCAATTTCAATTACAACTTTGTTCCTGATTATCGGAATTTAAAACTTCAATGTGTCATAGTCTCATAGCTGGTAGGACAAGCCGGATCTTAAAACATATCTAATGGGTCCGCCACATTCAAATTGGTTTTTTCCAGGTACAATTAGAGTGGACTAACTATCGGCAGTATGAATGAATGGTGTTGTAATCAGTGGGGGTGGAGATGGAGGGGACGTCGTGCATTGATTAACCCAGGTGTATATCAGCGTTTATTAATTAGGACTCTCTGGTCTGGAGGCAAAGTTTATGGATTTTTGTCATACACATCTACAGACGACCCGCACAGCAGCAGCAGCAGCGGAGATGATAAGAGAGATGATACTGATTGTATATTATGACATATTTTACCCGGTGGGCTCATTCTATCTGAGATCGTCAGTAATTCACTCGTGTATTAGAAGTCGATTACTCGTTTAACCCGGCTGCTTATTCATCACCGCATTATCAATCATTCTCGAGCGGTACGAGTAACGCTTCACACACGATGAACCACGAAAAACCCGACAATCAAAAACAAGCCGAATTGTGCGTCTCGGGAATATCGGGTTCACACGCGATATATTGTCTAACCAAATCGTTAACAAAATATGACGGTTTACTCTTCCTGCCCCTGGTTAGAATACAAGACCCACTTTGAGTCCGTGTCTCGTAATGATAATATAAAAAGTCCCACCCTTTGAATTGAAAAAAAAGTCAGAAATGTTACCTTGGGCCAATTGTATGACTGAAGATGACTATTTATCACATTAGAAGTTGAAATTTTGAGAAAACAACAAGCTAAAGGGAACTTTTCAGACTTTTAATCCTAGTATAGGATTTTCTATATTACCCAAAGGTTTGATTCTCAAGTAGTTGTACAGAAGTCAGAATAATCAACAGGGGCCGGTTGCTCAAAAGTTGGTTAGAGTTAACCAGTGGATAGTTGATATGGTGACAATTGAAATTTCATTGTTACTATGGTATTTAACGGTCGGTTATCTTTAACCAACTTTTGAGCAACCGGCCCCTGAGTTTTAATCCATCAACATATATACAGTCAAACAGTGCAAATACTTTTTTGAAATAAAAAACCACAATAATAAAGAAAAACTGAATGAACGTTTGACGTTTTAGTTTTTAAAAATAACCCATAGGTCGAAACGTCAAATTTCGTTTAGTTTGTACTTTATTATTGTGGGTTTTTTACTTCAATTAGACAAACGGAAACCGGCACAAATTTTTGGCAAATATTCTCTGAAGTTTGTTTCATGTATTCACTAAGTGTGCGAATGGATTTACGAATTCGATAGATCTGTTTAGTTGAGTTCGCGAGTTTCCCTCCGGTCATAAACCGACATAAGAGTTCATTTCCACCACCGTCGAACCAATTCTGACGATTAACTTTCATAAATTCAGTTACGTAAACCTCATACACCCGTTTTTTATCGCGTCAGCCGATTCACTTAATAAAACGCTCGGCTCGAACGAGACCGGCGTATATCAGCGCGAAAACGAAATCCGCGATTCGATAACCGTTGAAGGAGCGCGCGAGCTACGCATATGAATATAACAAATTCGTGATGAGAGTCTCTCGGAAATAACTGTGAAGTAGATAAATCAAGCTAACACCGTCTAGTTGCGTGGGGCTACGCGGAGAATACTCGCATAGCCCCAACGTCGTTCGAAATTCTGAGCCGAAAATCTCTCCGCATCGACTTCGGAAACGTATCGATTTTCGCGTCTTGTTTAGCGATGAACGCCGGCCCTCGAATTTCTTCAGCTCGATTCGAAAGATATAAATCAAAATTCAATCAAAACGATCGAAAACGAGCCGTGTTTAAGATTGAAATAGAAGTGAAGTTGAGCTTGAATTATAATTGGTGCGAAAAAATTGAACGAGAAAATGAACTTGAAAATTCATTGAAGCCATCGAAGATTGAAATATATATTTCTTAATATTGTTGACATTTAATGATGAATATATAATATTGAAGATCAATAAAGTTCATTTCAATATGTCAAAATGAATTTAATTGGGTCCAGCCCCAATATAGATGGCGTATCGCACATGTACTCACAAAATATCATTATTCATCATTAAATATGTTACGACAAGCTGTATAACCAGCGGTCAAGTGTACTAGTTCTATTGGTCCATTGGGTAGCATGCTTGCTTTCTACGAGACCCGGGTTTGATCGCCAGTGAGTGCGCATAAAATTACTGTCACTTCTCTCAATCGTTACAAATGTTCATGAAAATCCATTAAATTGGTCATAGAATTTTTATTCAATTATAAAATTTCAAAAATTGTAATTTTTTTTGAAACGCCAATACTGATGACGTAGTGCACATCGTCCTACACAGCACCCCTTGAATAAATCATAGAAGTAATCATTATCAGTTTTGTAAGTTTTCAAGGCGTCAATGAAACTCATGAGGGTAATGATTTTATAGAGGGAGATAGATTTTGATTGTTATGTATGACGGGTCCCTGATGAGAATTAAGAGGTGATATTGAAAGCGAGACTGACACTACTGGGATCTGTTACGATATATCGCGTGTTAATGAAGTGTGATACGACGAATGAATTATTTATAGTTCCGATCGTGTCATCACATATTCATTATTATTCATTTCACGAGATATTTGATCTGTTTCACTGATGTAAACAGTGATAACTGTTGACTTGCATGACCGAATATTTCATACCAGTGGGACCTGACTAGATACAGACTATTCCGCAGTCAGACTAGTAGAAATCAGGGTAGAGCATTGATATTTTGACCTAAGACTGCAATTGAGCAACAGTTAGTCAATCCTAGCCAGTGATTGGTCAGCTAGGGTTATGATGTCATCAGTCATCCATTCAGGCCTAGCCAGTAATTGGTCAGCTAGGGTTATGATGTCATCAGTCATCCAGTCCTAGCTAGTGATTGGTCAGCTAGGAATATGATGTCACCAGTCAGCAGGATAAGGATTGCCCAGTTAGTGTTGTGATGATGTCACCAGTCTGTGAGGTCTAGTAATCAGACTTAACCAGCCAGGCAGAATTTCACACAAATATGTCTAGTGAAATACATATATATGATTACCAATCAATGGATTGGAAGTTCTGTTATGATTAATTGATAATCAAGCAATAAAGAATAGAGAGAATGGAAGAAGCAAGTACATGACGAAGACATGAAATCTAACAGCTATTTCTATCGGTCATTGACCCAAAATAATTCCTAAAGTGGCAAATGATTTCACACTATTTCTCAGAGGACCCTTTTATAACCGGTGACCTAAAGATGTACTGGAGATCGATTTGACATTCAGTAGCGTGACGTCTCCTCCTCTTCAGAGTCAACTTTTGATTCGATTTGACTGATGAAAGTTCTATAGAAAATCAATCGACGCGTCGCGCCTCGTTCATCGAAGCATACACGATATATTTACTGAACTGTAAAACTGATAAAACTCGATTCAAACATCAAATCAATTACATCGCGACGAATTTAACGATTCAGAGGTCAAGGTCATACAGGGTGGCCACTTTTATTTTACTTGTATTTTCCCCAACTTTTTCCTGATACACAAGTTGTTCTCCCTGACATTATCTCCTAAAAATTCAACTGAGTTACACTGGAAACTCTTTGATTTTACGCGTGATCTAGCAATCTCAACAAATTTCCCCAATTTCTAGCTTTTTTGAAAGAAAATTCCAGACTTTTTCAAAGAAAAGGCAATTCCCTGATTTCCAGGTAAAAAAGGTCATATAAAAGGCACCTGAATCTGGTGAGATATTTCGCTGGTTTCTATAAGAATCTATCCCGCCACATAAAACCGACCGGATTAAAAACAGAATCAAGGTTAAACTCATCCGGATTAAGCGAGGCTTCAGTTTCCAGCGAGGCTCCAGGTTATATTTGTATAGGATTACAGGATGTTAAAGCCATTTGTCGTTAATAACTGAACAGAATTTCAGAGCGTCGTATATCATACAAGCAGCCACTGCCGACGTTACAAACTTTTTTCAAGAACATCGCGATGTTCGCGACGCTTTGATCTGTGATATAGTTAATAATCAGTAGATCTACCTTTATTATGCATCAGTTTGTCCAGAAAGACGTTTGGAATCAGAGATAAACAGTTTTTCACGGACGCTCGCGGACATGAACATTTACAATACATCAGTGTATACAAACTGCTGTTAGATGAAAACAAAAAACAATTGTATGTAATTGTAATAGATGAGGCTGCTTTCTTGTATAAGCTAAATGTTGCTTCAAAGCAGTCCCTCATTTAATATTATTACATCTTTAATGCATTTCCTTATTCATTAATTTTGTGAAAATTTTACTTGAAAATAAATCATATCATATCATATCATGAAAACTTACTAAAATAGGTTCATCTAAATTCATAGTTCAACAAATCGATTCATACTTAAGGCAGATCAAGTGATTATTAATGGAATTACGGATGAAAGCATGTGTGACATACAGACAGTAGTCATGTATCTCTCTCTAAAGGGCATCAATCTATCATCAGTACATTCATTTCTATCCATAGCAAGTCGTTTCATAGAGCGCGCAACTCAGCCATGTTTACTCCCATCAAATCAGTGAGCTATGATATTAATACGCGAGTCACGAGACTTAAGGGGAAACTTGATTGCAAATGAATATATACTTCGGATTCTACAGGTATATGACGGATAATATATCAGTGAATACAGCGCTGATTGAAAGAAACTATCCATCAACCAACAACACAGCCTTTCATAACTACTCATGGCTTATATATTCAAGACCAGTCTTAGATCGCCTTAGTTCACGATGGCTATTTTTGACTTACTTTTACCCTTATTTTCTTTATTTCCTGACATGTACATTGTTTGTGCCGACTTTATCAGGTAGGAATTCAATCAATTAACAACACAGTCAAATACCAAAGACAAAGACGTAAACTGTTTGATATTTCACACGCAATCTAGCAATCTGAACAAATTTTCCTCACTTTTCCCCTATCTTAAGCTTTTTTTACATAATTCCTCAAATATTCCTTGGCTTTTTCTATAGAAAAAAAATTGCCTGATTTCCAGGCAAGTGGCCACACTGCAGTTCTATCGCTAATCAAAGAACTTAAAACCGGTTTAAAGATTCAAGACCACGCTTGGACTTAGGAGTTATACAAAACAACTGATAAGTGATTTACGAAGTCGGAAAGAGTTTCTTCACCACAAAACTGTTCTCGTACTATCAGAGGCAAACGCAATATCGACAACAGCTCCGATATATCCGATAATTGAAAAAATGGCCGTGACGAGAAAATGATATCGATATATCGATGAAAACACCGGTAACGACTAGTCAGGACTGGTCAACGGCATAAATATCGAATATTCACCGAGAGTTTGTTATGATATATTTTCTGTAGGGAGTAATTACGCAGACGAACTAACGATGCCAGTTCCATCTGTTTCACTCGATAGTCCGAGAGCAATCGATCGAACAACTGCCGTGACTCGGATACTTATCACTTAGTTTAAACAGCAAGAATCAATGTAATTGATTCACGCCAGCAGGGTAGGGGGGGTGTAGTGTCACAGCAGTGATGTCTCTGATGAACTGAGATGTTACTCTGGTAATCTAGGATCCACTAGGAGGCCTGAGTGTGAAGTCAGGCTTATACACATTATATTCGCAATGCTGCTGCAGCTAGGTGGCGTTAGTGTGCAGTAGGGGCAGATCCAGGGGGGCTTGTGAGACTTGTACAAATCCATCAAACTTTTCGGAGACTTTTTCATTTTGTCAACAAAGATTGGTGCATTTCAGTAGTGCGATTAATATTAGCTTTTTTGACATCAAAGTAGCCTTTTGTGATCCGCCCCTGGGCAGCCTTACACGGGAAAATCAGGGTAATTCTGACTCCTTTCAGGGAACAAGGAACCTCTTTATGAGAAACAACCTCTACTGAGAATACTGGTATCTGATTCAGCAAGGGAGAGAAGGGAACTTTGGATTTCTGATCCATCATAAACCTGTTACACACATAATAATCGCTATGTGTTACTGTGGCAGTTGAAGGACCACCAGGTGGCGCTAGTTTGAAGTGAATTATACCGCACGTCACTTTTTGTTCTCGGGAATCTATTTCACCAAAAGAATCGCGTGTTGATTAAATCGAGATTGAAATTGACACCATCCGGCTGGATATCTGATCGTACCCATAGCTACCATTACACTGCGTACTAATTACAGTTAATGCATTTTGTAAGAACTGTTGTTGTAATGAGGAAACTCTAATACGGGATTAAAGACAATAATGTACTCTCTACATATAGACAGTATGATCGCTTTACTCTAATAATCAATAACACTTATCAGCTGAGACTGGATTACCCTTAAACACAAGACACATTAGCTATCTCCGGTCCCAAGAAACCAGGGTCTAATAACCCGATAGAGAGGAGAGAGGTAAGGAGAGGAGAGGCAGTGATAATAAAACAAGTAACTAGCTAGATATCATTCGATGGTTTTTTACTGAAATAAGAGTTTCAGCTCTGTGTTTCAAATACCTTAAAATTCATTCATTTTTCATTGAATCACGTAATGATAAAGAAATACGTGGTCAATAAAATAATCCAAAATCGTTTTCCACATTTTTGGAAAAAGTTGTTAAATTCCCTGAGTTTTCCATGATTTTTACTGGTTCCAGGTCAGTGGCCGCCCTGTATAACCAGGAATCTTAGTGATGGTCAAAAGTTTGAAACTTTTTTCCACTACGTTTAGAATAAGAATTACACTCAGAACAAATGAACGGGAAGTAAAATTGTTTTCCCTCACTTTCAAACAGTGTGGCACTAATTGTACACTGCGCGCATATATTCAAAATGACGAAAGCATCGTTTAAAAAAAATAAATTACGACCGACAGACAATTTCACCGGCGATTTAATTACGTAGAATCGTTAATTATTTAGATTTCACCGTCGAGTCTCGAGTCGGAAACTAATTTCCCCTGAAACACACGTATGCCGTGAAACAATTTTCCCTCGGAACAATGATTGGAAAAACGGAATCCGTTTGCCGTAGAAATTACCACCGAAAATAGCAATCGAGCGAACGCGAAGAGCGAGTCGATGATTGGTAGAACAAATCGAATAAACTATCCTTCAGTTGTCGTTGATGTTTCTTGTTGATTTTTCTTTCTCGATTCTTGTCGTCATTGAAAAGTTTTAACACATCGGCGCTCTGAAGAGACGGGGAAAATAGGCAGGGCTAGTGAAGGGAGATAGGGGGAGGGAGAGGCAGCAAGGGGGAAGGTCGGTGAAGGCGGGCTAGAGGCGACGTGGGGGATGTAGAGGCAGTGTAGGGAGATAGAGGTGTTAAGGGGAGGATGAGCCAGAGGGAGAAGCAGGGGTGACGAAGGGAGTAAGACACGGTAAAAGAGAGGCAGGGGAGGTGAGGGGGAGTGAGAGGTGATGAGGGGGAGGCAGGATTAGTGATGGGAGGCAGGGGAGTCGAGGGGGGAATAAGACGCGGTCAGAGGGAGGCACGGGAGGCAAGGGGGAGGTAGGGCTAGCAAGGGGAGGCAAGGGGTCACGAGGGGGAGTAAAATGCAGTGAGAGGGAGGCACGGGAGGTGAGGGGGAGTTAGGGCCAGCGAGGGGGATGCATCATCAACAATGAATCTATTTATGTTTGCGTCGCGTCGTCGCGGGGACGTAATTTGAATTCTCTTATCAGTCGACCGTCGGGTGAGTTCTATTTCAGGTGAATGCACATCGGTAATTACAAAACCAGCCCTGATCATTCTATTATCATATCGACATTTAACGCAGTCGATTTCCACCTCGACTCAACACATAGATTCACCTCATCGGGGGAGGGGGGAGGTGGGTCGATCGAGTCGTAATCTGTTAGAACTTATGTATAAAACCCAACTACAAAAACAGATTCGTTCCGATTAATCAAATCTTTTCAAGCTCGGCGAATTAAAGTAAAAGCTTTCTTTATGACTCGCGTGAAAACCCGAAATTGCTACCTGCGTCGCGGTGTCGTGTCCTATCACTTCGCGCTCGTCGTTTGACATTATGTGTCATCAAAGCAATAAGCTGATAATTTGTTGCCATTAGATCCTCATACTCAACTGACACTTCAACGAGGACAGCAGCAGCGACAGTCGCATCATTAAATTGTCAATCTAAACAGTCTATTAGCCTGACGCATTTCGCTTAAAGCCGATATTTCAGCCCCCCCCCCCCGTGTCTGTGTGGAATATTTTCATTACGTCGCTGTTAAAGTGAAAATATACCCCCTGATAAAACTGACAACAATTTCCTGCTTTTTTGATTAGGGAGACCAGATTTTCCAACTCATCTCACAGCATGTTCAGGCTTTTTACAACTTGAATTTAGAACGGACCCGATTATAGCCAGTTCACACAGACTTGACCAATTTGAACTGCTTTTTCACTTGTTTTAACGCTTGGTCGATTCTAAACTGTACTGGACAAGATTTAGAATATTCGAAATGTGAACACGGTTTCAATGCGAATGAAGTGATTTTGTGTGAGTGTTGATTTTGGTGACGTCTCTTCAGTTCAAACGCGATCGATCAATACGCACAAATTCCTTCGTCGTCTCTTAAGTTCATCGTGTTTGATGAACTACTCGGATAAGTAATTACCATAGGGATCTTAATTAATTTTCCTGCCCTAACTCGTCGCAGTTCCCTAGAGCCGCGAGCTCGACAATTCAATAGAACAACGCTATTCTATAGAGACAATTCATTACCGTTAGAGCCACTGTTATCTTTGCCAGATAACAATTTAATGATGAAAGATAATTTGACGGCAGTCCCTCGCTGAGCGATTCGATAAGTTGAAAACCTAACAACGTCGTCGCATTTATCAAAACGCGAGAAACAAGATGAAGTGGATTCAGATTGCACCGGTGCGGAAGAGAGCTCGCGAAATACCCTACAAATTACAACTCAGGGTGCCACTTTTATTTGACTTGCATTTTCCCTGACTATTCCCTGACATGTACATTGTTTTCCCTGACTTGATCTGCTAAGAATCCAATCAATTGAAACAGTTAAATACAAGACATAGATAGAAGCAGTTTGATTTTACGTGCCATCTAGCAATCTCAACAAATTTTCCTGACTTTTCCCTAATTTTCAGCTTTTATTGAACAAAATTACCAGCATTTAATCTGACTTCCAGGTGAAGTGGCTACTCTGCAATTAAGGCTTGTTTGAATAAATGAGAAAAAATTTTCCTCCGAAAATGGCTGTAAAAATGCATCTTCTAAGTGATTTTTTTTCAAAAAGGCATGAAATACCCCTAACCCGAATTACAAGTTGCATTAGCTTCCCCCGGAATTGCAGTTGCAGAAACAAAATAGTGTGGTTTATTAGAAGTTTAGGGCTGTCTATATGAAAACTTACCTGGCATTTATCACACATTCAAAGTATACAGCAGTATCACCCTGCACAGCTATAGTATCACTGGGAGGTATTATAATAGTAGGTAGAACATCTCCAACTGCGCCATCTACAGGTAAACATTAGTTACAAGATATAAGCAAGTGAAAATGCGGTTTAAAAAATATGAAGCCTAAAATACAAAACTAAGTTATCCAGAGAGTATAACCATATCACACAGCACCTGGGCGCATAAGAACAATCGTGGCTCAAGTCCAAAAGTTGTCTTAGATCAAAAGACTTGGTCTTAGGTTGGTAGATTGGACAACAAAATCACAACGATATCAAAATTAATTTAAAAAGACAATTCGTATATTGGCTAGGACGGTCTAAGACTGGTCATAACTGTGAGTGGTCACAGTAGCTCAGTGGGATAAAGCATTCATAATCAGTGCCGAGTGGGTTCGAGTCCTGCTGGCTAATTACAGTGAGCGGGCATATACCTTAAAGGCCGTCCCATCAATCTAATGGAGTTAGTTTTGGGAATGACGTAAATTAATTTTTTTTTAAACTGAAAACTTACTTTGCACATTAATAGTATAATTGCCGGTGTCTATTTGCCACGTTCCGGAAACTCTCAGGTAAATACTTGACGCTGTGGCGCGGAATACACGACTGTTATCACTTAGTTTAGCATCCAGTATCACGAGACCGTCGTTTAGAGTCTGGTAAATTCGCGCACCTGTTGACACTAGGGTGTTCGATGGCACGTTGAACCAACTGACTAACGGTTTCGGGTTGGCACTTAACGTCGGTAAGCGTAACCTGATCGCGGTACCCTCGTTTACTGTCACCGTTTTTTGACTCGTACTAGTGAACGGATCCAAGTCTGAAAATTCAAAGATAACATAGAAGCAGCTTGATGAGCTGAGTGTGATTAGATTAACCCTTCCAGTGCTGACTAATTAGTTCCTGAAAGTGCTGGAGATAATTTGAAAATTATTGAAAATTCCACCTTAGCGTGTTACTTAAATGCATCTACACTGCGGTGCGGTGTATTGTTACTAATATTTCACTATGTTTGACAGGTGCTGCCATCTTTCAATATCGATAAAAACTAATTACAGGACTTATAATATCAATACACCATGAGGCAGTGTACTAGCAAAGTCTATCACCGATTTATACACCACACTACAGAGTAGATGCACTGGAAGAGTGAAAGCCTTAAAGCCTTTTGTTTCTTAGTTAACTGATCTGTAAAAAATTGAATCTGAAGGAGGATGTCTAAGAGCAGTCCTAATCAGGGGTTTCGTGCTGTGGCTGAGTCTCGTGATGTCATCAGGTTCGAATCCTTGCCGAGGGAAGATGCCTAGGAACAGTTCTTATCATGCAGGGTCTCCTGCCATGTGGCCGAGTCTCGGGATGCCCTCAGGTTCAAATCCCTTCCGAGGGAGGATGGGTAACAGGGTTAGGCCGTCCATGACGATTCAGACGAACGAACAGTAAAATCGATGATTTCAGTATTTTCCCTCGAAGTCACGTATTTATAGCCGATGAAAACTTACACGCTACTTTCAGAGTTGCTTTTAAGCTTAATATTGCACCATAAGTATTATTAGCTAAACACTGGTATTCGCCTTCATCCGACCTGCTTATAGTGAACAGACGCAGCGAACCACTCGATTCCGGCTCCGTAATAAACTGGCCGTTTTTAATCCACCTGTAAGTGGGCGACGGAAACGCCGACGCTTGACAGAACATGATTTTCGTGTTGCCCGGTGGTTCGGCGTCGCTGCCTATCGGCTGAATGTCAAATTTGGTCGGCGGATATCCTGCAAGTATAGAGAACAATCATTATAGATAGCTTTATTTTTCCGGGAAAAATTGTAACAAAACATATGAACATCATTCATCAGATACGTAATGGGTGATTACAACATCGATACACGATATTAATTATTCAAACTTAAGATTACATAACATAAGAAAAGTATTTATAATGAAATTTTCCTCAATTTGATTCCAATCCAATGTGGCAAAATTTCAATAGCAACCTTAAATCAAAAAATTCACTCAATTCCCTCAAACAGTGATTTCAAAGCAATAAACTCTTAGAATAATGAATTTTTTTGCAGCCATATTTACAATACTATATCCTAAACATACTACAAACATGTACCTGGACCGAGCTCAACAGTCTAGTCAGATTCTATGAGTTAAGTAGCTCATTTCAAATAAGAATAATAATAATAGTAATAACAATAATAATAATAATAATAATAATAATTTGAAATAATTTAAGCCAAATCTTAATTCAGACTCATCGAGCTAGATCCAGTATTTGAATCGAGCCTAAAGGTTAATCGGTCGATTCATTCAGTATTCATTCGAGGATTCTCAGTTGAAAAATTTAACTCCGGTGTTAAAATTTCGAAAATGAACATGATTTCATGAACTAGAGTCCAATTTCATGCGATCCTAACACTAGCCTGCGCCAGGAGGCTTAGAACGAATAGAGTTCGGGCGAAAACCTGCAAGTCACCTCGATAGCTCAAGTGGTAGAGCAACAGCCCGGCAAGCGAGAGATAGGGTCCGATGCGGAACTGTTTCGAATTTGAAACGGTTCAAACTTCAATCTAAACGGGAACTCCGAGTATCAGTACAAAATGGCGAACGAGTTGTTAAAAAAAGGACCGAATACTGAAACCTTAATAATAACAACGTAGACGACTTAATCAACGACAAGAGTGAGAATAAAACTGCTGATCAACCCCGAAGACGATGACGCGCTGATTGGATTTTTTACCGGGCGGTAAAGAGTCTTAATGCTTGAATGTCATGTATAAATAAACCCATCAGTCATCTACCAACATCTACCGGTATTAACTTAATACGACTGTATTACCTATCCACGTATCTATCCGCATAATTCCGGCTCGGCGCGAATACGCAGAAAAAAAAACGCACAAGCGCAAAGATTAGTCTCCTTCGCGATGCGGTGATTTCGTATGCCGCTCGGACGACGTGAACTCGTGACTATTTGTTCACGGTGTTGGAGACACTGGAAACGACATAAATCTTTCAATTGGATTCGACGCGCTCCAACCGTGCGCTAGCTTCCCGGAGAGAGAGATACCGGAAAAAAATACGCCGTTTGATTTATGCCACCAAAAATAAACGATGTCTAGGTTTTTCTGAAAGTTTCCAGGGATGTTATCGCACGGAGATGATTTGGCCCAGCCCTAATTAGCACGCATCAGGCCCCCCCAAGTCAAATTTGGCCCGTGTGGTATTAGGGATCACGCTCACATGTAAACCACTCACTCGATACTAAACAATGCTCAAACAAAGTGAAGTGAGTCACATGCAATGGTCCTACGTTTTTGGTAGGAGTGAACAGGCCCATTTGCAGAGACTGTGGGTCATTCCCCAGACTGTGTGAACAGTTGTTCGGGGCCAAACGAAGCACTCATATTTTTGTTTGTTTGTTAAACAAATTGCACAACATTATATTCACTCGATCAATTCAACAATGGACTCAAAAATGATGAGTCCATGTTTTATACCTCGATCAACCTGATTAAAGTATTAACATTTTGGCTGTCGAATTAACAAAGCTTTTGGTGTCGCAGAAATATTGAAAATTAAGATTAACTTTGAGGCAATTCCCATTTTTCATATGAATTCACTAAAAGCAATAATCTCGGTGTATAAGCATTGATGGAATTGATATCGGCTTAACATGAGGAGGGGCAGCGGATATTTCATTAGGGGTGGCTGATTTTCAGGGTCCAGTTCCACAGTTCGGAGTTAAGATTTGACCCCGAGTTAATTCATTGAAAATGAACTAACTTAAATTCAGAGTTAACTTTAATTCACAACTGTCAAACTGGGTCCTGGGTGATGAATACTAAAATTAAAGGGGTGGACGCCCCTAAAAAACCTCTCATGGATAATACAGGCATAAAGCCTTAAAGTGCTTACAAGCCGTTCTGAAATAAGTGAAAAACCCGTGGGTTTTGCTACGATATAATTCAACAGATCAACTTTCAGCGAACGGTTCCATTGCGACAGTTTGCGCTGATCAGTAATTCCCGATTGAGTCGCGCCCGGGAGCGTCGATATTCACCCATTATCAGCGGCACTCTCGCCCGCACCCCCCCCCCGTCCCCTGCTGCCGTCTCAGAAACATCCGTACATAATTTATAACGCAACATCACAAATTCGAAAGTTAATGAGCTCCGCAGCATTTCATTTCAACTCCAAGTTTCATACATTTTTTTCCCCGTTCGCGAAGTCGATAGAGAGGTAATTACCCCAGATAATGTAAATACAATACGCACCACAGTCCTCCGATCCAGCTACATCTGAGTACGATAAGCAATTAAACTCAATGAATCGTAATTATGAATTCTAACTAACGAAACTCGCAACGAATACCGTCACTATTTAATCAATATCGACGAGCTGTTGAAATTATGACAACAGCAACGCTTTGAATTAAATTATTCATGAAACAAAAACCGAAATATTGATTCTAAACTAATATGAATAGTTCTACTGGTAGAATTTAGAAAAACCAAACAAAAAAACAATCAATTCAGCTACGAAATGTTGATTCTAAACTAATATGAATAGTTTTACCGGTAGAATTTAGAAAAACCAAACAAAAAAACAATCAATTCACCTACGAAATATTGATTCTAAACTAATATGAATAGTTCTACCGGTAGAATTTAGAAAAATTTAAAAAAAACAATCAATTCCCAAAACGGTTTGTAGCCTAGGTATGAAATAATGATATACCCTACCCTGATAGTATGTGTATTCAATTTTGATTTTCCTCTTGTGTTCTCTGCTTCTTCCTTATTCTTTATGATAATGATAATAATAAATATCAATAATATTAATATTAATATCAATAATCAATATTGATATATAATAACATTATTATCATTATCATTATTATCGCTATTAATAATAAAACAATAACCTTTCTGTTTCTGATGTTCTGTTTTGATTGATACTTAGTGAATAGATTTGTTCAACATGCCCACATTGATTCCTAGGGTTATTACCGAGAGATGGCGGCCTACTTTTTTGGTATCTTACATCAAATTGTTGTCAATTAAACGGACTATCAATATAAACAAAAAAACGATGTACATTCTGAAAGTATTTTAACTCATCAGTGACTATCTCCAACAGTGAAACTGGTCTGATATAAATTGCCTTATTTCATTGCTGTAATGTACGGTAGCTATTATCAAATTTCCCGGCGTAGGAACTGGAGGTGTTTAAGACGCCTCGTGTGGGTAGAATTCAATTTCATCGCAGCTCGCCGAACCATTACGTTAATAGATCAAAAATAGCGCCGCAACATTCGAGCTCCCCATTCAGTAAAAACGATGCGAAAATTGAAAATGCCAGATACCATCAAACTACACCACGAGATCAAAAACGAATTCAGAAAAATAGAATCAAATCGAAAAGTTTTCTACAGAATGAATGAAGGCTTTTAGAGGCATTTCCATAATGGATTGGATTACTTCAAAGATTTCTTGCTTTGTAAAATTTTGGAATAGATATTGATTTTTTTTCGAATTTCTGGAATCGTGAAAATGTACCCATCAGGTGCTGCCATCTACAATGACTACAGAACACTACCGTACACATAACAACATTCTATTGTATCTAATTGTGTTTAGTAAACACCAAATACTGACGGCACAAAAAGCAGTGCTTGTTTAAATAAGATATTAACGTTGTTTGTAAATGTGTAAAATAACACGTCAAATGAGTGAACCTTAAAGTTGAACATAAGCGCATAAAAAATCTATTATCTGTCATAGTAAAAACTCAAGTGTTTTTACTGTATGTATCTGTGTGTATGCTTCATATATATATATATATATACACCAAACATCTGTCACGTTTAATAGTGAAATCATATTGAAATCGAATCTGGGAAAAGGTTAATGCACCATCTACGACATTTCTATCGCATAGAACTGTTAATTCTTAAAACCTCTGAAAATTCATTATCAAGACATTTACAGCACCAGACATTGCTGTTTCTTCAATAACGCACTACGCATATATAGACATATAGTACGTACTGTCGTAATAGGATTGAAATGCGAGAACCTGCGATGCATGCATGACGCCATTCTAGATCGATGAAACTACCCACTGACTATAGTCGAGGCTATACATCGGCTTTGTTTTATCTATTACACGAAAATTATGAGCAAATTGATTTCAAATGATCTATACTTAATATAGGCCTCCGTGGCAGTTTTCATGTAGTATGTTACCTTTCTGGTCAAATATTGAAAATATTATCATGAAAAATTTTTTGTTGAATATGAGCACAGTAAGTAAGTGTCGAGTCCATCATACGTGTTACATGTGGTGTAACACGTTGTAACACGCATTGCGCAATAGAAAAAAACATCTATACTTAAAAAAATATCTCAAACACGTAGAACATAGAATCCTTTTCAGAGGCGGATTTAGGGGTTGGTCTCGGGAATCCGGACCTCTGCCTAATTCCCATTGCGGTTGCCCTCTTTGTCAAGACAAAGATCAAAACATAAATATCTAATACCGAGGGAGGGACCCCGTGGCCTGATATGCTTTATTCGAAAAAGTGCGTTATCTTTTCTTCTGGACCACCGCCTTCCAATTTTCCCAGATCCGTCCCTGCATCATACACGCGACATGTGGTAGCGTATCGGACAATAGAAAAAACAAAGATATCATGATTTCCCATGAAAATTTCAATTTTTTTCAACCACGCTTCCAGGAGGCTATCGCCAGCATACGGCTATCAATTATTCAAAGGCTTCATACAACGTGTCACGAAGCTGCCAATACAAACAACGCCGGCGAAATTGAAAGCACCTCGTTTTCTGACAAAATCAACATCGAGATAGCAAAATCTATGTCGATACTTAGAACCCTTAAAAAACTTATAATACTAAGATAATGTCTATCCACTATTTACAGATTGTTGATACAAATTACAGATTACGGCGGATAATAGGAGAACGCGCTGTTTTATCCCGAGGCTGAGTTATCACTATTAACTAGGTACAAACAACACCGCAATCAGCAGGTAGAGCATTTAAAAAGACGCCCGATACAGCAACGGCAAATCAGAACCGAAAAAGACATCGCGATTCGCCGTTTCACCGCGAGCAGGATATCAACAGTAAACTGATCACTGCAAATATTGAGATACAGTAATAAATTCATAATGAAACAGAAGACCCGGCATTTTCTTCAGCTGCGTGTTCGCGATATACGGCTCTTATTCTCCGAGAATTCATGGTTTTATTAATAACACGTTTTGGTCGGCATTGAAAATCCAAGCACGAGATAATCATCATCATCGATGCGACTGTGTGATAACCCGAGATGAGATACAGACTCGGTGAATGATTGATCTAACGTTTCAAATGATTAAAATTCATCGAATGATCGAAATGGTATCGTTTTCATCAAAACGTTCGCAAAAGTTTCTCGGTTCGTCGACGATGAGGTGCCTTCGAATTAGAACCGTTCGAAACATAGCCCCCTAATCCCTCTAAGACATCATCGAATCGCAGAGTAATCCGATTCATTAACAATTAACGACGTGAGAAGTAAAATGGTAATCAAACTACATGTTCCCAAGGTGATTACGTGTAAAGTGGTATATATGGAAGCAGGCTATAAGGCTATGCATGCATCTGAGTAAACAATAACATGACCAACTGACATGTAACCAGTCAATAAGGCCAAAACTTGGACATCAATATCTGGCCACTGCAAAGATTCATGATAATTTTTCGTTGTGGGAAGCTACATTTTGATCTGCTATGAAACTTTATTTCATTGAATAAATATGAACATCAGGGTACAAACGAGTTGTTGCTCTTTTAGATATTAGTCATTCAACACCTGAAGATGGAAACTAAATACTTTAAAAGCTGCAGATGTATCTGCAGAACAACGAGCTAGAGCTAGTTCGCGGTTCGGCGGCGCGATGATACTTTTTATTGTTCGATGATAAACAAATAGTTGATAAGGCGAAGAAAAAACAATTGTTTTGACGTGACTCCGTTCTAACTAGAGATACAAGCTCCAGGGTATAGTATACAAACGAGTACATAACAGTATCTATATCAACAACTGAGTAAGATTGAGATAGCCACCCATAACTACCGGCAAACCAGCTTGAAAAAATATTCACCCGATTTTAAATACAGATTATGTACTTGTGAACCGATAGAAAGAGCATTTCTTGATCAAAATACGGAAATTGTTGGTCATATTCCATATCCGCCTCAAACAATAAACTGTTCTAACTAGTGGTGACCACTGAAAGCTTTTGTTTTGATTTTTCACATATACCCGAGGGACATATACCATTGTATAATTCAATCAATATCAAACCGTACAGCCTTATATCAGGTATGACAGGTAAATAAAATAACTGTGGCTAATTCCTGGTATAGTCTGTAGGTAGTCTGCACAATGAAACGGCAAAGAATTTACAAGACATTCCATAATTCTACCTAGAAGCAAAACCCGCGGGGGGGGGGGGGGATTCGTAGAATAACTAAAAACCACTTTCAGATTCCTAGTGAAAAAAGTCTTCAAATCGTTAGGACACGTTATGTTATGTCTTCAACCTTTACTTTTGATTAGACTGATTTATATAAAAGGGATATCTTTGATGTTTATATCTCGACATTCTATTCATGACAGGGAAAGGCCTCCAATTCAAAATGATCAATCTATGTCATAATGTATGATTTGAATAGCGAACTCTTGTGCAACCTGCACGGAAAACTTGCTTTACTGATTACAAAATAATCATTAGAAATTGGATCATGAAATGAAATATCTGAACTATTTCAATACAAAGCCCTACTTTCATTGTAACTGAACTCAGTACACACACACACAACACCTACACAGTGCAGGTCCTGTGAGAGTGGTCTTTGTTGGAAAATAAAAGCGCTGCGCCCTGCTTTTTAAAAGCGGGGTACTCACAAAACGAAATGACTCACACTCGAATATGTCCCACTAAGGGAATACTCTAACTCTCGATCAGAACATATATATAATGTTATGCAAAACTTCATATGCAGGTCAAAATTTCCAAATCTCACTGTACAAAATAGCCAACACTCTCACCCTACTATTTTCTCATATATATGTGAAATATGGAAATGCTTTTCGAGACAGTCAGACTTTATGCGAGTGGAAAATCTATATTGGAAATTTCTCTCGGATATGACGTCATCAATATGTTTTTTGAACATATATCGGAATTCAATTAAAACGACACGATTTTAACGATAAATTCACGACGGTTAGTGACGATAGTGTCGTCACGTTTTCCCTGAAATATTCCCTGAAATATTCATCGAAAAGATAGATTTTCAATTGTTTATCAAAATGAACAGATAGACCCGGTGTCATAGCATTCATTGTACTATGACCATATATGGAATCAATGAGGTTACTACCAATTACTTATTTGTCTTAAATTCATGATAATGATTTTGAATTTTCTCGTCTTTTGAACGCCTTTTATTCTTTCTTATCAACTTGCACAAGATTTTTGACCACAAATCATAAAGCACCGTGCGAATCCTCGCGAAATAGATGAACACGTCTGCCACGGTTACCGCAGTAAACCTGAGCGTGTTTTCAAAAGGAAACCGGCGAGAGGGAGGGAGAGATTTCTTCGTGAGCGCAAATCGAAGAAAAAATATCAGAACATTTGTATCAACAAAAGGATGTAACACGTGTGCGTTTATACAGACGGTTTGATAAAAGATTAAGAGCCTCCTTGAACTAGATCCAGCACGAACCCTAAACATGTGCCGCAGGATTATGAGCGATAGATATTTGAGGAAAACTTATAAATGAGAATCTATCTGGGAATACTCTTCAAACCTCTCCCAGGAGACGATACCTGATCCAGGGGGCCCTTATAGTCGAGATAACATTATTACACGGTTATTTTGTTCTAGAATCATTGTAGTTCAGAAAATGATAAATTCTTTCAAATTCTCTAGGGGAGGGTCTGAAGCCCATTAAAATACGTATGCAACAAGGCCTCGGGAGTTTTGGGCCCAGGGATCCGTCCCCGAGATCTATGAATTTACTAGCTATTTGTATATAAACAAGTATTAACTTCCGCCGGTTTTGTAACAGCGAGAGGAATCCACACGGAACTCGTAAACATAAATTAGCCGTAAATCGCAGGTGAAACACAGCCAGAGAATACTCCACTCCGTTAAACCATCGTCTTAAACGAGCGCAACGATAAAGCACGAATTTACCGTCATAAGATCGACATAATTCCCGATGCAAAATGACAGTGATTGCGGCAAAGTGAAATATATGGAGACAACAACTGGCTTTAACAGCCCCGAGTTTGTTCCATCAACGAGAACCACACAAATTTTTATCTAAAATTGCGAGAGAGAGATGGCGCGTGCACTTCACGGCACTGCGCCATTATATCTGTAGGCAGATAAAAAACAAAATCCCGGACTTGAACAAAAAAAAGCAAATTCAACCCGGCAGACCGCAAACATACCATACAGATTCCTACGAGTATAAACAGAACAGCAGTTATAATAATACCACTGATTAGATACAACCATATTTCATTAACTTTTTACTGCATATTATTCAACGTAAATTGCCTATTAACCGTCATAAAAGCATCTAGATTGACAACTAAGTGGTCGCTACTGACAAAGCATCAGCCCGACTAAAACACAGACCTTATATATATATATATACACACAAAGAGAGGAATTTAGAATGGGAAAAAATGTTTCGATGATTTATCAGCAAATTTTTGTTTGCATACTTCTGTATTGTAAGGATATGATCTAATCACCTATGCCCTGTGTGTGGTGTGGTACATAGTACATTATATAATCATCTTACGGAAAAAATGTTGCTGTTGCATTGAATGTTGAGTAGGGTTGCTATGATACATTTCAAGCTATGCTACCCGAGGCCTTACGCAAACCATGAAACGAGAACAATTTACAGTCGTTAAACTATATTCCGTAGTCTATGTAATGATTTGTCTTGCAAAAAATTGTCATCGTTCATATAAATACGATAAAAGGAAAATCATAGGCCTGGTTCCAGTTCCACAGTTCTGAGTTAAGATTTGACTCTAGAATTAACTCATCGAAAATGAACTAACTTTAACTCAGAGTTAACTCTAAAGCGTAGCGCACATCGACACTGCGATTGGAGACAACTAGTTGCAAGGCAGTTTCCGGCGCATGAGAGGAACTGGCTGGATACAATCAGTTGCTTGAATGTGTCGATGTGAGCGAGCTTACGATTGGTAAGCGTCGATCTATCTCCAGTTCCAGCCAGTTGCCCATGTTCTACTTTTAAGCAACTGGTTGTACTCAATCGGTCATATCCGCCGATGTGCGCGCTCTGGATTTCGACGATCGACACGCGTCATGCAGTTGCTGCAACTGACCGGTTGTAACTAGAATTCGATGTGCGCGGGGTAATCGTTCGGTAGCAACTAGTTGTCTCCAATCGCAGTGTCGATGTGCGCTAGGCTTAACCCACAACTGTTGAACTGGGTCCTGGATATCAAAGTTAAACGCGATGAAATTGGTTAAAATGCTTATCATTATAAAAACATGTGTAAGATTTGGGCAAAATCTATGTACTGTTTGTAGAAGTTGACGCGTGAAATTCAGATCAAAATTCACGGCTTTCGTTCAAACGCAATTAAATTACTTAATCTAAAAACACTCGGCGTTCAATACGCATTTCAATTCGAATTGATCTTCGATAAAACGAGATGACATTCACAACAAACGCGGAACCTTCATAAGAGTTTGAAACATGACGCGCGCGAGAGATAAATCTCGACGATTCGATCGGATTTGTTTTATCGCGTGAACTTTGACTCGTCTCGTCGATGAAATTCAAAACAGACGGAATCTAATATCTCAGACAGACTGCAAGTATGCATTTCATATCAGACATATGTCAATAAGTTTATCAGTAAAACCTGCTTACACAGTTTAGATTTCTTATTTGTTTCGATAAAATGCTGCTCTTTGACTTTGCTCCGTTTTGCGTTTGGCCCCGAGAGTCGTTCAGAACAAAGAAAGGTTGTGCTGATTTACCAGAGGGAGACCGAGAGAAATGTATATTTGAAGGAAGCAGGGAAAGCATTATAGTAAATCACTACCTAAATGTAAGGCCTATCGATGGTCAATATTTCATTGAGTTGTTTTAATCTGAAACTCGTGGTCGTAAATAACCATCCGAACATTTATTGTCAGCGGTAAAACTGATAATCCTTAATTGACCATTCACGAAGATATAAACCTGCAGCAATCTATCTCTATTTTCAGACTTACCATTCTCGAATTCAACGCCGAGAATTATTTCATCACAAGCTACAAGAAACCTGTCCTTGCAGTCAGTCGTACACTCCTCATCCGTCAGTGGCAAGACTTTTTGAAACCGGTTTCTCAATCACGAAAAAGTTAAAATCATAGGGTTTAATTGCTTGTCTAGTTACTAAACATTTTCAGTTAAAAAAAAACTTTAAAAGCTTTAAACTATTTTCATGAAACGACACCAATACTGAAATATCTTCCCAGGCCCTATTTTGATATGGTAAAACATATTTCCACCAAACCAATTCTCCATATACTAGAATTCTAAAAGCGGGCTGCATTCATTGGCTGCTGAAGTAGCAAGGCTTTCAATCCCCCAAAAAATACAGTAATTTATGCTTAATTTTAGGGTAGTCTTCTATTTCTGGTAGGGGCAACAGATATTTTGTAAGGGTTTCGAAGGGTTGTGGACGTAAAATGAAATGGGTAACTGCCTATAAAACCTGATTGCGGAGACCACTGCAAGCTTACCGCGCGAAAAATCCTCAAATTTCTTTCGCCGCATTTTTTGTCGCCGTCGGATTCATCCGTTATGAGCCGCAGGTCCGGTTTTATCGAGATTACATTGTTAGGAAGATGATGAAATTTTTCCAATTTCATCGGTGGACGAAGCGTTGATGGTCAGAGACGACGCGGCCGTATATTCATGAGACACGGACGGACAGACGTAATAACACTGATCTCGTATACGCATCTCTCTTTTTACCTCGCTGTACCTCATAGACTCATCTCTACCACGGCGACTAAATTAACAACTCCCCGAATCACTCAACCGCAGTCTCACGAGTACCATACCGAACTTACGGTCATCGCCGATACAATTTAGGAGGTGGAAATCATGCGCATTCGTCGTCATGAAATATTTATTCCGGCAAAAATAAGCGCCAATCGACAAAGTTTCATTGATCAGCAGTAGTTGTGATTTGTAGCCCATTTGAATATTACAAGCGAGTAGAATGAGGTTTTTTACTACTACTTGTCTCAGGTACTCCTAATGTTACTCCTCGCGAGGCTCCGAAGACGTATTTCGTATCAAATGCATGAAGCGTTGCGATTGTCAACTTCCGAGCGCGAGAATTCCATCAGCCAATTAGAAAAAGCATCAGCAGCAGCATCAGCAGCAGCATCGGCAGCGATATTACACCGGGACTGATTACATTTCCCAGCTCAACCGGAGAAATTATACAAATTATGCGGCAATCACCTGAAACTGATCCTAAAAACCGTTCATCGATGCGAATCGTAGATCATTTCATTACGGACGAGCCGCGCATTTTAAACCGGCGCCGCAATTACGAAATTGGCTCTCGTTCCGGCGATAAACGTCCGTTTTAAGTATTATTCGAGAAAAAAAAAGCGATGGCAAAATAGCCGGAGAGCGCGGGCGTGCGTCCATCGATGAATACATAAATCGCCGAGTCAATTGCAGTTGATTGGTCGTCAAACGGTAAATTTACCAGTATTGACCTCAGCAGTGACGACGACGACGTCTCACAGCAACAGACGGACGAGATCTGCGAGATAGAGAGAAAACTCGGCGTCTCATTGCAATCAATGACGGATTAACTTCGCTATCTATATTCTCAACAGGAGTAATTGTCACCTCTCTTACTGACCGGTGGTCATCAAATCCCCGCATGAATAACCCCCTCGGACGCTGTCATCATTGTCACATCACGGGCTGAATTCAAAACTCGTCAAGTCCTTGTCGCGTTCAATCCATCGTCTCGGTCCTCAGTGTTCAATCCACTGTCTCTATCTCAGTCCTCGTCGCGTTCAATCCATCGTCTCAATCTCAGTCCTCGTCGCGTTCAATCCATTGTCTCAATCTCAGTCCTCGTCGCGTTCAATCCATCGTCTCAATCTCAGTCCTCGTCGCGTTCAATCCATCTTCTCAATCTCAGTCCTCGTCGCGTTCAATCCATCTTCTCAAGCTCAGTCCTCGTCGCGTTCAATCCATCGTCTCGATCTCAGTCCTCGTCGCGTTCAATCCATTGTCTCAATCTCAGTCCTCGTCGCGTTCAATCCATCGTCTCAATCTCAGTCCTCGTCGCGTTCAATCCATCGTCTCGATCTCAGTCCTCGTCGCATTCAATCCATCGTCTCGATCTCAGTCCTCGTCGCGTTCAATCCATCGTCTCAATCTCAGTCCTCGTCGCGTTCAATCCATCATCTCAATCTCATTCCTCACCGTGTTCAATCCATCGTCTCAATCTGAGTCCTTGTACCGTTCAATCCATTGTCTCAATCTCAGTCCTCACAGTATTCGATCCCTCGTCTCCTCATTCCTCACCGTGTTTAATCCATCGTCTCCTCGGTCAATAGCAGACGTGATTAGAAATCACCGGTTTTCAATAAGCGACGACAGAGAAAAATACGATTTTCAATTTTGAATCCATTAAAATACGACGATAAAGATTTCTTCATAATTCGATAAATCGTTTTTTGATTACGAAAACAAATTACCAGACAACTTATAGAGACCGAAGGCTTCTTCCTTAGTGCGGGGAATCGTAGCGAGAAGAAATGCGCTCAAGGTTCAACCACAGATCACGAAAACATCACTGATGAGGGATTTAATCTGATGGATGAGCAATAAGTGATAACAGTTATTACATAGCAGCCCGGTCTGTGGGTCAGAAATAAACATGTCACTCAGTGACGTGTATATATTGATTAGACCCCAAACTGAATAACAGGTGAAAAACAGATCCTTGTTTTAAAACAGAAATAGAATCCACTATGTGTAATTACACATGTGTTATCCCGTGAAAAAAAATAGACTCCCATTATCCGAGTATTCCAAGGCTAAAACTGAGAGACCATTCGACTGTAAGATTTTTCAATAAAAAAATCACAACGTTTAGCGATTTTTCTTTCATTACTTCCACATTCTGCAGGGTCAATTCGAGGGCTACTACAGCCTTCATAGAAAAAAAAATCATCATCATTCTCGAGATTATCATTATAGTTTGTCTGGGCGATGAACAATGAGAACAAAGGGCTGTCTGGACATTAACCTCGATATCACCGGTCAAAAAACCTATAGGTCGACAGTAGACAATTCATTCCGTTTCGAGCTTTTCTCGGCTTTTTCGAGCCTGGTCAACGTTACATTGTCGCGTAATCACGCGCTACAATAAAGGCTTTAAAAGTTCTATTTTTTGTCTGAAAAGACTCTGATTTATAAGGGCACACATTGTGTGTAGACAGCTGTGGAAAGTAAATCACGGCTCAAGTTTCGATAATCTGATCAACTTCTAGAGAGAGGTGAAACGAATGCGGCCTGATAAAACCTAATTAAGATAATATTCTCTACGAACTACTCTTACAAGAAGTCAAGAGATCAAGACCTAGAGAGAACTTGTGAAGAGGTGTAAAACACTTGTAAACTACTCGCTACTTACAGTTCGGAATTAACTATAGTACAAGATTGTGTTTTCAACACCTTTTTAATTAACTGCCAACCTTCGACTGATTTCTGAACAGAATAAAGACGTGCAGCGGCAAATTATCGGCACCTGCCTTCGATGTTCTTTTTTTGGAAGACGTGATCGAAAGTTTAAAAGGGCGGGTAGTAACACAATATACCAGAAAAATAGATAGTATCTGTAAGTGGGAAGAAAATCACAGAAAGGTGCGCCTTTCTTTTTGAAGTACACTTAGCGACTAAAAGACACTTTCGTTCATGGGTGTGACTTTATCTCGACGCGAAGATTGAACCTCGGGCAGAAATCAATTCAGAAACGCGAAATTTTCCCAACCCGAAAACGACAAGCGAAATTCGTCTAAGACTTCGCTGTTGACCGCCGCCGACCTCCGAAATAAAAATTACAACCATTTCGCATTTCGACGTCGATGAAGCGCGAGACACGGACAGCGAAATGTTCCGTCTCCCGCCTCGACGAGGGTCGTCGTTTAAAGCGAACTTCACTCGAGTCTCGTTCGATCGAATCGGAATTAGTCGAGTGGAAAAACTTGTCCGCGAAAAACAAAAACGAGCCCCGCAGTCGCTGAATGTATTTGACGAGAGTAATGATAATTTCTGAGCTAACAAAAGGACTTCAAAGACGCGTTATTCGCGAAAAGCTTTCGGGGGACTACGTCGGATCAGCGTTTCGTAAATCGGCAAATTGCCGACGTTGATTTATCGTTACCGAGAATAGAAAATGAAAATTTTCCGCCGAAAGGGACTCGGAAACTTTCGTTCGTCGGAAGCAGTATCAGACTGTTTTGTACGTGGGAACAAACGCATGTGCGTTTACATGACGGGAATTATAAACCAATCAATTTGACAAGATCACAACCGACAAATCTGATTAACAACGCTCCGACTGTGGTCACCAGACTAGAAAACTTTTCCTGTCTTTACAACGTTATTTATCCGCCAAGATTCTAGGTAGTAAGCAGGACGAAATAAATACCGCTGCTGTTTCTAAATACTACTTAATTCACCGGGAATCCTTCATCGATGCTATTGATGTCGCCTTCAGGCCATAACTAGCAAGAAATGTAATTTCTCGAATGGAAATCTTTAGAGGGCGAATACAAAATTTAATTTGAAAAAGCGACTTTTATTCGTACATTATATATTGCGTAAATTATAAATGAGAAATGTTTTGAAACAGTTTTTCAGAAAAAAATTTTTTACAAAAAAAAAAATTTCAAAATACTTACCATCTGTAACAGTTCCACTGGCGAAGTTAATTACGCCCAGCGCCAAAAACCATAGAATAATCCACATTACGCTTGATCTTCGCGTAGAGTCACATAATCCGAATAAATGGCACCACAAAATTCTACTGGCGGTAAACATGATTTTGAAATGTTTTCAAATTCAAAATTTAATCAAATCATTCCAACCCTGAAAATGATTATAAACGTTTATTGCGATATAAACTAGAGGAGAGTGTGAGAAAACACGTCTGAATCGTAACTATGACTGATGACCAATAATAGCCGACAGACAGATGGAGTGCGTAGACCACACCATGCAACCAGTCAGTCAACAATGAGCAGCAGCACCGATCACTCGCTGCACCGATCCACTCAACAAGTTGTCGCAAGCTACACCCAGCCAATATCGGATGGGATGTCCGCAGTCCCAACCCTTAAATCGATCATTTACTGTTTAAATGAATATAAATTTCGCAATAGGTACAGGTAGTAACTCTTGACAAACAATAGGTCTAAAACAAAGAGACTATACTTAATTAATTATAAAATGAAGTACACTAAAGATGCTTTTTTTGTACTCTTAATTCCTGGTGGGGTAAACCTTAATTTTCTTGACAGGGGATTGAATAAGAAAATAATGACTACTGCAATGCCAACCTACAAACTACGTTATTTAAGAGTGATTAGCCTGACTAATTAATAATACTTTTGTCAAAAATAGGGAAATTGCAGTCAAAATGACACGGACATGTGATATCAAGACAAACAAACAAAATCAGCGTTACCTGATGACGTTGTGTGGTTTAAAAGTTGTTCCAGTATCGATTCCGCACTATTGTTTAGTATTACATAGTTAAAACAGTGCATGCGGCCATGTTTGACATTGTTGACATATCAACACTGTGTCTATGTGTCAGCGAGTTAGAAATCGTAATCCTTTTTCTATCCTATAAAGCGCCGTGTTCTCGTGTATTCCTCCTGTCCTGTTCCTCGCTAAATAAAACTCCCAACTTTCACCAGCGTCAAACCCGACTGTTTATAATTCAATCGTTCCGAATCGTTGTTTTAGTAATAATTTGACGCGCGGGGAATCGAAACCGGAAAGAATGCGCTTCTTGACACTAGCGACGTGCACCTTGTTTGGTCATGTGACTATCTAGCTCAACTGCGATTGGTCAGTTTGTAATAACTGTCACGCCCCTGTCGCAAGTGTATGCCGTACTGAAACGTTTAACATCGGTTCATAGTCAGACAGAGATGTAAGGGTTTGTTAAGATCCGGCATAGAACGCCTATAAATGTATCATTCGTGGGATTCGAACCCGTCAGCGTCTTACTGCGGCATGTGAGAGATATGGAATAGTTTTTTCACTTCCATTCTATTTCAAAAGAAATTATTCACCAATGCTGTTTTGTTCATGGCACCTTTTCTTTTTTCACATGGATTTTTGCAATCAGTTTTCATAGTACTCCCAGGTTAGCGAAAGCGGTAGCGTAGTGATTATTCACATGCCAGAGGAGGAATTCAATTCAATAAGTAGATTATGTTCGCATAACGATGGCGAAGCACCGAATTAGGCCTGGAAATTTATTTCAGACCTGTGTAAAAATAAAAAAATTCAGATTTATTCAGTGACATTATTGAAGAATTAGATAAATACACATTATAAAATTATATTTATTGAATATAACACACTCTGTTCTAAATATCTCACCACTCGCTTCGATCGGACTTGATCACATTTCTTGAAATTCAATCCCGAATCAAACAGTGGCATCGGGACCAGTTTCTGGAACCAGTTCTTTAATTCACCATCCTTCTCGATTTCCTATTTCAGCCATCAGCTCCCAGAAATGCGGCATTGGAGAAAAAAAATGATATTAAGTTATATCAAAAATACATCCTCTTTATATATGTATTTTTGGTTAAATTCGCATTATATTTTAGGGTAAAACACACCGACATCTCCAGCCTTACATCTCGTCCTTGTCCTGACAGTGTGGTTTTTAGACGTAAAGCTTGATTTCATTGACTGGATCAATTGGACCCCACCTCCCCTCACCTTCCACCTATTTGGAAATTCCACCATGATTTGCATCAATTAAGAACCGGCTTCGTTCTGAACGAAAAACTGCATTTTCTATCACGAACACAGAAGCCACGGCGCAACGAATACATGATTTGATAAATTCACAACTAATGAATGAAATGGTAGTGTTTACAGTTTTGATTGATCAGTCGGGTATCACTAAATCACGAGTTTTTCTTTTTAATTGAAGCTACGAAAAATACCGACTGCAATGTACGAGGATTCCCTGCATGCACGCAATTTCTTGTATTTTTTCACGTCAAATTTATTTTGTGTATTGGATGAATTATTTTGAAAACGTAAACCATCAAAACCAAACCAATAACAATCTGATACTTTCTCAAGTGTATCTGGACCGATTCACGGTTCTCGATTTGACTCTCGAGGACCTCTGTGGAACTGAATCATACGTATTTTCATCGGAGTTCAAAGAAATTCATATGATCAAAATTCATACTTTGCATCGCGGTAAAATTGAATTTCCATCAAAATGTATGAAATTTCGAGTCAGACGGTGATTTGAATTAATCACATGATTCAAAATGTGACCTTTAAGTTCATTCCAAATCAATACATGAAAAATATACCATACAGAAAGAGCACCCCACCAAATATTCGCTGCTTTGATGTTAAACTCACTCCGCAAATCTGACAACTTTACTGACACTGATTGAGCTAAATGGACATTGTTACTATACAGGGGCTACACAGTGTATTGAAGTGCAGCACAAATGAATCATATCCTAGCATAACGAACTTAAGAATTTTAGAAATCAGAATCGAAAGATTCTTCCAAATGGAAAGAGGAGGAGTTTTCTAATGAATTCAAGCACGGTATCAGATTAGATTATTATAAGATATTATTATATATATAATGATATATTAATATATATCAGATTATATATCATAAACTATATCAATAAGAATTCTGCATCTGTTTCTGATGATGACATATGATCCTTCACTGCTTTTTGCGAAGAGTGTCTGTGGAACTATCGAAATACCTTTTTCAAGCAGCTTGCTCTCTCTACGGCCGTTTCTTTTTTCTCATTTTCTTTTTTTTCTTTTTCATTTGCGAACAGAGCTTTCTATGAAGCTTTTCTTTGAGTGTTTTTTTTAGAGGCGGGGGGCTCAAAGCACATCCTCGGACACGCAGTGAACCTGTCCCTTCGTACAAGATGACCTCATCAGTCACTATATACTCAGACCCCTCTGTAGTGGATTGAAAGGCTGTCCAAACTCCGTGGATCATACCCTTAAACACTTGTCGTGATGAGCGACATAAGTTCGCATTTTTACTTACCTGTTTTATTTCATCATTTTCTTATTCTCTTTTACGTTTTTTTTTGTTTTTACGAATATTCTTCCCGCCGTTTTGAGAACAGTTGCTTGGAAAAGGTTGGGCGTGCGATGCAATACCCCTTTGGCAGACTTACGATCCAATGAATAAATTAAAACAGCAACGAATCACACATCAGGTGCCGGGTTCGATCCTCGGACTAGTGGACAACTCAAACGGGTTCAACTGTACGGGTTCATTACCTGGAACTACTGTATAAAACTCATCTATAGATTTATACCGGGTTCAAACCCCGGAAATGTAAAAGCTTGCTGGACGAGGAATTTATAAAGATCAGATAAACATCTCGAGGAGTAAAAAGCCTACCATCAAAACTTGTGAATAGAATTTCCGTCGGGAACAAAATTAACTTCCCTCCGAATCTTTGGGATCTTTTTTAGATATTGTTAATCTAATAAGCATTTTCGATATGGTATCTTTCTGTATCAATAATGAGAAGGTTGAAGTAAATAGCCTTATATCGGAATGTATTCAAAGTTTAAGCGGTGCATTCCGACATTAGCTTTCAAATAAATCTTTCCTGACAAATGTATATTTCATTCAAAAGTTTCCTAATAAATCGCGTACACAGCGCAAAGAACTCGCGTTTTGTTTGGAAGTTTCAACAAAAATCTCCTTCTCTTCCTCGAGTTCAGTTTGTCTTCAGAAAAACAAAAATTCCAATAATTCAGGTATCGTCTGGATTGAAATTTAACTGGGGTTCTGACATCAGCTTTCCAATGCAACTCAGCGGTTCACCCACAAAAATAAATTCAAAAATTGATCTTAAAAAATTATCCCCGTACACAGAAATAACATCTAACTAATGTTTTAAGCAAGCATCCGAATGATTTTCAAGACATCAGACAGTATAAGATTTATAACATGAAAAATACAAGAAACGTAGCGCAAAAAGGGACGTTAAATCTGTTTTACCATCAGACCTTAAAGCAGGTGTTTTAAAGGTTCGATTAAAAAGAAAAACTCATTGACTGCTTTTGTCAAAACCGAAAACATCGGTTTAATCAGTTGATTTATCAAATAATGGACCTCGCCGTCCTAGCTGCTCGGAGTACAAAATACAGAACTACAGTATTTTTCAGACACGTTTACAACAGTGAGTTTGACAACGGTGGAATTTCAGAACCTTGGTTGTATAAGAAGGAAAAATGGAAATCTAATAAAGTCAGTAACTGGACTGTGGGTTAGTTCCACATTTACATGAACCACAGCTAGAGCGAGGGGTGGCGGGAGGGAGAGAGAGGGGCGGTGGAAGGGAGGGGATAGGACAGCGGTTAACATGATCGGTATATACACAAACCACAGTCGAAGAGGGAAGGAGATGGAGACAGAACGGAGCCGGATAGTTAGGGCAGACAGAAAGCAGCAAGAGAGGGTTGGTGTTTGAGGGGAGTTAGTCAATAACAAAACTGCACAGATAGTATGTTCACGATGTCAACGTCAAAAAACGTAAACTATAACAGCCCCTATACATTTTTGAATTATTTCCGAATCAAAAATATAAATGTATCTCACCACACATGGGCTTGCTCCAGTTTGGTCCCAATCCAGTCCGAGCTTCTGAGGAATCCTATTTATAAGTTACTTTTCGTCAGCTGGACGTTCGTGAACCAAAATATCCTAGTTGTAATGAAGCGAATTCGGGAAGTTAGGACATGGTTTAAACATGGCCGCGTCCACTGGTGGAGAGTTGGAGAAGGACTATACAACGGCGGTTCGATTTGAATGTTCTGTCGGGTATTGTGTGCGGCTGAATTGTATTGGACTAGCCAGCAGTGGCCTGATATTCTACCTTGACCGTATGTACGCAAAATGGACCATCAGGAATTTAGAATTTGTCCAGATCCCTATATGTGTGCTAAAATCATATAGATAACCTTGTCCGAGAAAACATTCCAATAGCAGAATGGTCAGATAAGCTTCAACCACTCTTTTCTCCAGGTACCGTACAATAATGGTATTACAATTTTTTTTTACTTGGCTGATGTTAATGTGGTAGGCGCATTTGGTCGACTAATTGGGATATTTACATGAGTATTGTATGTGAATTGCTAATATGAGTACTGTGGCAATTAGCTGAGAGTCCGGCCCGCCACTAACTCGATCCAATTAGTTCACGTAATCACCGTTAATGGTATTTATAGGGGCAGCACCTAACCGTTACGATCTGGTACACGAGTGATATCTTACTGTGGCATGTGAGTAATAAAGATTTCTTCAAGTATATAACAAAAACACTTTAACAGTGCTACATCCCTCGATCGAGGCTGAACCCTTAGTATGGAGATATTAAACAAACAATAGTATGGAGATATTGGAGATTATTGGCTTAAATTGACTTATACTCGCGTTCCAGTGTATATTTTGAGATCACACGAGAGGGCGCCACGGGCCGGGGCTTGATATTGCGAATTATGGCGGTCGCGACGGATAGGTCAGTTCTTTGCATAAATGTTGTCATTACATTACTGTCAGGTAGTGTCGAGCTATTTTTTTCCAATGGAGATATTAAATCCAAAATATCTAAAAATATACACGAGTTTTTGAGGCCTTTCTATATTTGATTTTGTTTAATTTTAAATTTGAAGATGCACTATCGAAATTTGTAGTCTGTGTTTCAGCCGCTGTAATTCGGAAGCTTGGGGCGATCAATGGCACAAAAAACCTTATCGATGATTCTCATCATTTCTCCCTTAATGAAAAATTGTATAAATTTCAGCCCTTCGCTTTCTTTTTCAGAGATGACGTCAAGAACTACGTTATTATACACGAGATCTACGAACACGAGGACGCTCACATCGAGTTCGAAAACGAATTAGAGCGCGCCCTGGAGGCCGAAGTCGAAACTATAATCATCGAACCGACAAAACTCGGCGACGAAACCGCGAAATGGATCACCGTCGGAAACTGTCTTCATAAAACGGCCGTTTTAGCCGGTTTAAGTTCGTTCATCGTCGCGGCCGCTCTGCCGACAGCCAGTTTCGGTTATATACCCCTCGGGTGTACTAGCGTCGTTTGTTCGAGCGTCTACGCGATATCCTGGCAGTTCGACCCCTGCTGTAAATACCAGGTCGAATACAACCCGAAAAAATTACAGAAGCTTCCTTTACACAATCTGGGCTCGAGTTCGCCGGTCGTGCTCGTGCGCAAGAATGACCGTCGTCGGAAGATATTACACAACTCGATATCGCTGGCGGCCGGAGCTTTTTGTATATGGAAGTTTTACTCGTGGTACTCGAACTAATAACGATAGCAGGCATTGAGTAATTAATTATTTAGTATTCGTTAGAGATTTTGTGCGCGAGTTGAGAGGACGGTCTTAGCGAAGTCAAACCCTGTTACGTTTACACAGTTGAACGATGTTTCCTGCCCCCTAAACGCTCAAGAAACGTTTTTGTGTGTGAAGTTATATAGATTGCCGCTAAAAAGATGCTATACACGATCCTTTTAGAAATTGAAAAACCGGTAGATATGGCTTTATTTCTATGCAGACAGCCTGTTCAGGCTTAGTTATGGTTGAGACGCCAAGAAATCCTTTTCCAAGTGTCTTAAGATGGAAGTTAAAGTAAAAATTTTAAATTCTTTCGAAAATTGTTAAATGTTTCTGAGGAATCTAGAAGTTGTTATTCACGGCCGGTGCTGCCGCAAGTTCATCTTTAACAGCAGAAAATTGAGAAATGTGTGAAAAATCGCACGTATATTTAGAAAACCTGCTGGCCTTACTGCCTTAGTGATGATAGACTTCACCCTTAGATAAGAAGCAATAAATAGCTGTTATCTTTTACAGTTAGTTCATATTTTTCCTACTTGGTGAATTGTTTATTCATATTACATAGAACTACCGGTACTGTGAACATTGTATTCACTTAAATTGGTTTAGAGTTCCTTTTCAAAAACAATCAGAATAGTTTTCAGTAAGTTTTGAGTCGGATTTTACTTACGAGTCTTCATTCTGAAATAGAGGCAATGTATATACGTTATCATTTTAAGTATTAGTCTGTTGACTTGTGTTCATAGATTGTGATTTAACTTTTTTTTCTGGAATGTAGGGTTGATGTATGTGCTAGTTGTGGCATGCCATTTTGAACATGTTGAACCATATCTCGAATAAAATAACATGGTATTTTATTAGAAAATTTGTTCACATGTTTATTCTTTCACCTCTAGGACTGCTCTAATGGTTATCTTTGACCAACTTATAGAAGAGGACAGATGAACGATTCCTTCTTGGATGCCGTCACAGGGCATTCACTGCCTCCGGGTTCGCAGAAGCCATCAAATCCCAGAAATGAATATCCAAATGAAAAGAACTGGAGGACTCCACGACAGCAAAAATTGTCAACTGTCGGGCAGTCTACAGAGAGCAACTTTTTGGAAAGAACTTAGTTAAGGCCGATTTGAGTCTGGGGTCATAAATTTTAGGTCTAACAGCAGTTAAGCAGCCACAAGTAGGGTTACCCATGGTTGAACACGACACGATCGAATAAAGTCGAGAGACAACAGTAAACAAAACTAAACCTTCCTCGGAAATTAAATAAGTCAACTATATCTTTGTCCTCTTTTTCTTCCTGGTCGTGAAGGAAAATGTTATAATTTATTTAAACACAGAAATGTTTTACAATTATGAATACATGCATGATTTTACAACAACAATATGACAAATGACAAAATAGATTCTGAAAAAATGTAAAACATTGAAAACAGTCAAAGTTTGTATGTATTTATGTATTCTGTACAAAGAAATCATTTTTGCCATTGTTTTTATTTTTCTATCGGTTGTTGGTAGTAAGTTGTTTTGTCAGGGATCCTCATGTATTTTACACACTAAACCATCAAGAGACAGAGAGAGAGAGAGAGAGAGTGAGAGTGAGAGAGAGAAAGATGAAAGTTTCTAACGACATAGTTCTCTAAGTTACGGTCATAATATCACAGTTTCAGAGGCTTCTACACGCACTTTTTCGTAACCAAAAAAATATCTAACGCGCTTTATCTTCATCTGACTGTGATTCAGTATCAATTCTTCTAATTCAATATCATAAATAACAGAACTCATAACCCCTATTCGACGAGTAAACTCCCTATATTTAATTCCGATATTACTTTTATCTTTAATTTCTAATCAATCTTCGCTAACTTACGTTTTATACAACTGAGTTTATGCTTACATATTTATATGATACACGTTCGGTCTCATTGCGACCTTGACCCTGTCATGTGGCAGTTTTTCCAAGGGTATTTTTTATATTATAAGACACACAAAACTTACTCACTTTTGGGGGGAACAGGCGAGGAGAATAAATTCATTATAATAACTACATGCAAGTATTCGTTATACCATCATTGTTAACTTTTATTATCATTATAATTATTATTAATTATATTACAGAACACCGCAGCCGAGTGTGCAACAACAATCGTACCCGGCGTATCGCCACGGTGATCGATTATTGTTGCACACGCACGGGCGCATGCGTACGCAAAGTTACCGAATTGCACATTGACGATACTTTCAAAAAACAACACCTAAATAATGTCGATTAAAATGGGAATTATATATCTGTTTTGGTAGTATTTTATATTCGTCAACGAGACGCGATTATTTTTTCGAATAATTCACCGATTTTTATTCACAAGAGATCACGACTGACATCGAAACGAAGCGGCGCTTCCAGTTCAAAAAAACACCTAACCCTCGACACTTTTTAAAGCCATTTTCTAATTTCTGGAAAGTTATAGTCGATTCTAACCTGTTCTGAAACGTTTAAGTAGATATAGTACATCCGACCTACGATCAATTGTAAGTAGTGGTTTTAAAGGGATTTAGGGGGTTTCCTCGATGAACCCTATCGCTACAGGCAAATCTATATGACCAGCATTTCCCACTTTACGCTATAGAATAATAATAACTTTCAACAACACACCAGTTTTTCTTAATATTAACATACAAAACAACGGAAAGAAATTTGCGACGTCCAAGTTCTTCGATGACCACATCCTAGAAAAAAATCATGTATCTGAATGAATTAGTCATTTCCAAATAAAATAAATCCTTAGTTTCAGGACCGTCGACTGCCGATATAGTGCTACCCCGCCAACCGCCAGGTTTTCTCAATGTACATCTCTAAACAAATATATAGTTAAACACCCCCGATATACCGCCATTCTCTCTATACCGCCAAAATCGTTCTGCTTCGATGTGGGCGGTATATCGGGAGTTTACTGTATTCTTAAGACTGATCTCAAGTCGTGAGATTGGTTACAAAACTACAACGCCCTAGAGGTTTTAGACCGGTCTTAGATGTAAGCCACGATTGTGCAACTGGCCTCCAGTAACATCCACAAAATTACCGCAATAAGCAGCACACAGTGATGGGCGTTTCAAAGAACTCGGGACGTCTGTAATGAAAATGATGTAATAAGACTTTCTCCTACCTACCGACTAAAACTTAATGTTCACGAATACTTTTTTTCGACTCAACGATATTTCTTAAAAATATATGTAATATTTATTATGTTCATATTTATATCAATATCACTCAACGTAATCTGAAATATTTTGTCGTCTATGATAATTATATTTCGAAGAGACCGTTCACAATCGGTTCGCAACATCATCGCTCCCCGTTACAATCGAGCCGCTAAAATCAAACAGCACGAGATGCCACGTTTCCAATTTTAAATACGCTAAGACTATTATCGCGATTTTATATATATATATATATCTACAATCGTATTTATGTATATATATATATATATTTTATTAATTCAGTTATTTCCTAGTAATAATTTAAAAGTTTGAAGCGCGTTTGAAAATTTACATACGTGTATACATACAATACGAGAATAACGATAATCGTAAATTTGCTTTTATTATTTCAGAGACATATTTACCTATGTATGCATGTATGTATATAGGATTAATTATTATGATTACTGTACACGCGTATTATCATAATATCTCATTGAAGGAAGAATAAGAAAAAGATGACACGACGTTTCATCAACCGAGACATTTTTTTCAGATCGATCGAGAGCGCGGAGAGAGTATTCAATCGCGCGATGAAGTTCAATGCGATTGAGGTTTCGAGTCGATAACCTCCGATAGGTGTCATGAAATCCTGATTGACCGCGGACCTTTTTTAAGATGAACAACGACCGTAGCGATATCCAAAACGAATCAGGCATTTTCTATCTACGAAATCAGTGAATCTACGATTCTTTACCTCTGCCGCTATTTGAGATATTATACTGACCATTCTTACTGATAGATTGACTCTCTGACAAACAATAGTCAAAAACAAATTACTAGGCAGTACTTTCATTATTTAGTTGATTATTTCAGCACAGCAACACCACAATATAAAATGTTCCGACCAATTATATTATCATAATTTTGGGGGGGGGGGGGGTAGGTCTCGGGATCGTCACTCGGGACAAATACGTAACCGACAAGGGTGGGTCAAACTTCAGTGCATAGAGGTTAAATTATACATACATACATATACATAGAGGGCCGAAAAACGATATAACCAGGATGAACAATCCGTCATAGTGAGCCGGGAATCAGGGGGAGGGGAACGAGTCAGAAAATATCATACATCGAGGCCGAGGACGATATTATACATTATTACTAGTTTTACGGGTCGTTTCAGCTGAAAAAGAAGTAAAAACAAAACCATCCTTTTTTTTGTTTAGTAGTAACAACAACAACAGCGGCGGCGGCGAAAAGAGCTAGAGAAAGATTTGTATATGATACAGTCGCCACGCGGACTATATATATATATATATATATATATGTACATACATTAAACAGCATCTTATAACTATATCGATAATCGTCGGAAAAGAACTTTTTGCGCGAGACATTTTACATCATTCTTGCACACGCACGCACGCACGCACGCACTGTTCGACACGCGCACACATGAAGGACACATTTTAAACTATTTACGTATGTACGATAATGATGCTGCTGCTGCTGCTGCTGCGTCGAGATAATGAAATCTTATTTTTAACGGTACAGTATTGATTATTCTATCTTATATACGTTAATCATATAAAGCTACGTGACCTATTCAAACCGGACCATCCGAAAAAAAATTCATCTATAGATAATACGCAGGATCCAGTTCCACAGTTAAGATTACTGAAAATGAATTGATTTTAACTAGTTTAACTCACAACTGCCCAACTGGATCCAGCTCTGTAATGTGTCGCATATTAACAGATATTCCATCAATAACAATCTATTTGCAATTTTCGGTTTTCCTGGGCAAAATACCCAGGTTTCCATAGCTACCCAATGAGGAAACTGAGGCAGAATTGAAAATTATTGAAAACAAAACTAGGCCTTATTACTAAACCACTAGAAAAAAACTAATCCGGATGACAACATTTCCAAAATTCCACATCTTTTTCATAGCTACAGACACAAAACCTTAAATTTCATAACTTTTCTAAAGCCTTGAAAGAATAATCGCCAATTTCGATGACTCCTCCAGGATTTTCAGGACTAGTACAGATAGACCCGGCTGAAATCCCCGAATATCTGGTAACATGCGACCCGAACATCAATCAATGTACAAACCTTTATTTAATACATATATATTCACTTGACATTTCTACAGAGCGTAAATGAAAAATTTCACTAAGCAAAGAATGAAAATATAGTTTTTTCTCGTACGCTAAACATCAAAATCATTTACACACGTAAAACACGGGGATCTGCGCGGTTGTTGATCATGTAATTGAATGGAACATCAAAGGCAGACTTCCCCGTGGTGGCTGGGAATATCAGTCAAGCCGGGTCTACTATTTATCACAAAATATCCATAGGCCTTATATACATGGTAAGGATTTTGTTTTCCCGAGGGCCTCATGACCCTTATTCAACTCAGTTCGTATTCGAGAATCAATCTTAAACTATTTGTAATGAACTAACAAACGCATTGATGACTAGCCTATAAACTAAACCTTGCCCTCAACAAACCCAACACATCGAATTTCGTCACACTCGAGACCAAGTTGTTTATCAACAATTCTATGTTTTTTGGTTTCATATCTGTTTGGCAATATGGAGAAATTTTAGGCTATATTATAATACCTCTCGTTGTGTATTGGGCCACTGTGATCAGCGGGATGCTTCGAGAAGGCGTACACGATGAATTTAAAGAAAATAAACGTAATAATAAATATATTATCTCTGTCTTTAAAAAATATAAATATACATCTATACCTAGCACATGAGTGAACAGATAGAATCGAAATTATTCATCATAGAATCATATACCCTTAACATATGAACCAAGTTTACAAATAACGCCCTTCAGACTTTTATACATTACTTATCACCAATCCATTTTTTTTGGGTGAATTTCAAAAACCTCGTTCGTTTTTTGTAACGTCAATAATTCAGGGCTCGAAGCATCAATCAAGAGCTTCTCGTAAGCCAAAAAGGGTTCAGATCAATCAATTTCTTAAATTTGAAAATTAAATTTTTTTTTTGATAAGTGAAACGATTATTCGATTTCAACGACAAAATAAGTGATTTTAGTCACAGGTTAAAATGCAAGAGACTGAACGAAAATAAGTAGAAAACAAATCCGGAAAGTGATTGAATAAAACAATGAAAACTAATCTCTATAATAACGACTACTTTTAACTGCTAACTATGATAATCAATTTCAATGCCGGTCAAAACGTTCAAAATGTGATTTAATTTCTAACACGGGAGGATCCATCTTTGAATCTAACTACGGTGAAACTGGCTTTCAAGTCGTAGTAGTTGGGACGCGACTTCGCCGAGTTTTGTATTATGATGTTCTTAAGGTACAATGACGGTTAACAACGACGTCCCCCTTCGATACGATATCATTCAAATTCATCATATATACCAAAGGTCTGCTGCCTTTAAAAATTTCATCAAATTCACATATCTCAGTCACAGACGAGACGCAAAGCAACGCGACTAATTTCATAAATGTATAATTTTCTTATCTTTTTTTACAAGATGACAAATGAATTTATAAACTGAATAGTAACAACAATCCCAACACAAAACAGTTTCAATAACATTGATATACATACAATACATCGGAGTCTCACTGCTACTCGCACGCTTAGAAACTTATAATAGTCTCCATCGAAATCATTGAAACCAACGCAACTTTTTACCTAGCTCCGTTACAGCGAACACCACTAATTGGCGATTAATAACCGCTGCTCGTTAATAAATAAGATAACGAATTGTCGTCAACAGTTATCTTCGTAACACGCAAATAATCATAAGCTACAATTCAACGTTTCACAATTCAACGTTTTATATATATATATATATATATATATATATATATATATATATATATATATATATATATATATATATATATATATAAACACACACATATATATATACGCGGGCGGGAACAAGCCAAAAAAATATCATGCTTGCAATATTACTATCATATTCAACTTCGATAATTAATTCATTCGTTTATTATTCATCTAATCATAATAATTACGGCGCGATTAAGAAAAAAAAAAAAAAACAACAAACAACTAGTGAAGAGGACAAGGTCATCATCATCCTCGTCATTATTCTCCTCGCTCGCGTCGACACTGTTCTACGACTATTTCAACTGCCGGTTTCTATTGATCGTCAACGATGTAAATATATTCGTAATATTTATATATATATATTCGTTTATATATATATATATATATATGTGATATTAATAATTATCAAGTATATAATCAATAATTATTATCGGGTTTCGAGCATGCCAACTTAGTGGAGAGAAAAAAACCACGTTAACGAAAAATATGAAAAAAAAAGGAGAAATGAACGAAAATAATCAGTTTGAGATCGATGGCACCCGGGGATGTGAAGGAATAAGTACAGCCTCATTCGTTCAAACATTCTCATCTAATCCAGTTTGTTGTTGTTGTTTTATGTTGTAACGTTTCAAGCGCGCGGGACGGCCGTCGTTTCGTTCGGTCGACCGCGACGACGCATCCGTGTCGCTCCTCGCCCCGTTCGTTTGTCTATCCGCGCCCGCGTGCGCGCCCGACTCGCCGAGATAAATAATATTCACACGTGGAACTTCAGCAATAATTCAAGAAAAATTTATAGTAACAAAACAACCGTGGATGGAAAGGCTCGCTCGGATCCAACAAGTCACGACGTCCACACCAAATTTCGAGTCTCTCGTTTTTTTGGGTTTTTTTTTCAAATAACAGTTCCGTATATTCGATCTCATTACTTCGGCGCTTTGTTGACCGGTTCTTTCCGCGGCGGCATTCTTTCGTTGACCTTGTCCAAGCATTTCGCTTCTTCGAATCCGCTGATTTTGTGCGAAGGAGAGAATCCGCTGAGAGCCGATACAGCCGCTGAAATTATATGACCATGATTACAAATATTGCGAATGAACTGTTAACGATGTTAAAACATTCTGGGTTTGTAGCAGTCGGACCGAGGCAAAAAAAAGCCAGCACTTTATCCCGACTCAAGACAAGTTCCTAGGCCCCGTTTTAAAGACTGGCATTATCTTTAACCCTTTCAGTTCTGACTAGTTAATACCCTATAGTGCTAGAGATAATTTTTAAAAATTCCGCCCTAGTGTGTTGAATAACGGGATGGAATACCACTATAGTGCGTCTACACTGCGGCGCGGTGTATTGTTAGTTACTAATATTTCTATGTTTGACAGGTGCTGCCATTTTTCAAGAGAGATAATTACTAATTACATCAATACACCGCAGTGCAGCGTACTAGAAAAATCTATCACTGATTTATACACCACACTGTGGTGTAGATGCACTGAAAGGGTTAACCCGGGGGCTAACTCAATTGATAATGAATAGATTTAGCCTCCGGGGTTAAGTTAATACCAGTCTATAAAACTGGGCCCCGGTGTTTTCCTAAACCAATGATCGAGCGATAGAGAGAACGCATTTGCAATCAAGTAGAAAACCACCTTAAATTTTGACTACGTTCTAACTGGAAAGACACAACCAATCATGATGAAATGATCGAAGGCCGTCAGCGTACGATCGAAGGCCGCCATCGTACGATCGAAGGCCGCCAGGCTGATTTCAGCGATTGCTTACCGCTCTTGATATTTTCCCTTCCACCGGATAAAGCTCCTATTGGTAATATACCGTTCGGTGTCAGACCTTTTAGTTGAAGAACACTTTCACTTTCCTCCCTGCAAAAACATCAACGTTCGAAAACGAAACATGAAAATATGACAACAAAATGTTAATACAACTCAGAAATCATCAGTTCTAAATACCTTTTAACCAAAAGGAGCCACAAATGTCAAATACAAGTTTTTTTTGCGTTATGTTTAAGACTTTGCAGAAATACTTTCTTCGTGGCCCCCTCTACTTACCTTACGACGCTACAAAAAGAATATCATTACAAAAATGCCTGTTGATAGAAGATTATGCGGCTGCAGCCCTAACAGATCTATATATATTCTATAATCATTCCAATTTTTTTAAACAGGGTGGCCACACCCCCCATTCACAAATTCCCATTGTTTTTCGTGATTTTTCCATGTTTTAACATAAAATTCCCTGAGTGAATCTGTAGCAGTTTCTCTGTTCAAGATATTATGATTAATTCATTTTTCATTGAATCACGCATTGATAAAGATTTCCAAATTTCCGAGTTTTCCTATAGGATTCCCTGAATTTTTATAGATTTTCCAGGTCAGTGGCGCCACCCTGTCAAATATAGAATTCTGCAATGTGCATTTCATTTGGAAATGGTTCAATGTAGAGGAGAGAGAATACTAGTTATTCGAGAGTTAATCAATTAAGTGAAAAGAAAGATCAATTAACAGCAATTGATTTCGTTAATAAACCATCGATTCAACGCAGCTATTCGAATATTCCAAAAGATTTTTTACGAACGAGGATAGAAATTGCGGCCTAGAGTTTTCCAACCGCGTCGAATCGACGATTGAAAAAGACATCCTGAAATTTGAAATAAACGAACAGCTAAAACGTATCGCTTTCTATTCTTCAGCTCAAATTCGTCTGATCTCGAATGATATTTCCTTTTTTCTCGCAGTACACATTTAAGGGAACTAGTAGCGTGTTATGAAACATACCGGGGCCTAACCTAACGGTGGTGCAGGTGATTCTACTGCATGCCCGACTGAACACATAGATTATTCAACCAACTTCCAAAAGCTGGCGGTTTCAGATATTTCGAATTCGCGTAACGTCGATTATCACGAAAGTTACGACGAACCGTTAAGAACTGGTTGTAAAACGTAGGAACTGTTCTAATACTGAAACACATGAACACATTGAACAGATAGAAGAGTGAACGATGCATGTATTGGATACGATTGACTCCCGGGAATTATTCAATTTCAATATTTCTCCCGAATCGGAAAAGTAAACGGAATGTTTTCATTCGTGTCTGTTGCACGTAAAAAATCATATGGCGAAAATCGCGATTAAGTCGTCATAGTTCGTCACGTGAATGACTTAGCCGAATGACGACTTACTTACGAATTGAATTCGAAATACCAGTTGGGACTCGGAAATCAACTTTTCCGATGACGACTTAACAAAGTTCAACTGAGATTGACGTTTTTCAGCAATTCTGGAACAGGGAAAATGGAACACCCATCTCATCATCGCACAGATAACGTTTTTGGGTTTTTACAACTTGGGCATAAATTTCAGTCTACTGTATCTATACATGCATACGAGTCGCGGAGAATACTGTGGAATATCTAGCAATACATTTCAGCGGTGATGTCGTCGTTATTAACGAATTACGAATATCAATTAATGCAATTATCAATTAACGTGTTAATCAACGTCTAACCGAGTACAATACGTAACCGGGTGTCGCGCGATACGACGACGAAACTAACGACGCGGACAGACGTCGCAGAGAACGAACGTCCGCGCGAAAAACACACAGAAAAACACGCAAAAAAAACATGTGCGACGGACGGATGGGGCGTACGGGCGAACGGCGTCCGAAAGAGGAGAGGGGACACGAGGGCTAGTCTAATAATAACAACCACGGTTCCACGTGACGTGTATATATATATATATATATATATATATATATATATATATATATATATATATATATATATATATATATATATATATATATACACGTATAGATATATACACGACGACTGGCGGGCGTCTCATACCTCAGTACAGTAAATACACGCGCCATCTTGCCGATAGCGCGGATCTTGTTACGTATAACTTCTTTGCGAGCTGCCACAGAGCCACCTGAAAGACATGAACAAAAACAGTTCGGGCTAAACACGAGGACTAGACAACGCTACGAGGGACCGGTCACATCTCCTGTAGCGTGTGTCTATTGTTATATTCAAACTAACAAACAACCGACGCGATGGACACGATTTCATCGAGCGTTGAGTAACCAGTATTGGACGAGAAGTTTATTCTTTAGTATTATACCACACCGATCTCTGCAATCAGACTTATTACCCACAAACAACTTCAATTGTTAGATCAGTTAGTCGGGGAACACTGATATATATCCCCCCCATGGATTCACTGGGGTTTGAACCCACCACCTCTCAGTTTTGAGTTAAAACACCCTACCCGCTAAGCTACGAAGATGAGTCAAGTGTAGGGTAAGAATTTGTGAATAAAATTCATTCAGAATTTAGATTGAAATACAACCCACAACTGACTCGAAGAAGGAAGTGGGCATTAATTGGATCCAACATCGAATTCGTCCTTTTACACTCGATCACTTATCTCTGAAATCGTGTCACACGTTTTACAGAAAGAAGCTCTCAACATTTTCAAATGAATATCATTCGTTTGATTATTGAGGCAATAATTCGACTCAATGTCGGAAGAGTCGCCGTTGAAATTGAAGTTTAAAACTGAATCATAATGGTACAATATAGAATGGAGAGCTTCTCTATAAAACAGTGGTATACAAGTCATAATATATCTCAAGAGTTATCGCAGACTACATCTATTTCAAATACGATTTTCTTCATTTTAAGCAATTTTTTTTTAAACAGTATCATGAAAACATTTAAATGTCAGAGAATGTTAAAATCATTAAGGGACGAATACGCATTACTTTAATTTGTATAATACTTCTACTTCTATCTTATCGTAATTTGATAAAGTCAATTGCAAATAACAATTAACGAAGGGATATATATATCAAATTCAAATCTACATGATAAATAATAATTATTATTATAATAATAATAAAATAATAAAGTAATAATTATAATGATAATAATAATAATAATAATAATAATAATGAAAAATAGCGGCAAAGCAAAAGTTTAAAATGTCGCGCGTGTCGATGTTAAGAGTCGATAGGAGCTCGTTAGAACAGGTAAAAAATATGCAGTGAAACGAATTCATAGAACAGTGGATGAAAAATGAGAGAAACATTTATTCATGTAGATATACGTACGTTTGAATAAGTGAATAAAAATGTCTCAGAAACAAAACAAAACAATTCACTTCGTATTTCTAAATATCTCACATCAATCTACAGCGATAGACTAGGATGTATAAAGAAGCGTAAACTATTAAATCAGTCGTTTATTTCTAAAAGGTTACTTTTACGAGATTAAGCCGGATAGAACGCTGAAATGTTGTATATGAACCCACGCAGTGGGACCAGTAAAATGTCTAGATGAGATTAAAGATTAAGTACGGAAAGAAATTTCTTCCCCCACGAAAATGTAGTTTCACGACACCATTTCGAAGTTTTAACGGTAGTTAGGAGATATTTCGATGTTAAGCAATGTTGAACTCTGTGATTAATTGATATTGATGTAAGCTATCTCCCTCTCCCTCCCTCTCTCTTAACTCATCATTCGTTCAATTATGAATTAAATCAATGAACATGAAATGAGCTCTAAATAGTTCATGAACTCTTGTTTGTGCCCTGTAAATGTTACTATTCTAGAACATATTGATTTACACGCAGTATAATCATCACTGTCGGCGTTGCACTTTGTATTTACATCAATACACAATACTTTGAGTGATTGTAAAAATAATGATAAATCCCGGAGCTCTCCGATAATTTCTTGTCTGTATCTGTACGATTTTCTATAAAATGAATATTCTTACTGTTTGTGGTTTCTTCGTTTCTTCGTTAAAAGCGAGTTATTTCAGTTAAAGCAGTTTTTCGCAGGTTAAAATCCCATCAATCAAAGGTTAATTCATTAAATTCCTCTCTCGTAACGTAAGCCGCGATATATTTTTTTCTCAGGTTAAATTCTCACTCGTCGAGTTTATCATAATCAACTTACCGGTGATGTTATATCGAGGTTTTTCTGTTAACCGTACATTTCGAGAAGAGAACAAAATTTTAAAATCGACGCCAAACTTTTTTTTTTAACGAAGGCGAAAAAAAGAGCGATTTTTTCTTAATTCGAATTCATCGAACAAACTTAAGTCTTTTTTATTGGACTCTCGCAGCACCTTCGGACTACAAACAGTATTAAGTATGCAAAATTATCGAAAGATATGTCACTTATTTTTTTCCAAACGTTGAAAGCCAGATACTGAGCTCGAGATGAGAAACATTCACAGATGTTTTTGACATCGACATGAAATGATTACTTATCGAATACAAGTGACTATATTCGTTAAAATAAATTGCCCATGGGCAAAGTGTGGTTTACCTTGAAAGCTAGAGGTTGTTTGGAGTAAGGGCATTGCTTGAAAAATCTTTTTAATTCGTGACTTCAAAGATCCACAGTTTATATTGTATTTTATCTTTCCTAAAGAATTATTTTGTAGTCAAATAAGACCAAAGATATACATTTGTTTGCGGTCCACGTCTAAAAGTTTGTAGGGTACAGGTAGGCACGGCAGGGAAACTATTTTATATTTTCAAAAAAATATGTTTAATATAATATGAAAAAATATTCAAATAAGGCCATCCCAAAATAATTGTCTGTTTGCAGCAACACCGACTCAACTTTTCAGGATGAGTCGGTAGGTAGGTAGAATTTTTTTTTTGCAAAATTTTTGGGCAAAAAAAAAAACAAATTTTTCACCTTTGGGCTTTTTTACATGGAAACAATATCGCAAAAAATCATCTACGTTGCGCACAGGAAATTTGTCTAATAGCGTAGATTTCAAGAATTATTCTAAAATTATAACTTCGTCCAGAGCGTCATCTCTGTCTTAAAAATGAAACGGTACATTGAATATGTGCGCGCTTTCACGTTACCAGCTATTCAGTCACTTTAGTCACTATTAGAATGAATGGCAGCTTATTGGAACACTGCCAGTTTCCTGGAAACTTAAACTAGGCCACATGTCAAGGCATGTTTTCACACCATGCACACTAGAATTCAAACATACGTAGCTCATAGTCGGTCGGCTGTTTTTATCAAAAATAAAATTTATTTCAATGAATCCTAGAAAAAAGTTTTCACTCGGTACCTCTGAAGTCAGGTTGGTCGGGTTACGGCAAACAGACCATTATTTTGGGATGGCCTAAAATTCATCACATATCAGAGGGTGGCTGAATATTGGGTCTTGAAAACCTCTTCCAATGTTGGCCACGGAAGCTAAAATATCGGTGGTACAGAAGAAATCGGCTATTAGATCGTTTTAAGTCCTGGAATTTACCACTACAATATTCAGACCTCGACAGACCTTTTAGTTTGCTGCTTAGTATTTTCAGGTCACAAGAAATTACAATTTATTACAAATTCTATCGAACAGAAAACACAGCGCTCATCTTCTGCTATGATTATTCAGCCTATTTTCATATCAAACGTTCACGCGTTACAGCATCACCGTAGTGTACTGTACGAGCTTGTGTGTGTGTGTGTGTGGTGTAGCACTCCGCGTGCATGTGGAGGCCTCGTGTAAGTGAATATTCGCTTACACCTCAATGTCAATCAAAACAATCACCGGGTATTAAAATGAAACAATACCTATGGCAGATGAGTGAAATAATTACATCCTCACCAGCAATGAGCATTTGAAATCGGCACGTATACGGCACCTAGTCCAATGAAACGTACACCATTCTACGGCTTTCCCATAATTTTAGTAGCGCCGGAATTCCCCGTATATCCAAAAAACAATCCCATTTGTTCGTAGAGACAACGCCCCCCCCCAATCGAGGTCATTGCAATTTTATACGCGAGAGCTAAGAATTTTCCCGCCAAAAACAGTTTTTCGTAGAATTTTAACTCAGTTGACCATGTCATCGACGGAGGTTCGCCATGTCTTCAATCGCATCGATTATACGTCTTTTAAGCCGAGAACCAATGAAACAAATGCTCACATAAAAAAACGTACCGCGATTTTACATGAATTGGCTCAATGCCAACATCATATCGCTGACAAAGGTAAACCAAAAAACACCGCAAGTAATTCTTCGGGTAAACGAATTTGCCACCGACACAAATGGTTCGGGCAATTCAATGATATCTACATGTATATCATTTTATATGAAAAGAAAATAATGACTAGAACAAATTTCGTATCAAATTCAACTAACCCATGCAAGACCTATAATATAACTCCCCCCCCCCCCTGCGCCAATGAATAAATATTCATATTTCTGTGCATTGCCTCTCATCGTAAACCAAATCTCAAAACATTAAAGTTAGATTAATATATAAAGGTCGAAAATACGCAATTTGTAGAAAACTCATCAGAGCTCTCGTTCCAAATCCATGGATATTTACGAATGTACTATGCGCATGCATGCTTAGCAAATTGTCCCAAACATGGGGAGCTGGTATTGACCCCATTCCTGCTAAGGGTGAGGCTCCTCCATGTTTGGAAAAATCTACTATGTACGTATGCAATATACATTGACGAAGAGCCATGGATTTGGATCGGAAACTGTCGCCAATTTTCAACGAATCGCGCGTATTTTCGACGTTTTAAAAATCGAACTTTTAACGCGCACGCAAGACGAACTTATAATATCAAATCTCGAAACGTTAATCAATAGAAGGAAAAGAGGAAGAAATATATCGTGAAAAGATGTAAATTACGAAAAGAGATGCAACAGCAAAAAGTTACGCATGCTGCTGGGATGAAAATGAAAGAGGAGTGCAGCGTCCAAAATAATGAACGTACCTGGACCACTGTCTGCATAAATATACGAGGGGACAAACAGAAATTTAGAAGACATTTAGAGAAGAGTTCCATTCTCAAATAGATGAAACACACAGTATATCAACGACGGTTCAGAGGTCCAATCACAATAATCAACAATCAACGAATAAACCATATAATATCCCTACGATTCTCTCTTTAGAAAGAGACGTGAATTCTAGATTCATCAAGCGTGGTGTTGTTTTCTTTTCAGAAACGACGGCGGATGACAAACGAAATTGACAACATATGTTTTTAGGGTTTGCCATGAGGGAAAAAAATAAGCTCGATTTTTTCATGCAATTTCTAAGCGACCGAGGCTTCAGTCGGGATCGACTTTTCTAATGTCTAAAAACCCCATTTTTTCTAATTTTTTCCCATGATGATATATAATTTTAAGGATTGTTCCGAAATTACCCAAAATAGTAGTAGATGTTGCAAAAACTCAACGAATTTTAGATTGAGGTTTATGATAATGGATAAAATTGGTCTATTACCTCACAACGTGGATAGAAACAATTCTAAAATTCATCTTCAGTAATGGGCCAAATCGGCAAAAACAGATGTTTAGTGATAAACACCTAATCAAAGGTTGCTCGATACTGAAGAATTGACGGAGTATATCATCAATATTTGATCGGCTCGGATACTGACCTTCAAAACTGTCATCACCTTCGGTTAACAATTCATCGTCGGAACATATGTTGAGTACATTCACTAACATCTCCGTGACTGAAAAATAGAGAAATCACACATTGTGAGCACAGACAGTAAGAGAGAGGGGGAAGGGGTGAGAGGAAAGGGAGTGAGGAAAGGGAGAGGGAGGGTGAGAGGAAAGGGAGATGGGGATGGTGAAAGGAGAGGGTGAGAGGAAAGGGAGATGGGGAGGGTGAGAGGAAAGGGAGAGGGAGGGTGAGAGGAAAGGGAGATGGGGATGGTGAAAGGAGAGGGTGAGAGGTAGAGGAGCTAGATGAAAGGCAGAGAGGAGAGGAAAATAGAAAGGAGAGGGAGAAAGGAGAGGGAGAGAGCTTGATAAATCAGGACTATCCAACACATATCCTCGACATATGAAATACACAAAGCTCAGGAACCAATTTCACAATTAGCGGTTACGTTTGACATAGTTCGTTTCAAACGTTTCAACTGCACAACTGGATCCAGGATTCAGAAATGAGGCACTTGTTTGCGCTGGCAGCGTGACGATTAAAGACGTTAGTAAAACGTGACCTCGGTGTTAATTTCAAAAGTACCTTTTTCTCCTACGAACGGTAAAGACCACGTGAACACGTCCATGAAATTAGGCAACCAGTACGGATGAGGAGAGCAGTTAAACTGCCGAATATTCATCACATTATTTTCATACTTCAAAATGGCAGCTGAAAAACAGAATCGAACAAAACGTTAATCGTCACGTCATAATTAATAAAAAATCCGTCAGATTTTCGGGAATCGCAAGGTCTGATTTCTATCGCTTTTTTTTATTAAAATCTAGCCATTATTGTACTAGAAACGTAAAGGGTTGATTCAGTATCGCCTATACTGCTGTCATATACGCGTTCGCCTGAGAGACGTTTATCAAACGACGATCAACCGGTGAAGCCCTCGAAACGTTCGTTATTCACCCGACGGCAAAACGACTTTGCTAATTACGTTGATGTGTTTAGCACGAAGCGAAAACGGTTGGATCCGCGTTTTTACAATTAACAAATAACGTTCGCTGCGACGAGCTGGTGGCGAAGTATCAACAAATAAAACACCAAACACCCCCCTGGTCCAACATCCCATCCGTAGTGAAACACCAGACAAACCCCCTGGTCCAACATCCCATCCGTAGTGAAACACCAAACAACCGCCTGGTCCAACATCCCATCCGTAGTGAAACACCAGACAGCCCCCTGGTCCAACATCCCATCCGCAGTGAAACACCAGACACCCCCCTAGTCCAACATCCCATCCGTAGTGAAACACCAGACACCCCCCTGGTCCAACATCCCATCCGTAGTGAAACACCAAACATCCCCCTGGTCCAACATCCCATCCGTAGTGAAACACCAGACACCCCCCTGGTCCAACATCCCATCCGTAGTGAAACACCAGACATCCCCCTGGTCCAACATCCCGTCCGTAGTGAAACACCAGACATATTAGCATAATTTCCACTTGTCGTTGACAGTCAGTAATTGAGCTCGCATATGTGACGTACTGATAACAGATGTTTGCAAAAATGTGTCAAATTACTTTTCACTTCTTTATGCATGACAAGAGCCGAGTGTCAGAGCTGAGCCCTGCACTGAGCCCTGCACTGAGCTGTCATCTATTCAATCATTTCAAAAAAACAGATGTTTTTTTGATCATATGCATTAGGAGCTAGAATTCATACTCGCACTGATTTATAGTCTTTTTTTCAACTCTAGGATTTCTAAATTCAACACCCATATATTCATTGAAATTATTATTTCACATATGACGATATGTGGTTATTCTGCGACCCGCGCACAGTGGTCGAGACCGGGTTTAGACCTATTCGCTTCTGTGACCGCGAAGATACTCAAAAATTCTCTCTAGACACAACTACTAAATGGTTACAAGTGATCGAATTGATTCTATGAAGTTTTTCCTGAAGCCTAAAGCATTTATATTTAATTCAAGGGTTTTAGGTTACCGACGAGCATAATGCCACAGGGCCTCGTAACGAAAGCTGATACCTTAACGAACGAAATTATATTTCGCCGGAAAATCACATATACGTATCTTGTTTCGGATTTTTTGTGGTAGTAATGAAATTTCAGCGGGCTGTTACGGCGCCCCCTATCTGAGCCGAACGCAAAAACAAATACCTTTGTTATTGTATACATCCAAGTAGTTTGGCGCTGAAAAGATCGTTATTAGAGATGGAAATCCCGTCGATTGACTTTTTCTGTACATTCGATAGCTGAAAATAGAATAAAAATAGAACTCAATCAGCGCAGGGAAACCCCGAGAGTTAATTCACGGTTTACCGAGATTGCTACTTTCACAAGAAAGATTCAGCCATTTTTTGTTGTTGATTTAGTCGCGACAACCTGTGCGAAGAGAACCCGAGTGAACCCGGGACGCCTTAAAACTTTAGGTTACTTATCGTCGCCAAAAATGAATTACAGTCAAATCAGTTACATACATTGGTGGAATTAACCCAGTTTTCAATGGACGTTTCTTGTAAAACGGATCAGGGATGAGTTGCACAAAAACGTTTTAACTCCATAATCGATTTTATTTTTCTCATCAATTCAGTTCATCGATTAAGGCGTCGTAATTCTTTTTCGTTAAACTTTCATGAAAACGTTTAACTCCATTTCTTCATTAATTCAGTTTCGTTCGAATTGATTTCGGAGTCGACGTCGTAGTTCAGGGGGGCGCCACTTTCCGATTAAGATATACCTCAAATTCAAACTTTCAACAAAAGCGATGATATAGCTAGCGTCTCGAAACGTCTACGATTTTTCTACGTTCCGAAAATCTCACTCATCGAGATCGAGCCATCAGGCGCTGTACGACGCAATATCATTGCGAGAATACACACGTTGTTGCTATAGCGCTCGCTCGCTCGATGGTCTCATAGCTAACATTCAGCAAACATTCAATAGATTGTTTGAATTTCAGAATTAGCGCATGAGACAATATTGACGACATTCTACTTCACAGAGAGAATACGTCGTCTAAATAAATCCGCGCAGTCTTGCGTTTACTCGCTGTGTATATCGCGCTGTGCGGAGTGAGATATATCTGCCACTGTTTAATCTATCTATCGTAAGATTGCGTAAGCAATAATTGAATCATCCCTTTCAACTTTACTTCATTACGGCGGGAATCATCAAAATTATACGTACGTAGGTATTTTAGGCCCGTATTAGGGATAATAATATCATACCAAAGCTATCGAAGAATTTGGTGATAGTCGGCAGAATCAGCGATTAGAAAATAAAGGGTTAATGTTTTTTTTTCGTATTCGAAGTCATCACCTCTCGACGCGTCGCGTGTGTAATGACCCCCGCTACGCGACGAAATCGATACGAAATGCTCGCGATTTTAAACGACGACGAATCAAGTGTTCGTCGATGATTAGTCGAAAAACATCGAACCGGAACTAACGATGACAATCTAACAGCGGTACGCGCGCTGCTTTCACCAGCTGCTCCGTACTGCTGCTGCTGCTGCTGCTGCTGCTGCTGGTGAGGCTGTGGTGGAATAATCGATTAGTTGCATCATTCACAGCGGCGACGTCATCAGTAATGGGGCACTCAGGTCGCCCTTACAACTGCAACTACAACTAGAAGCGACTGGTTCGAGCAACTGGCAGCGATCGTCAGCGACTGGTTTTTTCCCAGTCGCAGCGACCTGAGCGCGTCTACAACTGACAGCGACGGGTCGGCGACGCAAAAACTGCCAGTCGCTATGAGTTGAACATGTTGAACTTTCAGCAACGCGTCGCAGCGACTACCACTAGTTGTACAGCGTTTTTGTCGACCTGAGCGCTACTGCAACTGATTTCCGCGTTGTAGGGAAGTACTATAGTCATTTTGAACAGATCACATGATCAATTGAACATGGGCGGCGCCATTTTGAACAGATCACATGATCAATTGAATCGCGCATTGCAGCGACGGTCGTAGGGCGACCTGAGCGCGCACTGATTAGCGTTGAACGTTTCAATCCCGTTGCTGCCGGTCGCTTCTAGTTCTAGTTGTAAGCGACCTGAGCGCGGTTACAACTCGTGGTCTTCAGTTGCGTCGCGTCGTAGGGCGACCTGAGTGCTGCTTAAGGCGAAATCCGTCATTACCCGCTGCGGCTGCTGCTGCTGCTGCTGTGACGCGATTTCATCTTACATCCGATCTCTAACCACGCACGACCTACTGTGAGCCGGCGAGAGTCGACCTTGTCTCGAATGAAGACCACTCGACCGGCGCTGAATTCATCCACCTCTTACAGGTCTTGCGCCGATTTACAAATCCCCCCCCCCCCCGGGAGAAATTTTGAGATTTAAAATGTTTTCAATTCATTCACTTTTGGCAAAATTTCTCATATTCCGCGAGTTTCCCCCGATTTTTTCAAGATTTTTCTGAGTTTTCGACGTTTTCCGGATCAGTGGCCACGGTGTATCATTTCTGGACGAATACCACACATAACGAACTACGATTTTCCGTGACCGTCGAATCAAGATCTAATACCGATAAATTCGCTATCACGACAAAAAGGGATTGGCCCGAAGTAGCCGTACAGTTGGTTCGACGGGGTTATTCGCGCATTAGCGGGAAAATAGAAAAGTAGCTAGTATCACTTCTACGGACGCTATAACATCACTTATTATGACAGGCCATTTCCACCATAGAGGAGAGAGTGTGTTTGGCAACGATACTTACCCGGCATCCTGTGCTTCGTGGGCACGTATTATTGAGAGTAGATTGTTGTGTTGTAAGAAATCACAACAGGCTGCATAGCTGAAAAAACAACAACAACAACAATGATTAACTTATAATAATATAATAATCGACATTTATATAGCGCGGGTATCCGAACTAGAGTCTGTTCAAATGCGCTCCAAACTTGGTCTTATTACCCCCAGCCTATAACTCTATTCCATGTAATAGTCATCTCTCCCTGGGGAGAGGTAACATCCGAGCAGCTGCTAGGCGCTCAGGAGTCATCTTTACTCCTGGGTGGAGAGAGGCAATGAGGATAAGTGTCTTGCCCGAGGACACTACGGCAATATGTACGGGGTTCGAACCCACGACTTGGCTTTCCAGAGCCGAACGCTCTAACCACTCGGCTACACCGCTCCACAACTTCAGATTAACTTCAGATATATAAATATAATCAAACCGCGATCACGCAAGCCCGGGCCAAACAAAAAACGTCGGACCAGGCCTCAGTCAAATTTTAGCACGGGATAAATGATGAATTGCGCCTGGTACCCAAAATGACCCACTTCACTTTGTTTGATCATTGTTTAGTATCGAGTGAGTGGTTTACATGTGAGCGCGATCCCTAATACCACACGGGCCAAATTTGGCTCGAGCATGAACCGATTTCGGCCCCGCCAAATCATCTCTTTTTGATCGCGGCAATAAAATCATCGGTAAAATGAAATGATAACACGGCAAGAGCGTTGCAATCATGCTACGAGCGAAGGTCGACCGAAGTACCCGAATTTGTCAAATTGGGTATAGCGCGAAATATAATGAACTCGGTAAATGTGATGAGGAAATTTCAGTAATATCCTCGTACACTAGATGTAACGAACTATGATGAAATTTTACGGTTGCCTGAAGTTTATTGTAACGAAGTTTTCACGCTAGAGTTCCAGCCGTCGCCGTATTCGCGCGCTATATCGAAAAGAGATTTTTCGATAGAAGTTCATTCCAAAAACCGGGCTGACAATTTTCACCCATTTAGAAATCCCCCGAGTTTTCCATGCGATTACTGAAAATTCCCTGAATGAATGTATATCTTGGTTTCAAAACACACAGGGCCGGTTGCTGTTAACCAGCGTATAAAGTTGACATGGTGACAATTGAAAATCCAATGTTGCTATGGTATTTATCCACCGGTTGTTTTTAAGCAACTTTTGAGCAACTGGCCCGTGGTCATTAGCATTATCCAAATTATCGAGTTTTCTAGGATATTTTTTTTATGCAAAATTTGTCGATTTCCCTGATTTTTTATGTCTTTTACCAATTCACTGAGTTTTCCGGGTTTTCCAAGTAGTTTGCGTCATCGCGCAGGGGCGGATCCAGGGGCATGTTGGGCATATATTCTTAATTTAGGGCGGAAAGGCATATCAGCAAAATTTTTGAAATTTACTATCATTTTAGAGCTTTCTGGGCATTTCTGAGAGGCATTTAGTCAAGAAACATAGGTTATATATTTAGGAAAAATATCTACTGTGTATCTCAGGTGGTGACAACGGCAAATTTTGATACAGAGAAAAAATAAAAAGGCACTTTAAAATTCGGTCTAAACCCGCCCCTGTTGCGGGCAACAACAAAGACTCATAAAATTCAGAATTAATCGCCGAGCGCCATAATTTTCATTTCTGTCGCTTTGTTATATAACGAATAGACGACGTACTCATGGGAAACATTAAGTGAGACGTACAATGCGCCATACAATGCGACATACAGACCGTGACATACAGTATCTACGATCTGCCGCGTTTATCCAGCACTCTCTCATACCACCGACTAGGACGATACATATATACACAGATGAATAATCAATTCGCATTGGCGACGTATAAATGTTCATTCAGTTCTCGGATAATCCCTACCTCCCATCTATATAATACCGCGTCTAAGCCCGGTTAGTACTTAACAGTCCGAATCGATCATAATAGATATCATCATCATTATTCGCTAGAACAATATCTCGGGAAGTTTCAATACAGTCGCATAAAATCTAATCATCTAAAGTCGTCTAAATTTTACCTTCATCCAATTTGCGTTTTCCGATTAAATTTCCTAAGCTAAAAGCGCAAGTTGTGATTTTAATGACGATCGACCTCGAAAACGATTTAAGGGAGTTTCTTACTTTAGCTATGAATACATTGACGCAAAAAGACCGAGAATAAATTAATCGGGAAATTTTACTATCTAGAGGAAAGAGTTGAACCTTTCCCAGGCAGTATTACTACTATTCCACGCTCCACAGCCACGTTCACTATTGCTAGTTAGTCCGTTCTACTTTGCTCCATATCCGGAATGGACTGAATCAATTCTGTGGATAATTCACACGGTTTCAGCCGTTATGACCGGTCCGGTTAGACGCAACACTGTAATTGATATGCGCAGAGGAATGGTTCGTTTCTGAAATGGATTGCAACAGTTTAGAGTTGGTTTTTCCACTAAGTGGGAACACTGGGTCCATTCATGGACTGGTCCATTCTAAAGTGGAACGAGCTAAATGAAGAATGTTCTAATCAACAGATTGAATGTGGCGTAGGAGCGAGTCTAAAAAATTACAATTTTTGTAGCTAAAATTTATATTTCCGAGTAGTACTCTACCATTTCCTATGGTTTTTGCCGATATTTTCTGCATTTGGATTGATCGCCAATGGTTTTCTATACAACCCGGCCCAGCGGTATCGCATTTAGCCACTGGTGAAATCCGCCATCTTTTTTCTCGGCGTTCTTAACCCTAGAATACGTGGATTTTTCTCTCAATCGAAACTAATTCAATAAGGGATTTAGGAAATCTAGGGGAAATCCGACGCCGAACTCAGCGACGATCTCTCTCTCTCGTCTTACAACTGGGTCTGTTTGAATGGACGTTCGAAACGCACCACGTTATGTAATTATCGATCACTACGGAATATTTCCTAATAAATCTAATAAATTAAAACGCGTCGGTTTCCGTCGACAGCTCGATGCCGTAACGATGCTGTAACGACGACGAGAACACACGATGTCAAATCACTCAAAGTACTTTCTCTCGATGTCGTATAGATTTTTAAATCATTATCACTGACAACACGAGCCGTGCTTCACTGATAATTAACGCCGGCTTCGTTTCTTATTGATTTCACTACGAGAAACAAGCGGCAATTTTCTAGCATTTCATCGCGACATTGTCATTTCTGTTTTCATTTGCAACCTTTTCCGAAAGCCGCTTCAAAAAGCGCGGCGACCCCTTTCAGTTTTTACATCGTGTCGATGTCAATGTGTTATCAAAGCTTATAACAATAACAGGGCGACCTCTTTTATTCGACTCACTCTTTCGTGCGTTGTATTCCCGGACTCGATCTGCTTAGAATCCGATCGATTAACGCAGTCGTCAAATACGTAAAACATAAGACGAAAACTGTTCCATATTACACGCGATCTAGCAATCTCAACAACCGAACCTTTCGCTTATTTTCTGATTTTACAAAAATCATTGCTTATTTAAGGAAAAATAATTCCCGGACATTTCTGTGATTTCCGGGTAAGTGGCCTCCCTGAATAATACAACAATAATAGAATCGTAAAGTAGTGGGTTTGGATAAACGCGAGCCAAACATTTTAGTTCGAGTCGAAAGAGAAACAGCGAAAAAACCGACGGCGAATTTGTTTCGTCTCCTATTTTACTACTTCGTACATTCACCGACGGTTTCGCGATTCGAGACGGGAAATATCTGTTTTTCTGTTTTACCGAAACGTCATTACGCTAAACAAACACGATTTGATTTGCTAAAAACGCGCCACGGGGGCCACTACCGTGTCACTACGCTGTTTCGCTAGTATTGCGCTACGATCGAATCGAGTATTTTTCTAGCCGAAGGCGATGTGAGCGCGCGCGAGCTTTTTAACCCGACCGTAGCTGAACGAAGCATACGCCTTAAACGGATCGACCAAGAATTCGCAAAAATACTCCTCGTAGAGAAATAACGTTTTTTTTTTCATCCACCTTCCGCTAGTGAGACTAGCAGCGCGGACTTAGGCAATTATTTCAGTCAGCCCAACCTGCCTCGGCAGGGGTTCGATCATGACGCCAGCGTGAGGCTTTGCCACAGCGGGTAACCGCGATTCATAAGCCCGAGTGTGCAGGTAGCACCAAAAATGAGAATGATTTAACACCAAAAATAGTAGTTTAACTGAAAATGAACTAGAAATTATTCAGATTTTTGGGAGTATTTTGATATCCTTGATGTTAAGTAGTCGAATTCTTAAAAAGAGTAAAAACTACTCGCAAAAAGTATATGTTCAAATAGCGGCTATAGTCACTTGTGCATCAGGTTCGAATGCGCCGAGCCCGACAGCTATACACCACTCTACTCGCGTTTTACACACTTACCTATAGAAATATGAACAACCTCTAACACTATTGTGAGTAAAATGTTCCGGTGTTTTCTCACTACCAAAATCTTCTAACGGATCTGACCATAGTAAATCGCACATCGGTCCAAACGCCGGAGGCTCTTTGAATCTATCCAACTGAAAAACGAAAAAACGTCAACGGATATATTATCAAATTGTATACCAAATTCAAATTTACTTTATTACAACTTAACATTTACATGGCATATCATCGGTAAACAGAGTAATGAAGTTAACAACAAAAATATTATTCTAGAAGTACGAAAGGTAAAACATTTTTCATAACAATATGAATAAACCAGAGAATTGTTAAGTGGACGTGTATCGCGATTTAATGAAACTAGGAGCCAGCATTTCAAATTTTTCAAAACATCTATCTGCAACGGTATAAAATAAACAACAGAAATACGTAGAAAACCGAGTCATTATTCTTAGGACTGATTCGACCGGAGGCGAACGAACGCCGGTGACTAATACGACGAGTTGGTACTAGTGACATCGATCAGTTCGCACTCCCCCACACTCAACCATTCAACGCCTCCCACCACCGCCACCGATAAATCAATTACCGGTTGTAGCTAAAATACGTAGTATATCGTACATATAGGAATAAATACTACAGCCAGCAGGCTGCGGCGGGCGAGGAGGTACCCATGTGACGTCTATATGTATTTATACACGCAGGAGGTACGTATATACACGTACACAAACATATATACGAGAGAATGGAAAATATTTATAGACCGTTCTCGTTTCGTAGTTACAGCATAGCAATAGAAATTATCAGCGAATATACAGGAAATTATTATCATAATACGTCGGCCCGATAATACAACGCAATACGCCGTAATCTGAATTGACAAGTGAAATCTGAGCCGACTATATACCTATTACATCTACAATACATATTCAAGCTACCGGTACTCAGAAACTACAATTCATATCATCAATCATAAGGAAGATTGGAACAGCTTTTTATGTCCGAGTTACATCAGGATGTATAGGGCATAGCCAAAGGGATTGGGAGGTTTCAGACAAACCCCCGCGGGATTCGAGTTTTTTGAGCGGGATGCGATCTTTAAGCTCCTAAAATTCTTCTAGTTGGGGCAAGGATATATGAAGATGTAGCATATTCATTTCTTTCCAATTGTCCAAATTCTAGGTCAAGCCAGGATATCGCATCTCGCAAATTCTTAAAATTTTCAGGAGAGGCCCCTAGACCTCGGTCAAAACCATACATGCCGCTTACATGCCGCTTACATGCCAAAGGGTCCACCGCCACACGTCCACCATAAGTTAACCCACGAATAAAATACTGGCTACGCCCGTGAAGTAGCCATTGTTTTAGGTTACCAGGAATGCGCCAGGCATAACAGCAACCGCAGAATAAGTTTCGGAATTTCCCGACCGCGAAACACAGTAACATTCCGAACTGACATAAAGACTCACTAAAGTCTATACATAATACGCAGACTGACTGATGAGAACCATCATTTGAAACGTGATTCGCATGAAGTTCACATCTGAACTAATCAAACGACACAAATTCATTAACCAGACTCCGCGCGGTGAATTCAATTCAATTTACCAAGTGCGTTTCGATTATCATTTCAGAATATTCCCAACAGTTCCTACGATGCCCAAATCATCGTCAAATTTCATAATTTCGCACGACTCAACCGATAAAAGATCGAAATACGAATATCACGGCACTGGCTGCAGTGGCGTGTACTATTACGTTAGATATTACTTATTATAACACATAGAATGCCACAATAATGAAACGAGAAAGATGAAATCCAAAAATTTCCTTCAAACTAATGATTCGACATTTCGAGTGTAACCTAATAGCCATCTTCAGGAATATCAGTCATTAATATGTACTTTAAAGAGTGATACTCGGCTACCAGTCTCTGATACGCGACACCAGCGTAAGAAATATCAGATTAATTCATATAATTTCCGTTCCTTCCTTATTTCGTAATAACAAAGAAACAACGATAACGCAGGCACTTTTTTACTGATATAAGCCGCGATCACACGGAGACGATTTGGCCCGGGCCAAATTTGCACGGATCAGGCTCGGGTCAAATTTACATCTAAGCGGTCTAATCGCTGCGACGGTCAAGAGGGCCATAGATGACCTTTTCTATTCTATACATATAAGGATCAAAAGCTACAACCGCTTATAATAAATACATTGACGATATTCATTACTAGGTGAAAATGATAGGAATTGATATCAGAACGAACGAGATATCGAATGAAATTCCGCTCAGCGGTTGAATTTCACAGCCCGACTGATTTCGGATTACAAGTAGAAGTGATGGCAATCACGGCAATTTCAATAATAGATACATATCTCGATGCTCGGATAATCACTGATATTCACTGTTAATACAACACAATCAATGCATCCTCGATATTAAACATCAAACTATTCACATCTAAACAGTTCCGATATAATCATAAGCGGATATGACTAAAACTATGTGAAAATTCTCAGGAACGGGTTCCGCCGTGGAATAAGGCAATAGCACAAGGAAGGTGACTGTGACTGAGATTAATGAATAGATTATAACTGAAGCCACGTATGAATACATAAATGATAGCCATAAAATTCATATGACCGTAGTTATCAGTAGCTAACTGCAGCTACCACTGAACATGTGCAGCTTCTACTGAGCCCTGTGCAGCTACTTTTTACTGGGCTTTATGCACCTACCACTGAACATGCGCAGCTACCAGTGAACCATTTGAGGTACCACTGAACCTGTGCAGGTACAACTGAGCATGTGCAGCCATCACTTTGAATGTTCAGATACCACTGAACCTTGTGCAGCTACCAATAATGAGCCTTGCGCAGCTACCACAGCCCTGTGCAGCTACCACTGAGCCTTCAGTGACTGATTAACATACTGCATGACTCATGTGCCATTCTTTTTTGAGGTATCTCAAATACTTCAAAGTTGATTAATCTATCAGTTCCAGATATTCATCTGTGCATTTGCTCCCATTGACTAGGCCAGAGTTTCAAAAATGGTCTCGTACCAAAAACTAAGTGAAGACTTTGACATTAGACAGAATATTGACCTGCCATACAAAGATGCCACTAAAGCCTGGTAGAAACAGTAGAAGCAGCAGCAGCAGCAGCAGTAGCAGTAGCAGCAACAGCAGCAGCAGCAGCAGCAGCAACAGCAGTCTTGCATCAATCAAATGTTGATCATATTTCCTGCCCCAAGTTATCAACATTGCAGCAGCGATGATTTATCTACTACTAATCTCTTCTGATTAAATTATCAATTTCTCAACATATGAACACATCGTCTTAGTGAGCACCAATGCTAGAGCACCATCACCACCGGCTCACAGCACCGTTAGCTATCATGGACATAGGACGGCAAAATGCTGCAGTTCTTACAACCCGAAAGGAATGAAAATCTATAAAAATCCATAAAATGACGTCACTATCTAAATATACAATATTCATCGATAAATAATCTAAATATATATTAAAGACTAAATATAGTTTAAACCTGACGGCAGTCATTTCAAAACGACGACATCGAACTGCATTATTTCTACCATAGATTGTACTAGACATTGAAACATCGACTGTATATGAACTGTATGGACACAACAGCAACTGTGTCACGAGTAAACAGCTCGCGAGACGACTGTCGTTTTCTATCTAACAGCAATTCAGCTGACAACGCTTTTCCTTCCCTAGTTAATTAACTATCCGGCATACCTATCTCATTGTCAAGGGAAATTAACGGTAGAGCGCGACGCTATTTTTCATCATCGTACGAGTGACAGTTAAAGATAAATTCATAAACAGTTGACTTGAAGTCGCCGCAGTCCTGCTATAATCTGCGGTACTTATACACATCAAATAGGTGGCAGGGATTAATTCCACACTTTTCATAAAACTTTCAAAATAGTTGCACTTATTCCGTAACTGGAACGGACAAATTTAGACCGGACCAGATCAATGCTGCTCAGTCACACACACTACTAAATCAGCTGATATCACTGGTCCAGCGATTGATTGATAATTAAAGCAGTTTTCACTGTCATTCGCACAGATAGAAATGGTTTCTTCTCTTTTAAATTCGTTCTCAATCAGTCCGTAGTTAAATGGAAGGGAACAATTTAGAATGATACATATAGAATCCCACACTGATAAAACGAAAGATGAAGTCCGAAAAATTCCTATATAGCTGATGTTTTTCCCTTGACTTCATCTTTTGTTTTAACAGTGTGGGATTCTATACTTATCGTGGCAACAGGGAATAATGTTTCGTCAATGCTTAATTTAAAATGAACTTTTCACTAGAACGTAACGGACTGAATTTAAAACGTTCTAAATAATGAGGCGTGAACGCGGCTATTGTCACCATCATCACGATGGTGTTACTCATTTTATGCAGCGCGAGATGTTTCATGTCGGGTTAATATCGTTTTCCGTTAGTTCTCTACTCGAGGATCTCGCCGTATCTCCTGTGTACCGATGTGTGTCGATTGTTCTCACACAGGACGTACGCGATGCTGAACGACACTTCACCGACCGGCGAGAATCGACGCAAACCGCGACGATAATACCGACGAAAAGTACAGCCGTAAGAGTTCGGATTCTTACATCGCTGAACGTCGGGCGGGCGATCGATCGATCGACGACCTCAGGCAGACGGACGGACAGCGGCTAGCAGCTTCGACGACGAATTAATCAAGCCGAAGAATAATCTCTAAACTCGCCGAGATAAATAGAAGATGTCGTAGACGAAACACTGTTTATTACTGGTGCAGTGATGTCAATGATGTCAATGTCAAACATAAAACTGATGTAAGATAAAAACCCACTATCTACAGATTAAAAGAATTTAAAAATGACGATGATCTCTAGGGTGAGATCGAAACGTCGTGTCTCATATATATTTTAGATTGAATAAATAAATTCTTGTTTTTAAATTCTTTTAATCTGTAGATAGTGGGTTTTTATCTAATTATCCGTTCACCACGTTTGAGTGTGGTTATCGTTCTATAAAACTGATGTATTCTATTCGACTGGATCAGATCTTTTATATACTGAATAATAAAATACGGATGAGATACTAATGTCCATTCTGCCAACTCTGTATATCACCGCAACGCGAAGACTCTCATAATATCACCCTGGTATATACTACACTTCAGGGTTCATACAAAATACTAATTCTTTTGAGATCGAATTCAATGTCTATCCTGATTTCGTTCCAGGAACTGATATTTCTATCCTCTTTATATCGAGCGTTCAGTATTTCAGTCACATCAGGCCATTATCTGAGACCATAAATAGTGTTTGGAAGTTGAGTCACGACGACGAACGAACGAACGGACGAACGGGACAGAGACCATTGAACACAGTAGTACTGATTATACCATGTACAGTCTGGCAGTCGCTGCAGGGCTAGTCAGATCAAACAGAAGTTGAAAACCACAGCGCTGTAAATAATCCCATTAGAAATAACAATAGAATTGAGTATAATTTACCGAGGGGCGAGGAGGGTATCCCCGTCATCGTCAACATCGCCCATCGAGAGGGCTTTATGAATTTAATGGCTTTTATATTTACATCTATTAAGTATCACGCGTAATTGCAATCCGATTCGAAATGCATATCATAACAGCAGCGGCGAGGGACTAATAGGCATACAGTACCCACCCGGTACATGTGAGGGAGCGGCGTTATGAAAGTATTTGTTTTGAAATATGATCTCGATATACACAGATGGAATATCGAGAGAGAGAGAGAGGGAGGGAGAGAGAGAAGTACAGCTCTGAGAACAGAAACAGCCAGCATTGAGGGTTCGTTGCTGGTATGTTCTCAGTATTTCTAAGATAGGGTTTAAAAATCCCCGTACGGCTGACTTCGAAGGCATGTCTACGAAGATATGTATTATGAAGATAAATCTAAGCTTGTTGTTCTTACGCAGGAAGTTACATAACAAGCTCATGTGGAACCGGCAATTTTTGTCCGCCCTTAATATTCAACTCACGACGAACATCTGATCTTACGGACATGAAAGGGTAATTTCATGAAATTGAGTATCAACGCAAAAAAAAACGTTTACTCGTGATAATGCAAACATAAATGCAACACCGAAGGCCTTGTTATTTAACACGATACAGGAAGAGATAGAATATTAACCCCACCCAGATTGACACTGCATGAACCCCTTGATGATGGGTGATGTACATATATATGAAACGTGTGTGTGTGTACGATCTGCAACAACATCACAGAACATCGAGTTGAATCTGACGAAATACATTTTAAAATTCGCTCAAAGGATGGCCACTTAATGCCATGTACAAATTCCCTGAGCATTCCCGGGTTACGACACAAAGGTTTCAAATGTTACAATTCCGTAATTTTTCATGAACCATGCGTTGATAAAGAAATCCATGATCAGAATTCCTTGGGTTTTCCACTTTTTTTGTAATTTTTTTTCAATTTTCTCAAATTTTCCCAATTGCCAATTTTAAAATTTTCTTATTGTGGAATCTGCCTACATTGACTGTGGAATCTCCGTACATCGATAGTGGAATCTTCCCACATCGATTGTGGAATCTCCCTACATCGGTTGTGGAATCTTCCTTCATCAATTGTGGAATCTCCGTACATGGACTGTGGAATCTTCCTACATCGATTGTGGAATCTGCCTACATCGATTGTGGAATCTTCCTTCATCGATTGTGGAATCTTCCTTCATCGATTGTGGAATCTTCCTTCATCGATTGTGGAATCTCCGTACATGGACTGTGGAATCTTCCTACAACGATTGTGGAATCTTCCTACATCGATTGTGGAATCTTCCTATATCGACTGTGGAATCTTTCTACATCGATTGTGGAATCTTCCTACATCGATTGTGGAACTTTCCTACATCGATTGTGGAATCTTCCTTCATCGATTGTGGAATCTCCGTACATGGACTGTGGAATCTTCCTACATCGATTGTGGAATCTTCCTACATCGATTGTGGAACTTTCCTACATCGATTGTGGAATCTTCCGACATCGATTGTGGAATCTTCCTATATCGACTGTGGAATCTTTCTACATCGATTGTGAAATCTTCCTACATCGACTTAAAACTAATTTTCGGACACAAATCGTGTCCCTGAAAACGATCTCTATCAAAATCAGTTTATACAGAGACCTGAACTTTATCATCACACGGCCAGCGACATTTCTTAGAAAATCTTAGCATTTCAAATCGAACTTTAAAAAACGATTTCTATAGGGTTGTTTTCGACAGAACAAACAACGAACGATCGAAGACCCGGGTAGCGAACGTGTCGATCGACGACGGCCACAGCACGTCGGTCGAATACATAGTTCCGAACGACCCGTCGAGACGAGACGTTATTTACGACCGCGTATGACTTACGCGCGACGGATTATGAATTTATGTCCGTAAGAAATCACATCTCCGGTGCGCAATAGGTGACATTTTACAGTCAGTCAAAACTACATAAACACAGCTCCCGCGTACAGTCAGTCCACCGGTGACTGTGAATAACTGTGATTTATCTTTAATCAGTTTTTCTCGAGCCATTTTCCATATTTTCTACGAGTTCTCCCTGATTTTTACGACGGGGTGGCCACTTATTTGACTCTCCTTTCCCCCCCAACTACTCCCTGACATGTATGTTGTTTTCCCCGACGTGATCTGCTTAGAATCCAATCAATTAACACAGTCAAATACGTACAACATAGACAGAAACTGATTTTACGCGTGATCTAGCAATCTCAACAAATTTCCAAAACTTTCCCTTGATTTTTAGCTTTTTTTTAACAAAATCCCCTGATTTCCAGATAAGTGGTCACCCTACCCGAGTTTAACCACTAATCAATGGATTTAGAAGATTTCAGGGTGCATATAAAGGCACCCTCCTATTCGAACAATTCTTTCGCTGAGCCTATTGGGCATTTTGAAGACATTTATACATAAATAACCGTCATCAGATTAGGTCCAAGCCTTGTCCTCCGAGTGACTGGGCTCTAACTACGATGAAGTGTCCGAACAAGAATCTATAACCGAAAAAATTTATTTGCGAATTTGTAGCCCTTTAACATTTTCGCGCCCGGCAAATACGCCATCATTTATCAAACTCGCATGACTGTGTGGAGTAAATGACTTACTTATAGCCAGCAATTATTGACATAGTGTCAACTCAGAAACGTGAAAATGGATATGTCAGTTGAATACTTGATCAACCCGCAAGGGGTAAACCTCACTGCCTATGATATCGATACGCTAAGACATACACGACAGCCCTCGAATTTGAATATTTGCTTTCCCCACTCGTAAAGCCATTTAAAGTTGAAGGTCATCTATGCGACGATTTAGGTCACGTCACACGGGCTGCGAACACGACGAATAGAACTGGATTCCTGAAATCCCCCACACAGAGATAGCCCTAACAATCAACCGCTTGTTCAAATACAATAGAACCATCGAGCTACGCAAACAACATACCGATATACACGCAACAGCAGCGCTTCCTCATGATTTTTATAACCTACATATCACTTATTTTCTTTAGAATACACAATAAAAAACATTGGTATTTTTTTTCGAATTGTGAATATCATAGGTACAATATAGAATACCAGCTCCACAGTTCCACAGTTCCACAGTAGTCTGTTTGACTTTACGGTAAACCTCACCTAATTCGAACTAACTGGGACCGCAGAGATTGGTCCGACGTAAGTCCAGGTTAACGATAGGAAAATAAGAAAGTCGGAACAATTACTTCAAATGTTTTAGTCCCGAGTCAGTGAAAAGTCCGAGTAAGGCGAGGTTTACAACACTTCATAACCAATGTTTAAAGTCGAACTTAAAACGTACAACAAACGGTGAACCGGGATAAGTTCCACCGCGGGTTGAAATAAGTTGCTTTCTAAGAATCTACTGTGAAACTGGATTCTGTTCCTCGTAAACGCCACGACGTATGAAAAAACCGCGCTGCTTACAACTAAAGTAATAAACTGGCAGATTGCGAGATGAAACGTACCTTTTTAATATCCTCTAAATTGTGAATTTCAGGTGATAATCCGCCGTGTACACATAGAAACTGTTGATTCATAAGAGCGGCTAGCGGGAGGCAGTCAAACGCTTCCATACATGCATCATACACTTTTTCCGAATATTTTATTTTACCTGAAACGGCAACAAAAAAGTTAAAGAGATCAACCGAATTCGGGGGAAGGACCAGACGCATTTGCAAAAACCAGGGGCCGGTTTTATAGACTGGTGCTAACTTTAACCCGGGGGTTAACTTGACTGAAAATGAATTGAGTTAGCCCCCCCCCGGGTTAAAGTTGATACCAGTCTATAAAACCGGCCCCATAAGTTTGCTAATCTATGGATGAAACGAATCAAAGCTTATTCAATTCAGTAGGATAATAACCTGAATGTGAGAAGAATAGATGATTAGGTTAAAACCAACTTCATACAATAACTGATAATTTATTCATGAAGAATTGAAATCAGATGACACGGCGTTTCAGACTCTGTCATCTCATTTCATGACTGACTTTCAAAGACTCTGTTGACTGCCATTCCAGGAATTAATCGTCGCGCTTTTGCCGGGAATCCTGAAATCTACATTTCCAGGCATTCTTATAATCAGTAGATGTCAAGAGCTGTCACAGTGAACTTATGTCTTGGATCTGCAGATCATAACTAATGACTGATGCCATTCAAGGACGGACCATGATTCGAGGATTTTAGAGCCCATTCCACGATACTCAAGGCCTTGAAATGATGCATTCCCATTTCAACACTTTTACGGACCTTCAAGGACAGCTATGAACCCTGCCCTCTCGAAGATATACCGTCGCAACACGTGACGACGGTCTCTAGAGAGAATCTGAAACATTGTGGCTTTCAATCTTAATTCTTGATGAATAAATTTCATTTGTATCCAGAGGTTTTTAAGCTTATTATCATTCGATTTGTTTGTCAAAGTTCAGCCATTATGCCGATTATATTTCTTTCTAAATGTCCAGAACTATGCGTTAATGCCAGTCCTCGGTATCGAACTAATTTCTCTCTTTTCTCTGCAGGTACTGGTGTAAGCAGCAGATCGGGCGCATGTGAAGTGGTGAGCCGCAATGTTTCGCGTTTCTGTCAATCTGACGAGAAATTCACTCGTCACATAAATGATTCATTTCCAGCTCGTTTTTCAGTTCGAACTCTCGCTGATTTCGCGGCGAAGGTCGAGGCTTCTAAGAAATTGTCGTCAGTCCCCGTACACACGTGTGCGCGCGGGTTATAAGGAGTGGTCTGCGATAAAGGACAACGGGACGAAATAATCCGTCGAATAAACAGATATTACGAAAGAGGATTTATTCCGTCTAAATATAGCGCGGAAAATGGGACCGTTTTAGCTATTCGTGGACAGCTGCGCTCCCTCTCTCCCTCCAGCTGCTCTTCCTCCCTCCCTCCCCCAGCTGCCCTTCCCTCGATGCCTCCCTCCCTGATCGGTTGTTACTTACATTCTTGCTTAAATGTGAAATACTCTGTAAGATGTCTACATTCGTGATTCCCTCGTAACAGAAACAATGTATTAGGGTACAAGATTTTCAACGCCCACAAATATAAAACACACTGAAACGATTTAAAAAAAAACATGATTAATTATGCATTCAAACAAATAAAAGAAAAGAAGGAAATTTCCAGGATCGCCCATATATCAAGGATCGCCCCATTGAACTAGATTCTGCCATACTCTACAGGTGCTACATGGTACACATTAGAAACAGCTTTATTCTATTTCCTAAAGATTTTTTCAAACCTAGATCTTTCTTAGTGTGCGAAATATTGGCAGCGCTAAAAAGCTATCGAGTATTGCGTAAAAAGACTAATATCAGTGAACTATTTAGCATTCTTAATCACACGTTGTAGGCAAAGGACTAAGCAACACCTTGAAAAAATTCCAATACAAGTCAAAATCCGTTGTACATGACGGGGTACATCGCATTAATTTCCAATTTCGTCATCAGAAAATGTTTTCAAAATTGAATTCTTCCCGCCACGTTTTCTTGATCAGAAACATAAAATCGAAGGCAAACTTCAATAACACCGAACTTTGACAGGAACTAGACAGTCTCATGTCCTGAGAAGATACTCTCTCTAGAATTGTAATTAATATATATCGTGTCTAGTTTAACGGCGAACAAATCTTAATTTTTCGAGGCCACCAAAATAAATAACAAGTCGAGTTAACGTAAGAATTAACACGGCCGGCGAGTTAGTGATCTATTCATCAATTCGCGCGGTTGATGATCATTTCTTCGCGGTTTTTATTCAATCGCATCAAAACTTCGTCGTCGTCGCCGTCGTCGTCGCCGAGGTAAATGATAGATCACGAATGATCACGATTTATATGCAAAAAATGTCAACCATGGGAATATGATTTCAATAACGTTTTTGTTTCACCGTGATTCATCATTCTATCGCGCAGGGACTATTACCGCTGTATAATAAAATATATACCTGCGTATTGTTCAACCGTTATATACGTATGTCTTGATCATAGTTCTACCCGCCATATTAGTCCAAATCGAACATCAACATTTAGCGTAGTCACGTAAAATTTAGAACTAAATCTTTCTTAAGTTCTAAATCTAGAACGTATTACGATTCAGAATGGACCACATGCTTTAATGCTAGCGAACATTAATTACTAAATTGGTCTAATCTATTTTCGAACGACCAATTTTCACTGATCCCAAAGGTCTGTTTCAGAAATTGAAAACGACCATTTCTCTGTGAATAGACACTTTTCTCTGTAACGTTAGTCAGTGCTGCAGCTAGCTGGGCCAGCAGCTGACGTAATACGTCTGTGAAAGCTTTGCATTGATTTGATCGTTCTAAATTTGTCTGTTCTAAGTTCGGGCCAAATTAGAACGGACTTAATACTAGTAATAGTGCGAATGTGGCTAATATTCAGGACCCAGTTCCACTGTGAATTAGAGTTAACTGTGAGTTAAAGTTAGTTCATTTTCGATGAGTCGAATCTCAACTCAGAGTTCTGTGGAACTGGACCCAGCAGGTAAACACAGCGGGGCGTAGAGAACTTACCTCAATGCTGAAATAACCTCTATCTACATAATCTCCTAAAAAGAGGTAGCGTGTAGTCTGTGGTGCACCACCGACTTCGAACAATTTCATTAGATCATAAAATTGACCGTGGATATCCCCACATACTGCAAATAAACAATGAAAACTTGAGCTCATCCGAATCAAAGGACAGCACAAATATAGAGTAAGGACTGCAAGGTGACAGAATCTGAAATCAAGTTCAAGGCCAGGGGTTCGTATAACTCCTTAAACCTAGCGCACATCGACACTGCGATTGGAGACAACTAGTTGCTACCGAACGATTACCCCGCGCACATCGAAATCTAGTTACAACCGGTCAGTTGCAGCAACTGCATGGCGCGTGTCGATCGTCGAGATCCAGAGCGCACATCGATGGATACGACTGCGATTGAGTACAACCAGTTGCTCAAAAGTAGAACATGGGCAACTGGCTGGAACTGGAGATAGATCGACGCTTACCAATGGTAAGCTCGCTCACATCGACACATTCAAGCAACTGATCGTATCCAGCCAGTTCCTCTCATGCGCCGAAAACTGCCTTGCAACTAGTTGTCTCCAACCGCAGTGTCGATGTGCGCTAGGCTTTAGAGTTTTCCTAGAGCCCCCCCCCCCGTAAGGAATTACTCATACTTTTTAGAAGAAGGCCTTAAACATCCTGAAATATAAGGGCACAAAATGTGTACAGTATTTTGATTAAAAAAAGGCAACTTCACTTCCTGTCGCACGCGTGGTCAAATTTCGACCTATCACCCAAGTTGAAAAATCCAGGCTACAGGCCTGAAACGGCGGAGTCGATAAACATCCATTTCAAACTGATGAATGGAAACCCGAAACATAGAAGAATGAAGACGTTTCTCGGGTTTATTTTGCACTAGCGAGAGTTGAAGTGTCAGAAAACAAGATCTGTTGTCATGAGAGAGAGGGAGAGAGGGAGGGAGAGAAACAAACAGCTTGGAAGAGATGCTTCATTTTACATTTCATCATCAGAAACGTTTGCATCAATATCAAGATATATCCATGACTACCAAACAAGTTATAATATAAACCGCGATCACACAAGCGTTTTCGGCCCGGAACAACTGTTCGACACGGGTGCCAAATGGGCCCGTACCTGCTGAAGCACGGGTCAAATCAATAGCCACGATCACACAGAGATAATTTGGCCCGGGCCAAATTGGCACGGATTGAGTCTAAGCCTCTGTGCCCAATAAGAGCGTTCAAACCACTAACTCGATACTAAACAATGCTTCAACAAAGTGAGGTGAGTCATTTCCGGAACCAGTTGCATTTCAAACGCTATCATTAGACCCGAGTGAAAATTTGGCTTTGGCCTCGGTCAAACAGGCATGGGCCCGTTCGACACCCGTGCTCATGTGATTATCACAGGGTCCGGCAGTGACGTATTTCATTTCGTTGAAGCATTGTTAAGTATCGAGTGAGTGGTTTACGTGTGAACGCGCTCTCTTAAGAAGACATGTCCCAAATTTGACTCGGGGCTGATGCGCGCGATCACCGCTATAGACCTTACCAAAAACAATAGACTCGACAAAAAAAAAATATGAAGGCATCGAAATATCTCGTCGCACGTGATCACTAACCATTAGTTTGAGCGATGAACTCTAGTCGTTATCATTCTTATGAAAAATAAATGACTGCTTTGAATCGTACCCCGAAGACATCTCTAACATTAAAACATGTTTATGAACCCGTGCCGCGCTTACAGCTTATCATCTTTTGTCGTTTCCACGGCTGCGAATAAGTCACACTCCTTCCTGCGTGCTATACGACATTTTATTTCTACTCGCCGCCGAGAATAAGAAAAGCCGAGGGCTAAACTCCACGCGACATGACTCGACCCGGGCCTATTCAAACAACAACAGGGCGGCCACTTTTATTTGACTTGAATTCCCAGACTTGGCATTTTTACAAAATCCCCCGACATTTTTTTTAGGAAAAGAAATCTCCCCGACTTTTTTTCAAAGAAATTAAAATTCCTTGAGTTTCCCCTGATTTCCAGGTAAGAGTCCACCCTGGACTAGATGAACATTTTTTAGTTTTTTTTTCTCGTTGCGATCATTACTTGTTGAAATGGGAGCGACAGATTTTTAACGTGACGAGCAAATCAATGGATATGAAGGATATGAACACGGCCGCGGTGTACTGCGGTGTACTGCGGTGTACTGCGGTGTACCGCGGTGCGCTGTCGCGCGTCTGGTTAATAAGGGCTTTCAATCGATCGAACGGTAGAATGAGAGAGAACAGGTTGAAGAGTCATTCACTGATTTAAACCATTCACACTTGTAGATTTTTTCTCAACGCGTCGATAGCTGAACATCGAACATCGAACGATAAAAATCTATACGACTAATCGACGACAAATTGTGTTCATCGTTTCGTGTGAACTAAGAAGACAATGGCCAAATTCGACCCTGTCCAAATCGGCTCCGTGTAAGGTCCAGGGGCCGGTTCCATAGTCATGGCTTAGACTTAAGACCAGTCTTAGACCAACTTAGTTATATAGCTAATCTAACAGCTTAAGACCAGTCTTAGGATTTAAGACCACTTTTTGACTTAAGTCTCGACTATGGAACTGGCCCCAGGGTCCAGTTCGGAACCGGCCCCAGGATCCAGTTCCACAGTTACGAGTTAGGCCCTACTCCTGAAATTATTTCATTTTTAATGGCTTAACTCTCGAGTTTGGATCCAAACTGAGCCCAGCTGGCCAAAATCACGGGCTGAAGGCTGAAACACGATTACATCTCTCGTGTGTACACAGGGTTTAGAAGGGTCACGATGAATGATAAAGAGACACAATAGAATGAACCTAATGAAATCCCGTCGATCCTTGATCAAACGACGACGACGACACTAATAGAGTAACGCTGATGTGAGATCATACCGGTTCTTCCTGTAGTTTTACACCAGTCATCGTCAGTTCATCGCGTTTTACCCACACTGCTGAGTGCTGCTGCTGCTGCTGCTGCTGCGGCTCATGGCGGTGACGATACGCAAAGACACAGAACGAACAGAGCTCAACTTCACGTCTTGACATTTTGCGATGAACAGAGATTATACAACATATCCGGCTAAAACTAACATTAGTCACCGCGTCAATAGGAACACATGACATTGCAACCGTACGCGCGAACTGTTGAAAGTTTTGTTCGAGTCATCAAGTTTTTCCAGGACTATATGGGGGGGGGGGGTGTGCAGGTAACGGGCGACTGTGAATAAATACTTCAGTGACGCAGTAGTAGATTTTTTGTTGGAATACTAAAACTCCAAATGAAACTGACAGGACGAGAAATTTTGCTAGATAATAGAAAGTTTTTTTAATCTAATTCTGTACCGTGTTGGTTCGAAACTTAAATCAAACGCAAACTGGGATATTAAACTATGACGCAGCGGGAGAGAGGAGGAGGGGTGATGCTGACAATAGCGGGATCTCATATCGCTTGGAGATATTCTCGTTTGTAATAATCAGCAGCAGCAGCAGCAGCAGCGAATATCAAGTCTTGAGTAGGAGGAAAACAAAGTTTTAATCAACAGAGATTCTGTTTTTTCAGGGTCGATTCATTCGCGAAGACACGATTTAACCGCGTGGCACAGAGATGAACCTGGCTACACGAGAATATCTCGCGCGCGCCTACATAAAATACGACGATCGAGGCACGCTCGCGACGAGGATCATACGACTAAAATTGGCCGTTTATGATCTCATCGAAGCTTTTAGCGTTTCGAAAAAGGGCGGTCTATACGAGGACGAGCAACAGAAATAAAACAGCAAACACGAACGACGGACGAGGAGGCGACGGCAGAAGTCGACGGACGAACCCCGGCAGTGGACGGCGACGCGCACAATCAATTTATCATACACACAAATCCCCTCTCTATATCCGCTAATACAAATTCATGGGATGGCAGCGAGTTAACGGTAAGCCGCCTGTGGGTAACTAATACATTGACAGCCTTTACACACGGACACATAGAGACACACTACTGCCGATAATATAAACCACTGATCATTTCTAATCTAAACCCCTAATACTGAAAACACGTATTGCCCATCAGTTAGATGAATATTTGAAGTCACTACCGCGATGGCGAAGATTTACCAGCACGGCCGACGTATCAAGAGTTGGCAACACGCGTATAAATTTTAGAGTCAGCGGCGCGACTAGATCGCGCGGGGGCACGAGGTAATTAATCACGAATCCAGCGGCTCCTAAATTAATTAAACATTAAACTAAGACACAAATATCAACGCGCTTTTAGGACATCATTCACCGGCGGAGGGCGATATCACAAAACGGCTTTACTTATCATCGGCTAACATAGGGAAACCATTTTCAGCAGGGACAGACAGACGCTGCACTGTTTGTGAGACTGATGAAAACAGATTGCCCTACAGTCTGCATAATGAATTCTGATTTACCGAATAGAAAACTCTTGTATAGCTGGCTTTGTAATGGAAGAGAGGAACAATGATACCCCGTAAAAAAGCTCACACACACACACACGCACACATGATGATTCAACTGACTTGTTGCTGTTTAGAGAGCCTCTGTAGTTTCCAATACATCACCACCACCCTGTATATTAACTCTTTCAACTTCTCTGACCCTATACGATATACACCTTTCGGTCCAATTGCCCTGGACATGTAATGCTAGTAGTGCATTTTTGCATCTCAAAGCTTTTTCCCAATCGATACAACGGATGATTGTGCCACCAGTTGGACAGCATGTGTAGGGCAAGTAGATTCTTCTCAGGGGCAAGTGAAATTTCAGATTAAGCTTGCCCACTTTTATTCCATAAATAGGTCTCGATTTTGGAAGTGTCCAGGAATACTGAGGGTCATTAGACACTGGGATCATATATACAAGAAAATTCCGATTTCACCATTCAAAGATCTGTTCGATTTTAATTCTTTCCAGCGTTTTATTGATCAGGAACTTAAATCGAAGGCAAACTGGGATACTGACAACAGGGATACTGACAATCGAGGATCTCATACCCCGAGAAGATATTCCGCAAAGGTGTAAATAAAGACTTGTCCGCATACAAATTTCTGCAGCCAACAAGAATGAACCAGGGTTTGCTAATCAAATGTCATTAATGCTTCTGAAGTAATTCCCTATGATAAAACAAACTAAAGTACTAAAGTTTTATCATAGGAAATAACTAGTTTCTATCGAACTACCAGGGCAGGGGGGAGGGAGTGGGATCTGATACTGATAAAGGGCATATAGCTTTAGTTACTCGACATACCTGTTACTGGTGCATCTATTTCTATCATAGTTTTTTCTTGTCTAAGTATTGCAGCACCTTCATTTATAATCCGTAACGCTACGTCCTCCGTTACGCGACCTTCTAATATGAAGTGTTGCTTTAAAACGTCGGGCCTCGGTTTTGTCGTTTTGGAATCGTAAACTTCGCTCATGATTAGCCGATGATTTGGGGGAAAGGGCACACCTGAAATAAAACAATTAACACACGTTAGAATCAAATGCACATCTCGGCTTACAAGTCACTTTAACATAACATTTCAATTAACAAGTCATACAAATATGATCATAAGATACAATAGCATATAGGATAATTCTAGACTGATAAATTGATGATGGAATTTCTCTACTGACAATAACTAATGTAAAGTTTGGGAATCTATATCAGGGAGGCCACTTATATTTGACTCACTTTTCCCCCAACTATACCACGACATGCAGGGTTGTTTTCCCTGAATCTTGACCTGCTAAGAATCCGACCAACTTTAAAACAGTCAAATAGAGAAGACATCTAGACAGAAACAGAAATCTCACCCTAGCAATCTCAACAAATTTCCTAGATTTTTCCCTGAATTTCAACTTTTTTACAATTAATTCCCTGACTTTTTCAAAGGCAAGATCATTCCCTGATTTCCAGGTGGCAACCTTGATCTGGCAGGTATGTATGTTCAGATATTTTTCTATGACGGCAATGAGAACGATTACGAATCATGAGAGAAATGTCTCCGAAGTCACGCTTACGATCATTAAAACGTCAATTGAATTAATCAGGTCCTCATTAGCTTTCAGGCCTCACTTATCATAGAAGAGTTTACTGAACTCCCGCTATTATACCGGTCAAAATGAGCCGCTAACCATCTGACAATACGTAGAGCTGAATTACTACAATGAAAGCACGTTTCACCCTCGCACAAACAATAAACAAAACTTTGTGACATTTATAAATCACTTGTCAATAATGAAATCGGTCATCGGTATTCAGTAGTGTTAATTCTCCGACAATGAAGTGTGACTGAGGCCCTTAACAACATGACTCAAAATCTACCCTACACTACTCAGCTCAACACAGTACTCGTTACTTAGTTCAAACCGACAGATTCTTAATCGCATGCATCTTTCATTTAAATCAAGGCCAATCGTTCGCGCATTAAACAATTTATGAGGCCGTATCTGGCCGGCCACTAACTGGTGTCCTTTCTTTTGACGATGCCATTTTGTGTGTATGGCAAATGAAATCTGCGATGATTGGCTGTTTTTTTTTTTTTTTGGGGGGGGGGGGGGATTTGAAGCGACTCGGTACTAGTAACTGTACAGCGATTTATTGGGCCAACCTATTTGCATGAAGCGATCTTGACACCAAACGGTTGCTTCAAACTTAGCAATATTGTAGTGACTTTGTAAGTCAACAAATCGCTATCATTAAAAGCAGTTCATTTTCAATGCTTTAACTTTAAAGTCTATATAGAGTCAACTGCAGAGCTGGGTCCTGGATATTTGCAAAAAGTCGTAACATCCTCTCGTCACCAGAAAAATCAATCCGAACATTACTGATGTCTGTGATGTCGGTCGCTGAAATCAACTTCCGAGGCCTCGATGAATTTAAATATCTACGCTTTCAACGTATATTCGTTTACGTGATGCGACCCCGAAATATTCGCCGCGAACGCAATCAGATTTAACGCCGATTCATAACCGAAGATATATCACATCCTCTCTCTCCCTCTCTCTCTCCCTCTCCCTCTCCCTCTCTCTCGAGTATCGCGTTATAATCAAAAACAACGATTCCTATTCGTACGGACAATGAAGAAAAAGAATTATCATTTCGAGCATCGCCTCGGGGAATCCCCATATGAGCGTCATTCATCATTTAAATAGTCGAATAAACGACACACTTAGGAGACGTTCATGTCGCCGGTAAGTAGACATCTGGGAAGACGATGTAATTATGTTAGCATGAAATATCAGAGGTTTGAGAACCGAGTCAACATTAAACACATAGTGGTGATACATAGCTCTGGAAGTTGCATCACAGACTATACAGTGTCTGATACCGTCGAAGTGAACTCATTCACTATTTTATGATTACTCCAAATTAAATATTTGATAAGCTGAAAGCTTCTGTTTTGTAATAACTTCCCTTTTTTAACTGGAAATGAGCTGAAATTGGTTTATGGAGAGCGCAGCTGATGGGCGGAAGTATGATCAGGGAGGAGAAAGTGGTACATTTTTGACTAGATCAGCGGCCGTAGAATTACTGGGCTGTAAACCTTCCGATTGTTAACATTATCAAAGTAGACCGTAGAAATAATTATCTTGTCGTAACCAGATCAAAGTTTCCAACATTGTTTAATCAACACCGAGAGTTCAAACCCTGGCCACGTAGCTGTTTGAATAATAGTTTCAATTCAAACAGGTTCTAACACATGCTACGCCTGGGGAACTGCTGCTGCTGCTGTTGCTGCTGCTGTGGAAGCTGCTGAACGCTCGTATTATCAGACAACCGTTAACTAACTTACTAGCAGGCCACAACGCGATATAATCAATTTTTACCATTATTCCCGGTTGAAAGCTGGCACCGAAACCATCAATACACAGCTTGTGTCTATTGTATTAAAAACTATACAATACAGATCAGCATGTATGCAACGTACATTCAATTCAAACTGCGTATGAATTATTGGAAGGTTATATTGCGGTCTGGGTTAAACATGCAGGGACCTGGCAGAGTTGAAATAGGTTCATTTTCATGTTTTAACATAAGTGCTCATCAACAGCGAACTCGGAAACCGCCAACCGGCTCCAATGCCCAGTCCCGAGTTTATTTGGCTCTTGAGTTATATCATTTTCTTTTAAATACCTTAAGTTATGTCTGACTCGAACCTGTGCAGGTTGCACAACTGGGTCCTACAGTTTTTGGGACCCCAATAATGTTTAAATGCTTATTCCGCCTATTAAATCAAGGTAAGGGTTTTAAACACAGGCCTGTGCCCAAACAGTGCCACTTACTATCACTAATTCTACCAATTCGATAAAAAGGCCTTTGGTAGTGAATTAATATTTAAAATCGGGGTACACAGCTTGACAATTAAATGAGTCCGGTTCACCAGAAAAAATATACAACAGCTCAGGACAATTTTTTGTACTCAAACACAAATCTTGAAAATAAATTCTGGTTGTTTCATCAGCAATTGCAGCAGCAGGGAGGGGAGGGATGCTGTGTGTGGGATGATTGACCCACAGGCCAAGTTCTTGGGTAGGTCTACATATATCCGGGAATGAGGTTTTAAAAATCTTCAAATATTGGGGACGTCGTGTTCAAATTAATACCCTTAACCCGAATGAAAATACAGAAAAACACATTTCTGACAAGTGAACGAAATGTCAATATGCGGTTCATCTGTCAAAATGGCGGAAGTTCGACTGTAAATATATGGGGGGTTTCGTTGGAAAACCACTTACTCTTGATAATCCGTTCGGTCGTCGGCATTTTGCCGTCCGTCGTAGCCATTCTAAGGCTTTAAGGCCTCTAAAAATCCTCAAATAATATCCCGATGGCGATCGATAGACGAGGTAATTTCCGATAAAAATCGAGATGATTTTTCAACTTTTCATATCAAGATGGCGTAAACAAGCTATGCATCCGATATTACTCACTGCGCACCATTGTACGCGCAGACCTACTCACAGCCAATCACAATCACCGATACAACGTCACACGAAACTCAACCATGAAACGGGCGCTGATTCGTCGATTGATGGGTGTTTATTATTAATCGGGTTTGTTTGTAAATAAAGCCATGTGCTTTACGTCAAACGCCATGTATGCCCATCAGGTTCGAATCCCAATCAAACCGAAAAAGGATCAGCATATAAACTATTTCCGATACAAGTACAGTCTTGTCCATATTGAAGTCTCCTTCAAAATGAATGGATTCAATTGAGAATACAAAGCATGTCATCAGTTGGAACCAGGATTCTTCCAAGGCTAGTGCATTGGTCTCCTTCAACGGCAGGTCCAAAATCCAAAAGCAAAATCCATACATCCAATAAATACACTTACTTAAAATCATACATATTTATATACAAATAAGCCTAGTTTATTTCAAATACCCAAATAACCATAATCACACAACACAAGATATTAGAATATAATATAATTGACACAATTCCACCAGGATTGGTCTCTAAATTCTAAATCACTTGAGGTAATCATTTATGGCAGGCAATAATGCACCGTAAGGTGAGAGATTATTATTATGATTCGATATTTACATCATACAATGTTAGTAGTTTTTACAATAAACAATCATCATTTTCTGATATTAATATACATGTAGTAGTTTATAAGAGTGACAATTCCTCCTTATCCTCTCGCATTTATTACAATCAGTATTTACAGAACAATATTTACATTGACAGATACATATAATTATCACCAAACTGTCGCTGGTATAATAACACAAAATAACAGGAAAGACAAATAGAATTATCAATTCCACCTATTTGCAAATGTGACGACACACGACCAGCCGTTTTACTGAACACTCGTCCTTAATTTCTGACAATACAATGATACTGATACTTCAGTGAACTTCTGGGCACGGTTTCATAAAATGAGTACCAAAGTTACCCCTAGGGGTAAATCCTCAATCTGGGTGACAACAACCATAGCAACAACGTGAAGCCATGGTTATAACTGACAAATTTCAAAAAGTTCCTAGGGATTATTTTGCTTCCACATCTATGAAACTCAGCCCTGGAGACCAGCGGTCCGAATGCACAGTTCTGATTTAAGAACTCGAGAACTCACTTGTGGAAAATGATCTCTCACAACTGTGGAACCGACCAGGTCCAAAATATATGCCAATTGTATCAATAGTTCGTTATCTTCAGTTTAACAATGAAATTGTCGTATTTGGGATAAAATTCTCGGTTTGGAAAGCCAATAAATCATTATATCCAAGGTCGTTATAATAAAGTTCCACTGTATATACGTGAACAGTTTGGTGTACATTGAGAATTAAACCCTTAATTGTGAATGAGGTAAACCTTTAGTTTGTCTTATTCTTTAGTGAAATGAAGCCGTTGCTATCGGCAGTGTATGATTTAAAACACGTAATCAGTCAATAGAAAATACATTCGAACCCACGTATAAAACAGGAATATAAATACAAAGATAGAACAGAGTATTATACAGTTACTTTCAATAAAACCATAAATTACGACAATGAAATTGATTTTCAATTTGGAGGCGGGGGAGGTGGGGGAGCGCCGAGTAATGGCGGTATGCCTGCCGTTCCTCCAAGATGACGTTGTTGTTCGAAGCTCCCAGGCGGAGGTGGAGGAGGAGCTGTAGGGTTGAACACACTTCCCGGTGGTGGGGGTGGTGGCGCCACCGGTGTCGGTACCGCACCTGAAAACGAGTAAACGAATACAAGTTTTAATTCTACCGCGATCGCTTCCAACCGGACTACACCTACCACCAGGTTTTCTAAATGTTCATCTCTATACAAATACATAGAAAAACACCCCCGATATACCGCCATACTCTCTATACAACCAAAATCATTCCGCGCTGATGTGGGCGGTATATCGGGGGTTGACCCAATTGTATTTTGAGAGTATTTTTGTAGTAGTTGATGTCTTAAAAAGTGAGCTAACTGGAACACTGATCAATCTTAGTATTTCAGAGTTTTAATGAGCAAAACCCACAGTTGAGGATAAATTGTTAACTCATCGAGTGTAAAGTAAAAGCTGTTCTCAAATATTAGCCTGCCTTCAACCGACTGCTGACACTTGAATATAAACCGAGCTTTACGAACCTGGTCCTTGTTGCCACGGCGGCATTGAGCCAGACGGAGGCGGCGGAGGTTGATTGTACGATGATTGTTGTTGTTGCCACGGCGGCATATTATTCATGCTCGTTACCGGACCGCCCGGTTGTTGTTGTTGTTGCTGTTGCCACAGATGCGGAGGTTGCGACATTTGAGAATTCGGTGGGGGTGGGGGTGGTGGATTCATCAGCGGGGGAGGGGGAACTCCTAGAAAATAATCAAACGACAAATCAATCTAAAATTCAAATGACAAACAAATAATTTACATCAATATCAGGGGTCAGTTGCTTTAGTGAGTAGCCACTTCTATGACTTGCGTTTCCCCTGACTATTAACGTTGTTTTCCCTAACTTGATCTGCTAAGAATCCAATCCATTAACACATTAAAATACGTAAAACATAGACGTTCTACGTATTTGACTATGTAAAGTGATTGTTTGATGTCTTAATTAACCGCGTGGTATAGCGATTTCAACAAATTTCCCAGACTTTTCCCTGATTTTTTGCTTTTTTATGACTATTCCCTGACTTATATCAGAAAAGAAAAGGAAATTCCCCAACTTTTCCTTGATTTACAGACAAGTGGTGCCACCCCGAGTTGATTCCAGTTTAACGGTGGACAACACCTTCACAACTATTGTGCACCCCTTATAAACACTTACCCATATTAGCGTTCGCGTAAGTAGTCTGCGTGGCAGGAGGTGGTGGTGTAGCACTGCTCATAGATTGAGACCACGGCGGCGGTGGACCGCCCGATGAACCCATACCGGGCGGCGGTACCGACATCGACATGTTACCCATACTGCTCGGCGGCTGCGTGTTGAGGTTCATTAAGCCGGGTATTTTGTTTTGTTGTTGAGGGGGAGGTGGAGGAGCGCTGTGGTGCTGACCGTGTCCGTGTCCGTGCTGATGCCATGGTGGCGGTATCGGCTGACTCATCTGTCAAAAACAAACACACTTATACAGTTCATATTGTAGGTATCAACAGTTTCAGAAAAATAAAATTTCAAAATGAAATACGTCTTCAAGTAGAATTTGAAAATATGATAGTATATTTGTATTGTACTCTTTAGTAAAGAAATAACAAACTAACAACTAATAACATTATACTCCAGTGCTAGTACTGAGTAACTTCTCAAAATGTAAATCTCCAAGTTACTGGAGGTCGGAAATTAGTCTCATTTTCTCACCAGTGGTGGCGGAGGCCCTGAAAATGGACTAGGACCAGGACCGTGATTATTGCGGCTACCAAACCTCGATTCCGGTTTGCTGCTCGGAGGCGGACCTTCGCCGAGTTCGGCCATCAGGGACATGTACTGAAAAAACGCAAAATCAATTATGCAGAAATGGACGAAATAATGGCTGGGACAATTCTCCCGGGAGACTGAGGAATACGTTCATAATTGACGGCATTGATCGGATAAACCCTCGATTAACGAAAACATCACGATAACAATTACTGATTCTACGAAATGAGTTCTTTTTTCAGAACATTACCTCACTATCCATTTTAGCCTTATCAACAGCAGGCTGCTGAGGCTGCTGTAAACCCTGTCTGAACGAATCACCAGGTCTGAAATAATAGTATTAGTAATGATGGAAATAATAATGGTGTAACGAAATCAATGACCTATGACCTATAAACTAATCAAAGCGGTTCATCTATTTACCTCTTCTGTTTACAATCCTGAGCTAAATGTCCGGTTCCACCGCAAACCGTACAAATAATAGTGTTCGTTATAATTGTCTGAGCTTGTTGAATTTGTTTCAATTTCCTAAAATAATCGAATCATTAAACGATAAATTCGAATATTCGAGTTCGTTGTCCGAGGGACGAGTCAAAAAATAACTCACGATAAACCGTCATTTTCGCGTAGAGTTCCGTTTAAGAGTGCCAGTTCCCGGAGCTGTTCACGACGTAGATCGTTTTGTCCTTCGGGCACCTCTATTCCCTGTCTGATTATATCCTTAATCTACAAACAACACAAAACACATATTTGAAATAATCATCTTTCTTTAATTTGTTCACGTTTATGTCAAGGTGTCTTAACATCCTTTTGGATATACAGCCTTTATGGCTCTGCTCAGGCTCCTGTCATCACCTCATGATCTCTAATCTATTTTGTTATTATTTATTTTGTACTTATTGATTGTGACTAATAAACTGCTATACTAAACTACAACTACTCCTGGACAGCATATTTTGCAACCAGCTCGAGAGGCTGCTTTCGAATTCTGATAGGTCGCCATCGAATGATAAAATGCCCAATAGTTTTTATAGAAAAAAAGTGATAAATGTGTGAGGCAAATGTAGCAAGCACAGTATACTGTAATAAGATTTACTCAATGTAGATCTGTGAAATTGGGTCTAGTTTTACCTTATCAACGGCTTTCTTCACATTTTCCGGATTATTCGCCGTAACGTAGGCGTGTAACGGTTCATCCTCGCCGGGTAGAGGCTGGCCGTCTTTACGTCCGATTTTACCCTCCTTCACCGAACCTTTACCGCGAATGATTATCTTCGCACCGGTCTGCAAAGAATCGAACGCGATCATTTGTTATTTAAAACAGTTTACCACGAAGCGTTAATGAATTTCAGATCTGAAACATTCATGTTGTAAAGGCTTATTACCTCTTTTTCGAGTTTTTTCAATGTATTTCCACGCGGTCCGATCAATAATCCGACAAAGTTGATATCGGGGTGTTCTTCCTGTGGAATCATAACCTTATCATTCACACGAATAATCGGCGGCCTGCAGAAATACAGAGATACATTAATCAGTAAAATCACTTAATAGAATATAGTAAGCATACAGCTCTCGAGAAACTTCCCTAAAATTCCCCTATATTTCCCTGATTGGATTTATAAGATATCCTCATTATGGAAACAACCAGACACCAAATAATCAAATTTCCTGACTTTTCCGTGATTTTAGAGTAAAGAATAAAAATTCCCTATTTCCAGCATCCCTCACATTAGATCCCTGACAGGGGCGGATCCAGGTTGCCTTCCCTGCCTTCCAGAAGGCAGTCAAAATTTTTAAGTACCCTTCAAAAGTTAAAAGTATATAATTTTTTTCAGACCTCCCCCGCCTCTGGCATGCTTTCAAAAACAAAGTGGTGGTTTTCCGAGGGAATTCGGGCGTCGCCGCTGCGCGGCTCGCTGATTCGAGTGCAGACAATTTCTCTTATGATTACAATAATATGCCCTATTAAATCTAAGAAGGCAATCAAGTTTGCCATCTGGATTCACCCCTGCCTGATAGCTATCTTGTATCAGCTTCTTTATCCAGCTACGGCGATTCTCATTATGATGGACAGGGGATATATAAGATTTCTCGTTTAATGCAAATCTAGAATTTCAACTAAATCAAACACTTACTTATAGTCAGCCGGTGGTTTATAGTCCGTATTTAGACTGAGCGCCTCCTGGATATAACTGTGTCGTTCCTCTTCGAGTTTCTTCCGCGTTCGATATTCGCGCGTGTTCAAACGTTTTCCTTCGTTGTTATAAATCGGCTCCGGGGACGGCGACCTTGAGAAAACGAAACGAAAACTACCTGAGGCAACTTCGCGAAATCCCGGCGATCGTCTGCCGACCACCGGGTTTCAAAATCAACTAGCAAACCAAAAATCCCTATCACGAACGCAATATCCCATTTTCCGCTGGTGCAATTTTTACAGCTGAACGCAAATTCAGATAATTCTCAATCTTATAATTTAGCAGTGTTCTCTGCAAGAGGGTTTAGAGAGGCCATTTTCATTTTTGCATTCACCCCTCTGAAAATCAGCCACCCGCTATAAAATATATGCTACCAAAGGGTATGTCAATATTCCATCAATGATGATCATATCATTCCTTTGAAATATATTGAGCTTATGTGAAAAATAGAAGATTACACTAAGATTTAGCTTTTCTTTTTAGGGGAGGGGGTGTTGTAGCTTTGCTTCTCCAGCAGCCACGATGTCATTTACTTTACATGTGATGAATGCAGCCCCTCTAAAATTCCAGCATACAGAGACACCGATTAAGAAACTGTTTTTTTTTTAAATACTGACCCTAAAATGTTTTCGTGCATTTAATTCGAACATACCGTACTGAAGAAAGTATTATTCTACACTATTCATTTAGTCTATTATTAATTATCATCCAAAATGCGTCACGGATCTCAATTTTACGACAATAGTTCATGGATATCAACATTTTAAATACCTGTTATTTCGTTTACTTCGGAACTTTGTATCATCGAACTAAGAACAATACGAGTTCAACTGATTCTTAATGACAATAATCAAAACGATGTTACGACGTACAAGTGCCTATTTTACGACATGAAATTGAAAGGTTTCATATTTTCTTAATTTATAACCAGCAAATCATTTAATCTAACTATCTGTTATAGACGTATTATACAGCTTCAGTAAATTGATATCTATCTAGAGGGCTGGCAGCCAGCGATAATTGTAGACCCAGAATAACACACAGGGGAAAATCTAGTTCATTTTAAAAAGGTGAACTGCTATGATGCGCGAAGCTCTTATGTTTTCTAGAAGATGAAAAATAAAATTCAGTTTTCAAAATTGTTCTAGAAATTAAAAACTTGTGAAGCTACAAAAATGCTTAAATTGTTCAGCTTTCAAAGTAGACATTAATAGCAAGCGACAGATACTCATGTGTCTACCATTTGTCTAAAAGGGATGCGGGAGATTTTCTTAAACTGAAATCGAACAGTGGTTATATAGTAGCAATTATACAATATAGCTGCAAGGCAGCGATATCGGGTTTTCAGCGAACACCCGCATTCAGAGCTGTAGGCATTTTGCTGCGATGCTCGTGGCGCCCTCTGTTGTAAAAAACATACGAGAGATTAAAAAATCCATCTAGGATCCGATGAAAAATGTATATATACACATCAAAACGAGGAACAAGAAAATCGTGATTAATCGCACAATCATAACGATCGTAAAAATGACAATTATATGCAGCAAACATAGGAAGCTATGATTACCATTCGAATCAGGGATTATGATAAAAAAGAAACGGTCATTATCTTAATACAACATTAGTAGTATAAATATATATATATATATATATATATATATATATATATATATATATATATATATATATATATATATATATATGATGACAGTCGCCTTCTACGCGGTGTGAAAATAATAATAACATTATTCAACGAATAGAAATTGATTAATTATAGAGATGAATAGATTAAAATCCTGCGTGACAAAAAATAATCGATTAACATGAATACCGGTAATCAGGGGTGGATTGAAAATACAATAAATTGATAGTCGAGTTTAATATTAGTTGAAATGACCCTTCAATGAAAACTATACAGGGATGTTAATAAAAGCAATTGATTATTATCATCATCACACTACAAAAACCTTCGAAATATACGAAAATAACATTCTCCGAAGAAATTTCCGTTTTCGCAAAACCATTCGCCGCAGAAACGTTACAGCTTCTTTAAATCGGGGATCACAATGCACAACACGAACCGGAGGTGTTTATGTTTAATATCGCGTCGCGGCGATGGGTTATTATAGGACGACATGTTGCAGATTAATATGATGCCAGGAGTATGGTTGTCAGTGATGACACGAGCACATTCCCCTCATCCATTAAAGCATGCATGCATCAACAACACAGTCATTAAAAATAGTAGACAATTTGTGTAATAAATAGCATTGATTTATGGAGGTGGCGGTGGCCCTTTAGTTAATCAAAATACAAAACAACAGTTCAGCGGCCGAAGGGTTAATATTCTCTGGCCTCTGTTCTTTGCTTTCATTTCAAAATTGGTAAAGCAACAACAATTGACACTAGCCATAATAGATCGGACAAATCTATCAAATTCTATGAAATTGAAACTAGTATTGATAAATATCATTACTGTATAACGTTTAATGGGTGTTGAATACTTGGACGGGGATTTCAGATTTCAGAAGATATAGGTCTAAACAAAACAGGCGCAAGATAACAATGAGAATGAGATGAGAATGATTCGGATGCCTATATATATAATGATGAAATGCGAAAAAAACGTATACACATCGACATAGCCCCTACACCGTGGTGTTAAAATATTGAAATTCCGTTTGAAAAGCCGAATTTCCGCATTCCTAAATACAGAAGATGTGGATTTAAAAAAAAAAAACTACGTCGAAATATTAGAAGAATAATTAGGATTGTTTTGGCATGAAATTTGCGACTTGAATCGAAACGAAAAAGACGTAACCGCCAAAGTGAAAAGATAGATATGTATTATATATATTACACAGTGTTTCAATCGATGGTCATGTCTCAAAATCAGGATGGAAGAAAAATTTGCTCGATTAATGAAATAACAAATGAGTTTCGTCATTAAAACTTACCTCCATGTAATAAAAGACACAGACATCGAACCATTTGGTGAAGTGTTTTCGAAGTGTGCAAGCTTTAAGAGCTCATATCTCAAACCTAATTCTAACAGAGCGTTAACGGAACTAGTCCTTAATCTATTTATAAATCTAATTTTGAACCAAATTTTCATGAATTTTCTATACTTACCAGCATAGATATTTCTCAATACCGTACTTGGTTATTTTGATTTGAAAATTGGCGCCGATACATTTGAAGTTTCGAGAACGAGGTTTGAATCGAAACTTTTGATAGTTTTTTTTCTCCAGAAATCTAAACCGAACGTACTTAACACTTACCTTACAAATCAAATAATGTCGCGACTAAGGATTTTACTCTATTCTGTAGTATGTGCTAACAGTAAAAGGAACATTTCCTTATCACAAGGTACTGCAGCCATCTGTGTCTAGCTGCAGACCAAAAACTCCTCTAATTTTCTTCACCACACAGATGACTGCAGCCACGTTGTAATTCATTAATGTTACCGGAGTGAATTTGCGTTTGCTTTTGTTTTGCTGATACACGCGCACACAAGTTTTTGCCGGTAGGAGCTTCAAAGAAAAATAAAGTTGGTTTTACTGTAACCAGTAGCGTTCAAACCTTTCTTCGGGATTCGCAGGAATTCCAAGATCTCCCGTCCGCAATCTACGACTGATTTCTTCAATCTGAAGGTGCACTGCAATGTAACGGGTTAAAATGGGAGAAAAATTTCAATTAAGTTCATTTAACACACATTTACTTAGAAAATAGGGCAAAATTTTAAAGAAAGAAAAGAAAATACATTAAGCCTAGCCTTACTCGGACAAGGCCAAGTTAAATATTTGACTAATCGGACCAAAACAAAATCATTTTCTGATTTTCGAACATATTTTCAACCTCTAACTCGGACTTCATTAAGCTTATATCCGAGTCAGACGAGGTTTACTGTATGTATGAATAAATGGTTAAATCAAAGTTCAAATTTTTGTTATCGAATGAAAAGACATTCATATTTTTTCTGCTGAATGTTTCGTTCTTATGAACGTTCTTATTTGATGGACGACGGTACTTACCCTCGGTCATCTGGCTAGACCCCCCCGCCTAATGGCTTTTACTAAACGAAAACCCACCCGAAAAAGAATTTTTGATTATTCAAACAAAAAAAAAAACTTAATGATAAAGAACGATCTACAAGAAATCTTTTCTGATTAATCGGGAGAAAAAAGATTTGATTATTTGAGTCGAAGTTTGTTTGCCTGAAACTGAACTAGAACGTCTGTAATTAATGTTGAAAAAGGAGGTTTTTTATTAATTAATCATTTAAAGAAACACCTAAATTATCGATTATTATTATTATCAGTAATAAATCGCCCCGCAGAGTTTTCGTAACCTATCATAGAATACTTTATTATGCGGATACTTACATAGATATTGTCGTTCTTGTTCTTTCGATAGGTTCGTTGGTAAAACTGTAGGCATTCCCGGTATGAACGTTTTATCCACTTCGTCCGTTTGCCAACGACTTCGACGCTTTTTCTGTCGATTCTTACCGCCATCTAAAGGCCAGTTGGTCGATGCCGTGTAAACTGAAATGGAAAGGCGAATTGAGTTACGTTGACCTTTCTATATCTAATTGTTTCTAGAGCGTGCAGAGGAGTAGGGATAAGTGAAAAGAGCGAGGGAAGAAAAGAAGATTTACAATGGCTGTTTTTTTTCAGTGAGAAGAGCTCAGAAAAAAGATTTGAAGACAGCACGACCTGTTAAAAGGGTTTTCAGTAACAAATTGCGTTTTAACACTTTATCGAAATATGGAACGGAAGAAAATAACTCCATTTCCAATATTAAATAAACAGTTTTCCAGGGTTTTTTTAAATTAAAGCCAGCTATTTCACGTTATAAATACTGCCGAGTCATTTCTTTCCAACAAGATAATCATCGATATGATGAATGAAGTTAGGGCATGTGAAGAACTGTTTATGTCGATAATTAGTGCAACCAGGAAGGAAGCCCCATTTTCAGTCATTTTTTTGTCTTTTTAACAGCACAGAATTTAGAAACAAGGGCTGCTTTAATATAAATAAGAGAATAAACTGATGATTACCCTGTTGATTGTCATCTTCTGCAGGTCGTTTAAACATCTTGAAATCCGCTGTTTTGTTCTCTAATGAGTTTGCAAATCAGCGACGTACGTAAAACAAAATGGCGAAACTGCCGAGTTCGGATCCGCTCGGAAATGTTCGGCCCATTGTTTAAAATCTATGTTTAAAAACAGAAAATATCTTTCCGATTCTTGGATACAGTAGAAAAGTCATAATAAATAAAAATGTCTAAACAAATTTCATTTTTGAAAAAATGTTGCTTTCACTTTCCTCATCGGAAATGATTATAGGGGCAGCACTTGACGGTCAATCATCAGAATTTTAACACCGGTTGCGGGCCGGACTCGCCTAAAACGTAGCCGAATTTACCAAATTATGCAATTTGCTTTATAACTTCATACGTTAGACCCTATTTTTGTTAATAAAGAACGGGAGGTCCATATATTTTGTGATATTTACCGCTATTGTTTACATTTCGCCGTCAGCCGCCGGTGCAGCAGCAGAGCTGCAGCAGCGCCAGCATCGCCATCGACGTGTGGAACGCGTAGCCTACAAGAAAAATGGCCGACCTTTCGTTGGATGACTATATAAAAAGAAAGAAATTCAGCGGTTTTAAGAATAGGTAAGCTGGCTCTGATATCTTTAACCGTCTCCTCTGTTTGATAAAATTATGCAAAATGTTTTACATTAACAAATTGCAGCTTTTAACACCGAAATAGTGACATTTTTAAATGCTGAAATATATACTGTACACAACACTAACACAACAGTAAAACACACAGTACAGTAGTACTTTCTTTCTCTTTCATTCATGGCTGCTGCAATAGGCCTATATCTTTTGTCATAATTATACATTTCTCATTTTTTCTTTGTTAGACCGCTCCCTGTAAATAAAAAGAATGGGCAAAAATCTGCATTTAAATATTCGCCAGTCACAGTCTCCAGGCAAAAGCAGCAGCAGCAAGGTGCGGGTGTCCGCAATATTAAATCAAAATTTAATGCCAAGAAGTTAGCGGCAAAGATTACCTCGACTGGTAGCATTAAAAACCGTCTCGGAGCAAAGGGAAAGCAGAACGGAGCAGGCGGGCAGGGGAAAAACTTGAATTTGATAACGAAAAAGAATATCGACGCGCGTGTAAAAATAACGAATAAAAATCTTGGTAAAATGACCGACGCGCGGCAGAAAATTCTCGCCAAGACGAAATTCGCGGATGCGCGTGTAAAAATCGTAAACAATCTTGCTGCGAAAAAAACGAATAAGCCGAAAATAGTTTCACCGAAAAAACAACAGCGACCGACGTCGGCCCCAGGTGGCGTTACCATTCCGAAAATAACTATTAAGAATACAATAACTTCGAGAAATACAAGTGCACCAGCGACAGGACGACCAAATCTTATTACTATTCAACCTACAACAAATATCGGATCAATCACGAGGACCATACCTGTAAGTTATTGCAAAAAATGTTTTCTCATTGTTTTCTGGTTTTTCCACCATTGTCACCATTTTCAGTGAAGATTTTTTGTACGTATGATTTTCACTCTCAACAGGTAAATAGACGAGCACAGAGCGTTCTCTCGCGAACAATCGCCGGTACTTTGAATAAATCAAAAAATGGCGCCTCATCATCGATTGGTCAAATATCACGAACTGTAAGTCTCTCTGACTTTCACATAATCCTCGCACCTAGAATGCGGCGTTCATATCGTGAAAAATTCCTGATCGCATGAACAATTACAGTATATTATTTTTTTGTAGGTTCCATCGGCAACAAAACCCAGTCAAATGGGTATTTTGAGCAGATCTGTAAGTTCATTGAACTCGCATTAGAAATTCCATGTCAGAACCAATGAAGGTTGCCCGATCAATTTTTGTCTAATTTTCAGGCACTTCGTTCGCAGCCGACGTCTGGTCTATACAGCAGCATGACTGCATCACCTGCTCAACAGACTCTATTCAGTAGAACTGTAAGTATTATTCCGAAACTATTTGCATACACTATTTTGAAGAAATAGACAGTTCTCAATGACTCCGTGATCTCAACCGTGATCACACATGTGTTTTTGACCCGGGCCAAATGTTGCCCCGCTAAATTAGGAATCGTTTTGATAGTATTGTGTCGTTGCCATTTGTGAGATATTCACCTACTATTTTCAGATCGGTAATAACAGTTCTACATTCACTGATGAAATGGACGCTGAATCTTATTCACCGAAAGAGAACTTCGTTATCACTCGACCCGTCAGTCAACAACAGACAAATGTAGGTTTTGGACAGGTTTCTATTTGATGCTGAGCCTGGAATGCTCTCTTTGTTTCGACCAAAATACGCTCTAACTATTCCGGAATCGTGTAATCTATAAACCTGGTAGAAGAGAGTTTGTAATCCAGAATTGCTAGTTGTCCGATCAAAACTGTCCTTAGCGTTCTTTTCAGCGAAATTTCCATTTGTAAGCAGTGAGAAGTTGGGATGATAATATTTTTGATTTCATTATCAGATCGCTAGTAGTAGGGGTGACGTAGTCGATCCAGGATTTTCACCGTTGATTCGCATACAGAATGATCAGTACATGGAACCTGCTCCCGCCGCGAAGCAACCACCGTTGGTAACAACTAGAACTCATAAAGCTGCCGTAAAGGAATTGAAGAAACCCGAGGATGAGGTATGTATTGCGAGACCTAATTATCGGATTAATTTCAAGTTTAGAATTGATGAGAAATCTGGGGAATTATGGCCATCTAGAACGTTTTATTAAGATTTTACAAGGTTGTATACGGGAAAAAAAACAAATTTTTTTATCAAAAATTAGAATGAAGAAATAACTTAAAGACATGACATTTCGGACTCTCTCTCTCCCTCTAGAGCCCATTGTCTAAATTTTATTTCATCTTATTATCTATTCTCTTTGTCTGAGTTTATATGTTATGCTACTATGACCGTTTTATGGTCGTCGAAAATTTGATTGAAGATTTATTTTTTCGATTATTGTTTCAGGATGTTGTCATTATCAGCCCGTTGCAAGGATTCAAAGTGCTTGTCACCAATCTACACCCGATCGTAACACAGGATGATATCATGGTACGTCAAAGAATTTAAAAAACCTCGATGGGGGGGTTTAAAATCTCGTCCGGTTCTTGACATCATTTGTGCGTTGATAATATTAACAGGAGTTGTTCAGCGCGCTGGGTCCGTTGAGGAAAGGACGACTTGTGAAAAAGGGAGTCGCGGAGATCGTGTTCCATACGAAAGAACACGCGTTGATGTCGGTGAAGAAATATAACAATCGCGAGTTAGACGGATTACCGATGACCGTTCGAATGGTCACACCAATTAACGCTCAGATTCCTGACGACCATATCGAAGGATTAGCGAAGTAAGATATTTATGTTTATGATCGATGCTATCAACCCCTGCTATACCATAAACAGCCTCCCTTAAACAGTGTATCCTGTCGATTAATGATAAAACATTTAGAATCCAGCCACAGGCTGCTTAGAGTACTCTAAAAATATACTTCCACGCTGCTGTTATCGATGATTATTTTCAGGTACGCCTTTTAGTAATTTCGAAATGTTTACTTTTCTTCGCAGACAAATCAAGCCATCGTCCGACTTGAAACCATTAGAATACATGGAGTTAGACATGGCTGCTGTACAGAAGGCATTATTCAAGGTTACAGCAGCGCGAACTGCTAACACACCATCCCCGAAACCAGTGAGCTTTACTGTCAAAATCTAACGGAAGAATGGTTTATTTGATGGAAGAAAATTGGTTTTAGTTTCGAATTCTGGATTTACATTCTGTGGGCTGCGATCACACAATCTTAAATTTGATTCACCGCTTTCAATGTCAGATATGTTAACATTTTAGTGAGAAATATTCTGTTGCTAATTTTAACATTAAATTATGTATATAGATGTCTATAATGATACTGAATTGTACACCTTTCAATTTCAATAATAATAAAGTGATGTTGGATAACCATATAATGGTGTATTTTTAGTATTGCCGGTAGTTGTTCTCTGTGATCATAAAGCATGGAGCCAGTCGCATATTCTATGACTAAAACATGCTCCGAAAACAAACATGGCAAGTTCATTCAAAAGCAAGGAAGGAGTCAGCAGTACTTGTATGTCCCTCTGTATATCTTCAATGTGAGGAGAGGCAAGGTTTTAGTATGAAAGTGGATAACGGTACCTCAAATCATATTTCCATATCATTTTAGGTATCTATATTGTATATTGTTTATAAAAACTCTTATCGGCTTGTCAATCAATTTTTCATAGCAAAATACATTATTCATAGCATTTTTGAATGATCATTCATCAAAATACAAATACTCCGTTAATAACTAATAACTAATTTTCTATATGAAAAATTGCCAGTTAAGGAGTTACAGTGCTGTTTTAAGAGTCTGACAATTGTCTCGCTTGGAAACCCGGCCCGCAAATCAGTAAATAGTTTGTCCAGTTCGGCTGTTCAACGACTTTGGCAAGCGAGTATTATGTTAGTTCTCGTTTTTCTCGCTATCGTTATATATAGGGGCAGCACCAGACAGTCAATATCTCTATGTTCACTGTGGCGGGCGAATTGATTCAATTGCTAATTCCATCAACGCTAATGCTTTATTCTATGAAATTCTCTTAATAAAAACTTTAAAGCCACTTCTTGGTAGAAACTATTGCAATTTATTACGTCGATTTACATCTTGGTCAAATGTAGGCATACAGTCAGTTTGCCCATGATGGATGAAAATGATTGAGCAGAATGGCTGTGGGCAATAGAAAAGTGCCACCACTTTTTCCGCACTTCAAGGTGCAAAATGCTTTTGCAGCAAAAGCAAATTGCTTTAGCCTTACCACTAGGAACCATATATAACTGGGATAGTTCATTATATCCAGTGAAATTGTCCTATATGGGATGAAATTCTTGGCTTGTAAAAACCGCTAATGGTTATTTCTGAGAACGTTACAGCAAGGAGGTCCCACCGTGTCGAGAAAATGCTCGATAGGAGATTTGCGAAAGAGGAAACCCTTCATGCTTCAAAAAGCCTTTAACAAACAAATTTTAAACTAAAGATTTGGTACAAACTTTTTATTGTTCATGATATCATCCTTGTACATAGCGTATTAGAATCTGATGATAAAGCATACTGGGAATCCAAATATCTATCATACTTGTAACAAAAAAGCCGAACTGGCACAAGAAAGATTATGTTTGATTGAACATGACAAGTGATTCTAAAAAGCACATAGGAATCGTTGTGTCACACAAATCACTGGCTATTGATTATTTGAAGCCAGCTATAGATGATTTTGACAATGTGTCTATAATAAAATGATCATACAGAGATGTAAAAACATACTTCATTGGTGTCATATAATTCAAGATCTCAAAAAGGATTATTCTTTACACATGAAATAAATATGCACGAAGAAGAGAGGGAAGTTTTTGAATATAATTCTTGAAATTCAACTATTAAACGATGACTACAACTTTGAAGGGCTACGTGTATGTACATATAACATTAAATACAGCATTCAAGTATACAAAATAGGATCCAGTTTCACAGTTGTAGGATTCGTCGAAGCATCAAAATTTTGAACTGTAGAACTGGTTCCAGAAGATTGAAATCACGTTTCAATTAGCAAATCTTCTATCAAATCAAGTAATACTTAAAATGTTCAAACAATAATTACTGTAAATATCATAAATGCTTCAAAATATACATTACATATATCGAACTTAAATATAAATGCTTTGTGCACATTACTGATAGAAAAAAAAACTTTTACAAACATTGGTTAATTTGTAAGATTAATAGGGCACTTATACGTTGGGAGTATGTACTTATGAAAGGCAATCCTTTTAATAGAATATAATTCAATGGCTAAACTAACTGAAGCATGGAATGTGTAAACAGATAGTATATATATATATAGTTAATATGACCAGGGAAGGCAAGCAGCAACTGTGTTCAAGTTTCAAATGCACAAGACCACTTCCAGAACAAGTTCTGAAAATTCATGGTCTGAGTATCTTCAAAGAAATATGTGACCAGTTATTTTGGTAGCTTTCACTATGTATTAACTAGTGGATAATTACTTTTTACTGCAGAATCATATCACAAATTTTCATTTTTAAGAAGGAAGACTTTCTTAAGCCATAAGCAAACGCGGGGGATACCCGGAAAGCTGTTCTAATTCTTAAGACAATATCAATACTTGTTTTAAGCAATAATTTTACTCCCAATTTTTCGTTTTATCGCGTATATACTATAAAATGCCTACCTAAGCAGGGTTTCATTTGATTTGTTTGAAAATTTTGTTCAGCAACAACAGCACCAGAGAATGAGCATAATTCATAAATAAGGCAGCATTAAAATAATTGTTAGGCAAACTACAAATCGTATACAAAGCTTCTATCGAATCTGATAAACACAGCAAGTCAATAAGGGGAGACCAATCCCATATCTGAATATTGAATTAAGTCGTCAATTCCATAAGGTCAAAACTGGCCTTGAATATCACGAAAAACATTACAAGAATTCATATTACAGTTGAACTTCAATACAACTTCAAAGGACAAAAAAAGATCTGTATTGTTATAATTTCATGAAATCAGTTAAATGCCCTCATTTTTAAGTTGTTTTATTCGCAAGAATTCCAGTTATAACAAAGTTCCGCTGTATGATAATATTACAAACAACTTATTAACACCGTATACATTAATGTTGCAGCAGCTGTAAGTTTATATCAATTTACAATTTACACCATCAAATACGTAGCAATGCGAGTCTTGTGTATGTTTTCTGTCGAATATCTAACACATTAGCACAAACATTTTTATTCAATCATATTAATACATCTGCCATTTACATACATTAAACATTTGCGCCAGTTTCATGTGCGTTTATATGTTCGTCTCTTTTCTCGGTGTTTTACGAGGAGAGTTTTTTGGGCTGTTTGTCGTCGCCTGTGATCGGAGGATATTACTCGCCGGTCCGGCCGATCCCTGCTGCGACGCGTACGAATCGAGCATGTTTTTGACTAGATTCATATCGACGTCAACTGCTTCGAAATCGTCATCGATGTTGTCGATATCATCCAGATCTTCCATACGAGCTAAGTTGATCTTTTTACCCTACAAGAAGGAGCAAAAACACGCTCATGAAAACTATTCAAAAGGAGTGTTCACTCTCCGGCCATTTACAAATTCCCTGAGTTTTCCCTGATTTTATATGTAAATACACAAAATTCCCCAAAGTAAATCAGAGAAATTTCTAGGTTGAAAATGTTACAATTCATTCATTTTTCATCGAATTACATTCTGATATAGAAACACATTGTCAATATCTTTATCCAAATTCCCAGAGTTTTTCCCAGAAATTTCCTGAGAGCATCAGAGAAATTTCTAGGTTGAAAATGTTACAATTACATCATCATTCATTGAATCACATACTAACAAAGGAACACGTGGTCAATAGCATTATCCGAATTCCCAGAATTTTCCAGATTTTTTTGTCAAATTTCCTCAGTTTTCCCTGATTTTCATCTATATTTTTTCTGTTTTCCTGAGTTTTCCAGGTTTGTGGCCACCCTGTCAAAATATTGCCAGACCCACCGAATCAAAATCATAACAAAAGATAGAACTGATTGCAAAGAGTGACGACGAATAAAAGTAATGACAGACGAAACAATGGCTAAATGAAATATTCCAGTGAATACTCTCATGGTATAACATCATACAGCTAGTCTATGAACACTCATGCATGCATTGCTGCTCGTTTGTCTAATATGGAAGTGCAGACGGAAAGAGCTTCTGTATTGAGTGGGTGTCGACGTTAGTTTCATTTTCTAATATAAGGACAAGAATCAACTTTTTCCGCCCATGAAAATTTCCACGATTTATAACCATGATTTTAATCGCAAGTCATTGATCTAATAATCTGAAACTCTGGATTTCGCTTTGTATGAGTAACCTTTTACCTCTTGGTGCAGTGCAAGTCAACATATTTGCCTTATAAGTAGTGAGTGCATGTGAAAGTTAGGAATTTGACAGAACAATTTTGATTACATTTCATTAACGTCCGCAGCCGTGGGAGGAACCGCAGAAAACTGCCTCACACACCCCGGGCTTACAGATATTGGTAGTGTAATAAGGGGTTATTACATCTGACACAGACTTACGGATGGCGGCGGGAAGCAACCGGGAGTCCAATTACAATCATTTATCAGATCATAAAACGGATCTGATTCCTAGAACACAACATAAAAACTTCAAAACTGTAGAACTGTCACAATGGATAGAAAATCAATCAGAAATCAAAAAGGTCTAGGGTCTAATCTATTGTGTTAATTGGCAAGGATATCATTGAACCGGGTATGGGCAAATAGTTTGCATTTTCTAATAGAAAATCTAAGGGATCACCTGAGTCATAAGTCTTATATATGACTCAGTGGCTATAAACAACGTCCTGTTATCTGGAAAGTGACAACTCCCTTTTGTTAACGAAATTCTAATAGTGAGACAAAATTGGGCATATTGCCTGTAGTCTATAATTCAAAACTGAAGGAAAATCTTATGAAGATATCATTTTCTGTTTTTCCATAGCCATAGAGAAAAACAAAATTTCCATAGCTTTTCCAGAGCCTGGAAAAAAATTCCCATTTTCCAAAACTTTGGAAGACTTTCCAAAACCCATGCCAACCCTGATAAGAGAACAGATCTATACCTTCTTATTTCTAGGTGGTGGTTGCGGTGGTCTCGCTGGTGGTTGTGGTGAAAGTTGCGTTTTCTGTTGCGGCGGTGGTTGCGGTGGTGGGGGTCTCTGCGGTCGATTCGTGCCGTTCTGATGATGTTGCGACTTCGTTTTATTCTGCTCTTTCTTCACGAAACTTTTGCCGACGTTCGTTTTCGACAGTTCTTTGTCCATCAGTTCCATGTAATCGTTCATGTCGCCGAGACCGTCCGGCGACTTGCTGCGTCTACGCGTTCCGAAATCGTGCGTCTCCTCACCTCCGTCAGATCCGTAATCATCGCTCATTTCATCACTAGAAACTTCGTCTTTAAAATCTGAAATAACACCGATACATTATTTCCGATCTCATTAAGCAAGGTACTGAAAACGACACATTCAGGTAGTTAGTGACTGGCAGCGATATAGAATGGTTCTAGTTCCTTGGTTGTGAGTTACGTTGAAGTTAACTCTACCTTACAACTTTGTTGTGATTTGTTCTGGATAATCTTTTTGCATCTTAAGTTATCCCGAAGATGACTTTTAGAATATGGTCGAAATGTCAAAAACTAAATATCAAGTTAAGTAAACCTTTTTCGGTAACAATCATAATAGACATTTATGATAACGGTTAGGCTACAAAAACATACAGAAATAATGCTAATATGAATGCTCTTTAAAAACCAGATTTACAATCATAACAGTTTTGTTCTTTTTGAGTCTGGGATTTTTTCTATATGGGGAGTTTTCTCTAAAGTAAACCGATCAGTTCAACTTCATTCTCAATGGAACTGATTTTTTGCTTCAAAATTAAGGCAACTTGTTGCGATCCAGTTTTGTGATGATAACTAAATAAGTGCAGCTTATCATTCAAAGTCACGCGTGGTTTAATTCTACGATGCATTAAACATCCGTTTGGCATCAGAATCACTCGTTTGTTGCACAGCTATAAATAACTAAGTTACGTTGATCTACCACTAGATCCATTTGCCGTTTATGGATATATGATACCATTACGCGCCTTATGCCGACCGCTGAAAATGCCTCGAATTAACTGAATACTTACCGAACATTTTTTGCATCGAAGCAATAATGCCGCCTGCTTCGAAGTTGACATCATCATCGCTGGAATAGAAATATATATATATATATATTCGACATTTACTTTGAAATCTAACATCGAACAGTGTTTTCTGAAGCACATTATGAAGTCGAAATGAGTAATGTTAACAATTTAGACAGTTTTCCAGTGATAGCAACAGTTAAAATATAGCAAATTCTACAGGTTTGATAGCAATTTAGAATGTTGAAATCATCCACAAAAACAAAATGGCGGCTTTTTGAATGGCAGAAATTAGGCATTTACGGTCTAGAGCATCCAGAGATTAACAGTTGGGGTCAGGGTAAGATTAAGTTTTAGGGTAAGGGAAGATAATGCATCATTATAAGGTAGGATTACGGTTACGCTATAAGTAGTAAAAAGTTAAGGTTTAGAGATAAAATTGCACAATTTGTGAACGATCTCAACATCGCCTAACTTGCACGTTTATTGCTAACAACCGATATGGATTGACAATGTGCTTTAGGAACTATGGGATGTAAAATAAAACACTCATACATATAAAAACACCGTTTCGCTCACCTAAATCGAACAAATGGCCGAATTAACGTTATGTTAACATATTTTGGCCGGGTTTTTAAAATTCCACGACGGGGAAAATTACTCAAAAAATACAAAACGGGTAAATTATAGAAAATGTTGCATTACAAACATAAACGTACAGACACGCACTACAGTAACTTCACGACTCGATTTTGACAGTATCCTGAGGGTACTAGATTTTTTATTTGGATACTAAAAAATTAAATCGAAACTATCTTGACAGGATGTAGGAAATATCTGATTTTACCAGAAGATATTTTATCTAATTGTTCCTGTATTTTCTTGATAAGAAACTTTAACCGGTGTACCGCAAAACTATGACGCGGGGGGATACTGACAATGAATGATCTCCCAAGACTGCGAATAGAATTGTACAAATCAAGCCTTGAACTTTGAATAGTTTTACGTAGTATTTTTGACTTACCCGCCGCCGAATTCGACTCCCTCGTGTGAAGACATTCTATTCACAAACGACTTTGTTTGGTTGACGATGTCGGTAGATTTCTGATTGACTCCGGGACTCACGTTGCGATGGTGTTGTGCAGCTTTATCGAGAATATTATCCAACTGTTCCGGCGTAACGTCTAACCAACTATCATCTACATCACAATCACAATTACGCATTAAAATCACACAATCAAACTATTTTTTCTCTCCATAAAACGCGATTATTGATTTCTCGATTTTGTCGCCACACACATGTGCAAACAACAGGTTTTTCACTTTTAATTTCCAATAACGGTAAAATTATTTTTTGATCATTCTAACTTCGTGCAGCCTGTCATAGGTGTGACGCTGAAAAACGATAGCCAAAAATAACCACCTGCAACATATTTGGACAGAAACTGAGTTATGAAATATAAAGGCCGAAACTGTTGAGGTACAACCGTATAGATCGAAACCAAGAATTCAGTTCATTGGAATGATGAAGTATTCTATCTATGAATGCTTAACGATCACAAAGCCTTGTACGTATATCTAACTGTAGTATATCCTCTCGAAAAGCTGACAACAAAAGCCTGAACTTCTGATCGGTGCTAAAATATCCAGTTGTTTATAGAACCATGGACTTCGTTTTAGATTCCATGATAGAACGCGCAATGCTTTATACTGATACTGACTCCGGAGATTTCCTACTTCCAACGGGAAAGAAAGAATGAGTATTCGGACGAATTATCCTTAAATCGCACTCAGGATAGTGATAAGTACATTAGAACCGCAGTTTTACGGGATCAAGTATTTCGTATGAACAGTACAGTTCATTTCAAGTGACAAGTAACGTTAATGGTTACAGAGTCTGATGGCTAATTCAAAATCTTCATAAAAAATTCCTACACACTTATACGCTATACATACAGAACACACGTGATACTGGCTATCGTATCTCAAACAATGAGAATCTTGACTGTTTGATGTGTACCATATTTAGAGTTACCAATACGCCGTATATGTTACACGATATCGACGGCAATTTTATGTTTACTTATTTCATCAAGCGTGCGCCGTTACTGCAGCGCGGAATGATTTGCTCCCCTCTTCTCTGTCTGCGTTGCATTCAATGAAAAGCGTTGTCAAGATTTCTAAGAACGCAATCGAAAACGAGTCGATAGCGCAGTGCAAAATTGCTCATTACACAATTCCGATAAATGAAGCACAAAAGAGAACTGAACTGGAATGCTTAAAATAATGTCCTTTCACAATTACAGTCTGTTATTCTGTGTTGGCCCAACGGGCGCGTTTCCAAGGGGGTGCGCAACCCCCTAAAAATAGCAAGTTGCCCACAAATACTACGTGAAAATCAAATATATTTAACTGATACCTAAAAGATTTAAATTCATAAGCTCATTCTCTGTACGGCTTCCAAATGTCCGGGTGCCCTATTGATTATATGATATGCCCTATTTTGGGGGTGCACCTCTCCCTAAGTCGTACCCTACATCCATCGCGGCCCTAAATATCCACAAACCATTTTCATAGTCTCAATTATAACTCACAGAGTCATCACCGATGGAGGCGAAAGTAAAAATGTACCGTAATCTTAACAGGTTTGACTCATAAGTATCTCTAGTGCTAACTACAAGCTTACCTATTACCTATTACCTGCGTACAGTAAAACCAATAGATCCAATATAAAATATAGAACAGAACGAAAATCCCCAGTATAGATAACTATGACTGACTAGACATATATACTAGACACATAGTCCGCTCGTAAAACTGATATGTAAGTCATACATGCACCAATTTTCCCGTACGCGAGATATTTGCCAGGAAATAGTTAATATCAGTATCTAGCGAAAAGATAAATATTGACAAGCTTCAACCCGGGCACCGACCATGAAATTAAAAATCCGAGATTCACAGCGAAATTCTGAAATGTTCTCGTATAGAACAATGCGAGCACGCATACACAGGGTTCATTGATAGAAACTTGTAGGATATTAATTCATTGTTACATCGTGTCTCATAAAGTATGAGTAAGTAAATAGAACTTTATACCGCAAACATTCTTAATGCTATCGTTCATTCGCTTTCCCGAAGTCGTTTCGTGCGGAGACGATAAAAGAACGTATTAAAAATTCATGAATATCGATTCGAGCGAATCACATGTTGCGAGATTTGAAGAGACGCTTTATCTAAAGAGTGCATAATCTAATAACAAGAGTCTTCCCGTGTATTTGACGATAAACAAGTGTTGAAAATGTATTCAATTTGAATATTGCGCTAGCCTATATACTTCTGGGAAGGGTCCTTGATATGTCTAGCTGATTTTCTGTTATGTCTGTAACATCGTATGTCATTAGATATTAATTAAATGATTAAACACTGAGATATAATCCAGACACGTAATGCCGTATAACAAGTTTCAATTCAGAAATACTGACACGGTATCAGACTGCATCGGAAATTGCTAAACTCAACTGAAATGAAACATACGGTAAGTTTACAGGGTCCCTACAGATCAGCCATTCCTGGTTTTAAAGGAGATAATATCAAATTTCGAGGAAGTGTCTGCATCACTTTCATATCCCAATTACAGTAGACTCCCCCTAAATTGGTTGCGTTCATCTCAGTAAACTGTTAACTTGGTGGTTTATAAGAAATTATCATATCCATCAACTAAACTCCATTTCTAATTCGAATTATTGGGTAAGAAAAAAATCCTGCTTCCAACCGTACCGAATTAGGCACAAGTCTACAGTACAACTTCTAAATTATCTATCTGCCTATTTCCCAAAATTGAAGGTGTTTTGAAGGAGTTTCGGCAATTTACTCAAACCAAAGGAATTTCTAACGCCTTTACAAGCATTTTCTGTTTAGGAGGAGTTTTTAAGGAATAAAAGTATTGTAGGGAGCCTGGTTTATGAAAAAGACCGATGAAAATATCTTACCGTCGTCCTTTGGAAGATTCTGTTCCTCTCGTCTCAATTTCTCGATATCAACTGGTAGAGTTTTCAGGAGATTCAATATCTGGACACCTGGATCAGGGGAGTTTCTGAAATCGATAGGTAAAGTTGACTCAGTCAGGTCAGCGTATAGTCAAATCACTGTGAAGACTAAATCAATAGCATTCATCATCATACACCGAGACCAAATCAATGAAATCATTATATCAAACAAAAGTTAATTCAGTTCTGATACAAACAAATGAGTTATAGATATAAACAGAAATAGAAATAGAGCAGAGATAAACAGAAATAAATGAGTTGAGATAAACAGAAAACAAAGTCGACAAACTTTTATCAAAATGTTTTCAGCGATAACACCAAATCAAGAAAGGCCTGGACCTTCATACTGATAAGTCTTACCTAACTCTTATCATTTTAATTGTTTAGTTCTCAAATTGCGAATGGTACTGTCGATGTTTGACACTTGAATTTATACAGACGGGTTGCTTCATTATTATGATGATTATTTTCGCGGAATTATGTTTTTAAATGTGGGCGTTGAAACTATAGAATTTTCAGAAAATATCATCCGATTAATATAAATATTAACGTGAAGTACCGATTTGACACGTGTTGGCTGTGAGTTCATGACTCATGTCAACACAGGATGTCAACACAATTTAATACTGGAAAATGATTCAACTTTCAATGAAGAGTAGTTTGGAGACAGCTGGTTTGACAAAGCTGTTTCGCAACACTCTTTTGTGATGTCACCATTGATCTGTTATATAGTACCGAAAGACTCCTACAGATGGCTGCACCTACTATTGCGCTTATGTTATTGGTGATGATCTGATATGTTATTACCAGGGAAATAACTTCATAGGCAGGTATTTTAGATGCAGTTGCAGATAGTTATTGGCAGATACATTTGTAACACCATTAAATTTTCTCAACTCTATAATCATCACTTTGAGGTTGCTAAATTAATTCATGCTGGTTCCAAAATGCTCATTTAGCATTGTTTGCATTGGAATTCTGTTTTTGAATTTATGTAAATACTATGTAGAGGTAACACTTTCCTTAGATCTTAAAAATCATTAATTTCAATCTTATCATCTACGTACCAGAATCTGATTAAAGTGAAATAAATATTCTGTATTGTGTATTTCTGTATTGTGTATTTCTGTATTGTGTATTGTGTATTCTTACTCGTCTGTGCTTCGAACAGCGTCATTGAAGTATTTTTTCGCTTTATCGAGAAACTGTCGATACAACCTTGAACCTTCGATCTCGCCCTGAAATCAAATGAGAGAATATATTGCCGTTATGAAGTGAATTCGTTATCTTCGGAATCAAACAAGGGTTCTTTCTGATCAGTGAATCCAAAGTTCCCTGTGATATTTCTCTGACCCATATTCCCAGATTCGATAATCTCAGCGAGGGCTGTTTCTTTTCTAAAGGTTCCTTGTGCCACTCATCACCAGCGAGAACAACAAGACACCGAAAATTCAATTGGTTTCTCCCTGATTTTCAAGAAAAGTCAGAATTCCCCGATTTGGCCTGATCTGTAAGAACCCTGATTGGCTATTAATGTATATAAATAAATATGAAAATAAACCCGATAAATATAAAACATGCCGATTAAATCATTCCACCCAATTCAGTGAGTTCTCTCACCCATAAAAGATCAGTCTCGAGCCGCTTTAGAGATAGAAAACAAATCCCCCGTTGATGAAAGATGAAAATATGATATTCTGATATTCATTTTCAACGAATAACAGGTCTGAATATTGGAAAACGAAAACTGCCGCCGGTGAAGTTGAGCGTAACGCAGATGTTTCAAAAGGATTAGTTAAAACTCGAGGGGAGGGCCATCGCCGATAATCCCTTTACAACAACGAGCTCATAGAAAAATAACATCATTCGCGTAGAACCGCATATACGTTATAAAGAAAATCGAAAATATCCTTACCTTGAAATAGCCGTTTGTTTTCAACGATTTCAGATATCGTTGCCATCTGATGTCGGAAGCAGATATGTGACCATTCGCCGTACTACGATTTGAATTCGAACATTTAGCGCACAGTATTTCGAAGCCGTGAGCCTGAAAACAATTCAAACGGTAGATTAACCCTTTCAGTGCTGACTAGTTAATACCCTATAGTGCTAGAGATAATTTGAAAATTTTTAATAATTCCACCCTAGTGTGTTGAATAACTGGAATACCACTATAGTGCGTCTACACCGTGGTGCGGTGTATCGTTAGTTACTAGTATTTCACTATGTCTGACAAGTGCTGCCATTTTTCAAGAGAGATAATTACTAATTACTAATTACATCAATACACCGCAGTGGGGTGTACTAGCAAAATCCATAAATGATTTATACACCGCACAGCGGTGTAGACTCACTGAAAGGGTTAATGAAATAAGTGTCCAGAAACGATCGCTAATCTCCATCCACCTCTAAAGACATTGAGTTCTCTAAATAAGAATTTCACACAGGGAGGCCACTTCTGACTTGCTTATTCCCGGATTCGATCTGCTAAGAATCCAATCAATTAACGCAGTCGAATACGTACCGGTAAGACATAGATGGAAACTGTTTGATTTTACGTGCGATTTAGCTACATATTCTACAAAATTCCCTGAATTTTTCAAGAAAAGAAAATTCCCCGACTTCCCTGAAGGTAATAAGCCACTGTGTTTCATTAAAAATCTCAACTGCAACATAATTCTTTCATACTTAGTGTTATAGTATATAGTGTTTTCAATAAGAAATTAACAAGCCAGGTCCCTTTGCAAAACAGGATGGTCCCATGATATGTCACAGTCCCGGAAATGAAAGCTGGTTTGAAAAAACAGGCGGGTCCTTTACGAACGACAGACGGGTCTGGGACCTGGCTCTTATTGAAAACACTGACTTTATGAATTTCGTAGAATTCGTTTTTCTGATTTCCGGGAAGAAGAAAACTTACAAGTTTCATTCCGAGATCATACGCTTTATATCGCGGAGACATTGGAGGCATCATCGTATACCCGCAGTGTCTGTCGGGTTGAAATTTCTGCTTCGACAACTGAGCGTAAAGACATCGCGTAAATTTCACCTACAAAACAATTAGAAATCCACGTCTTCAATTCTAATTCAAAATTCGGTAACGATTGGCAGTCATGAGACGAGAAGCACAATATCTGTGTATGATGATAACGAGAGAAATCCCAAAATAAATTCAGCCAAACAATGAAAAGTTCTACATCAAAATGATTATATTTTGAGCAAAATTTCGGCTAAATACTATAAGCCATACAAGGCGTACTGATGTCAGTACGCCTGATGATGGTTCATGGTATTTAGCCGAATTTATTGTGGGATTTCTCTCATTGGCAATGATGTTCAATACTTTTATAATCAGGGCCCAGAGTTATAGCCGCGATCACAAGCGCATTTTTGACAGGGGCCAACTGTTCACACTTTTCGAATCCCTGCCAGTGGTACCAAATGGGGCCATGCATGTTTGACACAGGCCAAATTTGATTAAAAACATCAGACTAGGCTTCAGTTTAGCATGAGTCAAATCATTCCATGTGAATACTACATTTTTAATGTTACTGGTTCTAGAAAGTGACTGACCTCGCTTGCCACAGTACCATTCTGATAGCATTTAGTATGAGCCACTAGCAATCATCTCAGAGATGATTGCTCGTAGGTATGAGTGTTTGATTTACGTGTGATCACGTTCTCTAATCATCTCTGCACGTGATCACGGCTTATGTTATACGTACTTTACGAATGGCCACAAAATGGAAAGATTTTTTATGTAATTTTTTCGTTCAGATGCTGATAATATATTCTCATTTATGAGAATAGTGATGTGTTGATTACCTGTGTCATGACCCGTGTGGTGGGTGGAAAATGGGTGAACGTTCGACATGCCTGAAATAATTACATCATTAATACATTTCATCATTCGTATTATTTTCATATACACAGTATTTATGTATGTATGTAAGTATGTCTAGGCAAGTCATGAAATCTGAGAAATTCAGACATAGAAACATTTGTATTCACTCTGGAGTCCTTTAAATAACACTGCAGCTCAGTTTTAGATAGAGGCAGTAGTTTTACCAGTGTCGATTTTTCTGATAACGAATTATCCCGAAATATATATATATATATATATATATATATATATATATATATATATATATATATATATATATATATATATATATATATATATATATATATATATATATAAAGCGTAGTACCTAAGATGCGTTAAGGGAATTGGTAGAACTAGGCAGAGAAAGAAGTTCATTATAGAATCGATAGTAGTGAACCCAATACAGATACCAGAGAACAATCTTTTGTATTTTGAACACAATTTTGTATCATTAAGGTACCTACAGATAGTTCATTCCTGGATATTTAGGAGTTTCCAAGGAGAAAATTTCAAACTTCGACCATTTTATGTCCAAAATACTGTAGACTTAGTAGCGTTTATCTTGGTAAAACGTTAATTTTTTTTCTTTAAAACATATTCATCCTTTACACAACCAAACTCAGTTTTTAATTCAGCAACCGCCAAATTGGGTACAAAGAATCCTGGCTCCAATTGTACTGATTTGGTATAGACTACTGTGAATTTCAAATTGCCAATATTTTTCAAAATTGAAGGAGTTTCAGGCATTTTGCTTAAATCAAAGGATTTTCAAGCACTTTAAACGCATTTACAGTTTAGAAGGAGTTTTTAAGGAATGAAGGAGTCGTGTAATACAGATAGATACAAGATATATTTTGATAATGATACTATTAAATTGTCAATTACCTGTAAATCAATTGGATCTCTAAAATAAAATGCCTGTACGGCTGGCGCGACGAGGTGAGGATGACTCTTCAGAATCGTAGATATAGACGCCGGAACGTAGCAGCTCGTTCGATGAATATTCTGATTGATTTTGTTCGGATATCTGGACGCAAAACAAAAACGTAGAAGAAATTGTAGTGAAGCAAAGCCTCCCTTACTGAACTAATCAATGTGAGGTGAATTTTTTGGTTCTCAGAAGAGGCATTTTAAAGCTTGATTTCGATCATTCGATCGAAAAAAATTCTGTTTTTTCCCGTTTTTCGAAGATCTTTGCGAAAAGCTGTTTTTTAAACAATATTGACACGAGAGGCTCGTGAGAAAACTAGATTTTCAAAACTGATCATCAACAGGTGAAGAGTAGTTTACAAAGTACAATACTTGATGCTGCTTTACAGAGACTGGAAAACAATTCCTTGAATTCTGTTAAAGAGAAATGTCTTGACTCGAGAAATGTCTATAATGTATTGTATTTGCGCACGCAATGGTACATGATGATGCACACGCAACGGCACACGGACGATACAAGAGAATTCCCACTCTTTCACGTACCAGTTATACAACGCAAGACCAGTACGAATAAGATCATTTATAATGCCCTGATAACGCAACCCTAGAGAACTCATTTATTACGAAAATCCATTAGCATTTCAAAGGATTAAACTGTCTCTCAATTGATGTACAGTTAATGCAGCCCGGCTGTACAGCATCATGAGGACCTTATAGTCTAATCATCGCTCACCGGGCATATTAAACAAACATAGCCATCGTAGCCTAAACCTCAACTGGATTACGTGTAACCCGCGCGCTGTCAGGTTAAATAGGCAACTGTGAATGATTATAGGCTGATTAGCATTAAAAAACAACTTTCTAGACTACGAGATGATACGGGTTGCGGACATCTCTTAATTACATCGCTATAAAATGGATATACCGAACATGCATCTATCTGTTGTTTCAAATGAAAAATGTTAATAACAGACCCTCAGTTCACTGACCACTCTGGTGCACTCGTAAACAGGCCCCAAGACCCTTAAACAATCCATTACCACATTTTTTTCATGCCGCTCACGGCAGTTAGAACTGGTGCTTATTATAGATGTAGAAAATTACAAACAGACACAAACAGACGCCCGGCATTGCTTCGATCGATTCGGATAATTAGGGATAATCTTATGTATAGACATGTGTAATACACAGTAGGATACGTCATTGCTGTATATGAGATACAGCTACTGAATTTATAACACTAAATAACATCAATACAACAATAGAAAATATACACGAACCATTAAATAGTTCTGTTAGTAAAAGACCGTCAAATACTTTAAAATTATCTTATTTCTAAAAAATCTAACAAAAATGCGAAATGATTAATGCCTAAACCTTTAGGTTAAACAATCCCTAGATACTGTTAACCCTAAAATCAAACAACTCTTGGAACTCTTGAATTAGACAGCCTTAAATTAAACAATGTCAACCCATAGATGCGATAAACCCTTAAATAAACTACCCCTATAAGCTATAAGCCCTTAACAAACTCAAGATGCTATAAACCCTTAAATGAAACAAATCTTAGTTGCAGGAGAATGAAACTGTTACCGAATAATTTTCAATAAGCTTAAACATTCATAGAACGTGCAGAGAAACTAGAAATGCACTTGACTTACCCGCTCAATCGACGTTGAATAGTTTTCTGAACAGCTTCAGATGCTTCGGTTTTGTCCGGATTTTCCGTAATGCATTTGATCGCTTCTTCAATACTGGGGGTCCACAACGGGAACAGCACAGCGTCAGCCGGGTTCTGGGGTATCGGCACTATATGAACCTTACCCCGGTGCAGAAAAATCTGAATTAAATACACCAGAGAATTCATGATCTGAAAATGACTATTCCGACATAGTTGAAACATTGAATTAACTACTAGCGCTAGGAAACATTTCAAACTCTATTTTCTTTCTTGCGAGATTTTTATATCAACATTACAACACTGGACTCAGAGTGTTTCCATAAACGGTCTGATCCTGATTCATTATGGTTCATTCATCTCTTGTAAATTTCATTCGTTAATTGATTAGAAATGAAATTGTGAACGCACCCTGTTTTCTGATGTGTCCGGATTCAACCATTTTGGGATGACATCCGCAGCTTCAATCAGCAGAAACTCGCCATCGCTGTCATGAATTCTAGAAAATAGAAACGATGAATCGAACGAAATTGAAACAAACTAATTATTATTATCAATATGAAACTTTTAATCATGACAACGATCCCTAGTGAAAGTTCAAAACATTGTTTTTTCATTTTAATTTTTGATAGAATAAAATCCGCTTTTAATCTTTTAGATTAGTAAATAGGGCTGAGTGGGTTTTAAACATATTTTTATTACGAATCTTTTCTGCAAGAAATTCATGATTAGATTCTGAGTGAAACTTACTGCACAACGAGATCAGGAAAATTATTTGTTAACTGAACTAATAAATAAAGTATAAACCATTCATCTTCAACGTTATCTCCATAATTTGTTGTACCCTTCAAATGTGAAGGGTTCGGACCTACAAAAAATAGATGACAACGATTTGTTTAAGATCTAAAATAAAATAGATACAGCACGGATAAAATGCAGTGCAGAAAAGATAACGACGACAATATTCATGAGAAGTACGACCAAGAAAAAACCATCATCATGACTCACCGAATCCAGAAACAACACACAAATGAAACGGCTGATTCTGCCAGATATAATCCACTAACCATTGACTCAAATAGGCTAAATAAAGGTCTAACTGTTTCTCTAAGTGATCCTCAATTACTTCATCGTCGAATGTATCCGGTAAATAGGGAAACAGAAGATATTCCACCACGTCTTCAGGCAATCGACGTTCATCAGTTGCCATCTTCGCTCTCTTTTGTGGAAGGGGTTCCCCCGTCAAATTATATGGGAAATCCCCGCGGAACAGGTGGTTTCCGTGATGTCTGATTTCGGCCAGGCTCCGCGAGTCAGAATCCGGACTCGAAAGTTCCAGCCAGGCTACATTTACCAAATTAGAAAATGCGACCGTCAAGTGCTGCCACCACGGCTGTGCCGCCTTAACCAATTCAATGATATTTTATTCGACATAATTATGAATGAAGGAATACAGCTAATAACATGTTGGCCGCCTCCAGATTCAGATGAAGGTGATGAAGACGTTGATCGAAGATTGGATTGCAAATTGGAGAGTGAAAGGAAGAGGTATGAATGGGTCAAATGTCAGTTAGAATAGAAATTACAATAAAACTGAAGCAATTCAATGGAAATTTATTCATCCAAGTCGCACCGGACCGGGTCCGGCAATCTGTGTCTACTCTTTTTCAGATCGCTCATAACGGAGGGTGAAGTGGTATTAGATTCAAAACATGTCAAACGAATAAAGAATGACGAGGAAGAAAAACAAAAAACAACAAATATCACAGCAACAGTGGCGCAATGGTGGAAACGCAATCAAGCATTGCGAAAAAAATATGAAAACTCTTTACCTCAATCCAGTAACCCTAACACAATTTTAAATTCCATTTTCAGGTAGGTTCGATACAAACCAACTTTTTCAATTTACAAAACATGACTCCAAAACTTATTTTCAGTAACGTTTTGTTATAGGTTACCAGAGACCCAGGAATTTATGAAACTAAAATTGGACGAATTGCACTCTTCTGGAAAATGTGAAGACTCTTTATCCTTGGCTTTAATCGGTTCTTTCTATGAGAAACTTGGTGACCTCTACAAGGCACGTGATTATTTGACAAAAGCCATTGAAATCCAATGTAAGTCCAATCAGAAAGGTTTTTGTGTTGTTGTAACAATCAAACATGAATTGATGAGTTGAATTCGTTTTGTAGGCGATGCGCAGTCAAATCTTATTAAAGAATGGAAATGGTTGCTTCACAAAATAAGAAAGAAGATAGAAATAGCCGGTCTTCAGAAATCAGCTACAGATGAACTAAACAAGCGTTCTCCAGTAACAGAACTAAAACTACCAACATCATTACCGGTATTTTATTCTAGTTGAGCAAACTAAGGCTTGGGTAACCCTGTATTTATGTGAATTCATCTGTGTTAAAACTTCTGAATTCATTTATTACAGGTTGAAAGGAGGTCTGTAGAGGACCTCAGTGTAAATGAGTTTATTGCGGAATATTCTATGAAAAGCAAGCCGGTTATAATTACTGGATTGGCATCGAAAATGTCGGACAAACCGTTTAACATCGAACGACTGCAAAAACTAGCTGGTAATTTATACAAATTTAAGATGAATTCTTATTACCTCGTACAAGTGGAATGATAAACAATGGGCGGTATAATTCTTGTATTATAAGGAGATTGCCCTGTAACGTTGAAGAAGCTCGTCACCGATTCAGCAGAATGGGCTCAATTAGAAGATGCTGAATCGATGAAATTATCGGCGTTCATCGATTACATTTCGAATGGAAATATAGATCGTTATTTATTCGATTGGAGTTTACCGATACATTGTCCTGATTTGGTGAAAGATTTGAAGATTCCTCGGTATTTCTCAGGTATGGTTGTCGCAGTCTTTATCTAGCGTATATAAAAGATGATGATAGAGTCTAGATGTGAATATGCGTCTTAATTTTTTCAGGCGATTTCTTACAGCGAACGTCGGCTGGCAGTTTATACAAGGATAGCTGGCCGAGTCTGTTCGTCGCCCCAGTCGGTATACGCAGTGAATTACATGTCGATGCATTTGGTTCAAACTTTTGGATGGCTTTATTTCAAGGCAAGAAGAGGTACAGCCCTATGTTACTATGGTGAAACTCTTAACACATATGTCGTAATAGTTGGGACGATTATTATATTGAAAAAAAAAATATCAAAATGACAACTTACACTTAGTGAATTGAATTGAAAGTACAAATTGAGACTAAAAAATAGTGACGCGACTTATCTTATGTGACTTAACCCTTTCAGTACGTCTACACCGCTGTGTGGTGTATAAATCGTGATAGATTTTGCTAGTACACTGCACCTGTCAAATAGAGTTAAATGTTAGGTACTAATTAGTGAAAGGGTTAAGCTGGTTTGACTACGAGAATCCTCGGTTTATAATGACTACATGTTTTTTCAGATGGGTGTTCTTTTCAAAAGATGATCTACCATATCTTTACCCCGATTACACGCATTCGATGGATCCAGTTTTCTCAGTAGATTTATCTGAACCGGACTTCGACAAATATCCATTACTGCGACTCACTAAACCTATGGAATGTATTCTACAAGAAGGTATGTTTCTGACCGAGAGGCTCAAGTTCATGACCTGAGGTTCCGTTTAATTCGAACGAACGGTTTGTATTTACAGGGGATGTGTTGTTCGTACCAGCAGGCTGTCCTCATCGAGTAGAAAACCTGGAGAAATCAATCGCTATCTCCGCTAATTTTGTCGACAAATCCAACTTCGATTCGGTGAAAAAAGAACTGGCGATCAACGCTCTTATCGACTCTCGTGCTGCGGAACTTTTAAATCAGTTTGAAAATCCTAAATTCTCGGATGAATCGATCAGTAATACAAGTGACAACTGTACATGTACATCCTGGTTTGACTTTAAAAATCCAGAACTAAATAAATCGTGAATAATCAAAAATTCAATGTATTATTGTTTTATTTATCATCATTTTTGTTATATTATCATCTCATACGTTAAATATGACCATTCAATCAGACAAATTAAAAGTAAAATTCAACAATTTAATTCAGAAACCATTCAGTAGTCAAAGAAAATAAGGACAGTTATTCCACAAAATGTATTATTCCACCTGATACCTTAACACTTCCTAGTGTTGTGACAATTAATTCCTTGTTTTTCTTACATTACACAATATTCTAGTCCGAAATTCATTGAAAATAAATATCTAATCACAGACTTTAGATCGTAAATCATTACCAACACAAAAACAAGAACGTTCGTTTACAAATCGATTTGGATGCTTAAGAAATAATTGAAAATACCGGTATACGCAATGATTTCGTTGAAATCAAAAGCACGTTGAGAAACAAAAATGACTGAGGCCCGGTTTTACAACGGATACTGACATGAATTACAGAGCGTAGTCTTGTAAAATTGACCCCTCCGTAGCGTGCACGCAGACACATTCATAACGGGGTACCGGCAAACACCAGATGGCGCCACGAAAAAACATTCGTATTTAAAATCAGTCCATTTTCAATGAAATTTGAACTCGATTTTTAGGCTTCCAAATCCAAAAATTACACGTAATCGAATAGCTATACAAGATTCGCAGAGTACCGTATAGATTACACTGAAAATTGATTTACAAATAGAAAAGTTTACTTGAATTGAAATGTAGAAGGAAATTGAAGCGCGGCAACCCGGTGCCACTAGCGAACCTGGTGGATCCTCACTGAATCCTCGTTGGCCACAGTAGCGTTGCCAGTACCCCATTCAGGGACAGATGTCGAGTTAGTGGTCGCATCAATAGCTCAATCATGAAACACAATGTGGCTGACTCTTTATGATGACCCATAACCAATGTTTTAACACATACATACATACATATATAACAATGTACATTATTGAATAGTCTATCATTTTTTACTGCCCCACAACCATCCTTTAACGAAACCGGTAATACCGCCGCCTCTCTTCTGTTCGACTTTATCATCTAGCGACGGGAATTCTAGATGATTCAACGCCAGATCGAAGAACAACGGTTTACACGCGATCGGTTGGAAATCAGGCGGGAACGGTACGAGATTTGGTTTCTTGCCGGTTAACGACGAGTCGGTAACGTACTCGTCTAATCGATCAATCAGTGGCTGAAAAAAATACAGAGAAGATATCGTGAAGACGTTGATCGCTAACTATGAATTATCAATCGTAGACTCAGTGGAATTGAGATCCTGGTCACAGATCATAGGACTTATTAAACACTACAGTCAAATGTTTTACGGTGTGGCCACTTTTATTTGACTAACTTTCAGCGTGACTATTCCCTGACATGCAAGCTGTTCCCCCGACTGATTTGCTAGAAATTAACACAGTAAAATACGTAAAACATAGATGGAAACTGTTTGATTTTACGCGAGCAATCTAGCAATCTCCTAAAATTTCCCCGACTGTTCCCAGATTAAAAGCTATTTCACAAAAGTTCCCTGTGTTTTCCTTGATTTCCAGGTAAGTGCCACCCTGTTTAACCATAAACTGTGCAATCAGGGTCCAGTACATTACACTGCATTTACCCTCGAGTCAAATGCCACGGAATTTGTATCCTACTTTGGAGAGAATCTATCAGTCCTGAGAGTTCCGAGGCTAGCGACGAGTCAACTGTATTTTGATTTTTTAGATCCATCTCATTTCGTAAAAAAATTTCGCGCTTTTTTCTTACCTTCTTTGATTGAATTGACATCGACGCGGTTTGCTCTGTCAGATTATCTACGTCTAGAATACTCGCGGCGTGGCACGAATATTTCAATCCATCGACGGTTTGCACCAGTTTATTTAATTTCGTCACGGCTATCGTCACTTTTTCCGACTTACTGTCCTTGAATGATTTGTAACCGGCTAACGACTGATTTGCATATTTTAGCACCCTTTCGTATAACGCTAGAGCCTCCGGCCATTTCTTCACACTGGCGTAAGTTTTTGCTATATAGAAACACCTGCAATTTTTCAAAACAAGTTTCAATATTTCAATGCCTAAATTTCTATCTTTTCATTAATTTGATGTATACTTTAGTTTCTTCAGCATTTATTATCTTCGATCACCTAGACTAATTGATTCTCAAATATTCATATTTATACATTATAAAACAACAGTCGATGAAATTTGAAAGATGCCACACGAACCTAAATGCTTTATATCCTAATATTTCAGTATCTACTTCGGTCTGTATCGAGTCATCGTCTTCGAACCCAGGTAGATTTGGTATATCGGTAAGATTCTTTAGAAAGAAAACACAAAATTAGTTGTTAAGACATGGAATTTCGAGCATTGTTCACACACAGTTACATGAATTCAAAATCCCCAACTTTCGGCATTCTTATAGATCAGGGAGTACCCTGATAAATGATAAGATACATGACCAAAATTCGATGATTGAATTAAAAGAAGTTCTCAGTGGGGCCTGTTTCTTATCTTACTTGTCACCAGCAAGAACAAGACACTAAAAATTCCTTATTTCCTGAATTTTCAGGGTCTAAACCTGACACAGGCCAAATTTTGCCCGGGTCATAAACGCGTGTATGATGGCATCTGATGTGCTATATACCGACCTGAACGATGATTTCATATAATCGGGCTAAATCCTGAGGTTTCGGTATTTTCTTCCCTTCGCGCTGTTGTTTTTTGCTATGAAGTCCCTCTTCGAGATTTTGAATCATCAGTAAATTGCGTTCTATCGTTTTCGTCAATCGTAAATACGTGACGTACGTGTGCAGCATTTGCAACTTCGAAACTTGACCTTCGATTTTTTGGCCTTTTTGCGCGATTTTGAAATTCTGAAATCAACGAGATGGACATGAAATACACAATACTACCGGTTTCATCACGGGGGTTTGACTGAACAACACAGAGAATCCGTACAATTTCAAATCCAGCATTATACGAAATCCCGGAGTTTTCCAGGGTTTTTCTTTGGTAAAATTTGTCAGTTTTGCCTGATTTTTCAAGATTTTTCTGATTGCCTGAGTTTTCCAGCTTTTCCTCATCAGTGGCCAGCCTGAATTGGCCTCTTTCCAGATTTATTACAACATATACCAGATTTTTGAATTTTTTATACACTGCCATGATCTTTAACAATTTTTCGTATCAACCCGACCCCTGCAGTTCAACTACCAGCATCCAACTATTTCTCTACGATCAAACGATGATACTTACAGGGTCATTTTTCAGCTCATCTCTCAACGCCTGTAAAGCATCTATACACTCTTTGAACATGCTCTCATAGACGGAGATTTTACTGTCGATCGTCGTCGCCTCTTTGATTTCTTTCTCGCTCGCCTGAACTGACAGCAGAAACAATCGAACCTTCTCGTTTTTCACCGGAATTTGATGACCGCGCCACGAAACCTCCGATAACGTCGCTGTCTGCTTTTCACGAGTTTGAGTCAACAAGTCCTGAATAGAGAATAATATTCCGACTTTTATCGTTGACCCTTACACTGCCTCTACACTGCATCAAAGTATGGTACAAAACCTTGTGAAATATACGTAACTAACAATACACCTGCTGCGGTGAAGACACGCTATAGCGACAGAGTGCCCATTATTCAACACACAGGGGTGATATTTTTTCAAAGATTTCAAACATCTCCAAGTGCTTTTGGGAATCATTTAGTCAGCACTGAAAGGGCTAAAACAACTTAAGTTGTCTCCCAAACCAGCAGTTGCTTGCCAGTTCAGGTCAGATGATAACTAGAAATGAAATTTCCAAAATGTGCTTATATTTGAAAATTTGACAGAAATTTCAAAACAATCAATCTTATTAACAAGAGGTCAAGACCAAAAGCAACGCTATGAGTTAACCCTTTAGGATCTTTCCCTTTTTCGATCGCTACAACAATTTCACTATAAACTCACATCTATTTGACTCGTCAGAAGATCTTCTTTACCGGATTTCAGCCTCATCTGCATCAGATCGTCGATGGCAGACTTGTCGCCGATGTTGTAAGCGCAGTAACGTATATTCGGCGCGATCTCTTCCACACGTTGTTTATACAGAACCTGTAGATCCTCGGTGAAAGCAGTCGACAATTTCTCGTAAATCGTCCTACAATCAAAATACCATACAACGTACACAATCATTTACTGGAACGATTGTAAACGAAAAATTGCACAATCGACGATATGAGATTTTTTTTTCTTAAGAATTCAGCGTTCTCCTCCATAGGTTTCGGAGGGGCGCCCACCCCTTTCATTTTCACATCTACCCTTCTGAAAATCGGACACCCTTTATAAAATATCTGCTACCCCCACCAGAGTGGATGTCAATATTCCATCAATGCTGATAATTGTTTTGAAACATATTGAGCTATTGTGAAGAAGGTTACGCCAGAATTGAGCTGAATTTTCTGTATTTTTTGGGGGTCAAAAGCCTTGCTTCTTCAGCAGTTAGGATGTCATACACTTTACAATGAATGCAGCTCCTTAAAATTCTACTATATGGAGAACACTGGGATCTAGATAAATCTCAAAACTGTCAGATCCATAAACTTGTCATGTCATCAATTGTCATCAGCATCTACATTGAGATCAGTCTATCTATCATCTTATGAACTATTGATTACTCACTTTGCCTTAGTAAACAACTCCATACACAGTTTCCAATTCTCCTGTTCGAAATACAGAGTACCTTGCATCCAGGATGAGTAAGCCTAGACAAAGAGAAGGACCCCAGATATAAGAAATTCCATCAAAAAACCTTTAAAAAATGGTTAACCCTTTCAGTGTGTCTACACCGCAGTGCGGTGTATAAATCAGTGACAGATTTTGCTAGTACACTGCACTGTGGTGTATTGATGTAATTAATAATTAGTAATTATCTCTCTTGAAAAATGGCAACACCTGTCAAACATAGTGAAATACTTGTAACTAACGATACACTGCACCGCGGTGTAGACGCACTGCAGTGGTATTCCCGTTATTCAACACACTATGGTGGAATTTTTTAAAATTTTAAAATTATCTCCAGCACTATAAGGTATTGATTAGTCAGCACTGAAAGGGTTAAGTAATAGTATACCTGTGCCTCTAATTTAGTCCGAGCATCCACGCGTCCGCTTTTACAAAGCTTCTCCAGATCATCCGCGTGAGAAACTGCCTTCTTCAAACGAGATATCATATGAAATTTCTTTCTCGGTTCCGTATTAGCTTCAGATTTCAACTGCATCGCGTAGCTCCAAGCTCTCTCACTCTCCATCAAAGGAAGACATAGATACCTAAAATTCAGAGTAGTAAAGATATAACAAAATTTCTTTTACTCAGCCAAACAAAATATATTGCCTAACAAACATCCTACAATACCTGCTGTCTTTAAGCATATCCTCCGTTATCTTTTTATGTTGTACTTTATATTTGTTGCCTTGAGGAAAATGTAACGATTTTCGAATACGTCGTATTCTCCTGGCGCAGTAACTCCTGTTAGTTAGGAAATGTATAATCGAGAAATCTTTAGCCGATTGACTTCTAAGTTTTAATTGAATAACCGCAACTTTTGATCCCTCAGTTCTTACCTGTAACGCTGATAATCTCCATGTCTCAAACCGTGTTGTAGATGCGCTTCTTTTATCAACCGTAAAACTGAAATTAGATGAAAGGACGTTGCACAGACTAAAAATACTAGAACTGGGTCTGGACTTTTTATTTAGAACAGATGGTAACATTTCTGTGGAGTTTACGGAACGTATGCGGCTCGGAATCACTTCTCATTAGTTTCTAATTAAAGATCACGGATTGTTCTATTAGTCTACTCACTATCTACACCGGCAGCATTCGTCTTCCCCGATTTATCAGTCCGTTTATCGCTGTCATTCGCCTGTAACACGCCAGCATTTCCAGCCGCCATTTTGACCTAGTAAGCTCGTTGAAGGGATTCCCTCGATAAGGGATTTCCTCGAGGGATATCCCACACTGGAATTCTCTTCCGGATTCCCTACTGTCATGACCGAGGGTTTCTCGTGACACATTGCACTCAGTTGACAGTCCTGTGACTAGTGACAACAGTTGGGTAGCTGTAAAATGAAGCTGTTTGTAGTAATTCTATCTCTGGGTTACTGCCTTAACTCTGCAGTTGCTTTGAATTTACGACCAATCATTGGTAAGTCAACAATAATGTAGCTATTGTATTGTTTTCCTAAAATAGTTTATTTCTTTGTCATTTCATTTTCATTTCATTTTCATTTATTTGACAAACATATGATCATTTATATAATACAAAAACAACAGATTATAACGTTATAACATAAGTTTGTCTGGGGATTCAAAAAATCCGTTAGGATTGTCCAGTTGAATCCCCGAACATAAGAAAATTAAACAGTTGTTCACCATCAGTTCACTCATCGAGTATTTTTCTTACCTCTGTAATAATTGGCCCCTAGGCATCATCCCAGGCTAACTCTGTTAAACCTGACTATGATTTTTTTAGGGGTTGCTGCACAAGAAACTGACAAGTCAAATTGGAAACATGGCGATTCTTACATTCCTGCATCGTATGTGAAATATCTTCAAATGGCTGGTGCTAATGTGGTTCCTATCAAGTAGGCTTGCATTAGGTAGAGACAACCATATTTTTAGTTGAATATTTGTTGTATATCGCTTATATTTTCAGAATCAACCAGCCCATGGAATACTATGAAAAGTTATTCTCTTACTTGAATGGGTATGTAGTACCGGTATTATATGGCCATAATTACTTCCTGGTTTATTTCTTGTTGGGGAATTCTATTTTTGATAAGGCCTATGGTATTAATCAATCCAGTGTTGTTATTTCTATTTTTAGAATTCTATACCCTGGAGGTGCTGTTGATATTGTGAATTCTGGTTACGCAAGAATCGGTCAAATATTCTTCAAATTGGCTGTTCAGGTAAATAATCATTTGTCAGGGTTTGCACCGAGAGTTCAGTTTGCTTAACTGTTCATTAAAAAGTCTAATATTATCTTGCTATTTATGCTTATTCTAACTTAAAATGTTGATTTTGAATGTTGGTTGATGAAACTATTTCCTCTTTTATTTACACGTTTAATTAAAACAAAAATAACCCCTACAGTCTATCTGTTGTCCTCTCTCTCTCTTGCTCTCTCTTAATATCTAAACATATATCTAGAATTGGTCTTGATAATTATTAACATTTCTTTCCGTATCTGCATTTCTTGTGGTTTCGGTGCAAATGAAACTGGAAAAGAAGGTCAAGTACCTGTTCTTCGTGATAGTTCAGCGATCAGTTGGCTAAATACATGCATTCGTTTTAGGCTAGAAAAAAAGGTGATTATTTCCCCATGTGGGGCACTTGTCTCGGCTTTGAACTCTTTACCGCTCTTGCTGTCGGTAAAAATGTGCTTAAAGCAGCGCATGCATCAAATTATGCGATACCACTGAACATCTCGAAAGGTAAGAACGCAACATCCCACAACCCTTTTCTCCCTTTTTGTAGGCGCACGACGAGAGAGGGGACTTTTTTCCTATGTGGGGTACCTGTAACGGTTTTGAGTTGTTAACTGCATTGGTGGTTGGCAAGTATATCCTCAAAGCTACGGACGCGGAAGATATTGCGTTGCCTCTAAATGTAACCACAGGTGAGGAGCTCATCTGACTTTCATCTGAATTTTAGGAAAATAAAAAAGGTGTATTTTTTCCGATGTGGGGCACTTGTATGGGATTTCAACTTCTAACGGCACTAGTTCTCGGTAAAGATGTTCTGTTAAAAACAGATGCTATGAACATTGCAATGCCACTAAATTTTTCTAAAGGTAAAAGGAGTTTCTGCAAATTTCACCGAATCATGCTTCGCTTTTATAGGAGCTTTGTCCTCCCTCAGCAGGGATTCGAACTTCATGGCATCGCGACATGGCATCGTGCCTAACCTGTGCTTATAGTGCAATTGAGCTGATCAGACAGGATTCGTACCATGGCAGAGTCTCTTGATGTCAACAGGTTCGAATTCCTGTCGGGGAGGATGAATTTGTACAGAGTTGATACCGGGTAATATCATCCATGCTTTCAGTAAATTCAAACTGACCTGTAATTGATTCGATTTTGGGGAGCTTTCATAAGCGAAATGATAACTGCACGCTGAGTTTTTAGATAAGCACGCTTTATCATTTTTCGTTCACAAACTGCACTTTCTAACTTGCTAATGTGCATGATGCAATTAGTGTCATGAATAGGAAATGTTGATCCGGTTTATGTAATTCATTACAGGAGCCACTACTGAAAGTCGTATGTTTTCTCATTTGCCGAGTGATGTATTGAGGATACTTCAGAAAGAAGCCGTTACTGCTAATTTCCATCATTGGGCGCTATTACCAGAGGTATGTAACCGGGCCATACCTAGCATTTGAATTTTTTGGGGGGGGGGGGGTAGAGAAACCCGAAAAAGGGCGCAGTTCTATTGGATATAACAATGAAATCTGCAAAAAAGGCACTTTTCCAAAATTTCTGGGGAGGGGCAATTGCCCACGCTATGTACGACCCTGCGTATGGATGCTGACAGGTATTTTTGTGTTTATTAATGCATAATTCTATAAGTTACCTTGTAAATTTTCAGACATACAAGCAATATCCACAGTTACATGATTTCTTCAGAGTGTTATCCACTAATTATGACCGAAAGGGAGTTGAATTCATCTCAACGATGGAAGGTACTATAATATTCTACTGTCAACCCCTGATAAACTGCCTGATAAATGTGTGATTTAGGATTCCTGTTGTTAAGAGAGGACAGCGGTACATAAGGGGCTCATTTACTAATTCTAAGACAAAATATAGATCATGATGTTATGTTCTCTTTAGGTGGGGGTGGCAGTTTATCAGAGAGGTTGACTATACCATACAATTACATGCACCTATTGTAGAAAGTGCCATGAGGTCTTATATTTGAAATTCATTTCCAGCCATCTCCTATCCATTTTACGGAACTCAGTGGCATCCAGAGAAAAACGTATACGATTGGAATGGTAAACATACATCTCCACACACTCCTAATGCCATTCGCATTGCGCAATATTTCGCTGATTTTTTCGTTAATGAAGGTAAGCAATTTGAAACAAGCATTGCTGAAGATGACTAGGATATAATCGAAATATCAAATTAACTAGCGGTATTTGCTCAAGGAAACATTTCGGATTCTCTTCTCTTTGTTCTGTGGATTTTGTTATATCGAAAATCACTGTTACACATGGACACACAGTGTTTTAACAGTATTATTCAAAATAAGGCTTAAAGAATTATGCATGTACGGTACCTTGTTTCTCCTAATTTGGCCGGTCACTTCTGTAAACTGCAATAAAATTTGTGATCGGTTCATTTTTAAAACTGTTGGGTCTGTTAGCTTTGATCATGAGTAATGTACATGGTAGATAGGTGGCTGGCTGGGTCAACTTTTAAACTCAGCAGAAATGAGAAACAAGGTATGAATTTTTTTTCGCCTAAGATTGAGTAGATCAGCTATCAGATTAATTCTCCTTCTTCTTCTCCATGATTTCAGCGAGAAAGAGCAACCACACATTCCCATCTCCAGAAGTTGAAGCCATGTATCGAATCGATAACTTGAATCCAATCTTCGATGGCCCCCCGACATTCGATGTCAACTATTATTTCAAAAATGACTCACTTTACTGGTTCTAGTGATATCCGGATGAAATTTTGAATTATATTGAAAATTTTGAACTAATATCATTTCTATTGCTCAATAATTTTTATAGAATATCGAAGTATTAACTATATTTGATGCATTGATCAGAATGTATATTGGTCAATAGTTTGTCTCAGACGATAGTGAATAACCTGTTTAACAGAACCTACATGTGTGATGCCTTTTCTATATGTTCTAATCTCATTTGATATTTATGAATCAATTTGATGATATTATACTATACTATTAAGATATATAAGATACAAGATATATGATACTATTACTCTGAATTTTTATAGTACGATCGATTATCAATTTATATATAAAATCGTTTGTAATTTATTTTTTCGAAAATGTAAATAAAGGTTGAATACTGATGCGTGGAAAAGGTCTTTTTCTCAAATTCATGCAATCAGTAAAAGCCGCAGAACTCTCCTTTGCCTGAGTTGAACCCGACAGGTAAGATCCTCAAATGTTTTCAGTTCCCTTTTTCTGAATGATCTCTTACTACCTTATCATATGGAATCTTATAAACTGTTCTCACATGATTGGTCAGAAAGGTTTTCCTCACGGAAATGCTATAAATGCATCTCACCAACCGCAAACTTTGAAAGGAACGCCTTAATTGCTAATACCCCGCCATCTTCGATGATAGAGGATACCCTAAAATGTGTCGCAAGACCTTCACAAATAGTCAATGGATCCGCTGCTGCCCAGTAACTTATCTTCATTGGCTTCATTCCAGACAATTGATAAGAAAGCTACATAAATATATGCCAAGTATTTTATTTTATTTTTTTTACATTTTAGTCAACAAGCTGCCAAACATTGTGACAATGCCTCAACCATTTACATATAAATTAGATATTTTGCAAAATAGCTAACATACCATTATAATACATATAGGGGGGGGGGGGTAAGAACTATCAGCTGCAGAAATCGAGGTGGAAATTGCTCAATCTACTGTAAAAAGTGATGATATAATTAATAATTGCAATGCATGAACAAAATCGTCAAATCAATTTAAGCATTCTATGCTATTTAACTAAGTATAAATACATCAAGAATGAACACACTAAATAATACATAATACAAGTTACACACGCTACATAAATAAGTGATCTTACTGTTGTACAGAGACAATAAACTATAAAATTTGAATGTCAAATATCACTGATTTGTATGTGTACAAATAGTTTGAATTATTGGCTTTTTGATAAAGTGGAGACAGTTAAAGCCCTTGACAAAATATATAACATGAAGAGTAAAGAAAAGATGTGTATTCACTGAAAGGTCAAAGGAATTGAGTAAGAATCAGCTTGGACAGACTACTTGTACTTTTCTGTCCAATTCCGTTTTCGACATAATACATTTTATCAACTATGTTCAGACAGATGGATGTGTAGAAGATGATGAACGATCCTACAATGGATCATATCTTAAGTTAATTATTATTACAGTCTAAATTCCATCTTCAGAGAAACAGATCAATAATTGCGGCATCATTTATCTACACTCTGTATCCATATTATAGTTGATATATTCGAAATTTCGTTTTTCGTAGTCCAAAATACCAAAGGCTCCATTTTCGAGGCAATGAATAGGTTACTAATACATCAGCCAGACATTATTCCTGTATACAGAAAAATGTAGGTTTTACATATACGTGTCCTTTTGATTTTCAAAAATGATTACATTGAAACAGATGGAGTCCGATAGAAATCATTAATCGTGAATATCATAAAACCCCAACCTGTTATTCATATCTATCTACACCACAATATACGATTAGATCATAGATTATAAACCTTGTGTTTTGATATAGGACACCGCCAGGAAATCCAGGCTTTGCTGAATAATTAGATACAGACTATGCACATACACACATAGCTCAAATGGATTTCAGTAGACCTAAATTCAATTGGTTTTATATAACTGTAATTGAAAACGCATTAACACAACCTAGACCATACAGACCTGATCACTGAATAGATTGTTTAAAGTTCAGCGAAGTCACAACACATTACCGAACAATAGGATTATATACAAATTTCGAAGATAAAGCTTTCAATAATTCACAGAACAGCCATGAATTAACAACAACAGCACATTTTTTTGTAGTTCATCTCATGAATATTTCGGGTTTTGAAACGAGTAATAGGTCGACACCGACACTCGTTAACACATGAATATATAGATGTATCTTTTGAGATTAATTCTTATTTGCATAAGTCTAAAACTACGATATTATTGTTGTTGGTTTTTTACGTACTTAAACATATAAAATATGAATAGATAGAAAAATATATTGCTACGTTTTCTCGAAATTATCAATCTCCGATTTCTGCCAGAGGTTACTATACTAGTAACGCAGTAAGTATACATATATAGGGTGCAAGGGGAGTTGCTTTTGTATTTTCAGAATATAAAATCGTCTTTTTCACATCTACTGGCACATTTAGAATGCACACATACCACACGCTAATGTCATGTTTCTATTTACAAAATATGCACGGATCATTTCACAATATTCAATACCGAAGAGTTAATACTTTACTGTAAATGACCTAAGAGACTGTTAAGTAATGGCTAGAATAACTTTTCGACACATCCTTTTACAATACTCATTTCGTATAGCCACCTGAGTTAGTAAAAGGTGATCAATTTGACCAGGAAATATCCAGGGATATTGACCGAACACTTAATACATGTATCGAGTATTGGCAAAAATCGATTAACCCTTTCGGGGCATCTACACTATTGCGGTGTATAAATCGGTGATGGGCTTTGCTAGTATACCGCATCACGGCGTATTGATATCATCAGTAATTAGATTTTATCAATTGAAAGATGGCAGCACCATGAAATATTAGTAACAAACGATACGCGCCGCGGTGTAGACGCATAATAGCGGTGTGCCCGTTTTTCCACACAGCGAGATGGAATTTTCAAATTATCTCCAGCTCTTTCGGGTAATAACTATAGTCAGCACTGAAGGGGTTAACGAAAATCAAATGTAACGACATTTCATGTGACAACATATTCAACACAAGTTAGAATGCGTGAATTAACAGCTATCTACAGTCTATATACATGCTTGACAGTCAACGGATTAGGCATAATCCAACTAACTCTTCAAACTCGTGCAAACGATATGACATAATCAATTGACATATAAGAGCTGGCAACTTTTGATATAGATTTCAGTGCGGATCAATTTCTACCTTTACGCAATAAGAGACAATACACAATACTCCCTACATAGCAAATGCACATACATTGTCTAACATCACTTGATCTGTATTTGAGGACTAATTAACAGAGCTCTTTAAGAATACCCGTACCCTTGATGAACATCAGCTGTTTGTATTCTCAAGTGGAGATGCTACTACAACAGTGCAATTCATATCGTCTACCAATACTGTATTTCTGATGAAAAAGACCCATCGAGAGGGATACTAATACTAATATAAGGACCTGAAGGGATAGATACTTATTCTTTGAAATGATAAGGATAAAGAAAGGGTAGCTGAGATTTCGAAGTCCCGAAGTCGAATTTCAGCAGTCGTTTTGAAAGTCGAACAGTTCACGTATTCACAGTCGATTCAACATCGTTTCCACCATCCTGAAACAAAATTCAATAATTCATCTCAAATCAAGACCCGACTTTTGGAGATGTTTAATCTCATTCTGTGCTGTGCGCTTTCTTGATTAGAAACTTACATCAAAGGCAAACTGTAAAATCATCAAACTATGATGCGGGATGACAATGGAGCGTCCCGTATCCAAAGAGGATACTGTCTAGATTTGTATAAATATTGTATCAAAAGCCTTTGATGTGGGATACTGACAATTGAGGATCTCGTATCCTGAGAAGATACTCTTAAGAATCGTATAAATCAAGCCTTGTATGATTTCTAATATCAAGCGGTATTCACAGTGATTACCTGTCTCTATTCTTCTTCATCCTCTTCTTCACATTCAGCCCACGCCTCTTCTGCTAACATATAATACTTAGCTGCTAGTTTACCATTCATTGCTGCGGTAGCGCTGTCTGCGGCTGATGTGTATAACTCCCCTACAATGTACAATATCACAATCAGACGAATATCAATCTATGATTTAAAGTACAGCCAACCCCCATATACAGCCAACCCTGCCTACCGCCAGGTTTTCTCGATGTACAACTCAATACAAATAAATAGTCTATATAGTAAAACACCCCTGATATACCGCCATACTCTCTATACCCCGAAAAATCGTTCTGCACCGATGTGGGCAGTATATCGGGGGTTGACTGTATAAGGTTTTGGTCCGCAGATTGTGCCATGTTTAAAATACCTGACTTATTAGGATCAGCTATCAATCCATTTCCACCTCGCCTCAACATTTCAGCCAGTTTAGCTTGCAGGATATGTATGGGATTATCTAAGGTGCCGTCGAACTGCCCGCTTTGATCGTTATCCATATACGTAACCGCCTTTTCATACCAGCTGACAGCTTTATTCCAATTGCGGAAACTGTGAACGATAAAAACATACATCATCATAGTCCAGTAGTCCAGGGGCTAGACATCCTACTCGATCATAACTCGAGGGCCGGTTTAGATACACGCATGTACTTCCAAAAATCAAATTACACCCTCTCAGAATGGCCATCAAAATAATAATATTTCTTGGCCCCGAACGCTCGTTTTTTATTTACACCTAGAGGTATGACTCACTCCTCGGTATGAGTGACAGACAGTATCCGCCCATGACGCACTACGTACCTCGGTCCGCCAACATTTTCACCAGTTTCAAATGATTTCGCGAGAAAAATCATCGATCCTCGGTCTCCACCTTCAGCTGCTTTTTCCATGTAATGCAAACCGATCGATATGTTCTCATCAGTAGTCTACAAATAACAACCGCAAAACTGATGATCGCTCAATACTCCAGGACTCTCCCTACCAGAACTTACTACCTGTCACTTCTTTTTGAGAGTAGATTCCCGGACAGATACGAGAAATTTGGTATCAAAAATATTGAGCAGTATTTCAACTGAAAATGAACTAGAAATCAATATGATTTTGAGAATACTAAGTCTTCAAAGTAATTGAGCCCTAAAAGTAAAAGTAACCGCGCTATTAATAGTAATGGTCGTGTGGTCTGCTCCATTTTTTCCCCTTACCCCATTATTCTAAAGAAATCTAAGGCAGGTTTCAATTGGTATCTACCAATTCCGGAATTCATTTATGGCGCGTTAGTTTCGACCAGAATACAGAATACACTCTCCCTATTCCGCAATAACGTAATCTGTAAACCTGATAGAAACGGCCGGCAGGTTTGTAATCTGGAATTTCTATTCCTAAACCGGAATACATTCAATCGAAACCTACCTAGGTCTGTTTTACGCCTAACTAACCTGAACTTCGCAGTTGATGAGCACATCTCGCGGTAAACCTAAGTAAAGTCTGGCCATTGTAATAATCGCGTCCATCACGCCGAGCTGAGCCGCGTGCTCCTCGTGGAATAACGCTGCATCCCAATCTATTTCAGCATCGTTCATCACGAATCGTCCGGCTTCGTGATATTTCGCGAGATCATGGTGAATCTACGTGATCAACGCAAGACACTTTCATTTACTTGAAACTACATTACAAGGGTAGTTTAGGGATCAGATCGATGAACTCAGGAGTATTAACATTTTTTCACCACCTTACAATTTGCTATTTCAGATTTTTCACAATAAAATACCGGGGTACCAGGGATTTTTTCACATTTTTCCCCCTAGACTTTTACATTTTTTTCACATCAAGGTACAATAAAATAGGCGGTTACTGATCCCAATCTGAACAGATTCAAATAAAATTTCTTAAACTTTAACACAACTTGTACATCAAAATATCTTTATAGACACTTGTGTTGAATTTTTCACATGATTTTTCACAGATTTTGTTACAAGTTTGAAACAGACACGCATCTTCACAGTTTTTCACATCAATCCGATCCCTGCTGTTGTTTTACTTGAAGCAGGCTCAAAATAAGCGACTTACATTGCCCAAAACGGAGTCGAACTGAACAACGACTTTGCTGCTATCAGTGCTGATCGCTGATGCGCTCCTCAAACGTATCTCATGCGCTATACACGAAGGCCGGTGTTTGCTTCTCATCGCGTTTCTGAAAGCGATTCGATCTTCCTCCTAAAAACAAGACATCAAACGAAAGAGATAATTAAATCGTAACATTTCGCCCGACAGAGCTGCTAGTCTATCAACTACGTAGCATGCGTCCTATGAGATCTGCCTCATCGGTCATACTCATAAAATGACTATGGCATTCTACGATATTCTTTGGTTTTTCTATCTCAAAATATCGGTAGTTCTGATATACGTAAGTCTGGAGGCAGTTGCTCAAAGGTTAGTTAAAGTAAACGAATGAAGTGGCCAATGGGCTTTAATAATTGTCACTATGCCACACCTCCACTGGTCAACTTTTGAGCAACTGACCTATCGTATTCTTGTATATACATTATGCCCAATACCATATTAGTAGATTATCATAAATTGCTTTGAAAATGACTTCTCAACTTATTACAACTCTTAGGCATGCCGAGAGGGTTAATGTGTAAAATTTTGCATCCATCTAGGGGATTGATGAAAAATGTAGAATTCGTTAGCAGGCTCAGACTGTCATGTGGAAAAATCTGGTTTACTTCGGTTTTTTTAGTTAAAAGAATACTGAACTCCTAAGGATAACTGAAACGAACCATCATGCATTGAAACTAGTTTCGAAGTCAATACGTCAAATAGCATAAAAATCATTCTACTTAATATAACTGATAAATACACTAAACACTATCCGAAAAAAGAAATTTCAGGTCATTATTAGTTAGTAAAAAGTAGTGCTATTAAAATGTAATATTCCGTCGATTTTCTCATGAAAAATACGCAATTAAAGAGAACCGGTTTTTATTGCGATCGAGATCAGGCAATCTACGATATATAAATACAAAAAGAACCGAGAATATGTTGGCAGGAAATATCAAGGGTCAATGGCTGTTAAATGAGTACACAGCGTACGCGGCTCGATGACAATTTAATCGGTAAACTATAAGAAAAAGCGTTGAAAACAAGGCATCGCTTTGCGTTGAAATAATGAACGTTTGCAGTACTGAATACACAATGAGTTCTACTACTGCGAACAAACAATATTTCAGTTTGACCTGACAATACCTCCTTGTCATCATCCTTAATATCATCGTCGTCGTCATCATCATCGGGGCATGTAGATGACTGAAATCAAATTGCTTGTCTCATTTTTTTTTAAATCACTGTAGTGCCCATGAACAAAGCCCCAGTGAGATCTTGAGTATGAAGTTAAATATATATATTTGTCTCAATAATTCTTTCGCGGGGATAACTCAATATCGAATAACGAAAATAATTTTTCTCAAGTGAAATATATTGCGGAACTTTGTTAAACCAGAAAAACTTATTGAATATAACAAACTTTTGACCCAAATGAGAAAATTTGGTTGCGAATAATCGATATTCTGAGGTTCCAATGATATATTTCTCTTTCGCTGAAAAAAATCATTTCGTGATAGGAAAAGTATCCCTGTCAATTACTGAGTTAGCTACGTAAATAAACATGATAAATTAATTATTAACTGTATGAATAAAAATCTAACTTTTTAATCATTAATGATATGAATAAATTAACGAATATATTAACATATATCATATACCCGTCTGGTAGATTCATTCTGTAAATGTAAGACAAAGTATTTATCTTCGATCAAAATCTATGAAATCTTTTATTAGAAGAACTTGTTTGTCGTTTATCGACCGACCGCTTTCAAACGTTGTTTTGCAGACGGAGATAATAACTACACGACCTTGACATTATTCGGTCGATTTCACTATAGGAGGTATAGTATTCCATGAAATGTTTGCCTATGTTTACACAGGTTTCACTGTTATGAGTGACGCACTTCTATAGATCTCAATACGTCTACTACCAGGAATCACAGATAGCCTATAGTGAATGACACAAATAGACAAAACAAACTTTTTATTTTTTCGAAAATTTTGGATAGTAGATCTAATCAAAACAAGATTGCAAAATGTCAGACAAAAGAACTTGTTCTTGTTCTTTCGGTCACTTTTTTCATCTGCTACCCTATTTTTCTGAGTGTTATTAGTGATATCAAAACAAAAATTGTCTCAAACCCTTCAAAATACAATCATCATTACATACAGAAAGAAAATAGTTCAAGTTTGTAAAATCTTGATGAAACTTTCAGTCCGCATTGCAACGATAATATATCATAAAATTCCACAATATGAAAAGAACTTTCAATTTTTTTAGCTTATAACTAAATTTATTATAACTTAAGTTATTCTATATTGTATTACCCCCACTTCTGACTTCACTCGGCAAGTCTCTTCTAGATTGTATATATACATATTTAGCAATTTTGTTATATTCATGAAAATGACTACGAGGATATATCGAATTGTCGAAATCAGTTAAACTAGCTTACGCAAACTTTTTGGACTCATCGTATTGTGGGATTTTATCATATATTTCAAATCGATCATTATTTCGACTACCTAACTATACACACCCACTGTATATCTATTTAACTATACAATATCTAATCATCGAACCTAGCTACTATCATCCAAATATCACGAGCGAAAGATTCCATCCGATTTTTTACAACGATTCGCTACAAACTTACCTCGGTGACCGTATCGCGATCCGACTCGCTGATGAAGCGCAGATTCAGTCGACGTTTGAACGGGAAAAACGCGGGAACTTCGTCGTTGTCGTTCTCGGAATCTAACGGACTCGCCGACTCGTCGGCGGACAGCGCGCTCGATTGCGAAATCGTGCGCTGTCGGATGAATTTCGACAGATCTATTTTCTCTTTCGGCGACGGACTCAAACACATCTCCTCGCAACCACGCACGACTGTCATCGCATTTTTCTACAAAAATATACGGAACGAGAGTTTGAAAAAGACATTGACCTTTAGATATTAATTGAATGGCTGATATAATGACTATAATGATAATATTATGACTAAAAGGCTGAACATGTCGATCCGACTTTTGAGCACTAACAGGGTGGCCACTTTTATTTGACTTGCTTTTCCCTTTTTCGAATCAATTAACGTATTCAAATACGTACAACATAGACAGAAACTGTTTGATCTAGCGATCTCAACAAATTTCCCTGACTTTCCCCTGATTTCTAAATTTTTAACGAAATTCCCTGACTCAGTAATTCTTGTTAGGCCTATGAAATAGGAAATTCTGAAAATACTGAAAATCAGGCCTAGTTGGCAGCGTTGATAATAATAACTAGTGCTGATTTTCTAACTTACATTCATGAATTTCTGTTGATCTTGTATTTCGTGACTAGCGAGATCGAACTGCGACAGTTGAAGACTCTGACAGATCGTGTTGCACACGTGTGAATGGAAGAATAAAGCCATGCCGCGCGTTCCGAGGTTGCCGTCGCCGTACTCGTTACCCTCGGACGTATGAATCTGAGGATCCGTGTACAGGTCTCCGACCCCTTGTATATCGACTACTATCAACTCGTGGCCCGAACGCTCAAATGTGAAATGACTGAACGCCTGAAAAATATCAGAAAACGTATCGAATGTTTCTTTTCTCAAATTGTATCCTAGCTACAACAGGTATCATTCATGATCTTGTAGAAACGTATAAATCAGTTTTGAGAATGGCTCACTATAGCAAATAAATCGAAATGTTAAAAACATCTTTTTAAAGTTTTTCTTTTGATCATGAGTTATACTCTCTTCAGACAATAGAATGTCTCTTATCTATAGAAACCAAAGTCGGCCTATCATTCATGATCTTGTATAAATCTCGTATAAATCTGAGAATGGCTCATTATAGCAAATGAATCGAAATGTTAAAAACACCTTTTTAAAGTTTTTATTTTGATAGTGAGTTTTACCAAAAATACATAAACAAAGAGAATGTATTTTTGGTTTTACTCTATTCAGACAATAGACTGCCACACATCTATAGAAACCAAAGTCAGAAAATATCCCTTTCTAAATTTCAATTCAACAGATTCGAACAAATATTTCTCACAGAAAGATTCTTAACTGCATCATAACTTCATCAGAAAGACATTATGTAAATCTAAGTTCAGCTTACGTGCGGTGTCAGCCTCATTTTCTCGTCTACGAAGCCCGAGTTTGAATTGTATTTGATATATTCACCCTCGATGTAGTGTTCGAGGTGATACAGCGGCTCGCCTTCGCGATTCATAAACTCCAGAATAGACAACTGGAAAATATCAACCTGTAAAACAAAACAAACAATTTGAAGCCCATAAATTCTTCAATGAAATATCATAAAAACAATTTGAATTTCATGATAGCAAAATCAAGTATCCTTGTATTAACATCAAAAATCCTTGTATTAACATCAAAAATAGAGTATTTTAGAATTGTAATGTATCTAGTTTATATTTTGGATAAATTAGGCCTAAACTACAAAATATTTTAAACCATATCAGAAATTAAGTGAATTGTTATTTCAAATTGTGAAACTGCTACCCAAAATTTCAGTGCAATAGATTTCATTTTTTTCAAATTACATCAATGATCGCTTCACAAATATACCTTTTTGGGAGGGTTGTGGCGATTGTATTCTTCGCCCCACAATTTGGCATCCATCTGAAGTCTAACATCTTCGAAGTAGACCTCGCGCGGTACTTCCTGCATGTAGATCTTCGCCACGTAGTTCTGCGCGTGTTTCCAGCCCTTGCGATTACTGAAGTTTGACTGTTTCTTTCTGTAACAAAAAAAGGAAGAGAATTGAAACTAATTCTCACAGATTTGTAAACGTAGGAAATAATATTTCTTAAAATGAAGCTTACAGACGATAACATTCTCTCATCGCTCCGTGATTGAAAGCCTGAAAATAACGATGAAAAATTGTCTAAAAAAAAATTTTTTTGGGTTTAATTATAAATCCATTTACAGCATCTACGTCTTCACTCAGTAGGGAATTGAACCTGTCGAGGCGCGTGCCGAGGGGGGGTTCATATGTAGCGAAAGACCCCGCCTAACATTTTCAGAGTGCCCTTCAAAAAGCCAGCGTAAAAAAAATCTGGGAAAATATTTTTTCGAAATTTGGAAACAAATTTCAGGTTTTTTTTCATAAAATGAAAAGCAATCTGTTCTCAAATGAATTATTCAGGTACCCAGGCACTTCACATTTAAGATCTGTCATTTTTCATAAGTGCCCCTGGCTTTTTACGGTGAAAAAGTGCCCCTTTTCTGCGGCTACTTGAACATTTAGGAGTTTCCTTGAATTATTTAGAATGAGTTTTTATGGAATCGAGACCGCGTAATAGGGGCCTATACTTTTACTGTAACTTACCGTTTTTTCCATTTTAATACAAACAGTGTCAGTGACCCAGATTTTTTTCAATGCATTGTATCTATGTCTGATGGCTGTTTCTGGTTGATACGAGTCGATATGAAACTCGGCCCACGGATCGCGTAATTTCTTCAGTTTCTGAAACGCTCTCTTCCAATTCAAACGCGGACTGCTACTCGGACTGGACGACGAGTCCGAAATCCGAATCGGGGCCGATTTCTTCGCGAAGTTCAACGACGGCATCCGCGGCAACGCCGACTTCGACAGGCGTCTTTGTCGCAGGGTCATCGGTCTCGGCGACGCGGGAAATTCGTCGGAGTCGCTTTCGTCGTCGGTGGCGACGTATTTACGGCCGTCCTCGCGACGCGTCGGCGAGCTGGGCGTCGCGTTATCATCCGAGAATAACGCCTCCATCGGGAAATCTTCATTTTCACTGAGATCGCTGTCTTCATCCTCGGCCATGTTACCGTTCTGCTGGTAAGAAGATGGAGCGAATCCAATTTCAACTAATCTCGACATTTCGCTCGTATTTCGTTTACAAAAATTTGAATTTTCCAGGTTCTTCAGCGCACTTGCAGACCGTCTAAAAGAAAAAGTTCCTTCTAAAATTTTTCCGGCTATTTGTCAGGATCGAGCTCTTTTCTTCTTGTTTCGGTCCTTCAAGGATGCCGCCAGTGCCACCCACCACGCAGGGTCAATTTCACCTTTTGTGTTGCGGAAATCGATATCGCCTTATTCTTCACCTCAAACTTCTTTGTTTTCTGAAATAAAAAATTCAATTACATTCACACCAGAAAAAAAGCGGTTAACTTGATCTTAGTGAGAAAAAAAATGAGTCAGTGACTTCTCTAAATTAAATAAAAAATAATTTTAATTTTTACCCACCCACCAAAGGCGAACACACTACAGAGATGATAGAAATACCACTTACTTCACTGTTCCCTATGAAGTTTAACACCTCTAACAGCATTCCCTATCACGGAATGAACCTGTCATGTTGCCTGAAATTAAATCCCCACGATACACTTGATTCGTGCCTTCATCTCTTGGAAGGTCAGCCATGATACTTTTTAGATCGTAGTTGACGTCATCTTACGCTGCAATTTACGCGTGCTAGTAATTGTTGTTTTATATTAAATGTCTGTTTGCATTATTAATAACTAGGTAGCGTGGCCGAGTGGTCTAAGGCGCTGGTTTTAGGCACCAGTCTAGAAATAGGCGTGGGTTCGAATCCCACCGCTGCCAAGATGTTTTTTTATTTTTACCTTAATCTAGACAACTCGATATGAAGCTCACGGTTTCTTCATAAGGCATAGTTCATATTCAGGAGCAAGTAATTTATACGAGGAGATGCAATAGGTTAGTGGCCTCTCGTCGGTCTCAGAGCAGCAGATCAAGTGGCTATTCGACATACTGACCCGTATGGATAAATCCGAAGGCTATTCGTAAAACTCCGCAAAACTAATCGGGTCTCCGAATTTCTGACGTAGATATTTTTGTTATTCTTTAAAAAAGTTTTCCGAGGGTGTGATTTATTCTTTAAAAAAGTTTTCCGAGGGTGTGATTTTCCGAGGCCGAACTACACAAAGAAACTTGAGAAATAAATTATTTAAAAAAAGTTTTACCTCCGCTGACGAGGTCCGTACTGATATTTTCGGATATTGCTATTTTAGAATCTATTTTGGCGGATCTTGCTTATTATTACAAGCGACAACAGATCATTGTGTTTGCAGGTTTTTTCTGGAATGATGGACCTGGCCGCGGGCGCGAACATGTCCATAATTCTAGATTCTGACGGACACGGTGCCATCAAAAGTAAACAAAAATCAGTCAATCTACTAATCCAATAATTTATTCAAAGTTACAAAAAGCACCCAAGCGAGTCTAATTTTTTTTTTCAAGTTTAAAATATGGAACAACATCCTCGGTGCTGGCCCAGACCGGCCTCGTGCCCTCTCAATGGGTCGCCCGGTTGGACTGCTGCCCTCATTTGGATATTATGAGTTAAAAGTATTTTGTATTACAAATGTAATTCATTTCGTAGAATAGTGCGTTTGAGAAAGTGTTTTAGCGATTAAATTGAATAATTCCCAGATGGATACTAAGTGCCGTAACACGAATATTCCCCGGTTTGATTTGAGAGCACTGCCCAATTTGGATGTTCAGATTTTGATATTCTCGGAGCTACCCATTATTGGTCCGGTTCGGTCCGGTGCGCATGCCGATCAGTTTCGTGAGTTTGTTTACCAGCGGAAAACGGCGAAAGTTTTGAAAAGTCTGCGGTCTTATATTTCCTCTTACTTCTACTACTCCAACAGGTAACATTTATAACTTGGAATGATTCATTATTTTGAAGAAGGACACTTTTATTGCTGTGTTTTGGACGCTGTGTTTGAACTGAGAGAGTAATTGATCGATGTCGATGACGATATGTGCCCAAACGCGTCCCATTTTTTCGGGTTTCCAAGTTCAATTCTTTTTATTGGCAGGTCTAATTAGTATTATCTTCGCTGTTGTTACCCGTACGTGACTGTACGGTGATTACCAAAGGTTAGCCGTATGTGAGTACGTTGTTGGCGCATACACAATACAGTAAAGGTAGAATTCTGACTTGCAATATTGGGATTTGAAACCAAATGAAAAAAATCCAGCGGAAGTCCACATTGCTTTACCCACTGAGCCACAGAACTCAACTGCAGGGTTGACAAAAGTCAATTTACATATAGCCTCACCTAACCCTAACCCTATTCATGCATACACGTACGTAGATTATTATTGACGCATGCGCAGGGAACTCACGTACGTCTAACCTGTTGTGGAGATTGCCACACGGGTAACAACTTCGTATTGTCTTACCAACATCTATAAAAAATCCCAACCCTTCACGTCATTATACTCAACTCTACGTTGCTCAGCTCTCAGATTCGTTTATGAATTTTTAAAATTGTGCGGATTGTAATTGTAGATTATAGAAACTACAGAACAGCACTCAGCAGCACAACTCGGTCTCAGGAGTTCAACTGAAGATAATACAACACTAGCTAGAAACAACACTCTGCAGACTCACGATGGCTTGCAGTGAAACTGATGCTGAAACAATATTACAACTCGACAATGAATTTGAACAGTATTTAGCTGAAATGAAACCTCACGTGCTTCGATTACCTCATAAATCTGGTTTGTAGATTTTCTTAAGTTGGAGAATTTTGGGAGCTCGAAAGTTGGCTGGAGTTAACCAGTGAGTAGTTCACTGTTTATATATATCTATCTGCCAGGTATCTTCAACCAACTTTTGAGCAACTGGTCCCTGATCTTTATTCCAATGATATAGAACTGTTTGAATTCATCCTTGGATCTTTTTCAGAATGTCAAAGATGTGCACTATGGATTAAAAAACTGTGCGAGCAGTGTGTCCCTGGAATAACCGGCCGGTATGTGTGTGTGTGTGTGCTGGAATACAAATCCGTCAATTTGTAGTAAGACGTTTGTATCAGCCAAATGTTTATTTTCATTTTAGTAAAAATCGTAATCTCTACTCGCAACTGCTGTTGCACATGTTGAAGAAAGGCACCCTTGAAGGTCCGTTTGTGACGAGGCCGGAGGAAGGTCCACTGGCCACACTACCTGCGTACATGGTAAGTTTTATTTTATTAAGAGGCAGGTTTCGTTTGAACATTCTAGTTTAGGAATAGCAATTCCAGATGATTACAAACTCTCTACCGGTCGTATCTAGCCTATCAGGTTTACAAATTATGCTTTTCAGGAGCACGGTGCTCCGTATAAAATTTCAGTCAACCAGTTTTTAACGACTATTTTTTCCTCGCAGTAAAGCCTAAATGGAACAATTTGCCTAAGTTTCCATATATTCTGGTCGAAACGCACGCGCCAGAAGAGAATTCCAGGATCAATAGAGACTAATCAAAACCTTCCTAAGAAATCCGTTTTTGTTTCTCTCTTAAATCGATTACAATTATTATGTAGATGTATTTTACGCTAATTGAAAGGCTCGAATCTAAGCGACGTTACGTTTATCAGGTATCGTTTATCTCTAGTGAATTCAGTTGTAGATTTTTTATTTAGTTTTGTTCGTTTTATGTTATTTCAGTCTATTTATTTCGACGAACCTGGCAACGTTAAGGGTCCCGAGGAGCAGGTTAGTTTCAGTTTGATTGTTTCAAACACTTTTTTGAAATAAGGTGTTTTTACCAATAATAATGTTTTTACCAATTCAATTTCTGAATCAGTAAGATATATACAATATCTTGATGTAGAATCCCATAATTGTTGAAACATTAAAACGTTTATCTAAAATACTATAAATATTTCAGACTAGCACCTTTCTTCAGTTAAAAAAAAAAGACTAAAACTGAATAAAGGCGGTAGTAACCACCTGAAATATATCTATATTTTCGTTAAATTTTCAACAATTGTGAGATTTTGCATTTGATTTAATTTCAGTATACAACACGAAAGACTGCATTACTTTTCTATTTCAGCTACCGATTATATCTCGAGTACCGGACTGGGTTTCGGATTTAGGCGATGGTCAAAGGTCCGGCAGCGACGGGGAGAGACTAGCGAAATCGCGATCTCCGACGATGGGTAGACGAACCCAGTCGGCCACGAGACTAGCTATGACTGGCAGTAGATCTCCGAGTCCGACAACCAGATCGAGGTCGAGATCTCCACGATCAAAACTTTATGGAGAACGCGTGAAATTTTCGAAGGTAAGAAAGGTGGCCTATGACTTGGATATCAGGGAATCAGGTCAGGGAATTTTGTAAAGAAGGGCAATATGTAAGGATCGCTAGATCGTACTTTAACCCTTTCAGTGCGTCTACACCGCAGTGCGGTGTATTAGCAAAATCCATCATTGATTCGTAAATTCATAATTGATTTGATTAGTAATTACTAATTATCTCTCTTGAAACATGGCAGCACCTGTCAAACATAGTGAAATATTAGTAACTAACGATATACCGCGCCGCGGTGTAGACGCACTATAGTGCTATTCCCGTTATTCAACACACTAGGGTGGAATTTTTCAAAATCTTCAAATTATCCTTAGCACTATAGGGTATTAATTAGCCAGCACTGAAAGGGTTAAATCAAACAGTTTCCATCTATGTTTTACATATTTGACTGCGTTAATTGATTGGATTCTTAGCAGATCAAGTGACTGTTTGTCCCGCCATCTGATGGGATGGCTGGTATCGCAGTAAATCCATGATTGGCTAGATTTTGAGATTTGTTCTTGCAGGATGACGCCCCGGTGGTTCGAAGAAAAGTTTTCCAAATTTCCTCGGATGAGGATGAAGCTGTTGAAGGTAAATTCATACATTTCAATGCTGCACATTACAGCCCTTACCAACAACAGCATCAGTAATAAAGCGAATATTTGTTTGCCGTATTTTAGTTGCACCTACTACCAGAAGACATTCTCACTCTCCACGTAAACTTCTTAACCCGGTAAGTAACTATACTATAAGTATGCTGACAGCTAAGTTTACAAAATCAGAAAAGTCAAGTAAAATGTGTGAAAATTCAAGAAAAAATATTTAGTTCGGGGGGATCCAGGGCTAGGTTTCATAGATGTGGAAGAGAAATAATCCCTGGAAATATTTTGAAATTCATCAGTTATAACCATGCTTTCTCATTGTTACTATGGTGGTTGTCACCCAGATTAAGGATTTACCCCTTTGAGTAACTTTGATACTCAGTCTATGAAACCGGGCCCTGGTATTTTGATGTGAAAAAAATATGAAAACTTTGATTATTAGTTCGGGGAAAAAATTTGAAAAAATCCTGGTATATTGATGTGAAAAGTTTGACAATTTGACTCTGTTGTATAACAACTATCGCTACTGATTTCTGGTCTAATTGTTCCGATTCAGGCTGGAGATACTTTATCATCGCTGAAATCGTACCGCGATGAACAAAGTCTCGTCAGGATTCACGAGAAAGAGGTACGAGAAATATCAAATACGAGTGATTGCGAAATCTTAACGAAAAATTTGAATCGGTCACATAATAATAAAAGTTGTCTTTTCTATCGTACGATGTAGTTGGAAATGAAGACAAAAATTTTGGAAGCTAAGTTTCACGAAGAGAAATTAAAGCTCCAACAAAGACATGATACTGCAGTTCAAAAGGTAAGATTTTGAATTTCATCACCAGTTTAAAAACCGATTTTGATGCGAGTTTAGCATTAAGATCCTTAAAATCTTGTGTCCTATTTGTAGATCCTTGATCGTAAGAATGCCGAAATCGAAGATGTGAAAGGTCACTATCGCTCGAAGGCGAAAGATCAAGAGGATAGTTTGTCTAAAATGGAGCGTAAATGTAAGTTTCATTGGTACTGAAATGCTACGATATGATAATCTCGATGATACTACTCTGTCCGCGTTGGAACGACAGTACGAGAAAATCCCGAGCATTAATGAAAAAGACGTCGACTTGATCCTAATAGTCATCGTCAGGAATACTGGTATTATTTTACTAATTACAGGGTTCCTGGGGATGATAAGGGAAATCGGGGGGATTTAGGATTTCAAATTCTGGTATTTTCTCGTGGAAATCGGAGAATTCTGAGATTGAAGATTCTCGGTCTTGATCAATTTCATGCATAGTTCTTGCGATGAATTATCTAAAACACAGGGGCGAGTTTTGTAGACTGGTATTATCTTTAACCGGGGGCTAACTCAATTTATATGCAACTGAGTTAACCCCTGAATTAAAGTTGATACCAGTCTATAAAACCAGCACAGGCATTTATGACATGTTTTCATATGATTTCTTTTTTTGGTGTGGATTAGTAGTTAACCCCTGAATTAAAGTTGATACCAGTCTATAAATCCAGCCCAGGCATTTATGACATGTTTTCATATGATTTATTTTTTTTCGGTGTCGATTAGTGCATGCCTTGACGAAGGAACTATCAACCGTCAAAGACAACAAGGAAAAACAGATAACAGATCTGAAGAGAGCGATTGAAGAAACTGATATAGCTAGACGTACAGAATACGAGCAAAGGGTATGAAACTCGCGGTTATTCGTCATCTGTTGGAAAGGTTAAAATGTGTTACTTAAATCGTACTTATTTTCCAGTTACAAGACGCCGTTAGTGAGTTCGAACAGGAGAAAATTGATCTGCAGAAACAGCACACTGCGAACATACAAGAATTACTCGAAGATACAAACGCAAGACTCCAGAAGATGGAAGATGACTACAGCCTTCAGGCTGCGCAGACCGTGAGTAATCGTTCTCGGCTAGTTTGAAATTATCAAGGAGTTAGAACGATAACCACACTCAAACGTGGTGAACAGATAATAAGATAAAAACCCACTATCTACAGATTAAAAGAATTTAAAAACAAGAATTTATTTATTCAATCTAAATATATATAAGAAACGATCTCACCCTAGAGATCATCGTCAGGTGCGGATGACGATGATCTCTAGGGTGAGATCGAAACGTCGTGTCTTATATATATTTTAGATTGAATAAATAAATTCTTGTTTTTAAATTCTTTTAATCTGTAGATAGTGGGTTTTATCTTATTATCAAGGAGTTGACTGTGAGTGACCGGCAAATTTCTCTGTTGTAGAACGCGGTAATTAAAGAATTAGAGGCCCGGGTTCAGACGTTGACGGCCGATGCTGAAGTGACGACGCAACTGAAAAATCAACTCGAAAAAGAGAGATCCGATCTTCAAATGAACAACGAGAAACTGAATTCTGATTTACTGGACACTCAACAAAAGTAAGTTCATTATGGAAAATCCTTCAACGCTCGGTTTATACAATCTAGAGAGTATCTTCTTGGATTACAAGATCCTCCATCGTCGGAATCCCAGTTTCCTGGTTTGTCCTTGATTTAAGATTCCGATCAAGAAAACATAGGAAATAATTTGGTCGATAATTAACAGAATTTCTCATCCTGTCCGGGAAAGTTTCATTTCAAATTTTCGTTTTGCAACGAAAAATCTAGTACCTTTCGGGATACTGCTAAAATCGAGCCCTGTTATGCATCCAGATATCGTCTCTGTTTTCTGTGTGTGCTGATGGTAGTTGTTTTGTTTTACAGGTTGTCTTTGTTGGAAAGAGAACACAAACGAAGCGTCAATGATTTCGAAACGGAGATACGAACGTCTAAAAACAAACACGACGCTCAGTTTGAGTTCTTGAAACAAGAACACGCTTTAGCAGCTGCGAAGGTATTTAATTCCAATTCATCTTTGCAGGGTTCAGATTTATGTGGAAAATAATGCGAAAAATCATGAAAATGTATGAAAAAGTTTTGTGAAAATATTTTGATCCCCTCTTGATACCATATTCTGTTGGCTCAGAATTTATACAGTCGCTGTGTTGGAATTTAAGAAATTTCATTCCAATCTGTTCAGATTGTGAGCAGTGATTGTATATATAGTTCCACCTTGTTGTGAAAAAAATGTGAAAACTTTGTGAAAAAAGTTACAAAGATCCTGGGGCAAGTTGCTCAAGAGTTGGTTAGAGTTAAACAGTGGATAGTTGACATAGTGACAAAAGTTATCGTAACTTTGGTACAAGTATTTATCCGCCGGTTATCTTGAACCAACTTTTGAGCAACTGGTCCCTGGTGTTTTGTTACGAAAACAGAGGTAAAGGAGTTGAAAATCTACAGTTCATCGACCTGACGACCCCCTCATCGAAATTCTCGTAAATAGTTTTGCTATTTTGAACTGAAACTGATGCTGTATTTGTGTTTGCTTCGACAGTCTGCTGATATAACGGCCGATTTAGAATCTCACGTGGCTCATTTGAAACAAGCGATGCAAGAATTAGAAAATCAACGAACGCGACAAATCAGGGTTTGTGCACGAATGATTTCATCGCTTGGACGAACGATGTCGGTGAAACGACGATGAGAAAATATCGCGATTATTTTTCTTTTTTTTTAGGAAATGGAACAAGTCCAACAGCAAGACAAGTTACATCTGGAGCATTTACACGAGAAAAAGGTACCGTTGTCTATCTGAACCTATCATACTGAATTTCCAATTGTTTTCATTGAAATATTGAAGATGAACGACTATAGATTAGTTATTATTGACATTTCGAGTAAAATGCTTGCGACCATCAGATATTTGTTCTTGATTTCAAATGAATATGAAGATGGGTAAAGTCATTGTACTTGAAACATCAACGTAACTAATTTTCAGTTATTAATCCTCAATATTGCGGGTCTTTTATAAACACCTGGTCTTCAAGCTGACTTATTTGTCGTTTTTGCAGATTAACGGATTGCAGAAAGAAATGGAACAACAAGACCAGGAATCTCAAAGAAAGATTCGTCGTTTAGAACTAACTGTTAGGTAAGTAGAGGCATCTTTTATGTATTGATTCTCAAACGTGTGGGTCAGGGTGACTGCTGACCTGGAAAACCTGGAAAACTCTTACTCAGGGAATCTGATAAATCTTAAAACTCAGGGTATTCAGATAATGCTATTGATCACGTGTTTCTTTATCAATATGTGTTTTACGGAAGAATGAAAGAATTCTAACATTTTAAACTTAGAACTTCTTTAGGAATTTTTGTAATCACATGGAAAAATTGAAGAAAACTCAGGGGATTTGTAAACGGGCGGAAAGTGGCCACCCTGTGAGCGGTTTTACATATGGATTTCTTAATATTGTAGAGAAAATGAAGAAGAGATACAAAGATTGAGTGAACAGAACAAATTACAAGCGCAACAAGCAGAACAGGCTTTAGAAGAGTTTAAAACTCAGGTCGAACGTAATTCAGGACGTATGTACGACGACATGAAACATCAGGTATGAAACACATTTCACTATCTAAACAGCGCCTCCCGACAGACAGAATTTTAGATTAAAGGGTTATAACTTTACGCGGTGTTTAGATGGAGATGGTTGAGGCCGATTTAAATAAATCAAAAGAACTACGAGAGAAACAATCGCAAGAGTTTAATCGACGAGTTGAAGAGATAAAACAGAAACACGAACAAGAGGTAATCAGTGCTTTATTTACGAATTCGATGAAATAAGAAATAGTTTATAGTCAGCAGTATTAGAACAGCTGAATCTTCACAATAGATAATTATGGTTATTCATTTTTAGATGGCAGCTTTAAAAGTTCAATTTGAACACGAGCGTTCACAGTTGATACACAATCACCACACAGAACGTGAACTATTTCACACCGAGCACGAGCAGGAACTCGCCAGTTTGAGGGAACACTTCACGATCGAGAAAACCGAAATCGAAGAACGTTCGAAAAATCAACGAGATCGCGATTCGAAGGTGGGAAAACTTGAGATATTATCTGTGAATCAGTGGTCAGTTGCTCAAAAGTTTGTATAGGGTCATCCAGTGGATAACTGACATAGTGACAATTAAAAGTTCATTGTAACTATGGTATTTATCCGCTGGTTAACCAACTTTTTGAGCAACTGGCCCCAGGCCCCTAACAACAGATCAGGGAATTTGGGATGTAGGGTATGTCAGGGAATTCTGGCTCTTTTCTTGAAAATCAAGGACGAATCTGGGAATTTTTGTTGTTCTTGTGGTGAAAAATCTTATTATTCAATCCGGGAATATTTGGTCATGGGTCAGGGTAATATCAGGGATTTTGGATTCCCTGATCTGCAAGAACCCATAACAGTGATTTACTGTCTATAAGCTTCAAGAAGGTGACTTTGGCCATAAACTGTAAATTGAGTGTTTATAGGGTACAATGAGCCTGGATCTTCACTAAATGTGTCGTTGTTTTCAGATGATAGCCGAGTTGGAACAAAGCGTGCGTCAGTTACGCGAGGAGGTCATGCAGTCGAATCAACTCCGCAAACAGCAACTCGTCGAACTCGGTTTATTACGAGAAGAGGAGAAACAGAAAATACAACGCGACCACGAGTCGCAAATCAATAAACTACGCTGTCAGTTAGATCAACAACGTATCGATTTACAGAAACAACACAGCGTCGAGATGGAGAGAGAACTCGAAAAGGTATCCATTGAGATACTTCTCGGTATATTTTTCGATTCGATGTTTCGTAGTTTAAAGCGACTGAGTTATTCGATTTTGAATCTGTTTTCAGACGAATAACAGACTTAGAGATATAGAGAAAGAATACTCACTCAGAAATCAGAAAGCACTCGAGGTAAGAAAGAGACTACAGTCAAACTTGCATACATCGTCATCGTATAAGTTGTCAAATCAGTTAATTTTTAGTCCTAATTTGCATTTCCAATTCATTTTCACTAAAATCTAAGTCGTCATTTGGATAAGTCACATAATGATTGTCCATTGACCAAAACAGACGACTTTGACCGTAAAATTCATCTTATGCCGTTGTTATTTTAGACGATATCTGAATTGAATTCGACTGTTGATCATATGAGACAAGAACATAAAAGGTAAGTGCTATTCGCATATGCCGGCGTTGTGTCTTATTCAATCAAACAACTTTTAATGAATTCAAATCGTTATTTTCTAGTGAGATTGTTCAAAGAGAACAACATTTCCAGGAAGTTTTCGCTAAACAGGAAGATGACAAAAGATCTTTGAATCGTCAACACGCTATTACACTGCAGGTACGTTCATGATTTCCACGAGAACGAACAAGTCGTATGAAGAGGTCACTGTTACCAAGACTTGTTTAATTCTTTCAGAGTCTGCAAGAACAACTAGAATCGCAGCACTCGTTGGTGCAAAATCTGGAGCGTAAACTTCAAGAAATGGACGTCGACCACGAACATAAAATGATCCATGTTAAAATGCTGTACGAAAAGAGAATAAAAGGTCTTTTGCCGGTCGCGATGCAAAAGGTACTTATGTTTCACTGACTGATAAACCGATGCATTCTTTGTGTAGAAGATAATGAATAATCCTATAATTGATAATGTCTTAAGTTTCTGACAGAATGACGAAGATATCATTAATAGTAGAATCATTCATTATAGTACATATTGGTATCTTCATATAAGTGAAAATTCTAAATAAAGGGATATGAGATGAAATATGTAATATATCTTTTTTCAGGATCTTGAAGAAACCATCATATCACTGAAGAGCCAAGTGAATTCGTTACAACAGAGATCTTCGTTGTTACAAGATGAGCTCGATCGTAAGGATGGATACCTCGGACCGAGGCACTCGTCGCCCATTAAATTAACTTCTTAAACGCTGTACTATTGCATTCAATCTGTGCTCACAAATCCTTGTGAACACATCGACTGTATCAGTATTTTATGATTGAAGAAAGCAGTTTTTATTTCGTGCTGTTTAGATGTAGGATGGATATGTCAGTAATGACGAAACATTAAGTAGGATTGGTTTTGGGTTCATAGTATTATTTATTACTGTATGTGGACTGGTTCCACTAGACTATTACATTCAGTAAATGCTAAGTAGATTCAGTAAATGCTAAGTAGAATTGTTATTAAAATTTTTATAGACATGTAGGTTCTTACTGAGCTAGCCGGCCTAGCTTTATTTAATGTATATAGATGTAGTTTATTTATTGCTTCCTAATAATTCCAGATGATTGATTAATTTAAGATTTTGATATGAATGTTTTATATACTGTGTCTGAGTAATTGTGTTCAAAATGACGATGATACGCTAATCAAAATTTTTAATAAAACGTTTCTTATATGAAATATAAGAATATTCCTGTTGTTGTTGTGGAATCTGCGGAGTTGAAGCTCCGATCTTTGTTGAAGGTTTGACTGAAGTTTATTCCCCAGATAAACCAATTTAGTTTGTCATAATTTGACATGGTTTGTAGCAAGTCTACTAGTGCTACTTTTTGAATTTGGTTAAAAGTTAGTAGACCTACAGGGTCAGTCTGTATGTTGAAGGTTATTGTGATAGTTTGACAAATGATGAGCTGTTACAATGTCATCTATCATGGGCGTAATTCTCTAAAAAAGTTTTTACCTTTTCCTGTGCTTACTTTTGGTTAAGTCTTACTTACCGTACTACAAACCATGTTATTTCTTCATTAAGGTACTATTGAGGTTCAGTGAAACTTTGTTAAGTCTAAGTCGTCTCAATGTTGAGTCCCAATCTATATTTCGAATTCAAATTTACAATGTCTAAGTCGTCATTTGGATAGTCATAATGAATGGTCCCAGCTGTGCCAACTTAACTAAAGCGGTTTGGACTAGAATATTCTGGATTCTAACTAAAATCTTGATTAATTTAAGAAACTAATCAAATACAGGTAAAATAAATAAACTTTAATTTCATTATGGTTACAAATATACGATGATAACATCATAAATTAGAGGACGGACGATTTATATAATGAATCTACAATACAACAAATATCACAACAAGTTTGTTTCTCATAGGCTTATGTGCTATAAGTCTGTAGCAAGCATAAAGGTCATGTGTATGTATTTTTATGTATGAAATATACAATATATATATGTATAAAATATATATTTATTTATCTAAATCAACTACATTACAAATAATAAGTTTTCTTATATACCCTGTACTCAATATTAACGAATAAAATATTATCTTCAGATACGTATCAATATAATATAATCTGTGTAAGATAGAGGTTGCTACAGCGTTAAATGGTTTTATGATACTTCTTTATGAAACTTAGTAATCTCTGTCTGGTAAAAACAAAATACAAAATTGAACTGATTTTGGAGTTTACAACACCTACCTACGCAGCAGCGGATCCAGGGGCCAATTTTAACGAACTTGTCTCATCCAAAAAAGATGGCGCTTCGATGTCCAAAAAGGCAATATTAGATCACTTCTGCACTGAGCTAATAAACCATATACAGGTACACCCAGCAGATCTATAGCACAACCTGAATTTGTCATATATCCAAAAAGGCAATATCAAACGTACTCCTGAATTAAAATGCACTAATTTTTTGTTTGTTGAAACAACGAAAAATGGCGCTCAAAAAATTTGATGGAATTGTACAAGTCCCTCTGAATCCTCCCCTGTTACTACCTACACTGACCCAAAATATCATGTTTTCATATTCTACTTTAATCCTACACGCATGGCTCCAGTCGAATCCAACCAAAAATTGATCGGTTAACCGGCCCCTGCTCTGTAAGAGTAGCACTATACAGTAAGATCAGTTAACCGCCGGTACAACCCGTGCTGTCGGGGTTTGACCTTTCGCTTTCATAAGCCACGCTTTACGTTTATCCTGCTCGCCTTGAATAACCTTCTGCTTTTTCTGCTGACGATACAAATTCGCGATATCGTGAAGATACTGTTTCTCCTGTTCGTACGTACGCAGTTTAAATTGGGCGTGGCTACGCATCGGATCGTTGTATTGATTGACGCCTAACAGAGCCGGTTCGCTGCTGCTACGACTGATCGACAGCTGCGATACGTGCATCGATTTCACTTTGTTTTTGATTTTTTCGATCATATTCGGCGGATACATCAACATCGGAACCATGTCCGCATCGGGCGGCGAAGGCGCCGTCGATTCCGGTCGAATCCGTCGTTTAGCTCTAACCGACGCCGAGCTAACGGCCGATTTCGAACTCATCGGACGTTGATTCAGACTCGACGAACCGCTGGTCGGTCGCCGCGCGAGACCCACAGCCGTATGAGGTCTCTGTTTTGTAACGTCGCTCGGCTGTCTGCTGCCTTGCGCGACGTTCACCGTATGCGGACGGATAATCTTTCCGCGAGGAATACTCGATTTAACCCTCATCGGATGAATGCTCTTGTAACGCGGCGAGCTATCGACGACTTCAAAATCGGTCGTGAACGTTTCCATCGCGGGTATCGGAGTCTTCGACGCGTTCGGTTCGTTATTCGCTGATTTCGGTCGGGTCGCGACCGAGTCGAGCTCGGTGATCGCCTCTTCGTCGTCGCTCGCCTGAGACCAGAAATCGGCGACGTTGATCTCGTTACGAGGAAGTCGCGCTCGAGTATCGAGTCGAGACGGAGCAGACGGAGGTCGACTGTGAAGCTTCGTCGCGTCGTTAATCGAATAGTTTTGATTTGATTCCGTATTTTTCGCGGCCGGTTCGCGACTTTGCGAGTTATGAATCGCGGCGACCGATAGATAGATAAAATCCGGCGGTGGAATCACCTCTTTCGCGCGCATCTGCGATCTAAGAATCGCTTTCGTTTCCGATAACGTAACGTTTTTACACTTGGGAATGTTCGGTTTTTCGAACGCCCACGAAATTCTCCGATTCGGTACGATAGGCGTGTCATCGTCGTCATGGATTTCAGAAGGCGCCGGGGCGATCGAAACGGATTGAGTTCGCGATTTAGCGGTCGCGACGCGAGATGAAGGAGGTCGCTTAGAACTCGGCGGTCGGGAAGTCGCGGTCGAAGGCGGTCGATTCTCATCGTCGCGAAGATCAAGCCGTTCGTCGACGATCCTCTGTTGCGATTTCGTCTTCATCAGCGGTTCTTTAGCCGATTCGGCGCGTCGTTGTTGTATCAGTTTACTACGCATCATGCTTTTCGCGCTGAGACTCTTCGCGCTGTGCGGCAACTGCTCGGCTCGTGGAGTCATCGCCGGACCGGTGAATACGGCGTCGTTTTTAGCGTGTCGCGTAATTTTCGTGTTTGTAGCTCCGGCCTGTTTCATACGCTGGGCGCGTATGTACCCGTACGGACGCTGGCGAACAGGCGCGTCGGAATAAGAGCCGTACGTGACGAGCGGAGGCATCTTATCGGTTTCTAACGTATAATCCCATTCAACCTCTTCGAAGTTTAACGTAAGCAGATTTATGTGCGTATTCAACGTTATTCTGTAACAAACAAGAATAATTCATATTAGACGATCATTTACAGATCTACGACCAAAATTAGATACACTAGAATAAGGTTAATCAAGGAGGCCAATTTTGACTTGGTTTTCCCCTGACTATTCCCTGAAATGCACGTTGTTTTCTCTGACTTGATCTGTTAAGAATCCAATCAATTGACACAGTCAAATATGTAAAACATAGAGGGAAATTGTTAGATTTTACGCGCGATCTAGCAATCTCAACAAATTTCCCTAATTTTTAGCTTTTCTTTACAAAATTCCCTGACTTTTTACGGAAAAGGAATTGCCCTGACTTTCCCCTGATTTCCAGATAAATGGCCAACCAATAAATTCAGATCATTGAGCAACGATGAAATTTATCTGCTGATTAGATCAAAATTATGGATTTAACTGATTCAGATTCAGGGGTTTGATATAATTATAGCTTTAACCCAAGTAGTTAATGAGTTATTATACCAGGAGGTAAAATGATGGCAAACCATGGAATCTCTTGAGACATTCGAAAACTATTTGATTAGTCAATGAAGGACATTCATCTCTACTACTTACCGATTGCCGATAGCTACCAGGCCAAGAATAGGATCGCTGCGACTATTTCCCCTCATGATTCTACAACATTGTCCCGTAATGATGTTCCATATACGAAGTCGACCATCGGCCGATCCTGATACGACCCTCAGATACATAAACTCCAAACACAACACTTCTCTGTATAAACATTAAATAGAATCCAATTTATGTATGCGTATAGTTGAGACTTTTTCCAGTCTTGGTGAATGTCATTGAGAGAAACCCACAATATCAATTGGAACAACTGTTTAAATTTTTGAATTGAATAAACTGGTTTTTCTTCTTTTAATGAATTATTAAGATGGGTGGAAGGATTCAACTCGTGACATAAGAAAAATTAAGAATAACAGGATCCAGTTCCACAGTCATGAGTTAGAGTTAACTCTGAGTTGAAATTAGTTCATTTTCAATGAGTTAACTCCGGGTCAAATCTTAACTCACAACTGTGGAACTGGGTCCAGTTGTCTAAATTGATATTGTGGGTTTCTCTTGAAATAGACTCTAATTTAGTTAATCGCTGCAATAGAATATAAAATAGTATTTATTATGTGAAATCATTTACTTTTGGTGCCTAAGCGCATTCAGACATCTTGCGTGTTCACCCTGAGCACTCCACACTAAAACATAGTTGTCTTTACTTCCAGTGACGATGTGCCAACGATCAAACTTGATACAAGTCACCGGTCCGTGGTGTCCAAGCAATACCTACAGAGAGACATAATTCATGAAACTATTCTTCATCTAATCTCGATTTATCAGCCAGTTATCTTAAAACCAACTTTTGCTCAAAAGTTGGTTAAAGATAACTGGTGGATAAATAATGTGGGTAACAATGAGCTTTTAATTGTCGCTATGTCAACTATCCACTGGGTAACTTTTGAGCAACCGGCTCCAGAATTCAATCTCGGTACGAAAGCCGCCAAATGATATACCTTGATTAGATTTCCATTTTTAAGATTCCAAACTTTAACTTTTCCTGCCTCACATCCTGTTACGCACATGCTACCACCGATAGCCGCTGCACTGATCGCTGCTTTGTGACGAAATGTACGCTGACATTTACCACTGGATAAATCCCACACTGTAATCAAAAGAAAACACAAATATTCAAACTCACATGCTTAGGTCAGTTTGACTCCAAATTTGTATTTTCAATTAATTTACCAAGATTAAGTCGTCATTTGGATACCTGTCATCAACATAATGATTGTCCTGTCACAACTACGTATGATGACTTGTATATGAGAAATTAATTTCGAGATCCAGGATTTCAGGTCAGTGTACCGAGTGGAAAAAAGACTAACCTTTACAAGTTGAATCCTTCGAGCCCGAAACTACAAGGTCTTTATACATAGCCAAACAAGAGACCGTCCCCTGATGACCGCGTAAAATCTTCAGACATTGTCCGGTCTTAATATCCCAACATCTAAACGGAGAGTAAATCATTAGTTTACAGTATTACGAGAGCCAATCCAGAATTTTTAGAGCTAGATCTAATGTTCCCTGTGTGCTGGGATTTAGAGGGTGCATTCATTCTTAAGTGCATAAAGGATGACAAATGCTAAGCTTACAAGTAAATTTCATTTGATAAAATCACATTTACTCATAATTGTATGTTAATATCAACTTATGTACAGACGCAGTAGAGTTTTTCAGAGGGCTGGAGATTTTTAGATGGGGGCCATTACCCTCGTAGAACCTCTAGCTGAGAACGCTGAGAAACTGGTCGTACCTGATACTAGTATCGTAGCTGCCACTGAGCACGAACCCTTTAGATTCACACATGTGTAAACACTTGATAGACCCGGCGTGTCCGTGTACGGTCGGCCCGACTGTTCGTCCTGTCACGTTATCTAAGAATCGTACTTTTCGATCGTTCGATCCGATCGCAATCAACGATCCACCGTCAGTGTGGAAAACACGGTTCGGATCCTCCCTGTAAGATATCAGATTGAATATGCAACTGTAACCGAAACATTGGGTCTTTTTTTTCGAATTCCATAAACAATGATTCAAATGTACATGTAGTTTCATCATAATCTTTCAACAAAAAATTTCTTGAATTTTTCCATTTTTCAGACCTTTCATTTTTCTTGACAAAACCTGTACTCCAAGTATTTTAAAAAAAGGCCTTGAGATCATATTAAAACTAAAATGTCTAATTTCCCGAGATGTAGGAGTCATAATATTTTTTTCTTTTCTCTTTTTAAGTAGCAATGAAATGTTTTAGGGAAATAATAGCAGCTGTTTTTGTTATTTTATCGTTAATAAACCGTCTTCATTTATGCAGTATTCATAATGATTAACTATAAAGCCTGTTATTTCTGACAGCTACCCGCTAGTATGTTTACAAGCTTACAGAAACACTAATGCATTTTGATCTTTCTGAATAGAATTATTCAAGAACCGTGCAGTTCGATTATGAGCCGATAATTGACATAACTGCGGGGTGCATGAGCTTTCCGTAATTGGCTCGGCGATAATTCAATCTTCGTTTATAATAGCAATCTACGTGAAATTATTCGAGTAGCCACAGAAACCAGTAATCACGTTCGAAATCTATAATGACTTATTGTTCGAAATTGGGGTGGTGACACTTCGTGATATTATGTATCGAAAAACTTCAGACCGCGCAAAATGAGGTACAATGGCTATACTAAACATAAATCGTTTATTTGCCGAAATGTGACTCGAAAAAAAATAACGTTAGGATTGAATTGTTAGGTTCAAATGCAGATCAATCAAAGCATTGCCCTTTTACACCAGACAGAAAACCTTTAAACTGGCCCCTGGTCAGTAAACGGTAAACAATTCATTCAGAAAAAGAATTCACCTCTGATTCAACCACATTACACATTACATGTTGATACAGAATCGATTCATTAACAATAGAATCTTCAATAGTGAAAATGCTCAAATACGAAATTTCATATTTGTATAACTAATTAAAGTTCAACAAAGACCTACTTAAACTGGAATTTAACACTAGACAGCCCTTGCCTCAGATCTTGCAGAACCAATCGATTCTCTCCAAGGTAGCAAATTCTGGGACAGTCGGAACAGGAATGGGTCTTTATCACAATGAATTGAAGACGATATGTAATATAGAGAGAATTCCCAAAATCATGACAAGAGACCAAGCCAGAAAATGTTTCCAGTAAGCTAAGAAAATAGCGAAGAACATAGGCCTATGAGTAAATATGACCGGAAAACTTACACGTTGTTAACGACCATGATATTATAGGCGCCGCAATAAACATTACGTTCTTCCATGATGACGTTACGAGTACAGATTCCGCTGTAACCCGTCTGAAAATTAGCTTCACTTTTGAAAGTCGTTTCGATGATGTTGTCGGTCGTTTTGATGACTTCGAGCGTTCCGGGCACCAAATTCGGCACGGGAACGTCCGTGTCCTGCGCGTACAGTGGATTGACACCGGCAGCTGCTGCCCCCTGGAGAACAACGAAAACAAAATTCACGACCCTGTGCCACAAACAAATTGCGCTTTAAGCGTTGAACTGTAACTGGTAGTCGATTTAGTCAAATCCACTAAATCGTGGTAGTTGGAATGAACACTATATGTTGAGGACTTATTTAAATGACGACTTAAGCTTTTGTTTGTAAGGACTAAAAAATAATGACGAAGTAATGTGAAGACTTATATCTGATGAAGACTTAAGCGGGTTTGACTACATTGACGAAATATTCATTTTAGGCAAATCCATTAAAAAAAAACTTTGAAATTTCAACTCGTTCGTTAACTGGGCTCGGTGTTATTCATGATATCGAAAATAACTATCATTCCTCTTTTTCCTGACGACGAAATTTAATTTTTTTTCTAAACGCGCGACTCTTACCTGCATCAGCATAACATCTTCCCACAGCTGTTGATTAACGAAGTGTTCCCTGTGAACTTCTTCAACGATCATTCTCCAGTATCGACTGACGCACAAACCGTTGAACAAACTTCCCTGATCCAAATAGCTCAATATATATTTCGACAGGTGAACGGGCAAACAGCGAATGAAGTCTTTATGTTTCGAAACGCCCGCGAACGCTTTAGCCGAACTCGGTAGGACCATGTTCGTCGGGTCGTGGATGAAATCGTCCAAGTCGATCGTCAAAGTGTCCTCGTTTTCGTCGTTGATGATGATACGCTCGACGTCGCCGTATTCCGATACCGGGTATCCGGAAGCGGATACCGACGGACATCGGTTTGATACATTGTTTATAAGCCCGTACTGAGGACTAGCGAGCCTCAGAAGTTCGTGTTCCGGGTGGTCTTCAGATTCGTAGGTGAACCGCGAGGAAGGTATCGAAGCAGCTTCTGTATATTCATCTAGAAATCAAATATGAAATGTAACAGGTTCATACAGGAGGCGGGAATTGTACAGGATATAAAAAATTTGAAAATTGATATTTTGCTACACTATGGCAACATTCTACACTAGCCTATATCTCATTCTGATCGGTTACTGATGTTGCGTATGTGCACTGAGGTGCTGGACTTGGAAAATTCAAGAAAGCTGAGGCGAAATTTGCAAAAATCATATATATATATTACACTGGATTAACAGATTATCGTCAACTCGGATATGAGCCCCTGTGGATCTACCACTAGACTGCCCGTTCGATTTGCCAGAGTTCATAAGTTCTAACTCATTATAGCCATCAAGCTAACCTTAACCCTTAAACTTAAACCTTCCGATAATCCCTAAATCTTAGTCAGTAACCTGACTGTGGTTTAGTTTCATGATCGGATATTTTCACAAACCACAGGTATAAGCTCATCCGATTATAAAAAGCTTACCACCAACGTATAGGTAACTAACTAGGCCTACCTAAATCTAATCCTGCCATAAAAATCTTACTTTTAAACCTAGTCTAACCCAATTATGAAATCTTATACGTTGTCGAAATAGCGTTTAAAAAGTTGCTGTATTGACAAAAATATTCACTTCCCAAAAATTGAGGACCTTGTCCATCTTTATTCGGCTATTCCCACTTGAACTTACCGATTGGAATACTAGAATGTGCATTTCTTTCAGATGACAGTAGAGTCCTCGCCAGCGTGCCGACACTAAACAGTAACGGCATATCACAGATTTTTAAAATACCGAGTACGAAGTTAGTTTTTGTCCAATAATTTGCTTTCATGAACCAATGAAATATTTCCACCAATTCGTCTTCGAGGTCCGCGATATCGAGAGCGTGGTCGCCGGTCATCGTCGGCTGGTCGACCTGTTGACTCGGTTTAGTCCGCGTGCGCGTGTACGTGTAGTCCTTACACAATAACGGCTGTAACAAACTCACCACGTACTCTAACAAGTCCACGCTTCGGAATCGGCGGACTAGTCCGTGGAGGAAGCGTTGTTTGGCCTGTGAACCGAAACGTTCGAACCACGCTATAGCGTTATCGAGATGAGCGATTATTTGACATGCTTCACAAGCGCCGCAGACGGTCGGACCGTCAGCGTTCTCGACGCAGCGTAAGTCAAACGCGCGTCCGATGTTGAACTCGAACGGTTCGCAGTTGTTCTCCGGATGTTTCATGATGCCTGAAAATAAAAAAAATAAATTATACATGATTGAAACTGAAATCTCATTGGGGCCTCACACAAGTCGGGGAAAAATATTTTTGTCAAGACCCCCGGCTGCGAATTCTTTTATTTAATAACATAACATAAACATTTCATTGAAATATCTTCTTATTTTTTCAGTTCAAAAAATTCTACATTTTAATCGAATTTGAGTTAGAATTTCATTTCAGTGTAAGGTAAGGTGAGCAGTACCTTCTTTTTACGCGGGTCTCATTAGTATATTAGTCTAATCGCTGTGTTTCGTGCAATTAGATCAATGTTGTTCTCAGGTTTCGTGACACTTCACTTCATACTTGTCAAAAATCGACCTCTGAGCTACAAGAATTAGTATATCCTAGGCAACGCGCCCTAAACACGCACCTGCTGCAAATTCAAATTATTTTTTAGTCAGCCTTTACACCTCTCTTCATTAGATAGACCCAGACTCGGACCAGACACCGATTTAAGAATATATGTTTTCCATGCCGTCATTGTTGTATTATAAATCCAGTGAAAGGAATTAACAGACTCCATACAATTAAAATTCGGTGGAAAAGTGCCCACGGCCAAATAACTTCAAGGTCAAGGAGAAAATCGCAATTTACTTCCGGGTTCTTGGTAATTTTTTGTTTTTCAACTGATTTCTAGCCTCTGTAATGCGTTTAATCTACAATGGCATCAGTGAAAACTGCATCTTATGGAGCAGTAAAATTTCATCTAGATTTAGAGTTCAATTTTATTTGTATTTTGTCTTCTAGGAGTATTCATAATGAGGTTTTAACAACCAGGAAGTAAAACGTTGTTGACTCAAGAGGTCTCGAAAACCCCCAGGTCAATCCAGGCCACTGACATCACCATTCACAAAAAAGCTTACATACTAATAAAGATGGATTGCAGTAAAGAATCTGTTTCAATTCAAATGTCTGGCTATCTGGACAAGAAAGGGAGATCACAGGTAGGCCTATGAGAGAATGCAATAATGAGATAAAGCCTGTAAAAATACTCAATTGGGATAATATGTTTGATCCCTTCGATATCGTTTACAATAGATGTCTTCATGGAGGTGGAAGAGGTACTGGTGCACATTGAAGGATAATCAGTTATGTTTCTCTAATAGTCAGGTAGTCCAACATTCAATCATTAGTTATCAAAAATAAATGCCAAAATTAGTCAATCGATATAAACTTTTTAATATTAATTTCTAATCAGGATAGCGGCAGCGTGAAGGAACCTATTCATATGAGTAAAGTTGATGCTGTTTATAGAGATTCATCCATTAAGAAATTAACAGCTTTTACTTTGCAAATGAAGGGCGAGAGGCGGTCATTTGTAAGTTTGATCCTGTAGACCACACTATGCCAAAAACTATTTTTCTATTGGCTTTATCCATGAACTGATGTAAAGAATGATTAGTCAGAAATAGAAAAGACATCAAGACATGACATTTTGACATGTTTACATTTTAATAAGTTTAAAACCAAATTTATACAGAATTTAAACGATGAGAAACAATTCTTATTTATCAAATGGAAATCACTAGAAATGAGGAGTTTATATACAGGGGAAAACCAGTTGCCCCTCTTTTCTAGTTATTCCCTCACGCCTTGTGATAAAATCTCTGGTGAGAGTTCGAAATGTTGTGTATTTTCATTTCAATTCTTGATAAATGAAATTAATTTTTAATCTTAAATTCTGTATATAGCTGGTTTCACACTTATCATCTGTTCTCAATGTGTGGTTATTCTTCCATGTTTACATAATGTCATTTTCAGGTGAACTGCATTGATATGCTAGGAATTTGTACTCTGTCCTATATAGCGTATCAAATCAATTCAGGTCACTTGAAAATTACATAATGTTGACTGTAAAAAGTTTTGAATTGATATTTCAAGTGCTTTGCAACTTACCGGTAATCGGTTAAATTGTTAGAAATGATTTCAGAATACATCGAGTCATGAAGAATGTTCGAAATGGATTTCCTGTCTACAGATCGCGATTAATGAATCGAAGGCTTCAATGAGGTAAGATTCCTGAAGAAACGTATACCGTACACTAGCGCCGCTTTCAGATCTAGTTTTCATACGGTTTCTATATTTCAGATTCCAAAATCAGGAACAATCTCAAGAGAACGCGAACTACGTCACGGCGACGCTAACCGACGGCGTGCCACGATTCAACGAAGCGAGTAGCAACGATAGACTGGTTACAGTTTATTCCGAACCGTGGGATTCGAGCGAAAGCCAAAGCACGTTTTACACGCAGATGAGTAAAAAATCCGAGAAACTCAGTACGCTCGTTAGAAAACCAGCGCAACCGACACCTCCCCCGGAGAGTCCTGTTTGGTACGCTTCGAGCGAAGTGATCATGAAAAAGTTCAATTTCCAAAGCAACGAAAGCTTTATAGATAAACCAAATGAAAATGATAACAAGAGTCTTCGATTACCGGAACCCGCGAACAGTCCACCGAGTCCGGTTGTAATGAGGAACTCTGTATTATCTCGCTCATCCGTGTCTGGACCGTCGGTGACTAAGGTCGTAGACAGTAGTCCGGAAATCTCCGATGTGTCGAGTTCAGATGATTCCGACGATACCGTTACTATTTCCGACATCGATGACGCGGAAGATCCATCGACTGATTTCACGCGGCAGAGTTCACCGATTCCAACTCTGCAGCACGACGGTTTCGAGGACGCTAGCGAAACCGTGCATGAACTGAAAATGTATCTGATAAATAATAGTATCCAACCGTTCGTTCTGCCTCGCGTGAAAGAACAAGGTTTTTATGTGCAACAACTGAGAGATTTTCTCGCCATTCTCGACACAAATACGCGCGTCAAATAAATTATCGATGATTGAAGAATTCCTGAAATTGATGATACGATTTGTAGAGAATCCCGCAGCCGTAACGGAAGATAAAGATGAGTATTAGAATACTAACTCAAGGAAACATTTCTGGACTTGATATTATTTTTTCATGATTATTCTGGGATTTTCTATGAATTAAAATCAATTACTAATTCGATTCATTTAAAGTTGAGTTTAACGTAATTTCTCAAATAATGAGAGGAGATTTGAGGTCCTAGAAAGAGTTTCTTAAATAAACAGGAATTTTCGAGAAGTAATCAAGGAGATCCATTCAGTGAGAGATGACTTAAGAATGACCAATGTTAGAACACTATATCCGTGTTGTGACGATAATGTGTATAGAATCATCCCACAATAATGGAAAGAAAATAAAAAGGCTGAAAATAATTCCATCTACTGCTAGCTCTAGATAAGATTATTTTGGGAGTCTATTATAGATTATCATCACAACACGGATATAGTGTTTCATCAGTGGTTAGTATGAAATGATAATCACGACAAATAGTTTTAAAATAATCTTAGTTTCTATAAACCAGTAGTTTGATTATGATACATGTATATATAATTATGCAATAACCGATGTACCTGCTGTCGAATTAGAATACAATGACGACAAAGTCTGTCTCGGATAATTGAACTTATAAACTTGTAAATACCGGTAAAAGACAAATGTTTTGATACCGATGATTGAAGGTTTGATGATATGTTATGTATAAATTGTGATCTGTCATATTTACAGGAAACTATGATTGAATGTAAATATTTGTGAAATTTGAAATAAACGATCGTTCCTAAAGTTATGCTCATTAATTGCAATGTGTGTATTTTATCTGTGGAATGCTTGTGAGGCGCTGATGGGAATGACTGCTTTCACAGGGTGGCCACTGACCCGGAAAACTTATATTAGGGAATTAGAAGAATCAAGAAACAATTTGGAAATTTTACAAATTCTGGCTAAAACCAGATATGCAATTGACCACGCGTTTCTTAACCCATAGGTGATTCACGAAAGATCAATAAGCTGTAAAATTTCAAACGAAAAAATATACCCTGATGGTTAACTATGTTTTAAAACATGGGAAACCCAGTAAATTTGGGAAAGTGGTCAAGCTGTGTCAGCGGATGTGCTAATTCTGGAATACTGATACGAAGGTCGGTCATAGCGTACTGGTTCATTGTAAACGTGCTGTCTGAATTTGATAAGTCATGTCGCGCTTCCCTCTGACATGACATAACTTGATCATTATCTGATTAAATTTTAGCTCTATCAATCCCTCATCAGAGAATTTACGACTGACTTAACGACAGTCAAAATGTATTATTCTTCAGTTATATTCATTCTATCCTGGGCAGTTGTATACTCGAAGGTATGTGTATTTCAACAAAATTCAAAGTTTAATTCCTACGAAAATCTATCTAAGTCTATTATTTTTTTTTCGTAGATAAACCCGGAATTCGAAGCATACAAGAGTAAGTTCTTTCAATGACAAACATTTCGTAGATTTGCATTATAGCTCCATCAATTCAGTTTAACTGGGTCGTGATACTAAATCAGTTTCTTCACGCTTTCAAATCGCGATTACCCTTCTATTCCTAGGAGAACATGCCGAAGAGTTTTCTGGTAAATTCGAAGGTGATATCGTCATCAGTGATCGTGCATCTGTAAGTTTCAAAATTTCAGAAAAAATATTGCAGTCATTAACGAGTCCTGCGAGACAATTCTATATCATTTATCCTTTGCTAGTTCCGAAACGCGTTGGTCGGATTGACTAAGTGGCCCAATGGAATTGTGTACTACGATGTGAGCCTTGTAGGTAAGACAACGGTTCCATCATCATGATTATTCTATTTCTGTAGTACCACATGTTCTATTTTCAAATATTTTCTAATATATAGGGAAAACTGCCCAAAAGAAAATTCGTGCAAGTCTGAAGTCGCTGGAAGCTCGTCTTCAATCAAACTGCATACAATTCAAAGAGAGGACTAACGAAGCAAATTACATAAGAATCATCAACGCCAGGGGGTAAGGGGCAGTTTAAAGGTTTAGATTGGTTATCATCATCAAAACATTGCAATTTTATTCTCATGCGTGGGCTAAAAATGATTTGTTTATCTAAAAGGCAGATAATGGCGATTCTTTTCCAAAAAATCCCTGGTTCAACGATTGAATTGCAAGGTATTCAGGGGCGGATCTAGGGGTAAATCTGAGGGTCTTCTCAGAATTTTAGGGGCATACATAAAAGAAAAGGGCACTGATAACACCGAGCGCAGCGCACCCGGAGACCAACACTGCTTCAGCGCGAAGCCCTTCCGGGGCCGGAGGGTCTGATTCCCCCCAGAAAATTTTGAGATTCCAGCACTGATTTGAAGCCGTTTCCTGCATTTTGAGTCATGAAATTGTTTTGCGAGCAAAAGTTTTTTTTACGGCACTTAAGAATTTCGAGGGTCTTCCAGAAGACCAGTAAGACCCCCTAGATCCACGCCTGGTAGTTCGCAGTATACTCTAGAAGTCAAATGCTGTATTTTCTTCAGGTGCTACTCAAAAGTAGGAATGACCGGCGGTATGCAAGATATGTCTCTGGACCAGCGAGCCGGGTGTCTGAACGAGGGGATCATACAACACGAGTTTCTACACGCGCTAGGATTCATACACGAACAATCACGCTCAGATCGAGACGAGTACATCACCATCAATTGGGAAAATATCCACCCAAGTGCGTCATTCAGTTTTTAAACCTTTGGCCGGGGCCGAAAGTTGTTTCATCAATGCACTAACTTGACTTAGATCGAATCTCCATTGGATGTGTCGTCCGAACTACGCGATTCTATCTATTTTGAGCCGACCATGATAAATCCTTCTACAATACATACTGTTCAATTAATCAAATTGCTATCGTTTTTTTTAGCGATGATCAACAATTTCAACCGAGATAATACGAACAACCTAGATCTCCCATACACTTACGGGTCTCTAATGCATTATGGTAAATACGCATTCAGGTACCGTATATACTATTATAGAGTCGAATCGTAGAGAAAATGATTTCTCAGTAAAAGCCTTACTTCACTTTGCAGTGCGAATGGCCGTCCAACTATGGAGCCAAAAGACAGAAAAGCCAAAATCGGCAGCCGTAAACTGCACGATCGCGATGTTTTAATGGTACAAAAATACTATGGATGTCCTACAACTGTGGAACTCCGCTACAACGAAAGTACGTAAAACAAAGTCCAACGTAATGATGAAAACAATCAAGTTTTTATCGTATCTTTCTACCGGTAGTTAGAAATATAAAAACGAACGAAGTCAGGAATGTTTATCTTGCAGTCAGTAGTTTATTTTAGACAGTTTCCTTTTAGAATGTGTTGATAATTTTGATAGCTGTAAAACTTCGTTGGACTTTTGCAAGGATGATTCCTATAAAGATTATATGAAGAAAAACTGTGCAAAATCGTGTGGATTCTGCAGGTAATAGAAAATAGAAAAGGCGTTTCCCATAAACCGCTGTACAAGTTGAGCTTTATAAATTTGTTTTTCTTAGTGGGCAGAGTACAAGTGGTTCTGGAACTGAAGTAACACAGCCCACTTGGAATGGAAGTAAGGATAATTTAGTTGATACCTAAGTACTCATTCCAGTGTGCGAGGGTGTATATACATATTTTACTTATATTTTCACCATATACGTAGAATGTGTGGACAATTTTGACACTTGTAAAACATCACTACATTTTTGTGAAGATCCAACCTATTCCGGCTACATGAAAGTTAACTGCCCGAAGGCCTGTGGATATTGCGGGTAATTAAATTATTCTAGCTATTTTTAGACATCATTAATTGACCAAGACACCTTGGAAGTCATACGATATTTTGTTTTTACAGAAGTAATAATTCCGGTGTAAACACTGGAGGTTCAACTACTGGAGGATCGACATGGAATGGCAGTGAGTAACAATAACATTGTGAAAACAATTAATAAAAAGATAGTCAAGCATGTTGAAATTTTGTTTCAGAATGTGTGGACAACTTCGACACATGTAAAACATCGTTGCACTTTTGTGAAGACGATTCCTATAAGGGATACATGAAAACAAACTGTCCAAAATCATGCGGATATTGTTAATAATACATATCATCGTTCAATAAAGGTTCGCGCTTGTCCAAAATACATCTCTTCCATTAGTTTCGGTGATGGATATTTCTTCCTGTTCCGTCTTGTATTTGTGCTGTATATGTCGGCAAATACTCGGTAACTGAAAGCCACATTTTATGAAGATTATTTCAACTAATAAAGAGAGACCACCAAGAATCATACATGCGGCTAGTATGACCAGAAGAGCAACTATCGACTCGATATCTATAGGCCGTTCCAAGTTCGAGTCCTTCTCTTCGAAACATTTCGAATTGATGCTATTCCATTTATCGGTCCATTTTTTTATCAGTCCGGCTTCCAACATTCTGTGTACGCTGTCAACATATTTTTAAAAATTCTGTTTAGACAATGGTTGAAAATATTTAAATTGGGATATAAATGAATTTGTTACCTTTTAATGAATGCTTCTTTAAAGTAAGCATTTTTCAGAATGACCAGCCCTACGCCTCCTACGTTGTATTTTTCATCAGCGAACACGTATTTACCACAGTTTTCATTTTTTAAATAGTTAAGAATACTATAATCGCCCAATGCGGCCCAGGTTCCTTGTTCCATAAGCCCGTTGGTAAATACGTCATCGATAGTGTTGACAAACGGCATACCCATCTTCTCAATCATCTCCCAGACTCTACGATAGGTCGTTCCTTTTTTAGATGTCTGGAGCATTGAACAAGAAGTTGAAACTAATTATTAGAATACACAACATATGTACACAGATTAGAATAATGAAACTACCCTCATTAACGTTAAAGTGCTTCCTCCATCAGGTATGATAGGTCGGATAGTGTCCTGATTAACTAACTCTTCAAGCGTCCGCAGTGGAGCTGGTATATCCGGTACGGTCAGATATGCGGCCAAGTCGGCCGTGTACGTGGCTAAAATGATGATTGTGAAAAACCACCAAAACATCACAATTATTCGACCCGACTGCGCTTTCGGATAGAAATCAGCTCCTGTGTATAAAGGAAAAAGTCTTGGGCCCTTCAAATTTAGAAATAACCGTCGTTCCTTTTTCAAATATTTACCTTGTTCTAGAAATGTTCCAAATCCAAGCCAAATCGTGTTCGTTGCGCTACTCTTTTTAGCAGCTTTTCTAGCGCATTTACGTTTCCATCTTTTAGCCAATTGTCGACGGTCGAATGGACTGTAGTAAGCCACCACGTAGATGACAAAACACGCCAAAAACATCGTTGCCGGTATAGACATCCACACGGAGATGTTCAGTGGTTTGAATATTTTGAAAGCTTTGTTTCGTTCTGTTGGTTTCTTGAGTAGCATACCAACACCGTCCTCAGCGTATGGCACATAGTCTATAACAGTTGACCTCAATGAATTGACAATGAATGGACCAACAGCAAAATCTGCCTCCTAAAATAGTTAACGGAATCAAATATCAGTTATATACCCCAATATCCGTCCCAAATTAGGAGCTCATCGGCCAGGAACATGGCAAGCACCCATAGGCCGGATACCCCGAGGGAAGGTACGTACACTTCAAGTTAAAGTCAATGATTGTGATGCCTTTGAACCCATTATGAAACATAACGGACATTTATTGTAAGCAACTGTTGTATGAATTTGCTTACCCCTCTTTTCACAAGTCCAACCATACCATTCCATTCTCCGTTTTCTCCAATATCGCCCCATTTACCATCTGGAACCTCGAAAACTCTATATCTGCAAAGATGAACCATCGGTTAAAGCGAATGAAAGGGATGGCGCGTTAGAGGCTCGCGGTGACTTACGTAAAGTTTAACTGAGACGCAAGTTCTTTCACGATCTCGAATGAAAAGCCGTCCCAACGAACTGTATCTGTTAGATTGTCGTACTTCTTTACCATGAACGCAGCTGTCTGCAAAGTCAACCGAACAGGTACCGTATGGAATCTATCGATTTTTCTAGTTCAGTGATGAATTATAGTCGATATATTTTACCTGTTTAGTTACAATAGTTAACTGCTTCCCGTCGAAACTTTTGAATTTGTTAGGAAATGCTTGATTTACAGTTAGTTTTTCATGTCTTGCCCAATCAGTCGCGACGGATTGGAATTTTGTATGATTGTCCAATGAATATGCGCTTTCCAGTTGAATCTCCCATTTTACATCGGCTGAGGATACGTTTGCCTTTTCAAAAGAGAATAATCATAGTCATAAGTATAGAGTTTCCTATGTAAAACCATGATAAAACAAAAGTTCAAATTACAGGTTGAAATGAGTACAGAACACTTTGGTTTCTATGAACGTCTTGAAATGAGAATTGATTTTTGCTACAACTTCCAGTTTACATATACTTGGGAAAATGATTCACTGGTGCATACATGAGAAATATAGAAAATAAAGGTCCTTTTTGTGAATTCGCGAAAGCATTTATCTTCTGTATGGTTTGTTGAGAAACTCTGATGCATGGCTCGTATTTGTCTAGTGACGGGAATCTCCGTAGAAGTCCGAATTTTCAAATACACTAGCAATATATTACAATCAGTAGGCAGGGATGCTTGCTCTATTCTCGGCGCACCAGTAACAGAAGCGACGATCCAGTAAATATGATTTTTCGATAAACCATAGTTCGAAGCCACGTGAAACAATTTGTCAAGATGGCTGTCCGCTAAAACTACGAATGTTTTAAACATCACTGACGCCAATAGCTTTGAAGCGTTTGCACCTGGATAGAAACGGCTCGTTGTGGTGCTTATGAAAATTCTTGATAGGTTTCTTGCGAGTAGTTTGACTATTTCTGAAAGAGATCGGAAGGTCTAATTTTTCAAATTTTGTCCGTCTCTCAAAATCAAATTACGACCGAATGTTGAATCGAGACCTTCGTATCCAGTTTCGTATATTATCATAACATTATTGACATTCATGTCTGAAATAACGTCCGAAATAGGCCCAACCACGTCATACATATTCGGCTCCAGTTTAACCCAAACTTTGTTGGCACCCGACATGTCTCCAAACAGCGGAAAACATAATATACGGGGTGGCGTGAAAGTCTTGAACGTCAAGTGATTCGTTGCCAGTCCGATCGCACTAATTTCCCGGTTTGAAACAGCTTCGCAGACTGGTTAATGAGATATGAATGTAATTATTAATGCGACATTATACATACATTCTTAACAATTGAATAGTTTATGGGCTATTTACGCACCTGCCTTCAATAACAGTATATTTCCACACGGTCGTTTCCACAGAAATGTGTCATTTCCTGATTTTTTCGTGGTACCAAATGAGGTAACATAGACCAAAGCTCGGCAATCGAGTTCACTATACCCTTATGTAAAACTAGACACATTATATTAAATTCGACAACTACGAATCATATACATGGGAATTAACCAATCTCACCTTTAACGGAGCCATTTTGTTCACAACAGGTCGTTACATGGACCAGTAATACAACCACGATAGAAATCCCCAACAAACCCATCTGAATTTTTTTCTAGATCTGCTTGCAAAAACTGAAGCAAACGTGAAAAAATGACCTTGTATATGATCCACTCGAACAGAAGCGATGCCCGTGTTGCGTACAAAACGATGTCCACGAATTATGCTGATTCGATCAGGGCTGCGTCATTTGCATTGATTGGTAACGATGTGGTTTTTATTTTCATGAATCGTAACCATGGGGGAGAGCAAATAGAAACTATCAACGCGTTTGTTACAATGTGAATTGACTGTGTTTAGTTGGCTCACAAATACGTTTCCATATAAATGTTGTACATGATTCAATCCATGATCAATTCTAATCGGGGATATAAGTCATGTTAATATATACATCAATATTGCATGCACGGTGAATTTATTTAAATCATGATTCAAAAATAGAATAACAGTGATAATTTCAAATCGGATTGATAGGAAACGCCGGAAAGCCAATTGCCTTATATCCGCCTGAAATACGAGGGGCAATATTGATACGTCAGACAAGGTGATTTCCCGTATCGAGTTTGAACCCGCCATGTTTGATTAATCAAATCGTGTCTTTCTAGTTAAAAATACAAGAAGAGCAAATTCAGGAGTGTTTATCTTGCAATCAGTGATTTATTGAGAGTTTTAGAATGTGTTGATTATTTTGCAAGCTGTAAAATTTGGTTGGACTTTTGCAAGGAATATTCCTATAAAGATTATGGAAGAACAACTATGCAAAATCGTGTGGATTCTGCGGGTAATAGAAAAGGTGTTTCCCATAAACCGCTGTAGAGTTAGTTGAGCTGTATATAATGTTTGTTTTTAGTGGGCAGAGAACAAGTGGTTCTGGAAATGAAGTAACACAACCCACTTGGAATGGAAGTAAAGGATACTTGTTTCGACAACTTACTTGACACATACGTAAGTACTTATTCCAGTGTATGAGGGTATGAATATGTTTTACATATTTTCCCTATAGATGAATGTGTGAACAAATTTGAGACTTGTAAAACGTCACTACATTTTTGCAAAGATCCAACCTATACCGGCTACATGAAAGTTAACTGCCCTAAGGCATGTGCATACTGCGGACAACTAAATCATTCTAATCTAGTATTCTTAGACAGAATTAGTTAACCAAGACACCTTGGATGGTATAACTTACGATATTTTCTTTTTACAGAAGTGATAATTCCCGCGGAAACACTGAAGGTTCACCTAATGGAGGGTCGACATGGAATGGCATTGAGTAACAATGACATTGTGAAAACAATTCATAAAAAGATAGTCAAGCATGTTGAAACTTGCAACATCGTTGCACTTTTGTGAAGACGATTCCTATAAGGGATACATGCAAACAAACTGACAAAAATCATGCGGATATTGTTAATAATACATATCATCTTTCAATAAAGGTTCGCGCTTGTCCAAAATACATCTCTTCCATTAGTTTCGGTAATGGATATTTCTTCCTGTTCGGTCTTGTATTTGTGATGTATATGTCGGCAAATACTCGGTAACTGAAAGCCACATTTTATGAAGATTATTTCAACTAATAAAGAGAGACCACCAAGAATCATACATGCGGCTAGTATGACCAGAAGAGCAACTATCGACTCGGTATCTATAGGCCGTTCCAAGTTCGAGTCCTTCTCTTCGAAACATTTCGAATTGATGCTGTTCCATTTATCGGTCCATCTTTTCACCAGGCCAGCTTCCAGCATTCTGTTTACACTGTCAATATATTTGTTAAAATTCTCTTTAGTAGACATGGCCTTAAAGATGAAATTGAAATATGAATAAATGTTTCTTCGTTACCTTTTTATGAATGCTTCTTTAAAGTAAGCATTTTTCGGAATGACCAGCCCTACGCCTGCTACGTTGTACCTTTCATCAGCGAACACGTATTTGCCACAGTTTTCATTTTTGATGAAGTTGAGAGAATTATAATCGGCCAATGCGGCCCAGGTTCCTTGTTCCATAAGCCCGTTTGAAAACGCTTGATCGATAGTGCCTACGTACGGCATACCCATCTTCTCAATCATCTCCCCGATTCTCCTATAGGTCGTTCCTTTTTTAGATGTCTGTAGCATGGAACAAAAAGACTCATTCTTAAAACAAATGCAAAATGTACGTATGTACAGATAAGAATAGTGACACTACCCTCATTAACGTTAGAGTGCTCCCTCCGTCGGCTATGATAGGTCGGATAGTGTCCTGATTAACTAACTCTTCAAGCGTCCTCAGTGGAGCTGGTATATCCGGTACGGTCAGATATGCGGCCAAGTCGGCCGTGTACGTGGCTAAAATGATGATTGTGAAAAACCACCAAAACATCACAATTATTCGACCCGACTGCGCTTTCGGATAGAAATCAGCTCCTGTGTATAAAGGAAAATGTATTGGGCCTGAGTATTTTTCAAGTTAAGTCAAATATGTCAACATTTACCTTGTTCTAGAAATGTTCCAAATCCAAGCCAAATCGTGTTCGTTGCGCTACTCTTTTTGGCAGCTTTTCGAGCGCATTTACGTTTCCATCTTTTAGCCAATTGTCGACGATCGAATGGACTGTAATAAGCCACCACGTAGATGACAAAACACGCCAAAAACATCGTTGCCGGTATAGACATCCACACGGAGATGTTCAGTGGTTTAAATATTTTGAAAGCTTTGTTTCGTTCTGTTGGTTTCTTAAGTAGCATACCAATACCATCCGAAGCGTATGGCACATAGTCTATAACAGTTGACCTCAATGAATTGACAGTAAATGGGCCAACAGCAAAATCTGCCTCCTAAAATAGTTAACGCATTCAAATTCCGGTTATTTACGCCAATATCTGTCCCAAAATAGGAGCTCATCGATCAGATATAGACAAGCTCCCATAGGCCAGGCATCCCGAAGGAAATATATCGTGCAGTTGTCGTACTTAGCAGGTGCGCACGTTTGGGTACTTCAAGTCAAAGCTGAAGAAAGATGTATTTAAACCCATTATGATATTAAGACCATTTATGACGAGCAACTGTTGTAGAGATTTATGACTGTATATAACTGTTGACCTCATTGAATTGATAATAAATGGACCAAGGGCAAAATCTGCTGCCCCAAAATATGAGTTCATAGACATGCAATTCATCCAGGTACGCACTGAGACCTTGTATTTCAAATGAAGGCTGAGGAAGTGCCCTTAAATCCATATGATATAAAAAGGTTATTTGTGATAAAAAACTGGTGTTGTATAAATACGTTTACCCCTCTCTTCACAACTCCAACCATACCATTCCATTCACCGTTTTCTCCAATATCGCCCCATTTACCATCTGGAACCTCGAATACTCTATATCTACATAGATGAACCATCCGTAAAAGCAAATGCAAGACACGCGGCGATGAAATACAGAGGTTCGCGGTGACTTACGTAAAGTTTAACTGAGACGCGAGTTCTTTCACGATCTCGAATGAAAGGCCGTCCCAACGAACTGTATCTGTTAGATTGTCGTACTTCTTTACCATGAACGCAGCCGTCTGCAAAGTCAATCGAACATGTACGAGATGAAATGTATCAATGTCTTTAATTTAGCGATTGTTTATAGCCGATATATTTTACCTGTAAAGTTACAATAGTTAACTGCTTTCCATCAAAACCTTTGAATTTGTTAGGAAATGCTTGATATACAGTTAGTTTTTCATGTCTTGCCCAATCAGTCGCGACGGATTGGAATTTTGTATGATTGTCCGATGAATATGCGCTTTCCAGTTGAATCTCCCATTTTACATCTGTTGAGGATAAGTTTGCCTTTTGGAAAGAGAATAATCATGGTCATTTGTATTTCTATGTAAAACTATGATGAAACAAAAGTTCAAATGCGTTGCTCCGGATTAAATGTTGAAAAAAGCACTGAACACTTTGGTTTCTAAGTAAGTTTTGAACCACAACTTCCAGTTTACATATACTTGGGAAAAGGATTCACTGGTGCATACCTGAGAAATATAGAATAAAGTGGTCTTTTTTGGAAATTCGCGAAAGCATTCTGTTTGGTTTGCTGAGAAACTCTGAGGCATGGCTAGTATTTGTCTAGTGACGGGAATCTCCGTAGAAGTCCGAATTTTCAAATACACAAGCAATATATTACAACCAGTAGGCAGGGATGCTTGCTCTGTTCTCGGCGCACCAGTAACAGAAGCGACGATCCAGTAAATATGATTTTTCAATAAACCGTGGTTTGAAGCCACGTGTAACAGTTTTTCAAGATGGCTGTCCGCTAAAACTACGAATGTTTTAAACATCACTGACGCCAATAGCTTTGAAGTGTTTGCACCTGGATAGAAACGGCTCGTTGTGGTGCTTATGAAAATTCTTGATAGGTTTCTTGCGAGTAGTTTGACTATTTCTGAAAGAGATCGGAAGATCTAATTTTCAAAATTTGTCCGTCTCTCAAAATCAAATTTCGACCGAATGTTGAATCGAGACCTTCGTATCCAGTTTCGTATATTATCATGACATTCTTGACATTTATGTCCGAAATAACGTCCGAAATGGGCCGAACCACGTCATACATATTCGGCTCCAGTTTTATCCAAACTTTGTTGGCACCTGACGTGTCTCCAAACAGCGGAAAACATAATATTCGGGGTGGCTTGAAAGTCTTGAACGTCAAGTGATTCGTTGCCAGTCCGATCACACTAATATCCTGGTTTGCAACAGCTTCGCAGACTGGTTAATGAGTATATGAATGTAATTATTAATGCGACGGAGATGAAGAAATGACATTTCATATCACTATTATATACATTCATAACAATTGAATGGTTTATGGGCTATTTACGCACCTGCCTTCAATAACAGTATATTTCCACACGGTCGTTTCCATAGAAATGTGTCGTTTCCTGATGGTACCGCGGCAACATAGTCCCAAGCCCAGCAATTATCGAGTTCACTATGCCCTGAGATAAAACTAGACACACTATATTAAATTCGACAACTATAAATCATGTACATAGGAATGGACCAATCTTACCTTTAACGGAGCTATTTGATTCACAGCAAGTCGTTACATGAGCCACTAAAACAACCACGACAGAAATTCCCAACAAACTCATCTAGATTTTTTCTCTAGATCTGCTCGCAAAAACTAAAGCTAACTTGAAAAAGATGTTCGTATGATCTACGCGGAACTGAAGCGATAGAATTGTGCGTATTCGATCAGGGCTGTGTCATCGATTTGCATTGATTAGTAACGATGGTTTATTTTTTTTTTCATGAATCGTGACCATGGAGGGAAGCAAATAGAAACTACATCAACGCGTTTGTTAGATGTGAATTGACTGTGTTTAGTTGGCTAATAAACCCGTTTCCATAATGTTGTACATGATTCAATCTATGATCACTTCTAATCGGGGATATAAGTAATAATAGATACAATGGTCAAAATTAATTTCAAATGGGATTGAAAGAAAACGCTTGAGCGCCAGTTGCCTAATCCGTCTACGTCATTTACATAACACATGACAAACTACTAATTCCGCCTCAGAGGTCACATTCGTCAACTAATTCAGGTGAGTTTCAAGGTCGATTTACAGTTTGTATCGTGTCAACGACCGCTGACTGGACGATATCAACAAATCAACTGAGCGACTTAGAGAGCCATTCAAACTGGTGTCCACTGTGTACAACACATAGCACTCAGCGCGCAGTCGCTTTATCAGACACAACTGGGAAACACGATGAGGAGAAACGCTCTAGACGATATTTACAAGGACCTTACTAAAGATGAGATAGAACATCTACGAAATTTGCCACTGATGATGACAAGTTGTAACCATTCGGTACGTAGAAGCTATATGAATTGTTTTTAGTCACTTTGTGAAAGAGATGAAGAGAGATACACGCGCGATCGCGGTTCAGATGCAGTATCCTATGTAGATGTAGTAGATGTAGAGAAATCCTACGTTGATTCAGTCGAAGATGACAAATTCTTGAAAAGAAGAGTATATATTTTGAGCAACGTTTCGGCTAAATACTATTAGCCGAAAGAGATTTATTACCCGATGTTTCATCCGTTTAAATGACCTTCTCACGCTCGTTAACTTAATTTCAATTCTTCCATTTCACATTGCAATGATTAATAAGAGTAAGATATATGGAGTAAGACACTATATCCATGTTGTGACATATAGCGAATCCCATAAAAATCCTGAATATGACTATTAGAATATAGTCGAAACGAACGTCGAATAAACTACTAGCTCTAGGATACATTTCGGCCTTTATCTATTCGTTATCATTGAGGTATTCTCTTAATATTTACGTCCATTTCATCGTGGGCTCTATAGCCTCGAATCGTTCGTATTGATTTTGGCTTTTAATTGATCTCTAAAATCACTTGTCAGTATAGTAGCCTGAGGTTATGTTTCCTAGCTCAGCAGATGGTATATGTATTAGAGTATGGTGCATATTGTCACTCTTGATCCACACCTCAACTCGGTAGTAATTAGTCATCAATATGATTGCGTCAAAACGCCCTATAATTAAAACTCGGTGACAATTACTAGATTCTATGGATCATTTCACATAGTGTACATTTCACATAGTGTACATCGCCTGCAGCTGGACACGAATACAAATCAATCATATTCAATGTATATAAACCATTATCATATAACATATTATATAACAAGGAACATATTATATAAAAATTATATAATTTTTATGTAATATGTTCCTGGTTATATAAAAATTATATTATATAATATGTTATATATATATATATATATATATATATATATATATATATATATATATATATATATATATATATATATATATATATATATATATATATATATATATATATATATATATATATATATATATATATATATATATATATATATATATATATATATATATATATATATATATATATATATATATATATAGCAACGAGCTTTGTTTTTTAAAGTGTTTTACAAAATGTGCATAACTTGCATGACATTTCTGACGAATGAAAATGTCGATGTTTACACAATGCTTGTCGCGCCTAGATGCAATCCACAATGCAATCACTAGAAATATAAGACAAAAACCTCTCGAATACAAGAGTGATTATATCATGTGTTTTATCCCGGGTAATTTTTATTGGTTAATCCCCATCACGCTTAGGGATTTCCGGACCACGGTGTATCACGTTATTTGTCCCTATACAGGGTCACTACAACTCCTTGATTACTTGAAAACTCCTTCAAAACCAAAAATATTTTTCAAGGTACTTGAATTTAAGCAAAATGCCCAAAAAGTCGTTGAATACTCCTTGGATTCTGAGAAATTGGCAATTAGAAAATTTTAGATATTGGCCTAGTTATTATACATGATGAGTCCGCCGAATTAAATGGTTTACTAAGATAAACAGTACTGATTTACGAGGTGTCGACAGTAATTGAGATATGAAAGTGATGCATACACTACTCGATATTTGAAAATTTCTCATTGAAAATGCCTTTAATTCTGGAATGACTGATACGTAGGGACCCTGCTATAGGACCTTGCATTTTGACAAAATTATTCATCTATTTTAGGTCGATGAAAGAAACCGTCAGATCAGAAAACGAAGTGTCGACGGGAGAATTAAGACGAGTTCGCTGTCGGCGACAGAAAGGAGAAAAAAATTGACGGAAATATCTTGTCATTTCACCATCAACAGTGTGCAGAATAATGTCCGAACGCGTGAAAAACTCGATGAGGACGACGGATCGCCGAGTTGTGAGAATATGAGGTGTAATTCTCGCGTAATGATACCAACTGGGCAACGCCGACGTCGCGGAGCGATGGCCGACATCTACGACGGACTATCGAATGTAGAAATAAATCATTTAATCTGTTACGACATGAAAGCGCCCGCACGTTCGGCAAGTCCCAGCGATTTATCGAAACAACATCGTACGAAGCGCGCGCAACGTGAACCGTCGCGTCGCAAGGCCGTCGCCGATATATACCAGGGATTATCGAACGCACAGATTAATTATTTACAGAGCGTCAAAAGCGTCGATCTGGATAAACGACGTGGGATTAAATCCAGCGTGTTGCGCGGTATCCATTTGAACTATCGTCGAAACGCATTAGCGAACGTTCACGACGGTTTAACCCGGGACGAAATTCTGTACTTGAATCAAATTCAGTCGGCGTCATTGGACGAACGAACCGCGAATGTCGGTAAAATTCTAAGTCACATGGCGAAGCTGGATATCGAAAACGAATCGGTGAAAAGTCAGGTTCGTTTCAAGCATCGACGAAACGGTTTAGCGCATATTTTCATCAACTCTCATAACGATGAACTCGACGACAGAATCGCGCCGCATCAAAGCGTCTTCATCAGTTCATTCATGTGTCGTTAAAATAAGACCTACACGCCCCTCCCCCGTGTACATAATATTCATGCATTGTAGATTTTTTATTGTAACTGCCACACAGATTTTATACTGTACATTTTTCTAACTATCTTGTTCACAAATAAATGCCTTTTTGTTCGAACCAATTTCTAATGTTCTGTCTCATTACTGGCATGTCATATTCTGTTTGTTGTCTATCACTTTGAACAGTACATTTTTTAACAACTACTCAAAGTCCTCGTTAGAATATGTCAATCTAAAGCCCGGAAAAGATAAGGATATACTTGAAAATGAAATCGTTTTAACGAGATTTTATTACATCGCTGATTAGTCGTAGTTTTGAAATTGTTTATCGTTATTCTTTTTCATATCGTTCCAAACTAAACACTATTATAAAAACATTAATTAACGCCGTTGTTCAAACACGTTTCAAGAAGTTGCCGATACAAGCGAAAACCTTGGCGTCTTAAGACTTAGTCGAGGTATGAGGTCGTTTTAATAAAAGACATTAAAGGTTTACACTGAATAAAATCGAGACAATTTTCTATCAATTAAATGTTTATATAGTGTAACATTTTACTTCGCGTTGTTTGGCGAGACATTGAACCATTGATCCTTTATAAACAACTACTCAAAGCCTTGTTGAAGACGAACCTCTTTAAATATACCAAATTTTCACGCCCGGAAAAAGATGAAGATGCTTCAAAATCTAAATCAATTTATTGGGACTATTATAACAATGTTACTTGACACCGTTGTTATTGCAACACGTTTCAAAAAGTCGTCGATACAAGCGAAAAACCTTCGGTCTCAACACGAAGCAAGCAAAAATGAGGAATCCCTGGGACCCGTTGAACGTCGTATAGAAAATACGAAGTATTTCAGAATCGAACATCGAAACCAATAAACCGAGACACCACGTCAGACCCATTATCAATGAAAGTTTGACGATGAATAAATAACTTTTATCGCGATTGGATCGAGCCGAACTGGCGGCTTTCTTCGCCTTGAATATAGCCCGCAGAGTTAACACATAGTAGATCAAATTAATTAAACATAGAATTAAAATCGGAGACAGAAATGTACACACAAGTTGCAGCCGATTTGAGATCCAACAAATTCTCTTTCGTTGGTCGGCGTATTTGAATCCAGTATCGGGTAACGCGAAGGTTATTGCGGAGAATATGAATATGGGGAAAAGCGGGAATAACCACGCAAATATACAATAGTAGCGATATCTTAGGAGCTTCTGCGAGTTCTCGGCGACTGTTGAATTGCTGAACGCGTGGAACGTATCGTAACTGATCACAGTGGTCCAAGAGAACACGACGAACCAGAGATAATGAGTAGAAATACCGAGGATATTACAGAGCATCCAATAATGCGTCAGAAATTCCCGTGATATGATCGCGTTGAAAATAAGTACGACGAGGAATAGCGAAGCGGACAGATGCATCAGCGTCAAACCGGGGACTGTCCGCAAAGCTGAGAATAAAGAATAGGTCAGTAGAAGCGACGTTAGTCCTGCTAGGGACAAGGAACACGTGACTACAGTTATAATACCTTCGATGTTCGTAGATTCAGCGAAATGACGCTCTAGAAACTCATCCAGACAGACGACCGAGATATTACCCATCAATCTCACCTGGTCTCTATTTAGAGTTAGATCCAAATCGCCTGGAATTACTAAGCTCAAACCACTTGTCGAATTGGTAAAAAATGAACGACTGAAAATCCTTTCGTTTTTACAAAACTCTCGTCTGCAAACGAAGATTTCTTTTCGTTTTCTTCCATTTCGTTGAATGTATTTGATGTGAACCCCGGAATTAAGTCGAACTGGTAACCATCTAGATCGAATGTCTGTCGCATTTTCATTTGATTCATCGACTAGTCGAATATACTGAATTCCTTGTTGTATCGTCCATGATATGTTTTGTTCTGGGAATCGTTTTTTGACGCAATCTTTTTGCGGTTGGTGGTTTTCAAAGTTTGCGACTGTAAGTTGTACGATTTTGAAAATATCGTGTTCCGAATTCGGTGTTTCGGCGGAGATCGTTATTTTGTCGTGTATTTGACTCTCGGTCAAATCGGTGAAAACTTTCAGCGTGAAACTGATCACGTGTAAACACGTCGATTCGTTGCACCAGTTTGTCACGATTGAAATATTAGCATTAAAATCCCCCGCGAAGACGCTAAATGTATTTTTCAGCTTGTCGAAAAAAGGAGCGTATTTGGTTTTAGATAATATATGCTGTACTCGCAAATATACGTACAGGGGACGATATAGATGTGATTCTGGAAACATTTCCTCGAAGTCAGAACGATTTTGACACATTTTGGTGATTGTATTGTAGATCATACCCGGGACTTTACACCCTAGCGACGAGTCGACTAATTTCCCATATTGGCGCAGTTGCGCTACAGTTACATCTGGTTTTGATAGGTCAAACAAGATCGATAATTTAGCGAATACATTCATTAAAAATGTGTTGTCCGATTGATGACAGGCGAGTTCTTCGAGGTTGAAACCGTGGCAAACAGCGCAGTGGTAGTTCCTGAACATGATATTGAGTCGTGTATGGCTCACTGTTTCCACGTAATGATGACATAACGAATCCGTCTGATTCGGACACCTCGTAATCTGTCGATGAACATCCGCGTTAAAACATCTCGTCGTCACATAACTGTCCCATTCAAATATTACGTCATACAAATTTCTTAATCGTGGGAACAGTTTGATGTCAACGGTGGGACTATCTGCTAGCCGTGGAATCATCGGAGTGACAAACTTAATTTGGACTTGTTTCAATTCGAAATTATCTGGAACGATGTCTATATGACAACTAAAGCAATAAAAGTTTCGAAAGAGCACTTTTTTGTAAATGACTGGTGTATATTGGATGAGGTCGGAGAGTTGGGAATTGTCATCTATATCAGAAGGATTTTGGCAAAGTTGACGGATTGAGTTATCGCGGTACTGCAGCGGACACATCGATACTGCCCAAAGATCGTCACGTACGTCGCCATACATTTCAAAATATGGCACGTCGAAATTGACGCAACTGGTGTAGTAGGAAAACCGATCGCTTTCCAATTTCTCATCCCCGCCCATCACGATTGACTTATTTTCACTAGTTTCATAACTCGGACAACATGTTCCCATTAGATAACAGAATTCGGTTTCGGAACACCAGTTGCCACCGTTATTACATTTGGACACATTCGTCGAAGGACCTAAAACAGCATCCAAAATATCGTAGAATTATGACAGACAAGAACAGCGTGAATGATGATTTTAAAGCTGAGTCGATGAAACACTGAATCGATATGAACTTACCGCTATAAATCTTCTTCGACGAACAAAGCGTCGCTATTTGAGATAAGATGCCGAGAACTGTGACGATAGCGAACATGTTTTCTGACTGGCGTCGACGACGATAAAGAATTTCATAAGGAATATTTAAAGTAATGATATTAGCGCGAATTCCACGCCTCGTCTACATTTAGTTTTTTTTTTAAATGATGATTGAAGATAGCGCAAAAGCTAATGCACTAATGGCGTTTAGAGTTAGACGCGTATAAAAGTGGCTGATATAATCTTATTAAAAATAGTAGGCAATTTGTATACCCGTGAATTTCGCCGTTGTAAAAAGTGGGCATCTGAATACACGTATGGCAAAAATAACGGCAGAATAACGATGCATACTTGTGATCATGTCAGTAGCACGTGTAATACATAATCTACACGAGTTTAATTTCTTTTATCTTCAGTTATTATTCATGGGATTCTAGAATCACTAGCGAATTCTAGGTTTAAGGGCTGCAGAGTATAAAGTCGTAGGGTAAGAGTAACGGTATGTTCTGAAAGAAAAAATTAGATTTACTCCAAAGAATTCTTGTGACTCGACCCCTTCTTCATATTGTTTGTTGCATTTAGCGCGTAGATTTTCGCGTCTATGGTTTGTAAAATACTATTTTGTAGATATCACTCTGTACATCTCGGCCAGAAAGTGGTGTATTCAGTACAATAAAGAGATCGTTGAATTAAATTGAACATACGCAGGAAAATCCACGCCTTACTTGTAGGTGATCAACTTTTGTCCGTCATTGTTTTGAAATGGTTATGACGCATATTGAAGACGACATTTAAATTCATACACGTAGATCGTCCCCTTATTTATTACTATCAGCTGTTATTACCTGTAAGATATTTTCGTTCTAGTTCTCGCCCATAATCATTAGTCACATGGCGAAGCTGGATATTGAAAATGATTCGCTGAAAAATCAAGTTCGTTTCAAGCATCGACGAAACGGTTAAGCGCATATTTTTTATCAATATTGTACATTCTTTTAATTGTCTACTTCATGATTAAATGATTTCTTGTTCGAACCAATTTCTAATATTCTGTCTCATTACTGGCATGTCACCCGTTTGTTGTCTATCGCTTTGGACAGTACATTTTTAACGACCACTAAAAGTCCTCGTTAGAATATGCCACACACAGAATTCTCCACACCCGGGAAAAGACAAAGATATTTTTCAAAAATGAAATCATTTTTATTGAGATATTATTCCATCGCTGATTTTTCGTAGTTTTGGAATCGTTTACATATTTTCTGTTTAATATCGATCTGGTCTAAACACTATTATTACAATATTACTTGACACCGTTGTTATTGCAACACGTTTCAAAAAGTCGTCGATACAAACGAAAAACCTTCGGTCTCAACACGAAGCAAATAAAAATGAGGAATCCCTGGGACCCGTTGAACGTCGTGTAGAAAATACGAAGTATTTCAGAATCGAACATCGAAACCAATAAACCAAGACACCACGTCAGACCCATTATCAATGAAAGTTTGACGATGAATAGATAACTTTTGTCGCGATTGGATCGTGCCGAACTGGCGGCCTTCTTCGCCTCGAATATAGCCCGCAGAGTTAAGACATAGTAGATCAAATTAGTTAAACATAGAATTAAAATCGGAGACAGAAATGTACACACAAGTTGCAGCCGATTTGAGATCCAACAAATTTTCTTTCGTTGGTCGGCGTATTTGAATCCAGTATCGGGTAACGCGAAGGTTATTGCGGTGAATATGAATATGGGGAAAAGCGGGAATAACCACGCGAATAAACAATAATAGCGATATCTTAGGAGCTTCTGCGAGTTCTCGGCGACTGTTGAATTGCTGAACGCGTGGAACGTATCGTAACTGATCACAGTGGTCCAAGAGAAAACGACGAACCAGAGATAATGAGTAGAAATACCGAGGATATTACAGAGCATCCAATAATGCGTCAGGAATTCCCGTGATATGATCGCGTTGAAAATAAGTACGACGAGGAATAGCGAAGCGGACAGATGCATCAGCGTCAAACCGGGGACTGTCCGCAAAGCTGAGAATAAAGAATAGGTCAGTAGAAGCGACATTAGTCCTGCTAGGGACAAGGAACACGTGACTACAGTTATAATACCTTCGATGTTCGTAGAGTCAGTCAAATGACGTGCTAGAAATTCGTCCAGACAGACGACCGAGATATTACCCATCAATATCACCTGATCTCTATTTAGAGTTAGATCCAAATCGCCTGGAATTACTAAGCTCAATCCACTTGTCGAATTGGTAAAAAATGAACGACTGAAAATCCTTTCGGTTTTACAAAACTTTCGTTTGCAAACGAAGATTTCTTTTCGTTTTCTTCCATTTCGTTGAATGTATTTGATATGAACCCCGGAATCAAGTCGAACTGGTAACCATCTAGATCGCATGTCTGTCGCATTCTTATTTGATTCATCGACTAGTCGAATATACTGAATTCCTTGTTGTATCGCCGACGATATGTTTTGTTCTGGGAATCGTTTTTTGACGCAATCTTTTTGCGGTTGGTGGTTTTCAAAGTTTGCGACTGTTAGTTGTACGATTTTGAAAATATCGTGTTCCGAATTCGGTGTTTCGGCGGAGATCGTTATTTTGTCGTGTATTTGACTCTCGGTCAAATCGGTGAAAACTTTCAGCGTGAAACTGATCACATGTAAACACGTCGATTCGTTGCACCAGTTTGTCACTATAGAAATATTAGCATTAAAATCGCCCGTGAAGACGCTAAATGTATTTTTCAGCTTGTCGAAAAAATGAGCGTATTTTGTTTTAGATATGTGCTGCAATCGCAAATTTACGTAGACCTGTCGATATAGATGTGATTCTGGAAACATTTCCTCGAAGTCAGAACGATTTTGACACATTTTGGTGATTGTATTGTAGATCATACCCGGGACTTTACACCCTAGCGACGAGTCCACTAATGTCCCAAATTGGCGCAGTTGCGCTACAGTTACATCTGGTTTTGATAGGTCAAACAAGATCGATAATCTGGCAAATGCACGCGCGAAGTCAGCCCGGTACGATTGATGACAGGCGAGTTCTTCGAGGTTAAAACCGTGGCAAACAGCGCAGTGGTAGTTCCTGAACATGATGTTGAGTCGTGTATGGCTCACTGTTTCCACGTAATGATGACATAACGAATCCGTATGATTCGGACACCTCGTAATCTGTCGATGAACATCCGCGTTAAAACATCTCGTCGTCAGATAAGTGTCCCATTTGAATTTTACGTCGTACGAATTTTTCAATCGTGGGAACAGTTTGATGTCAACGGTGGGACTATCTTTTAGCCGTGAAATTTCCGGTTTGACGAACTCAATTTGGATTTGTTTCAATTCGAAATTATCTGGAACGATGTCTATATGACAACTAAAGCAATAAAAGTTTCGAAAGAGCACTTTTTTGTAAATGACTGGTGTATATTGGATTAGGTCGGAGAGTTGCGAATTGTCATCTATGTCAGAAGGATTTTGGCAAAGTTGACGGATTGAGTTATCGCGGTACTGCAGCGGACACATCGATACTGCCCAAAGATCGTCACGTCCTTTGGCATGCATTTCAAAATATGGCACGTCGAAATTGACGCAACTGGTGTAGTAGGAAAACTGATCGCTTTCCAATTTCTCATCCCCGCCCATCACGATTGACTTATTTTCACTAGTTTCATAACTCGGACAACATGTTCCCATTGAATGACAGAATTCGGTTTCGGAACACCAGTTGCCACCGTTATTACAATTGGACACATTCGTCGAAGCACCTAAAACAGCATCCAAAATATCGTAGAATCATGACAGACAACAACAGCGTGAATGATGATTTTAAAGCCGAGTCGAACACTGAATCGATATGAACTTACCGCTATAAATCTTCTTCGACGAACAAAGCGTCGCTATTTGAGATAAGATGCCGAGAACTGTGACGATAGCGAACATGTTTTCTGACTGGTGTCGACGACGGCGGAATTTCAAAAGAAATATTCGAAGTAATGGATATCTAAATAGCGTGAATTCCACGCCTTATACATTTAGGTTCTTTAATGTTGATTGAAGATCGCGCAGAAGCTAATGCACTAATGGACTTACGAATAAAACGCCTTTAAAACATTCTTTTTAAAATATACATGTGATTGTTGTGAAAAACAGGCAATCGATAGAATATACGTGTCTCAAACGACTAAAGGTGACTATTAGGTTAAAGTCGAAAGGTCGCATAGACCATGAGCTCAAGAAACATTTCGGATTTTATTTTCACAAGATAGCGTGACTGCATTCTCTATATCATACAGAGTGTTTAAATGGTTATAAAGGTATAGATGAAATACAGAATAGCAATAAATACTGATGATTCTGTTTATTGTAATACGTAGTCAGTTATTCATAATCCATACGAGTTCAATTGTTTTCATTCTCAGTTCATTCGCGGAACTACTTTAGGCCAATCATGTGTTGAACGGATAGGGTAAGAAGAGTGATGGTATTTGCTAAAAGATAAAAGCAGAGAAGCTTAAAAATATTTCATCGATTCGACGAAGGGGTCCACATTTGCTCATGTGTAACTTACGTGTGTAGATATTTCTTTGATCGGTTTATCACATAATGTTACCCCGTCAAGTTCCTTCGCATCAAATTTGTCAATGCTTATGTCAAACTTAGGAAAGACCGCCTCACCTACATAGTGAAAAGCATTTACGGATAAGAAGGTGCATATACTTATCAGCGTAAGCGAATATTTATTTGTTTTTACCTCTACGCGGTAACAAATATAATCCAGAAATTTCGTTCAAATGGCAGTCTGGTAGCGAGTAGGTCAAATTGAATTCACTGAACATTTCACGTAACATGAATGTCATTCCCTTTCCAGAATCGTCCGTTCTGTTCGACACGGTAGAACTGTCTGTATTTCCTAAAACATCAAAATCATTACAAATCGCTGTTTACATCCTTTTCGTATACATGGAGCTATTTCATTTTTACTCACTTAGGAAACAGCGAATGCTATCAAGCTTTTCCCCCAATTTTTTCCTTCGAAGAAAGGCCGATTCATAATGTGCGTTTATACAAAAACTTCCTGTTTTCATTGATAGTATATTCTGTAAAAATGTGACAATTGGATCAAATTTGAATTAAGAATTGCGAAGTTTCATTTAGTTCAAGTATGTGTACTTACTTTGGTGAAGTCACCCATGAAGGCATAGTCCAACGGTCCATACCAACCAGCTTCATTGTTGCCTTCAATTCCAGCTGGTTTTTTCCTGTTCGTTATCGCCACGTATAATTTCTTTACGTCCATGTCTATCACGATTCTAAACGAATAACAATATCGTATGAAAAATGAAATCTTTCGAATCTCAAAGAACCTCCGAAAGACAAATTGAAATTTATCGCCCGTTGTTAAGTTCGTAGATCCGTTGCTTCTTCCTTCGAGACACTCTTAAACTCATCTGACCTTAATTCTTGGGAAAAACGCTTAGATATATAATATGAAATAGAATTCGTACCCGACATCGAATTGTCTAACAATCTATTTACAAGGGTAAGGTAAAATAGGCCAGGGATGAAAAATTATCTAAACGACTTAAATACGATGAATGGTTGGGTAAAGGGTTGGGCTAGACTAGAATGCGATTAACCTTTTACCTTCCGAGTCAATTTTTCATCCCTGGATATATCAACAACTTATATAATATCTATAATGACCTATAGATAGGACCACTGAGATGACTGACATGCAGAGCTAAATACGTCGTGTTAAGCATGGTCAATTGACAAATTCCGCATGACCTGAACGTAAAATTCTACGTACTTAAAGCAAATAGTGAAACAGATGTGTGATATCGGAAAATAGCAGATATGATAAATGGATTTCTCTAACTTCCCAATTTTTTATCATAATACTCGATAGCACATACCGTCCTTCGAGGATGAAAGTTGTCAATTCCTTATTAGGATCATTCTTGCGACCAGTATCCACAATACGGAATTCATAGTTGCCACCAAATTGACGTGGAACACAGCCACATTCGGCTCCAACATCATCACGCTTTTCTATATAGAAAGCATTACTGACTCCAAACGCCGCAGCAATGAACGCTATCAATGTAGGAATCATCCTGAAAGTGAACAACGTTTTGTTTCGAGCCTTCAAGACATATATACGGTTAACAGATTGTATAGATAAAGTCGTTCATTATAAGCTTACATGAGCGTGGTACCTTTTCTCGCAATTTCTCGCTATGAAATGACATATACGTAGAAAAATCCACGCTTAATTCTATTTATAGGTTATTACATTTTGGCAGTCACTACGTAACTGGTGTTTTGTGATAGATGGTAATGATGCCTATTACTGAACGAACTTTGCATTCAAGATTGAGCTCCAATCCAAATAAAATAACCATAAGCTAATAATTCTAACCACTAACCCGTAGATTGTCCACTTATTTATTGTATTAGCTGTTATTTCCTGTTAAATATTTTTGTCCCAGTCTTCGCCCGTAATAACGCAGAGGAAAAAGTTAGTTGGCATTTCGTGGCCTGAAATGTGAATTGATGATTACGTAACGTCTGCAAAATCGTGAGAACCTCTCGTGGGCATTTATCATATATATCGTTTATATCGTGACAATATGGTGGTTTCTCTTGAAATAAAGGTAAATCTTTGAAATAGTTGAAGAATGAACGAACGAAATGTTTTTCGTGGCAACGAAAAGATTATTTCGTTCCCACGAAAAAATATCTATTTCTCTCCGTATTTCTGGCGCCCGATTATCTGTATTGATTTTTCTTTAAACTTTGGCATAGTGATGCGCGTCAAAAAACATTAAGAATAGTCGCGTCGGAAATATGTCGCCTTCCGCGTTCGGTGCGTGTATGTACCAGTAATAGATAACGTTAAGAGTAGGTAGTTATATAGAAAGACTGTTTCATTAAAAGTTGACACTACGGAAGCCTCTAGGTGACGGACGAGATAATGTTCTCATAATTTCGACTTCGACTTTTGATGTCGAATTTCGTATTAAGTCGAATTTAGACATAATAAGTCGAAATTGTGAAAAAGATTATCTCATATGTCACCAAGGGGCTTCCGTAGGCATCCGTATGACGCTGAACAAAGATAAGTAAATTTTGATAAATTTTTCATGAGTGTAATGTTTTACTTCGCATTGTTTGGTAAAACACTGGAGCCATAAGTCTTTTATTAACAACTACTCAAAGCCTTGTTGACGACGAACGTCTTTGAATATACCAAATTTTCACGCCCGGAAAGAGATGAAGATACTTCAAAATCTAAATCAATTTATTTGGATATTGTTTACTGTTTTTTCGTTTAGTATCGATCTGGCCTAAACACTATTATAACAATGTCAACACCGTTGTTATTGCAACACGTTTCAAAAAGTCGCCGATACAAGCGAAAAACTTTTGGCCTCAACACGAAGCAAACAAAAATGAGGAATCCCTGGGACCCGTTGAACGTCGTATAAAAAATACGAAGTATATCAGAATCGAACATCGAAACGAATAAACCGAGACACCACGTCAGACCCATTATCAATGAAAGTTTGACGATGAATAGATAACTTTTGTCGTGATTGGATCGAGCCGAACTGGCGGCCTTCTTCGCCTTGAATATAGACCGCAGAGTTGAGACATAGTAGATCAAATCAAGATAATAATCAAGTCGAACTGGTAACCATTTATATCTGATGTTCGTCGCATTTTGAATTCCTTGTTGTAACGTCGACGATTATGTTGTGTTCTGGGAATCTTTTTTTTTGACAAAATCTTTAGCCAGTTGGTGGTTTCGACGACGATGGAATTTCATCAAGAAAAACGTAAAGTAATGATATTTTAGATAGCGTGAATTCCACGCCTCGTGTATATTTAGGTTCTTTAATGATGATTGAAGATAGTGCATAAGCTAATGCACTAATGGAATTTAGAATTAGATGAATTTAAAAAATTACCGATATAATCTTATTATAATAATATATAGATTTAACAATCTTTTGAAAATACGTATTCAAAAGTGTTGCTTCAATTCAGTATTCTTGAAGATGATTATTTTTAGGTTATAGTTGAAAATCCGAATAAACTATTAGCTTAAGTAAGATTTCAGACTTGATTATTCACTATTAGAAAGGGAGGTTCCATATTATCCTCACAGCTCGGCGATAGTGTTTCATTGGTTACATGAAATACAGAACAGCAATAAATACTGATGATTCTGTTTATTGTAATACATAGTCAGTTATAAAAAGTCAAAGACAATATCTTCTCCAGGCAGATCGTCGAATGGATAGGGCAGGAGTGATGGTATTTCCTGAAAGAAAAAACCACAGAAACTCAAAAGTATTCAGCGATTCGACGGGGACCGAACCCATTTTCTCATTGCACTGTTTCTTGAACTTACGTATGCGGGAATTACTCTCATCGGTCCATCACATGGTTTTACCCCGTCAAGTTCTTTTGCATCCAATTTGTCAATCTTTATGTCAAACTTAGGATACACTACTTTACCTACATAGTGAAAAGCATTGACGTAAAAGAAGGTGCATATACTTATCAGCGTTAGCGAATATTTTGTTTTTTTTTACCTCCACGTGGCATGAATTTAAATCCAGAAATTTCGATCAATTGACAGTCTGCTAGTGAGTAGGTCAAATTGAATGCACTGAACATTCTACGTAACATGAATGTCATTCTCATTCCAGAATCGTCCGTTCTGTTCGACACGGTAGAACTTTCTGTATATCCTAAAATAACAAAATCATTACAAATCGCTGTTCTCATCCTTATCGCATATGTGAAGCTATGTCATTTTTACTCACTTGGGTAACAGCGAATGATTTCAAAATTTGTTCCTATGTTCTTCCACTGACGATTCGCCCATTTAAAATATGCGTTCGCACAACGATTGCCTGTTTTACTCGATATTATATTCTGTAAAAATGTGATATCTGAATATCATTATTTAGATTACAAACCTCGCAAACTCCACTAATGCCGCAAAGTTACTCAGTATGTATTTGTATAATGATATGTAGATTAAGATGCTCAAATCACAAACTACCAATTGAGACCGGTCGTTTCTATAATATCCCTAGGGATGAACGCATATGCGATAAGTGCATTATGAACCTCGTCGGTAACGAGTTCCATTTCATTCTAGAATGTAACTTTATTTACACAATTACTAAAAACAGGCGATCAAATCTATACGCACCTCAGGCACTTTTTAACACGGCAAAGTACAAGAAACGGCTTGCCCGTTATATTAAAGAGGCAAATAAACTGTTATAACACTACCCCCTGAATTCCTCACCAGTTAGGCTTACAGTGCACTATATTCCTCTTTTAGCGATAGCGATTCATAAGTATTCTTTAAAAAGCGTTATTTATTGTATCAGATCTATATCAATGTATGTACTTACAAAAACTCCTGCGAAATTGTTTTATTTAATTTTTTTGGTCATCTTCTGGCCACCATGTGATATGTAATATTTAATATGTATTGTAGGACGGACTTATATGTGCTCAGAATTTTTTTTTGTAAAATATGGATCAAAATGAACTGGAATGAAAAGAGGTTTGAAACTTCGGAACTTGGTACTTACTTTGGTGAGGTCAGCCATCAAGGCGTAGTTCATTGGTCCGTACCAACCAGCTTCATCGTTGCCTCCACGCCCAGCTAGTCTTTTCCTGTTCGTTAGCGTCACATAGAATTTTAATTCGTCCATATTTATCACGATTCTAAACAAATAGAAATTTGTATAAGAAATGGAATGTACGCATATAAAATATGAAATAAACCTAGTATCATCCGAAAAATTTGGAAATTATGGCACCCTGTTAAGTATATAGATCCCTTGTCAAGAAGAGATAAGTTGATCTACATTATATTGATACATTTATTCTGGAAAACGCTTAGATACGTTCATAATCTATAAAACATAATTCATATCCGATATCTAGTCTTACGATAGTGCTTATGTCATCCATCTTGAGAGTTTCAAAATGACTATTGAGAATTTTGGCGTTCATTTTGTAATTAGATATATTTCATAACTCTAATTTTATTTCTGATGAAATTTGAAAATTATTTTTGAGGAGATGTGCACTACGTCGTCAATATATCTGGGCTAGACTGGTTGCCGGCCAATTCAAATTCAATTATCGATATTTTCAAATCTGAAACAACTTCATAGATCCTTAATTATCAAATGATGTATATTGTATCGTTCATTGTCGACAATATCAAGCAATATGCGATAATATTTTCCAAAGCTTCATTAAACTATCGAGTTAATTTTCTTGCCTTGGATTGAGCATGGTTAACTGACAGATTCCACGTGATCGGAACGTAGCAATTTAGTTAAAGCGGATAGTGAAATAGATTAGACCAGGTATGATAAACGGATTTCATCAACCTCTCAATCTCTTGAATAACAATACTTGATAGCACATACCGTCCTTCGAGGATAAAAGTCGTCAAATCCTTGTAGGGATCATATTTACCACCCATATTCAAAAATCGGAGTTCATAGTTGCCACCGAATTGACGTGGAAGACAGCCACATTTGGCTCCAACATCATTACGCTTTTCTATATAGAAAGCATTAATGACTCCAAACGCCACAGCAATGAACGCTATCAATGTAGAAATCATCCTGAAAGTGAAAAATGTTTTGTATTGAACCTTAAAGCCATATATTCAGTTTTATATGCAGATTTTAAAGATAGTCATTCATTATAAGCTTACATGAGCGTAGTACATTTTCTCGCATTTCCTCGCTATGAAATGACATATACGTAGAAAAATCCACGCCTACGTAATTCTATTTGTAGGTTATTACATTTTGGCAGTCATTACGTAATTGGTGTTTTGTGATAGATGGTAATGATGCCGATTATTGAACGATCTTTTCATTCAAGATTGAGCTATAATCAAAATAAAATAACCAATAGCTAATAATACTGACCACTTACCCGTAGCTCGTCCATTTATGTATTGCTATTAGCGTTTATTTCTGTTAATGTTTCGTCCCACTCGTCGCGCATAATAAAGCAAAGGAAAAAGTAATATATGTATCGTAAATAAAAGTATCATATGTATCGTTTATATCGTGATTCGGTGGTTTCTCTTGAAATAAAGGTAGATCTTTGAAATATTGGAAGAATAAACGAACGAAACGTGTTTCGTGGCTACGAAAAGGTTATTTTGTTCCCACAAAAAAAAATTCTTTTTCTCACCATGTCACCTACGGGACTACGTATCTCTATCGCCCGATTATCTGTATTTATCTTTTTTAACCATGGCGCAGTGATGCGCGTCGAAAACTTCTTTTGAATATATGTATTCAAAAGTGTTGCTTCAATTCAGTATTCCTGGAGATGATTTTCTTAGGTTATAGTCGAATAGTCGAATAAACTATTAGCTTAAGTAAGATTTCAGACTTGATTATTCACTGTTGGAACGGGAGGTTCTATGCTATCCTCACTGCTCGGCAGAGGTTTCATTGGTAATAAAGGTATACATGAAATACTGAATAGCAATAAATGTTTATTCTCTTTATTGTAATTCATAGTCATTTATAAATAATCAAAAATATCAATCCTCTCCAGGATGCTGTTGAATGGATAGGGCAGGAGTGATGGTATAAACTGTAATAAAAAACCAGAGAAACTCAGAAAGTATTCAGCGATTCGACGAGGACGAACACATTTTCTCATTACATTGTTTGTTGAACTTACGGATGCGGAAATTTCTCTCGTCTGTTTATCACATAATTTTACCCCTTCAAGTTCTTTTGCATCCAATTTGTCAATCTTAATGTCAAACTTAGGAAACGCTTCCCGACCTACAGAGTGAAAAGCATTGACGTAAAAGAAGGTGCATATACTTATCAGCGTAAGCGAATATTTTATTTTTTACCTCTACGTGGCATAACTAATATTCCTGAAATTTCGTTCAAATGGCAGTCTGGTAGCGAGTAGGTAAAATTGAATACTCTGAAAAGTTCACGTATCATGAATGTCATTCTCTTGCCAGAATCGTCCGTTCTGTTCGACACGGTAGAACTTTCTGTATTTCCTTGAATATCAAAATCATTACAAATCGCTGTTCCCATCCTTATCGTATACACGGAGCTATTTCATTTTTACTCACTTGCATAACAGCGAATGCTATCAAATCTTTTTCCTACTTTTTTCCACTGACGAGACGCCTCTTCAAAATGTACGTTCAAACAATATTTGTCTTGTTCCCTCGATATTATATTCTGTAAGAGGCAAATAAACTGTTAACACTACCCCCTGAATTCCTCACCAGTTAGACTTACAGCGCACTACAATCCTCTTTTTTGATAGCGATTGAAAAGTATTCTATAAAAGCTGGATTGTATTAGTTCTATGTATCAATGTATGTACTCCTGCAAAATTATTTCATTTTTGATTTTTTGGCCCCATCTTCTGGCCACCTTGTAATATGTAATAATGTAATATGTATTGTAGAACAGACTAATCTGTACTCATAATTATTTTTTGTATAGTATGGAGTGAAATAAACTTGAATGAAAAAAGGTTTGAAACTTTGGAACTTTTTACTTACTCTGGTGAGGTCAGCGATCAAGGCGTAGTTCATTGGTCCGTACCAATCAGCATCATCGTTGCCTCCACGCCCAGCTAGTCTTTTCCTGTTCGATATCGTCACGTAGAATTTCAATTCGTCCATATTTATCACAATTCTAAACGAATAGAAATTTGTATAAAAATGGAATATGCGTATATCAAAATTGGAATATGCGTATATCAAAATATGAAATAAACCTAGTATCATCCGAAAAATTAGGACATTATGGCCCCATGTTAAGTATATAGATCCCTTGTTAAGAAGAGAAAAGTTGATCTACATTATATTGATACATGTATTTTGGAGAAAACGCTTAGATACATTCTAAAACATAGATCATGTCCGATATCTAGTCTTACGATGAACGTATAAATAGTATGGTAATTGGTTCTTGTGACGTTTCTTAGCGCGGTTGTTTGGTGCCGTACAAACCGTTACGATAATGTTTATGTAGATTGATACTATGTATTATTTTAGGGGGTTCTGTGTGAGTCGACGCGCCTACGTCACCCGTCTTGGCGTTTCAAGATAACTATTGAAAATTTTGGCGTTAATTTTGTAATTAGATATATTTCATAACTCTTATTTCATTCTTGATAGAATTTGATAATTATTCTTGAGGAGATGTGCACTACGTCGTCAATATATCTGGGCTAGACTGGTTGCCGGCCAATTCAAATTCAATTATCGATATTTTCAAATCTGAAACAACTTCATAGATCCTTAATTATTATATGATGTATATTGTATCGTTCATTGTCGACAATATCAAGCAATATGCGATAATATTTTCCAAAGCGTCATTAAACTATCGAGTTAATTTTCTTGCCTTGGATTGAGCATGGTTAACTGACAGATTCAACATGATCGGAACGTAGCAATTTAGTTAAAGCGGATAGTGAAATATATTAGACCAGGTACAATAAACGGATTTCATCAACCTCTCAATCTCTTGAATAACAATACTTGATAGCACATACCGTCCTTCGAGGATAAAAGTCGTCAAATCCTTGTAGGGATCATATTTACCACCCATATTCAAAAATCGGAGTTCATAGTTGCCACCGAATTGACGTGGAAGACAGCCACATTTGGCTCCAACATCATTACGCTTTTCTATATAGAAAGCATTAATGACTCCAAACGCCACAGCAATGAACGCTATCAATGTAGAAATCATCCTGAAAGTGAAAAATGTTTTGTATTGAACCTTAAAGCCATATATTCAGTTTTATATGCAGATTTTAAAGATAGTCATTCATTATAAGCTTACATGAGCGTAGTACATTTTCTCGCATTTCCTCGCTATGAAATGACATATACGTAGAAAAATCCACGCCTACGTAATTCTATTTGTAGGTTATTACATTTTGGCAGTCATTACGTAATTGGTGTTTTGTGATAGATGGTAATGATGCCGATTATTGAACGATCTTTTCATTCAAGATTGAGCTATAATCAAAATAAAATAACCAATAGCTAATAATACTGACCACTTACCCGTAGCTCGTCCATTTATGTATTGCTATTAGCGTTTATTTCTGTTAATGTTTCGTCCCACTCGTCGCGCATAATAAAGCAAAGGAAAAAGTAATATATGTATCGTAAATAAAAGTATCATATGTATCGTTTATATCGTGATTCGGTGGTTTCTCTTGAAATAAAGGTAGATCTTTGAAATATTGGAAGAATAAACGAACGAAACGTGTTTCGTGGCTACGAAAAGGTTATTTTGTTCCCACAAAAAAAAATTCTTTTTCTCACCATGTCACCTACGGGACTACGTATCTCTATCGCCCGATTATCTGTATTTATCTTTTTTAACCATGGCGCAGTGATGCGCGTCGAAAACTTCTTTTGAATATATGTATTCAAAAGTGTTGCTTCAATTCAGTATTCCTGGAGATGATTTTCTTAGGTTATAGTCGAATAGTCGAATAAACTATTAGCTTAAGTAAGATTTCAGACTTGATTATTCACTGTTGGAACGGGAGGTTCTATGCTATCCTCACTGCTCGGCAGAGGTTTCATTGGTAATAAAGGTATACATGAAATACTGAATAGCAATAAATGTTTATTCTCTTTATTGTAATTCATAGTCATTTATAAATAATCAAAAATATCAATCCTCTCCAGGATGCTGTTGAATGGATAGGGCAGGAGTGATGGTATAAACTGTAATAAAAAACCAGAGAAACTCAGAAAGTATTCAGCGATTCGACGAGGACGAACACATTTTCTCATTACATTGTTTGTTGAACTTACGGATGCGGAAATTTCTCTCGTCTGTTTATCACATAATTTTACCCCTTCAAGTTCTTTTGCATCCAATTTGTCAATCTTAATGTCAAACTTAGGAAACGCTTCCCGACCTACAGAGTGAAAAGCATTGACGTAAAAGAAGGTGCATATACTTATCAGCGTAAGCGAATATTTTATTTTTTACCTCTACGTGGCATAACTAATATTCCTGAAATTTCGTTCAAATGGCAGTCTGGTAGCGAGTAGGTAAAATTGAATACTCTGAAAAGTTCACGTATCATGAATGTCATTCTCTTGCCAGAATCGTCCGTTCTGTTCGACACGGTAGAACTTTCTGTATTTCCTTGAATATCAAAATCATTACAAATCGCTGTTCCCATCCTTATCGTATACACGGAGCTATTTCATTTTTACTCACTTGCATAACAGCGAATGCTATCAAATCTTTTTCCTACTTTTTTCCACTGACGAGACGCCTCTTCAAAATGTACGTTCAAACAATATTTGTCTTGTTCCCTCGATATTATATTCTGTAAGAGGCAAATAAACTGTTAACACTACCCCCTGAATTCCTCACCAGTTAGACTTACAGCGCACTACAATCCTCTTTTTTGATAGCGATTGAAAAGTATTCTATAAAAGCTGGATTGTATTAGTTCTATGTATCAATGTATGTACTCCTGCAAAATTATTTCATTTTTGATTTTTTGGCCCCATCTTCTGGCCACCTTGTAATATGTAATAATGTAATATGTATTGTAGAACAGACTAATCTGTACTCATAATTATTTTTTGTATAGTATGGAGTGAAATAAACTTGAATGAAAAAAGGTTTGAAACTTTGGAACTTTTTACTTACTCTGGTGAGGTCAGCGATCAAGGCGTAGTTCATTGGTCCGTACCAATCAGCATCATCGTTGCCTCCACGCCCAGCTAGTCTTTTCCTGTTCGATATCGTCACGTAGAATTTCAATTCGTCCATATTTATCACAATTCTAAACGAATAGAAATTTGTATAAAAATGGAATATGCGTATATCAAAATTGGAATATGCGTATATCAAAATATGAAATAAACCTAGTATCATCCGAAAAATTAGGACATTATGGCCCCATGTTAAGTATATAGATCCCTTGTTAAGAAGAGAAAAGTTGATCTACATTATATTGATACATGTATTTTGGAGAAAACGCTTAGATACATTCTAAAACATAGATCATGTCCGATATCTAGTCTTACGATGAACGTATAAATAGTATGGTAATTGGTTCTTGTGACGTTTCTTAGCGCGGTTGTTTGGTGCCGTACAAACCGTTACGATAATGTTTATGTAGATTGATACTATGTATTATTTTAGGGGGTTCTGTGTGAGTCGACGCGCCTACGTCACCCGTCTTGGCGTTTCAAGATAACTATTGAAAATTTTGGCGTTAATTTTGTAATTAGATATATTTCATAACTCTTATTTCATTCTTGATAGAATTTGATAATTATTCTTGAGGAGATGTGCACTACGTCGTCAATATATCTGGGCTAGACTGGTTGCCGGCCAATTCAAATTCAATTATCGATATTTTCAAATCTGAAACAACTTCATAGATCCTTAATTATTATATGATGTATATTGTATCGTTCATTGTCGACAATATCAAGCAATATGCGATAATATTTTCCAAAGCGTCATTAAACTATCGAGTTAATTTTCTTGCCTTGGATTGAGCATGGTTAACTGACAGATTCAACATGATCGGAACGTAGCAATTTAGTTAAAGCGGATAGTGAAATATATTAGACCAGGTACAATAAACGGATTTCATCAACCTCTCAATCTCTTGAATAACAATACTTGATAGCACATACCGTCCTTCGAGGATAAAAGTCGTCAAATCCTTGTTGGGATTATATTCATCACCCAAATCCAAAAATCGGAGTTCATAGTTGCCACCGAATTGACGTGGAAGACAGCCACATTCGGCTCCAACATCATCACGCTTTTCTATATAGAAAGCATTACTGACTCCAAATGCCACAGCAATGAACGCTATCAATGTAGGAATCATCCTGAAAGTGAACAATTTTTTGTTTCGAGCTAAAAAGACATATATACGGTTAACAGATTGTATAGATAAAGTCGTTCATTATAAGCTTATATGAGCGTGGTACCTTTTCTCGCAATTCCTCGCTGCTATGAAATGAAACGTAAAGAAATCCACGCCTACGTAATTCTATTTGTAGGTTATCACATTTTGGCAGTCATTATGTAACTGGTGTTTTGTGATAGATGGTAATGGTGCCTATTACTGAACGAACTTTTCGTTCAAGATTGAGCTCCAATCCAAATAAAATAACCAAAAGCTAATAATTCTAACCACTAACCCGTAAGATTACCCACTCTATTGTAATTATCAGTTATTTCCTGGTAATGTTTCGTCCCACTCGTCGCCCATGATAACGCAGAGGAAAAAGTAAGTCATTCCGTGGCCTAAAATGTGAACTGATAATAACGTGTCGTCTGCAAAATCGTGAGAACCTCTCGTTAGCATTTATCATACATGTATATCGTTTATATCGTGATAATGTGGTGGTTTCTCTTGAAATAAAGGTAGATCTTTGAAAAATTTGAATATAAAAACGAACGAAATATTTTTCGTGGATACAAAAAGACTGAAAAAATATCTATTTCTCACCATATCACCTCCGGGAGCGCGATTATCTGTGTTTATTTTTTAACTATGACACAGTGATGCGCGTCGAAAACATTGATAACAGTCGCGTAGGCAACATGTCGCCTTATACTCCACGTTCACTGCGTGTATGTACCAGTAATAGATAACGCTCGGGGTATCAGGTCGTTCTTATAAACGACTGTTTCATTAAAAGTTGACACTGAACAAAATCGAGTCAATTTTCAATCAATTAAATGTTTATATAGTGTAACATTTTACTTCGCGTTGTTTGGCGAGACACTGAACCATCGATCCTTTATTAACAACCACCCAAAGCCTTGTTGAAGACGAACCTCTTTTGAATATACCAAATTTTCACGCCCGGAAAAAGAGAAAGATACTTCAAAATCTAAATCAATTTATTGGGATATTGTTTACTGAATTTTTTGTTTAATATCGATCTGGTCTATTTACTATTATTACAATATTACTTGACACCGTTGTATTTGCAACACTTTTCAAAAAGTCGCCGATACAAGCGAAAAACTTTCGGTCTCAACACGAAGCAAATAAAAATGAGGAATCCCTGGGACCCGTTGAACGTCGTATAAAAAATACGAAGTATTTCAGAATCGAACATCGATACCAATAAACCGAGACACCACGTCAGACCCATTATCAATGAAAGTTTGACGATGAATAGATAACTTTTATCGTGATTGGATCGAGCCGAACTGGCGGCTTTCTTCGCCTTGAATATAGCCCGCAGAGTTAACACATAGTAGATCAAATTAATTAAACATAGAATTAAAATCGGAGACAGAAATGTAAACACAAGTTGCTGATGATTCGAGATCCAACAAATTCTCTTTCGTTGGTCGGCGTATTTGAATCCAGTGTCGGGTAACGCGAAGGTTATTGCGGTGAATACGAATATGGGGAAAAGCGGGAATAACCACGCGAATAAACAATAATAGCGATATCTTAGGAGCTTCTGCGAGTTCTCGGCGACTGTTGAATTGCTGAACGCGTGGAACGTATCGTAACTGATCACCGTGGTCCAAGAAAAAACGACGAACCAAAGATAATGAGTAGAAATACCGAGGATATTACAGAGCATCCAATAATGCGTCAGAAATTCCCGTGATATGATTGCGTTGAAAATAAGTACGACGAGGAATAGCGAAGCGGACAGATGCATCAGCGTCAAACCGGGAACTGTCCGCAAAGCTGAGAATAAAAAATAGGTCAGTAGAAGCGACGTTAGTCCTGCTAGGGACAAGGAACACGTGACTACAGTTATAATACCTTCGATGTTCGTAGATTCAGCGAAATGACGTTCTAGAAACTCGTCCAGACAGACGACCGAGATATTACCCATCAATCTCACCTGGTCTCTACTTAGAGTTAGATCTAATTCGTCTGGAATTACTAAGCTCAAACCACTTATAGAATTGGTCACAAATGAACGACTGAAAATCCTTTCGTTTTTACAAAACTCTCGTTTGCAAACGAAGATTTCTTTTCGTTTTCTTCCATTTCGTTGAATGTATTTGATATGAACCCCGGAATCAAGTCGAACTGGTAACCATCTAGATCGCATGTCTGTCGCATTCTTATTTGATTCATCAATTAGTCGAATATACTGAATTCCATGCTGTATCGTCCATGATATGTTTTGTTCTGGGAATCGTTTTTTGACGCAATCTTTTTGCGGTTGGTGGTTTTCAAAATTTGCGACTGTTAGTTGTACGATTTTGAAAATATCGTGTTCCGAATTCGGTGTTTCGGCGGAGATCGTTATTTTGTCGTGTATTTGACTCTCGGTCAAATCGGTGAAAACTTTCAGCGAGAAACTGATCACGTGTAAACACGTCGATTGGTTGCACCAGTTTGTCACGATGGAAATATTAGCATTAAAATCTCCCGTGAAGACGCTAAACGTATTTTTCAGCTTGTCGAAAAAATGAGCGTATATGGTTTTAGATATATGCTGCAATCGCAAATTTACGTAGACCTGTCGATATAGATGCGATTCTGGAAACATTTCCTCGAAGTCAGAACGATTTTGACACATTTTGGTGATTGTATTGTAGATCATACCCGGGACTTTACACCCTAGCGATGAATCCACTAATGTCCCATATTGGCGCAGTTGCGCTACAGTTACATCTGGTTTTGATAGATCAAACAAGATCGATAATTTAGCGAATACACGCATGAAAGTTGCGCCGTACGACTGATGACAGGCGAGTTCTTCGAGGTTGAAACCGTGGCAAACAGCGCAGTGGTAGTTCCTGAATATGATGTTGAGTCGTGTATGGCTCACTGTTTCCACGTATTGATGACATAACGAATCCGTCTGATTCGGACACCTCGTAATCTGTCGATGAAAATCCGCGTTAAAACACTTCGTCGTCAGTAACCTGTCCCATTTAAAGATTACGTCATACAGATTTTTCAATCGTGGGAACAGTTTGATGTTGACGGCGGAACTATCTTCTGGCCGTGGAAATTCTGGATGGACGAACTCAATTTGGACTTGTTTCAATTCGAAATCATTCGGAACGGCGTCTATATGACAACTGAAGCAATAATAGTTACGAAAAAGAATTTTTCTGTAAATGACTGGTGTATATTGGATTAGGTCGGAGAGTTGTGAATTGTCATCTATATTAGAAGGATTTTGGCAAAGTTGACGGATTGAGTTATCGCGGTACTGCAGCGGACACATCGATACTGCCCAAAGATCGTCACGTCCTTTGGCATACATTTCAAAATATGGCACGTCGAAATTGACGCAACTGACGTAGTAGGAAAACCGACCGTTTTCCAATTTCTCATCCCCGCTTATCACGATTGACTTATTTTCACTAGTTTCATAACTCGGACAACATGTTCCCATTAGATAACAGGATTCGGTTTCGGAACACCAGCTGCCATCGTTATAACAACTGGACACATTCGTCGAAGCACCTAAAACAGCATCCAAAATATCGTTGAAATTATGACAGACAACAACAGTGAATGAGGATTTTACAATATTAATGAGTCGAAGAAACAATGAATCGATATGAACTTACCGCTATAAATCTTCTTCGACGAACAAAGCGTCGCTATTCGAAATAAGATGCCGAGAACTGTGACGATAGCGAACATGTTTTCTGACTGGCGTCGACGACGGCGGGATTTGAAATGAAATACTTAAAGTAATGATATTCCAAATAGCGTGAATTCCACGCCTCGTCTACATTTAGGTTCTTAAATGATGAATGAAGATAGCGCAAAAGCTAATGCACTAATGGAATTTAGAATTGAATGAATTGCAAAAATTACCGATATAATCTCATCAGAAATAGTTCATTTATATTCATGAATGTTTACCCGTTTTTAAAAAAGGCAATCTTTTGAATATACGTATTCAAAATTGTGCTTCAATTCAGTATTCCTGAAGATGATCATTTTTAGGTTATAGTTGAAAAGTCGAATAAACTATTAGCTTAAGTAATATTTTTTAGAATTGATTATTTACTGTTAGAAAATGAGGTTTATCCTCACAGCTCGGCAGAGTGTTTCATTGGTAATAAAGGTATACACGAAATACAGAATAGCAATAAATACTTATAATTCAGTTTATTGTAATACATAGTCAGTTAAGCATAATCAATACAAGTTTGATCGCTTTTTATTCTGAGTTCATATCTGTCTACTTCAGACGAGCTCTGTGTTGAATGGATAGGGGAAGAGCGATGGTATTTGCTGAAAGAGAAAACCAGAGAAACTCAAAAGTATTCAGCGATTCGACGAGGACGAACACATTTTCTCATTGTTTGTTGAACTTACGTGTGTGGTTATTTCTTTCATCGGTTTATCACATAATTTTACCCCGTCAAGTTCTTTTGCATCCAATTTGTCAATCTTAATGTCAAACTTAGGATACACTGCCTCACCTCATAGTAGAAAGCATGGACGTTAAAAAGTGCATATACTTATCCGCGTGAGCCGATATTTTTTTTCTTTTTTTACCTCTACGTGGTACAAGTTTTATTCCAGAAATTTCGTTCAAATGGCAGTCTGGTAGTGAGTAGGTCAAATTCAATTCACTCAACGTTTCACGTATCACGAATGTCATTCCCTTTCCAGAATCGTCCGTTCCGTTCGACACGGTAGAACTGTCTGTATTTCCTAAAATATCAAAATCATTACAAATTACTGTTCCCATCCTTATCGCGCATGGAGCTATATCATTTTTACTCACTTGCGTAACAGCGAATGCTATCAAGTTTTTTCCCTACTTTTTTCCCGCGAAGAAAGGTCGTTTCATAATGTGCGTTCATACAATGACTTCCTGTTTTCATCGATAGCTTATTCTGTACGTAAAGATGTGACAATTGAATATTATATAAATTACAAACCTCTACTTATGCCGCATTGTTACTTAGTATTTATTTGTATAATGCTATGTAAATTCTAATGCTCGAACCACTAACTACCTATTATTGAGACCGGTCGTTTCCATAATATCCCTAGGGATGAACGTGGAAATAAGTGCATTATGAACCTCGTCGGTGACGAGTTCCATTCTAATTTAGAATGTTACTTTTTTCAAAATTTAAGACATAAATACTTACCAGCGTTCTACTACAGGCGATCAAGGCAATACGCACTTCAGGCACTTTTTAACACGGCAAAGTACGAGAAACGGCTTGCCCGTTATACTTTATAAACAAATAAACTGTTATAACACTACCCCCTGAAATACTCACCAAATATACTCCCAATGCACTATATTCCTCTTTTTTGATAGCGATTCATAAATATTTTTTAAAAGCGTGATTGTATCAGATCAATATTAATGAATGTACTTATGCAAAAACTCCTGCGAAATAATTTTGTTTTGTTTTTTTGCCATCTTCTGGCCACCATGTGTTATGTAATATTCATTGTAGGATAGACTAGGCAGTGCTCAAATTTTTTTTTCTGTAAAATAAGGAGGAAAATAAACTTTGAAATTTTGAAACACTGAAACGTTGTACTTACTTTGGTAAGGTCACCCATCAAGGCATAGTTCAATGGTCCATACCAACCATATTCATCCTTGCCTTCAAACCCAGCTGCTCTTTTCCTGTTCGCTATCGTCACGTAGTATTTCAATTCGTCCATATTTATCACGATTCTAAACGAACAGAAATTTGTATAAAAAAAATGGAATATACGTTTATCAAATCTGAAATAAACCTAGTATTGGAACATCCGAAAAATTGGGAATTCGTTGCCCCTGATCCCTTGTCAAAAGATTAAGTTGATCTACATAATATTGATACATTAATTTATTAATTTTGGAGAAAACGCTTAGATACGTTCATAATCTATAAAACATAATTCATATCCGATAACTGATTGTCTTACGATATACGTATAAAGAGTATGGTAATTGGACCTTGTGACTTACCGGTGTCTTGTGCGGTTGTTAGATGCCGTACAAACCGGTACATGTTTACATACATTGATACCTCGTATATAGTACCCATATTGGCGTTCGAAAATTAAAAATCACAATTGTAAACTTAGGCGCTTACTTTGTAAGTAAATATATTTCATAACTCTTATTTCATTTCTGATAAATTCTAATAGTTATTTTTGAGATGTGCTCTACGTCATCAATACATCGGGGCCTGACTGGTTATCGGCCAATTCAAAATTATCAATATTTGCAAACTTGAAATAACTTCATAGATCCTTGGTATTATGTGATTTACATCATATTGTTTATTGCGACCAGAGCATGGCCGCATTTCTGAGCGGCCATGCTCTGGTCGCTCAGAAAATATAATATCTATGATAGACCTATAGATATGACCATTGAGTAAACTGGCATGGAGAACCATCTATTTTGGATTGAGCATGGTGAACTGACAGATTCCAAATGATCGGAACGTAAAGCAATTTAGTTAAAACGGATAGTAAAATAGATTAGGAATAATAGCAGGAAAATAATAAATGATTTTTTTAACCTCTCGATCTCTTGAATAACAATACTTTGATAGTACATACCGTCCTTCGAGGATGAAAGTCGTCAAATCCTTGTTGGGATGATTCTCGCGACCGAAGTCCAAAAAGCGGAATTCATAGTTGCCACCAAATTGACGTGGAAGACAGCCACATTCGGCTCCAACATCATCACGCTTTTCTATATAGAAAGCATTACAGACTCCAAATGCCGCAGCAATGAACGCTATCAATGTAGGAATCATCCTGAAAGCGAACAATTTTTTGTTTCGAGAAATAAAGACATCATACATTTTCTTAGATAAAGGCGATCATTAAGCTTACACGAGCCTGGTACTTTGTCCTGCAATTCCTAAATATCAGATGACAGATACGTAGGAAAATTCGTGGCTTATTCTATTAGCGGATCATATATTACACTTATTATATCTGACTGTAATTACATAACTGCTGCTTTGGTGATAGATGGTAATGATGTCTATTACGATATTTTCATTCAAGATTGAGCCTCAATCCAAATAGAATAACCAAAAGCAAATAATTTTGGTCACTAACCCATAGATTGTCCGCTTATTTATTGCTATTAGCTGTTATTTCGTGTTAAATATTTTCGTACCAGTTACCGCCCATAATAACGCAGAGGAAAAAGTAAGCTAGAATTTTCGTGGCCTTTAATGTGAATTGATAATTACGTATCGTCTGCAAAATCGTGAGAACTTTCGTGAGGATTTATCATATATACGTGTCGTTTGTATCGTGGGGCGGTGGTTTCTCTTGGAATAAAGGCAGCTCTTTGGAATAGTGCAAGAATAGAAAAGAAAAACATTCAATAAAAAACATTTTTGAAACAAGTTGAAATTTTTTATTTCTCAATGATTGATCATTCCACGTCTAGATTTGTCTAGGAATTTAACAAAAGGAGTGTCTACTTTCGCTTGCCAAGTAGAAAACTCCCCGATACTGCGTAGACACGGGAATAAAGGATTTTTCAAAGACTAAAACATGAACTTATTGAACATACCGTGTACGAGGTTTTTACAATACCTGGAATTAGCGCAAATACTTAGTACGATAAATGAGGTCAAGCTATCCACGAGAATATTTGATATGAAAGTAAAACGCAAGTAAATAGTTCGAGATTCTCATTGTTAACATAGATATATAGATATCGTGGTTGCGTAAAAGGTATCAGTGATCAGTCGTATTTGCGAGTTGGTTAAGGCGAGAATCATGCAGAATATTTTCTTAGCGTTAATTTTCATCTTCTGTTCGTTTGTGCAAGGTAAAAATAGAAAAAGCCTTGTTTAATTACTGAGCATAATTGTGACTATCGGAAATCTTAATCGTAATTTTACTGTCGAATTTTCAGATTCGAATGGAACTGTATGCTACAAATGTTCATCGGATACAGATATCGCGTGTGGAAATCAGATAACGGTGTTAGCGTCTGACACAGTGACGTGCAATGCCCTGCAACTCTCCTGTCAGGTAAATACGAGACCAATAGATGCATACATACGGAAACGTAACGCACTCTCTCTCGAAATCATTCTTAATAAACCTTCTTAAGTTTATTTTTGTTCTGTTTGCAAATATTCTTACAACATGCTTTCTTATGAAATAAATTGATATTGAAATTGAAACTCTCTTTATTGGAAATCAGTGAAAATGACTGCATCGAATGTTTTTCTAAATTTGTAGATCAATATTCGCAAGGTTGGCGGCAAGGAGGTCATTTCAAGGGGCTGCGGCACTGGTAACAAGATGATATGTGAGGCGGAGGTTGCTGCGAAATCATTGGCATCAAACTGGGTGAGCGGATCATGTTGCGATTACGCGGACAGATGTAACAATGCTAGATCCTTAAAACCGGCCTCGACCATCATGTCTCTTATTCTATTCATATTTGTTTATTTGCGTTTCTTTTGATCTAAATATGTACCACAAAAAAACCTGTAGTTGCAGATGATTATAATAAAGAATGAATTAATCCTAGCTTTTAAGAGTTATTAAGAAATAAATCATTATTGCTGTTTTATGTTTTCTTATAGAAATTATAATTTATATGTTTTATGTTTTGTGTTGCGCAAATTCTTGTTTGCTTAATAGATAAATAAAAATTTTGATAGTCTTCGTCCATTTTCAAATCTTGTTTTCGAAATTGTATTTTGCGATGTTTTTTGGATTAGACAAGTTAGATAAGTTCTCAGTCTGTGCAGATAAATGAGTAGAATATGGAAGAGCTGACACCATTATCAGTTCATGGTTCTATGATTTTCGGACTTTATAAAACGTGAACGGCCTTCGCGTTTCCCAATCATTGCGTCGTGAATCCCGGACTAGGTTCAACTGTCAGAATGCAGAATCTTACTGGTCGAAATTTAAATCTGATCCTTGGCTTCGTAATCTTCATCTGCTAAAATGTAAGTATTCAGCAACATCTTTAATAATGTTTACCTTTTATTTGTAATCGATGACCAAATATTTTTATACATGACCTAAATATATGTTTCTTTTTAAATTTTCAGACTGCAATTCGATCTACTGTTATTGCTGCTTATCGGCAAATGATATCACATGCGGGAATAAAATAACAGTAATAGCCTCCCCGTGAGTAGAGTGCCCAAGTTACGAACTCTCTTCAGGTATATATCATTCATAGATATAAATCTTAATGATTTGATTAACTATCGATAAGGTCGTGCATGTATACATTTATCGCCTTGATTAAATCTATTAAACGTTTATACGAATTAAAATAGCAGCATAACTGCATGAGGCATTTTTTGTGTTTTTTTTGTTCCTCTGATGACGAGGTTTAGTTTGACCCTCGAAACTGTAAGCGGCAATAAACTATTTTTACAGAAGTAACTGTGGGTTTTATTTGTTAGAATTTAGCACTTGTAAATAGTACGTTGTATATAACGTTTGTTGTGTTTTAAAACACTTTTATTTCCCGTTTTGTAAATAATTGTAAATATTGTTTCTCCTCCATATACCATGGAAATTGTTGGAGTGTAATAAATATTCGTATTCGTATTCGGATTCATGTTATTAACTCTGTGAATTGTGTGTTGTCCCTCTAACACCTGTTATGGGTTTCAGTGCAAACAAAATAAAGATAGATAATAAAATAAATATCTTTATTATATATATGTATAATTTATACCGTCAGGATGAATAAAGTTATCTCATCCAATTAGTTTTTTTTTTGTTTTACTTGTCGGACGTTGCTTCTGAGCCGGGGTTGTTATGGACCACCTAGGTATGGTTCATGCCGGATATACTAGCGGAAACGCCCCTTACAGAACTGGGTCATCGTTCCTCGGGAGAGAATATGCCAATAAGTACATCCACGTTTTACAATAAGACTAAGTCATAATCGGCCCCGAATTGAAAGTTCAATTAATATAGCATTTCACCGTTCGCCCAACGATTTGGTAATGCATGGTAATGTTACAGGATCAAGCAGATAAAAGGAAACCGGTTTTTAGTTTGCGAACGTAATGAAATACCTCGAGGGATCGTGTAGGCTATAAATGTCGCAAATAATTCATAAAAGACAAACTAGTAATTTTCTATTCAATTCTCAAGACACATAAATCTATATAGGCAACATGGTAAGTCGGATTTTCGTTTCAGAGTAGATTATTGAAAAAATAACTTTTTTTTCGATTGAGCAAAATATTCTAAGTGATCGATTGATGTTTGTAATGTTGTAAACTACACGTACGTTTTTAGGGCAGGGCATTTGATAATCTGGCATATCAGGGCGATGGAAGAGGGTCTCAAAATGATGGTCAAGGTGAAGATATCGACGTTAGAACAAGATACAAAAAGTCGAGCCCGTGGCGTTGCTGTTGCAGTTTCTTTGCGGGTCTTGTCCTCAGCATATTGATATTTGTCGTTGTTGCACTTTGTTTATACTTTTTAGGTAACGAGAAACGAATATATAGCCATTCTTCAGAAAAATCAAATCGTTCTACGATACAAATCAAATTTATATCGCCTTGTTGGTTTAGAAGTGCGAACACCAAGGATTCCACCACGGTTTTGTTATGATATCACACTAAGAAATAAATGATTTTCAGCTCGTGCCTTCATTTCAGTATTGAAACCTCATTTGTGTTTCCAAACGAATGAACCGGTTTCGGCGAGCGAGGCCATCAAGAACTCTAAATGGGGTTACTCCGAAGTTCGCCCGGGTGCGTTCCTATTTTGGTGGCTCTATGATAGCACTTCCAAGTCCGGTCCAGCCGATAAACAACCCTTGATAATATGGGTCCAGGTGAGATGAACGCTATTCAGGGACGTCTGTTTTGGTGCATCATTTTCCACCACAAAAAGAAGAGAACCTAAAAATGTTCAATTGCTTAAGAATATCTCAATATTCTATATTCAAATATGGTGAACTTAACTAAGAATTAGGTAAAACGGTTTTCCTAAAGGTTACTCGGCCTTGAATGATGTTTTATATTTGTTTTACAGGGAGGCCCCGGGGAATCCGGTATAGGTATTGGCAACTTTGTGGAAATCGGGCCGTACGACATGCATTTGCGTAAACGTAAAACATCCTGGGTTGAGTATCGCAACAGTTCAACAGTTGATTAATGAATAAGGTTTGAAATGGTTTTGTATGAAGAATCGTGATATTTTTTTTCTAGGTGAACTACGCGAATATTTTGTTCACCGATCAACCGGCTGGAACGGGCTTCAGCTACGTCAACCACAACGGCCTTCTGGCGCAAACGACAAGCGACATGGTGGATGATCTACTCGTCCTGCTGAAACAGTTTTTTGCGAACAATACACACTTTCAGACAGTCCCTGTGTATCTTTTCGGGGAATCATATGGTGGTAAAGTTGTACCTCTCCTAGCAAAAGCTATGCATCTGGCAAGTATCGCATATTTTGATATGCCGAGGTTTTTCCGCACAACGCTTACGTTTTCATATAGTTTCATGATCAATAAGCCCTTTTACAGTTTCCAAACGCCATGTTTCCTTAACATTCCCTATTTTTTTCCAATTTAACTTTTTCATTTCGTTCATATCTCTGGAATCAGTGAAGAATGAAACGAAGTGAAAAAGATATCGATCAAACCGGCCTTTTAATGATGTCGAGCATCTTCTTTCATCATTGAAGGCGATTGAGAAGGGGGTTTTGAATTGTAATCTAGTTGAAATAGTGCTCGGAGGACCAGCGGCTAAACTCATCGATACGTTTTCGACGTATGGCGATTTCCTTCACGCAACCGTAAGTCAGAAATGTTAAGCATCAACTCTGGATTAAGACGTGCTTCATCATTTTATCTTTAAAATCGTTAAACCGTTCATTTGCAGTCGATTATTGATGCAAAACAAAAGCAGTTCATTGCCGAAGATTTTCAGAAAGTGAAAACCGCTTATGATAATGGGGAGATGGAATTAGCGTCAAATTTGACCGCACCTATTTTCGGAAGTTACCCCCCGGGTATGGATGCGTACAACATTCTAACATGGGATTCACGGACAAGTACGTAATGGATCTGATCCTATTACGCCACCTTGTAATGTTTACAAAGTAAATGTTATTCACAGGTGGCTTATGAAAATATTTTCGATAAATATTCTTCAATGCCTATCAGAATTCACTGTGAAATATCTATTTTAGAAACGTATCCAACCTTGCGAAGACTCATGAACGACAAGATCAAGCATTTGTTGAAGATTCCGGACCAAGCAGGAATCTGGAACGGTAGGTAAAAAGGGGATGGTTTCGTGAGGTCATTTTTGGGCCAAAGATTGGTATTCATCTTGTTTATATTTCAGAAGCTACAATGTTTGTAAATCTGGCACTCAGTATCAGCGATACCATGATACCGGTAGATGGCGAAGGTATCTATTCTTGAAAATCGTACGACTGTTGGTTGAATTGACGACCCATTAATGAAGCTTGGGAAGAGCCCACGAAGTGACGATGTGTACTTGATCGATTCTTTACTATAATTGCCTCTTTTGCTAAACTAAAAACTACAAAATGGCTTATAGATTCGCGTCGAATCGTCAGATTCTCCTAGTTTTTTAAATCTTATTGTTGGTTTTTCACTTTAATGCTACGCTTTGTTTTCAGTGGAATACCTACTGAATAACACAAACGTAAATGTCACCGTTTACAACGGACAACTCGATTTTGTCATAACCTGCCTCGGTAAGTGAATTTAGTAAAACTTTTTATTTGAATGTATGTTTGGCGACTGCAACATGATTGCTTGAAATAAATTTTGAGCCATATATTGACTAGCCACACTAGTAGCGAACAACAACTAGTAATAATCTGTTTCGCCGAAGTTTTTGATAGATTACTTCTCTGCAGCTTCGGAGATTTCTTTCTTTCTTATATTGACTAAATCACTTAACTTAAGTGAAACAGATTTTTAAGGTGTCCATCGTTAATATTATGGTTTTCTATATAAATGTGATAACTTGATGGATGAACAGGCACAGAAAAATGGATGAGTACCTTGAAATGGTCGAACATTACGAATTTCTTGAATACACCCAGAAAACCGTTGATGAAAACTCCAAATCCTGTAGCTTTCGTCAGACGCTATGATAAACTGTCTATGTACTGGATTCTGAACTCAGGCCACGAGGTCAGTGATAAATACGTCCAGTAACCAAAAACCTCTGGAATGAATAGAATGATTTTAACATTTTTTTCTCATATTTGTTTTATAGGTTCCAGCAGATAACCCGTATGCAGCTGAACTCATGCTATTAGATATTTTCGAAGGGGATTTTTGAATATATGCGGCTCACTTTAGATATTGCTATCAATTAGTCTAGTGTCGGTCTATGTATCCATCTTCAGACATTTGTTAGAAAACCTCGGGGTTTTGGTTGTTTGGTGATCGTTAATAATGTGGTCTTTTTATATACAAACTTTGTACTTGATACTTTCGAATTTATTTATATGTAAGTTATACATCTATGTCTCGACTCCCAATAAATGTATAGAATCTCATAATGAAAATTGTGGATTATTGTCCGTTAGATGGCATGTAGACAAGCCTTTCTCGTATAATCGCTTTTGCTTCGAGAGACTGCATCGTGCAAAATTCGCTTGTAATCCAATACATATCGGGATGTCAGTCATCAATTTCCTAGCCAGTAAATAGTATATTGCCCAATAACCTTCAATTATCTCTACAATCATCGGAATCCTGAATTCGGGATTCATTTTCCAACTAAAGCCAAATAACTGTGCACGGAGAAAATAGACGAATCCGTAGCAATAGAATCATACCCCTCATCAGCGATAATCCGATTTCATGTCTGAATTCATAAAAACGTCTCATAACTTACTGAGTGAATCCTCGGCCGCTATGTCAGTACTTATGCACGGTTCGATGGAAAACCGGCGGCCGTAATGAGCTCAATAAAGATATAGTTCTTGATCGATGCTTACAAGAGTTATCTACCCCTACTTGCGTAGAAAAAGAAAAAAGTATTTCGAAGATATATATGCAACGTTCTGGCGACTCGATAGTATTGTCGGATGGAATAAATGTTTCAGTGATCAGAAAGCCTTTTTACGTTACATTTAAGGTTTTCATTAAGCCGATGAAGTGACTCGACACAGGGAAACACGCAAGACAGAAACATGTTTCCCTGTGTCGTGTGCGTTCACGAGAAACGAGAAACGTGGTTTCGGGAAACTTCTATGTTTTCGAAATGTTTGTTTCCGAGTTTCTGTGTTTCCCTGCGTCGTGTGCGTTCGGCTTTACATCGTCGTTTATCTCAACGAAATAAAATCTACATTCACGATGACGTTTTACATCAGAAAACGTAGCTAGTCCGCGTATACAATTCAAATGCAAATACATACATTACAATTACAACGATTTGAGAAGGCAATTCTTCTAGACATTGAAAGAGCTTTTCACTTTTTCCAGGAGTGGAAATAAATTCGTGTAATCGCGCATTAACTCGCGTCGACTAAACACACAGAACGTCGGATCGCAAGATGTTAAGAAAAAAGAAATCCATTGATTAAATCGAGCAACGATCGCGAAAATGTGAAAGGTATAGCAACAATCCGATCGCTGCTCGTCAACTCGCCTTTCTTCTCTATTTAACGAACGACATTTTACTGGGTCTTATTTAATTAAAAGTGTATCGGGGCCGTCGGAAATGAATTAAACTCAGTGAGTAATAGCATTGATAGTTGACAATGGAGAAAATGCTAAGTGCAGATGATGTACGCCGTCATTCTCGACTTTCCCTCAGGGGAAATCGATGGTACCGATACACGCGAAGTTCGGGTAAATCAAAATAGATCGCTGTCGTACTGAAATATGAATCTTCGGAGCGTCCGACTGATGATTGATATGTGGTAATATCCAAACTTCTTCGCACTAAGATCCTCGACCCGCAGAAATTTAGTGCTAGCAAATGTCATCAATTGCCGTGTTCAAACCGATCCTATCACGCGCTCTTTCCCGTGGTAAATATCTGTTTAGCGGTTTTACGTGTTTAAACAATTGCCCCGCTTCGATTCTCCACGAATCCGTGTCGGTAAACATAACGGTATCTTTATGGCAGACGAGCATGGGAAAAAATAACGGCGAGGAACATAATCTTCGTTTTAGCATCGGACGAACGAAGCGCTATTTTTTAAACTCCTCAATTCTGCCCAAAGACTACAGGGCCCAGTTCCAAAGTTTTCTGAGTTAAGATTTACTCGTTGACTCATTGAAAATAAACTGATTTCAACTCAGAGTTAACTCTAACTCACAACTGTGGAACTGGGTCCAGTTGCCCGAGGTTCCAGGAATAGAGGCCACAGCCCAACAAGGATATCATTAGAACGGCTGATGTTCAAAGCTTTATCTTGAACAACGTTTTAGCAAACAACGTACTTTGGTTAGTGTATACACGAAGGAATGGTATCGACAAGATACTTCAATTTAGTTTTCATGAAGCACGGTTTTGTCATTTCTTAGCAAACAAACACTGAGTGCTTAAAATACCTGAACTCTTCTCGGTGACATGCCTGCGAAATCGTTATAAAAACAATTATCCTTCCCTCGATAGAAATGCGACTGTATTAGCTGGTTGGTTTGATGAAATGAGCTCTAACATTAAAAAAAAACTAATTTGAAAGTTTATCGACGCCTTGAAAATAACACATACATTGACAGCAGTGAACTGATGTAAATCTCAGCGTAGAGTTGACTTTTAACATCATTATTGTATTTTTTGTTCCTCTGAAGATGAGGTTTAGTTTGAACCTCGAAACTGTGAGGCAATAAACTGTTTTTACAGAAGTAACTGTGGGTTTTATTCGTTAAACACATATATCACTCAATACTGTCGACGATGAAAAAAATAACATTAAAGATCAATAGAGTTGCTTTTGATTTGGATACCGATGATTGAATTGAATTGACCGGCAACCAGTCTAGCCCGGTATATTGATGACGTAGTACACACCCTCTCCAAAATAATCGATAATCATGATCATCAAAATAAATGCCAAAATTCGCAATTATAATTGCTATTTTTAAACCCCAATATCGATGACGTAGTGCACATCGACTCACACAGAACCCCTATGCATACTGGCCATCAATGTATACGCGTGTACATTATCATTATCGTAACGGTTTTTACGGCGTTAAAATGTACTATTGGCACAAATTGTTTAGGTGTGTCATCCTTTAAGAGCAATCAATGTCCATCTAAAAAATCTTATGTTGTTAGACTGACGGCATCGAACGCGAGTATTTCTGAAGTGGTAAACTAGGTCACGAATAGAAATATTCTCCGGGCGACAAATTGTTATTAATCAGCCTAGGCGTACACGGGGGATAATTAACATCATCAACCGATATTTACCGCGGCTGTAGTTTCATGGACGACTTAAAATCCGAGCGCGCGCGCGACTCGTAATTCGTGTCAATTAAAACAAGAAATCACAAAAAATGTCACTCGTTACTAACGGCTAAATTTCATCAACACACACAAACACACAACCACGTCACAGTAAAGCTCGTGACAGACTAGGCGAATTTCTTCGACGAAGCATTCACGGTTTAAGTTTAAAACCCACTATTATACAGAATTTAACAGATGACAAACGAATCTATTTATTAGAACTAAAATCAATCATAGCATATTGTAACTGAATTTATTCGTTGCAGGTGATAGACTGAGCTAAATTAATAATCCCTGATTAAAAACTCGCGGTCATACTATCTAGCATGCTTGGTTCGTGCTTGGAGTAATCATCTGATGGAGTAATCATCAATCAGAAACCGATTCGTCTAGTCTGTCACGGGCTTAACTTTCCACCACAGGACTTACGAATAAGAAAAAGGCTGGTTTTCGCGAGCAGCGGTTTCCGGCTAGCCTTTTTTTCGATTCCTTAATCAGCCTTTCACATACTAGAATAAAACAATCACTGTTGATATAGCTTTCGGTTCCAGCGAAGCTTTCTCACAAAAACTGCATTAACCACACTCAACCTCCTTTCTTGTTATCACCTGAAGTAAGCAAGATGTATGTCTCAACTTATACTTCTTTATTTTTGATATCATCATAGTCACTGCTAGACCCTCGTCACTGTCGCTCATTCTTCCGCTTTTTGTACTTTAGAATTTGTATTCATCTATGCAGCAGGGGTTCAACTTTGACAATCCTTAGTATTTTGTGTACCCCTGACGTGCTCATATTGTTTCTTTGCAACTTGCTTGTATCTAATTGATGGGTTCGTCAAATAAACTAAACTAAACTAAGCTTCTGCCGTCAACGGATTAAGTTCAGCATCATGTACTTTGTAGATTTTCGAGAGTTATCAATACTTTTTATCCTATCACGAGCTCTTTGTTTCGGTTTGTCTCTTCGAATGATGTGGACAGCAGATGATGATAGTATCGAAATCCTACTTGTTGCAGAGATAAACTGTCATTAGCCTGTGAGAGGTTTCGATTCGCGCCGGCGTCGGTTCCGAAGCAGCAGAAAAACCGGGTATAAATGTCACAAGTATTATATACACGGGTCCAGTGTCTGGTGAAATCATCGTCAAACGAGACGAAACGTAAGCTGCGCAATAATCTAGAAACAAGGACAAAGTAGCCAGAGTACACAAGCTTGATAACAGAGGTCCTCAAAGTGAATTGTATCCATGAGCGCACTCCCGGGTAGGGGAAGGTCTTGAGGTGCATAACAAATCGTCTTTAATGTATTGTAAATAGGAAAAACCAAATAAGTATAGTTGAATCTAAAAATCAATCATCAAATCAATAATAGGGAAGTTTGTCGTTATTTCAATATCAAAAAGATCAACAAGATCCAAGAATAAAGTCATTTTGGTGTTTGAGTTCCGATCAAACTCCTGTAGTTAATACTTATTCTTGGTAGCGCCAGAGGTCATGGTTGCTCGAATAATGGTAACAAATATGCCAGTAACAGTAGTTGAAGTTGAAGCATTTGTCCACAGCTAACTCCAACCAACTTAAGCGCTCTGAGCAGCTTCGATGGATTTAGCACTATATAAGACACATATTAGTATATTATTGTATTATCATTACTATTATAATTATCATTATTATGAGCAACTTGCCTCAGTTGATTTTTAAGATTTTTCATTTATTCAGTCTATTTGCTACAGACAGCAGTTCATATTTTTTGTGATAATGGAATTCGGCTGTTCTGCCCATATTCAGTAAAAAGAATCATCTTGTACTCGACTTGACGCGTTTAAGAATCAGCCATATAAGCCTTAGTAATACGCGTGTCATCGGCAATCCGGTAATTCATATTCGAGCAGATTCAGACAGCGGCTCAAATGTTTGATATGGACCAGATTTGTGTCCGGATTTCCACGACCTCTCCATAGTCGACGACCTACGATTCCGGCTTACGCGTCACTTGTACCAACAAGTTTGATCCATCCTCTCTGCTGTGACGACACCATCGGCTGGTATTTCCGCCTTCGTTATATGAAGACTGCGGTATATAGGGATTATATAAGGGATACGAATGAAAGATTTCACTACACGATAACACGTATCAAAATTGTTTTTGAGCCATGATTTATTCGCGTGATAAGTCTGTCAAGTCGATGTCAACGCGCTGTAAACATTTTATTATTATTGAATGAAAATTTCTTATGCCAAAATTCAGAAAACGAATTTTCATTAATCATATGCGACATTAATGTTCATAAAATATTAGATAATTTGAGGAAATCTGATCGTAAGTTCAAGGTGAACATTTTATTGGCCTTTCGACGAAATAACTAGTTGCTAGGGCAGTTCAAGTGCTTTGGCTACATGAAACAATGCGTGCGTCAGACGAGGTCTTCAGATGAATAGACGACATTTGCTTTTCTTGTTAAGTAAAAAGTCTTCAACTGACAACCTGAACGTAGAATTCGCCGTTATGATTATCGCTCTATTAATAGTTAATATTTATCGAAGAAAAGCACACTTTTAAGTGTCAGTGCAAATCTTTGGTTACATATTCCACGTAAAGGACTATACATTGTCTATGTTTACGTTGCAGGCACTATACCCTCGTCTCATTAAGGGACACTTTTAGCACAGTATTTAAACTGCAATGCGATCGCCATTTGTCAATGATAAACGATTAATTGTGTTTATCTAACCAGTGTTTCAGAGGCGCTTCGATTCCAGGAAAACGCGTTCATTTTTAGCCACGAAAATTCTTTTGAATGTCTAAAACGCGTTCGACTCCGTCCCCCAGAAGGCATATTCATAGTGAAAAAAAGAGAACAAAATTGCCTATGTTTGGGAGAATGGAAATTGGGATTGCAAATGATTTAATGGATCAAACTAATTCTAATTTTGAATACGAGACTCGTTTATCATCATATCTAAATGCAACCTATGAACTATTGAATAATAACCTATGAACATTATTTCCATCTGGATATTTCATTCTGAATAAAACAAACGCGAGATCTTTTTCGCGCAGACAGGTCTAGTTTCCGAATACCTATTCAATTCTAATTCATTGTATGAGAATTCAGTTTAGAGAAAATCGATCTCCTAGATTGGATAGTTGTTGATCTGATAAACACGGTCTCAAGAGTAATCGTTGCGATGAAATTGCTTTTTGTTGTTTTTCAAGCTAATGCCAGTGACGACAATTTTTATATTCGAAAATTGATTAATACTAGATTACGTTCGTGACTCGATGTATAAAAGTATGAAATTATGCGGCACTATTGTTTGTGCCTTATGATTATCTTTCGTTACTACCGCAAATCCACTTAACTTCCGAAACCCAAAAGTTTTGCCAAGGTCAACCTAAAGCCAAACGCACACTATACACACATGATTCGGAAAACAATATTTCTGAGGTTGAACATATCCGATTCCGTGTTTCTGTGATTCCGTGTTTTCCTGTTTCCCTGCGACGTGTGCGATGGACATAAAGTACAAAAATGGTCAAACCACAATGGCTAACATACACTGTGATGTCTTCAAACGGCAAAATGTCGTCCAGGGAAAATCTAAATTATAAGGTTAAATTGTGGGGTTAAGTAAGTGGCGAGTGAAATTGTAAGAGAGCGCGCTCTTGTCAGTGAACGCGTGCGGATCACGCAGGCGAGTGAGAGCTGCCGTCCGTTGCTGATATTTTTCTTCCAACAGTTATCGCTCCAGACGCTCTGACGGTGCTCGGTCTTACACACGGTCCAGGCTCGGTTCCCATTCCCGGGGAGAATTAGTCGAATCGAGAAGTTCGGATTTCAGAAGAGGGGACATATTTGCGATGTTTTGACCGATTAGGCAACCAGTGAACGATTATGATGGCGCTAATGCCGTGTTTCTAGATGAGCGCGTTCCGTCGCTATATAAGTGTAAATCGCTTTGTGATCTGCAGCTATTCCTCGACTCGGCGAAAGAGGTCCGAAGACGATCGAGAATTTATGAATTTTCGACGTGATGATTTATCGAACGACGCTATGAAATTATTGCGAAAAAAAATGATTTGCCAGAGACGATAAAAAGCATAAAACGTTTTATTAAAAACAAGACGATAAGAATTTCGATAAAGGATTTCATAGATTGAATTAATGGGCAGATTTTCTGTGATATCGATGGAGCAACATACAGCTATGTACTTCAATGGACGACTACGGTTTGAACGATAAAGCGTGCGTTAACGTTTGTTTATTAGTGGGATTTTATTAAGAAACATTAAAACGATGGCTACTTGTAACACTTCTAACCTGGACTTGTTGGCATTAGCGCGAGAAGGCTGTTCACCGACGTATAATCTGTCCGAAATAAAATATACAAAACCGGCCGATATCCCGACCTGGGAAATCGCTTTGAAAATTATCGTTTATGTCGTCATCATAATCGTAGCCTTTTTCGGAAATATTGCCGTCATTTGTGTGGTCGTCTTCAATAAACACATGAAAAGTACGACTAACATTTACATAGCTAATCTGGCCGTAGCTGATTTCCTCATGTCGTGCTGCCCGATGTGGGTCCAAATGGTAGAAGGAGTAACCCATACTTGGTACCTAGGAGCGGCCATTTGTAAGATGTACCCGTTTATTCAAGGTGAGTCGCATTTACTTTAACAGGTTTTTTGCTTAGAATTAAATCGAACGGAAAATAAAGTATTCCGAGATACTTTTCGCCAACTATTTGATATATGGAATCATTAAGTCCACCGGGAAGACTATAAAAGCAATACCGTAAATTGCCATCCGTCCGAATTTTACGATGTCATCAAAAGCCAGTACTGAAGTGACGGCATATTTACGGCTAGCAATGGAATTTCTAGTTCCCATAAAATCGGATGTTTAAGCTTATAATATCCTGACGATTTACTGTGCTGAAACTCAAGACTCGAGCAGTTATTCTTCAGTTGTGTTGTTTTCGTGCATCGGAAACTTTAACCATTAATATGTGATTCATCTTCGACTAAACGTTCCGCTTTGACGTTACTCTTTTTCTGGTCGACGAACTGGAGGTTTGCCGCGTTCTCTATGTAGGGAGGTTTGCCGCGTTCTCAATACAGTGAGGTTTGCCGCGTTCTATATATAGTGAGGTTTGCCGCGTTCTCTATATAGTGAGGTTTGCCGTGTTCTCTATACAGTGAGGTTTGCCGCGTTCTCTATATAGTGAGGTTTGCCGCGTTCTCTATACAGTGAGGTTTGCCGCGTTCGCTATACAGTGAGGTTTGCCGCGTTCTCAATACAGTGAGGTTTGCCGCGTTCTCTATACAGTGAGGTTTGCCGTGTTCTCAATACAGCGAGGTTTGCCGTGTTCTCTATACAGTGAGGTTTGCCGTGTTCTCTATACAGTGAGGTTTGCCGCGTTCGCTATACAGTGAGGTTTGCCGCGTTCTCTATATAGTGAGGTTTGCCGTGTTCTCTATACAGCGAGGTTTGCCGTGTTCTCTATACAGTGAGGTTTGCCGTGTTCTCTATACAGTGAGGTTTGCCGCGTTCTCTATACAGTGAGGTTTGCCGCGTTCTCTATACAGTGAGGTTTGCCGTGTTCTCTATACAGTGAGGTTTGCCGTGTTCTCTATACAGTGAGGTTTGCCGCGTTCTCTATATAGTGAGGTTTGCCGTGTTCTCTATACAGTGAGGTTTGCCGCGTTCTCTATACAGTGAGGTTTGCCGTGTTCTCTATACAGTGAGGTTTGCCGCGTTCTCTATACAGTGAGGTTTGCCGTGTTCTCTATACAGTGAGGTTTGCCGCGTTCTCTATACAGTGAGGTTTGCCGCGTTCGCTATACAGTGAGGTTTGCCGCGTTTTCTATACAGTGAGGTTTGCCGCGTTCTCTATACAGTGAGGTTTGCCGCGTTCGCTATACAGTGAGGTTTGCCGCGTTCTCTATACAGTGAGGTTTGCCGCGTTCTCTATACAGTGAGGTTTGCCGCGTTCGCTATACAGTGAGGTTTGCCGCGTTCGCTATACAGTGAGGTTTGCCGCGTTTTCTATACAGTGAGGTTTGCCGCGTTCTCTATACAGTGAGGTTTGCCGCGTTCTCTATACAGTGAGATTTGCCGCGTTCTCTATACAGTGAGGTTTGCCGCGTTCGCTATACAGTGAGGTTTGCCGCGTTCGCTATACAGTGAGGTTTGCCGCGTTTTCTATACAGTGAGGTTTGCCGCGTTCTCTATACAGTGAGGTTTGCCGCGTTCTCAATACAGTAAGGTTTGCCGCGTTCGCTATACTGTGAGGTTTACCGATGTCAAGTGCTTGTAATCGATCTAGCTATTTTACCTTCAAATGAAGACCAGAATGCATTTTATAGAAAGTGATTAAGATATCCATCTTCTATAAGACGTTCGAAGCAAAATGCCCTCTTACTTCAGACCAAATCGGGGCCAGATCTGGGAAATTGTAAGGTGGGGTTGAGAAGAAAAGAAAAGGCATTTCTCGAATAAAGCTGCCTAGGAAAAGGCCTCTATTTTGGTTCCTACCTCGGTATCAAGTTTTTTTTTTGAAGGAATACATTCGAAAGTTTCCAATTTACGAGAGGAAGACCATATCAAATTTACGGGTTTTAATGATCTCTGTCTTAACGAAAAGGACAATCTCAACGAGAAGGTAGGTGTCTGGACCTCCGAGAACACCCTCTAAATCCGCCCTGGCCGAATTTAGAAGTTCGCTTGTTCATTTTTTCTGCGTTTTTACGTTCATTTTTAATTATTTTTGATGCCTTCAAGTTTAATCGACGAGGAATTCAACGCGACTTCTGTGCAAGGGGATATCAGTGCTGGCATCGATAAACGACAGAAGATAAAAACAGACGGATGCTTCATTAGACTTGTTCCTCGCTTTTGGAAATTCTCATCTCTTGAAAAAAGAATCCGGCTTTATTCGAACAATGAAACGACAACTAAAATTGATTAAGTGTGGTGCGTTTGAAGTCTAAAACGACCGTCGCTAGTGACGTCAATCTAGCGACAGTCACGTGACGAAATAGCTCGATTTACAGTGAAATATATGCGCCGGAAATGTAAACGTCTACCTGACCCCCTCGTCCAGGAAGTATCGAGTACTGACGTTAATAGTGGGAATAGGACTCCTCTGGATCGGGTTTGTTCGTGACGACGGTGTGTGTTCTGATTGATGGGGCATCCCTCGGAAGATTACACGCCTTGTAGACATTAATCCCGCATTCATAATGTAACAACCAAAATGCGCCGATACGTTTCATTATTAGTTCATCGGGTTGATTCGAAAAACTGCCCGATTGTGTTCGTCGATCGTTTCAACGTGGGATTCTTTTAGGAAAATTCTAAACGGCTGAAGTTCACGAATCGTCGGGGAGTAAACGTTATAAAATCATTCTCACGACAGATCTCTTTGTTTCGGAGGGATCAAATTGCAAATGCAGCAATATCGCAGAGAATCTTCGGAGTTTGCAAATATGAGACTGGTTTCATTTCTTTCCACTATCTTCAATAAGAATGAATTCCCCCAGGGCGAATGAGTGAAAGTTAATAACGAGGATCAAATATTTCTATATCAATTCCCTCGCATTTTCGAGAAACGTTCCATCTCTGATTTTGCAGAACTCAAATCTCGCAATGTTTCTAATGAAATAGAATGATTACCATAAATGTAGATTGTATATAATCTAGCTGTATGTTCATTCGTATACGGTTGGAATTGATGAATAAATGAATTCGATATAAGCAAATTTCATGCTCGGAAAAACTTCGTTATGAAAACGATAAGTCCTGCAATTTGATGTGAAATGATTGCAGTTCACTGTTTGCATGACGATCTATCTCGGTTTTGGTCCCTCTGGCACTTCAGGTCCCAATGAGATTATCTCCAATCTGATATTGTATATTTGTTTTGTGCTGTGACGTGAATGATGAGAAGCAATAAGCCGTACAAACGACTTTCCCGGACTAAAACGAAGTAAGTATCGTTACTAGTTATCGTCCGTGTAAATAATGTCGGCTTTTGTCGGCTTGAGAGAATGGCAAGACGTCTTGTTAAAAAAGTAAGCGCAGACTTCTTTTGATCGTTTGATCTTCATTACACCGGTCTGAGCGAACGTTACTAAGGATGCTGTTGAACTCACATACTTGTTGTTGCAGACTTATCAATAACCGAGGTCTCGCCGTATAGTGGAAATATATAATTGGAGTGATTGGATCTCAAAGCTATGCCGATGGTTAATGACTTTGCGAGATGACCCTTGGACTCGATGATCGAAGGACAATTTGGTATAAGAACCTAAAAGCAGTGAAGATTTCCAGTAAATAATTTGCTCTCAATTGCAATAGCGTAGGTCATTACTTAAAACCAACAGTATCGGTAAACTTTAAACAAACTGACTCATTTTGAGTGATTCCACTCGCAACAACATCGGGATTATCGAGTAAACATGGTAAACATTTCCTTAACAGCATGTTCTTCATCGATGTTGTTAATTACGTCAAGATTTTAACTTCTTAATCATCGCTGCACTTTTGTATAGTACCGTATACTTCATAGGCGAGTCTCATCACTTCTGGCGGCTTTATTGGATTCGAATCCTTTGTGCTAATCGGTCCAATCTTACTATCGGTTGACGGTGGCGAGGATCGAAATGTTTAATTACGCTACTGTTCAAGTAGTAAGTCAAGGCGTCGATCAAATCAGATCATACATGACCTGAATATAGTATGTCCGAAGAGGATCAGTATTTTTCAATGTGCACTCAAAAATGTTTTACCTCGGTGACGTCACTGTAATTTAGCGATTTCTACCCGTCCTGCTGGTGGAAGGGATATATAGTTTTGGTAATGCGGATATCGCCAATGTAAGATTGTATGAGGTATAAGTCCTAAAACAAAGAGATATCAAGGTACATATATATATATATATATATACATTTAAAGTGTTGTCAAACATCTAACCCTGGAATCAAATCATTTACATTGTAGAGATTGTCAGCCTGACAGACATCGACGAAATGCGAATTTCCCAACATTCGATATTAGACGAATGCTAGACGGCTCAATCATTAATTCTCACTTGAACAGTTTCAGTGCAGACTTAATTGTTCGTAAATCCACTCGGTGAAGCCTGTGAGCTCAGGGTGCCTGTTGATAATCGCCACGTAGCGTCTACGTCCATCAGCAGTGGCTCTTATTATCCAAATTGGTCACTTGAATGTCTCAGGCAATCACGGACGTGGTTTAATTATGGCCATTTCGGCCGTGCGGCTTTGCGAGTGCAGTCGATGGCGAAGATACTTATCCCAATTGCCACATCGCAAATCGAGAGGGCAAACCGTTTGGCGATATCTTGAAGTCACGTTTCCGTGTGCCATCGTCGAGTCAGGCGTTCGATATCGTACCTGACTCGTCGCGACACCTAATATGAACGCCCGGAGGCAAGAAGCGTCTGTCTGTTCAACTTCTGTCATCTTTGCTCGATCGGATTCATAAGGTGGACAGAATGTAGACATACTCGTCACTAGACCGTCTCACTTTTCACCTATACCGCCCAGTCTATATATCCACGTGTGTAAGAATAATATATCGCGCGATATTACCATTTCATAGCGTTAAACTAAATCCGCAATAAATTATACATGCCGACAGATATAATCCGACTTGAATGAATAAATGAGAAACGTATATTAGACGGCTAAAATATCGTAGTTAAATCTGTCATTTGAATATCTTTAGATGCGTTCATGAATATGAAAAAATCCTACTTTTTATCGTAACCTATATTCTGATGGAACCTTGTGTGGCCTCTTGCTATAAGTAAGATATATTCATTACCATAAAATGTCTTTATCAAAGCACGTTTTGCAACGCTCACTATTTGAGTCGTCTACTGTTCAAGTGCCTGAAGATGTATGAACGAACGGATATAATTAATGATATCACTATCACCTGCTATTAATTTCTCGGAGTCTCTATTGGTTTCGTAAATGACAAGACTAATCACATTCAATTTCTGCGCCGGCGCGATTAGGGTAGTAGGGTAGCACGGTTGTTCATTATAGTATTTTTAAAACTTGTTCATTTCGCAACCTGTGCGATATAAATCATGTATGGTGTTAGTTAACGAGAGACGGTGCCGAAATTGACAATTTTCTTTATGGTGGAAGTTTTTCTGCGTGTTGCTTTCGAATTATCCTCGGTAATTACGTAGAACGGTTGTGCACGCATTCACTTCGCCGAGAGAAAACCCGTCGTACTCAAGTCATACTGAATACTTGATGTCCTTTTGATCGAGAAAGCTTAAAAAGAAACGAAATGCTTTGGTGATGAGATTGTTTGCGATGTCTGCTTGCACAGGTAGCAGGTTTTACAGCAACGACGATGTCTGATCGCTCTTCTTATCATTCAAAACGACACATATAAACATTTACCGTCTGCTTTCAATGACACGGAATACAGAAAAACAATCATTCCATTTTATACCTGATTCATTAGACGGTGTATGTACTGATTGAGTTGCCAGTATATTCAGTCAACGCCCATTTAAATGTCTCCTGTCTCAAAAAAAACAAAAAGTATGTTTAGTTGACAGAACTAATCAAGTTAACTACAGGAAAAAGACTGCAATTCTGAGAAAAAAATGAGTTCTTCACAGTATGCCTGCAGCGCACTTTGTTTGAATCGATATCTGTGTCTTCGGATGCACTTTCTGTAGGTCATTTTTCCCCAGCGAAAATCTTATTTCCAGCAGCTAAAAAGCTTTTCGCAAATTCCAAAAACCGATTAGCAACTGTTATTCTAAGCTGGTAAGGTGCCGTTAGTAAGCATGGTTTCTAAAACTTCACCAGGCAATCTTTTCTTGCGACAGCGATGCGGCGGGAGATGAGAAAAAAACTCCGGGTCGTGACCAACACCACCTGACTGGAATAAGGTCTTACTGACTGAAAAAAGACGTCTAGAGTTGCCGATGCAAATTTAGAACTTTTAATTGCAAAACAACTTCAAAAAGATAGAATTATATATGAATCGTGGTCTTGTATTTTTGACAAATAATTCAAACAAATCGCTGGAAATCTCTTTCAGAAATTACTCTTGTAATGTTATAAAAGGTAACCGATTTGAACCCAGTCAATCCGGTCTGTAGACTTGGTCAGATATCTGGGACCATAGTCAAATTTGTTTCTTCGATTGGACTTCTCTTCTATTCAAGTTGTATTTAAGGCGATATTTGCGATAGAAACCATGGTAGATGTGACCCGTACACGAAATGGCGTCACTTCCTGGTACACAGCATGCCGCCATAAATGTCATTTTATTCCGGTCGCTTAACCTAATTTACTCGTCTGGTTGTTGATTCATTATCCACGTGTGCAGCATGCATCAAGAATCTTAATCCATCCAAAATAATACCCGCGATCACTTCGTTGATTGCATTCAGATCTTCAAATATCGTGACACACTGTGTAGAGAATAGCTCATGATTTGCATCGGCTCCATATTGTGTAAACTCACAATTCTGATTAGAACTCGTCAAATTTGATTAGAACGCCGAGAACCGTACGGAAAATCCTTGAATATTTACTTAATCCGATGAACCTGTTATGCGACCCAGTAGTCTCGGAATTTAATTCTATTTATTCTAGGAAGTAATTGTCTTGGTTTAAAATCGGGACGGGTTCAAGTCGGAATTTCGTTAAAAAAAGCTTATTAAAACTTTCAATGGCAGATGAATCATTCAATCGATAGTAGCGGTAGTTCGTATAGGTGGTATGATGACGTAATTTTCAAGTTTTATGTCCCGCGGTGTCCGTGGTGTTTCATGGAACAGGGGTCATTTGGACAAAGAAGAAGAAGTCTTCGAAACAGATTGCCAAGGGTTTGGTGCTTTGTATGGGCGTGAGCTTCGGTGGGAGGAACCAAACCCTGGCAAGCGAATAAAATGTTTAAATGGCGTTGTTTTTTTTAAATCACTTAATGTGATAATATACACGTGACAGAAAGTCTTATCGATGTTACTGAGTGTAAGGTGTCACGTAAGACGGATTTATCTCGACGGAAACGCATTTTTGAACGAGAACGAACAGGGCCAATCATTGTAGACGTGCCAGACGCTTTTTTACGACCGTGCAGCGCATTTCAATAAAGGTAATTGAGTTGCTGTGTATGTCATGAAATAGTTCGTAACAGCCCTCGATACGTTTACGTCGACGCAAACTGTTTTATTCGCAAATCCTAGTTGAAAAGTTGTCATTTCGATGCTGGAATCCCCGATGACATGCGACAACGAATGAATATTCTGGAACCGTATCGGGCCGATTGGAATGTTTACGATATAATAACGTGACACATGGCGAAAGCCGTTATATATAAAAGCCACGTAATAATGTTAGAGCGTAGAGGTAAATGCTTGCGGAGTGAATTCACAGAAAATTGGGCTCCAGCTGTATAAGCCAACAGAAATCACTTATGACCACTCAAGTCTGGTATGTCCATAAAAAGAAAATTACCCAGTGGGCCGTAAAATTAATATCATAAACGATTGTACTTGCTATCGATTCCCCCCGTGCTACTTAACGCATCTTATGCTGTAATATTTCACGATAAGACAACATTTCCTATAGGGCGAACGTGTTCTTATCAGCAGGGGAATGTTATCCATTGCATTTTTCATCGAAAACCTGAAATGCCGCTTAGTTTCTTCACTAAACTATCTAGTTGATATTGCATGTGCCCAGTCGTATGAAACTATCGCAATTACCACAGGAATCGCGTTATCAATTGCGTTTTTATCTGACTTCGTATATCTGGTTTCTTACTGAAGGCGACTCCGGGTATTTACGAGACGGTTGGAAAGGAAATAACCATTCATAATAGATATGCTAATGTGGATAATGGACCCGCGAACGCTCACGTATTCCATACGAGGATTGTGATGTTTTCATACTGACCAAGTATACATCAATCATACTTATTCGGCTCGGGTCACGTCGCCTCATCGTAACTGTGGGTACTGTTGTATTCCGTCGACTTTCGTCATCGACTCCGAAACGGACGATTCGAGAAACATCCGCTTGATTTCTTTTTTTATCTCAGAAAGAGAAATCAATTTGCATACGAGCGATGACTGATAGATTTCCGATGCATCTCGATAGCCTCGTGGCATTAGTTTCATTCTCTAACTCGTTAAATCTCGATTATTGCAGTTTCGTCCTGTTGATAACGACGTTAAGAGTGTCACTGGAATTTTCTTCCGTATAATCCCTTCCAAGAAAACCTAGCCGACAGAAAAAACCGATACCAAATTAATGTGGAAATGTGAAATATTTTTGGTCACGCCAGTTTGTTACGGATGTGACTCCATTGATATAACTGATCTAGACTTTTCTAGACAGTCGTATTTTCTGCTCGTTGGTTGGCCAAAATAATCAGTTGTTGATGTGTCTGAATCAATTGCTGAAGCTTTGTTATCCGTTTAAAGAAAATATCGAGGAACTTGACTTGAATGATAGATGCGTCTACTATTGACATTGATTGGGACGGAGTCTTTGTTTTGGATAAAGTTGATGTTCTGATAGATGTGAGTATCGCCAGCAAACATTTCTACGCCGGATCAATCTTGTGGTGACGGAAAACCAAGGAAAGGTTTACCGTGTTAAGTGGCCCTCATCCCGTTCGGCGAGAAGCTAGTTTTAGTTTGTATATGTTTCTTACTACGCGTTGCTTTAAACAAGTTACAAGTCGAAATAAACCCATCTCGATACCGGTGCGGCGTGTTACATTTTTTATCAGTCGGGTCCAATTTACAACGAGAACACTATACTTACCTGGCAATCCGTTCGCTACAAACAACAAAGGCAGATAAGATAATAGTAAACATAAAACGTTATCGGGGGCTTTTGCAGCACCCTTTGTATATCCAGACGTTTAAAGGATATTTTATTCGCGGGAGTTCGAGGTAAACCATGCACAGGTGGTACTTCGGAACAGCTAAACGAACTATGAATGTTAAGTTCGTTTTTTTCGCCGACCGAACAACAAACATTTCGACGATTTAACAATTTCCCAGATGCGGAACGTGCTCACCCAAAGGACATCATCCAGTGACTCGTCTGAGCTTCAAATCTCAGTAACCTAATTCAATAGATTTGCATCGACAAAATCGAATTCATCTGGACCTTTGGTCATTACTGAATCGGCTTGGTCGGTCATTACTGGGAAATATTAGTAATCGTTCAGGCTGTTACGTAAGAATACTGCATACACACAAGTCATCAGGCGCTGATAAAGTCTTGTAAAGTTTACATTTTCCATCGGTTTTCCACCTGCATGTGATCATAAACATACACATAACTACGCATAACTTTATACATGTAAATTGTTTTGATCCATTTTCGTGGCATCGATTTGGAATTATCGATACCGACCAGGCAATTTTCGACGGATACTAACATATATTGATGATGATGACAGCCTACATCGTGTCCCTTTTTATCGGTAGATTTGACCTCATTGGCCGGTAATTTGTCATTTACCAGCCGTAAATCATGCATACAAAACATGTACCTAATTACAACACAACGTTGACATTAAAGGGGATTCGGCCAGACCAAACGAGAATCCTTTAGCTTTATCATTTCAGCTCGCCTCATCAAAAACGATGGCGAAACAACCGTGGTATTAGTAGAAACAATAAAAAACCCGTGTTCCGTGAAAGATGGCAAGAAAATGCTAGATCATCGATCAATGCACGACCCATGTAATAAAGAAACCTCCGTTAAGTGACTCCAAAGGATCGAAGCTTCTAAGCGTGTGTGAATGTCAATATTCGGACGTTCAAAATAGCTGATACTCGAATCCAGCATGAACCGTTGCGTAATCTGCTCTAAGTTTTCGACTGAATCAAAGTTGTCCAGCTTTCCAGGGAATTAACATATCAGATGACAGGACGCTGAATAAGAGATTATTTCCTCTTCTGTTTCGTTTTCATCGCCTGACATTGCAAACATGTCAATAACTACCGGATATACTTCGAGCCACTGGTGGCGAGTGCGGAAAATTCGGCCTTCTCGTAAAACACGAGGGGCGTTATGTAGTTGTTTATTTGCTGGGTGCCTCGGGAAACCGAATCCAATAAATCACTTGTTATACCGTGGCGCAGCTACATCTCGGATCAGATACGAATTTCATGTTAATATTCCTACATTTTGTTATCCTATCAGCGATCGCATCGGTGAGCTTTAAATTGGCGTCGCGCACCTGTCACACTAGGTCTTTGCGAAAAGCGATCGATTTCGACAGTTTCATGACACGACGAGACAGAATCGATCGTTAAATTAGGAAATTTGGACCCGAATATATCAGATAAAACCCAAGCAGGTTCGTGAATACGTCAGTGCAAGCCTGAATTAACCAACGGATTTGTCTGTCACCTGATGCCTGTTTCCGAATTACTAGGAAAGATTTTTTTACAATCTGTTGCAGGGTATATTTCTATACCGTGGTGGACTATTCCCACTGAGCGCCCACAGATTTAAAAGTTAGATCACGGCTTCGTCGAAAAGCGGTGGGGTTTTATCTCAGAAGTCATTACGTCTTGCACCTCGCTCACTGAATTCAAGTGATAGCAATATCTTAAGAGAGAATTCTTCAATTAACGTTCATTGTTAAACGTGGTTTTTCCTATGGTTGCGGTACCGTTTGACGAATACTGAGTCTGGCGTGAACACTACTCTACATTTCTAATTCGATTCGCAAAAGATATTATCGGGATGTCACTGTATAGTATAGAAATCGAAGTTGAATTCGATTTAGTAGCTATGTATCAATTTTATCTAAACTGGAGTCATCAATTACGTATGGCACTCTGACAAGTGAATATCGAAATGTTGGAACTTTGCCCACGATGAAAATAGTCCAATAGTATTTCGTGCGTAAGCGCGCAATTTTATAACATTCTCAAGCGATGTTTAAGCGAAATGGCGCATGTTTGTGAATTTGTGTTCGACCAAATCCCGCATTACTGCTCTAAATTCCGATTAACAGTCGATTAAAACGAAAAGAAAAATACACCAAGGTGCAATTTGACCTTAAGTAACGTTTGTCGTGTCGCGTTTGCCGATTTAAAGCCATGTTGTCGTGATACTCGTCTGCTGACGTCTGGTCGATGATCTCGGAGAGAGTTTCTGTCGTCTGCGAGCAGTTGTGTGCAGACGTGTCATCTTAATTTATCTAATGCGCCCCAACTCCGTGACGTTTGTCAACGAACACTTGTTCGGCTATCCCACGAGAGGAGCTCCATACTTTACCTTCTCGCTTCGTTAGATTGATGGGATGAAGTTTTTACAAGTCGTATATGCATTATACGACTACAGTTCTCTTTCGCAGCGGCAAATGCGAATCGTTAGATTGTCCAGGCGGTGCCACATTTCCCCAGATGATCTCTGGCCATTCCAAACGCCGTTAGATATTACGAATATACATATATTGCCAATATTCTCAGGATCTTTCTTATTACGTCGATGCCCGCTAGACATAATCGAAATCTAACCGACGGAGAGACGAGAGGCGAAACATATTACATTGATTACTGGTCAAAACAATTATCAAGTTTTCCACTGTCTCACTTCACTCAAAGCACATCTATCTTTGTTTCAGCCTTCGGGATGAAGTTGTCAAGCAATTTGTTTCAATGGTTAATCTGGTTCTGACAGACCACTGAGAGCTTTTGTATCGTATAACGGGACAAGGGAAGAATAGAATTGCCTAATGTAAAAAAATGGAAGATACGTGCAACCAATTACACACGCATCTTAAGGAAAATCTACAAGTAGATCTACGTGCAAGATGAAAATGCTTTCTTCTATGTGGCTAAACTTTCGGAAGTTTAAATCCATATAGGCCGCGATCATACGAGCTTTTTATGACCCGGGCCAACCGCTGGTGCCAAATGGATTCGTGCCTGATGACATGGGCCAAAGTTGAACCGGCCAAAAACATCACACTAGGTCCGAGCCAAATTAAGCAAGGGTCTCATTATTGCGTGTGAATGCTAACTGGTTGTGAATGCTAACTTATTTCGATAGCATTTTAGTAACGAGCGAGTGATAAATTTGAAAGCTCACTCTAAGGCACCGGCCAAATTTTTACACTGGTCTGGTTTGGTCGAGTTTGGCCCGGGCCAAATCGTATCCTTGTGATCGCGACTTAAGAATCGTGAAAATTACCTGTTTGTGGAGAAAATATGAATGAAGTTTCGAAATTCAAAACGTGACACAACTCGATAGTCGATGGATAGAGCGTGTGTTGTGAATGGCACATTTCGCGATTATTTCCAGTAAAATAAATGATCCGAATTACAACCGTAATACATCATAACCACCTGTGATTTTATTGATATCATCCCATTTGTTTTAAGCCTCGTAAACAGTCGTTTAGGTTCGAATAACGAGTTTCGCGTCCATAAAATTCAGATTTGTGATGGTAAACTTCGACACTTGAAAGCTAAAACCAATGTTTAACGATAATGCGATGTGGCGGATGGTAGATAATGAGCTACAAGCTTATAACTTTCCCTTAACTATTGCTTCGTGATGTACGTGTTAAGGCTACAGCTACGAGTTCTCATCCACCGACGTGACAGATCAGGTTTATATACGACGGCCTGGCTTAAGATTAAGTCACTTAATGGCTTTAAGTACTGTTGTGGGAAATCACGTGAAGGAAGATATATGGTTGAGAGGTGCACAAATGATATGGTTTGCAGAGACACATCGAGTTTGTCTCTATAAATGGCCCATTGAAATGATTGAGTCGTGTTTGCCAAGACAGACCGAGAGAACAATTTTGATTTTCCTGCAAAATATCATTATTGTACCACATTTCCACGTGATGAATTTGCACGGAAAATTCGTGACATAAATCACTTAACGAACTGGGATGAAATCTCGTTAATCGGTTCGAAATGGGAGAAGGTTGTTTGATATTAACATTCTTTCTCTCTGGCGAAAGATGCTTTCATATTGAGAAAAAGAATTGTCTTCGAAATGGAGTGAATCTAAAAGGTTATAGGGAAAACCGTCACGTAAGCGTTTCATTGAGCTATAAGAGGATTAACTGCTTCCTTGTTAAACGATGTATATTTTGAACGGTTCTTATTCCGAAATGCAAACATCCAAATTGTTTGTCTTCTTTGATGGATAACGCAGTTTAATTGTTTGCTTATTGCGTTAGTTTACTTCTCATTGTCCAGATGATTAATTCGAACTTCGTAGAAGGCTGCGTTTTTTATACGTTATTGTGTGTATGATAGATTAGCCGATGAATTTCAAGTCGGCTGGTGATATTGGATTTCAAATGTTGAGGTTGTAACGGTAGTTTCTAAGAGGAAGGTAATTCATATTCACAATACAGAATATATGGCGCGAGCAATGAAGTTTATCGAGAATTTAGCGATCATCTTTTTCACGTGTTATCCTCGATTCCCGGTCGATCTCATGATTTTACGACACATTGCATTTTATATCCTTCAAGGCATTAAAGGCAAAAAATCGAAAATGTCTGTATTTTGCGCTACAACCTATGGCCATCAGCTATGAATCAACAGACGGAGCTCTTTGGTTTTCGCCTAATTCAATAAGATAGTCAATCTGTATATCGGCATTATGCGTCTGTCTGTTAACCTCTCGCGCATTCGTTCGACAAGGTGAATGGGAATCTGGCTGATTTGATATATAGTAGAAAAGACATATCATGTACGGGTAAGATGCGATTCTGATGTATTGCGCAGTAAACGCTCGTGATGTCTTCGTGTCATTTATGCGAATGCCCTCTGAGCAGTTTCATCCGCACTCGCGGGCTGTTGGCTGATAGTGAACAAGAAACTAACTTGGAAGATTATTGACTCCTTGATTAATAACGTATTGTATGTATATTGCTTGATATATTGTCGCCCATGAATTTATATGATATAAATGATGTAACATTCAGGATCAATAAAGTTATTTTGAATTTGAATAAATCGAGAATTGAATTGCATTGCCCGGCAACCAGTCTAGCCCTTTCCTGGAGATGCCGATTAGGATATAATGGAACCGTTGAGATAAATACATGTAGTACACGAAAACTCGTTTTTCATTTTGGATGCGGGCTTTTCCCCATTTTCTGTCTTATTCTATGATTGATCATCCATTTATTACTAAATGCCATTGAATTTCATGAAAAAGACATTAGAATCTATTTGATAGAAAATAAGAGTTATGAAATCTAATCTATCTAATTAAAAGAACACGGATTGTAATTTGAAACGCCAATTGTGATGACGAAGTGCACATCGACTCGCACACTACCCCTTATCAAACAACGTATAGTATAGTTATCAAAAATATATAGGAGATACTTTTGTAGTTGTTTTATTGGGCGTCAAAACTATGTGTACAAAATATATCGCCGTTGTCGGAGAGATACAGATAAGCTTTCAAGTGAAGATTCGAGCACTATACGACGGTATTATTATCCGGTCGAACAGATTAGGATAAGAATGTTTAAGTGTAGCGAACGTTATTTCCGCTTGGTGGGGCTATCGATGCCGCTATCTACATGCTATATCATGTTTAATGTCAGAAGTTTCTCTATTTCATCCATCAACTGACAGCCTTTCAAATTGCGTCGCGCGAAAATATTAAGCAAAAATTGATGGAAATAAAATGTAAATCGCATTTATAATTTAACCCACACGATGGTCGTTGCGATGGTAAATCTGGCTGAGCTCATATTACATAATTACACCTCTCGGAATATTGAGAGACATGGAGGCACGCTATACCAGTAGTCGTAGCTCTATCGTAAATCTTCTCTTATATTCTATCCAAGAATGCTGCCGAAATTGGCTTTGACTTTCCTATGACAAAAAAGTAGCACGAACTGCCAAAATGTATGGTTCCATAAAAATAACCTAATTATCTCCAGGCAAGGACGCCATATTTGCGGACAACAAGTAGGGGTTATGAAGGTGACGTTCTTCGTCTTTATTGGCTGTCAAGCGCGAAAGCGGCTAATTGAAGTAAAGCGTCACAGTTGACGTGAACGCATGGATTTTACATATGTTGGCAAGTTACCAGAACTCGGATGATGCCATCACGTGCGCGGCGGCCGCTTCTATTGCGGACCAAGAGGGTTCGATGCCCCACCGCAAAAAAATTAGTTCAGTTGCTTTTTAGATTTGAAGATAGTATTGACCTGACACTTACGAGTATTACAACATAATACATGTATTTCAAATCTATCATTTCTATCTTGATCTTCTTAAGATCGTCGGGGATCGCTAAGGGCAGATACTTCAGCAGTAAAGCTTCGAAATTTTTTCACAGGGCCCCTGACCCCTGTCTAGTTCTAACCAAGTGAAAAAACAAACCCGCCCACACTTTCCTCGCGCAACTGGCCTGTAAAGGTCGCCGATCAGGTGGAATGTATGGCGAAGAACTATTGAGTTGATAAAAAAGTAATCTAAAACATATTGATGATATTTGACTGGAATGCAGCGATGCATTATCTTCAGTGGTTTATTGTATTGCAACCAGATTCATTGCATATCGATAACTATAGCTAATTCTGCATATTCCTCGATGAAATTTCCAAGGGGACCGGCATTAATCATTCGTTTATTTCCGTGTAGCTCTCGGATTTAAATGCGTGATTCATCAAATAACTACGTTGTTCAAGAGAACGAGAAGCGACCGAGCTCATATATAATCTTTGTGAATTATCTACTTTTGAAATTTCGATATCGTCGATGTGTGAATCGCGTATCAATCAGTTCGCTAAATCCTTTCTGCGGAATGATCTTCTTCAAGTGATCACCGCGCAGGCGCTATTTTCCATGTCATAAACTGCGTTATTGATACAGATAGCGGGCCATCCATCACCTTCTGTCCACTGGCAACAAAAGGCCGAAAACGACCATAAAGTGGTTCGCTTTTTGTGGATACTAATAGGCAAAGGAAGTCGGAACGTATGAGCTCTGGTTAGATTTTCTCGCCACTTTTTCAGCATCGGCCTTCAAGCACCGCGATTTCCCGATGCTTGACAATTGTCGTCGTGGAAATTGCATAAGTGAATTAGAGACGATACGATAGCAATCCGAATCCATAATGAAAGTTGAACCGCAGATTAACGACCGCATCACCGAAGCCTGTCGGAATCAGAAATTGAGAATATTCGAAAATTGGGGATAATTCCGTATCATCGTTCGTTTATAGCTAAACTCACACGCAAAATAATAGACATTAAGAATCTATCGTCATTCATCAAAATCCTCGTCAGATATTCTAAAGAAAAATCTGAAATATGCAGTAGTCTATTTCATGACGTGAGATGACAGGAAATGCATCATATCTCAAACTGTCGTCATAAGTACATATCTGGAATCGCCTGAAGATATGGGAACAAATTATCTTTCCTTCGCGTACTAAAGTATCATCACAAAGCCGCCGGATAAGTTATCCGTTGCACACTTTTTGACTATCTACTATAAACGCTGCCGTCGGCGTGGGGTAAGTCATCTACCAATTATTTTATCTCGTCCGACCGAGCCATTTATACGCGCCCGACAATTATTCATTCTAGACAAGCTTTACCAGGCAGAACCTATCTATAGTATCAGAAAAAACATGATTTTTTGTATACCACGAGGAGCTGAGTTTATGCGACCGTGCCGCTGCGCTGGAGCATATCATTAATAAGGGACAGACTCGTCGTATTGACCAACACCACCACCTAGTGGGTTGACTGACTGAAGAAAAAGAATCAATTGTTGATACGAGTTCTGGAGTTCCAGAATGATCAATGCTATTTTGTTTTTTACAAAGCAAATCGACCTGTAAGAAATGAATTCTGTAAGAAATTTCCATCGAAATCGATTCATTTTCAATTAATTTATCCCGTTACTGCGGGACTGGGTCCTATAATTCGAGATTACAACTCACCGCAAGCTTTTCGCACATAAAATCAAGAATTTAAAGGAGCCAAGAGACGGTGTGTAGTACGCGATGATGCGCCCGGTAGATTTTCTCAACAACAAACGAAAGACGTTGTTGAAGTAATTCAAAGAGCAACTTCCATGATTTATAGATAGCGTTGCATCGTATACACAGATGCCTGCGCGTCGTACAAACATGTACAATATACTGGATACGACGACACAGTGACCGAATAGTTCTCATGAGAAAAAACTACATATTTATATACATTTATTCCTAACGTTTCCCATTTATCGACAGTATCATAATACCAGAAATTATTTATTGTTTCACGTCGCCAGCATACAAAAATTACGTTCTAAAAATAACTTTTTCTCCTTTTTCTTACTTTTTCAGTTACGACGATGTGCTGTAGTATATTTACAATGACGGCAATAGCGTGCGATCGTTTCTTCGCCGTTGTTTTCCCGTTGAAGTCTCGGTCAACTCCGCGAAACGTCGCGGTCATCATTTCCATCATTTGGGCCATGTCCATAGCGCTGGGCGTGCCCGCATTTCTGGCGTATCAGTACCGAGAGCGGCAATGGAAAGACCACTTCGAGCAGTTCTGTAACGAAGATTTCTCGTGGATGCTGTGCGATGTTCAAACTCTGTGCGAGTACACACGTCTGCGACAGCTTTATCGAAAGGCCTATTGGACATTCGTGTGCGCAGTTGCCAACTGGCTACCCATGGTCACCATGCATATTGGGTACTTGACCATTGCCATCATCATGTACCGACGAAATCGAATTGTTCCTAACAGTTCATCCGGTAATAATGGCCAAGCATCGGTCCAACAGCGCTCCCTGAAAAAGGTAAGCCAATTCGGAATTTCTGCTTCGGTCGACCTTTAAGCCTTCAGGAATTTACCCGAACGGATGAGCTGTAATGCGTCCAATCGTAATAACATGTTTATTTTTATCAATTTCATCAATTTTTTCCGAAAGCTCTAGCGAATTTACGAGCTCTCATCAGCAATAAACACCTGTAACAGATTAGATAACTTGCTGTCCGCATTTTGCCCAATCAACGATAAAATTTGATTTTCATTTCGCTGCTCAAACAGGCAATTTCTGTTGGAATGCCCCAGGAATTCCTAAACAACGAGTTAAATTCCTTTGAACGGTAACTCTCCCGGCGAGGATTAAGACGCTAAGTATGCCCATTTACAGTTCTGCTGAAAAGCCATGAAACTAATCAGCTTTTCAGCTTCCCTCTTGAGCCTTTTAAGCAATTCAAGTGATATATATTTTTGAATAGAATTCCAATGCGCTCACCGTCTTAATGTTTTTTTTTTGCTGTGCACTGCAGGTACTTCGGATGTTATTCATTTTGCTGGTGGTGTTCATGGTTTGTTGGGTTCCATTTCAAGTGCAGTATGTTTACAGTGTTTATCGTACCGACAACGGATCGCAGGTGAGACAATCACCAGAATTGCTATTCTGATGATTCCACATCTATTAAGTCGGCCGCACTGTCCGGCTATAACGAGCAAATTGGGCGTATTGTTGATCGAAACATCTGTTTGATCTTGAAATAGAGGAAGGAACGAAGCATCGGGTTTGAAGTACAGCAGATATAGTTTGGTGGTCGGTCAAATTTACTGATTTACATCGTAAGATTCAGTCCGGTTCGTGTAAGGAATTTTCAATCCAGTCTGAACCGGCAAGCGGCCATTTGGGCGCTAACTTTTTTTTTAAATCTTAGAGAAGGGATTGTCCCTACAAACTTTTTTTTAGCTAAGTGGTAACTATGCACCCACGATAGCTCCACAGTTGCCTCGGTAATTTGCTTACAGCTTAAGGTTTAACTAAAGGTTTTACAGAAATACCAGTTTAAAAACCGACCCCTACTCACTAGTGCAGAGTGAGTTATTCTCACTTTGATGTCTTGCGAGTCAGTGAACAAATCCATCGTGTCTCTAGAGAAAAGTACTTATTAGGGTACATGGACCCGTTGCCAGCTCAGAATTACAAACGCTGAACAAGATACTCGCCGCGAACGATCGACTATCGAAAAAATGAACGTAGGATTATTTACAAATCTTCGCTAGCCCCTGCGAGACTGATATTGGTGCCGAGATCACCTGGAGAACTGCGCCTGAGTAAACACATCTCATTGATACATGACTTCTAATCGGTGTCATCGCTAACTCGTTCGTGCATTCTCTCTTCTCTCCTATATCAAATATGAATGTCTGTCGCCCGCTGTTGTCTGTGTGTAAACAACAGCTGACTGCGATAACGATAATTCTATCAAAATCGAGAAGTCAACGATAAAAGATGATGGATCTTTTTACGAATATTGTCTCGAATCATTTTTTTTTATTATAAATTTCGCAGTCGTATACATCTGATTGTATAGGACTCCTGATTTGCGGGGAAGATAGTTTTCTTACACGTTCACCTATATCCTACGCAGAAATGTAGATACAAGTACTTAGGGCACATGCCCAATGAATAAAATATCGAATAAGTTATAAAGTAACTTATTTTTCACGCATATTTATCATCTTCTTATTACCATCGACGGATAATCTTCCGGGAAATCATTTCTAACTTCGTTCTCTGGATTTCTCTTACAGGTTATGCCGTGGTTTGTCAGCTTCCAGTTCGGCTCCATCCTGATGGCTAACTGCAACAGCGCGATGAATCCGATCATATACGCCGGATTGAACGAAAATTTCAGAAAAGGATTTGTTCATCTTTTCTGTTGTTGGCGCAGACGATACTTCAACGACGGGTAAAAAATCTTAGCTCCTAAATCTATAATTTGCCTCGACGAGACAACTAATTCAGACGTTTAATCTGTTTGTTATTAAAAAGGTCTATCTATTATTCTTTTTCGCTAGGCGCTCAACGTATTTCACACGCTCGTCAATAATATCGCAGACGGCTTCGACCGCTGGCGCTTACCAACATTACAGTCAACGCCGTAATCTACCTAACATTGAAAACACGAGTCAAGCAGCTCCGCTTACTCCAGTCGCTATGACAAGCGAAAACGGTGACCCTCGTTCCTCCGAGAAAGATGAATTGGTCAGTTTGACAGCAGATGGAGACACCACTTTATAAATATTAGGAGCTTTCCAACGGAAAGGTCGAATAAGCGTTCGGATGAAGCGTGTCACTCAACGTCGACGAGGTGATTGCTTCCGTAAGAAAGTAGTATAGAGCTTTCACCGGCGAACGGAAATTCGCGTGACCAAAAATCCGATTGAATCGCTTGAAAGCTCGTCGCTTCATCGACTCTAGTGACAACGCAAGAATGAGACTTCGCGCTAATCACCAAATCCCTGGTTCATTTTGTAAACGCTTTCGAATTGTATATGTTCCGTCGTCGTAGAACTTTGAATTTCACGATCTAAACGATACGGGACCGCGGTTTTACTTCGTACGAGTCAATGGCCATAAATAGCATAATACGAGAAACCAGAAACTGAGGATCTCTTGTATTGTTACGGTTAAAGGGACTTTGTTCTCAAAAGAATTCTTGTAAAATAACAATGTAAAGAAATCGATGTACATTTCTCATGTTATATCATTATAAAGCAGTCGCTGTCTATCAAGTATGTGCAGATTAACCAATAACTATATAAGTGTCTAGAATATATCTTGTTTTGCGTATTCAGTTCGTTTATTTTGTATTCTTTTCCCGCCGCATCAATTTCAATAATTTTAGTTGCGGTTGAAGAGACGACTGTTAGACAAACCTTCATTATCCGCTTCTCTTATTTGTGTTAACTTGAATATAAACTTGAATATAAAGAACTCTACGTTTGCCAATCAGGTGTAAACATCCCGCTGAATTTTGAATTGTCACATAATGTCCTTATCAATTTTGATCAGATTTCCAGTTGCAAATATTCCAACGAAAAGATATCCGAAACTCCGAAAATAGTTTTATGTTACGTAACTGGAATAGAACGTCATTTATTTTTCATAAACTGATTAACAAATAGGGATAGATTTGTGTTTGCAACGAATGCAGGTAATAGAATCTTAATCATCCCGCCGCAGGTCCAGCCACATTGCGGCCAAGAATGTGAAACAATATTCCGAAAACCGATGCTTTCGTCCTTCATACTTTAGTCTGAAACGTATATAAACACAACAGGGAGCTGCAACACCAGTTATCTAGAACATTCAGTTTTACGTTGTCAAAATTAGTTCATTTTCAATCAACTTAAACTGTATTTTCCAGGCTTCCAAATCCATACATTACAAGAACCATATATATGTATATATATCACAATCATTTTCTACTCAGTGATTGGTGTAGCGTTCATTAATGATTGAATTATTCAAGAGAAAAGTCCCGACCGAGTAACTACTAGCGAATCTGGCGAATCCTCACTTGCTATAAGTGGAATCGTCGATTGCCACAGTAGCGTTAGCAGCACCCCATTTCACATACAATAGCAATTAGTGTACGAATACTCTATCGTCAGATTCAATCGTACAAGGACTGCATCCTTAGAGTTTCGTTCATTTCTGAAGCCAAAGGAACCATTTCAGGGCCGTCAATTCTCTTATTGCGTTCGCCCGTTCTTCTGCTGTTCGGGCACAACTGTTTTGACGGATCCGTTCGGTTGACAACATGTTGTCCACCGCCGTCGATAGATCCTTGACGCTGTTGATTTTGGCTGCTGGATACCGGTGCCAGTAATGAGCTCCTTGTTTTCTGTGTCGTCAATCTGAAAATATACGGGGAAAATGTTGATATGTACTCAGCGTCGGCAGTAACGATGTATTTGTGTAAACACAAGTAATGCCGGCGCAACTAAAAGCATCTACGATAGCTCTCTACGCGATGGCGCACGACGATAAAACTAATTCAACGCCTAAGAAGTCTTGAAATATATTTTCTGCAAAAAATTTACCCTCAAACTACGAAAAATAATAAGGACATATATAAATAAACAGTTACGCAGTCCAGCAATAGTTTCGTAAAAGATGATACATAATTTACCGACATTTTTCAAAGAATTGTACGTAATGTCGACTAAGCAAGATGAAAAATCATAATCATACGAACTAAACCGAAAATAAATCATATAAACAAATTGGAAAAAAAATCAACGTTTAAATGATTAGTTTAAATCGAATATCGTTTCCATACAGCCATAGTAAGGTTTATTAAAAGCGTTCTTCGTTTTGAAGAGGCGAAAGTTTTCTCCGTGTAGGAAACGACTGGAAGAAACTCACGTTGTGCGGTTTCTCACATTACTAATTGACTTCCGCCGGTAGAACGTGAGCTGTCGAGGGCAAACAAAACAGAATCCGTCCAATTACCTTACCGAGTTCGCAATATACATTTTCTCAGAGCGACTTTATTGACGATTCAATTTCGACGCAATCGTAACGGCCGTTTATGAGGCGTAAATTTCGTACTCGCCATCATCGTCTCCGTATGGAAATACCACGATTGTCCACATAACAACCCCACGATACCGCGATTCAATAACTATAAAACCTGTTAACCTGACGTTTCGGAAGCCTTTCTACTTTCCATCCTCGGATATTCATTCGAAATCATTTGAATAAATATCTGAATGTGGAAAAAAAGAAATCATGTCGAATCTTCAAGGAAACTGATTTTATAGTTGTTGAATATTTGTATTGTGGTATTTTCGTTTACACTTAATAAATTTCAACCTCGATTTTCCTCGCAATTGATAAAACTAAATAACCGGGATTGCCGCCCGTTGTTTGCCGGACGGTAAAGAAACCGATGCATATTTGGCAAACGAAGAATAAAGTGCACGTGAAAGGGATATGAGTCTTTCATGTCAATGCTGCAACTTAACCATTATTAAACACATTGTACCGCATTTAGAATTATATTTGAATATATCTAAATCTATGTTCCATGCAAAAAGTCTTATGTGAAAAATAAATCAAATGAAATCAATCTAATTCTAAAACAAATCAGTTTAAAACAAGAGATAGGAGGAGCAGGCAAGCAAGACTAAATGAGACGAAATGGACAATTCTGAGCACGATGTTGTTCGTGCTAAAGGCAACGCTAGAGTGTGTGTGTGAAAATCAAATTCTATCCCGTCGATTTCTCCCTGAAAAACTTTAAAATTACGAGTCTTGAAAATTATCTTCATAAAACAACGTATGATAGCAGAGGAATTCGAAAAAGGCACACAAGGATGTCACGGCCATAACATGCTGGTCACTTGAAAAAGAAAAGATGAATTAATGAATACCCCTCAGTTCTGAGACTAGTCCGGTTTCATCAATTCCTCATCTTCTGGGCGTTTAAGATGGCTGCCGTTCGTGGGGTTGAATCGAGTGTGCGACAGTTGTTTTCGTGTGATTTGTAGCTGAAATCCGGACGGGAAGCTCCACCTAGTGTGGTATTAGAATTTTCACATGTTTTTCGATGTAGATAGAAATTTCATTTTTTAGCATTTTCTTACTTATCCATGCCTATCGATACAGTCAGCTTTCTAATAAGTCGAGATTTCGAAATACAATCTTTAACATTATCAAACTGACTAAAGCGATATATAAATGAGACGTCATGCTATTATATACAAACCGAAATAAGCTCAAATCGACGGAAAATGTTGTTAAAAATACTCTAAACCGAATAATCGCGTCAGTAAGCGCAGTGTTAAAACGCAGCTACGGTCGTATTCACACGGTAGTATCATATCGTCTAATACTAACGTATTTTTACGTACCTGGCTACTTTCAGCATTGATTCAAATAGACACGTGGTTCTGTAGGCTTTTATTGCACGATTTTAGTGGTAAAGCATTAAACGTATAGACGGAACGACTTGAATTTCTTGATAAAACACGTCTACATAAATAGATCGAAAAATGCCGTTAGTTTTTCATCGATAAAGGAATTCATTTTTTTTTTCGAGGGATACTGGTGACGGGAATACTCCATACTGACGCGATATACTCGGGTGTTGTACTTTTCTTCTGGTTCGGGAAGAGATAAATTGAAGCGTGACGAAATGCTTTTACCTATCGTGCGGTTCGTTCTTCTTCCAGCAGACGATGAAACGTAGAAACCCCTTTCGGAAGTTTTCGCTCAATCCGGCGTATATGATGGGATTAAGAGCACTGTTGGCGTGCGCAAGCACCATCGCTCCGTAACGAAAACCGAGAAACCATGATTTCACCTGATGTAAGAGACAATACAAACAAAAATAGACGATGAAAAATCAGTACAGAACCTTGCAGAGGGAATTGCTGACCACATGGATGAAATCCTATTGCAGAAAGAATGTTGCCAAAGCAAGTTAACCTGAATGAACTAGATCTAACTAGATTTTAAAATTCAACTGATAACTGTCGAACTGATCGACGTTAACAGCCAGGGGCCGGTTTTACAGACCAGAAGTTTTACCCTGGGGCTAACTCAATTTATTTTCAATCAAGTTAACCCCCGGGCTAAAGTTGACACCAATTATAATTCCAACCCCTCTTTTATACAACACAACTATAGATGACGTCAGAGATGAAATTAGCATTTTCTATAGATTCGCATACTCTTCAATTCATATGTGAAATAGTAGTTTTACAACGACGGTTGTTTTAGCCAACGACCGTTTGTCTTTTTACAAATTTTTTCCTTGTAAAGTGTGAGGTTCTTTCTTATATTGGCCAAATTTATACGCGGCTGATTAAAAGGACCAGATCGGAATCATTAGACATTCGATGCAGGGAATTACGGCATTCTTCAACAGGCGTACGAAAGCCATTGGCGATATATTCCTCCTCGGATTTTAGATTACTACCGAACGTGACCCAACTACGTTATCGAAATTGGTGAGATGATGAATACTTGTTCATATTAATATCGTCAATTTGATAAATGCATCGATCTGAGGGCGAATTCCCTCAGGAGTGGTTAGAAAGCCGCGATGACGTGTACCGAGTCATTTAGCTGATACTACGCTTATCTTTATTCCATTCATTGATTATATTTCTGCTCTTTTTCATTTTATGAATGGAAAAATAGTATTAATACTGTAGATGACTCTCATATAGAAGGCTAGAAAATATTGTTCAATCGGCCAACCATACGGAACTCTCTCGGTAAAGTTTGGAAAGAGGATAACTTCGGGGCTTCGGACGCCGGGTTACAAACAGAACAAACCTCTTTTTCGACGTCGGGTCTGTATAGACTATATACTGTACTTATTTGGGATGGAACCCAGCAGAACATGAACGTAACCAGTACTATAAATAGCATCCGCAGCACCTGAAAAATACGTGCGAAAATATCAAATATCTAGAGGTCTAATTCTTTTTTCGTTTCCGAGTCCATGCTCTACACACGATTCTCTACCCTCAAGAAACTGGCGGTGATTAACTGGTTTGTTATTGTTTGCGTACGTGATTACGAAGCAGCGATGTCGCCACTATTTTCCTCTAGGTCGTGCGTGTCATCTGATCGAACAAAGACAGCTAGCGAGCAGTCGTCAAAGCATAAGACAAATGCTCTTAATTTCCTAGCGCCGTAGTACAGTTCCGCGAGACATGAAATAGTCCATTAGGGCTAATCCACCGAACACAGGAACCAGATAAGTAAAATACCGGCTGTGTCCGACAATGCAACCGTATACAAATCATTTGACAATACCATCAAGATCTGTGACTTATGCATTATCATTAAATCAGACAGTGGACCTAAGAAACGTAATACATTATCTAATATGGACGCATACTAGACATACAGACAAAAGAATTACCGATGCCAGCAAAGAAACGAATCCATTTCATTTACGATGTCGTTCGGGGAATATCCGGAGCGTGGGATGTCATTTTTTTCAATTAGAACGTTGTTAAAGTGCGTGCGCCCTTATTAATGATATCACGAATGAGGATGGGCATCTGATAGCGTGTTCATTAAAATTTCAAAATAGAAAACAAAACACAATTTGCCCGATGGACGTAACTTCGTATAGCTCAGATAGTGGCGTCTGGATTATTATAAATAACACCCACACACAAGGTTCGAGGGAAAAACAATTGTTTACAAAATTGAGATATAAGAAACCGCTTTTAGATGATTTGTAATAATTCATTTTCGTATATGTCATACGTGTCTGAGTAGTTTGTGGCGTTACGTCATTAGCGAAGCAATAAATCATTGATGATTCGATGCGGGCTGAATCCGGCGAGTTGAAAAAAAACCCGCCTATAACATCTAATTCAATAAAACAAAGCTTCCACGAATCTCAGATATCGTGGACGCTGTGAAATACTGAGAAAAGCTAACTTTGATCTTTTAGGTAGTAAGTATGCATCATTCACTATTCATCAATCAAATTTCCAATAACGTAAGATCAGATATTCAACCACTGCTTGTAAATACTTTTGGAAAGAATTGGATTTCCTATTTCCTATTCATTACGTACTCACGACGAGGCCGTGATACATAAATCATTATTCGGAATGTTAAAACAACCGTACTTTCTACAAATGTACTTTCTATGGCAGGGTAAAACAGAAGCCTTGAAATAACATCGATGAATAATTTAAGACAGTGAAATTGTCTGTATGAAAGCGAACACTAGCTTCCAAAATAGATTAATATTCATATTCAACGTAATTCCATATCGCATATAGAAGATAAAACAAAAACCGTCATGTATGCTGTGACAACATCATCGCTAGCCAATCAGCGATGGCTCTGACATCCGTGAACCAATCATCGACAATGCAACACTCACGAAAGATATTTATTGTAAGAATTGAAATTGTTTTGCCTTTTGAAAGTGTTTTTGAATGATATGATAACTTACGTACCTTTCTCAAAGAGCGTTCCTGAACGGTACAATGGGTATTTTTACTGCTCCCGGATCCTCGTCGGTGATTTGGTAACATTCGGTTTCGTCTGTACATCACTACTGCAATAGCTAGATAGCCGGTTTGCATAATGACCATCGGTAACCAGTTCGCTACGGCGCAAACTACAATCCAGTAAATCTTTCTGTACAAAGTCTGCAACCGTTTAAATTCGCAAATATCCTTCTCGCAGAGCAGCCAGGCAAACTCCTCGTTACAAAAACTTTCCTCGTTATTGTTCCACTTTCTTTGTCGCAGTTGATAGCCGGGAATCATCGGCAAGCCCAAAGTTATCGACAAAATCCAAATTATAGTGATTATCACACCGACGTTTCGGGTCGTCGATCTGGTCTTCAGAGGAAACATGACGGCGAAGAAACGGTCGCACGCTATCGCGGTCATAGTAAAAACGCTGCAACACATCATCGTTACTGAAAAAAATAAACAATAAATTCAGAGATGTGAAATTGTAGAATCAGAGTTCAATTCAATCAATCTTTTCGAACGGTTATTAATCGGAATCGATTAATTCAAATATGATGAATTAATGGGAATGTGCGCCGTGACGTTTTCTTTTCTCTTCAATTTCCGCCTGTGCAACATATAATTTTAATTGAGCCTGCATCTCGGCTGATAAATGAAAAATCGAATGCTTCTCATTCTCGGCGTAAGTAATTGTGGAATACCGGTATATTACTCGTTTTATGACAAGCCATTAATAAACATCGGCTCAAATCTTTGAACACGCATTCCTAAATTCAAACTGGAAGTGTTGCGCTGTGCAGATGAAGTACCTTTTTGGCCTTAATAAGTCGGTTAATGGAGAGGAGATAATTATTTTGGTAGCTGTCACGCTCTGCTCGCTGCAAAATTAGCCTCATGTAGTGAAAAGTGCGCGTGATCAGTTTCCGGAGTATAACGTCGATTTTGAAGATCGCTGTTTTATGCAGTATATCTCCCTAAACGACATCGATGCCGTTCCCGCGCACGCAGTTTTTGACGCCGGAGGCGATAAAAGCAAATCCTTCGCAGCGGGAAATTTTACTTATCCGGGTAGTTTTAAACGCGTCACAAGCACTTGTTTTAAACTACGTAGGTCCAACGATTTGCATACATGTAATAATGACGTATATACATACCACTCGGCAAGAAGCTATTCAAATTTTCAAGTTTTATATACATCTTCAAATCGCCTGGTAGATCTCCATTTCATACGGGGATCCTGACCTGATTATCTGCGTGTTTTCCGCTTCGATTTACCGAGCTTTTATTATTAGCGATCGTTGATTACTTCCGCCGGAAACGGGACTTAATCGAATCAATGGAACGGGACTTCGTTCAAAAACTTCAACTAGCGTAAATAAATTCATTTGTGACGTGAAAAAATGTCTATCGGTCCGACGTAGCCGGTCAAATCATGCAGTAGTAATCGAGTTATACATGTTGTGGGATTTGTTGCTAACCGAGTTAAAAGCTCGCCATTGCTCCCGGTCGATCGCGTCGGGTCACGTCGGCGAAAAAAAACCTGTCACACACTTTTTCACAAAGAACCTACGAGAAGAGTTCAGCATGATTGAATACGCGATATTCATTCGACGATCCATCATCGAACTAAAACGATTTTAGAGAGAATCGAAATCAAGCGAACAGACAGAAAAAACCGCGATTAGATCGATGCACCAGATAAGGACGAGGTGGCTGTCGAATTATCTTAATCCAAAATACTCGATCCTTTCTTGGAAAAAAAATGCGGTTGTTTTTCACTACGTTCAATATGTAGTAGATTTGATGAGAATACGCGGTCGTTTGGGGGGTAGAGATTTTTTGATGTGTGGCATATTTTCCAATAACGCGTTGACGATTTTGCGATGACGCGTCACCGAACCAGAAAATAACAATCAATATAACGACTTGAGAATGAAGGATGCGCTGCGGGGCCAGTTTTTTTTCTAATATGAAATTCGGCGAATTCCCGCAGTTTATATCCGACTCTATACACCTGCAATCAACGCAAACTCTTGAATCCAATACATATCTCAGATATCCGAGCGTATGGGAAACAACCTAATAATGGAAATAACCCCGGGCCGAATCTCTGGACCGTTTTCCGCTGGGAGACCGGGCTATTCTGATTCAATGAACGGACATATCGGTGCATTTTTAGTTGCAGCTTGTGTTGTTTTGTTTTTTTTTGTTTTTGGGGTTTTTTCCCTTGGTTTAACCCTATTTGATTGTTCATTTGAGTTCACGTGACAGTGTTCCCCTCACAGTGTTAGTATCTACCAGGACTCGAGCCCGCTCGTGTTTTGCTTTTGAGGTCGTATTTGCTTGTGACGTCACAACATTTCGTTCACAAACGCCGACGCTATCCTTCAGTACGCTTGATGGTATGACGTCAGTGAAAGAACGGAAGTATGTAATAACAAGGGTCTTTCAGTTGTCTCCAAATCGTAAAATCTGTTGTTGTGTCGTTGCGCAAAGTGAATTACGGTTATTTGAGTACCTGAAACGGTTATCAATCTTTGAGTTACGTTGGCACAATGTCCAATAAAGATGCAGCTTCGCTATATCAATTAATGATCGTCTTGATTTATTCGATCGCAAGTCTTCATTTAACGCCTTGGCATAATTGTATTAGCTTATCAGAACTCTCAGTGCAAAAATTTTAGAAGTACGCGCGCCATATCTTATTTTTTATTCTCCGCGGGAATGTTAATTTTGTGAACGCCTCACCATTTAAGTCTATGTAGAATAACGCGATTAGGGCCGGTATGGCATCATCCTGCCTACAAATCTCATAAGGCTCAACAAGAGTGACATTCGGAAGTCGTGAAACTATATCGGAATCCCGATTGGCTTTGAAGCTGAGCGTCTGACGGCCATATTTCATTTTATCAGTAATTCTACCGGGAATTTCAGATCACGCGAACTAACCAATTGTCTCTCCAGTTATAACTTCAATATCTCACTGAATGCACGCAAACAAAATGGAAAATTGCGATCATTTTTACAGTTATATTCCATTTCTGTCTAGATCAGTTCCAACGGGCTTTTCACATTTCATCCTCGGATTTACCAATTATCCTTTGTAACGGTTCCGGTCCACGGACGACAGTAGTCACGCACGGACTTTTAACTGTTCAAATTATGCTTATTTTTAATGTTTATTAATGCATTATTTCTTTGTTGTCCTTTTTCAAAATAATTCTTTCCCTCACGAATAGGAGATTCGCGTGACACGGGCTTTTAAATCAATTCATTGTTTTCAACTCAATTCAGTAAAACGACCCTGACATAATTTTCTTTACGACTTTCATAATTTCCAGAGCCATTTCTCTTTTATGGCTGAAATCCATTAAATGCCCTGAACAGATGTTCATTCATCAATTTCAGCAATAAAATTCATGATTTATAGCGTTATCTATTTTTGAAAAATGACAATTTGTGTCGTGTTTATCTAGAACATAAAACAACACATGGCTAATGAAAGATATTCCGAAACTGCAAGATTTAGTGTCATCGGCCGCGACACTAAACGAAGCACTTGATTAAATCCGAGATGAAAATTATGGTTGTTTACGGCGATAGTTTAGTGAATCACCAGCTTGACTTCGCGGAAATTGCGGTCATTTCGTATACATAAGACGATTCCCGTTTGAGCCGAGTGGTTTCTCCCATCAGGACAGGTTGTCCGAAGATCTTATTTTGAGATAAATCAAGTGCCATGGAGCCGGCCGCTGCGATACTATTGATAAAGATTGACATTATTTAATATATTGGGCTCAGTCAATCACATCCTGATGACTTTTCAGATAACATCCCATCAGAAGACTGCTGCGGGTAATTGATATAATTAGGTTAACCTCTTGATACCGACAACTGATTGAATAATACATACCAGAAGCAACATTGGATTCGTTCTCGGTTCCCAGAATTTTGCGACGAAGTGCGAAACTTTTTCTATTAAGCTTTCAGTCGACTTTGGCGCTGTAGTTGATCTTTTATACTTCGAGTCTCAACATTTCATTTGCACGCGCAGGGCTTCTTCGTAATTAGTCTAGCGCTTGTAGTATATATGTATATTTTCTATATTGATCAACCATTAAAAACCATGCAAGGACCACTGCAGGATGGAGGCAATAATCAAGGTGATCAAGCTTCCTGTGTGTTCATTGAGTTTTAATTTCCTGCAGCATAATACAAGGAATATTCTTTGGCCGGTTCCTTTTTATCTCAGGGTCCCAATCAAGACCAAGGATATACCACGCTCGGCCAATATTTTTTTTAACCATACGCCCATACTGTATCAGCCGTCAAGGGATTCGAACCCACTACGCTTTGGAGTTCGGGGCGATGCCGGGCCCCTGGCAAGCGAGGATGCCATACCGAAACTAATTGAAAAAAGTATCTTTTGTATCTAAATACCGTGGAATGCTTCCCTTATTATTGAAAGATAACGGTTTCGTTTACTCAGTCGGTAAATCGATCCGCATTATCTGCATAAGTTGACACTGAAGCTCTGCAGAAAACAACTCGTATCGGTCGTTTCTGACACAACTCACGTCGAGAACGCGTGGAAAACATGAGTTTTCTTTATATACTTTTTCGTGAACGTGAGAGTGCCGAGTCTGCAAGAACAAAAACAACAGAACGGCAGCGATAAAAAATTTCTGAATGTAAATTAACATATTTCGTAGAAATTTGATCTTCGTTTTACCATAACGTGATTTGTTATCACGTGCGTTTTTAACGTTGTTTTTCAATCGTGTCGGCGCGAATAGGATTGCTCCGATTATTCGCAAATTGCATCCTATCGTTATAAGGTTCGTTTGCGTCAGCAATAAACATCTGCTCGTGCTGGTTATACTCGATTAATTTCGCTTTTACGGCGCTGTATTTCGAAGGGAAATTACTCAAGGAATTGTTCTAATAAGATTGATAACGATTTGAACTTGGAAGTAATGGCGCGTGTTACGAAAGCCCGGTAGACAGATGAAACGATGTGAACTTCGCCGATCGGATGGACTTGTTTCTTACAGTGGCCTTACTTGGTGAGGCCCTGTCGGTTATATCCTGGAAAGACTCCACGAATCGAGATATCGATCCAGGCCTGTTACGAAATCGATTGTCTTTAATTGTGAAAATGTAGTGTTTTTTTTTTAAATCTTTTTACGAATGAACGTCTCAACCTGTAATGTAGAATGTAAAAAGCGAGCCGTATAAAGAATGCTGCCTAATTAGTGATATTGCGCGCGTCCGAGTAATGTTACAATGTTACACACATCGTTAAGTACCGACAAAGAAAGCAGTATTTTGACGCTTGTTGATGATGTCGTTTTGTCTCTTGTGATATCTTGTTTGTAACAGTTCGCTAAGTAAACGTCGGATTGACCGTAACAGATAGTTTATGTCGGTTTTACGACGTTCAGATGGTCATAAAGATGCGGCTAGCGAGGCAATCAGTGAATAAGTAGTTCGCCATGCCAAAAATGTCACATTGAAGTAAATTTATGGCTTATTAATTCTTCTGATTAAATTCCACACGTAAGATTCAACGTGTAATAAATATTTCAGTTTTAACGCATCATAAGGAAAAACGTTGTTTATATCATAAATAGATATCCAATAGCAGTAATAGAACTATTACGTATTGGAAGATGTTCATGTATCGTATCATGGATGTATAGCTTAGCTCGGTGAATAGCTCGGAGTGACAAGCGTTTTGCATGGCTTTGAACTCGGGAAATCTATCACTCAGCAAGCCTTTCATCTGCCTGATCAGAGACTGGAACCGGTGGTGTATTCTGTTTGTATAGATATCGACCAATTACAAGTTATCTTTTACAGTCTATATAACCGCGGGTCCATAATGACGCCGCAAATAATTCCGATAGTCTCGGGGCATATCGTCTGCAGTTCTAATTGCGACATCAATTACCGAGCTTCGACATTCGTCCTTCGACATTCGAGGTGTGAATGTCGTATTGGATTCATTTCGTAAAATTCTGGCAAACGCCGATTTCAACAACGTGGATTTGAACTCTCCTGCAAACCTATTTGAGGTTTATGGGCTGAATTACAACCATTAGCACCAGCCATTAGCAGCAGTTTCAGATAACCCGAGTAATTATCAGTTTAACGCGTTTAGTATATACAACACCTTACATCCGACCCGACATGTAAGATTGAGCTATCAAAGATGCTCCATAAATTGATACTTCGTCAGAATGATCAATGCGCTGGAAATACACCGTTTCAACTGCCGATACCGAAAATACGTAAGACCAGACAGAGCCAGGTTTAACCATATAACCTTGAAGTAGATGATTACCCCTGGCTATAACCAGGATAACGAACATACTCTATACAGGGCTTTGGAGCAAAATCCACTTTTTGTCTCGAGATTTGAACCGATTTTTCGATCCGAACAAAAGAGAAGAGATCAAAGTATCATAAATCCATGTCTGAGGAGCTTTTTCTACTGACAAACTGAATTTGCGACGACTGTCCATTAAAGCATTTTACACGCATTCATTCGTGTTTGCATAGCGCCAAATCTATGTGAAAAAAATACCTTGTTAACAACGATTACGGTGTAACTATACCGTTTTGCCTCTCAGTGAGATAGTTCCGTCTCAGAAATGTCACATAAATCCATGTCTGAGGAGCTTTTTCTAATGACAAACTGAATTTGCGACAACTGTCCATTAAAGCATTATACACGCATTCATTCGTGTTTGCATAGCCCGAAATCAATGTGGAAAAATACCTTGTTAACAACGATTACGGTAACTATACCGTTTAGCCTCTCAGTGAGATAAAGTTCTGTCTCAGAAATGTCACCCAGTATTTTTCCGAATTACCTGCAAATGACGGAGTCACCTGTCACAGAAAACTCAAGTTTTATCTTCCGTTTATTCGGTTAGATAAACTGCGCTTTGAGGCAGGCGATCTCCGTGTATACGCGCATAGACAAAACCCCCGGCAAGATGTAAGCATCGAATTTAGAACCGTATCTTTCGGTAGTGTTGAGACCAAACCGATGCGACAGTGATTTCGTTATCGTTTCTTAAAGAACGCAAAGATACACAAAGAAGCTCGATAGCGTTTCCAACCAGGTGAAAATAAAACAGTTATAACGCGCAATATGTAACGTAGTAAATTTGCAACAGGTTTCAAGATTGAAATCGGCGTTTTTTGGTTGATAGTTAACATCTTGAATAGAAAAGTTTGTTTATTTAACGATCCATTACTGACGGTTCTTGAAGCGCGAAGATAAAAAAAATCTCGCTTCGTTAAAGTTTTAACGAGTTGTCTGTGAGTAAAACAGCGCAGAACTGGAGAGAATGGGAAATCTTTTTATTCAACAGCGATGTAAACGGATATGCCGTCAAAACTTGAGGGTGCCGTGGGCTTGTTTGCCCCTTCGCCATTCGTTCACGTCAACACAATCAAATCAATCACATGATTCGGAATTCCTCCCCCAATGGTGCCTATGGTACACATGGCACACATGATCAGCGTGAGTAAATATATCGCCAGTCACAGCAGAAAATCAAATCATATTACCTTTCACACTTCGCCAGAACAATCATATGACCGCCAATGAAATCAGTCATCGGTTTGTCTCCGGACCGGATGTGACCGATCGAGGTTGGATCATGTGCTTTACAATTAATCTGCTCGATGGATAAATTCTCATCAATCCGCATCGGGAATTCGTAAGAATCACAAGCGAACGATCGAACTAACTAGAGTGTTTGTAGTCTTGCATATTTCATTGAATATGATAGAAATCTATTATGACAGGAACGGAATTAGCAGAGGGCTATGGAGAAATGGTATGAGTATACGGAAGGTGATGAAAATGAAATTTCAGCTGATACAAAATCGTGGGGCTGGGACAGTGATCTTCGATAAATAGACGTGGAGAAATACGCGTTTTACATCGCACTGTCCACGAGAAAGTATATTGAATCACTTCCGGTAATGGCGGTTACGTTCGCGCTGTTCATGAAGTAACTTGAAAATGTGTCTTACAACCATGATGTTGGTAATCACCCTACAATTAACATCTCAAACCAGGCGTAGATTGTGAATCTTTTCCCCTTTGCTTTATCAATGACCGGGTGATTCATTATTACATGTTGAGGAGTCTCTATTGCCAGCAGCTAACGGAGCACCATATTATCATCAGTCACAACTTGTTGGCATGAACCGCACGTCCGTTACAAACTAACCATCCATCGTAGCGGCAAAGACGATTCCATCTTCTGTATTTGCTGACGGCTGAATTTACGACTAATGATTGTGTCTTGTTGACAAAATGAAATCATTAGACTGTCGGCTTCATCGGGTGGTCCTGATCTTTGATGGCTTACAACTGCTTTAAAGAGAGAGCCAAGCGAAGCCAGCATATTGAATATCTTTTTTCTTTTACAAAAACGAAGAGAATAGGTCATTTATGTTGTATACCTGCTACATTGACAAGCACGCGCCGGTGATAATGAGGAATTTCACCGGATAGCAAGTAGCGATAATCTCAACAGTCGTGCAGAATCTGGCTGATGTTAAATCAACATGTATTGAGTCTTATCCGTGCGCCTCATCGAAGCCATGTAAGTCGCATCAAATTGGTATTTCATCAATTTCGTCGAAGTCGACTTTGAGAATTCAAGCGAACGTGCATAAAATGATCATTAAGATTTTCTTTATTTCGATAGATATAGATAACAAGCAGAGAGAGCAACAACAACAAGAATTTACGTCAGTCTAATGCGCAAATAACTTCTCAGCGCCCGATGAATAAGAGATAAGTACTAAGACTAAGGGGTGGTTCTCTCAATAGACTGTTATAAAAGCAATGTTGTCTTATATTTCTCACGTAGCGAACTGGGAATCGACGAGTCTCGTAACAGACAAAAACATCGAACAGAAACAAGAAAACAGTAACGCGAACAATACTCTACACATCGACGGATTCACTTGATGACTGGGAACCTTTCCCACAACAACAAGATGTATAAACTCCACCGCATTATAAACTCTCCAAGATATCCCGGAGACAATTGAATTAACAGTGAAACGGCTGTTATCTTATTTCAAAGGTTATTAACGCTATTAGCATCATCTCACGGCAACCATATTCTTCGTCGATAGGTCATTGGGTGGATCCAGACGGGTATACACAAGGAACACGCGTCCCAGTCGCAATTTTGCTGCGCCTTAAAAAGAACGGCATTGCAACCATATTAGAGCAGTTGCAGAAGATTTGGGCCGATAAACGCGTTTGGTATAAAAATTCACTGAAATTTCCAAAAATATCCAACATTTCACATTTTAACTTCCTCTGTGGATCCTGTGTGTAAACTGGCCCATTTTTAATAGTATACCGCTTTTAATTCTTTGTGCTCCTGCTAAGCCCCTTGGGCCGGTTCCATAGTCATGGCTTAGACTTAAGACCAATTTAAGACCATGTTAGTTCTATAACCAATCTAACAACTTAAGACCAGTCTAAGAATTTAAGACCATTTTTGGACTTAAGTCTCAACTGAGGAACCGGCCCCTGAGGCCAGTTGCACAGTCATGACTTAGATTTAAGACCAGTCTAAGACCAATTTAGTTCTATAGCCAATCTAACAACTTAAGACCAGTCTTAAGATTTAAGACTACTTTTGGTCTTAAGTCACGACTGTACAACTGGCCCCTGGATCCACCCCTGTCATTGTATGGTCTGTCTAACGCGTTGAATGATCAGACGTTTGGTAAAAACAACCTAGATCTCGGCCTCATACATATTTAAGGCCTATCAATATACGGCCCGGAAAAACGAAACATTGATTACTACGAAGATTCTTCCGCGAGGTAAATGATGTCATACTCTCGAACACTCGTTAGTTCAAGCGATGAAACACTCTCTGCGGTATTCTTGTTGAGAATCCGTCAATATTTGCAAATAGTTACGCATTCCATTAGCGAAGTTCTTTTCATTCTCGTATTGGTGGTTTTTACTACGAAAATCCGTGTTGTATAGTGATATACATGTAGCAGGTTCAACCTCAAACGAAGCTTTTAATATGAATAAATAAGCAATTGGCAGCGTTTTTTAAGGCGTGCGATCGATCCAAGGACTAGAAAAAAAAATTATGAAATATTGTCATTTATTCTTACATGTATGATGGCATGCTGTATGAATTTTCCAACCGCCTCCGCGCAACATTATCTAATCATCTTCGTTCACGGCGAATTCTTACAACAAACACATTTGAAAGTTTAAATCGAATCAAACGAGAGAGAGTCTGAAGATATGCAAAATGTTTCATTTACGAACCACAAAAAATAACGAACGCGTTTTTGTGCTTAATCAGTAACATAACCTATTGGAAGGAAAGCGCCGATAGAAAACAACTCAATTCTTAGAGTTTTGTTTCAGCTCGATATCTAGTGCATAAGAGGTTTGAAAATTGTCTTAGCGATTTGTCTAAATCCTGACCAAAGCCCAGTTTTAGAAACTAGTATCAACTTAAACCCGGGCCTGCCTAATTCATTATCAATTGAGTTAACCCCTGGCTAAAAAATAATGCCAGTCTATAAAACCGGGCCCTGATTTATTTAACTTCATATTTAGTTCAGAAATAAATTACGAATGTTGAATGTAGAATCTAGTGGTTGGCCAAGCGAAAACTACTGCGCATAATTCTGAGATCGTCGTCGTCAGCTAAACGAAGATTTCTGGTTCCTTTCAACTCGTGATTTTCACTTCCCTTGGCGCGTTCAATTCAATTATAACGAGAACAGAATCGATCAATCAACGATTGACATTTTGACGGACTTGCAACTGGAGGTGTCTATTTTTACCTTCGAGATGATTCCCGTATTGAAATAGAAAACCCACTGCTCGTTCTACGCGAATACCTTAAGGCTATAGAACCATTTTAATAACGATTCATAATTAGATTTATTAGCGAGGCTTCAATTGTATAACGTCAAGGAGAATTATGTTGATGTTCTTAAGGATCGACTACGATTCACCTGCCCGTAGCATCAGGAATTTACTCGTGCGTTTGTTATTTGTCTGGCGCTGAACGGCGGTCTACGTAAATTTTGAAAATTTGATGCCCTGACATGGCCTTTGAGTGAGTCCGATTGATAAAAAGGTCCAGATAAAGGAACAAATTCAATACACATGTATTATGTTGTATTAGTTGTAGGTGTTATTACGGCTTGATAATATTTCAAAATTAAAGATGAGTAACATTTATTATGCAGGGGTGTGTGGGGTAGGTACAGGCCTTTGTCAGAAACGTCCTTTCGTCGTCCGAATCGTAAAGAATCGTAGCAATTCTGTAAGGCAATCCTTCGATTTACTTGATTCATCCAATCGCGTAATTTGCAACCAAGGCTAGTCAGTGCGGAGCTAATACCGCTTTTAGTGGATCAATGCTACCTGTTGACTTTCCGAGATGAATTCGCCTATGATGAATAACGCGTCTGGTCGAAATAAATCATCTACGGTTGCTCGCGAAAAATAAGACAAATATTCTAACCCAATTTAAACTAACCCCAAACCATAAATGTATATGTAAATAGAAAATTACTGATACTTTTATTGAAACAAATGAGTTTAGAATGAATTCGTGGAAGTATCTACATTTCTAGATTGCATAGCGTTCTATCATACCGTACTGACACTGAGTCGACGAAATTCGCGTCGGTTTAGATGCTATTTTTCAAACTGCCTAATAAAAGCGTGCATTTTTGATAAATACGGGGATTAATATCCGAGCAGCTGTTCGTGTCATTGCTCGTGTTAAAACACTCGCGAATCACAGCACCGATCCACACGCTGATGTTTCACTAATTGAAATGTTGGAGTATTGCGTTTCGCACAAATGGTGAAACGTGTAAATCTATGCGATGGCGAAATAGGCGCACGACGAGTGAAATATAGAGTTTGGATTGCGTGGAATTGAGTAGCGGAACTTAATCTGCAGCTTGTTAAATTCGCTTCTAGAAAAAGCGCTTAACATCAATATTTAATCTAACCATGGCAGGTACTCCGACTCGTCGAGTGTCTACTTCTTCTTGCCGATTCGAAAGCTCTGACACTTTTTCTAGTCGTAGAATAGGTTACGAAACACAACCGCTTCAAAATCACGTAATTCTAATGGCTTTCGCGCCGTCTTCGGCCGACGTCGTAGCGGCGAAATAATCTGAGAGCCTCGCTTTGCGGAAAACAATGATCGAATTTCAGACGAAATGTCGAGATACAGATCGATGGTCCGGAAAAAAGTTCGTCACTTTTAAATTGTCTCAGGATATTGGTCCCAATGGGGATATTAGATTCGTAAAAAAGGCAAATGAATCTTATCATTTGTTCAATTCTCGCCGGTTGTCAACGTTGAAATGTTACGCCGGAGACGGTGCTCTCAAGAGACGAAATTAGAGTTTTCTAAAAATTATAATTTCGCTGAAGAAGTCTTGTGCGCTGTCCGTACAGAAATCAGTTCATTGTTAACTAAGAGGAGCAAAAGTTAAAAATGTACATAAAACACACCAGAGGATCCAGTTCAATTGTTGCCAGTTGGAATTTGACTCTATGTGAAAAAATTGGAAAATCAACTTGTTTCCACTTTAGAGTCGAATTCAACTGACAGCTGCGGAGCCAGTCCCGTTTGATATCGATGGATCATAAAAAAAGTTGCATCGACTCAAATAGTAATTTCACCGAATTCATTTTTTTCTGGTCGGTTCATATTCATTCATCCGCACGATTTTTTCCGATAGAATATAGTCATCTAATGTTAATTAGTTTCTAAGTAAAAACTCGTAACGCGTAACTTACCTTGTACGAACGGGAATATTTTGCAGATCGTTTCTCCGAGGTTCCACTGACGAGTTATGCCCTCCACTAAATTCACCCACATCGGACAACATGCCATCAGAAAATCCCCGAGAGCCAAATTCGCGATGTAAATGTTAGTTGTGCCGCGCATGTTTTTATTAAAGATCACTATACAAACGACGATGATATTTCCGAAAAATGAAAAAGGAATCAAAAACAAATATACGATTATCTTAAATGCGGTTTCCCACGGTGGTAACGGCTCCATTGTGCTCGGATACGGTTGGTCGGACAAGTCGAAGTACGGCACACATCCATCTCTGGATATATTCACGAATTCGAAAAGCCGGCAATCGAATTCGGCTTCGTTCAGCGCCATTTTTATTCAGAAATTTATTAGAACAGTATGAAGCGTAAGTTTTGTCCGATTTGATTCATTTTTGGTCCATCGTATTACGCCACAGAGCGGTCTGATTACGATACGGTTGAGTTTCGTAGATCCCTAATGACTACAAGTTTATTGCAGTTTCCAGTAAGTTTGCGCGGAATCTGTTACACGAAGCTCCAAAGCGCCGATTTGCCATCTGAGACACGACTGATGAACACTGGCGAGCTCAAGCAGTACCGAGAACAACAGAGCGTCCGTCCGTGGCTGCGCTTCACTCGGCGTCGAGTCCAACTCCAAGCAAATGATTTATTACGACGGCGAGGAGCCCGCTAGCGGATGAATCGGACAGATACCGCAGTAAATACCTACCGGATTTTCATCCCCTTGATACATTCATGATATGGGCAGAAAGGGTCGATACACGCGATCTCATGTGGTAACTGTAAGACGGTTTATCTCGTCGTATTGGGGGTTACATCAGATACGAATCACCGAACATAGTTTGGAAATATGTAAAACATTTCTTTTGATTCCTTATGTTGTCGGTCCTTTTAGACAGACTAATATGAACTAATAGTTATCGAGCATAGGGTGTTAAATTTACGAAATGTAACTCGCGTGGATTGGTAATCGATGGCATTTTATAAACTTGTCAACGAAAATATACAACGAGGTTTTCTATGGCTTTTCGGTTTTCGCCATAAAGGTGACGTCAATGAAGTAGCGCATTGCAGTCGGCAGATTCGGTCCCTTTTCGCAGAAATGAAACCAATTAGATGCAAGTGAACGTCTGGCAACTGTATGTATCCGCCGAAGAAAATGAAAGATAGAACAAATGTCGTTAAAAATCGGTCTATATAAAGATGATACTAGTTAGGATTCAGAGAACCAGTTTATTATAAGCGAATTTTTACCCGTTTTCAGCGAATACGCTCGAATTCTGCATCTCACTTAAAAGTAATCGGTTTTAAAGCCAGACTATCGTCAAGAGTAGATATACGTCGATCGTACCACGTCTTCAATAGAATATACGTATATTGCGGCTGCCTTTGGGAAATGTCACGAAATGCCGCATTAACGACGAGAGCCCATCGGTTACATTTCATCCGTGATTGATTCAAAAGTTATCGCGGGTGTTCCCGCGCCGTGCGCATAAAGACAACAATATCCTTTAATATGAATTATATATCCTTTTCCGCTTTAATCTTCGGCAAGTCATTAACGAAATGCTCAGAGTCACGTTTTCCTCCTTCTAGATGAAATGCAATTAACCTCGAGATATATGGTTCTATGCCTTAAAATTCCTGTTAATACAGTCACCCACAACGCGTATACATTATTACAATTGGTACTGAAAATCTATTAAGGTGATGTATTTTCTTTCCTACGAAAGTTGACAAACGTCCATTATACAACACAATAAAACAGATGTTAATGTGGGGTTAGGCCGGTATCACCCATTAACCATCTGGCAGAAAGAATTGCTCCGGATAGTCCGAAAAAACCTGTCGCATCGTTATTTGCGATATATGATATAGATTTGTTTATCATCCAATTTTTACATAAACCTATCTAGGCTGTTATGGTGCAACACGCACGAGTCAGTAATCCAATAACGGGCAACTTTCAGCCTTATAAATACAAATAGAGGAGTGTCCCAAGAGGCTTTCCATTTTTATCCAAAAGTTGCCACATTTCCAAGAAGAAGATCCCGAAATAAATCTCATTTTGTTTGACAACAAAGCCGATCCTGCGCGTATATCCAGACACAGGTTGTGACGTCACAATCTAATCTTCGCGGCTGCTAAAGAGACGACGCAAGTTTGAAGGACTCGGCCGCGTAAGTGATAACTACACCGCTATGATATTCGATTAGATGCACCATTAGAAGCGAAGTTATCTTTCAGCCATATTCTTTTTTTTCACTTATACGATATCCAAATAGAGATATTTCAAAGGCGAATCCGATCCTTAGCGAATCTAAGTAATTCTATTCTGCTTGGGTGTATTTTTATTTTCCAGAAAAAGTAAAGAGAGCCAAGGAGTAGTCTACCGTAAGAAAGCGTAGTTAGCCAAATTAGTCTGGATGTAATACAAATGGCATTCGTGGTGGCTACACGAATAATGAGTTGTTAGGCAGTAGACGCACACGATGGAAGCAATTTCTTCATCCAACAGAGAATGAATTCGATTATATGAGCTATAAAGAACGGTCACATAGCAAATACCAAATATCAAGCCACGGGCTACTGTTATACGTGGTCAGCTGAAAAGGATAAGTCGTAATAAGACAAAGTGCTGGATGTCCTTTTGAAGCGAGAGAAGGATTATCGTGTAGCGCACCGTCAAGGTTTTGATGTAAGAATTATCCCGAACAAGCAGATGCAGATAATACCTGTTGCGACATCAGATTCAGGCGCCTTGCTGTAATCTAGTATCGCTGGGTGGTTCTTCTAACTACCTATGCTCGCCCAAGACGTTATGAATTCCAATCGTGTTCCTTTTTTCCTCAGACTCTTATGAAGCAACAAGCAATCGCAGCGGATAATGGGGGTAGCTAGTAGATACGATTCAAATACATCAATACGCAATACGCCACGAACTGTTCTTTCAAATAGGCGATGACCTGGCTTTATCCTGAATTTATTCGGGAAGTTTTAGAATATATTTCATTTCAGCAGCGCGGTTGAATTCGACAAAAGGTGATACTTAAACACGCGCAGATGATCGTCTTAGCAGAAACCTGAGATATAATTGAATGATTGAGAGCTCGATTTTTCCGCAACTCTAAATACGCATTACCTTCTTGGCACGAAGAAGCAATTAAAGCCTTAACAAACACTGCTTTTGACGAAAACAACTCAATATGCGCTACATTAATTGGTAGACTTGTTGTCGAGCAAGTGATCAGGTCATAGTAAGCACCATCCGTTTGGTCGTATTTATCTGTATCAGTCACCCCCAGGCCTCTTCGATTAAAGTTGCTGATCGTAGATACGACGACCAGGATTTGGGTCCGAATTCATAAAATCCACACTCGTCTGGAAAAGATAACACTTCAGTACTATTGTGTAGATCGGATGGTCGATATGTTCTAAATCAATTGAACGTAAGTAAAATTCCTCGCAAGGAATATTCCTCGATAAAAAACATTTATAAAAAAAAACATCATATTGAAATTCTAATGGTTTTTATTATACATATACATACTCTTTGAAATTGATTCCACACTGTATTTATTCAGGGTGGACTGCACGGCAGCCTATAGAGGTCGGACGCCTCATAATGGACTGGAGCAGCGGCGGCGGCGGCGGCGGCGGCGGCAGCAGCGGCAGCATTTCTGAATGAGCCTCGACGGCGGCCTAGTGGACTCCTCGTTTACCTCGCGGGCACGCAGGTAATAATTAATGATCAAGTTGGAATACGTTGAAGACGGTGCCGTAATGGAACATAATAAGAACGCAAGCTGCCTGGACGTCTGACGGCACTTACGTCGCATAAATTCAGCTAGAGATTCGCTATATGCCAGTGCTAATTATCTTATTGGCTAAAAGCATATAGTTTTCACAGCAGCTATTTCACCGCGATACACGCTTCTTGTCACGAAGATGTGCACAGAATATTAGACGAGTGTTTACTTTTCTACCAGCCTAATTTGTATCATTTATCGTGATATTTACCTGTCATCAATTTCCGCTTTCCAATGTCAAATAGCTATACCGTATACTTACAACGACCGCATTACAGTAGTATCGAAAAATATGTCTTAGGTCTATTCTGATTATCCACATTTTTGCGAGGGCTTCGATTTGGAATATGTTAGTAGTCTTTCGAGTACTTCTTGTTATTATTCATTAACTTAATCACAGATGAAAGGAAGCCGAGACGATTGGGAAATGCAAGGAAAAACATCGTTCTTCATCCGTTTTACCGACTACGCCATCAGATGGACATTGAATCCTGGCCGTTGGTTTTTTTTCTACTAAGACAACTTCATTGAGCACATTCTCGTGATCTTCAATTATCCCGATCACCGATCAATTCCTCCTCCCATTACGCAGCCCTTTCTCTGAATTATTACGTAGTAATTGTTATGACAGTTGATTTCTATGTAATAGGTTTAATGCAAAATAACGGTCTCATATCGTTAATTCTTGTATGGCTTTAATACGCAATCTAGTCAAACGTCGTACTACTAATAAACTAGTAATGGCCATTTCGGTTGGGTGATACAAAAATATCTTACATTTCAACAACCCTCGATTTCGTAACGGAAGCTCAACAAGTTTAAGCGCATTCCTCGGGAACTGATGGCATATCTGAGGCAGATTTTGAGTTGATCTTCCTGCGAATGTTAGTCTTTATTGGTAGATGGCTGGTGCTGTTCTCCTTGGCGACTATTTCCAGCGCCAAATCTGTACGATCACCGTCAATACAATCGACGCCAACTCGGGATCGTCCCGTTTTCATCTTGTGCTTTTCTTTTGTAATCGATGATTCCTCATTTGACATCGAGTCGTCGTTCTCGATATCCGCGCGTGGATTTTTTTTCGACCGGGCCTCGCCACTAGTGGTAATTACTGTAGGGGGCTTTACGTAGCATTGCTGCTTCGCTAGCGGTAGAACCTTCGAAGTTTGTGATCGCACGGCCAGAACATTATCTATGATCGTGTATGCATTTTTCATCTGTCGGATGGCTGTATCCAGCGGCGCTTGGCGATTTATCATAATGTTACTCTTTAGTTGGCTTTCCCTCAGGCGAATCGCGAGCATGGCCTTCTTCGCAATTTCTGGACTTCGATTTTTCAATTTCTGTTCAATCTCGCGCCTGAGTAATTGTATCGAAAATCCACTGGTTAATATTTTCGACTCTAAGGACATGCGGTGTTTAGCGATGTCGTCGACGACGTCTGTATTTTTCCTCGGATCAAGTCGAGTGGTGAAAGTATCGTATCGAAAATCATTATTTAATAAATCCCTGTAGACGTCAGTTTCCGTCATAGCTTGTCGTAATCTTTTCATTTTCTTATCAATAACCGACACGTTGGCGCGGTGTTTCCTGTTAATCATTCCGAAAATTGAAGTCAATCGTTCTTGTTCTAATTCGGACACTCTCTTCGCGCGCTGTCGGGCGCCAAGACTGAAATCGACCGTTTCCTGGAGCACCGAACCCCGCCCGGTCGGACAGAGTAAATTAGCGCGTGATAATTTCTGGTTCAAATGCGCCTGAGGCATCGCGTTGGTTTCTGTTCCTTTCCTTGTCGACCTATGATATTAACGAAAGCGCTAATGCAACTATGAATTATCTATTTTTTCGAAGGAAAATGAGATGGAATTTTCGTGTAAAATCCCGAATAACTTACCATCGATATAATCACAAATAATACTAAGATATTCCCCTCTACTTTGACCAAAGCCACACAAACTATGATCGTTCAAATATATAGAATTCGTTGTTTACACAACGGACAGTAGGTTTATTTGTCATTCTGGAATTCCTTTTCATTGTGATACCACCGAATATAAGTAAATTGAGAGTAAATTTTAGGTATAAAATCCAGAAACAAAGAGAGCGGCTTAGTAGACAAACAGCAATACTATAATTTCGACTCGTATTTCATGTCAATATCACGTCCTTGGAACCAGTTCCACAGTTATCTCTTACAAAGTTGAATAGTCGAAAAATAACTTCAGAGCAAAAATAAATACACAACTGTGAGGAGCTTAAGTAAAATGTAATTACAGCCGAATATACATGACAATTCTTAAGATTTCAACCTTTCGTTTTGGGGATTTGGGGGAAACTATTGAATATGCCATTAATAAAATTCCCAATGTTATGTCGAGTGAATGGATTACGACCGGTTTGGCTTACAGGCGGACGCAGACCAAACGGCATGGACCAAAAGGGAAATACCGGCTTCAACCATGGGAATAGGGGCCTTAGATCCTTCTTTAACAGTTCATCAGTCTCCTTCGCTTGAACCGTACCAGCAGAAGTGTCAGCGGCGGTACCAGTAGCAGTACTTTTCGCAGTAACACTAGCAGCGTCTGTCGCAGTACCAGCAGTTTTGTCCCCATTCGCCGCTGCTTTAGCCCGTTTTGCCAGTTCCAGCAGTTGTTTCTGGCGTTCTTTACGTCGCTCTTCAATGACTTTCCAATGCCAGGCAGGACGATTTTCTGGGTGATCAAGAGGCGTATCGATATCTTTACCAATAGGTGTCCAAGGTATGGCATCTATGAAAAAACTAATACTCTGAAAACCTAAGACCCCTAACTTGACTCAAGATACCTGTCACGTAACGGGACCGAATTTTTCGTTAACGCAGAAAAGTAGCGCTACTATGACCTATTTTCGCTACTTTCCTTTTCTCCGCGACTCCAAGTAGATCCGAAAACATGTTATTTTGTTCTGTGTAAAACGTTCAAGATGGCGGTATTTCTGTCGTATTTGGTTAATTTAAAGGTAGCGCCACCGTCCGTGGTTAAATTAGGAAATTAGGATACTAATCGACGCAATATACTATAAATAAACCAAATAAGATATATACTATGATTTATCTATCTGAAATTCACATTTAAAATAGCGAGAATCTGAAAAAAATATCGCTACTTTTCGGTGGTAACAAAATATACGGTCCCCTAACTTGACTCAAATGCTTAAAAGTAAACACAACTTAAATTAAAGTTAACACAACTTAATTTGGACACAACTTAAATGTTGTGTCCAAATGTCATTATTGAGAATATGAAGTAAAGTTAAGCATTTATATAAGTAGCAAAGATTACTTACCTGACGCTACACAAATGTTGAATGTAGGGAAGCATTTCAGGCCAGGGCCACAGACATTTTCCTATCGAGAATATATAAAATCTAAGTTTCGCTTACTAGTATTATACCAGTATTCGAGTGTTTTTGAATACCAAACAAAGAATGATTACTGAGGCCACTTACACCGCAACGTTCCCCTGTACAAAAAGAAACGAAGAAAATTTGAAATCATGATGATATTAGGTATAAATTGAGGAGTGAATTTTCACCGAGGGAATTATTATGCAACGTACCACAGCTGTTATCTGGAATGCAAGTCCGATTGTATCCATGCCATAGATATCCCTCCGGGCAGTCGCAGCCAACGTCTATGTCTCCTTTGCAAGTTTTCTTATTTGCCAGAGATGTGCAAGTCTTTTGACATCCGACTTTCACCGTCGGTGACAGATACCTGTTACCAGTGCATAGCTTGTCCGCGTCTGTAGGTTACGAAAAATATCATCAGGAGAAATGAAAAAAGAGTTATTCTAGGGGGTATGCTCTATGAATAGTACCAAAACTACATAAAGATGAAAAATGTATAACTCAGAAAAGCCTGTAAACCACCGATCTTTGGTGGCAAATAGCACACAAACGAATAGTCGTAAAAATATGATCTCGGTATCATTGGTTTCAGCTAGCTTTTCTCTATGGGATGGAAAACTTCATGAAACCTTTTATGCATTAGTACTCCTATACATGGCTGTGTATATAGAACATACTTTCTATATTTAATAACGCTCGCTGATTTTAATTTCTATTTATAAGAAATCGTAAATTCTCTAAATCGCACAGAATAAATAATGAAATCATTACTTGAAATTGATTATGAATCCATAAAGAAATAGAAATAAAAAATTCTTACTACACAATAAATTCCTTCGTACATGTACGCTACCACGTGACATACACTCATGCTCAATCTGATCTATGGCTGCGCAGACGACGTATTTCGCCTGTCTCGGTGATCTGATTCCCCACTGGTCTCTGACACACGCGAAATTTATCTCCTTTTTTGTGTAGTACGGTAAACTGGTCATACACTGCTTCAGAGTTTTTACTTCGTTCAGATCGGCGCAAGTCAAACTCCCTTCACTCAAGGCTTTTACAGCCTTACCGCCCCCATTCTTCGACCAATCCCACGGAACAGTTGTACAGCTTGAAAGAGAGATTAAATGATGTGGGTTTACCAATATAACAGGGTACACATCGGACAAGCCTTTAAAAGGGCTTTTGCTCCACTGGGTTCCTCCAAGTGATACCGGCACATTTTAAACTTGTATTTATATTTACGTATAAATATCAAGTTATAAAATGTTTCAATTTCTTAAAAAATAAGGATGATAATGATAATCATTATTACTATTATAATTTCGGAAGAGTATCCAGATAGTTAAATAATAATAAGAACGCAACTATCACAATCTTCATGATGATAATGAGTTTATTTACATTTTCAAACGTTTCGATCGATTTCGACTCATCTCTTCGAGTCCTTTTCAAGAAATGACATCAGTATACTATACATAGTTTGTATCTTTTCATGTCATTTCTTGAAAAGGACTCGAAGAGATGAGTCGAAATCGATCGAAACGTTTGAAAATGTAAATAAACTCATTATCATCATGAAGATTGTGATAGTTGCGTTCTTATCATTATTACTATCATTATTATCATTATTCGCGGCGAGGTTTTACATACTTGGTATCCCCATCAAATTCGGGATCCACGACGCGACAGCTGTCCCCAAAGCTCTCAGTTTGATGATCGGACTCGGGTTCCACTTTCCCGGTATCGCAGCGTTTGTAATCGTCGACAGGGTTGTCGTTACAGTCGCCACAAATTCCACGCAGTTTTCCAGCGTGGTGACGTGACTTAATCGTGAATCTGTAGTTACCGTACGACACCCATAAACCGCACAGCGTATCTTCCATAAGAGTCTGTGAGGCATCCGTTTGATTAAAAATGATACCCAGATCAACGGCATAATGCGCCGGGATGTGAGATATATCCCGAAACGTCTGATTTCCAATCTGAAATATATAGCTAGATGCGCCGATCAAAATCGCTTTACAAACATGTGATCATATCCGTCAGATTTATATTCCGACAGCGAGAAAGGTTTTTTTTTGTTAAGAGTAACCCCTTCCCTTTTTTTCATTTTCTTTGCTACATTTTATGCAGAAATGCAGAAATACATTCATGGAACCTTTTTCATATGTCATGTGGCTGTATTTTGATATCGTATATTTCAGTTAACAAATAAGCTATGACAATGATAATGATAATGATGATAAGTCGTTGTCTTTTTATAGCCTTCGTTTCAGTTTGTACGATGTAAAATGTTCACCTGTATCATATTGCCTTTCAATAATCGAATCCATTCTTTTAACCGTCCGATTTTGATATTGATGTGATCGACCCAACTTGTTTGAGAATCCAAATTCTCTATTTTGGTATTTCTCCCAGTAATTCTGTGATAACAGCTGTCGTTTGCCGACATATGAGTGGTTTCAGACAGTAGATACGTGCATCGTCCCGTATGGTGCAGGTACCACCCGTCGTAGGTCCTGTAATGCAATCCGCCGAAACCGGAACAGAAGCACAACTTACGGGCTATTTTTAAAAAAAGCAGTAAAGTAGCCTGTTATAGATAGGATTTTCTTTTAAAGTAAAACTGGACCCGATTCCACGTGTTCATTGAACCCCTCGGCGTTTATTAAATATCATTCTTCAATGTTTTGTTCTATCAATTTATTGCATATCTTAACCTATGTATAAATTTCATATACGGCGCAATGAATATAAGTTCAAGTTCAAGTTCACTCCGAGTTAAGATTTGATTCAGAATAAACTGAAAATGAACTGATTTTAACTCGGATATAACTCACTTGTTGAGTCTGTATACTTACGGCATAGAGCCGGCGGGACACATTTCCCCACCTCGATATCCCACAGCAGACCATCAGGACAATCACAGCCTCCTGTTGTTTTCAGTATGGTTTTCCCCTGCTTCGTACAACCGTTCGGATAATCGCACGTCTTCAAACAACCGAAATGTATAACATCGCTGTTCCAGGTGAGATTGTACAGACATGTCGGCGCTGTTTAAACGAAAACACCAACAATGATCGGCATCATCTGGTGGAAAATACAGTGCGTATATAAATTAAATTCGGGAAAAATCTTACGTGCTATGGTTTTGTTCAATGTTGAACTTGTCATGTTTTCCTTCGACAGTGACCCAGCATTTTTTGCAATGTTACCCGTCGTCGAATGGTTTATCTTGTTGTTGTTTTTTGCAGCTTGCTGCGTTTTTACGTCACCCGATCTCCCGCTAGTCGCCGCCAGTTTCTGCTGCGATACGCCTCCGTTGTTCGCGGGTGGTGCCGTAGGCGATATTCTCTTCGATTTGGTTCCTAGGCGAAGTTTGCCGAATAAATCTTCTAATTTCTTATTTTCTGCCTCATTCGGACCCCTCTTCACGAAGTTAAAGTCCTTTCCAGTAACATAAACGAATGAACAAAACAAAAAACAAGCCACGAAACGTCTTGTGTACGCCATAACGCATTGTGTATTTCGACTCTACTGACAATGACATCATCCACGCAGGTAGATATAGAAATAGATAAACATATTGTAACACCTGTACACAACGTCCTCTTAAAAAGCCACGTATGGCGAAAATGTGTGTCTCCTTAATGATTATTATATATACATATTTCTTTGATGTCATTGCACCGGGGGTGAAGTCAACGACTTAATGTCTCTCTTTAGCTATGAGGATAATGTATTAAAATCGGTCGAAATATCAGAAGCGACGGGGGGAGAGCAATGATAAAATATATACAGTGATCCCCAAGTCGGAGTCGAGTTGATTTCTTTTAAATGTTTTTTGTGACATTAAATACATAACACCCAACTCGGATATCACTCAACTCAGACGCAGTTTTACGGCCCCAAAAGATCCGACTTGAGCGAAGTTCTTTAGTAATTTAGAAATTTGATCCTTGCAATAGACATAAACGTTTTTTGCCAGAAGAAGACACTCGTTTTTCTAAATACACTCGTTTATCTATGGTTATTGCGGATTTAAGTGGATCGCTATCAGTGCTTTGAGTGACAAGAGGGTTCGAGTCCCGCTAGCTGCTCACAATGTGCGGGCAATGACTCTTTAAGTGATGTTAAATATAATGTAAAATGCAATGGGGTTTTAGTTTTGGGGAACCAAGATCCGATCGACGCGAAGCGAGATAAACAAAATGAATTTGTCTAGCAGTCGTGTTTGTACGCTTTAGACCTAATGAACTGCGGAGACCATTTTACCGGATAACTGCTGCTTCGTTGAGTGCGGAGCAACATTGTCGGTAGTACCTCTTCGTGTTTCCTTTCATTCGATGCTAGAACACCGTTTGGCATCGACGAAGCGCTTCCACGACGTCTAGAAATATCAAGAAAATTATTCAAACAAATCGAAACATTTCCTGATTACAAGCGAATCTTGCGTATTCTTTACCACCCACCGTTTCCGAATCAATCTATTCTTGAAGATCGCTTCCAGAGTTACCAGCTCCTCGTCGGGGGTAGACGCCGAATAGAAATACGAGTGTAAATCGACGAAATATCGCGTCAGTGCGCGCAAGTTAGACACGGCCACGCTGTATTTACCTGTCCACATCAACTGCCGGACGTCCATCAAAAACTCACTGAGCTGCAAGCAATCTTCCTTACTGCAAGCATCCAATACGACTGTAGCCACCGAAAGAGGAGAACCGCCGGTCACCAGTTTCCACATATACTGTCGTATAACTCTCCAGAACAGGTCTATTTCCGCTTCCGTCCACAGCGGTTCTGCTCGTGCGTGCGTCGATGACGGTTTATCGACGTTGTTTCCCTCGGGATCGGTTAAAATGAAACTGAACAAAGCTTTTCTCGAAGTTCTCGAATACATTTCAAAGCGAAAATGCTGATAGATGTTTTGGATCATGAAATCTATTTACATATACGTAACAATTTAAACTTGGGTGATAATTTTCAACTTCCTTTTATTTAACACGAAAGTGTTAATTTCCACTCCAGCCGTGGCATTAGATTGACTCATTATACAATTCACCGTATATTTGTATGTTTCTTTTTTTCAAATTTGATTTGGACGTAATTGCTGAAATTTTGCCAACAAGTACTTTCTGATTCGGGATCGTTCTAGATCATGTTGCATTTGCCGAAAGATCACGCCTTTTATTTGGTTAGAATCGATGAAAAAAAGAATTGTCTTTAATAGGTCAACTTGAAATTGAATAAAAATGATTTGAATTAGATTTATCATCAAAAACTGAGTTTGTTTGATGGTTTACGTCCGGCTCGGATCTTGGTTTCCCAAGACTACGGTAACATTGTATCGTCGAGACTGCAGTCTTGAAGCGTAGCGGCCAGCAGGACTCGCGCCCCTCAGTGTTACTATCGGCACTGATAGTGATGCAAAACAGCATCTTTTCTTTCGTATGGTCATATACTATTGTTGACTAATATAATGAAACCTCTTCGGGAAAAATATTTCTGCCGTGAGTTGTCATTATTTTCGTCATTCATTAATCCTTCTTACACAAATTCTAATCAATGTTCATTACAAATTTGCATATGAACATGTGAGTAATAGTGAAATTTCTTAGAATCTCCTATTCGTTTTACGGTGGGAAACCCCTGCTTTTGTTGTTCTGAAACTATGCAGCCAAGCCCGTTGTACTACACAGCGCTCTGTACTTTTATTACAACAGCTTGAAATAAATCATTGACGAGTTGATTATTTCAGCAAAATGCAGCAGTCAGACCTACACTACAGTACTGCGCTGCAGATAAAAGCAACTGAACGTTGTTTGCGTCAAAAAGCTTGTACTTAATCTCCACGTACATGGTCGGGTAAAACGCAGTTTTCATGGCCTTGTCGGGGAAGCGAGTCAATCTTATTTTGGCGTGTTTACGCGAGGCATTCAGAGAACGATGAGTACTGGTTTCCTGGAATATCTTTAACAGGACATTAGCGAAACAGCCTACAGAGTTATGCGGTTTTTCGTAAACAAAGAGACGAGTTCCAGCACACACACCACACGAGTGAGTCTTCGATAAAAACGTTCTCAAACATTACGGTATTCTAATCATTGTCAACGATAACGACGACCTAAATATAACGTCATTTATAAAAATGGAAGTTCTATAGATAGTGTCGTCGTGAAAAACCACGACACATTAACAGCTGTGTCTGAATAGACGGGTTTTCCGAATATCTATGTATATATATATAGGATGACCTACGATATGTGATAACCATTATTTGCATCGACCGATTACAACTAGCGTCAACACTCGTACATGATAATATGTAAGTAATATTTGTATTTTATGTGTATTTTATTAGATTTCGGGTGTCGCCAAAAGGCTTTATATCCTCTGCGGTTTTCTTCTATTTACAGGTTGCGTGTGCTCGTGGTCTTGCTGTTGATCTGCTGCCATGTAGACGCATTGATCGCTAAGTTAGCCGAGTCAATCACTCGAGTCAAAGACACCGCAAAAATCAACTCGATAGATCAATGTTACGAGGACGTAGTCAAGAATGAATCCTGTTCTTTGACTGCGTTGAATATGAGCGCCATTCGGAGTGAAATAGCAGGGTATCGCAGTTCGGGCGTTCAACTGATCAATTTCTATCTATCCGGGGTCGAATTGAACGTATCGTCGTCCGAGAACGACACCACTTTCAATCCTTACTGGTGGATGTGGGTGTCTGCAAAGGGCACGTTCATTCTCGACATGCCTATCGACTACGATATCCTATCCGTAGGGCTGTTGACTTTGAAGGTCGAAGACATCGATTTCAAGTTGGAGAGCAAGCCGAAAGGCTGTTTGCAAAAATTGAATCATAAATGTAGATACGCTTTGATCCACAAAGTGTTGGATTATGCTTTAGAAATCGGTAAATCTCCGACCGGATCGTTCGGGGACTATATTTGCCGAACTGCATACACACATCGGTCGTTCATCACCAAGAAGCTCGTAGGAGTCGGACCCGATTGCTGCATGCGCGATATATATCCGTACAGAAATAATAAAATATGCACGAAAACATGGGACAAGAAGCACGGCGTAATTCGTGTAATTCTGTTTGTATTGGGGTTAGTTCTACCGTTAGTGGTGCTGTACATGATGTGCGTATCCCCTGATGTTCGGCCTCATAAAATATCGAAAGGCATCGTGTCGTATTTGACAAATCGTTTACAACAAATCGACCATTTCTACGTGAAGGGAGATGGATCTCTCGCCGGACATACTGTACTCGTCGATCAGAATGACTTATTGCCATACACGACGGCCGCTTCGATGTGGACATTCTCTGACTTTCATTTCCCGATTAGACCTTCCAAAATCGGGTTCACGGCGGTATTCATGTCGCAGTACGTAGCTCTCGGATGGTGGCTGTACAAGTATTCAAACGCGCCTCATTACATGAATTATTTGGACACGCACGAAAAAATCGCGTTTAATTTGAGAAACGTTCCCGTGTCGTGGCTGATCACGAACAAGGAGTTTTGGCCGTTCGTCATCAGCTTGATTCTGGTCTCGCTTTCGTTTTTTAACGTGTTGCTCGTGATGTTTTGGTGGTTAACCGAGTTGAGCTGCGTCCGAAGAGCGCTTCTGAATACATTAATCAAAGTATTCATAAAACCTTGGAGTGAGTGTCAGGATAATAACTCCAAGGCCAAACGTAGATCGAAGAAATGGGTTTACATGATGCCGAACTTGGAAAGCGCGGTACACCGATTATTGATATTCGTCATTATCGCTGTAGGCTGCGGTAGTTATCTAGTCATTTATAGTCTATTCCATATGGTTATGTACATTCTGACCGGTACTGTATTAAACATACAAATAATCACCCCCTGGTTGACCGGAGTTTCGCTGGCCATTTATTACGTTTACAAAATGTTCGCCAACATTCGTAGTACTTACACAGAAATCCAACGCACCGTCTTCCAGGAATGTCTATCCGGTGAACTGCCCGTCTACAAGGCCAGAGTGGTCACTACTTCGTGTGTTCATACGCACAATGTTGAAAAGATGACAATTCGTGATCCCGACGGGATACTGGTTCACTATGAGAATACTCGAGCTGATAAAGCGATCGTTTTCTATAACGATTCGCACGTTCCTATGATTCAGAGTCGTCTGTTTTTTCATATCTGTCGGGAGTTGAGTCCGTTTGCGCCGAATTTTCGCCGGGCGTTGGTCAGTCTGTTCGCGACGCTTCTGTTCATGTTTCTGATCATTTTTACGATGACCGTTTTCAACAGGGAAGGGCAAAGCGAAATTTCGATGGTCGTCACGTCCGTCGTGACGTTATTGGCGGCGCTGTTGCCGCAATTCGGTGAAATGTTCGCTAACGAACAAGTGAACGAGCTAAAGAAAGAATTCAAACGGTACAGAGTTACTCGCAAAATCAAAGCTTTTCGACCGTACGTGATGAACGCCGTCAAATCTATAACCTGTTCCCCGTGGAACACAAACAGCGCCTGTCAATCTTTTATCGATGGCGGCGGAACTCCGTTGGAAGAGATTTCGATAACGAAGATAAAAGGCGAATTTCAAGCCCCGACTTACAGCGAGTTTCTGCCCGATTCGAAACTCGACAGTTTCGACTCGTTCGAACTCGATAAGAAAGAATTTCGCCGGCAAACGTCCGGGCGGAGTCTGAGATCGGTCGATTCGGCGGATATCCAACTAGCGCCCCTAAAAGAAGTTGAAAACGAACGGTACACGTCTAACGAAAGCGTAGCCGGACGAAACCACACGAGGTCGCCGGCCAAGAGACAATATTCAAATCTGAGCGGCTTCGGTAAAAGTTTTGACCTTGAATACATAGATGAATCGGGCAGTCAGTCAAAAGAAATAGCGCCTCTGATAGACAAAGAAAACGTATAGATTTGAGTAGTTTTATTTTTACTATACGGGATGCAATTTTCTACTGCTAATTATACTTCATGGCTTTTAAGTCACTCAAAAAAATCCATGACGAAACAATTCGATTTTACTATTGCGGAACTCTGATTGCGCTCAGATAATCTAATACCGCTTGCGAGCAACTTCCGTCCATTGCTTTCTTCGCTTCAGGGACTTTGATTTAACTTTTGTTTAAATTCTGCTCACAAACGCAAAGTATTCAACCGGTTTCTGCCAGTAAAATATCATATTTCTAACAATCAGTTTCACACGTAGGCGTATACTCTATTTTTATTATATCTATGCATATGTGTTTGTTTTTGTATATTATGTTGTTCTGTGCGAAATAAATTTTGCGATTTTGTGTCTGTGTGTATATATTTCGATATTCTCTTATAAATCGTGTCAGTTGGTCAGTTCAGATAAAAGGATGAACACCGAAAGTGCATTCTTATCAAAGATTCCAGATTTGTATACGAATAAGGTCGCACATTGTCGTATTTGGTAGTTAAGTACACCGCAAGACACCGCACTACAGTACAACTAGCTTCCGTTTCAAGTCAAATAATGCATCGTTTCAGCCTATACCACCATTCACACACATACATGACTATATATAGACGACTGATTTAGCATAAATTGATATAAGACACATCGATCAGTGTTCAAACAAAAAAGGACGGGTTTTGATAAATGAGAAATGCGACCTTCGTCACGTGATCTACCCGAACAGGCCAGACGATAGTTGTGTATCGTTGCGCAAATGACAGAAAACGAATAGAAAAAACAGTGCAATTTATTCATAATTCATACAGTGTTGATTTTTTTAGCGTGTAGCACTAATTGGATTAAAGATTTATTCGTGGCCCATAGATTTAGAGGAATGACTCATTCACTCGGCTAATATACAAAACAGTTCATTCGTGAGCTAGACTGTAAACGAATAATTCACGAATTCGGCCTTTAAAGGCGATTCAGTACTGCTATGAATAGCGCGAATAATACTGAACTAGTTATGGCCATGGTAGGCAAGGAAGTAAACATAAGGAAAGTAATTGGATTGAAAGCATTTTGGAAATGAGAGTTTTTCACACCGATATTTCTGAATGAGTTGGTACGTTGTGCGTTAACGAAGCACTTAAAAGCACTAGATTTCATTTTTGGATTTGACAGCTGATACGAATGTGACAGCGTTTCGTTGTGTCGTGTGTGGAAAGCGAAATATTGGAAATATTCTAAATTGAAGAAACGCGAGTTGTCGCTGCAGCAATGTGTACTGCTATCACTACTGGCAACTACCATCGTGATCATCGTCACCACCAGTGAACATTAAACCAGAACCAGCGTATAGTAGTTACGCCTATTAACTATACTGAGATGTGGAGATAAACGATTTTCGATGAGGGATTAAGATGGATTTCGAAGTCAGTGCGCAATAAAACAAAACACCGTGAAAATCGATTGAGCGAAGCGGATGAGCAATTAACACATTGAAAGGCGACAGTGCACGTTGTTGGACGTTGTCCGCTGATTATCACGAATGAACAGGAATTAGAACATTGTGCTATAAATGCAGATAGGTGGGTATATCTGTATATTATAGCCTACAGTATTAGGCCTACATACGATGTTCTCATTAGTCATTTCTGGTACATACGAGAGATTTTGTAAGATCGCTTTTTGTGATACCCTTAGATAAGTAAGATTAGGGTGGCTTTATGTGTTGTAACAATTTTACTTTTTTGGTGTCATTGTACTGCGCATATTGATTTCAACGCTACGTAAAACGTTATGTAATGTATAAAATGTTGATATTTTTAGGAAATTGAAGAAACATGGCGGTGTCGTTCGATGCCAATACGTCGAACAGGCCAGCTTCAACAGTGGCTCATCAGGATTGGGCTCAGGGATTCTTAAGGCGGACAAGTTCGGTTGATACTGTATACGATCCTTCATACTGTTCGTGTTGTAAATGTTGCACGAACTGGCAGCAAGAAATATGGCTTTTCATTCTGGGGATTTGTAGTTTTCTCGGAGGACTTATCCTCGTTATTGTGGCGTATGTTTATAAAGTAAACGACGTGTATATAATCGGTGGACTCGGAGTCGCATCAGGTGTCGGGTTCCTCATCGGATGCATAGTGATCGCGGCCCGACACGCTAATCGTCTCAGTAAAATAGACGTTCAACCTCGTTTAAATCAGGAGAAATCTAACACGGAACTTGCTTCAGTCAGGGTGAATGAGGTGAAACTACAATCGGTCGCTCAAACTATTGAATTATACTCGAGATCATCTCAAAATGATGGAATGCAACCTGCGTCCGATGGCCAGAGCAGTAGTCCGGTGAAAGTAGCTCAACCTGCCGAGGTTATGGAAACACCAAGCAAAAGACAATTGACGCAGAACTCGACAAACCCTTCGCCAGCCAGAAAGGCTACGATCACGCAGGATATATCCAAAAGTGACCCGAACTTTAATAACAATTTACCAAAAACAGCCCAGGATAGGGTGATAGTGCCAAATCAAGCAACTTATGATTCTCCGTAGAGCTTTCGGGCGATGTATCCCTATGCGATGCACATTCACTAGCTGGGGTCGGTCCAGGGAAACTGTAGGTGGACCGTATTTTTTGCAATCGAAAACTTACTTCGGAATTGCTCAGACTGTTTAGAAAATAGCTGTGGATCAGATCCCTTGTAAGTTTGCACTCTTTTATACGTGGCTCCTTACTATGAGCTTTTAATAATTGATTCTGACAGTAATTCAACCCTCAATTATTCAATACAAAGTGTCTCTACTTTTAATATCCATTTTATCACATTTTTTCACATATCGAGTAGTCATATTTTACCAAAACAAAATATTACGAACACTTATAAACCGTGATACCTTTTCCATGACAACTCAAACCAAGTGTTTTTGTTGGTTAGTTTTTAGTCTATTTTTCCCATGCTTGTATGTTGTTTTTGTAAAACGTTTATAAAACCATAGTTTTTCTATAATGACAATAAAATCTTAAGATTTGTACGATATTTCAAATACTCGTTGTTTCTCCAAAAACGGGACTTAAAAACTGGTTTGCGATTTTTATGTCGAACAAAATCTGGCAATCAACAGGCTGCCCTTACGATTACGATTACGATTTTATTTACACTCCAACCATTTCCATGGTATATGGAGGAAAACTATTACACATGTATATACAAATATTTACAAAACAACACTGAAGTGATTAAAATTTAGAGAATGAAAACGTAACAAAATATATATATACATCAACTATTTACAATACTATATATACTATTGGAGGGATCTATATACATCTAATTAATCGGTCTTTATGAATTTAGCTAATTTGACCGTTGGGTTTTTCAGAATATCAAGGGTATTCAAATTCAAATAGTTTTTGCGGGGTTCGTTAAGTAAGGTACAGTCAAACAGAAAATGGGATTCGTCACCTAAAGTATTACAAATGGGGCGTATTCTATCAGCTCTGTCTAAATGAAGAATTGAAAATTTGTTCACAGGTAAAATATAGGACCCGACCCTAAATTCAAATAAACTAGTTCCTAAGTCGTCACCAAGTTCTATTATATACTTCTCTAACCTAATATCATTTTTATATTGCCTAAAGTTAGTGTATATCGGATTAGTATTTATGGCAGATACGGAGTCTTGAAGGTGCTGGTCACGGAGTATCTGTTTTATTCGTTTTGAAAAAGATTTACTGTTAGTCATGAATTGCTGCGTCAAATGCAGGACAAACCACAGTCATCAAAGGTTTTCTTTATATATGATAACCAAAGGCTCTTAAATTTATCCCTTAAAAATAAATTGAAAGATATTAAGCACCGTGAGGTGCTGCTGCAGTAGTCATCGTTAGCGGGATTCTTATACACTAACACAAAGCGACTGTGGCAATCAACGTACATCAGTTGCCACAGTCACTTCGGATTAGTGTGTAAAATTCCCGCTAACGATGTGCATAGCGGCAGCACCTCACGGTGCACAGAGGCAGCACGTTGATCGCTGGACTTCGCTGCAATTAACTTAATAGTAATTAATTCCCAACTGTCTTCTAAGATACGAACATTTGGCAGCAAATAAGCGACGACACAATGAAATTTGAAAAGGTCGATGCTTTCCCTTAAAGTCCTCGGTCCAGATGATAAACGATGTTCAGAACAAAACGATGTTCAGAACAAGTTTTTTGTTTGATTTTGTCTCAAATGAGAAAACATTCGACTCGACTCGACAGAATCGGACAAATATCAAGAAAACCAATTACCGTATCATTTAAATTTACTGTATGTATATATTTTATCCTCAAAATCTATTTTTCGCAACTCAATTGCGCTCTAATCTTGTCCAAAATATCTTTAGATTCAACATATACCATGTACAGAAATGTAGACAACCGAATCTAATACATTATAAAGTGTTTATTTCGTTTATGACAAATCAATGAAACATTTCTAAAATTCCCCATTGGTTTTGAACATATACAATGTATCATTCTACTAACAATAAACTAATGATGGACGGAAAAATATCATTAACTGATACTGTTTAGATCTGCGTCAAATATCTGTGACCTACTTAGATTACATTGAACAGCAAATTAATTAACTCATTCATTAATCATCATTAATGAGATTCGTTCTGCATCTGGACGGATTTTTCGTTGTTCGAAGTGGCAAAATTTCAATTTCAAAAGGCAAGTAATTATTGAATGAAAGGCAAGTAAAAGACCAAATATTTAAACGGGACGGTTTAGATTGTATCTCTACAAATATAATTTCTCGCTGTTGACTTTTTACATAAGTTCCAGGCATGGATTTTAACCTGATGCGGTGTACCTGGCTTACTAGAACCGGTAGTCTCAGAGTGACAATAGAGATCTTACAGCCACTTAACCACGCCATATTTGCTGGAAAATACTGTAAGTGATTCAAAAGACAGACCTGCAAATCTCCGGATTATCTCCAGTCTCCAAGAGGGGGCAAGTTTTATAGAGATGGTTTTCGACAGGTCTTTAGTTTGAGCCCGACTTTGGAACCAAACAAGTTGGCAAACAACCATGACGTCATGCGCAAGAACTCTACACCAGCATAGGTTTGATTCCACGCAACTGAGGATGCCTTTTCAAGACAATTCGTGGGACTCTTCTAACATGAAATCATCAGAACTTACATTTAAACAAGCTAAGTAGTAATCAATACTACATATATATATATACATGTAAACTGTAAATAAACATTAAAAAAGTTTTCCACTTATGTCAACAAATTTCTCAATAATCTCCATTAATCATTTCATCGACCTCCTCCTCCACCTCTTCACCGTCCTCATCATCGACGCCGTGTATTACTTGGACACCGTTGATTTTATCTTTAGCCGCGTATTGTCTATCTAAAGGCAGGTCTAAAGCTCCGTAAATAGCTTCGATCGTTTGCGAGTTGATGTAATACGACAGGTTGACTTTAGGAATTCGAGCGCGCATATCCTCAATGCACTGATAAGCCTGAAAATACATAGAATATTTCAATATCAGATCGGTACTGGAATCCTGCCTCAGCAGGGAACCTGATAGCTGCAACACGAACTGCCTGATTAGGACTGCTCCTAAGCATCCTCCCTCACCAGAGGCGTTTTTACGAGCATCCGATTTTTGCGATCGATTTCGTGAACGATTTGCTCCGATCGTACGATCGAATCGAATGTTCGTAAAAATGACGATGGATTTGGCTAATCACATGACATAAATATGGCGACGTTGAGGAAAAAAATGTATGGTTTTGAACTACCCGGTGCCGCCATCTTGGAAATCAAATCGCCAAATCGCTCGCCAAGCGAGTTGGTCGATTTCCAAAAATCGATCGGAAAATCGTGTTCGTAAAAACGCCGATCGTGAAATCGATCGCAAAAATCGGTGCTCGTAAATGCGTTCCTACGATCGATCGCAAAAATCGGATGCTCGTAAAAACGCCTCAGAGAACCTGATAGCCACAACACAAACTGCCTGATGAGGACTGCTCCCAAGCAGCCTCCCTCGGTAAGGAACCAGATAGCTGCAACACAAACTGCCTGATAAGGACTGCTCCCAAGAGGCCTCCCTCGGTAGGGATTTGAATAAGATGGCATTGTGAGACTCAGCCACGAAACGAACCCCTACCTGATCAGAACTGCTCTTTAAGGTCCTAATTTTTAAGGGGCCTAAAAATAAACCTACCATTTTCCACTTATCGCGACTTGCGTAATGTTCAATGATGAATCCATACACGTCACCCATTCGTACGGACGTGTCCAGATCGGTTTCTTCCAGTAAAATCTGACAATGTTTGATCGCTTCATCCGGATCAGATTCATATATTCTACAACACACATTTCCATGATTAGTTCAAAATGAAAGGTTGAACGATCTTCATAAAACGAGCTCGAATCGTAAAATGCGAATCATTCTTACCTTCGAGCCTGCACAAACTTTTTGATAAGATCCATTCTTGCTTTTAGTTGTGTAAGTTTCTCCTCTTGCTGAGACTGATTCTTCATTTTCGCTTTCGTAATGCATTTGTACGCTTCACCCAACGCTCCTAGCGCTTTATCATAGTTTTGGTATTCATCGATTTCGACCTACAAACAATAAATATATTATTATCACTTGTAGATTGTCGATTATTTGTTGTAGCGCAGGGCTGCCAACTTATGTTAAGTACTATCAGTAACGAGTAGAATTTTTTTTCGGGAACATTTCATCGAAATATGAAAGGAAATGTTCAAATTAATCTGAATATAATGTATATTGTGTCGATATTTTTTGTAACAATTTATTTTGCAAATAAATTCATTCATTTGCAAACAAATAAATTCATTCAATCAGTAATCAATGGGTGGGTAAGACCCTCAGTAGCATCTTTCATACTTCAATACGTATCAAACAAATGAAATCATTATTTCTCGGGACAAAATAGTAACGAAAATCAGTAGCAGTTGACGGCTCTGAGACAGACGTCAAATCATCGAACACGAACCTGAGCGCAAGCGTCATAGAATAACGCCAAACTCTCCATAGCTCTACCCTTCGTGTAGAAACTAATGATATTTTTCATGATTTCCGGATCTTTCCTCCAATCTAATGACTGTAAATAGTTCGCCGCCATCACGTAGATTTCTTTCTGTCGAGAAACGCCGGCGAAAAAGATGATTTTCTCCGTATCTCCCGATTTCAGCAGGGCCTTCATCGCCTGTTTATGAAAACGATACGTGATTAAAAACATAGGGACTTAAGTTTTGACTCTATTGAGTCAGAGTCTAATGTTAAGTCGCGAAGTAAACTAAATTCATAATTTGCCTTTAATTTATTTCCAGCCTGCGTATACTTCTTCGTCGCTAAGTGATATTGTCTTTGTTGCATGCAGACGTCCGCTATGGCTTCCAACAATCGATGTCGTTCCTCGTTCGGCATGTCTGACTCTTTCGGCACCGTTAGTTTTTCGACCAAATTCTCATCAATTGGAACGTTCTGTTCATTACACAACTGTAACGCTTCCCAGTACTACCGAAACAAAGGTCACGATTAGATCAAACAGAAATATTTACCTAAAATGAACTATTATGACAAATAATATGAAATCTCACAAGGAGATAGAATAGCAGTTCCAGAATTTTTGGGCTAGTATTAAATCAATTCAAAGTTTTGAGTATATGCTTATAGTCATGTTGACCATTAGAACATAGGCTATATTTTGGAAGAGTTTTTCATTTCTATTGTAAGATGTTACATGATCCCCACGACACGGACAAAGCATTTTATCAAAGGTAATAATGCGATAAATTGCTTGCCTGTTTGCCTGCAGCCAGTAAATCTACAGCCCTGTCAAACTGGGAATTCTCCATGAAGAAGTTAGCACATCGCTGCAACAGCTGTGGATCTGCCGAGCCGTCGAGGCTTTCAGAAATATGCTGCAAAGCTCCGAATTGGCGACTGCGAAACGCGAGATCCAACGCTTTATGTAGATTACCGGCCTTGTGATAAAGCATCACTGCTTTATCTAAACTAATTTGCTTCTGTTCGTAATAATGCGCAGCCTCGATCATATCAGCCGGTTTACCCAGTAACGCTAGATTCATCATCTGATCTTCAAATCCATGCTCCTAAAAAAAAGAAGCCTTTATAATCTGAAATTTGCTCATTGTACATGGGACTATATTGTTATAATTCTCCATCCCGTCACGTCAGGTACACAGTACTTTAGCCACAACGTGAAGTGCCAAATTGTCTGTTGTATGATAGCTGAATGGAATAAATAATCCGGGTAAGATCAAATATGATTTCTGATTGGCTAATAATGACATCATCTAAGCTGCCCGGCAAGAGATGGGTGAAACTCACTTTACACAAACGTATAGCGTTTCCGTAAGCTTGCGCGCGAGTAAAGAAATGTATCGATTCTTTGATTCGATCCTGATTCTCGTATTGTCGTGCGAGGTGGTAACTAGCTGCGGCGTCTCCCGTATCGTTACATATCTCAGCTGCCTGAAGAAGATAATCATAAAAAAATGCCCGATCGATAAGTGTTGTTTTGAATGAGTGCATCTGCATTATTCTTGGATAGTGAGAAAACCTGTTTCTTAGAATCAAGTACAATTACCTTTTCAAGATTTCCGCAGTAACAGTAAACACGGACTAGAGACAAATAATCTTGAGCTGCTTCGTAAAACTGTAAAGCTGTTTCCATCTCACCGGTACTCTCCATGTACTGAGCCCACCATTTACGCAATTCTCTACAAAACACCAAATACAAGAGGTCCTCTTACTGGGGGAAAGCGAAGTAGAGATTACAAATTTTGGATCCAAGGAAAAAATGTTTGTTATGACTGATGTTCTTTGCCGAGAGGGGTCCATAATGGGAGGTTCAACTGAAATATTTCTTTAAAGTTATTTCTGCCAAATGACCTCGGTTTTTATATATACATACTTGTCTTTCGTTTTCATAATGTAACCCTCCAATACTTGAGGATCGTCGAATAACATGCGTGGAACTTCGAAACGATGCGTGTCCGCCTTCTCGAAACTATCGAAAATAACCACGATATCATCAGTACCGGCGATGAAATTCATTTTTGAAATTCCTCCGGGTATCAGGATTCACTTACTTGGGAATAGCAGTATTAATATCGCCCTTAGACTCTAAATGTTTACCATAATTATAGTAAGTTGTTCGTAAGTGAACCCGGTCGAACCTTTCTGCCGTTTCCAAAGCCTAAAAACACAAAACGTTCGAACGTTATTAGGCACCGATTTCATCAGAAAACTACTGATCGCATCAGTCTAATAAAACACTCTAATCCATGTCAACTGTGGATAAATGAAAAAGTCACACAATATAATAGTATGAGATAAAATTCATCTAAATGAAACCCCAACATATCAGCTGTTGAAAAACAGCCATCATCAGGTGGATTATCGCATGAAATTCTAGTGTGGGAATGTGTATTTATCCACCGCTATGTTCGTCGCGTTGTCTTACTTTACTCCAAAGTCCGGTTGATTGATAGAAGTCGTTCAGAAGATCGTATCTTTTACAATTCTTTAAAAGCCTCTCGGCGTCTTCCTACAAGTAGAACGCGAACGATTTATTCGAGCAAGACGCAAAGAAATTTGCAAAAAAAAAAAAACATTATCGATGAACTTACCTGTAATCCTAGATGTAAAGCCAAGACGGCCACTTGGGCGTCCAATTCCGGTTCCTTTTCCTCGGCTTCTCGAAGAGCCTTCGCCGCACGCGCGTTTCCCATATTCCCCAGACAAACCCTCGCGACGTCGAGACGACGACTTTTCACGCACATTTTCGCCATATTCTCCCAAACCGATTCACTAGCGATAAACAAAAAGCCATGCATTGATTTGGTCGATTCTAAAAATTGATCCCTAACAAGACGTACAGGCCGATTCAAAACCGACTAATCAGCAATAGTGTGAAACCATAACCACGGTGGCCGTTTCATTTGACCTGCTTTTTTTCTGACTATTCCCCGAGATAAATACGTTTCGAGTCAATTAATACGGTCAAATATGTAAGACATAGATGGAAACTGCTTCATTTTACACACGATCTAGTGATCCCAACCAATTTCCCTGATATTTAGCTTATCCGCGACCATTCTGATTTCCAGGTAAATGGCTACCGGTACCCTGATAACACACTAGGCTGAACAATGATCCCTCGATTTTCATTTCCTTCAAATTCGCAATTACCTTTTGATTAGTTTTATAGCCTTGAATGCCTCGTCCATGTTACCAATCGTCAGGTAATAGCTGAAATTCATCATCGCGTCTCTCGTATTTTTATCGGTGTTTTCCAGTCCGACGTAATCTCGCATCGTGCGCCGCGCGATCATCTTAGAGAACGTCGGTATCATACTGGTCGTAACCGGTCTCATATTGTCGTTTTCATTCTCTTCTTCGATCGTCTCAGTCTGATGAAAATATAATACGATAATAGTACGATAACCGCACTCAAACGTGGTGAACGGATTATGAGATAAAAACCCACTATGTACAATTAAAAGAATTTAAAAATCGAGTTTATTTCTGAAATGTAAAATACACGACGTTTCGATCTCACACTAGAGATCATCGTCAGGTGTGACATATGACTTAGTTAGACGAGAAGATACACAATATCCCTGTATGATGGTAACGAGAGAAATCCCACAATAACGAAGCCAAGGTTGAATTCTATATCAGAATGATTATATTTGAGGAGCGACGTTTCGGCTAACAACTGTTAGCCATCATCAAGCGACAGTTGCCTGATGATGGCAAACAGTTGTTAGCCGAAACGTCGCTCCTCAAATACAATCATTCCGATATAGAATTTTTCAATCTTGGCTTCATTATTGTTGGATTTCTCTCGAGATATGACTTACTTACTCTCTCACTATTTTACTCAATAAACCTGTTCTCCCTGTATATATATACCCTCTGTATCTGTACTCTCTATATCTCACACCTGACGTGTGAGTTCGAAATGTCATATATTTTACATTTTAGAAATAAATTCGCGATCTTAAAATTCGTTTAATTGTACATAGTGGGTTTTTATCTGACAATACGATAGCTTGGTCAAAATTAAGTTCACTTTCAATTACGATTTCATCGAGATTTTTAGCCTCCGATATCAGAAATAAGGTTACTTCAGTTCGTAATCTGTTTTTTTTTTCTCTCATTAAATGAACGAACCTTTTTTACGAAGTAGTAATACGGCACGTCGAGCCCGATTATGGCCTGAAACGAGGGATTACGCGCATAGCTATCCTGCATCAGAATTCCGTTCTCCGGCGTCGAAAACAACGATACGACCATAACTTCAACCTGAAATACGACAAACAAGGAAAATGCCGAATTTTCTTCCAGATTCGGTTATGATACCGTAAAAATAGTGTTCTCCACAACAGGTTTGTTTTAGAGGGGCTACCACCCCTCACATCCACCCCTCTGAAAATCAAACATCCCCTATAATATATCCCCAGCCCCTACCAGAGTGGATGTCAACATTCTATCAATGCTAACAATTGCTTTAAAATATATCGAGCTTATGTGAAAAATATAATATTACACCAAAATTTAGCTTAACTTTTTCATATTTTCTGGAGGATTGAAAGCCTTGCCACGATGTCATGTACTTAATGAATGCAGCCCATTTAAATTCCAGCATGAGGAGAACACACTGGAGGAAACAAAGTCGTTTCGAATTGAACTCACCTCATCTTCTATATTAACCGATTTGCTGCCCAACAGCGACGGATGTTTAGCGAGAGTTTTGTTGTTATCTTTCGTCGATTTTTCCGACGACGGCGGTTTCGCGATTAATTGCGCTTCACAAACCAACAGCTTCGGCTCTTCGAGATCCCAGAAATGCGAGATCGGATATCGACCCGCGATATCTTTCGCCGCTTGGTTTTTACCTCTGAATCGAATAAATAAATACATTATTCCGACATCAGATCATCTACAGATTTAGCGCACAAAATCTGCGATCACACTGGCCTGTGCCAGACTATAGACCGGACCAACCATTCACACTGGTGCCTAATGGTTCCGTACCATGGGTCAAATTGGGCCTGACCAAAAACATCAGACCAGGCCCCTGCCAAATTTTAGCACAGATTGAATTATTGCGTGTGAATGTTAACTTGTTCCGGAAGTGACTCACCTCACTTGCCACAGCATCATCTGATAGCATTCAGTAATGAGTGAGTTAATACGTGTCAACACGCTCTCTAATAGAGCACAAGCTAAATTTGATCTATTACTTTTTCTCTCCCCTCTCTTTCCCTTTCAAATCTTACCTTTCTTCGGCTGTTGTGTATTCATTGTCAGCGTCGAGACTGTCGAAATCATCTTGTTCACCGCGACCCGACTCGAAGTTAAAGAACTGAATCGTATCGAGTTCCACGTCCCAAACATACATCTTATTTTCGGGTGTCAAATCCGGCTACGAAATCAAACGTTAAATGGTTTTATTCTACAGAGAGAGATACATAGGGATGAATATTTCGTTTAACTTCGTTTTCGTTTAATTTCGTTTAACTTAAAATACTCACCAGTTGAGCTAGTATACTGACACGGGTTCCGTTCGAATTACATTTCACTGAAGTTATATGTCCGAAACTAGGAATAAGATCGTGCAGATACTTTGTGCTCGAAACCTGTTTTGCCTCTCTATAAAGAAGATATGAAGAAATAGACACAGATACATAGACTCAATACAATTTCAATTGTCACTATGTCAACTATCCACTGGGTACCTTTAACCAACTTTTGAGTAACTGACCCCTTAAAAAATTATCCTCAAATTCTACTCAGTATCGGTGGTGCAAACCGATAATTTTACTAGTTCAAACTTTAAGATCTGATCCAGGTGGATTATTTACCTGCGTGAGAGGTCAAATAGTTTCACATATCCGTTACTAGTGCCGATGACGAGGTAAGAACCGCACGTATTAACATGGGTCGGTTCACCCTCTATATCGGTGAAGTTTAATAACTGTTTCACAGTACCCTAGAAAATGCAATTTAATAACAACAGGTTATCAGGAACGTAACAAGATTGATTATAATAAAGAATTTCCAACAGATTTAGATTCTCTTGTTGACATAAGACAAGAATTGCTGAACACTAAATTCAAATGCACAGGGTCCAGTGCCTTAATTCTAAGTACAGCCAATGGATCCTTCATAACCATATAGTGCGCTTAAAATATATCCAAATATTACATTGTATGTATGGAGTATGACTACTACTATACTATACTATACGAAGCTGAAATCAGCGTCTGACTTACCTGCGGAGTTCGAACTTGAACTTTTCCCGGTTCGAGCGTGTAGACATTTTGCTCATACATGCACAGAATCATTGATTCACAAGCGAACGACCCTGAGATGAGAAACAAAACATCTAGATTAAACGAAAGATGCTCTAAAAAGCAAGATAATTCTTTTCTTTGAATATTTTAACGCCCAATACATACCTGTTTCTTTAATCGTCAGCCGGTCGCTGGAATATTCATAGACGATCGCCTTCTTTCCGTTCCAAACGACCAAATGGTCTTTTGTCGTAAACGTTCCTTTCACTTGAATGTCGGTTTTTAGATCGTGATAATTACCCGTCGAGAATATATTCACCGATATATTGGACGGCCCCGTTTGAACTAACGCGATCTACATTTGTAATAAAACGCGACGATCTTAGAATGCGTACATTCGGTTACATTTTCAGAACTTTCTTTATTAGAAGTTAGAGGAAATACAGACCTGATCGTTGTAATGATAATTCATCACTTGTTCGCATAAAACGAACACATCATCGGTAACATTCACGACTAACAAATCCGGTTTCGGGCCCCACTTGAAAAAACAAAAACATTCGTCTGCATTTTGAAAGCAATATACCAGATATCATATACAGTCAAACACAGTTAAGTTGCCCCCATTTAATAGTCAAGACTTAAGTAACGATAAGGGTGGCCACTTTTCCGCTTTTTATAAATTACCCGAGTTTTCCCCTGATTTTCCATGTGATGACATAAAATTCTCCGAGTGAATCAGAGAAATCTCTAGGTTAAAAACGTTACAATTCAATCATTTTTCATTTTCATGCTCTCTGGTAGAAACATACAGTCAATAGCATCCGAATTCCATCCAGGTTTTTGGTAAAATTTGCCAAATTCCCTGAGTTGCCCCTGATTTTTCTGATTCCCTGAGTTTTCTAGGTTATCCAGGTCAATGGCCGACCTGAATGATACGACTTATCTGGGGTGGATATTTAACTGAGTTTGTTCGTAGACAGTTATCCGGTTATAAACGTACCTTAACCTGTGAGATTCTGCCCGCGATACAAGCAGATGGCTGCAACTTCCATTTATCGGCCAGTTCTTCGTGGTTCGGATGTTTAGACGGACTGAATTTCCACATTACCAGTTGACCGTTAGAAAGTCCAACAGTTATCATTTCTGAATATAGGAAAACAGAGTTACCGAAGTCAGAAAACTGATTACCAGTGCATTGCTCATATGGATGTTCGGTTTAGAATTGTATTGCTAACCTTTGATTTTTGAATATGTAATTGATGTAATGTAAATGCTTCGATCGACTTTCGTAATTTCCGGGTCAATATGCAGCACAAAGTTCTCTTCATTGTTTAAATCCCACATACGAACGAGTGCCTCACCAGAGACTGTAGCTAAGATACCCTTACCAGCCCACACAAAATCTGCATCTTGTGGTTTACCACTGAGCTTTACCTGCAACATTACCAATGTATTGAATGTATCAGTATCACACAGTCTTGTCTTAGATTTAAGACCGTTTAACCCTTTCAGTGCTGACTAGTTAATACCCTATAGTGCTAGAGATAATTTGAAAATCTTTAAAAATTCCACCCTAGTGTATTGAATAACGGGAATACCACTATAGTGCATCTACACCGTGGCGCGGTGTATCGTTAGGTACTAGTATTTCACTATGTCTGACAAGTGCTGCCATTTTTCAAGAGAGATAATTACTAATTACATCAATACACCGCAGTGTGGTGTACTAGCAAAATCCATCACTGATTTATACACCCCACTGCGGTGTAGATGCACTGAAAGGGTTAAAATAACTAAGTTCTATAGCCCACCAAAAAACTTAAGACCAGTCACTGCTCATTTGGTTCTATAGCCAAGCTAATATCTTATGATCAGTCTAAGCTTATTTTAGTTCAATAGGTACGGTATCTAACAACTTAAGACCAAAGTCTTAAGATTTTAGATTACTTTTCCTCCGTGCATCCAGCTAATAACCCGAACTCGCAAAATATACGTTTACCTTGATTATTTCTTTGGCCTCACCGTCAGGTAAAATGCTGTGCTGATAACAAAGAAGCGACTCGGTAATCGTGACCAGTACATTGCGCTCCTGATAGAATAAGAATTTACCGACCGATTCTTCGACCGTTAAAATCTGCGTACATTTGCCGACCTCCGACAAATAAAACACGTTTCCTACGAGAAAGACACGAAAATAAATCAATTCGCCAGGAAAGATTTCACGAAAAAAATACGTAGCTCAAAGTCTGTTTACCTCTGTCAGTAGCGATGAAAAATGAAAGGCCCTCGACCGGAGTGAGTAGCGATGATATCTTCGAGTTCGTTTGGCCTTTTTTCCAACTAAACAAATCGAGCGCAGATTCGTCACCGCTAGCAGCAGCTTTAGCTAACTGAGCCAGTTCACTGTAATATGAAAATACAATTTTTTACTCTAATGCTCCAATGCTAACGTTTTTTACTCTAATGCTAACTTTTTTCTTTTATTTATAGAAATCCAATTCTTTCATTTTTTCTTGACAGTATTCATTTCTGGCTCAGTGGGTTGGCAGAAGGTTTGCATGACATTTTTTTTTCAAGAAGGAAAGTTTTGCCTCTAGTCTGAAAATGGTGCAAGAAATCGGCGTCTAGAGGCTAAAAAGTAAAATTCATTTGATCGTTTCTGTGTTTTTGTGTATTCACAAAACCACTTACACCTCTCCGAAGTGATGAATGAAATGATGATATGTCAAACATACCTTCTGCGGTCTTCCTGTGAAGCTGGTCTCAGTATTGCGTACGTTACGGCTTCGGTGAGGTTGTGTTGACAAAGAGGAATGTGTTGAATTTTACCGCGCGAATCAGCTTTACTCACAGCGACGTGTCCGTTCTAATATAGAATAATATCAACCATTATTTACAGGATTTCCAAAATGAATTTCGCTCTCAATTCGTGCCGAATTCAGTGGCGAGAACAGTGAATAGTGGAATTTCCACATCTTTTGTGACTTTTCCCCCGACTATTCCCTGACATACACTCTCTTTTCCCTGACTTCTGCTACTAATCCAATCAATTAACCAGGCCAAATACATATGACAAAGGCTAGACAGCTAATTTTTGATTTTACGAGCAATCTCAACAAATTTCCTTGACTTTTCCCTGATTTTCGGCATTTTTTTTTTACAAAATTCTCCAGACTTTTCTTTAAAGAAACGCAAATTCTCTCTGACTTTTCGCCGACTTCCAGGTAAGTGGCCACCCAGTTTACATAAACCCTCACCACTGACTAACTTACAGAATCACAAGACAGTAAACGTGTGCCGTTTGACGACCACACTAAAGCGCGAACCATCGTTCGATGTAAATTCTGCACCAAATGCGGCTCGCGTTCCTGATCGTTCCATATCGTGATTTCTCCGCTGTCCCAACCAACGGCGAGTATCTTCTTCGTAGGATGCCACGTTAAACACGTCGGTGGACATTGTCTCTCAATCGTCGCGTTCGGTAAATGTTCGCCCTGCCAAAATAAAAATGAAGGTTATTGCAGTCAGAAAGAACTCTGGAATTCTCACGTCCTTACAATTTGCTTACACGTTTTTTTCACAACAAAATACCAACAACTTTTTTTCAATTTTTCCTATAATTTTTTCCAAAGTTTTGAGATTCTTTCATCTCAAGGTACAATAACGTATCGGTGACTCTTCAAAAGTCTGAACAGATTGAATTTCTAAAACTTTAACACAGCTCGTGTATATTATGAGCTCTACGGAATCATGACATAAAGAGGATAAAATGACAAACACTTCTCAAATATTTCACACATTTCTATGATTTTTGCACATTGTGTTCATATCTATCTGACTCTAGTTACCTAATCATTGGTGGTAAGCTTTTATAATCCGATGGGCTTGAAAATATCCGATTGTGAAACTAACTGATCTGACCCCAGGTTTACGACAATGTTGAATTCGAGGATGAACAATCTTACCTCATCTAAATACAGATTTATAGTACCCCCGGACGCTGCGCTGTATGACGCAACAGCTAGAATAGATTGTGTACTGTGCCATTCCGTATATACGTGATTTCCTAAAACGTTCGATTCTAGTTTCCGATCAAAATAGACAGCCATTATATCATAATATCTACAAAATAGACAGCCATTATATCATAATATCTACAAAATAGACAGCCATTATAATATAATATCTACAAAATAGACGTCCAAAAGTTTTCTTAAATCGAATGATGAACAAAAAATCGAATAATTTAGCTGGTTATCAACAATTAACGAATAAAGTTTAATTGAATTTGAACAGAATTAGGCTGAATTTTCTATTTTCAAACCGATTTATGACGTATTTAATTGTTGTAAACGTCGATTTTAGGGTTGAAATATACTGTGAGAATAATTTTACCAGTATTTGTGGACGGTAGACGAGTGTCAGCGGCGAAAACGTACACAAATTACACGAATAAATTCAGTCAAATGAAAATATGCAGTTGCTATCTGTCAACATTGTACGCTTTCAAACTTTCTGATGAAACGTCGAAACAGCGTCTTCGTTCGATGTTTGGAAAACTCCCAAAAACTGAGATACACTCGGGAACTAGTAAATAATATGAATCCACGAAATAATGATATGATTATGGATATGTTAGTATTTATCGAGTGGATTGGTGCGTAGACTGGTTGCCGTCCTCTATACCTATTTTGACTGGTTGCCAATGAATTGGTCACCTTCGGCTGAGTTAGTCAACTAAACGAAACCGAATCCGTTAGTCGGAACTATATTCCGAAAATAGTTCGAAAATCAAGCGCATTCGGTTATTAGTTCCGACCACTAGTCGACGAGATACCGTGAAAACCGAATTTGGCCCAGTCCACAATATGCGCCAGGAGGGCCAAATTCCTTCGGTTTATTTTCTAACTATTTCCGGAATATAGTTCCGACTAACGGGCATTCGGTTTCGTTTAGTTCGACCATAGTCGACTAACTCAGATAACCGAAGGCGGCCCTGGGTTCGTGAAAATGATTCACGGGCCGGCCGTGAAAAGCAGTTAATTTTATAGCGGGGTAGTGAAATTAGGGGGTGTTACTAAAAACTATGCGCTGCTAAAACGAAGACCTATGCACTTTGGGGTATTAGAACTTTGCATGACTAAAAAGTCCGAAGATACTGACTCGAAATCATCACTTGGAGTGCTCTGTACCACCTCTGCCGGAAACGTAAATTGGTCTCTTTTCTCGGGTGCAGTCTTTGTTTTTAGAAGTGCTTCGTTTTAGTAACACTTGTTGCTTAACTAAACGAATGACAAATTTCAAAATCAATGATATTTATTCTCATACAACAATTATACAAAATGTCAGGTTTGTGCGCGAGGAATTATAACGTATAATATTCGCTCCTCAAACACGGACTTTCATAAACAACTAGTCCAACCACCATAGGCGTATAAACTATAAACGAGAGTTTATACGCCTAGTCCAACCATAGACTCTAAAACAGAAACGTCTATGGCCCAAAACCATGGACTCTTAAACCGTGAGTCCATGGCTCCCTGCACTTAACCAGAGATAAACCTGGCCAAATACTCTGGAAAGCGTAGGATTAAGTTATCAATCTGATTTACATTCTTACATCATTTTATTTTCACATATTTTAGCTTATTTTCTCAAGTAGTAATCCTTAGTAATCTCCTTAATTTTATTTCTATTAATATGTATGAAATTGTACTAACTTAAAACAAAGTTACATGTAAGGTATTTAGAAGTCTTTATCTACGATACATTTCCACTACAGCTGATTCAGACAATTTGCATCATTAAGAAAATAACAAAAATACACAAAGAATTACAAACTTTGATCCATAAAAAAACGAAAATTGGACTAGTCTGAAAGTCTAAGATTATGAATTTGACAATTCATGAGGTCAATATAACCGACACTTTGTTATATTTCATGAAATATGAATCTATCATGTCAACTTTTCAAATGACATCGATTGAGGACATTTCATTTATCAAGAAAAAGCTCAACTTTATTCGATAGGACCTTAATAAATCAATGTTTTATGAACAATTGACATGAACATGTCGTTTTATCTCCACAACAACAATTATACCTAAATGACAGGTATTTATGTACTGGAGGAAGTGCCTCGGTCATTTACAAAAACGTGACCTGTATTTCAAAAGTCCCCCACATAAAAACATTATAACCGGAGATAAAACCACAAATTCAATCTGGAAAGCTTAAGATTGGATTAAATAAACAGTCTTTGATTTAATTTTCATTAACATTATTTTACAAGATAACTAGTTTTGCCACTTTTGCCTTGTCTTTAAGAGGTTTCAAGACATTATCAAATTGGTTATTTTCTCAAATGTTACATTAAATGCAAAGTATTTTGGAGGTATTCTCTTCTATGCATTCAACAAAAGTATATAAATCGAGTATATAAATATTGTTTCTACTGTCAATTTGATTAGAGCTAGGGCAATTACTAATAACTAATGGCTTTGCTACAATTAAGTTAAGATTCAATAACTAACTTTTTGAGGTGCTTCTTGTGCAGATATTTCAGAACCCATATAGACATTGTTAAACCATGGTTTTAGAGTCCATGGCTAGCATAATCTACTGATTAATACTGTTCATATATCCTAATTTATCAAGAGACTGCTCCTCTATTTTGCTACTCTATTTTCCATAAGGGCCTTAATGAAAATAGTATTTTATGAACCATTGATGAGCACCACAGTATGAATGACGAAACATCATCTTATTCTTACACAACAATTATATCCCGCTAAATAAGTTATTTAAAAAACAGTTCAACATAAAACCTACAACTTCACTCACTGTGGAAAGCGTAAGATAAACTAATAAATCTTAGTTATTACAAGAAAACTAAAAACATTCCCAAAAATTTCCTCGTCTGAGAGATTTCTTTAATTATCAACTAGCTTATTTTACAAATGTTACATTTGAAACAAACCAGGGTCTGATTTAAGCACTAGTCTAATTGCCGGGACAAGTATATTTTCATTAGGGCATGAAGGTTATCATAATCACTCATCCACCGGGCTTGTTTAATTCTATGTCTCAAAGCTTTTATCCCACTGGATGCAAGGGATGATTGTGTCACAATCGGACTATTCATGTAGAGCAAGTTGATTTTTGAGGGGGCAAGTGATATTACATATGCTTGCCCCAAGGTCAAGTGGCATTTATTCCTTAGATCAAACCCTGCAAACTATTATAAAGGTTTTTCTTCGTGATAATTTAAGATAAATCGAGTATCTTCAAATAAATATGGTTTGACAGACGATGCTGCGGTAACTTCTTAATTGTTTTATTCAACTTGATAGTAGATATAAATACAACTCTATATAAAGATCATAAATTCTTCTTGTCCAGATATTACAGGCCCCACACAGACGCAGTTAAACCGATAATCAAAACAAAAAGCTAGGACAATTGACCAATTAGCACTGAATCCTCACGTTAGCCTGAAACAGCTCCTTCTATTCTATGCACTGCTATTTTCGACAGGGCCTTAATTAAATCAGTATTTCAAGAACCACTGAAAAGCACCACAGTGGAATTGTTGCTATGAAAATTAACAACTAAAAAGTTTCAACATGAATGATGAAAATGTACATCGTTTTATTCACACAACAATAATATCTTAATCGAGGAATCATCATGCAACAAGTTCCTAATTTCCAAACATGCGTTACAATAACAGTCTCCAACATAGAGCATTAAAGCTAGAGATGGAACATACAGATTCACTCTGGAAATCTAAGTATCAACTAATCATTACTTTCACTAGAAAACTAGAATTTTGCCTATTTTGCCTTGTCTTAAAGATGTCCAAGCACCTTGGCATTAAATACTAACTATTCTGACGTTTTTTCTTCCAGTTTCGAAAACATCAACATAATTATACTATCGGTAACTAATCAATAACATCAATAACTTAAATTTATAGCTGTTTTTAATTCTTTCTAAAAAGTAAAATGTATGTACATGATTTTAGATAGTAAGTCTGCCCCGTAAGTCTACCCCAGTATAACAATAAACAGTCACAGCAGTGATTGAGCGCAGCTAGTTCTAAGGACGGGTCGATCTTTCATCACAGTTATTCAAAGCATTCTATCATATCAGTTATTTTTTTTAAAGTGTTTTCGATTTAGTTAAGGTTTATAGTTATTTGTTTTGTTTATTACAATAACTGAGTTGATAGAATGCTAAAAACAACAACAGAAAAGATCTCGGGTTTCCGCTATACTTAGGGAAGGTTGTTCGATAAATGAGAAAACCTTATTGATAAATATTTGAAAAAATGCCTTTTCTTGTAAATAGAGTATTAATTTGTTGTTTGTTTGTATTGTTGCTTATTATTATATCTATTTTTTTTAAATATTATTCATTTATTTATTAACTTGTATTTTGTATTATTTATTATCTATAATTTATAATTTTTTATTTATTGGTTTTTCTTATTTATTCATGTACTTGTATTTTGTATCATGTATTATTTATACTCCTCTATTTACAACTGCAGGCATTTTTTCACAGTAAAGTTCTGGGCCCATTTTAAAAAAGCACTACCAATTCACTGCCGCTTCTTAATAATCATTATACACCCGATTTGAAGCTAAGTTATTATTCACGAGAGCCATCTCGTGATATGGATTTACCCATTACAATAAAAGAAGTTCAAACAGCTATAAACAATGTAAAAACGTTCAAAATTAGTCCTAGCTATAATTTTAGCTTTACCTCTCAAATGTAAATAATGGTCTCCTTTTAGATAAAGCTTTTGCTTTCAAATACGTAGCATCGAACAGATTGATGGAGGCTCAAAGTTAAAACTCCATGTGAAAATCGACATATATGATTCATTTCTCAAATTGGTTACACGGGCCTTCGAAAATATCAATGCCATCAAATTGGTACATCTACAATTCTGCAAATACTTATTATTTGTACATAGAACGTTATGTTCTATGTTTCCTAACCATGTGATATTTACAGGGCAAAGCCACTGTGTTGACTCTGTTTAACTATGGTAAGCACAATAAAACTTACAATATCATGTTGAAACTATATCTCAGTTTAGGCGTTAACTCAACAGACCTACGGCTCAAAACTAGGCGCTCGACGCGACCATTTACTCCTAGTGACTAACCAACTCGACTTATCTATCAACCTTAGATCGAAGAGCAATATCGTGAATTAATGGAGCTTAGCTTTTATTAGACTCTAAGAAGGATATTTCTGTCACATTGCAAAACACATGACACATCTTTTTACAAACTCATTATAAAATAGTTTTCTCTATATTGAAATATTCAAACGTAGAGTTCCTTTCTCAGGCCAAAGGAACCTAATTATCTAACTAATTATCTAACTATTTTCAATATTCGACTCAACAACTATTTTCATACTCCATTCCACGCAATCAGGTACATTTTTTAAACTATGTTACCTATCAGACTGGTCTGAAAAAGGGTGATATTAGTAAAAAAATCAATACTTTACTACAGAGGTCTTTGCCGCTGCTAGATCTAAGTGTTCATGAGATAAACCATTGTCTTTGCTGCTTCGGTGTTTATCCTGAATCAGATTTTATAAGATAATCCATTGTCTTTGCTGCGCGAATCAGTGTTTATAAGATACACTATCATCTCTGCTGCTCCTGATAAAATGTTTTATAGAAATCAACCACCGGTTGTAGAAGATTCCATCGTTGAGTGATTAATCCGTCGCTGGCTCCTAAACTTCTCATCTGGGCTTCTGCAGTTTTCATCAGCAAATGGGTCAATGGGTATTTGTCTACTTGTGTCTTCTTCACGCCATTATTTCCGGGATCTAGTTTGACTGAAACAAAGTGAAGAAAGCAAAACATTTTAGACAGATTTATCATAACTTACATGTCATTTCAAATTACAAGCCACCGTGTTTTTCACTTAGTTAATATAGTTATTTCCAAAATCAGAATTAGGTTCATTGACGTCAATTGCCGATTTAAACCCCAATAAATAATTGCAGTAGTAGGACTAGTTCATCAATGTTTAAGCTTGGAGTAATCATTTGAAAAATTTATTATTTAGACTATTAAAGATAAAAGTTCTAAGATCAGCCATGTGGACAGGTAAATAGATTTCGATGATTATCACTTATCAAATAATATTCATATGAGGCCTGAAATTTCTATATACCGGTAATTTCCATCTAATGAGTTTGATTCTTCTGTGGGTTGTTCAAATCCGTAGATTTCAGATGAGTAGTTGAATTTTAAGCTGGTCTCTTCCTCATAGTTGAAACTTAGCTGCAATGAGTATATAAATATATCTTGTAATCACAACATTTAGAAATCATCGTAATAACTCCATGTATATCAAGTTACCTTTTATGATTGCTGGTTTCATCATCGACAAGGATCTCCTAAGTCGGTTGGTTTCTGTGCACTGTTTTCTCTAATTGGCAGATTTTTGATGAGTTGTTGACCTCAAGCTCTCGTTTGACTTTTCGAGTTGGTGTCCCTTACAAACCTACCACACCTGCCGGGAGCGATACGGCGGTTTTTTTTCAAAATTGGAAATCGAAGTACAGATATAGTTGCGTGATCGGCGGTCGTTTTTACAGATCTTTTTTTTAAGTCCAAGAACATAATTGGTAATTTGGTTCCGGTTCATTCAAACAATCTTTTATTCTGCCTAATTCTGATTTTGGAAATCACTATATTGTTGAAGATAATTTTACAATATTTGGTCTTTTTTTAATGTAACTAGTCCGAAAGTTTACAATGTTTAATAATTTTGTCTAACTTCAATTTTTTGGTCGTTTTCACCGTTTAAATAGTCGAAGCACATATTAAGTGACTGATTGGGGTTAACTTCTTTTCTGCCTAATTTAATACATCGAGATTTTGGAAATAACTATATTTTACAATATTTGGTCTTGTTTTCGTGTAACTAGTCCGAAAGTTTACAAGGTTGAATAATTTTATCTATTTTTTTCTGCCTAATTTAATACATCGAGATTTTGGAAATAACTATATTTTACAATATTTGGTCTTTTTTTCATGTAACTAGTCCGAAAGTTTACAAGGTTGAATAATTTTATCTATTTTTTTTCTGCCTAATTTAATACATCGAGATTTTGGAAATAACTATATTTTACAATATTTGGTCTTTTTTTCATGTAACTAGTCCGAAAGTTTACAAGGTTGAATAATTTTATCTATTTTTTTTCTGCCTAATTTAATACATTGTGATTTTGGAAATAACTATATTTTACAATATTTGGTCTTTTTTCATGTAACTAGTCCGAAAGTTTACAAGGTGGGAGAATTTTGTCTAACTTTAATTTTTTTGTCATTTTCACCGTTTAAATTTGTCTAATTTTTAAAAGTTTATTGTAGTTTTTCTCGAGTATGTCTGAAATCGAAGTACATAATTGGGAAATTCGATTCCGGTTCATTCAAACTATCTTCCAATCAGTCTGAAACGGCAAGCTGAAGAAAAGAGCAGAAGCTTTTGAGCAGAAAATCCTTTCGAATATCACTGATCATAATTATCATGTCAATTCATATATAAGATCAGCAATGTGGATCGATACGTAGATTTTAATAATAGTCTTAAATGATATTTATGAAATTCAACTCATATAGTAATTCATCTATATTCTAAATATCTAAGCAATGGTTGATTATTAGTTTAACAACAATTCAACTAAAGCATCTATAGTCATCTCTAGGAATACCAGAGTTACAACAAATTTAGTAATGCATAATCAATCTTATCAAATCGTTTTTGTACTGTTTTCTCTTCTATCTTCTTGAAATTCTTGATGTGTCTTTTATTGAAACCCAGGCCCATCATACAGTGCAAACCTGCTAGTAATATTGGCCTATATATATTTCGATTGTCAGCTAAACCATGTTCGTATTATCAAATTTACTTCATCGTCAGTTAATAAATTAAGAGATGTTTTTTATATTTCATTAATTCTAAATATTGCTTCTAATATATACCATGATTTTGTAATTATGATAATATAACTAATTGAAGAGTGAGTGCGCTGCCAGCATTGAGCACACTGATCCTATAAGTAACATGGTTCTACAGATGTAAGAAACCTCGAATCATTCCCACAACTCGACAAATCCAGAATTCTGCAAAGCCTTAAAGATTCAATAAATCCCACGCACAAGAGACAGAGTTAAAACATACCCAGTATTCTTTATATATCAATCAATATTGAATTATACAGTTGTCTTATCAACCCCTATGGTTTAGATTTGAGCACTTTTACCTTATATGAAGATGCTGAATTAGATACCTAATCAATAAGTTAATTGATAATGTCCTAGCTATAATTGAAATTGCCTCGGACAATATCTTATATGGGGCTTGAAATTTCTACACGAGAAGAATTTCAGATCCGGTACGAATTTGAATTAATCACTATTTGAACTGCTAATTTTGCATCAGAGCTTTTGATACCTAGCTTAACTAAGAATCCCCCAAAACCTAACTGATTCAACAGATCCCACACACACATGTGGCCCAGTTAGACGCAGATGACATTGCGCGATACAGTCGTCTCATCCACTGTGCAATTTTGAATAAGTTTCACTTATATTCACTACATTGAATTAATTTTAATTAAATTCTAGGTATCTAAGCGAACCATTAATAAGTAATCATACTAGCTATATTCTAATTGTCAGTTGAACAATATCTATATGGAGCCTGAAAATCTACATTGAGTAGAATTTCAGATGTGGTGAATTCGTCACTATTTGAATTCATCAGAAATTAAAGATAAAAAAGCATATTTTTAGTGGTAAATTAGAAATTCCCTTAGCCAAATGGCCATATAATCTTTATTTCCCTTATATAGTACACTGTGTATAAGGACCAAAAGACCTTGTTATGACCAGACCTCCCTGGTGCGGTGCGAGTCATGATGCTAGAAAATAGTTTGAAGGAGAGGGGTTAGTAAAAGAAAGCTATTAGCAAGAGGAATAAGACCTAAGTTTAGGATATCCTGTCAGAATAAGGCTTTCAATCTGACATACACAGTGAAATTGAAATATTCCCCCTTCCAAATCCATCTGCGTTAAATGATTTTGGCAATATGTATCAAAACTAATACAGCTGTATGAAGACACCATAGGTTCACTTAGATACAGATAAATAAATGTGCTCAGATACACATGTATCAGCTACATTTTAAATGTCCATGGAATTAGAAATAATTTCACATAAAAATTGAATTAACCTGAATCGATCTAAGTAATACGTTAATGAGTAACTCATCTTAGATTCTAATTTTCAGTTAAACTATATCTTATATGCGTCACTTGACACACAGTATGGCTTTTAGATATTAATTGAATCAGTTAGGTTTGAGTAAATTTTGCCAATAATGAAAAGCATGGCTAGTCGTCGTAAGCGTGGCAGTTGGCGATACAGAACTGATCAGTCAATGAGACTGATTCACTTATAGATGTGCTCAAATATATTATATATTTCAACTATATTTCAATAAATATTTATGATATGAAAAGTTTTTGATCTAACATCAAATATTGAATTCATCTTAATTGTGAATATCTAAGCCATTTTTCCTTTTGCTAATTGTCAGTCAAACAACAATTATCATGCGTCGCCCAAAACAAGACGCAGTGTTTCAGGAATGAATTAAATCAATTGAAGCTTTGGTTTATTCTGGATTTATCAAAGTGTTAAGACCAAATCACTGTTTCATAAAGACCAGTAGTCCATAGTTTTCCCCATATAACACCAGACCTCGATAGAGCCCTAGACACTATCTTATGAAATTCATTACTGTTATGTGTGAGGCAGCACACAGTATATATTGTAACGTATGGCCTCAATCTTAATAAATTTATTAATATATTATTTGTAAAGAAAAATCTATTAACCGACGATAAAGTTAAATTGATATATCTTTAAGTAAAGCCGGCCTAAATGTATATGGGGCCGTGAAATATCTACACCAAAAGAATGTCTCATCAAACATTACAAGATATTATATGATTGCTAATTAGTAAATTGTCCTATCTATATCTTGATTGTCAGTTAAACAATAGTCATATGAGGCCTGAAATATCTACGGTACATTCGAATAATTTCAAATGTCACATAAGATATTGAATTTACCTTAATTATACGTACTTACAAAATCTTTTAATCAATAACTGACCAATCTACATTTTAATTATCAGACCAAAGAATATTTAAGGGACCTCACTCAATCATTTCGTCTAATATTGTAAATATTCAAGCAATCATTGCCTAGCTATATTTCAATTTACTATCGGCCACAGAGCTTCAATAAAGTAGTGCGGAGATGGAGAGCTTGACCAGCGCCTATGCATTCTACCCCAGATATGAAAAATCAACTTAGCTTTATGTATGTATGTATTCCTGTTGCCATGCAGGATGAGGTCAAGACTGCCAGGTTCGGTTGCGGTAGGTCTTTCGGTGTTTGGTGGTACCTCAAGGTGGAGTCTTTTGTGGGCAGATTTTAGATGGGCCTTTCCGGATTAACCTGAAATGAGTAAGAACGATATTCTGTAGTTACACAATCCTTTCCGTATCACGCATCGTAATTTACATGTGTATCAACTTGACTTTCAATATTGCTGGGTTCAGTGTTCTTTTTGGCATTGTCTTCGTTGTAGTCACCTTCAGCATCTTTTTCTTCATCTTGGGAGTCCTGAAATGAAAAAAAAGAGAAGAGCGATGAAAACCTGGTACGGAACAAAAATAATGTCTGAAAGCTTTTCAGCTCTCCGTCGCCGGTCACATGCCGAGAACACCAGACAAAGAGCCAGCCAGGAATATACTGCCCTCTACACGCTCTCACACAGAACGCGAAAACCAAGATGACCACGCCTTACTTTCACTATTTACCGACAGGGTGTGCCGGGTGACGCCAGTAACTGACAAACCTATCAAATTGCCCAAGCCAAAAGTAGGGCAGCGCAATTGGATTGCCCGCACTAGCACCCAAAGGAAGACAAGACTTAGCCCTGCCCGAAGCAACCCACGCGGAATCAATGAATACTAACACTCAAAGGAAGACAGGGAAATTAATCCCTGCCCGAAGCAATCCCTTAAAAGGAATCAATGAATGCTAGAACGCAAAGGAAGACAAGACTAAATCTTTGTCCGAAGCAATTCCTGAAAAGGAATCAATGAATACTAGTAGACAGTCCAGCTTTACCACTCCACTTTTAACCTGTGCAATCTGACTGACTTGCCCGTCATTGACGTCACCAAGCACACTCTGTTGATACGTGGGGAGAGTGAGGCCTCGTCATCCTGGTTTTCGTGTTCCGTATGAGGGCGTGTAGAGGGCAGCCATTTCCTGACCGACTCTTTGTCCACAACACGTGACCGGCGAAGGAGAGCCGACGCTTTCGGACATTAGTTTTGTTCCAGCAAACGTTGAAATTCGACGGAGAAATCGGCCCTGAAAAATAGAAGGGGTTAAATCCTGAAAAATAGAACGGATTAATTAACACGGAACAGTACAGGACAGCACGGAGACGAACAGTAACACATAAAACATAAAGACGTCGTTCCTCAGGAAGCAGGAACAGGAGCAGGAGCGGGAGCGCAGCGAAGATCGCCAGGAGGAGAATCCACGGTAGCATGTTCACAGTGTGAGTAAGCTGAGGTGAATGGCTTATGCTTGTGTACACCGTGGTCAGCCGGTGACGTATTCAATAGCGCGTATAAATGATATCAACAACTCTGAAAAACCGCAATTGTGTCTCTATTGTTGAATGGATTTACATTATGAAAGGTTCCACCGCCGGGTTGAATACGCGCCAGTAGCCAACTGAACAATATAGTGGAGGAACTTTAATAAGGCCATGAAATAAATTACTTGATTCCCAACAGCCGCCGCCGGTTTTTATTTTTCTTAAATTCTAGAATAATTTATAAATTATACCGACCGATAGCACTTCAGTTAAAGATTCACACCAACACAGGTCTTCATATAATAGAAACCGCGTAAACGTTTACTAATGAAATTAGTTTATAAGTCACAACTACAGGACAGTTCTGATCCCGAGATAACTAACTCACACCATGCACGAGGAAAGCGGTCTATTTGAGTCATTGGGGAAACCCACTATTTATTCACGATTAATCATCATTCATACTGTTATCACAGAATTCCGTCAATAGACAGATTTTCATTAAAAAAAACTCCTTGATTCAATTAGGGGGAGACATATTAGGCTTTTTTTAATTACTTGGAGCACCGATCCTCTGAAATTCTGCCGAAAACTTCCGTGCTTACCACCCATAATTTGAAAAAAACAAATTGTTTTCTTTAATTTTGATACTGGATTAAACGGTACATCATCATGTAAATTTAGGAAAGTCCATATTAGAATTTCGTTTCTTGTTCCAATTTACTCTTATCCCATTTTTGATTTTGGTCAAAGAGTATGGCGGTATCAAATCATGCGTACAGGGTCGGTCTGTCCATGAGGATACTAGGTGATAAGTCAGACAAGTCATGATTAGGCACTGATGCAATTCACTAAGTGAAAAACTGCCACCTGCCACTTTTTTCCGCATTTAGTGTTAAATTTTGCTTAAGCCTACAAAAATCATGTCATCATTGGCTGCGAATGCAGGTGGCGCAGAATTGGACAGGCGACCAGTCTATCAAATATCAAGTTCGAATCCGAAATAAAAAAACATGTTAAACAAATTAAAAATCGATTTTAACATAATTTTATTTGACCATTTAAAAGATTTATTTCTTCTTTTTCTTTAATTTCTTTCGGACTCCTGACGATTCTTCGGTATCATCGGCTTCGTCTGATTTCGTTCTTTTCGCCGCCTTCTTTCCGAAAGTTTCAGACATTTCCTGAAATAAATTAAACGACTTTAATTTCCATGTCTCCGTATTCAAATATCAGCAAAGTGGAAGTTTTTCTCAGATATCTGCTGCCTACCATTTTAGCTATTCGCTGAGCTTCTGATACCCGTTCCATAAGCAACATCACTTCCTCTTCATTTGTGTCATAAAGCGGAAGTGTTTTCCCGATGAGATGTTCTATCCTTTGATACAGCTCGACGTCGTACCTGAAAAACGTGGTTCAAATAGACAAATAGAAATGTCAGCAAAGTCCATCTTACTCGGCAAAATTGGGGAAAAAATCCTCGGTGAAGGCTGCTTTTTCTCAAGATTTTAGTTGTGCAGCAAGAACTAAGTCACCAAAATTTCAAATTCCCTGATTAAATTATGAGATATTCTCAGTTGGGGCTACTTCTTCTTAGGAGGTTTCTTCTTGTGTCACTCATCAACAGCACAATAACAAGACGCCAAAAATTCGAATTCCATGATTTTCAAGTAAGGAGTCAGAATTCCACGATTTTCTCAGCATAGAAAAATAACTGGAATTCCCTGATCTGTAGGAACCCTGCAGTCATCATCTAGCCTAGTTCAATTACTTACTGTGTAACAAATGTAACAGCTCGGCCTGAACGACCGGCGCGGGCAGTTCGACCAACACGATGTATGTAATCCTTCGAATGAGTCGGGATATCAAAATTTAACACGACATCGACATGTGGAATATCGAGACCCCTAAAAGAAAAATAATGATAGCAGTTACAAATGAATACCTAAGCCGAGTTTCATAGACGAAAGGGCAAAATCCGGGAAACATTTTTCTTAAATTTGTCCAATCCTGACTGAATTCCAGGGGACTTTACTCCAATTCCAGGGCTTATATATTATCGTAGTCATGCTTTAGCCAGGAATCCTGAAATCTACATTTTCAAGCATCACAGTAGATTTCAAGAGCTGTAATCGTGTGTGTTGATTCATCTGCAGAAAATGCCTGATACCAATGATTTAAGGATTTCTGAGCCAATTCCATGATACTCAAGACATTGAATTCTAGATAGAATAGATTGTTACCTGCTGGCGACATCTGTAGCTATTAGAATAGAACGATCTTTACTCTTGAATTTATTCAATGTACCGAGACGTTTTGCCTGAAAACACATTTTAAAACATGTTATCAACTATACAAAAATCTATTCCAACTTCGCTTAAAAAAATATCTTGTTTTATACCTGGCTCATTTGGCCGTGTAAGGGGATTGCCGTAAAGCCCAGATTCCGCAACATCAAAGCTACCCTTTGAGTATTGGCACAAGTACTACAAAATACCATGAATGAGTTGCCAGCGAGTTCGTTCAGGAGGTATACCAAATAGGCATCCTGAAAAATACATGCAAAATTTTTTATTTCATCCAAATTTATGGTAACAAATAAATTAACAATTGATGTTTGAAGAGAGATTTTACCTTATATTTGACAGGAATAAATAAATATGACTGCACTAATTTATCAACTGTCTGATATTTCGATGACACTTCTACTTTAACCGGGTTTTTGAGAGATGCCCGCTGCAACTTTTGAACCTAGAAATATTCGAAGTAATTCAAAAAATTTTCTATTTCTCTGTACAAAGAGATTTAACATGATTCGTTCTTCTATCGGTAACAAACCTTCTTGGTCATTGTAGCCGAATAAAGGTACGTATTGCGTTCTCGAGGAATGACCTTCAGAATTTTATCAACCTGGAACAGATTTTGAGAAAATTAAGTCAAGAAACGATTACAACAGAGTAGCAAATTATTTCTCCATCCACGCAAATTTACTCCGATACCTCTTGCTCAAAATCCATATTCAATATTCGATCAGCTTCATCCATGACCTGAAGGATTGAAAACGATCAGTAACAACAGTTTCAGTTGAACTATCAACAGTTTTAATTCCGGTTTAAACTAAAATCAATTCTTACCAAATATTTCAAAGATCTCAGATGAAAACCCTTTGTATTCTCCAGATGATCCACTAAACGCCCTGGAGTTGCTGAAATGCGATAAAATGCACTAATCAGAATAAAATGAATGTAAAATCCCACAATTGTAAATCTCAATGAAATGCTAGAAATATCTAAGGCATCATCAGTCTAAAATGAATAGAATAAAATGAAATTCGGTTTTCACAAATCCATGTCTTTGTTTGAGAAATCTTACCGATAATAATGTGAGGTTTCTTGGCTAATGCTAGAGATTGACCCATCATATCCATACCACCAACAATCACAGCTAGAAAATAAGTTCACAGTAGTCCTTCATCATTTAATTGAACGTTCTAAATTTAGTTCATTTGCAAAATTAAGAAAATATATCCAGGTATAGCTTAACCCTTTCAGTGCTGACTAATCAATACCTTATAGTGCTGGGCCCAGTTTCACGAAAAAGTTTAAGGCTTAAACTGTTAAGTTTGAATTGTTGTCCTCATTGAAGATATGAAGTAACCAATGGCAATTACACCAAAAATTTCAGTTTAACTTTTTTGTGAAACTGGGCCCAGGGCTCGGTTTCACAAAAAAGTTATACTCAAATTTTTGGTGTAATTGCCAATGGTTACTTCATGTTTTCAATGAGGACAACAATTCAAACTTAACCGTTTTAGGCTTAAACTTTTTCGTGAAACTGGGCCCTGGAGATAATTTGAAAATTTTGAAAAATTCGACCCTAGCGTGTTGAATAAAAGGAAAACCACTATAGTGCGTCTACACCACTGCGCAGTGTATCCTTAGTAACTAATATTTCACTATGTTTGACAGGTGCTGCCATATTTCAATAGATAAAAACTAATTACTAATTACACCAATATACCGCAGTGCGGTGTACTAACAAAATCCATCACCGATTCATATACCGCACTGCAGTGTAGACGCACTGAAAGGGTTAAATTAGAATGGACCAACTAGCGAAAGTGTACATACCACATTTGACGCCTATGGAAGCACCCAATGCCTCAAACTGTTCGGATATCTGATAAGCCAACTCCCTCGTTGGAGTAAGGATCAGGGCGTATAGTCGCTGTGGTTTCTCCAATAATGTCTGTAATATTGGCAAAGCGAAAGAACCAGTCTTTCCTGAACCCGTTTCTGCCAGTCCAATCACATCGTTACCTGAAATATATCATTTCAAAATATATAAATTCTCAAAAATAAGGAAAATGAATTTTCAGAAGAGTGAAACTATACCTTTCAGCGCAACAGGTAACGATTCAGTCTGAATTTTCGTCGGTTTCGTCCATTTCATTTGTTTACAAGCTTCACATAGAATATCGCAGAGACCCTAGGATAAATTTGATAAATTATCTATCGGTTTCTTGTAGTAAATAGTGCAATTTTTCTCACATTTTCCATTTCATGAAGGATTTTCAATCAATCGCAGCGGAGCTGGCACTTCTTAATTGAATCAACCGTAAATTATGGATGTATATTAAATTCTGATGGAGTTTTAGAAATAATGAACTCTTACAAGCGACTGAAAAGTGATATTTTCTTCGACATCGCCGTCATTCGCGTTTTCCGTGGGCGCTGACATCTTGAATTGTGGACTGGTTCCGGCACTGAATGGAGGTGGCGACTATTTCAGAATCGCTTAGGGTCGGATTCGTTTCGTCGGTCGCGAGCTACGCGTTTAGCCTGTTATAAGCAACCTTGTAGACAACGTACAAATAATGGCTAAGCATCATCCTGATTTAATTTTCTGCCGAAAACAACCCGGCGTCGGTAAGATACCTTTTGAAACTTCTATAAATTATAAAAAGCCGACTGGTATTTCGAGGGCTGGGGGACAGGAGACGTTCACGCGTTCACAAAATATGAAGTTTGTGAAAAGACGTACTAAATATCGAAACGAAACGTTTTATTTTGGGCTTTTAACGTCGATGAATCGTTTGCAATTATTCGATCGCTCTGAGAATCTCAATTTACTTTTTCTTCTTTCAGCTATTGGTCGTTTATGCGAAAAATGTAAGTAACTGATAGTTCATCAAATTTTTTAATTGCTTCAAATGCATGATTACTTATTACAGTATCCTCGCTTGCCACGAGACCGGTATCACTCCCGAACTCGCTACCACCAGCCCCCTGGCCTCACGAAGTGTGATTTCATTACTGGCGCTGTTGCGCATGACGTCACATCGATTTGCGAAATACTTCCTTGTTCGGTAAAACGTTCGCTGATTTGTCCATTTAACGGGAAAACCAACAGAAGCCTAATGCCGTTTGTTACAAGCGCTGTGATTGGTACGACCGGATTCTGGTCGGCTAGTAACAACTCCAACGACTCGTGAGGTCAAGGGGTTCGAGAAACGGCTTTAGCGTAGTGCGTTCGAATCCCTTGACGGCGTGAAGATGTTATTACAGTAGTCATATAAATACTTTAATCCGTATGCACTGTAGATAAATGAAGAAATCCCACACTTCGAATTAAATTATACGAACGATAGAATTTATTATTTTGAAACAACTATTTTAGTCAGTTTGATTTAACCTACACCTATTTTCTTTCAGGCGATGGAAAGTGTGTGATATGTGATTCGTACGTTCGGCCGTGTACGTTAGTTAGAATATGTGATGAATGTAACTATGGTTCATATCAAGGTCGATGTGTTATTTGTGGTGGACCGGGAGTCTCTGACGCTTATTACTGTAAAGAATGCACTATTATGGAAAAAGATGTAAGTCGATACGCCCTTTACGAGTACCAGCTGGAAACACCAGGTGGTGCATCAATATACTGGGTCGAAATCATTCGCGACAACATTGAATTTATTTAAGATTTGCCTGAAAAAATCATTCTTCGCTCATATTGTTGATCTATGTGTCTTTTCAGAGAGATGGTTGTCCAAAAATTGTCAATCTCGGCAGCGCGAAAACGGATTTATTCTACGAACGAAAGAAATACGGATTCAAAAAACGATAGTCGTCTGAAATTAAAACATCAAATTTTTTGCATTTTTTATTTATCTTTTTTTATAAATCAGAAATGAATAAAAATCGATCTTTTACACAATGAATATGTTCGCATCTTTGCTTGGAATTTTGTCGATAGAATGAGGAAATCAAATACCGGTACACGCCTATGGTTTTGGTCAAAAGCAACTATCATAGAAAAATAGTGCTAGTCTCTCTACTAGAATACGGATGCAACGCTCCCGTACTGATGGCACGTGCGCAGCCCCTCCCCTCCTGGGAAAACCCGATCGCGCGCTGACTGAACTGCTGTAGATTCGGGAAAATCAATTAAACTGATACATGTGATTAGTACAGTTGAAGTGAGACTGCGTGTTGAAAGATTCTGTCACGCGTATACTATGCACGTGGGCCGATTTGACACCATTACTGCGCAGGCCTATATTCAGGTTCCAACTTCAGTAAATAATTGCTGGTACGTACGAGATATGATTCATTTTGAATAATTTGGTCCTCTGTACGTCCAACGGTCCCAACGTGTGGGTGAAGTTTATAGGCTATACCATCGTGTGGGCCGAATGCTCCTACTTTCCGAAAGTGGCCACTGAGTCTGAGGCACCTGACTTAACGTCAACGACCGGCCACATTCAACCCGTTTTTGGCCACAGTTACCCCGGCCCACACGACGGTGTTACTGTCTAATATTAGACTTAGTTAGTGGTATCGTCAGTCGGGCTGTCGTGATATGGCGTCTACTACAGTTAAAGCGATTTCCACCAAAAAACGAATACGCGTAGACAATCATCTATCCTACTATAAAAGGAACGGCCTGATACTACCATTATCAGCCGGGCTTCAGTTTCCACAGAAAATCTGGTTGATTTTGAAAGCCAACGAGAAACTGATAAAATGGGACGATACTGGTCGCAGTTTCTATGTTACCAGTGAGTCGGAATTTGAGAGCTCGGTCATGCAGCTGTACCCGAATTTAGTCAGAATAAAGTCGTTCGTGAACTTTCGTCGAGTAATGAGGGAATATGATTTTACCTGGATAACTGGCGACGACAGACGCCCCGTTTTTTGGCATCCTTTATTTCGAAGGGACAGAGAGGACTTAGTTCGTTACATAGTGACGCGTAAAATACGAAAGAAACCAAATTGCCCGAAACCCGAGTCCGGGTCAGTGCCACCTGAATATTTCGAAATGCCGTTGCCTTTCAAACTAAGAGCGAACCAATTGCGTAAACCATGTCTAGCTCATCACGTCCCTTGGCGACCGCCGGAACTATGTAAATGTCAGAGATGTAAAAACTCGGGGGGAAAACTAGAAACGACCGAAAAATCCAGCTCTGACGAACAACAGCAGCAATTGATAAAACCTATTCGAGATCATCGCTATAACCGCGATAAAATCTATACAGATCTCGTGCGCGAGCTAGACAAGCAACAAGAAAACTCGGGCGCGCTTACTGTTGAAGAGTCGACTGATGAAAATGAAATCGAGAAACTTATTGAAGAAGCGGCAAGATTGGCGGATATTCCCGGTGTTCCAGTGACAGAGAATAGTGAATCACAGAATCAATCTAATGGTAATGCCATACAAAAAATTCTGGGTATGTATCAATCTCAGAAAAGTTTACTGCTTTTTTTAATTTGAAATATTACCGATTTAAAAGTTATTTGCAGACGGTTACCCACCGATCCAGCCATTACCGAGACCTCCGGTAGTATTACCATCGATTACTAACTTTTGCGATCCGTTACAAGGGAATTCGACCATCCCAGCTGCTCCTGACGTTGTATTAAACGGCCCGCAAGTATATCAAGATAATCCCGCTTCTGATACTCAGTCAGGAATGATCCCAACTTCTCCGATTTCACGAGATCTGCCACCTTGCGTAAGTGGTTGTTCCCCGATTTATAGAACGCCGGATTCGTACGAAACGGAATTACACCAAATAAGAAGCTGGTTTTCGGAAAATCATCCTTTGGATTTGAACGATCTAACGTTCTTCGAAGATATACGCGTCGATGGCAATCAACCGGAGAACACGATAGATATTTCATTATTGAACGACGTTGAGGACATTCTGTGTGGTTATCCACCGGATCTTGATAATGGTCCGCGCTTTCCTAGCACGAATACTACGTTACAGAACCAAATTGAATTCGTAGCTAGAACTTCGTCGCCAAAACCTCAGATGCAGGAGAGTAGCGAGAACACGACAGCGACTAAAGATGCCCAAGAGGACCACGAGGTTACGGGGCAAAATGACCAGAATGAATGGTTCGTATCATACATCAACAATGTATTGAATGATGGCATAAATGTGTTTGAGCCAAACGATCAGTTTGTAGAACGTGAAGCCACCGATGAAATGACTGACGAGGTCAAAATTTGCATAGCTACAATCGTCAACGATTGCCAAGTACCAAAATGAAAGTAAATGATGTATAAAAAGAGATATCTTCCGACTGCTAAATATAACAAAGTGCTACAAATATTTTTTATTCGGAAAACATAAAACGTGTTATCTTTCTAATACTAGTAGTGATTTTGTTTAGTTAATATATAAGAAACTACACTGATTAATTGTTGATTATTTTTAGATTTTATGTTTGGCGCCGAATTTCCAAACTTCTAAATTCTGAAAGTGTTTTTCTTTTGCCTTGAAATTGTTTTTCTTTTGTAATAAATACATTGAGTCTGAAATGGGTAGATGTTACTTTATACCCTCGCTAATTTGTTTACTAATTAGAATTGAATATAAAACAAGAAGATGAAGAACTGAATAAGGAGGAGCGAAATTACTGAGATTTTGGTCACAGATGCGCTGCTTCCTTTGTTGATATCGACATTGAAGGACAAACTATTGAAGTTGATCGCATCGCAGTTTTTGCCGCTTGTTGCGACCACGCTGTCCGGGCAACACTGGGTACAAACGAACGTATTCTTCGCCGTTCCGTCGACACATTTCACCGGGCAGTTGGTTTTTAGGAAACAGTCGCGAATTATCCTGGTAATATCGCCGCAAGCGGACACATATGCCTGTACCTGAAAGAGAATTTTTGAATATTCTGTATGTAATTTAAGTCAAAGACCAGTTCGGTTTTATAGACTGGATACTTCGTTCAAATGAAGCTGAACTATAGGCAATCAAGTGGGCGTTCCTAGGATGTTCAAGGGTAGGGGAAATTCGCTGGGCGTTGGGTGGCCAAATCCACTAGATTCTTCCACACACTGGCATAAAGGGCTTTTTGAATACAAATACCTGCTAAATATTTCCGGTGCTAGATCTTAGTGTACGAAGTTTGGAGCAGACCACATGATTCACAAGGTATATGAAAATTTAACTCATTATTTCAAAAAGGACATGATTGACAAAAAGGAAGGGACGTTCGCGCTATCCTCCCCTGGGGACGCCTATGTAAACCTCAATGTCTTGGTAATTTCCTTTATACGCTGGTTATGTCTGCGTTAGAAATTATCACTTTAGAATAAATGAAAGATATAATTGTTTAAACTTACTCCGCATGTTTTATCAGACGGGCATGTCATATTCTTCATGTGTTTGTTAGTTTCCACCAAACAAAACTTGTCTGTTTTTGAATCGCAAATTCTGCATGGATTTTCTGTTACGACTGCACTTCCAGAACCAACCTGACTCCAAACTCCTCCGGATGACTGGATCACCTACCAACGCATGAACGAAATTATGATAATACAGCAAAACCTGATAGTAGAATAACCCACACTCCAACGTGGGGAATAGAGAATGTATGAAATAATAAGGCTCACTACGTACAGATAAAAAAGTATCAAAACCAAGAATTCATTTAATCAAACAATTTAAGATGACACGACGTTTCGAACTTTCATTGGAGAACATCGTCAGGTGTGATGATCTCTAGTGAGAGTTCAAAGCGTCATGTTATTCTAAATTTTTGCTAAGTTCTTGGTTTCAATACATTTTAATCTGTACATATACGTGGGTTTTCATTATAAACAGCAGCACTTCATTACAACAAACTTCAAAAGGCTGGCAGCGACGGATAGGTCATTATCCCGTCGACCAAAATTTGTGTAGTTCATTCCCAAAAAGTTATATACTGCGCGCATTGGGTTCGTTATAACGAGGCTCAGTGCCACACGAAACTCCATCTCACCAGGAACAAAACGATTTCACTAATCCTCTTCATAACCGAGACGGCGTCTGTCGTGTTTGCTGCTGTAGGTCTGGACTGTTTTGATCATTTAAGTGAAAGTTTGGTGCATATGTAACAAAGTATTCCAATTGCGATCTTGCGTTGTTTTCAAAAAGCACAACACGAGCACAATACACGGATTGTCTCCTTCACCAAAGACGCCATTAGTAGAATCGATGTCCTGTGGTAAGAAAAATAATTCGGCCATATTTGTAAGGCTGCGCACTTCGACAAGCAAATAATGTGCGAGTATACATGGGCGAGGGGCTATTTTTCCTAGATTTTAGAAATGCCCAAAAAGATAGAACAAATATGAAATTGTGTGGGAAAATGTATTGCAATGAACTTCTAGTAGAAATATAACCATTGATAGAACACTATATCCGTGTTGTGAATCCTACAATAATAACGAAAAAATAATATAAAGTCTGAAAATGTTTCCTCGAGTTTGTAGTTAATTCAACGTTTCGACTAACACCTGACGATGATCTCTCAGGTGAGATCGAAACGCCGTGTTTTATATATTTTAGATTGTTCGAATAAATAAATTCTCGGTTTTAAAATTCTTTCAATCTGTAGATAGTGGGTTTTTATCTTATTATCCGTTCGCCACGTTTGAGTGTGGTTATCGTTCTGCTCTGTTTCGACTATATTCTCATTATCTGCATTCTACGATTCACCACATATATATTATCTAGGAATATTATTTATCGCATGAAATAGCCATAAGGTTAAACAGAGACATTGATGTGCACGAGAAAAGATAAATTCAGATACATAATTTAAATCCAATTAACATTGCAAAACTGTTTAATCATCTTACTAATTACTGCATATTACTACAGATTAACATCAACCAATGAATGAAAAGATTTTTGCTCGATACCAATTAGTTATAGACTGAGAGACGACATTCTGAGACATTGTGAGACGATGACGCTGGGAGCGAATTACTCGCGGGAAACGAACGACATTCCGCAGTGGAAGAGAATCACGTTCGTGTTGGCTATTTCGTACGGTGTTAGTTGTATGATATTCGGAACATTGGGAAACGTATTCGCGTTCGTTCTGTTGGTGAAACTACGCCGCAAAATAGAATCGTGGGCGAGACATTACTTCATTCCTTTGGCAATAACGGATCTCGTGGCTCTTTGGGCCCTGTTCTACCAACACTCCTCGTTGGTAGGCTTTACATTAGGGGTCGGTACTTATCTAACGATGCCTAATTCGGATATATTTAGTAAGATTTTAATGGTGGTTGTGTTAGTCAGTATCACTTTATCTTGTTGGATTGTACTGGTGTTTTCGATTGAACGCGCCGTCATCATCGCCTTTCCGCTTAGACGTAAACTTCATTTCACGTCGACTACGCGTAAAATCATCCTGGTCATTTCGACGATTTTTCTATCGCTACCCGGATGTTACTCGCCGATTCGGGGCCACAAAATCCATCTAGTCAGACGGTACTACTTATGCGAGTTCGACCCGTACGGAGAGTTACCAGAAATCCCTAGAATCATTATGTTGGCCAGTTTCTTCTATATGTCATTTCTGATACCGTGGCTCGGGAATTCGATATCGTTCGTAATTATCGGTATTTGTCTGCTATGCGCCCGACGTAGTTCTTTCCTCCGCGTGGCTACAGGAAATCATCACTCGAAAAAAGAATTGCGATGTATCAGTATTCTACTAGCGATACTTGCCATGAACCTGACGTTCGCAACGCCGATGATCTTTTCTCTGCTTACGCAATACATTTCCATTTTCAAAATCAGATCGATGTCGGCTAATCATGTTGTTTTACTGAAAAACATGGCCGGTATCTTCTCTCTGGGAAATCACTCGACCAGTTGTTTTATTTATATGCTGAATATTCGTCCACTGAAGGATGAAATTCGACGCATGTTGAAATACAGCATATGCGAAAAACATGTTCATGTATTTCACCGATAACCGTCTTAACGTGTCTCTATAGCATCATGTATCAATAATTTCTATACGTTTTGAGTTTCAATGGTCACAGATAAGTCAATCAGTCAGAATAAAATCATTCATTCTCTTACTCGGAAAAATAAAGTTCCACTCACTCCCCAAAAGCCCCCGAATGCCCATTTTCTGGTCAGAAAAAAATCGTTGGTGAATTGAGCATTTTAGAAGCGACCACCGAGCCTGACTGGTCAACACGCTTATCACTAACAAGAAAAACTTCCAATCTATAGCAACAATTCAATGGAAGTGGTCATACGGGCACGCTTGGACTTTCGGTTGGGGCTGAAAGTTCGAATCCTTTCTTTAATTCGAGCCGATGTTTGAAATTAAATATCTATTTTATTGGGTAATATTTTATATATCTGTCAATTGTCTTATGTTTTTGTCAATTTGTAAAGTCTGTTGAGATATTTTATGTAACGGACTGTAAATAAATATTATTATTATTATTATTATTATTATTATTATTATTATTATTATTATTATTATTATTATTATTATTATTATTATTATTATTATTATTATTATTATTATTATTATTATTATTATTATTATTATTATTATTATTATTATTATTATTATTATTATTATTATTATGTGATTATTTTTTATCAATCATTTTCCTATATAAAGATATGAATGTATTCTCACAATGTCATTTCAAAATACATAGCCCTGTGGTATTCCCACTAACACGACTATCATAACGGTTACTGTTTGGTAGCTGTATCGATTTCGTCTGGAACGGGTAATCAGCTAATTAGTTCATGAATAATAAATGTAGTATAGACATTCCGGTTTGAAATTTGACATGAAAATAAATCGTTTCTTTGTACTCAAGAAAGGCACAATGAATTCCAAAAGTGAAAAAAATAAATAGAATAGAATAATTGAACCAGTGCTCAAATTGCAGGATACCACTTGAAATCCATGTCATTGTATATTAACTTCCCATTGAAAATAGATATATTCATAGGGCGTATATAGACTGCTGGCTGTTTGATTTGTAGAAACCTTACTTGGACTTTACTCACAAAAGCAGTGGACAAATGGGAATTTACCCTACATAAATTCAAATACCCAATACCAACTAGTCCTGAAGTCATTCCTCGACATATTTACATAAGTTATGGTCATAGAAATGACAATTTACTAAGAATCATCTATGTTTATTATATTTCTGTCCATAAATATACACGAACCCGTTTCTATACGTGCGATTTCTTCGACTAAATTGTAAACAAGTTCGTCGAAAATGAAATTCCCTGCGGCGTTGTATGGAACTTTTTTTTTTCATTTCGCGATATTTAAATCGGTTTGAAGTCTGGGCAAGCAATAGAAGTGTGTCACTTCGATAGCGTAAATTGTTTTGTAACTGATTAATCTTGTTTTTTAAATATTCATTGAGTGTTGAATAGTCGTAAATTATACTTGTGTCTGACGCGCAAAACAGCACGACATAATTTATATTGTCGCGGATTCGACAGTAAGAGCCACTCTGTAAGTTGATCTGACGACAGGCTTCTGATATATTTCACTGGTTGTTTAGTTGTGTGTCTCCGATCATGGCTGAAGCTAGCGAGTTTTGGGAGGCGGTTGAAGCTAAGATCGACGAACTCTATTTCGCCGGTGAACACGACGACGAACGTCAATGTCCGAACGGCGCTTGTAAAAAACGACACGAAATCGAAAGCTACGGTGATTTATGCGAGGCGGCGCAGGACTGTCTGATTAAGGGTCCTGATAGTCAACGATCGTTTCTGAACGCGATATTTACATCCGGTGAAGATACGCTTTTGGATGTGGCCCTCGTCGACTGCGCCGCAGGGTCCGACCGTCCTCACGCGGAACGCCTGCTGATTCGACGTCTGACGAAAAACCTCGGCCAGATCAAACAGGCGAAGAAGGGCTCAAAACTAAAATTAGCCGTGTATCTCGCGAGACTGCCCTGTAATCATTACCTGGCAGAAGTGGAAAAGAAGAATCGACCCGGACAACAACTGGACATCGTGAAAAAGATGAAGAACAACTGTCTGCGCGCGTTCATAGATCTGAAACGATTCGCCCACGACGTTCACGATATTGATATTGATATCGAATTGAACGTCGTCTACTTTCAACTTCCGTGGAACTCGGCTAAAACAGTTCCGTACGGTATCGACGAATTCAAAAAGGATCGTATCGCCGTTCGCAAATGGAACGCCGATGAAGTCATCGGATTCTTGAAGTCGGGTCTAGAGGGCAAGCTGAGTCTCAAAGATGAACCTTCGAAGGCGAAACTAGCGGCGTTCATTTCGGAAGAGGAACAAAGACTCGTTCGGATAATACAAGATCATCACGAGCAAGTGACGCAATCAGGTTGGTTATAGCATGGACGAAAAAACCAGTTAATACACGTCCATTGTTATCCCTGGTTGCCGACTTATCGTTGTCTGTCTGTTTTTTCTTCTTGCAGCAACATTTACCGCTAATTTTATCCTAAAAAACTTTTTTTCTTGTTTGTCTGTGTGTAATTTACCTAACCCATAATTATTGTAGTGATGTGTGTTATATGGAGTGATTGGCATTGTCATAATAAATCAACAGATAAATCTTCTTATCCTGAATAACTTTATTTCCATTGGTTTGAAAGTAGACGATCGATTCGAAACATGTTAAGCCTCGGACACACGGGGCGATCATCGCGACTGAATCGCCCTAGACTAAGTCGCCGGTGACGCCGACATGCTTAAAGGTGACGATACATAGGATTCCTCCTCACGGGTCTCGCGTGCGCGAGAAACATGGGACGTAGAAACGGTTGTATGACAAATCCATTTAGCAACAAAGAAACAATCGTACCATGGACGTACAAACTACAGTTTATACGTCGATGTACAAAGTAGCCGTCTGTTTATTTGTGCGTTATTTCGTTCGGATACCTTTTCGGATTTTTCAATTTAACCGCAAGTTGGACAGCGGCGTTTTTCTACTAAAAGAACACAGACACAAAAATAAACTAGAAGACAGTTTATAGATAGTATGATAGAATAGATATATAGAATATATTATCATATATATGTATAACAAGCCTATTATTAAATTATTTCTTCAACATTGAAAATCATCATACGGTGGATATGAATTGAATTCATCTTGAAGATGCAAGGTCTTATCAAGTTCGTTTATTTTCTTTCGGAATATTCATTCGTGTCCTTTGACTATTGCAAGTAGGATTTTCGAGTAGTCACCGCTGGTATCCTCGTCGATAGCGTCAGCCAATGATTTCTCGTACAAATTCTCATAAGCTTGCGCAATATGGGCCAAATCGACCTGAAACATGATGAACAACAAGGATAACATCGAGGAAATCGTTACTGTTCTTGAAGGCTTTGATGCACAATACAATTACTATACCTCGGATCGCGAGACGACGATTCTGGTGAGCAGGTCCTCGTCAGTACCAGCTCCGCTGATCGCGTCGTGCAATCTCGTTGCAAAATAATCAGCAGTATGTCTGGCGCACATAACTGAGAGAATAGAAACATAATTTAGATTAAATCATTCGAGCATAGTAAACTATAGTTAGTTACCTAATCGTTGGTGGTTAGCTTTTTATAATCGGATGGGCTTATACCAATGAGTCTTAAACCAATATGTGGTTTGTGAAAATATCCGATCGTGAAACTAAATCACAGACAGGTTACTGACTAAGTAAACTACTGCTACTTTGTGAGGTTTTTGGACCCCTAGAATGGTTGTGATTTTATTTTGAAGTATACAGTTTAAGATAATATAGAGTTTATACTGACCGATAGCTAGAAATCCGGCTTTAAGATCTCCGGACACTTCGCTTTTAATCGCCTCGATGAACGTCTTCCCAGCTTTCTGTTTAAAAGTGAATTACTCATCGTTAGTAACTTGTATAATTGTATGAATATTTGGTTTAATGCAAACTGCGATCACATACTCGGGGCGAGTCAAAATTTGGCCCGTGCCTAATTAGAGAGCGCGCGTTCACACGTTAACCACTGTCGGAGGAACCCTAGTTTAGTAAAATTTCAAAAAGACGCATTTGTCTCTAGTTAACTATAAAAGAAAATGCATGGCCTTTTATTGAATAAAATTATAGTAACATAATCATGATGTTTTTTCACTGTCGAATTATGTACACTTAAGCCTGTCATTTTCCCGTATTTTTTTCTGTTTTCGTATTTATCTGCTCTATGCAAAATGTAGTTTGTTGAGCAATAAACTTTGTAATAATTGCAACTGAGGTTAGTCGCTTCACGGAGCATTACGAACATTGATTTGACCCGTGCTAAAAGTTACACGGACTTACTCCGACGTTTTTGGTAAAATGCCTATTTGGAACCATCCTCGCTTGCCAGGGTGTGAATGGCCCCCATCGAAGCTCACACAAACAAGCCCTGTTTAGCGAGGGTGATTTGGAAATGTGCGGTTGGCCAAAAGGGTCTGATCTGGCACGGGCCAAAACCGCTCGAGCGATCGCGGTGTAATCCGATGTATAGCTAGGCCTACCTCTTCATAAGCATTGAAAACAGCTCTGAGCTGGAAAAATTGACGGGTGCACAAAATCACGTTGAATCTAGATTCATCAGTTCCCCATTGAGCCGCGCCAGCCTCGTACAAATCCTTCGCGTCTTGTTCAGCCTGTTCATGATCGACAACAGAGTCCCATCCAGATTCATAAGCTTCGTTCCATTCCTCTTCGGTCAGTTCAGTTCTGTTGGCCTGAATAATTCAACAAGATATTGTAGCATAAAAAATGCGGAAATGCAGTCTTCGTTTTATCGAAATGTGTTCACGCGGTTTCGAATAAGCGGTACCTGCAACATCGAGAAGAGTAAACGTTCAAAATGACCACTTGTTTCGCTTTTTACATCCGATACCAAATCACGATCGAACACTGAAAACATTTTCAACAACACCATCATCATCATGACAAATTACATCGAAAATAAAACGCTCACTCGTTTGGCATGAGGCTTACGTCTATTGTAGGCTCCGATGATTTCTTTAATTTCATCATTCGTCCTAGTACACAAGATATCAATCAGTGTTTCCTCGTCTGTGCCGGCACCCTTCAAAATTTAATGACGAATTATATTTATACGATCACGTCTGCGTAACGAGCCGGTACAGTTAAATAGTTAAAATGGAGATTAATTCCGACAGCTATATACATGTATATCGATATTGCCAGTGTTAAATACTACCACGCAAATTACCTTCATTGCTTTACGAAGACAATCGGCGTCGAAATCAGCCGACGGTTTGAACATCGCTAGAACTATGTCTTCGAAATCTCCGCCTAATTCACTTTTCAGCTCGTCAATCAAGTCCTATTTCAAATGAAAAAAGGATCGTCTTAATTCATAAAAAGCTGAATGTGTGGCTAATTGAGATTATCAATACGATATGTCGGGCCTCGGTGGCTAAAGTTTTAGTTTTGCCAAAATAATTGAAGGTTAATATGTTTCCCGCCCACCCAAGGCTTCGTGTCCTTGGCGCTCGTACTTCGCGTATCTAAATGTAAATAAATATGATGCAAAACTAGGCTTAGTAAATCCCCCTGCCCCATCCCCATTCTAAATTCCCCAAACCGCCGTTGGTGGTCACCCATTTCAGACATCAGCATGGTAAAAATGTACCGAATACCATGACTAATATAGGTGCATAGCAAAGCTAATTCATTGTGGATAATTGACGGAACCTAACAAATATGTCAAGTCGCATGCATTTACATATACTTTGGCGTGTTTATTCAGCGAAATCACATTCATATACCACTTGGCATACAGTTATAATATTTAAGTAGACATATCTGCAGACGTAGCTACATATAATGGCAATAATTATTCACGCACGCATATCTTCATACAGTAATCTCACCTAATTCGGATTTTTTAATTCGCACGAAATATTTGCGAAATTTAACCTGGGACCAGGTAAACTATCATTCATAATTCGGATTTTAGTTAATTCGAAGAAATCTGGGCAGTCAGTCCCCCCATAGTCATTCGAATCAAGTGAGTTATTCTATTGTATCATATGCGATATGATACTGATATAAACAACTACATGTATTCAACAAGTGGGAGTTGCCCTGACTTTTTTTTATCTTGAAAACCAGTTACCTACCTTTCCGAACATGGTATTAAACTGTTTAATTATCAATAAACGTTGTCTATTTGACCGACGACTGATGACGTCAATAATTTTTTGTTCGTCTGTGCCTGAAAAGACGGAAGAAAAAATTACACTCCACTACTCGCAGACCAGGTTTTCAAGTGTGGAAATACGTGCAAGAATTTACCAAATCCCTTCATCGCCGCTCTGAGCAATTCACTGTCTCTTTCTGGATCGAAATCGGTGTGGCGTTCATATCCTGGTCGTTTTGATGGATAATGCTGAAAAATCACAACCACACCCCCGAAATTCAGAACATTTCAATGAATTTCAATCGCATCAAACCTGACAATTTTCGATTATTAACTATACAACATCGGTTGAATATAAGTGAACATGAAAATAAAGTTAATATTTGTCTTACCATTTTGAATTTGTGGTGCGGTACTGGTAGAACTGACGACTAGTGTGCTGTGTACGACAGAAGTGTTTGTGTGAAGTGAGTCAGTGTCCTGATTCGAAGCCGGTTCTAGCGCATTTTATAGGCACGTCAATTCAGGAATTTCTATGGAAATTTGTGCACCGTGAAAGATTTTAAAAATGGACGAATAGCTTTGAATAATTCAAATCGTTAATCTTGAAGCACATGCTGGTTGTGGTGACCAAGGATTAACCGTATAACCCCGTGGATCGAACTGCTTTGACCAAACATGTTCAGATATTCAGTTGACGCAAAAATAACACGTAAACAATATCTCTACCCGTAGATTTTGAACAACGCTACCCAAACCTTTCAAAATCTGCACGTAGTATGATTTCAGCTGGATTTATAATTCAATCTTTGTATTTTTGATCTATCTGTTAGTTCATCCTCTTAGCCCAGCGGACTGATCAGTTTATTTAGCGGCCGCCGGGATTCATTACTTTTGTGAAGCGTTACACTACTGCCTCAGAGGAGATATATGGAATCGGTTGTCGAATTAACGGGATTTCTCAAATGAAAATATTAGCCATTAATTAAAAATATCTAATCACATCAAATGTTCATGCCGTTGATTTCTGTTCAATAAAATTATTTTTAACCTTTGTCTTTAAAATGCTCAATCAAGTTTGAATTGAATTCGATCCGAGATAGATCTCAAGGTCGTTGCCCTTGTAGTTGAGAATTTTTGATAATGCGTCTGAAAATTACCATTTTTAGTTAATTTGATACATTGACGGTGAGTAAAGTCACCAAAGAGAATTCAGTTTTGTTTGTCTCTCATGATTCAATGAATTTATTCGATTTACTTGGTAATCATTTCAGCGTGAATCAAAATGATAAGGAATTTAATGCGTATGATCAGCCCGCATCCGCATCGACTACTGAGGAGGGCAACAAGAACTCTAAATAATCAGCTACAAGATGCACAAATTCACCTCTCCGCATATAGAAATAAACGAGACAAAAATGCCGATGAAATGGAGAAAGCGTTGATCGCTAAACAGGGCGGACTTTTTGACGAAGCGGCGAAAATAGATAGAGATAGGAAGACGTTCGAAGCGGCGATATCGGTGTACCTGAAACGAGAAGGAGTCCATCGACGAGGTTCGGTCGAGTTTATTTATGCGGCTCTGAAACGTATGAAAGAATTCGGTATCAATCGCGACATCGAAGCGTATAAATCGTTGTTGAAAATATTCCCGGTCGGAAAGATGGTCGCGAAATCCGCTTGGCAAGTCGAAATGCAGCACTATCCTAAACATCAACAGTGCTGTATGGATTTACTCGAGCAAATGGAAGAAAATGGTTAGTGAAAATATCTCTAACCGAACTGACCTGGAAGTCCTGGAAAACTCAGAAACGAATTAGAAAAATCTTGAATGACAAATTTTGCGAAAGAACCCGGAAAACTCTGGGAATTTCGATAGTGTTCATTGACCATGTTTCTTTATCAGTACTTGATTCAATGAAAATTGAACGAATTGTAACATTTTGAACCTAGAAATTTCCCCAATTCACTCAGGGAATTTCTGCAATAAGATGGAAAAATTAGGGAAAACTGCCCGGGCCCTCCAAATTTTTTGCCAAGATAACATCTTCACAACCTGGCTTAAGAAAGTAGCAAATTATTTCTGGTTATTTTCATCTAGAATCACTAGATGCTCAGAAAATGGTCCATCATTCAAAATGTTCTCGAGGGAGGGCCCGAGTGACGCTCAACGATTTTGGGAATGAAAAAACCCCACGAACCCTGGATTGATGGGACCATTTTACTGACTGCACCCCGCTCTCGCTCTTACCGATTTCAGGTATCACACCGGACGATGAGATCGGTAACATCGTTTACAGCGTATTCGGTAAAGATACGCACGCGATGAGAAAATATCAACGTATGATGTACTGGATGCCGAAATTCAAGAACATCAATCCGTGGCCGATACCGAAATATCTACCGACCGACCCGACTGAACTCGCGCGACTCGCTTTAAAACGCATGTCGCGAGACAGAGAGAATATGATCGATGTTTATTGGGTAGGTGAAAACAACTGGACCTATTATGGATTGCAGAGGTGGAGCTAGGAAATTCGGAAGGCCGCGTTCCAGAAGAAAAGGCATTTTTCAGATAAAAGTTGCCATTTTTTTGGCTAGGGGGTCCCACCCTCCTTACCGTATTAGATATTTTCTAAAAAAATATATCGGAAAATATGCAGATCTCCGAAAGGATGTTTCAGATTTGTAGATTTTGACAATCTTTGACTTGATGAAAAGGGCCACCTCAATGGGAAGGCAGGGGTCTAGACTCTGAGACCATCACCTAAATCTGCCTCCGGGTTCATGTTTTCTAAGAATGGAATAAATTATCATTTCAGACGAATGACCTACAAGACCGACATGATCTTTTCGTGGAAGATACATTTGTCGTCGGTGCTCAGGCACCTGAACAGATGAAACTGCTCGAAGAGCATCCTCTTAATCAACCGGTTTATGTAGAAGGCGGTTATCACGTTTGGATCAAAGAGAAAATGTTGACGTACTTCGTTCTGACGTCCGAATGCGATCCGTCCGTTTTTGAAAAGTACGATGAACAAAAGAACAAAGTTGAAGATGACGCCAGTAAGTGAATTCTATTCTAACCATTTTAGGCATAACTGTGCGCATACAGTATTGAAGATTGATAACAAGCATAGGTTTAACCGACGTTTTGGGTTGGAGATGTTTCTATCTATCTTCAGATTTATTTGAAATTTGTGTGTGGACAGTTAGTTCTCTCTATGTAGGACTGTGTCTAGTCTGAATGATTTTGATTGTGTTTGTGTCATGGGATTAATTCATTGGTAGCCAAGAACTGCCACCAGTATCAAAGGCTAAAATAAAACGATACCTTGTTTCTCCTAATCGGCTTTGTCACTTTAGTAAACTGCATGAAAATTTGTAATCAGTTCATTTCTATAGCTGCCGGGTCAGTTGCAGCTAGCTTAATCATGATTTTTACTAAAAATCTACAGGGTAGACTCTGTTGAAATGAGAAACGAGGTATCATTTTTTTCAGCCTGAATTCTATTATTCAACTGTCGCTCAAGATCGAAAATTTCATGTTCATTTTCAGATTTATTCACGTTTCCGTCATTTTTCGAATCGGAACAGCCGGAATCATCACTAGTGCTGCCACCTAGTGTTCATCAGCAGGAAGGCGGTAACATACTGGCAATGTGTATCAGCGGTACGGGCAGCAAGGACTCGTTAAAATGTTGGATTCGATTCCTAGAAAGAACGAATCCCGCGTTGAAAAAGATGGCCGTAGTTTTCCAGTTACGAACACCGGAAGGCGGTCTCGTGACATTTAATCCCGATGAAAAAGACACTTTAACAGTGACTAAGAAGCCTACCTTCAGTGAAGAGATTAGGAAGACTGGTGCAAATAAAAGATGACGTGATAGAAGTTTCTTTTAGAAGTATAGAATACAGGGCTTTTACAGATCAGGGACGGAATTCCAGGTTTATTTTTCCCTGTGGGGAAAAGTCAGAAAATTGGAAATTTTGGTGTCTTTTTGTTCTTGTAGGTAACAAGCGCATAAGGAACCTCTTAAGGAGAAACATCCCCCATTGATGATAATTAGGGAATGAGTGGTCAATGGTCGGGGAAATATCTGGGTATTTTGTATTACCTGATCTGTTAGAACCCTCATAATAGAACTGTTGATTATTAGTATGGTAGTAGAACATTGTTTGCTTATGAATCGGTTTTTCTTTGCTTTCTTTGAATAGGGTTTGTAGCAAATCTGCTAAGTGCTACTTCGGGGTCATTCATTTATTACATAGGCATTAGGGGAGGGGTCAGTGCGATTGCGTACTGTAATGCTGAATGTATATGAAAAAATGGCCAATTTTGCGTACAGAGGGGAGGGGGGTTGAAAAATTCAAATTTTATGTGTACCTAATAAATAAATGATAAATTAATAATAAATTAAGGCCCAAAAAAGTGCTACTTTTTGATTCACAAATTATCCCAAAAATATTTTTCACGGCATTCGTAATTGTGATAGTGTAGATCAAAGTGCCCCTCACTTCTTGGCAATTAGCATGTACTAGTGCATGAGTGATATAGATCTGACCTCGCTATTTTTGCTGATGCGGGTGAATCGTTTCATTGCCAATTCTACCAACGTTTTTGCTTTTGAAATTATTCTCTTAATTAATAAAGACTTTATAGCCACTTCTTTTTAAAAGAAATGATTCTGAATTTGTTTTTATTCGATTTCGGATGAAAACGGGCATTTAATCATGTGTACAGGGGTCAATCTATCGATGGTTGGACAAATCATGTCGAGCAGTTAAAATGTCTATCACGGCCGCAATCCACAAACAAGTACTACCTTTTCCGCACCACTACAAACCATTGTTGAATGCGCTTCTCGATGATCGAAAAAATAATATCTACATACTATTTAGTTACGATTTTTTTATTCCATAGAATCTATATATATATATATATATTCAATAAATATTAAATCAAATGTTTTTCTGTACAAAATACGATAAACGATCACTCGGGAACAAACTGACAACGCTGTACAAATTATATTATCAATTTATCCCTGCTGAGAATATAACAAAGCATGACTCTCGTCTGTCATGCACCTCGTTTTACAGAGTGTGTATTACAGTAAAACTTGTGTAAGTCGGATCGAAAAACACCCGACTATGAACGAGTTGGGTTCACAGACATTTTAAAAAATCCGATTTAGGCGAATAGAAATTAGAAACATCTTTTTAACCCTTTCAGTGCGTCTACACCGCAGTGCGGTGTATGAATCGGTGATGGATTTTGCTAATACACCGCACTGTATTGGTGTAATTAGTAATTAATTCTATTGAAAGATGGCAGCACCTGTCAAACATAGTGAAATATAAGTAACTAATGATACATTGCGCCGCGGTGTAGACGCACTATAGTGGTATTCCCATTATTCAACACAATAGGTTGGAATTATTCAAAATTTTCAAATTATCTCCAGCACTATAGGGTATTGATTAGTCGGCACTGAAAGGGTTAAGCAACATTTACATGTCCGTTTAGGTTAAATCGCTTCCATACATTTGATACTACAAGTTGAGCCTGTTTTCAGTGAACGAGGAGGCGAGGCGAGTTCACGCTTATTAGAAAATCCGATTTTGAGGCGGAAATTTTCGGACCTAGCCGATTTAGACCGATTCGACTGATACAAGTTTTACACGCTGCGTTAAGACTTACTGTTTTTGCATTGCATAAAAACGATTTGCGTTTTCATCGTAAAGATTATCGTATGCGAACACATACTCGCGCGTACCTCCTCTGAAGAGGTAGTTTATCCCTGATTTCTTCGTAGATTAATTATACACGACATCGATCGATCGTAAATGCAAATGAAGCACAAATCAAATTACATTGATATGAAATGTTTAGTCCCAGTTTCAAAAAGAGGAAAAAGCTTTTTTTTTAAAACATGATTAGTAGAAAATGTATGTATACGATAAATTATATATCAACAAATGTGCAATTCACTGGGATTGTAGTGTCTACAACAGAGTGGGTAGAGAGCAGACTCCATGTATACGTGTGTCATTAAAGCCTTACCGGGAAAGCTCATTTAAATCTGGATTAAGTTCGACCTCCAGATCTACCGTACCCACGTAACACTACCGCGATTTTAAAAGCCGAGCCTATCCTAGGCAGAAGAGAACAAAAAGAACGTTTTTAATTCAATATAAACAAGATTTAAGCAGACATCGTGAACGTGACCAACTGTCACAGAATATGTAAAAATATAGATTATCTCGGAGCGTATTCGATACAAGCATCTGAAAATTTTAACTTTGAAGATTTTTCAGTATTCCCCTAAATCTAGATGTAGATGGTGAATAGATAATGTAAATGGATCTACTTATTTTAATCCTCGTGGATAGGGATCATTCTTTCATTTTGTACGCCTAGAATTTGAATTTTTCAAATATCCCTTCCCGAAAATTTCGGCCTTTTTAAACATTTATTTCAAACATTCTAATACAAAATTGCACCCTATGCGTACGCAATGAATGAATGACACCATGACTACTCTACGCTAGGTTCAGCAGAGATCAATACAGAATATCAGTATGCGTTGATGTAAATATACACCGCTGGAGTGGAGAGAGAGAGAGGAGTGAAAGAGGTAACAGTTACAGACAACAGACCTTCAACTCCAAATTATTATAACGATTCATATGAAAATGAAAAAAATACAGTGATCATCACCGCAACAACAAAGACACCCAGGTTTCATCGATGATAGGATCGTATCGTCCTTCAAAGGATTCTGATTTACATTTTAGCATCCATCTCGATTATTCTATCAACTAAAGACTAGACTTATTTCAACGATTTTATAAAGAACATTATGAATTTTTACTCATGTTTTCGAACGGCGCGATGATGTTTATGAAATATACCGGTATTGCAATCCTTTTATTACGTTAAAAACGCATTTTTTTCATTTTGTTTATGCATGCCTTGGATAGTTACGATATTTCTTTTTCATTGATGGAAGCATTCGTCTTGTTTTTCAATGTGTGTCGGATGGAATCAACATCGTTAGGACAGCTGGAAGGCTAGTTCAGGGGAATGTGTTTGCGCCACTGCTAACAACAACTGGAGATCGCTTGAGTGGAATCTACAAAACATAAACCCATTCATCGTGAAACAATACATACACAATCAAATCGTTACTCAGACAGGATGGCCACTTTTCCAAATTCCCTAATTTTTCCATGTGATTACACAAAATTTCCTTAGCGAATCCGAGAAATTTCACTCAATTTTTCATTGAATCACGTATTGATAAAGAAACACGTGATCAATAACCGAATACCCAGAGTTTTCCAGGTTTTTTTCATGAAATTCATCAAATTCTAGAGTTTTTTCCTAATCGGCTCTTACCCCAACATTTTCGTCATTTCGTCGACATCGACTTTTTTCTGGTCGCGTAAATATTCAGCGATCATTCGACTCTTGAAGTAAATCTCCTGCAGTCGATCTTCTAAATGCATCAGACACTGTGTGAACAAATAGAAACAGTTGAATACACTCGGAGTGAAAGAATAGAAACCACACGGATATGAAGATTAATAAGTATCAAAACACACTCTCAAGACCCTTTGACAAGCAGTTGATTATTTTCCTGGATGCATTTCCTCGATTGGAACCAAGGGTCGGGTGGATCTAGGATTCTTTGAATGGGATCGCCCTCGATATTGGAACTTAATTGAAAAGGGCAGATTTGGCAATGTGAGGGCTACAAGCGAAACATTGGTGGGGGTTCTAGTGGCCCGCCCACAGAAAATCTAAGACAATCATGGGCTTTTCTTGCCCTTATCAGGCCCATTTGGATTATTTGTAGTCTTTTCTTTGCACAAAATGTTTTCCAGACTTCTCGGAGGGCACATGCAAATTTCGAAGGGGTGGATCGGTCCACCCTTGGGAACTAACGGCATTCGTCGATGTTTACTTACAAAATCTGCAGTCATTTTCATTTTCCACATGTCGTTCACTGATTCTATGAGATGTCCGACGAGTTGAGACGATGTTTGTCGTATACCGGGAACTTTCTCCACGTTCATACCGTTACTAGATATCAGTTTCACTGACCTGTAAATCAACGACAGATACTGAACCTCAGTACATAACAACGTACCGAAATTCCCTCATATTTCCCCGTTAGCCCTGTTCCTCATTAAATTAAGACATCCTTAAAACATTGATCACGTTTAATAATAATAAATCTCACCAGTCATCACAGTTAGCCACAATACACACAGCCTCTTTAACGGTCTCATCTAGAACCGTGGCCTGAGCGTTTAAACTAAGATCATTAAGAAGTCTCGCGTAGAACGACGTTTCACTGGTTCCGTGCAGCACAAAATCAGCCACGTAATGATCCATGTAACCGGCCATCAGCGAATGTCCGAAATTTGTATCGAACGATCGAACTTCATTTTCACCTTCGAATCTGAAATCAATCATCATATTACCATATATTGAGAATATGTCCCGTGTTCTCCACAACAGGTTTTAGAGGTGTGTAGCCACCCCTTTCATTTTCACATCCATCCCTCTGAAAATTAGCCACCCCTTATGAAATTTATCTTCTGCAGAGCCGCCAACCTCTGAAAAGTGTCATCAGTAACAAATCAAATTTTCTTAGTAACATTTCATTGAAGTATGAAAGAAAATGTTTAAATTAATCAGTAATCAACAGTAAAACAGTCAGTGACACATTTCATATTTCTGCACACTATCAAACAAATCAAGTCAGTATTTCTTGATATAAAAGAGTAATACTGAAAATCAGGAACAGTTGGAGGCTCTGCTTCTGCCCCTACCATAGTGGATATCAATACTGTATCAATGCCGATAAGTGATTTGAAATGAAATATATTGAGCAAATGTGAAAATTACAAGATTACGCCAAAATTTTGCTTAGATTTTCTGCATTTCTGGGGGATCGATAGCCATGCTACTTCAGCAGCCACGATGTCATAATGCAGCCCCTTCAAACTCCCATAATATGGAGAACACTGACGTCGTTTTAGAGTATGAAGTATATCTGCTGATCTATACCTGGGCATCTGGATTTCTTTCATGTTTATGAACGGATCGAAGACCTCTGATTCGACACTATTCGTCGATACGTGGCGTCTTCGTCCGAGTTCAGTCGGCGTTACTGACCTAGAAATAGTAACGAACTAAGTCAACATCGAGAAGAAATGAGGCAATTGTCGCTCATTGAAGAGTGGCCACCATCAATCCACATTTACAAGATCCCTCGGTTCAGTTTTATAGATTGGTATAAAGTTGAGTTAACTCAAATTGAAATTGAACTGAGTTGTTAATTCCAATCTACGTATGAAACCGAGAAAATGAGAATGAAAATGAGAAAGTGAGATGTTTTAGTTTTTTAAAGATGTTACAATCGATTTTTCATGAATCATATATTAGTAAAGAAACACGTGGTTAAAGCATTATCGGAATTCTCTGAGTTTTCCATGTTTTTTGGCAAAAATTCGTCAAATTCTCTGAGTTTTCCCAGGTTATTCTCTAGATTTTTCTAATTCATTAAGTTATCCAGGTCAGGTCAGTAGTGGAATCATTTTACAGAATCACACTCACCTACAGCGTCCTGGGATACTGGTTTTACTGACTTGTCGCGACACCCGATCGCCGCTGTTATGTCTCGACCGCGGTTGTTCCGACGTCTGAACACTGCCGGCTGCAGACGGATTCGCGTCGTGTTCGACGACAGTTTTATTCACATTCTCCGGAGTCGGAGTCGACGATTTCTCCGACGACATGACGAGCTCAGCACTCGGAGTCACCTTACGCGGCGTCACCGTCGTCGGCGCGCTCAACGAACTACAATCGGAGCTTTCGAAACGTTCGATATTTTCCGGAGTCGGAGTAACGACGTAATCCGATTGTTTATCGCTGATCGAGATCGGAGATTCCGTCGACCGGTCGCAACGCGCTGCCGACGTCGCCGCCGGTTTCTCGTTCGAACGTTCATCGCGACAATCGCCGAAACGCAGCCGCGACTCGGCGTTGTCGCTAAACGACGATATCTCGGGATCGTCGTCGGGTATATCCATCGATCCTTTAAACTGTTCGCACTCGGCGAGGTATTGCGTAACGCGGTCCTCGTACGAGATGTCGTCGATCGTTTTCGCTTCGCATTCGCCGTCGAAGCAATCTTCCATCGCGTTCACGATGCTGCTCTCTTTCGACGGCAGACGTACGTACGTCGCTTTCTTCGCCGCCACCGGTGGCGCCGCCGTCTCTGTTTCGACGACGTCGTCCGATCGATCGCCGGCCGAGCGACGAACGTGAACGATATTCTCGATTTTCGGTTCGACGAAATCGACGGTCGATAAACGACAGCGAACGACCGAGCCGTCGTTCACGTCTGCAACTTGCGAGTCGGGCGTTTTAGACAGCGGTACGGATCCCGCCGGACTACTCACTTCCGTAACACGCTGTAAATCTTTATTCAAACCGAGCGTCTTAACGGGCGTCGTTTGATTCGAATTCTCCGAATTCGACTCCTCTTCGATCAGCGACATTTCGCCGCGGTAACCGATCTGATCGGCGCCGCGGTCCGTCGCGTCATCCGCGTCGAGGAATATGTCGTTTTTCGTACACTCGAAAACCTCGCTGCAACGTATGAAATAACTGAGTATACGCAACACTTTATTTACGAGTTCTTGTTTCTTGCCGACGACGACCGTGCGCGCTAGTTTCAATGGGTAACCGATCGCGCCGTATAGATCACTGAAATCACGTCAAAACAAACATTGAACAACAGTGAATCGAGTAAGATTACAAAGATGAAACAATAAATGCGAAATCCCACAATTGTTGAAAGACATTTATTTTAGGGTAATATTTTATCTAAAGGTTTATTTGAAATACTAGAAATATTTCGAGTGGTTCCTGTCGCCCTTCTTCAGTTTAGAGTGCACCGAAGAGGGGCGATTGAAACGGCCTGAGATATTTCTAGTATTTCGAGTAAACATTTACGTCTTTCAAAAATTGGGATTTTACATTTTATTGAATAACAGGAACACCTAGAAATATTAACAATAATAGTAATAATGATAAAGCTTAGTTAGCGCTAATAACGAGGTGATGACAAAAGCATTTTGCCTCCTCCTATAGTAAATAATGATAAGGCGCTTAACAGATATTCCGTGATCCATTTATGCGTATTATAATGCCAGCCAATTATCTCTAACTTAAAATCAGTCATCTCTCCCTAGGGATCCAAGCAAAAATCCAAGCAGCTACACCAGGAGTCATCTATCAGGTCTGGGTGGAGAGAGCCAATGAGGCAAGTGTCTTGCCCGGGGACACTACAGTTATGTACAGGGTTCGAACGATCTGGTTTCGATCCCCAAGCATATATTTCATAATAAGTTACCTTAACTGAGCCCATAATGGATTATAGGGATGCGACTTGGCTAAAGCATCGAGCTACAATTAAAGCGAAATCAATTTCAATTTTTGACAGACGCAGAGACCAGAAATCAATTCTGCAGTATGAACCGGAGGTTCACGTGATACGTACCCACTTGGCTGAATGTTTATCGAGGTATGTACGCGACGGTATAGCACCAGCCGGAGTAACAGTCGGTACCCACGCTAAATGATACGTCAGCACCGTGGTAATCAACGTACTGATAAAACTGTAATTAAAATCAACGTTCAATTAACACATGTTTTAGTCAAACGAAGTACACGCATATTAAATCACATCGGAGATGAATAGCAGACATTTTTTGTTATCTCGTCTATTTTCGATGAAAATGAACTAACTTTAACTCAAGAGTTAACAACTCTAACTCACAACTGTTAACTCTAACTCACAACTGTGGAACTGGGTCCTTGTGTACAACGCACATAAACCTCATTATAGAATTAGACCAAAAGTCATTCAAAACTCCGCCGACTTTTAAACTCTACAGGAGGAACTCGTTGAGACTTGAGTTCATTATATTAGAAAAGTAAAGGCTTAAAATTATCTTTGCCATCTTGATTGATTGATTGATATCCTTATTGAATGAATTGAAATAACAAATAAACATCGAGACGTTATGCGTAGAAAAAAGTTACAATATATAATAGTAGTCTAATAGGTTATAAATAATTCCAATACAACAGCAAGGATGCCAAATAAAGCCAAAGCTTGTAAAATTGATGGCACCTTGTTAAATTCAATTTTGTATAATTCTACTGATTTGCTCCATGCAAATTATCTTTTGCCGGGCTATGAATGTTCACCATCTGTGAGGAAAAATAGACTTACAAATTAGTCGATTTAGTATCACATTTCTGTATAACGTTTATGAAGTCGTTGACAAAATGTTGACAGATCGTTTGTCTGTTATCACTAATTGACATCATTCCGAGCCAAACGGGATCCGGTAACCTCGCCGCTGTGTACAGATCAAACACTTCAGTTCGAAACCGATCCAATCCCTAAACGTGAAATACAAACGTGTATTTTCGATAACCTTGTCCTACTGCGAGGCCGTGTATCCACAACAGGGTGGCCACTTTCCGCCCATTTACGAATCCCCTGATTTTTCCATGTGATTACACAAAATTCCCTGAGTGAATCAGAGAAATTTCTAGGTTTAAAATGTTACAATTTATTCATTTTTCATTGAATCACATACTGATAAAGAAACACACAGTAAACAGCATTATCCGAATTGCTCTGAGGTTCCCAGGACCCAGTTCCACAGTTGTGAGTGAAGATTTGACTCGGAGTTAACTCATCGAAAATGAACTATTTCTAACTCAGAGTTAACTCTAACTCATCACTTTGGAACTGGGTCCAGGATCTTGGTAAAATTTGTCAAATCCCAGCGTTTTCCCGGATTTTTCAAGGAATTCCAGGTCAGTGGTCACCCTGCACAACTAAAATCAGATCGACACTATTGCGAAATAACTGACCTCCATAACGATGTGCACGAATTCCCGTTTGTTGCTCATCGCGCGTTCGATTTGACATTTCAATTTCTCCACGTGACCTTCGAATAGCGTTATATGCGAAAAGAAGAACTGTTGAAATTTCGTGTTCTTTTCTTCCTCTCGTTCGCCGAACAGGTCGAATACGACGCCGATGCCGATTTTCTGTTTGCGTTGACTAGCTGGCATCGGCTGTAGAATAGAATCACAAAGCTACTACCTGGTACGTGTATAATCAGATCAGTTTATGTATCTAAAACTTCTACAGCGGACAGATTACTCCCATTTCGCGTTTCCATTTCACCCTCATTCTACCTAATTTCATTAAATTTTGATCTTTTTTTCTGGGTGCTTGGATCCCTACGGGACACAGCCTCCATTGGCTTTCCAAGCATCCAGCCTCGTATGTATGTAAATTGTTTATAATCTATATCATTTATACTGCATATGTACATGGCGAAATAAATATTATTATTATTATATTATTTAGATACGTATATCGGATCCTCGGTGAAGGAACTAAAAGCTGGATTTGAACAAGTCAGGCAGAGGCAAAAGTCGGGTCGGCATTTTTCAAAGTCGAAAAGTCAGCTCTTTTTTTCATAAATCCAAGTTTGTGGCATTTTTCTAAATCAACGATTAAGTTGATGTACCCCCAATCGATTCTAAAATTCATTTTGAAAGAAACTGCCATTTATAATATTGACCAAAATGTACTGGGAAGACGTAGTACATTTTATAAAATTCGTTGGTAGAAATTTCCATCATATTACATCGAGACTCCAAAAAGTACCAGGGTAAGTACTCTTCAGCACTATCAGGATTTTACCTACAAAGTAAGTGCTATCCTTGATTTTTTTCCAATAGCGTGCTCTTTTCAGGACACGTTACAAACCCTGTAAAGGATACCGTGTGGCGTTCTTACCTCGGGTGTTTGATGGCAGCCGTCGTCCGTTCTCTGGCGTACGCCGAACTCGAGACACGTCTGCTGACTGCGTATCCAACGGCGATGTAAACTGTTATAACTGTTCGAATTAATACTTGAATTTCCCGGTGAAGGAAACGGTGTAAAACTGCCGCTCGACGCCACTAGAATACACAGAGAATCGGAAACTAATTTTCAAACAACTGACAAAACTTTTTTTCAAGTTGTTTAGTTTTTAGCTTTCTAGACCCAGTTCAACTGTTGTCAAGTTGAAATTTTACATTGGAAATTTTAACTCGGAGTTAACTCCTGACTGTATCCCGGAACTGCAGTTCAGAGGTAACTCTAACTCGAAACTGTGGAACTGGATCCTGAATACGTAGCTATATGTATAGGCTAAATAGAATGAAGACTTACGCGATCCAGAGAGACCGCTGTCATCGGTATCGTTGTGACTTCGGTACGGTTTAGGCATATCTACTGGTACACTACGAGCTGCAATGATTACAATGATTACATTTATTCATCAGTTATCATTTCGAAATATGAACTATTATCCTTTTATTACTGCCCGATTCTTACCTATATCGACATTATTTCTTTGAGTGCACGTAATTTGACGCGCTGATGAACAATCGCTACACGATAGACTTTGTAAACTACAAGAATCGTAAAGATCTACTTCCCTGAAATGTGAAAGATAAAGCTCATAGTCAGTAGAACCCTACGTGTTCCAATCGAACCATCTTATTTTTGAGTATACCAACAGGGCAAGACCTTTTTCTAACCGTGGTGCCAAAATGAAATTCAAATTCCCCACAGTATTCAAGTGCAAACTGAATTTCTATCGAGTTCACTAGAAAAGTTGACTGCTTCCCCCATTTAAAAATTCCAGTTCCCCAGTTTTCCACGAAACAATAAATTCCCTAAAATATGTTGGTTTGAAATGTTAGAATCAATTCACTTTCCATGAATCAGGTATTGACAAGGAAATGCGATGGTTTACGCGAATTACTGAGTTTTCCAGGCTTTTCGCAAAATTCATCGAATTCCCACATTTTTTTAGATTTTTTTCCTGAGTTTCCGTGAATGTAGTGTTTCTTACCCTGATGAACCCCGAGCTGTTTTTGAAGGCACGAATACTTTGGTGAACACAAGTTGTGGTGGATACCTAGAATAAATCGACAGTAACATGAAATTCAAAGAAACGGTCGCGGCATGTGGTCAAACAATGCGGGATATCTAACAGTTTTAGTTATCTCGTAACATATAAAATAAACAGACGATCTTATATCCCTCGATTTAAGAAACACAGAGCATTTACGAACAGTTTATTCTGGATAGCGCGTAAAAATGTAGAAACAAGAGCTGGTTATGCACAGAAGGTCGAGATTCAAATCGGAAATGAATGTATTTTCAACTCACTGGTGAAATTGAATATGCATAATGGACCAAAACGTCTCTCAAAGCAAAGACTATTTATTTATTCGTACCTGATATAATGTACTTTGAGGCTCGTACCGCGATAAGACATCGGAATACATCCGAACATCATTTCTCCTAACATCTTTACATCGGAGCCGGGACGTTGAAACTGTAAAACAACAACAGCGATTGTTTATTATCGAGAGAGTATCAAGACTAGACAATGAGCAAACAGATACATGGGAAATATCCTGCGTTGAGTAAACTTCATTGTCTATTCGAAACCGACACTCAGGGCTGCCAACCTCTGAAAAGTGCTATCAGTAACAAATTGAAATTTTTTCGGTAACGTTTCATCGAAATATGTAAGAAAATGTTCAAACTAATCAGTAATCAACAGTAAGAACTTCAGTAACATATTTCATATCTGTATGCATCAAACAAATCAAATCAGTATTCAACTAATATAAATTAGTGACAAATACTGAAAATCAGGAACAGTTGGCAGCTCTGGACACTGTGTTAACATATCGCAAGGTAATTTACCTTTCTTTTTGGTACACACCAAAAATGATTTACCCTTCACAATACAAACAAAATTATCGATATATTCAACCCTAAATAACTTTAACGACCCTTAACATCATATAATCTATATCTATATAGTATCTATTGTCAACAATATTACGAAATAAAATGAGTCATTTTTCAAGGCTTCAATGAACTTTTAGTTTTCTTTTGTTGCAAAAAGTGCTGCACAAAAGAACGCATTTTTAAGCGCTTTGTAGTGGGACACGCTACGATTACCTGATAACGGCTGGTTTTTGGTGAGGTATTATTTGGCTGTTCGGAGTCCGACGTGATGCTCTCTTTACTGTCGATGAGTCCGCTCGGTTTACGCGGCGAATACGTTCGCAGCAACGATCGCCGTGCGCCGGTTTGTTTGTTCTCCTCTTCCTGAAGCAAGAAAAAATGAAACTCAGTTTCTACGACCAACCGATCTCGTTCGGGGGGGGGGGGGGGGTAAAAAGTTTCTAGCTTTAATGTCATATGAATACAGGGCTTGGACTGACGAATGTTGCAACGACAATACAGAAAACCCGAAAGAAATATCATTTATTTTCAAAGTGAGGACTTGGGCCCTGTATCCTATAGACTAATGGTTTCAGCTAAACTGAATCTAAGAAAAATTAATTTGTTCGGTGGAAAAGGGGGTGACGCTGTTGCATTTACTCTCTGTACTGCGCTGAGTGACTTAATACAGTGTGCGGGCAACACTTCTTTAAAAGGCCGTGGCCGTGTCGCGAGGTTAAATACAACAGGGTTCAATCTAGGGAAACTAAGATCCGAACAATTAACGTCGGGCAAAGCTAAGTAGAGATAACAATCGTCCGTACGTGGTCGATGAGTTTCTATGTATAGCTTTTATTGCTAAATCACCGCCTTAAATACAGTTCAGTGATAACACTTGACCATTAGACCGGTGATCACTGAGCGAACGCGTGGCTGTCATGTGACCGATTTCAGCGAACTTGAACTCGTATATATAATAGAAACACATGACTTAAAAGTAAACTTCGACAACAAAAAAATGCACCGCGCTTTTCATGCCATTAAAATGCAGTTTTACAACCGTACACCAGTTGATCTGAATTTTTAGTTTATCTAATTTAGCTTCATAGAGCAAAGTTCAAACATGAACCTGATGATTGTCATGTGTGTAAATCTTTTATCTAGTAGAATTAAGTATCACGCATTTCGAGATAATCATCGAATAAATCAAATGAAATCAAGAAAATCTGACGACGATCCGAATTCGAGATATTCTCAATGGAAACACTTGTAATGGATATTTCTATTATTAGGCGTCGCTGGCTTTCTTTTATTACTTACACCCATTGTTACAAGCGATCAAAAAAAACAGTTCAAATATTCAGGCAATCGCATTCTCAGACATAAGAACCACTCTTAAATTTTCAATTAACGAAACTGTAGTATTAGAGGTGAAGTTTTAACCCTTTCAGTGCTGACTAATTAATACCCTAAAGTACTGGAGATAATTTGAAAATTTTTAAAAATTCCACCCTAGTGTGTTTAATAACAGGAATACCACTATAGTGCGTCTAAACCAGGGTGCGGTGTATCGTTAGTAACTAATATTTCACTATGTTTGACAGGTGCTGCCATATTTCAATAGATAAAAACTAATTACTAGTTACATCAATACACCGCAGTGTGGTGTACTAGCAAAATCCATCACCGATTCATACACCGCACTGCAGTGTGGACGCACTGAAAGGGTTAAATGGGCGGCTCCGCAGACAGTTGACGTATTTTGCGGTCGGACATGACGGGTCTCATGTGACAATGAGTGTGTTTGGTAAGCACTTAACAATTATAGTTTGACACATGACATCTTTATGTAAAGTTTGATAATGATGAAGTTTGAACATGAAACGTCGTCGGTCAAGAATGATTGATTATTTATACGGGATCAGTCTCGTGATCGGATCAACCTTAAACCACTCGATCCTTGCATAACGCCGCCCTGGTAGATGTTCATCAGGTTGATCGCGATATCCGTGATAAGAGACAACCGCGATAGTAGAATGAATGATTAAAACGTTTAAATAGAAATGGTTCCTACCAGCCTTCTTCAGTCTAAAATGGGACTAAAGATGGATAGTAGTAACCACCGGAAATATTTCTATATTCAAGCAAAGATTCAGATTCATCGTACTTTAGGGTAGTTAAGTTGCTGAACGCAACAATGATAGCACTATTTTCACACATTCGACATAAAGTTTAACGTGTTGCTTGCTTCGAGTTTCGACCTTCCTTCCGAAAAATGATCTTTGCTTTTTTTTCTACGGTAGCTTCTGTTCCGGATGCGCAGAGATTGATTTCGACGATGAAAATCGTAAATTTCGAAATACGAAATCAATTGAGAATCGATATAAAATGCAGTACAAAATATACAAAACGTGTTATACTACAGAACGTCGAGTGTAACTTCACGCGGCGGCGCGGCAGTGGAGCTGAGCCGCGTTCCGTACAGCAATCAACACAGTACCACGCAGCCTACTCTAGACATACAGACAAATAGTACTTCACTTATCGATAAAAACTATTAAAAATACAGCGTCATAGAGATCATAGATCTATCGATATGAACCGATTCAACTGTCGAAGCAGCTCTTTAAGTCATTATAGTCGTGACAATAATCATGTTATCCGAATGATGACATACACCAAATATTCATAAAGATTGAATCGGAAATACGAATTTGGACTCGAAAATAGCGAGGACATCAGTGATTCGACAACTTCAAAGAGAGTTTGACAGCAGATTTGAAGAGCTGTAACAGTGAACTTGTCGTTTCTTGAATCTGTATACAATGACTACTTAAAGCCATTCGAAAATTAGTCTCAGCAATAATCAGTATGCAATCGTAGTTGCAAATGACTGCCTTGAACATTCAAGGGATTTGCCCATACGTCACATATCCCAGCAAACATATTTTTTTCACATATTTTTTTCTAGTCATCTGACTTGCCGTGGGTCATATAAAAAACAAGTCTCTAACTGCGGATTTACCTGTTTCTCGTCGATGAGTTTAATACTCTTCGAGTCGAACAGCAACGTCTTCCCTCGGACATCGTGATCTTTGAATACTAGCAGACGTATTTGAGTTTTCTTGAACTCCGGCACGATCCACCTGCGAATAAAAAATAGAAAACGACGGTATATCGACTTATGTTCTACATAGATTCAGTTTCAAACGGCGAATCGGCGTAGCGCGTGCCGCTGTATAATACTAGGGCTCTCTCAACCTCCCCGCCTTCCAGACGAGATGAATTCCGTTTAGACAACGGAGCGTCAGCAGAAACACAGTATCAGCGAACTTAATGCACTGAAGTACCGGTTAATGTTCTAGGCGTTATACAGGTGAATTCTGCGTGACAGACCAATATTTTCGAATTAAAAATACAAAATCTGAAAACTAATTCCGTTTTAAAAAGAGAGCTTCGTCAGCAAGCAAAACATCTCGTAGCGAGTTGAACGCACTACAAGTAAATGTTCTAGGTTTTACAGGTGAACGGCTGCTAGACCGACCGATATTCTCAGATCAAAAATTTTTTTTTAAAAAACCTCTCAAAACTAGTTTTACTCTATGTATGCGCACGCTGCAACACACATTGATAAACTATAGCAGACGATACACTAATCAGTAATTATATCACGCTCACCTATGCTTGCCGTTCCGACCGACGGAACCTCGCCAGTTTACTAAAAACCCGTCGAACAAATCCGGTAATTTGCGCATATTTATATCGACTGTAATTCCGATCGATCATCCATTTTCGATTCCGATACAACGAGATACAAAATACGAGACGACCGACGCCGTAGAAGTTCTATTAACGAATAGTGGGTGGACTCCTTTCCGAATCGGCATGTCAAAACGATTTGATTGTTTCATATGTAGTTACGAATGTCTCCCACCTGCTTCAACCTAACGCTAGTCACATGCCTATCAATCATAAAGGCGTTAGATAGGCCTGCATGTGTATAAGGCGAATGATCAAGCGACTGGGTCATCCGATATAAACCAGTCAGCTGACACCGAGACATGATTTCAAGAGATCGCCTAGCTTCGACACAACTAAAGGGGGGCTCAGATCGACCTTACGACGCGACTCAACCGGTCGCCGACTGGTTTTCCGGCGACTGCCGCTTAAGGTGCCAGACTCAACTAACCACAAGAAATACTCTTCAGGGTGGTCAATTTTTCTTTGACTTGCTTTTTCATCGACTTTACTGTTATAGGCCTATCCGATAGAACTTTCATTATTTGTATTCAGTTGAATACAATCTATCATTCCTATTTTGTTATTTTTCCTTCCAAGATTTTATGAAGAAAAAGAATTTTATTTTTCCCTGTTCCCTTAAATTTTGAAACGTCCGCGATATAAAAAAAAAAAAAGAATCCAATAGCAATTCCAGTATTGAAAGCCCACTGGCCTCAAAAATACAGAAATTTTTGGCTACACGGGTATCCTTGATGTAACACAACTCTCTCAGTTTCAGTTTAGTTCATTTCTTTTCAGGTTTTAAGTTCAACTCCGACTTCAGAGAACTTCTAAGGCTAAAACGAATTCTTTACAAAATAAACAAAACGAAGTTCTCAGTAAAACTCAACGAACCTTAAAATCTTATGACTTGAATACTGAAAGTGGGCGTTCAAGAAAGAAATTCTGTAGGGCTTACTTCAATGTCACTAGTACAAGGGCCTACTTCAATGTCACTAGTACACTAGCATTTAGACAATAAACTGGCAACAGTACATTGACATTTGTTATGATTCCCTGAATGGAATAACTAGTCATGAGATCGCGCGTCGCGGTTTTATTGCGAAAGGCGGGAAAAACTGACACTTAATCATACACTAAATCACATCTTTTCAAAATGAACAAAATACCGATGCATAGCCTACTTAAACTAACTGGTACAATTAGCCTATACAATAATCACCTGATGCACGGGTCTAAAAAAAGAACTGACCTAAAAAAATATCCAAACTCAATTAATTCTGGCGCGCATTACAGTCGTTCGAATTGCATCTTGTCTACGACGGCCTATATCTCGTGTTCTGAAACTGTGCCAATCCGAATGCAAGAATCTAGGACTTCAAACTAATTTAACCTTCATGCAAAACAGATATATAGGTCCAGTACTGAATGACTAGACCAAACTACACTGGTTCAGTAGACTAGATAAACAATTTCATAAAATTTCTATATTTATTTCTTGGTACGATATTTTGAAAATGACAAATCACACAAATTCAGTTCAAGTTCTCCACTACTGCTATTTTTGCTGGAATTTGGTCCCGACGCAGCTGGATGGAGCTAAGGCCAAGCTGTGTGTGAGGGGTAGGCACGAAAAACCTGCTGTGGTGGTGTTAAAGCTGTCACGTTTAGTAAAGTCTTAGTTGGTATAATATCAGGTTCTAAAATGCTGATGTTCCAGATGTTCTATCACATGACAGTCCATTGCCACAACTGAGGCGCGGGCAGCATACCCTACCCTATATCAACACACACAGCAGTCTACTACTCTCAATGAATCTACAGACAGTCAGCGTACAAACAAACAGGACGTGGATTATGAAAAACAAACCCGATGATAACTCCATATTGGCGCCGAATCTTCGCCTGAAACTGAATACAGTCGATCTTTATAAACTTACCTAGCCGTTATATCCCCTCCGGAGGGGCTAGGTCGATCCTGGGCCCGGGAAAATCTCTTAGATTGGAATAATTTGGCTAACAGAGCCATGATTCAGGTCGCGACCACATGATCATGTGATTTACACTACACACACGCCGCTTGTAACGAGCGTCGTTATTGGCTCGACTTGCGGTCGATAAACATCACGTGATAAAAATAAAGCCACGTGCTCCTCGGAACCAAAACAAACATTCATTTTGACGTGTAAATAAAGCGACTATATAATCAGTCACATGCGTGCCGTTGACAACGGAATCGCGAATGAGAGCGATCATTAAGTTTTATTATCTACAACCATTCCTGGAAAGTGGTCGTGTCACTAGGCTATAGCTACATATGTTTATTAATGATTTAGAGACAACTTGACTAATTAACAATTTTGGTTTAAACTTCATAAAAAACAGAGATAATCCGTGAAGATATCACGCTCATGCAACCAGAAAATTTACCAAAATGTCCTTAAATCCATCTTTAATGTAGTCAATTTGTGTTTTGTTATTTGAATGTTCGATGTCACAGTAATAACTTCCTGATCGCGCTCGGCACATGATCTGTCAATAAGCCACAAAAATGCAGGAAATACGTAATTAAAAGAGCAACTCACATTGTCCAAAATTCCTTTCACAGGAGTGGCTTTGTGTAACTGTATCATTCAGAGAGATTTGAATCGACATTTCAAAAAAAAACTGGACCGATCGATTTATCATGCGCGCAACTCGTGGGCACTCGCTAGTAAATCTTAACACTTTAAATGAAAATTAAACTCGGAAATATAATATAAACTACTAGATCAAGGAATTATCCAAGATTTAAGTTTTTATTTTCAAGGATTTGTGTGGGACTTTTTATATCAATATCAAGGGCAGTGTTTTTGTCAATAGCTGTCGTCTTCCACGATATGCGATTGTTTTATTTTTTTGTAATATCACTCATAGACAGACCCAACATGAATTTTTTATGACGATATGATTCCAAAAAAATCCACAAGAACACAGTTATCCTCGGTATCACCAGAATTAACAATTGAAAATAAAATTGAAAGCTACACTCGTTTTATTTACAGTAAATAAAAGACAGAGAACAAATAATCATCAAAATTCATCAATACAGCGTAAGCCATAAAGCTTCTACATATCATCATATTAATATTGATATAATTTCTGTGAAACGCTAATTCTTAATGTTCAGCTGATTTTGAGATAATAAAGAGTTAACAATTATAGGTGGACAATATAGGAGAGATGCACATGATTTCATTAGCAAATAATTGATAAATAAACATTGATTTGATGGATATCATTTCTCTTATGCATTCCCAACAATTGCCAGTAAGATGCGTTTATAGTCTCCACTTGCATCGCCTTCAATCATCTTCCGCAATGTTTTATGGTATTTCTGCAGAAATTCGTCGCCTATATTCTTCAAATCAATCTGAAATCGAAGTAATACAGTGACTTCACAATGAACAGATACATTAACCCAAAAAGTCATATCATTCTGCTTTATCCTATTTGTAACTATTTTCTTACCTCAGATCTTGAAACAATGATTCTAATAAGGGTAGAATCATCAGTACCAGCTCCTTTCATTGCTTTGTAGAGTTTATCAGCAAAATATTGCTGTCGGTTTCTTGCACTCATAACTGAAAAGATAAACAAGATAAGTATTTCGTCGCGCGACCATCAATGAACTCATATCCTTTCGGTTGTAAATCTTACTTAAATCTTACTTAATGCTTTAAGCCCTTTCCTTAAGTCAACATCAGCTATCTCGCGATCCACCGAATTCAAAATATCTCGGCAGGAAATCTATAAATCGATTGAATATTAGACACGATAGCTACGATAGTGAATGATGTGAGAAAAATGTCAGAAAAATAGCCACAGTCAATCATTGTGTGCAAGGGAAAGTCTGAAACATTGTATCTTTCAAATTTCTAAACTTCGTTTCTAATCTATTGAATTCTCAAGAAATAATTCTGATTCTATTCTGGTATTGACGCCCCAGTTTTGTGCTATTACTTGATGTAAATCTATCAGGCCTACCTTCACATATTCATCAAATGTCGCTTTAAGCTGATTGTAATTTCTAGTAGCCATAATAAGAAAAAATGTCGATCCATCCGTTGCGAATTTCTTTTCACCGGCAACGTACAAATGTTGGGCTTCTCTTTTGGCTAGGGCTAAGTCGGTGGTTGTCGATTCATCTCGAGTAGCCTGAGAAATTACATATAGAAATTGTCACCTGTCTAACGATTCATAAGTTTAAATTTTGTGCCAAAAGATGAATGGACGTCAATTAATCGCGCTAGAGGTTTTAGTTTAAAAAATATTAAAATCTATCCAACAATGCGGGACCTGTGGGACCGCCTCAAAATGGTGGCTGGTAACTTCCCCATTCAATTGCTTGTAGGTGCAAACAAGCATTTTACATACAGAAGTGACATGGTACACTGATGCCAGTCTCAATATTCACAGTCGTTCCTCTCCCTAACTTTCCTTAGTAATGTCTATAGTCTTAAATTACTTCATATGTATATAACATTATTACGATTATGATGAAGTGTAGTCGAAACTGTCGGAAAGTGCTTTAATCACTGTGGGTTTTGCTCATTAACATACACAGGTATTCGAACTGATTTTTACCTGGCAACAAGACACAAGTAAACCTGTAAAGCGACCATTGGTTTCGCTGATTATATCTTTCTCCAAGTCACGAACGAATTCTAGACAATTTTAAAAGATAGTTAAACTAACAATTCAAATAACCGCTTATTCCGGTTGCAGAGGTCATCAGCAAATCATCACTTATACGTATAAGCATATCATGAATCTTCAACGCATTGAGGGTTTCTTACCATGTTTATAGCACTCTTTGATTTCTCGAATTTCCTCATTGGTTCGTGCGCACAATATTTCAATCAGATCTTCCTCATTAGTGCTAGCACCCTGAACATACATAAACATGTTCATATTCCATTCAAAATACCCGGTACTGGTCATATTTAAGGGGATGATACATTACCCGCATCGCTTTCCGCAGAGACCAAGCATCGTATAATGCTGTGGGCTCAAACAATGCTAATATCACTTCCTCAAAGTCTCCACTCAGTTTAGACTTAAGTTCGTTTATCAAATCCTAGATAAAAAGTAACGAGTATAATTTTCAATAGATATAGCTTAATGGGATGCAATTAAAACGTTAACTCGGGGGCTGATTCGATTCATTTTCAATTGAGAAAATCCACAAGTTAAGGAAAATGTCAGTCTATAAACCTGGGTCTAGACTTTACCGGTAAAAACCGACCTTTCCATATATTGTCTTGAATGCCTTCTTAATAGCTTGTCGTTGCTGATTTGAACGTTTGCTCACGACATAAATTATGGCTTGTTCATCGGTTTCTTCAAATAAATAGTGAAATTAGTGGAATGAAATCAAACTGCTGCACTATCGAACAAGTGACACCTACCCGCTCCATACATAGCAGCTCTTAGTATTTCAGCATCTTTTTCAGCGTTGAAAACTTGCACTGGAAATATTGTGCCGGCAACTAGTGCGACGGTGCCATGAATCTGCAGATTACCACCCATAGCTCTAGCAGGTGCATTAGGATCCATTCCAACCTTTAAGAAGACTGTGGTTTTATGCACAATTTTGGAGCTTATCGTGACTGAACCAGAGATCGGACTCTGACATTTTTCACATCCTTACAACTGACTTTTTCACATTTTAACTGGACAACCGATAACCGGATTTTGGTTTCCTTTAATTTATTTCCAAACTTTTTACATTTTTCACATCAAAAGCAAAAGGACATAAGCGATCGACGATCACAATCAGGACAGAATAGAATGAAATCTCCCAAAACGCAGTTGTGCATGAATTCTGAGCTCCAGAAAAAAAGAGATGTAAATATTTTGGCAGGCATTTTTCTTGAACTTTCGGTAAATTTTTACATATTATTAAGATATTTTTTTCCAGTTTTCTAAACAACCATCCAATTCTTTATATCTATCTAAAAGTTGAGCTAAAAGTTCAATTCACCTGTGGTTTACCCGTGATGGCAGCTGGTGGTGGGGCAGCTGGTGATGGGACAGCTGGTGATGGACCTGCAGAGGGTCCTGTTGGTGGACCACCAGGGTGCCCAAGTGGAATTCCAGGTTGCTGAGGTGGCAGTCCTCCAGTGTAACCAGTAGCTTGCGGTGGTTGACTTGGGCAACCCGCTGGCACTTGCTGGGATGGAGCACTGATGCCTCCAACTTGGGCTGAAATAAAAACGTTTGAAAGATGAATTAAAACGTACCAATTAGCAATAACAACATAATGTTTTCTATACATATTGAAGCAGACATTCATCTGTATAACAACAGAGATTCATAAGATGGGTTATAGTCACCATATGGACAGATATTCTGTCTTGTAAATTATAAATAACAACAATCTTTACACGGAGTAACTTTCGATCGACATCACAGGAAAATCGTGTATTTCGTATATAAAGTAAAAGGCAGACATTAATTTGAAATTCAAGCTTAGGAAAGGTTCGTCCAGTATACGTCATCAGAGGTTGAATGGAAACAACTTTTTTTAACTGAATGATCAGAATAACACTGAAACTATTTGAAAAGCTACCAGCATTGGACAACACCCGTAATCAATAACAATCGTAAAGTTACTTCCATAAATTCGATCTGTATAATAATGATTACTGGAATGATAATGATGAGTTCGAAATATCCTTAAAGTAATCAATCTGGATGCTTACTTAAAGGAATATCTAGTTAGCAAGAAAAGAGAGTAATTTGCAAACTTACTTTGAGGGTATGCGTAACCCGGCTGTCTTGGTGGTGGCATGGGGAATGGTGGAATGGCCGGAGGCATACCACCTGGAGGCAAACCACCTGGAGGCATACCGCCTGGAGGAGCGGTAAATGGAGGAATTTCTTGTGGTGGGGGTCCTCCGGGGTAACTGGGATAACCACCTATGTAGAAATGAATGTAAATCAATAATCATTAGGTGTATCTTTCCTCATAAGAATACCCAAAATACCTAATTCTTATACCATGATTACCTTGAGGTAGGTATCCACCGGGCATTCCACCGTGCGGAGGCGGGGGATACTCCCCGCCCTGTGGGGGGTAAGCCCCACCTTGCGGAGGGTATCCCGGGCAACCGGCTGGAGGGTAACCACCAGGTCCTCCTGGTGGAGGTAGATGAGTTCCAGTAGGATATCCTGGCTGAAATACATCATACACAAATCATCAAACCGTGATTTACCTCAAAATATCTTGCAATAAATTCGTATCTGTAGAGTATGGGGAAAACATGCAACAAGATACATGTATGTAAACTAATACTAGAATTTATTGTACATCTCAAATATATCGCAAGTTGAAATTAGTTTATCGCACAGTTTAATTTTATTTAACCAGCTTGAATTCAAAATGTTTCAAATTAAAAGTTCTTTATTTCTCATAATTTATCGCCACACAGTAAAATATGCCACCAGTTAATAAGAGTTCACAGTTCAAAAATGTTTCAGTTCGAATTTGAAGAAATATTTACAAATAATGGAGAATTGGAATTGGAGAAATATTTTGCATTGAATGTCCTTGAAAAAAGTGGGGATTTTTACCTACTTTTTTCCAGGGGATTTTAGCTACAAAACCGTTTAGAGAAGGGTCATGATTTAGAGGGTTAAGGCGTTAATGGGTTTAGAGGGTTTAAAAGGTTTAAAGCATTAAGTTTTAAGGATAAGGGATTAGAGGGTTAGGGTTTTAAGGGCCTATTTAACCATTTAATGCGATATAAAAGGGCATATTTTAACCATACCAATCACATAGGATAGAAAATAACAAACAAGAAAACTAACTTGAAAATCTATTGACGCCTTGAAAACAGCACATTCATTGCTTAATAACGTCGACAATGGATAATATGATATAAATTACATCATATTAAGGATCAATAGTGTTATTGAATTTGTATGATTGAATTTAATTGACCGGCAACCAGGCTAGCCCAAATATATTGATGACGTAGTGCACATCTTCTCAAAAATATTCATTAAATCTTATATTTTATAGAAATTATAAGGAGAGTTATGTAGTATATTTAATCACAAAATATACACCAAAATTCACAAATGTAATTGCTATTTCTAAAACGCCAATATCGATGACGTAGTGCACATCGACTCAATACAGAACCCCTTAACGCATGCTTCTACCTACGTTTTAAAAAACTTTCATTGTAACGGTTTTTATGGCGTGGCAGAAAACTTAAGACGAGCACAATAGCACAGGAGCATGTGATCTTACGAATAGCACTACAGTTCATAAACAAGGAGAAAAGCACAATTTGCATTAAAATAGTAGAACCAAGACATAGAATCGCACAAGTATATATATATATGATTTAAAGCACAAATTTCCTTTAGAATAAGTTCAAGTTCAAATTTATTTCACGGAAAGCATATGATAGGCTCTATATACATAGATTCAAGGAGAGAAAAAACTAACAGCAATAAAGGTTACAATTTTTCATCAAGCGCAATCATCAAAAGAGAGAAAATAAAGTAGCTTTCTGCGTGGGTCAAGCAAAGCCTTAAGGCCGCTGTCGTTAGCACCCGGTAAAAAGGGAAATGAAGGGAACAAGGGAAATGAGAATCGATGAATTTCGTAAATTTAAGGAGAGTGTTGAGTAATGTAAAGAGTTCAGAAGGAGTACGAGTGGGTTATTGCGTTGATGGATATCATTGTAGGCGGAGGTGAGATGGGATCTAAGTTACGTTTTGAATTTTCATTGGGAAAAGGTTATTTTGGCAGATGTCTCAAAGAAAATTTTGAACATCGCAACATACAGAAATATCGCGCACCTTATTCAGCTTTACGGGGGTTAATTTCTAACACACGCGCGCACACAGACACACACGTTGAAAACATACGTACCTGACCACAAGGATACCCAGATGGAGGAGGATATGCCTGTGAAATGACAATAAATGATTATAATGGTGTATAGGTCCATTGGTTTTAGACCTACAAATAGTCCTCCCCGTCTCGCACGAGATCGACCCGCAGTCAAATTCGCTTACGTTGTCTTAGTTGACACGGTCATTATGTTAACAACTTATATCCAAATGATGACATAAATCTAACAGAAAATACACGAGCAGGACTCAAAAAACAGGACGACTTAACTTACCATTTTGAATTTGTGGTACTAATTGAACTGAGTGTACGACAGAAGTGAACTGTGAAGTGAAGTGTTGTGATTCCAAACCAGTTTTTTTAAGGAATTCTTATAGGCAGGAATATATTCAGGAATGCTATGGAAATGTGTACACCGTGGAATACTTGTGAAAATGGATGAATAGTTTGCAATAGTTTTGGTTGGTGACCAAGTCTTCCAAACATGTTTGGCTATTAGCCACTAGCCGGTTTTTGGTGTTCCGAAATTCACGACCAGCTTCTCCGAAGATTATAACCGAAACAAAGACTTTGTATGCTCCGCAGTCAAAGATTTTTGATCATTTCCTCCCAAAGCATTACTAATTTATACTAATTTCATTCTCATAAGTGAAAAGTTTGTTTATCCAGTAAGATGAAAATGTGGCGGAACTTTCCCAAAACAGGTACACACGGAACTACAACGTACAATGAATTCTGAAATGCTTATCTTATTTTCTAGAGGTTTATAATTAGAAGAAAGTTCATTCATATGCACAGAATGAGCAATGCGGAGTGTACCCTTCTTTTTCGAGAAGAGTTTCTAAAACCCGGGTTTTGCGGAAAACTCTGCATTGAACCCCCGTGTTTCGAGCGTAGTGGAGACGCATAACCCGGATACAAAATGCTATTGAAGACGTAGCGATATATGTACATCGAAAGCTACAGTCGCTTTATTTGCGGTAAATAAAAGACAAAGAACTACAACAGAATCATTTAACACAATTCATTATTACATCATAAGCCATAAAGATTCTACATATCATCATATGCATATTGATATATATCATTTATGTGAAAGTCTAATTATCAATATCGAGCTAATTTCGAAATAATAAGTTAACAATGATAGACGACAAGAGATATATGCGCCATCGATGAATATAGATATACAGTGATAAGCCAGTAGAATTGAAAAATGAACATTGATTTGATGGGTATCATTTCTCTTATGCATTCCCAACAATTGCCAGTAAGATGCGTTTATAGTCTCCACTTGTATCGCCTTCAATCATCTTCCGCAAAGTTTTCTGGTATTTCTGCAGAAATATGTCGGCTACATTCTTCAAATCAAGCTGAAATCAAAGCAATACAGTGACATAACAATGCACAGAAGTCATATCATTTTTTATCCTATTTGTAATTATTTTCTTACCTCAGATCTTGAAACAATGATTCTAATAAGGGCAGAATCATTAGTACCAGCTCCTTTCATTGCTTTGTAGAGTTTATCAGCAAAATATTGCTGTCGGTTTCTTGCGCTCATAACTGAAAATATAAACAAGATAAGTATTACGTCATGGAACCATCGACGAACCCTTGCGTATATCTTTTTGTTAATATAAATCTTACTCAATGCTTCAAATCCTTCCTTTAAGTCACCAGACATCTCACGTGAAACCGAATTTAAAATATCTCGACCCGAAATCTACAAAACAAGCGAATATTAGACACAATAGCTGCGATTGTGAATGGAGAAATTTCAGAAAAATAGCCACAATCAATCATTGTTAGCTAGAGAAAGTCTGAAACATTGTATCTTTCAATTTTTTGAATTAACCTTTGATGAATAAATTTTGCTTGTAATCTTTAAATTTTCATGTAGTGAGTTTTAATTTTATCAGTTGCCAGTCTAAAAGACGACCCAGTTTTGTGCTATTGTCCGATGAAAATCTATCACGCCTACCCGAGCATATTCCTCAAATGTCGCTCGAAGTTGATTGAAATGTCGAATAGTCATTATACGCACGAATATCGATTCGTCTGTTCCGAGTTTCTGTTCACCGGCTTCAAACAGTTGTTGAGCTTCTTTCCGGGCTAGATCTCTGTCTATAACCGATTCGGCACCCGATTTGAAGACCTTCTCCCAATCGGCGGGTGTCAATTCAGCGCGATTGGCCTGAGAAATTACATACAAGAATATCATCAAAGTATTCTACACAGATATTTTTCAACATACACAGGTATTCCAACTGATTTTTACCTGGCAACAAGACACAAGTAAACGTTTGAAGTGACCACTAGTTTCGCTGACTATATCTTTCTCCAAGTCACGTCCAAGTTCTTGAAAATAGAAAAAGAAATACGACTAACAATTCACATAACTTCTTATTCCAGTTGCAGAGGTCTTATCAGGGTTTCTTACTGTGTTTATAGCATTCTTTGATTTCTTGAATTTCCTCATTGGTTCGTGTGCACAATATTTCAATAAGAACGGCCTCAGCAGTACCAGCACCCTGGACATACATTTAGAAAAAAAACATTCATATACCGTTTTAAAATACCCGGTACGGGTCATGTTTAAGGGGATGTCTAAGAGAGACATACCTGCATCGCTTTCCGCAGAGACCAAGCGTCATAAAATGTTGTAGGCTCGAACAATGCTAACATTACTTCCTCAAAGTCTCCACTCAATTCAGACTTAAGATCTTTTATCAAATCCTAGACAAAAAGTAAGGGGTTTAATGTTTAATAAATAAAGCCTAATCATCAACAAAGGAGAAATTCCTGGGCCCTGTTTTATAGAATGATATCAATACTTCAATTGAGATAACCCTCGAGTTAAGGAAAATACCAGTCAATAAAATCAGTCCCTAAACTTAACCAGTAAAAACTGACCTTTCCATACATTGTTTTGAAAGTCTTCTTAATAGCTTGTCGTTGCTGATTTGAACGTTTGCTCACGACATCAATTATGGCTTGTTCATCAGTTCCTTCAAAAAGAAAGTGAAATAATAGCAAAACTGCTACACAATTGAACCATGGACTCTTCGTTTTAGAGTCCATGATTGAACGAGTGAATAATATCAACCTACCCGCTCCACGCATACACTTTCTCAGTGCTTCACAATCTGCTTCAGCGTCGAAATCTTTCACTGCAAATACTGTGCCGACAGATTTTTCGGCAGGGTCATAAATCTGAATTTTTCCAACCAAAGCAGTCGCTCCAGCCACATTAGGATCCGTTCCACCCTTAAAGAAGAAGACAGTGGTTTGATGCACAATTTTGAAGCTTATCGAGACTGAACCAGGGATCATTGATGAACAATGGAATTTTCACATCCTTTTTCCAGACATTCAACATTTTTTCACGTCAAAGTACAACAACATTAGCGGACGGATTATAATGACATTTCCTAAACACAGCTTGGTGCATGTGCCGTCCACGTATGACAAAATATGTTGACGGACATTTTTTCTTTAATTTTTCACGCATTTTTATGTTCTTTTTTCAATCTTTTTTTTCAGTTTTTTAAACAGCCATCCATTTTCACAATTTTTTACATCCATCTGATAACTGATGAACTAAAAGTTCAATTCACCTGTGGTTTAATCGTGGCAGCTGGTGGTTGGCCTCCAGGGGGTCCTGGATGAAATAAAACCGTTTGGGGAATGAATGAATTAAGTAATTAATATGGACATATTTTTTCTACGCATATTGAAGCAAACATGCATCTGTAACGATAAAGAGATTTGTAGAATGACTATAGTTACCGTATGGACTGGTATTCTGTCCTGGTGGAGGTTGATACGGTTGATTATAGACACCAGCAGGTTGTGCCATACCTGGCGGTGCTGCACCATAAGGCGTAGAACCATAGTTACCGCCTGGAGGAGGCCCTTGTGGTGCCATACCCGGCGGTGCACCGTAAGGCGTAGAACCATAGTTACCGCCTGGATGAGCCCCTTGTGGTGCCATACCCGGCGGTGCACCGTAAGGCGTAGAACCATAGTTACCGCCTGGAGGAGCCCCTTGTGGTGCCATACCCGGCGGTGCACCGTAAGGCGTAGAACCATAGTTACCGCCTGGAGGAGGCCCTTGTGGTGCCATACCCGGCGGTGCACCGTAAGGCGTAGAACCATAGTTACCGCCTGGAGGAGCCCCTTGTGGTGCGATACCCGGCGGTGCACCGTAAGGCGTAGAACCATAGTTACCGCCTGGAGGAGCTCCTTGTGGTGGGGGTCCACCGGGATATCCACCTAGAAATGAAAGTTAATCATCAGGAAAATACGTTTCCTCAAGAATAGCCGCCGTAAGCCTTATCATTATGCCATAATTACCTGGAGGTGGGTATCCACCGGGCATTCCACCTTGCGGCGGCGGGAGATAAGCCCCTCCCTGAGGGGGGTATGCCCCACCTGAAGGGTATCCCGGGCCACCGGCTGGGGGGTAACCACCAGGTGGAGGTGCAGGTGTTCCAGTGGGACATCCGTTCTGAAATACATCATACACAAATCATCAAACATTGATTCAGACACCTCAAATATCCAGGCAATAGATTTATATTTAGAGTAGTATAGGGGAAAACATGCAACTATATACACAGTGTTGTTTGGTAGACTCAGTCGACATAGAACCGACTTTGGAGTCCATTGATTCAATCATTCCGTAAGAGTAATACCGAGTATCCGGTTCGGGAGTCAGTTGTGGCTCAGTCAATTCAGTATCAATCATTACGTGGTGTATTGCGTAAGAGTTTTATAGTAATACTGGGGTTCAAATCAGCCATATTGATTCTGACGGAACCCGTTTGATTGAGATTTATGGACTGAACGAAGTATCAGTTGACTCGGTCGGTCAGCCACAGACGAACGCAGCGATACAGGGGTTTCAAACACATGCGCACACAAACATTGAAAACATACCTGACCATAAGGATAACCAGTCGGAGGAGGATATGCCTGTGAAATGACAATATTGATAAATAGCGGCGAGTTTAGATATGAAACACTTAAACTGTTAAATTCTGCTCACTACAAAATACAGTGCAAGTCTATACGAGAGAAATCCGACAATAATTCAGCTAAAGATTAAATTTCTTGAGTAAAGAGTTTCTATTTTCAGCAATGATTAAATTTTGCATCTTTTAATGTGGCATTTCTCTCGCATCCATCTAACGAGGATATTGTGCATCATCTCAATTTTTCACTTTGGGACGATCAGTACGTTGGTTGACAACTTATCCCAATGAAATACATCAACTAGGACTAAAAAAGTGACAACTTAACTTACCATTTTGATTTTGTGGTTTCTACTAGTTTTGACGACAGTTTACCGAGCCCGACAGAACTGCACTGAAGTATTTTCGCTCGAAGCCAGTTTTAAGGTGCATTTTACACGCATATCAATTCCAGGAATCTTTTGGAAATGTGGGCACCGTGAAAGACTTATGAAAATGGATGAATTGTTATGAATTGTTTTGGTAGGAAATCAGTTCAGTGGACCGAACTACTTTGACCAAACATGTTTAGATATCGAGATTACGCAACGTACTATAACGCCTAACATGTCTTAGTATTTCCAGGGAAGTGTAATCTCATTACACAACCCTGACCGTATTCCTGAAGGTGACTATCGAAACGTCGAATAAACTACTAGCTCCAGTAACATTTTCGGACTGTTTTCTTCGTTATTAGTATTGGGATTCTCTTTACATTATGTCCAGGAACTGCTGGTGATTTATCATCCAACATTGACGTATTCGTTTCTCTATCTAAAAGCTTTTCAATCACCTTCGCTTCACTCTTCCAGCTGCGTATTCAACTCTAAAAACTCTTCTTGTTCTTTGAAAAACGTCTCTTTTAATCTTTGAATGCAGATAAGGAGTCTACTTAACTAATATCCTCCGATATGAAGGTTCACACATTACCTGCGATAGAATAACATTTGCTATTTTTGGGCCCACCTGGGGAGCTCCAGGAGGTGATCTTCAGTCAGAGATTGGTGAACACTGGAATTTTCCCATACATGTACTTACAATTGACTTCTTTCACAATTTCTTTACAACCAGATTTTCGCATTTTCTACATATATAATTTTTTATTTCCAGACTTTTTACATTTTTTACATTAAGGTACAACATAAACGATTACTAAAATTTTCAAATTTTGTCAGTTTGCCATCCATTTTTCACATTTTCTTACATCTATCTGACCACTGCTGGACTAGAATTTCAAGTGGTTAACCCGTGGCAGCTGGTGGTGTGGGCCTCCAGAGAGTCCTTGCGGCAGATTATGTCAGTTGGTAAAAGACTAGTGTCGCCACGTTACGTAGTTTTGTAGAATAAATTTTTACGTGTTAATGGGGTATCCGCAGTGCTAGGATTCCACGTATGGCAGGTGTGGATCCGCCAGGTTCGCTAGTAGATAGTAGGTCGTCCGCGTTTTCTGCGTTGAACTTTTCTCTTAAATGAATCTATTATTATGAAAACTATGTATACCGAGTAGAAGAATGAAAGATTTGTAAATTTGGTGGTTGCTGTGATAATACGTATATGGATTGAGGGTTACTAAAACTATGCATGACTAAAACGAAGACCTATGCAGTCACTAAAAATCAAACTATGCACTACTAAAACGAAGACCGAAGACCTATGCACTAATTAGAAATCAAACTATGCACCACTAAAACGAAGACCTATGCACCCGAGAAAAATAACCGACCATTTTACGTTCCCTTATGTATGTTTATATCTAGTAGGCCCCATTGCCTATACTCATCGACAGAGGTGGTTAAATACACAGATAGCGCCCCTAGTGATGATTTCTAATGAGTGCAAAGGTCTTCGGTCTTCGTTTTAGTAGTGCATAGTTTGATTATTAGTGACTGCATAGGTCTTCATTTTAGTCATGCATAGTTTTAGTCTCGCAAAGTGCATAGGGCTTCAGTCTTCGTTTTAGTAGTGCATAGTTTTAGTAACACTCATATGGATTGGGGAGTCTAAAAATCCAGTTCAGAGTTAATCGCAAATTAGCTAACTTTGACAACAAACTATCTATTGCGGGTAACCCTTTGTTTTAGCGTTCTTTTATTTCTTGTATGAAGATGCCAGATTCCAAGCAAGGGTAGTCAACAGTCCTCCTGGACGTGGACCACTGGGCTGTCCAGGTCCTCCAGGTTGCTTAGTTGGCCCTCCATGCCGTCCGGGTTGGGCTCCAGGTTGCTTAAGTGGACCTCTAGGATAACCAGCTGGTGGTGGGACAGCTTGTGGCGGGCCTGTAGAGGGTCCTGGAGGTGGACCACCGGGCTGTCCAGGTGGGCCTCCGGGTTGTTTAGTTGGCCCTCCAGGGTGTCCGGGTGGGGCTCTTGGTTGCTTAAGTGGACCTCCAGGATAACCTGTTGGTGGTGGGACAGCTGGTGGTGGGCGTGCAGAGGGTCCTGGTGGTGGACCACAGGGTTGTCCAGGTGGGCCTCCAGGTTGCCCAGGTGGAAATCTAGGATAACCCGAAGCTTGCAGCAGCTAATTTGGGTAACCCACTGGCGCTTGCTGGGATGGGGCATCGATCCCTCCAACTTGGGCTAAAATAAAACCGTTCGAAATATAGATATATAAATTAAGTAGGTAATATCAACCGTACATTTTTCTATATACATATTTGATGAGATTTACAGAATGACTATAGTTACCGTATGGATTGGTATTCTGTCCTGGTGGAGGTTGATACGGTTGATTATAGACACCACCAGGTTGTGCCATACTTGGCGGTGCACAGTAAGCCGTAGAACCATAGTTAGGGCCAGAGCTATCATAAGCTGCTGTACAAGGTGGCGGTACACCGGCTGCTTAAAGATAAATATATACAAGCGCTGAAAAAAGCATTCTACCTTTAGCAAATCAAGCGACAGATGAAATGTTACTGTATCTAAGTAGTGAAGCAGTTAACGGTTACCAAATATAATAAGTTATCAGTTTGAGTTGAACGATGAACAATGCGTTAATCCAAAATTGTATAAATGATGTCAGGTGTACCGAAGTAGGCAGAAGATAATATCAGTACCAGGTAAGACAACTGTATTAGAAGCTATTTGAAAAGCTACCAGCATTGAAAACATGCGTATCGAATAATACGTAGTTCAATATTAAAGCAATTAGATCAGTATAATGAGCATTACTGGAAATAATTGATAAGTAATATCCTTTAATTAAGTAATAATGCTGGATGCTTACTTTTAGGAATATCTAGTTAGCAAGAAGAGTATAATTTGCAAACTTTCATTGAGGGTATGGGTAACCCGGCTGTCCTGGTGGAGGCGCTGTGAATGGTGGTGCTCCGCCTGGGGGCATACCGCCTGGAGGAACTCCTTGTGGTGGGGGTCCTCTGAGATAAACGGGATAACCACCTAGAAATGTGAGTAAAATCAAATATCATCAGGTATATCTTTCCTCATAAGAATATCTGCTGAAGCTTACCTAATTCTTAATGTAATAATCATACCTTGAGGTGGATATCCTTGCGGCGGCGGGGGATAAGCCCCTCTTTGTGGGGGGTATGTCCCACCCTGTGGGGGATAAGCTCCACCTGGAGGAGGGTATCCTGGGCCATCGACTGCACTGGGGTATCCACCAGGTGTTCCTGGTGGAGGTGGATGAGGTCCAGTAGGATATCCTGTCTGAAATACATCATACACAAATCATCAAACAGTGATTTTGATACCTCCAAATATCCTGCAAAAGATTCGTATTTAGAGTGAGGAAAACATGCAACACGATTAGGAGTCAACTGTCGGGGTTCTGGGGTCAGTTTGGCTCAGTCAATTCAGCATCAATCATTACGTGGAGTATTCCGTTAAGAGTTATACTGGGGTTCAGCCATACTGATTTTTGTGACGGGATCCGTTTGATTGAGATTTATGGACTAAACGAAGTATCAGTGGACTCAGTCAGCCAGGCCTACGAGCAAACATCTCAAGTTGAGATGATAGTTCGTAGGCCAGGCGAACACAGGGATTAAACTTAAAACGCACGCACGCAACATACCTGACCATAAGGATAACCAGTTGGAGGAGGATATGCCTGTGAAATGACAATAACGATTACCGTAATAGCGGCGAAATATACACAAAACAGTTTACTGTTATAATTCTGCTCAAAACACTTTACTGTTATAATTCTGCTCACTCTGAAATACATGTTCAGTGAAATTCACTCTAAGTCGTCGAATTTCGGACGATCATTATGTTAAGAAATTATCGAAACTTAAATTTTACTCGAAATACATAAACTACAGGGGCGGATCCAGGGACTTATGACGAGTAGCGTGTGGCTTACGGTTCTATCGTCCGAATCTGCGCCTGAATTGGGACTTAAAAACAGGACTTGATCTTGATTTTGAGTTTTTGTGGTACTGGTAGAACTGGTAGGACAGAACTATCCTGTCACGTGTCTTGATTTGAAGCCAGTTTCAGCACATATTTCATAAGCACGTCAAATACAGGAATAATATGGAAATATGTGCACCATGACAGACTTAAAAATGGATGAATGATTTAGCAAAGTTTTGGTAGGTAACCAGATCAGTAGACCGTACTTTGACCAAGCATGTTTAGACATTTAATTAATACGTAATGTCAGCAGGCCTATACATAGAATGAACAAGTGAACATCACATTGACAGCTACAGTCGCTTTATTTGCTGTTAGTAATTAGACAAAGAACAAATATTATATAGGCCTACATGTACATGTATTGCAATTCATTATTACATCATAAGCCATAAAGAGTACATATATTGATACAACTTCAGTGAAACACTAATTCTTAATTTCCAGCTAAATTCGAAATAAAGAGTTAACAATTAGTAGACAGTTACATATTAAGCACAAAAATGCCATTGATAAATATAGATATACAATGATAAGCCAGTAGAATTGATAAATGAACATTGATTTGATGGGTATCATTTCTCTTATGCATTCCCAACAATTGCCAGTAAGATGCGTTTATAGTCTCCACTTGTATCACCTTCAATCATCTTCCACAAAGTTTTCTGGTATTTCTGCAGAAATATGTCGGCTACATTCTTCAAATCGATCTGAAATCAAAGCAATACAGTGACATAACAATGTAAAGAGACATAAAGCCAAGAATTCATATCATTCTTTATCCTATTTGTAATCATTTTCTTACCTCAGATCTTGAAACAATGATTCTAATAAGGGCAGAATCATTAGTACCAGCTCCTTTCATTGCTTTGTAGAGTTTATCAGCAAAATATTGCGGTCGGTTTCTTGCGCTCGTAACTAAAAACATAAACAACATAAGTATTTTGTCATGGAACCATCGACGAACTCTTGCTATATCTTTTTGTAAATATAAATCTTACTCAATGCTTCAAATCCTTCCTTTAAGTCACCAGACATCTCGCGTGAAACCGAATTTAAAATATCTCGACCAGAAATCTACAAAACAAGCGATTATTAGACACAATAGCTGCGATTGTGAATGAAGAAATTTCAGAAAAGTAGCCACAATCAATCATTGTGAGCTAGAGAAAGTCTGAAACATTGTATCTTTCAATTTTTTGAATTAACCTTTGATGAATAAATTTTGCTTGTAATCTTTAAATTTTCATGTAGTGAGTTTTGATTTTATCAGTTGCCAGTCTAAAAGACGACCCAGTTTTGTGCTATTGTCAGATGAAAATCTATCAGGCCTACCCGAGCATATTCCTCAAATGTCGCTCGAAGTTGATAGAAATGTCGAATAGCCATTATACGCAGGAATGTCGATTCGTCTGTTCCCAGTTTCTGTTCACCGGCTTCAAACAATTGTTGAGCTTCTTTTTGGGCTAGATCTCTGTCTATAACCGACTGGGGCCCGGATTTGAAGACCTTCTCCCAATCGGCGGGTGTCAATTCAGCGCGATTAGCCTGAGAAATTACATACAAGAATATCATCAAAGTATTCTACACAGATATTTTTCAACATACACAGGTATTCCAATTGATTTTTACCTGGCAACAAGACACGAGTAAACGTTTGAAGTGACCACTAGTTTCGCTGACTATATCTTTCTCCAAGTCACGTCCAAGTTCTTGAAAATAGATATAGAAATAAGACTAACAATTCACATAACTTCTTATTCCAGTTGCAGAGGTCATATCAGGGTTTCTTACTGTGTTTATAGCATTCGATGATTTCTCGAATTTCCTCATTGGTTCGTGTGCACAATATTTCAATAAGAACGCCCTCAGCAGTGCCAGCACCCTGGACATACATTTAGAAAAAAAACATTCATATTCCGTTTTAAAATACCCGGTACGGGTCATGTTTAAGGGGATGTCTAAGAGAGACATACCTGCATCGCTTTCCGCAGAGACCAAGCGTCGTAAAATGTTGTAGGCTCGAACAATGCTAATATCACTTCCTCAAAGTCTCCACTCAATTCAGACTTAAGATCTTTTATCAAATCCTAGACAAAAAGTAAGGGATATAATGTTTTATAGATAAAGCTTAATCATCAACAAAGGAGAAATTCCTGGGCCCTGTTTTAAAGAATGATATCAATACTTCAATTGAGATAACACTCGAGTTAAGGAAAATACCAGTCAATAAAATCAGTCCCTAAACTTTACCAGTAAAAACTGACCTTTCCATACATTGTTTTGAAAGTCTTCTTAATAGCTTGTCGTTGCTGATTTGAACGTTTGCTCACGACATCAATTATGGCTTGTTCATCGGTTCCTTCAAATAAATAGTGAAATTAGTGAAATAATAGCAAAACTGCTGCACTATCAAACTAGTGACACCTACCCGCTCCATACATAGCAGCTCTTAGTATTTCAGCATCTTTCTCAACGTTGAAACCTTGCACTGGAAATACTGTGCCAACAAATTGTTCGCCATAAATCTGCATTTTTCCAACCATAGCAGTCGCTCCAGCCACATTAGGATCCATTCCACCCTTAAGAAGAAGACAGTTGTTTTATGCACAATAACATAAGCGATTACTGATCACAATTTGGACAATAACATTTCCTAAACACAATGTGTGCATAAATTCTGAGGTATATTCCATGGTATATGAAAAAAAGGGATCAGAAAATATTTTGACAGACATTCTTCTTGAATTTTTCACACATTTTCATGATTTAAAAACTTATTTTTTACAGTTTTTTTAAAGAGCTGACCACAGTTGAGCTAAAAGTTCAATTCACCTGTGGTTTACCCGTCGCAGCTGGAGGTGGACCTCCAGGTTGGCCTGGATGTGGACCACCGGGCTGTCCAGGTGGGCCTCCAGGGTGCCCAGGTGGACCTCCGGGATAACCCGAAGCTTGCGGTGGCTGATTTGGGTAACCCACTGGCACTTGCTGGGATGGGGCACCAATCCCTCCAACTTGGGCTGAAATAAAACCGTTCGAAATATAAATCAAGCACGCGATATGGACACATATTTTTCGATGACATATAACATACAACTATAATGATAAAGAGATTCATAGAATTGACTATAGTTACCGTATGGACTGATATTCTGTCCTGGTGGAGGTTGATACGGTTGATTATAGACACCACCAGGTTGTGACATACCTGGCGGTGCACCATAAGCCGTAGAACCATAGTTAGGGCCAGAACTATCGTAAGCTGCTGTATAAGGTGGCGGTACACCGGCTATTTTAAGATAAATATACAAGCGCTGAAAAAGCATTCTATATCCGTAGTGAATCAAGCGACATATGAAATGTTACTGTATCTAAGAAGTGAAGCAGTTAACGGTTACCAAATATAATAAGTTATCAGTTTGAGTTGAACGATCGATAAACATGTGTTAATCTTCATAAATTGTATAAATCATGTCAGGTGTACTGAAGTAGGCAGAAGACAATTTCTGTAAGACTTGATACATAACTTTATTTCTGTAAAACATATCTCAATGAAAACTGGTGATTATATTGTAACTTTCTATTATTCATCAATTCGAGGCTTACCCTATGGTGAAGAAAATATCTTTGTTCCTTTCAGAGGTGAGCAACTTCTAACAGTGAAATGCTAACACAGGTATTTTTAAAACTTGAACCATGCATTGCAACATAGTATCTAGATTTACGTGCATTTACCGGTACAGGAAGCAATATAAGGGGTGGGTTAGAACTGTCAAAGAACATTCCTAATAAACACAATCAAATGTACGAAAAAAAACTAAATTCAAATATACGAATATTTTCAATTTATTTATAAAACAAATGAACTAATGTACTATGTGTATAATAATTTTGTAGCTTTAAGTAAAGATGAATAGCTTTTTAGCACATACTGACCTCATTTAATTTATTTGTTTATTCTAACAGCGCTTACGTGATAAATAATAATATCAATGATAATAATGATAATAATAACAATTTTTACACGAAAAAACTTTCGATCGACATCACAGAAAAATCATGTATTTCATATATATATATAAAGAGTGAAAGGCAGACATTAATGTAAAATTTAAGCATAGGAAAGGTTCGTCTCGGTATACGTGTCATCATCACCTCGGACCATCTGAAAATAAACATAAAATCACTACGTCAGTGACTAATGTTTTAAACACCGCAGTAAACATCGCCTAACTCGGACTAACTGGGACCGGTCCGAGGTAAGTGAAGTCCGAGTTGAAGGAAAGATTAGGAAATCACAAAAATTATTTCGGTTTGGTCCAAGTTGGCCATGTCCGCGTAAGGTGAGGTTTACTGTACATCCAAATGGGTTTTATTGAGTTTACAATAGAAATATCGTACTTTTCTCTAATACTCTTCCATCAGGAAAGCTCATGAGTTAGGATACATATATAATTATATATTCGATGACAAACCTTTCCATTGAGTGAAAAAATATTAAAGCTACGTGCAAAATGGTCACATTCTGAAGCCAGTTGTTCAAAAGTTTGTTAGAATTTACCAGTAGATAGTTGACATAGTGACAATTAAAAGTACATCGTTAGTATTCATCCGCCCGTCATCTTTAACCAACTTTTGAGCAACTGGCCCCTGATGTCTAGGTACTAAGCTAGTGACTAAGTGACGAACTAAGTTAGTGAACTTATCGTTTGTGGTAAGCTTTCATAATCGGATGAGCTTACACCAACTGTGTGGTTTGTGAAAATAACCGATCATGAAACTAAACCACGATCGGGTTGCTGACTAGGAAGCTATAAAACACTACATACAGATATTTATCAAAAGCATGGCGTGATTCAGTGTTCAAAAAAGGAATGGAAACAACATTTATTAACTGAATGATCAGAATAACACTATTTGAAACGCTACCAGCATTGGACAACACCCGTAATGAATGACAATAGTGAAGTTAGTTCTATGAAAAGCATTAGATCTAAATAATAAGCAATACTGGAATAATAACAAATAAGTAATATCCTTAAAGTAATCATTTTGGATGCTTACTTTAAGGAATATCATGTTAGCAAAAAAAGAGTGTAATCGGAAGACTTACATTGAGGGTATGGGTAACCCGGCTGTCCTGGTGGAGGCGCGGTGAATGGTGGTGCTCCACCTGGAGGCATACCGCCTGGAGGAGCAGTAAACGGTGGTGCTCCTTGTGGTGGGGGTCCACCGGGGTAACCGGGATAACCACCTAGAAATGAAAGTAAATCAATAATCTTCAGGAAAAATACCATTGGTAGCAAAAATGCCTAATTCTTATGCCATAATTACCTTGAGGTGGGTATCCACCGGGCATTCCACCTTGCGGCGGCGGAGGATAAGCCCCACCCTGAGGAGGGTATCCCGCGCCCTGTGGGGGATAAGCTCCTCCTTGCGGAGGGTATCCGGGGACACCAGCTTGAGGGTATCCACCAGGTCCTCCGGGTGGAGGTGGATGAGTTCCAGTAGGATATCCTGTCTGAAATACATCATACACAAATCATCAAACAGTGATTCAGACCCTTAAAAAATCCAGGCAATAGATTTGTAGGGGAAAACATGCAACAAGATACATATAAGCTGTGTTAGATTGGTAGACCGAGTCAACTCAGAATCCTTGATAGACAACTCAGAACCAGTTCTGGGGTCAGTTGAATATGTGCAGTATTCCGTATGAGTTACTAATTACTGGGTTCAGCCATATTGATTGTGACTGAATCCGTTTGATTGAGATAATGATGGACTGAACGAAGTGTCAGTTACATCAGCTGCTTACTGATTCATCATCCTACCCACAGATTTTCAATTTGTTTTGAAATTCTTCACGTTGCTTTTTCCGCGTCTGATACCAAATTATCGTAAATATGAAAAGACAGCCAACGCAGCACACATTTCCAAAGATCAGTGTCTTAACTGATATGTTACATTTATACACTGTGTGCTTATTTGACGTATAATTTTTAGACCGAAGAAGGGTGGTTATTTCTAGTATTCTAAATAAACTTTCAGTCTTTCAACAATTGTGGGATTTCACATTTATTGTTTCATCACGGATATTGTGATTCATCAGTTGACTCGGTCAGCCAAACGAAAGGCAGCTATACAGGGTTTTACTCTAAACAACACATGCGCACACACACACACACATTCAAAACATACCTGACCGTAAGGATATCCAGTTTGAACAGGATAGGCCTATGAAATGACAATAATGATTTGAATAGCAGCGAGTTTAGATAAGAAACACTTCAACTGGAAATACAGTCAAATTGGCTTTTTTTAAAGTCGTTGCAGTTGTGACCAGGGCTGCCAACCACTGAAAAGTGCTATCAGTAACAAATTACAAAATTGAATTTTTTTTCAGTAACATTTCATCGATAGATAGATCACTGACAACTGACTTGTCTTGACAACTTACCCGGTATGTGAGTTTGACTGTATTTAGCACCATATATGGCTATTTTGGCAGTTGAAGTGTTTCAAGCGATATTCAAGCAGAATGAACGATGAAAGAAATCTAATGACATTGAATTCATTAATACAATAAACATTGTTCTTACCTGTCCCCCTGGTGGTAGTAATCCCTACAATAAAATCAATAAAATTGCGTTAAAATCAGAGTTAGGCCTGATATACTAACTGAGGCAAGACGTTTCGATTGAGCCGATTCCCGTTTAGGATCATAAATTCCGGATTAGAAACTCTCTACCGGCCCGTTCTATTAGGTTTACAAAGTGAGCTTTTTCAGAATAGGTAGAGTGTATTCTGGTTAAAACAAACACCCCAGAATTTTAGCATCAAGAGAGACAAATTGAAACTTATTGAAATTTTTCGATTGATGCATAATCTGCATAGGCTCGAGGCAAGGAAAATAGCGTTCTGGAGTTCATGCCAAGATATGGAAGAATTTACCTTTTTCATCAACTTCTTCTTTTTCTTCTCTTCTTTCTTCCACCTTTTATGCTCATCGTCGGAACTCGAAGATGACGACGATGATGAACTGCTCCGGTGGTGACTTTTCACTTTGTGTTTCTTGTGTTTTTTATGGCCGCCATGTCCATAGTAATCCATGCTGACGTTCTGATACGACTAACTGTGGAAGAAATATCCCTACGTGACAAAATCTTACCGCAAATTAAATTCAGCAAGGGTAAGAGGGGACAAAACAAACAACAGGTGGTCTGACAGTAGTTTGACAACTCAACGCGAACCGTACGGTGCTGCCACCTCAAAAACATATTACATATTAACAACGCCCAAAATAATATTGACAGCTAATGCACGGGTATGGTTGTAATATATTCACTTTGTAATAAATACGAATGAATCAATCTGAAGTTATTATTGCTGATTAAAAAGGGGAAGACTGACATAAATGCCTTTTAAAACCAGATTTTATCAACAAAATACTCACGGACAGTCAAGGAACTCTCCGCCGAGTGACGGATGTTATGCGGCTTCTGATTGGTTTGCGAGTTTGGCGAGATGATTGATAGCCAATTAGCGAGTCCAATTAGCATATTCTGTATGCCACGACCTTGAGATTAGGGTCAGGTTTTTTGTCACCGTTGCAATAATTTATTTGCTTTACATTGGATATTCCATTATCGGCCTTCTAAATTTCTAAATTTCGGGATATTTTTCTAAAATCTCGATTTAAATTTCCTCTATTGATGTTTGAATCGAAAAAATTTGATTGGAAGTCTGGAAGATCGAGACCGAGAGGAAGGGGTTAATGTGTCAACCACCATCGATGCGGAAATGGATGACATCAAATGAAACCAGGCAGAACTGCTGATTGATAAATCTTAACCACATCTTTTGACGAATCCATGAAATATGCGTTTATGATTTTGTTTTTAGAAGTGGTAAGTGCGCCGTGTTTAAGAACCTGCTATTATTCAAAAAGATAATGAAATAACATCGTTTAAAATAGAGCCAGTATTTTTGCGCTGGTGGTGGTTGGTTTGTTAATTTGTTGGTTTGTCGGTGGAGTGGATGGTGGTAGTTGGGGCTGGTGCTCTAATCGTGGTATCGGGATCGGTACTAAGGCGAGTTCCGTCGACTGATCAAGATTATTACATCATTTACGGCATCATTGACATGCTGGTTCCATGTGTCGTGTCTAATCAATGCTTTAGCCTATTTTAAAAGGTCAAGGAGGGGGTCGGCTCTGGTGGTCATAACAAGGTTGAGGACAGGTTTTCTAGATTGTGATCGACAATGTGCTTTAAACATGGGTTTTAGGTTTAGTAATCTAGTTACTGATCTGTTGTTATTTTGATACTTTCTTATGTCTAATGGACAACAGTTAGTTTTAATGACCTATTGATGGCTTTTACAAAAGGATTGGCTTATAGGCCTAGGGTGGTTTGTGAAAATATCGGAATGTGAAAGTAAACCATGGACTGGTTACTAGCTAATCTTGTCTAGGGATCCCTACTCAGAAATTTGGTAATCATTTGGAGCTATCATAAATTGACCTAAGCCCTAGTCCCAATTAGTCTGAGGTTGTTAGTCATATTTGTATGAACTAACTTGCTTGCTTTTGTTGAAAAAGTTTTGATTCATATCATAATTTTTTTAAAAATAAAAAATTCTTGACCTTAACTCATTGATAAATAATACCGTATAAAGTCGCTTGAGTAACTTTCAATGGCAGATTATTTACTTCAAACAAAAACTGTTCCTTCTCAAGACCTGACACTCCTTGACCACAGAGCCATTTACAATGAGGTTAATATTTATGATTGCATGACAAACAATAGGATCGAACCTTTCATGTACAAAAATCAATCAGATTATGTGTACATATTTGTGATAAAACAATCAATTATCTGTCAGAGAGAATTAGACCTTACATATACACACACTTGTAGGCCTACTAATACACTAGCTCCTTATGTGAACATTAAGGTCAAGCCTATATACAGAGTCCAACTTCTTACCGTTACGGAGGCTTCCATCGCCTTATTTTCATCGTCGGTGAGTAAAAATATTTGTGCGTTTATTATTTCTTGCAGAATTCCGATATCCGATGGTCAATACAGACCAGGTAATGGTTGTTTTAGTTTATTAGACTCAATCTGTGTTCTCACGTGTATCTATTATTATCACTCACAGCGCTCATCGTCTCGTTACTTATGCTTATAATTCACTAGATGTTTGCCTTCAATTTCATGTTGTGTCGTATTTGAAAAAAAATAAGTGTTGTCGATCGTGTTCGATTTTTAGAGGGGCTGCATTGATTCCGAATTTGAGTGATATTGTCGTCGTCAACACCAGACGCTTTGGGCTCCACCTCCAAAATAGTGAAAATTAAACTTATTTTCAGGGCAATCTGCTGCTTTCCGTCACATTAGCTAACTCGCTGCTGGACGAAACAATAATCAGTATTGAAATAACATTGACATCAATTCAGGGGCAGCAGAAGTTGTAATAGGGATGGCTGATTTTGAACAGAGGTGGATGTGACAAATGACAGGGCTGGCACTCCTCTAAAACACTAAAAATGTATAGGCCATACGAGTACATAAGATCTGATATATTTACCGTGCGTCTTATTGGCTATTCATAAAGTACATATGCTTGGGTTTTCTTTCTTAATATCATGTATGGTGAGGGAAGGGTTTGGAAATTAGCTCGATGTACTTAATGAATAACCGTGTATGTCTTGCCAGTGGGAGCACTAAATGTTTTAGCTTTCTGTTCTTAAGTGTAGATGTAACGCTTGATGTCTTCAGTCTTGAGAATCTCCTTTGTCTTTGTATAGTCTGTCTGTATATGAACGCACATAGAAATTGAAAGCCGCTAATTGTTTATTTTGACAGCATGTTTAGTGATACACTTAAAACTAACAGTTATGGAATGAATTTCTTCTACCGGAAAGTTTTGATGAAATGACATTCTGATTATGATTGACATTACTGATTTAAGGCACACATGCTAATTTCACACAATGAAAGTATGTTAATTTATTACCATAAGGAATGTGCATGGATGCATTCAGTTATATCAGCTTAAACAAACAGTAATTTGGTATGTCTAATGATTGCTACCAATTAGTGCAATTATAGAATGATGTTCACATGAAATGAGTGTTTGTGAGTTCTTGACAATGAATTGTGTAAAACCCTTAAATAATACCTACACTACATATCCTGGTTTCATAGGCTTCAAGAAGTGTAAGGCTCCTGCGCTTAATGAATTGATTTTTTATTCATATCCAGTTATTCTGCTGCGTGTGTTTACCCTTTACACGAATGCGAACCAGACAAAAAAATATCTCGCTTATTCTTCAATGAGATATGATTGTGTATGTATAAATATAGGCTGAAAGAAGTTCACCACAGTTCAGTAGACAATGTCTAACGTCGGGCCCGGATTATTCTTGCTAGGATAGGCTATAGGACTAATACCAGTAATAATCCGTTGTCGGATTTGTACTGATTTCGGAAATTATCATCGGAATTATCGAAAATATCTCGTGGTGTAATAATGGATTATAGAGGTAAATTTGCGATCGTTCAAATCCTTCAAGTCATTTTCAGCGTGCAAGGACTATCAAATTGTAACGCTTGGCTTTCTTATATTTTCTCATGAAATGTGAATCACCCATCGGCCCCCTGACTCATATAATTCAATACTTGACATTTTGAATTTTTTATAAGAGATTTGGTATTTATGTTAAGAAGATATTTGTCTTGTGCATCGTGTATATTCAGAGGCCATAATATGCAGAATGGCTGCCAACAATTCCTGATTTTCAGTGTTTTGTTACTATTTTGTCCTGAGAAATTCTGCTGTGAAATTTGTTTGATGCGTACAGAAATTTGAAAGATTAATCTTACCATAGATTACCGATTGATTTGAACACGTTCTTTTATATTTCGACAAAATCTTCCACCAAAAGAAATTTGGCTCGTGACTGATAGTACTTTCTTCGGTTGACAGTCTTGTATAATTTAGACGGTACCAACAGCTCATGATGTATAATCATTATTTTAGTAGAAATAATCTGACACTAGATCAGTAATTGAACCGGCTTTACACTAGCAAGTGTCATTGATCTTTTTTTGAAAAAGATTGTCGCGGCGCATATGTCATTTAACACATGTTTTCATTTTATGAATTAGAAATTATCGCGCGAGGCAATGTTGTACTGGGCTAATGAGCAGAACTCACTGTTGATGATTCAACTATTCATTCTCAAATAGTTTCAAAATTTCGACTAATAACTTCATCATCAAAGCAGAAAAAAATTATTTTTTTCGTTTTATCAATTTCGTTTCTCTGATGATGAAGTTTAGCCACAACTTCAAACTGTCAAAACAAATTTTTAAATCATCAACTGTTGTTTTTTGTTTGAGAGAAATCCCACAATAACGAAGCCAAGATTGAGTTTAATATCGGTGTACCCGGTCACTGCACTATGCGGTGTACAATGAATTCGCTTTTTAATTGTGATGTTTTCTCTGCGCAGGTTTGTGGCGTGTTTTTAACTCCCTGAATGGGGTCATGCTACTCGAGCAAGAACAAGGACGGAAACGAGCCTTACGCGATGCCTGGACCTTCGAGTAACCTGAAAAAGCCTCATCGGGGCCTGAAACCCCCGTCGAAAATCGCCATGCAACGACCGACGACGCCGACCGTGCGCCGCAGCCCGAGTCCGACGCCGTCGGATTCGGCGAATAAAATCCCGCGTCCGAAATCGGGTTCGCCGCGTGGCAGCGTCTCGTCGAATTCGTCGAGTTTGAACCGCAGCGGCAGCAACCAATCGTTGGACGCGAAAAACGGCAATAAATCGACGACGAAACAAACGCAGATCAATAAACAAGCGAAACGTTTCGGATTTAACATGAATAATATCGGTAGTAATCGTAGTAGTTCGGAAAACATTTCAGCAACAGCGGCAGCAACAACAGCGGCGGCAGATGAGAATAAAAATAGACAACGCGAGAGTATTAAGCGGAGCAGTACTGACAAACTGAATAGCGGTGAAATTCCTTCTGATAATAGTAAGACGTCGACTACTGCACAGATATCGACGGGAAGTAAACTTCGACCGGTTTCGAAACGACCTGTTTCTGGTGAATACAACAACATTGTCGAGGTTCACAAAACGCTGAAAGCGGATCAATGTTCAACGACGACAGGCGCTCGTCGTTATCAGAATAAAATACCGTCTGCAACGAAGACGACGACGACACCGCCGGCTAGATCAGTGCAGTCGACGAATGGAATGAACGCGCGCGCGACCGCCGCCAGTCCGCGCAGCAAGAATTCGACACCGGCGAAAAAAACCGACACGAAAGATCCGTCGGACACCGGTTATAAAACGTACGCGGACGTTCGACCGACGGGTCGATTGCCGAACGCGCGAGGCGCCTATCAGACGTACGGCTACGGGTCGAAACCGACCGGCGAGAAGAAGTCGGTCGGTTTGAAGAAACCGACGAATCACTTCGCGACGTCGAACAACAGTCCGTACCCGTCGCCGAATACGTGTCGCAATCGCATGTACGGATTAGTACATCATCACAATCATCAAACGAAGAAGAGCGTCGCGGAAACGGCGGCGACGATGGGACAAGCGGCCGTGTCGACGTGTGAGGAGGCACGCGAAGAGAACCTGATCGATAGCTCGACCGATTCCGGTTCCAGTAGTACGGTCAGCGTTAAACTTGAGGAACAGAACGCGAACTATTTATCGAACTATTTATCGGAAGCGCAGGCTACGATCGCGGCAGACGCGAACGAAAACAATAACAACGCCGATATCAGTACGGATTCCGCGGTTTTCTTAGAACCGCAAACGAATAACGGCGCGGAAATTTCGTCGAGTTTAGAACGTAAACAATCGGGCGGTAAGAAGAAACGCGTGTCGTTGTGCGGTTCATTCGGCGATACCCTGAACACCGACTCTATTCCGGGCAGTCCGTATTTCTCGGCGGCGCCGCTCGCGTCGATGGACTCGATACCGCTGACGAGCAGCACGAGTATTTGCAGTTTGAATTCCGACGACATGATGCTCGATATGGAATTGTCGACCGACGACTTCAACGACACCGGTAAATTCTCGGTGGCGAGCACGCCGGGCGACGAGAAATCGGTGGTGAAAGAATTCGCGCGCGCGGCCGCGCGACCGCGCAGTAAGTCGGTGGAGAAACCGCGTGCTCTAGTCAACCCGGTCGTCGGGCGTCTGCGTAAACAGGACGCGGTCAAGGACAATCACGGCAATAATAACGGCAAGGACGCGTACGACGCGGGACTTAACAACGGCGCGGACTCATCGGGCGATATGCGCGGAACCGCAACGAAAGGACTATCCCTGGATTTAGAGTTACCGATCGCCGCGTCGTATCACGGCGGCGAATCGAGTCCGTCTGTCGTCGCGGAGCAAGAGGATAAAATCTCGCCGTTAGCCGAACACAGCCACGCGACGATCGAGGATCGAATACTGATTAAACACGGACGATCAGCGACGTTAGATGAGTTATCACATCTAGTACAAGATACTAGTCCGAAGTAAGTGGCCTTTTTTTTAATAAAGATTCTGTACATACCTTTAATAATGTAAGGGTTGGATCAGACGACTAGTTTCGAAGATCTTGTGACACATTTAAGGATATTTTTGATACTTGAAAATACATTCTTGGAGGCGTATTAGCAATTTTGGGCGGGTGATATTCATTCTTAACAGCATTTCCAAGTATAAAACATATCCTTGCTCTGCTGATTATGGGAGAAGATCCTATTTGATAAGGCAGTAGATTAGTTTCATTCAGAAAATGCCCACTGAAAAAACTAGTAAAAGGCCCACAAAAAGACCCTGTGGATCCGTGCCTGAATGTAAATCAATCCAATGCGGTATGTCTATTGAAAGTATTCCGGTGGAATTCAGATCATTTTGTACTGGTATACTTCTGACCTATGCGTTCCCTCTCTCTCTCTCGATTGTTGAAGTGTTTTATAAGAGTTATTTTGTGCCGGTTTATGCATAGTTTACGAAATATTTATATCAACAAATACTTAACGAAACTATGTCGAAGTTAGTATCTTCTTTGTATTACATGTATCGGGATGTGCTAGGCAGGTAACGGGGTTTTGTTGCGTGGAATGTTGAATATTTCTGCGGCGTTACAGGGTTCATTTACCGCCGGTACTGGAATGACTTCGTGAAAGGTTATCCGTCGATTCTCAAGTTTAATTAGGCGACCGAACTGATTCATTACGAGGCACGGCACGTATACGTACAAACCGGTGACCTTAGAATTTAGGGATAAAGTTTCGATATCAACTTCCTTAAATTGATAATGATTGTTCGGAGTGGTGAACCGTTTTAGCATATGCTGATAGTGAAACCAGTTATATTCATAATATAGGGGGGGGGTTCTTACAGATCAGGCAAATCAGGGAATTCCTGATTTATTTTTCTGTGCAGCAAGCAGGATAGTAAGGGAATATTGCTCTTCTTTGAAAGTCAGGGAATTCGATGTTTTGGTGTCTGGTTGTTATTGCTCGCGATAAGCGTCACAAGGAACCTCTTGTGAAGAATGAACCCGCGTTGAAGATATCTAATCTAATCGAGGAATTTTCAGTCGAAGGTCAGGGAAATATCGGGTCAACGTCGGGTAATCGATCTCTATAAGAACGTGGATAGTATTACCTTCAGGAAACATGGGAAATTATCACGCGAAAACAAATCTTCATATTCGATATGAAAGAAGAAAGATACAACGGTATGCTCGAAAAAGTTCTTAGAGTCTAAATGCCTGTAAATAGTTGGGCACTATGTATTTCCAGTCTTGAATATCATTAAGAGAAACTCTCAATATCAACTTAAACAACTGTTATTTGGTTTTTTTCTCACGTTTCTGGTGGAATCCTTCCACCCATCTTAAGAGTTTTTTTTTTCGAATGATGGTCGGAAGGATTCCCCCTGAATCGTGAGAAAAAAAACAATAACAGATGTTTGAATAGGTATCGCGGGTTTCTATCGATGATACTCTTCACCTAGAACCTTAGTGTCTGATGTACCGCAGGTGCGTACACTAGGATCCAGTTCCACAGTTCCGAGTTAAGATTTGACTCTGAGTACTGAACTAACTCTAACTCACAACTGTGGAACTGAGTCCAGGATCGTAGAGCAACGTAGATTACTGTGGAGACAACCACTGACTGGGTGAATGATAGTCTAGGCCAAATTCGGTTTTCGTATCTAGTCAACTAGTGGTCGGAACTAATAACCGAATGCGCTTGATTTTCGAACTATTTCCGGAATATTGTTCCGACTAACGGACATTCGGTTTCGTTTAGTTCGACTATAGTCGACTAACTCAGAAAACCGAAGGTGGCGCTAGATGTGCGTTCGAATTGTAGAATGTATTGTGTATTATTTCATCGTTTCTCTCGTAGCAAACAGAACAAGGTCGCGTTGAGAAATCGTTCCGTATCGACTCCGTTGAAGGCGCCGCGACCGCGATCGGCTGTTTTTGAAGACGACGAGAATTTCACGCTCGACGGTCATCAGTATCGACAAGCGATGCAGGACGTGACGAACGTGAAGACCATGCTACATAAACTTAAACGCATTTTACAAGATGTAAGTATTGGTAAATCAGACCGTAGCGTGTCAGGGGGGTTGGGGAATTGTGCCAGAAAATGATTATTTAAGAAAGATTGTTCAGGTGAAACGTTTACTATTGCAGCATAATACATGCAGGGTGGCCTGCAAAATGGAAATTTTCTTGGCTCTTCGACAAAGTCAGGGAATAGTCTGAGAATTTTGTACATAATTAAAAATCAGGCTTAAGTCTGTTGAGATTGCTAAATCCCGTATTAAATCAAAGAATTTTCATCTATGTCTTATGTATTTTACTGTGTTAATTGATTGGAAAATTCAGGTAAAAAGCGAGTAAAAAAGTGGGAATACATGTATATTAAAGTTATTTGGGTAACCACGTCGGGAATCCGTCAGAGGCCATATTCGAGCTACAAATTTTGGGAAGTTTGCCAGGGAGGGCTCAGATCTTGTCCAGTCAGCGACCAAATAGAAAATGAAGCCACCCGCATATTTCTCACGCTACAGGCTTGTAAAATAGGGATTCATACCGGTTAGAAGCATGTTTTAAACCAGGAACTACAAATATACGCGAATTTAAAAAAAAAACTTTATCTATCTCTGATTGAATGCAGAAGTTTCCCTCTGTAAGTCGATTAGTATTTAGTTTCGTAGTTTAAAAGCAACTAAATTGAAACGTTCGTTCTATTCTGTGTCTAATTCGATCTGTAGAACGCTGCCCGCTTACTGAATTATATACGCTTCACTTACAATTCCCTCGAAGCACTTTACGCCAGAATTTGATTCTGATAATGTCAGATGTTTCTTTTTATTCCGTAGTTGATTTACGATGTTGGCGTGTATTATGTTTTTTTCATTTTTTTTTTCTTTTTCGCTTAAACAGGAAGACATTCGCAGCCCATTCGAAACTGAACAAATACATCATAAGGTAAGGGAAGATATGGGCTATGAGGGAAGATATGGGCTATGAACATTTAGCCCCTACAGGCGCGGATCCAGCCAGGAGGGGGTTCATAAAGAATGTTAATGTTAAACCGCTGACTAAAATATCTGATAGGTTGTCTATATGGCATATTGTTTGGCCAAACAACAGATTAATGTAGTACTGTCCGCCTGCGTTGTCTTGAGTACATTCCTTCAAGAAAACAATTAAAAGATTTTTTGGTAGCTGCGCAGGGGGTCAAGACCCTTGAAACCCCCCTCTAGATCTGCGCCTGCCCTAGTGATTCCTATCCTATGTAATGCGCGTGATTTTCCCTAGATATTCATATTAATCCTCGTGTAATAAGCGTTGTCGCATATCGGGCAAATATTCGCATATTACTGGCAGCTGTGCGACTGGTATATCAGATGTTTCCAGGCACGGTCGGTCGTCGATGGAAAGTATACCTTGTACGCGGGTCACAACTGTTTTTCGATCAGACTATCGCCGCGCTAGTTCGACATGAATCATCAATTCCTGGTGATATAAAAAATCTCACGCTAACAAAGAAAAACGAGTACGAAAGGTTTCTTGGAGTTAGTGATTTATTTCAACGTTTCGACTAAAGGGTAATAGTGAAAGTATATTGAATACCTACATTATTCCTAATGATGACTATTTGATAGGATACATTTGAAATGTTGAAATAGATTATTATTGATGATTCATATATAAACTTTCTCTTTCTTATTGTGGGATTTTTTTTCTCATTGTGGGATCTTTTCTCTTTCTTATTGTGGGATGTTTTCTCTTTCTTATTGTGGGTGTTTTCTCTTTCTTATTGTGGGACAATTTCTTATTGTGGGACGTTTTCTCTTTCTTATTGTGGGATGTTTTCCCTTACTTATTGTGGGATATTTTCTCTTTCTTATTGTGGGGTGTTTTCTCTTTCTTATTGTGGGACGTTTTCTCTTTCTTATTTTCCTGTTGTGGAATTTTTTTCCATATTGTGGGATATTTTTTCTTTCCCATTGTGGGAATTTTTTTCTATCGTATTGTGGGATTTTTATATCATCGTTACGACACGTTTCGTCGATGTTCATCGATTCCCGATATAAATCGATATCTCGTCCTCAAATTTGTTTTTCCAGACGTCGTCGATTCCGTGTAGCGGAAGTTTCCGAGGGTCGAAGAGCAGCGATGTCGGTATGGATACAGCCGGTTCTTTAAAACGACGGTCGTTAACTCACGAGTTCGGCAGCATGGGTTCGTCTATCAACCAAGATGATATTATCCAGGTACACAATAGAGATTACACTCGAAAGCCCCTTCATTGCCGCGCATATACTTGAATTCAGTCTTGTATTCTATAAACACAACAAGGTGGCCACTTACCTGGAAATCAGCTAATAGTCAGGTAGTTTGTGAAAAAGCTAAAAATCGCGGAAAAGTCAGGGAAATGTGTTGATATTGCTAGATCTAAATTAAACATTTTCCAGCTATGCCTTATGTGTTTGACTGTGTTAATGGATTGGATTCTTAACAGATTAAGTCAGGGAAAACAACGTACATGTCAGGGAATATTCAGGGATAAAGCAAGTCAAGTAAAAGTGACCATCCAGTCTAAACCCTTCATTGTAGCACATACTTGAACTCAGAGTTGTATTTTGTGAACACAATTTCTCATTGTGTCTGATAATGTTGATTAACGGTATTGTCTTTTTTTCTGCCGATAAACAGGAGAATGATGATTTACGCCAGCAGGTGGCGCAATTAAAATTACAACTCGACGAACGAGAGCAGACTATCAAATTATTACAGCAACAAATGGTAAGATATGAGAAAATATCGGTTCCTGGTTCTCGATGTAAATTGATCTATGTATAAAAATCGACGAAAAATCTGTGAAGCATCTGCGAACGAAAGCTCGATGTGAATTCTCCGCTCTGTTTTATTTTCAGACAAAATATAGTTGCGGCGCGGAAGACCGAAAGCATATCAGTACACAGACTGAAGACGTAAGTTTCGCGGGTAGACAGATTAACAACAGTGTTACCGAGAACAAAACAGATATCAAGAGCTGAATCCTCGGGAGAGAGTTCGGCTAGTTCAATATCCTCGAATGGACAAGACACTGGGTCATGGCTTAGACTTCAGACCGATCTAAGACCAACTCTATAGCCAATCTTACAACTTAAGACCAGTATTTATAATTGAGACCACATTTGGAATTAAGTCTCGACTATGGAATTGGCCCCTGATATTAAAAATAGTGCTTTGAGTAGCCTTTGTGTATCTTTGAAAATTATCAGCACTCTTAAATCAAACGAGACAAACTGTGATTATAATTCTGCAGATTCACCAGGGAATTTTGTGTTATAACATGGTAAAATCAGTGAAACAACTCCGGGAATTTGTAAATTGTTTGGAAAGTGGCGCCACCCCGTTGCTACTCTTACTTAAATTTATATAGACTTATATATTATTTGTTGTATAATTTCAGAGTCGACCGGGTACAAATCGGCGGCCGAATCGGAATCAACCCGATCGAAATTTTACGCCCAAGTGAGTGTTCTTATTAAAAAACGTTACGCGAGTGTACGTAAACATGCACTTGAATCACCCCAGCTGCTGCCTTCTGTCGCCCACGAAGCCATTCAAAATCAGAAGCTAATTGCATAATGCGCGATGAATGATTATATCCAATAGAAAATATCGGCTTATTCGTCTTGCTAAAAATCTATCGTCTGCCGTATTTTAATATGCGTGAAAATCTGACATCAACGATCAGGTGCGGATCCAGGAGTTCCTCTTGTGGGCCTTGTATGAAACTCTCTCAAATATATTTGAATGAATTGCCCTGTTGTGAATGAACGCTTAACTTTTTACTGCCTTATCGTATGGATCTTATAAACCTCTCTCTTGCATGATTGGTAAGAAGGAAAGGTTTCCTACTTGAAAATGCTGCAAAATGCATCTAACGATACGTACGAATTTTCGAATACAATGCCTTAATTGTTGATACGCCTCCAAATAAACCATTTAAGGAAATACCGTTAAAATGTCCACAAATTACGATAAAACGTTCAGATGTAGTCCTCGGATCTGCCCCTGGTCGTATATATTCCCGTCTGTACATTTTCAATACGGCGCGTGAAAATCTGACATCGTTTATTCCCGATCTGTATCCGGCATTTTCCAGAGACGATCTGCTTGAATTCTGCGTAACCGGTTGAAACCGTTCATTGGTTCGTTCGTTCGTTTGTAAGTTCATTCACGCTGTTGCCATTCAATAGCGCCCCCTATTGTACATGCATATTTATAGGTGGTGCACTGTCTTAACGCTCTCTTTCCGTATATAGTCAAAATGATTCGCGAACAAATTTTTACGGCAGCCTTGATGATTTTTAACGCCTCGCTTTGTCGTCGCGGTACAATGCTTCCCCGCGAGCTGATCGATGTTCCTAACGATTCAATCATCTTCATTAAGGTCAAAATCATTTTCGAGCTGAAATTCATAGAGAGAAACCTTTTTTTAACGCACTTATTTTCACTTACATGATTACTACGATGTTATTAGCCCGCAAAATAAATTTCATCAACATGATACCTCCTCCATTCACTGCAGTGCTTTACATAACTTTCAAAGCACGTTTTCTGTATTTTCCTTTGGGCCGTAATTTAGATGTATATTTCTACATGCGCACGTATTAGCGATTTAGAAACTAGATTTAATGTATATTATAGTCGTTCAAAACAAAAAATGAAAATCGTCTTAGAATTTGAAAATTCGTAACATCAGAAGAGATTTTTTTTAGCTTGCATGTGTGATTTTTGTGTTTTTTTCCCCTACTTATATATAAAATGCTAACACGATCGGTGAAAAGATGGAAATATTTTGTGAAAAATGATTCTATTCGATATTTCTATCTGTGTTATGTTTTTCTTTATTTCGTGTGCGATATCTAGTGATTTTGTAATGGATGAAAGTTAACAAGGTACACATTAAACAATTTCTAATCCTGTTTTCCTCTCGACACACATACCTGGTATATCTAGTTTCCATCCCTTCGAGATCAATTTGAATGGTTGCGGGTAAAATATTCTGTTCTGGGACATTTAAGAGGTATTTAGCGGGTACTTGATAATATGAAGTTCAAAGTTTGCTATATTTTACAAGTAAACTATTACAGTAACTGTTAGCATTGTTTTAGTTTCTTAAGTTGGTTTTGGGAGCCAAGGTTGGTAGCCAAGAATGTGTAATACGTGCACGTAGATTATACCATTGACCAGAGTAATCATTCTGTCAAAATTCAAGTTATATTGAGATTTACTGCCTGTATGTTTACACCACGTGACCACCTCTAGACCAATCAGAACAATCGGTTTTATCTAGCCTGTGGCCCGTTTGTTCACATCATTTTGTGGAGTCAGTTCCACAATTGTGGGGCGAACTCTTTTATCAGATTGGAGAATCCGTTTGCCTCCAATCGTACTCATTCATTGGTCACGTGACCTTTTGTGAGCCCGAAACCTCCTTTCTGTCGAGGTTTTGTGATTTGCATTTTGCGTGGAGCCAACCGGTGATTTCGGGTGGAGACTTCGAAGGTCATAAAAGAGTGCACCCCAGGCAACCAGCCGTAGACCAATTCAATCAATCAAATTAAAATGCTAATTTATTGATATCTGTCTAACATCAAAACATCGGAACCAATCTGAACACTTAGCCATGTCAGCCCAGTTTGATTACAATCATCAGGTGACCACCGCTAGACCAATCAGAACCCTAGGATTAGGTAACCAGTCTATTACAGTGATTTACTTGTTTTCCATATATTGCGTCTCAAATGACCCAGACCTGAGAGACAATAAAGTTGTTTAAGGACTAAATATTTGACTGTAGATTAATCGATGTGAAATGGTGGTTTTTTCAATCAGGTGTGTTATTTCGTCAATGTCTTGTTTCCACCGCTGGTATTTGATTTCACTGATTATTAGTGTATAATCGATGATTTTCTCCTTTCTATCTTCTATATCACCCCTCAAAACAGGAAGGTAATTCGTCATTTGTGCATGTATAATCCAGTGTGCTCCTTTTATCGTCAAATATTTGCAATTATTTTAAATTTTCTTCTCATATAAACTGAAACTCATTCTGAGTGCTCTTTGTTTTGATGCCTTATGCATGTTGTTCAAATGTTCGTCTGAATTATCCGCTAGTTTAGCTTCAAGAGAATCAAATTTTTATTTTGCTGTTTTGAATGTTCATTCTTTGTAGAAAGCTTATAGCCACAAAGATTTTCGACACAAATTCCGTTCTATTTTGCTTGCGTCTCATTTCTCATGCTCATTTCGTTCAAATTGGAAAACCTGATTTGCCAGTGTGTGTAATCCTGTAGTTTCCAGGAGTATTTATAGCCGTAGTTAACAGAACGTCAGACATGATCGATGATCAGCACTCCTTTCGTTTGTGAACAACTTTCAAAATATTGATTCATGAAATTAGAAAATCCATTAGTGATCAAAATAAATAAGCTATCAGGTCCTATAACCTTTGATGAAACACGTCCTGTGTCCGTGTAACAACAAAAAATCCCACAATAAGTAAAAAAGTGTTTCCTTGAGCTAATTATCTAACTACCGTAGATGTATATCCGCAGTGTTCTCAATATGCTGGAATTTTAGAGGGGCTGCATTCATCACGTAGTTCATTGTTAGGAAAATGACATTGTGGTTGCTGAAGTAACAACGCTTTCGATCCCCCCAAAAAGAAAATTAAGCTTAGTATATATTAGCTCAATATATTTCAAAGCAATTATCAGCATTGATAGAATATTGACATCCACTCTGGTAGGGGCAGAAGATTTTCAATCAATGCTGATAATTACTTTGAAATATACATGTATTGAGCTTATGTGAAGATACACCTAAAGTTAGCTTTCATTTTCTGTATTTTTGGGGGGTCGAAAGCCTTGCTAGTTGAACAACCATGATGTCACACACTTCACAACGAATGCAGCCCCTTTATGATTCCGGCATAAGGGGTGGCTGATGTTCAGAGGGGTGGATGTAAAATGAAAGGGTTGGCCACCCCTCTAAAACTTGTGACGGAGAACACTGGTATCCTACTGGCCTCCTAAGTAATGTTTTGAGCACATTTTTGTCTTCTTATGAGTCTTTGTATTGTGAGCATCTCTTTGTACTGAAAAGTATTTTTCTTCTCATTCAGAACCAGCGTCAAAGACATCCTGGACGAAGTTACTCGAAAATGCAATGAGGTCAGCAGCTCCGGCTACGCAGAAACTTACACGTATCCCCAGGGGTGGATCTAGGATTATCCATGCCGGGGGGGTGTCCAATGAGAAAAAGGGGCACTTTTTACGAAACACCACGTACTCCGGATACTTCTACACCATTTTAGGGGGTGCTTTCGGTCATTTCATGCGTTGAAAAAATATTATAGGTGGAAAACCTTGGTCAAAAAAATTTTGTGGGTGACATTTTTGAGTGCACTTCAAAGTTGAGGGGGAGGGTCCGGACACCCCGACATCCCCCCTAGATCCGCCCCTGATCCCGGTACTCCTTTTACGTCGAATGAATTAACGATTATTTTGCGTTTGATTTCAGAATGCGGCGAACGTACGTCGGAAATTCACTCAGGTTGAGGATTCATTCAATCACGTATCGGATAATATACGCTCGGCGAGCCGCCACGGAAGTATGACGTCGTTGAACAGTTTAACAGATAATCAGCTGAGTATGGTGAACAATAATACCGATACGCAAATCAAGATCTGAATGAATCGTTGATATATTCATATAGCGCGCGATACAAGTCATGTATCACTTTTGAGCAGAGATCAACTTCAACTTAAACCGATACAGTCTCAAAGTCGTCAGACCTCGGACATCAAAATGACGACTTACACTTAGGAAATGGAACTGGATATACACTAGTTGTGGGTGCCTGAAAAATAGTGATGACTTATAAGTAATGCGATGAAATATTCGATGATAAGTTAACCGTGTTTGACAGTGAAACCATACTGTAATACAGTAGACTGTCTAACTCTGTTGGAACTGGCGACGTTGCTCTTTTAAAAATGATTTTGAAACGTTCAGTATTTCATTATTGGTACTAGACAAACGGTTTGAGCAACTAACCATGTGGTGTAGTGTCAAATGGAATGACCTATAGTGGATAATTGAAATAAAGTCTGCACTTTTTTTCATCACAATCTGGTGTTGAAATGGGTTATAGATGGATAGGTGGCCCGAATAATATCGAATGTGCCTGGATATGACCCGTGTTTTGCGGAGTTTGTGATAGCGTATAGCCAATAATGTTTAAAATGTTAGGTGGTTGTTGACATATGGTGTTATTTTTATGTGTCTTATATAAATTCTAATTGGTGTTCATCGTATTTAGTATTGTTAATCTGTACACTGATATCCCGATGAGGGATATCCGTAATCCTGTGAAATGGCGATGATTTGGATAAATTTCACATTTTGTGGAAGCCATCCCTGAATATGTCGATATCAAATTTAAATTCTCAATCAGAAAATATATTGTTTCATGTATTTTCATTGTCGCAGGTCGCTTAGCTTTTGAAATTGGTTCAAAACACCACAATGTTCCGATGTTGTTCAGCATTGTATAAACATATACAACATCTTCGGCTTCGATTTCTGTTAAAAAGTCTGATGAGTTTCGATTGAGTTGTGATTGGTGCGCGTTCGGTTCTGGTCATAAATCTGTATTTATTTTGTTAGTATTTTCCTAAAACATTCCATTAATTTCGATCATTCCATCCACAATAGCGGTAGGTTTTTTAGCCGTAGTGTAATCATATCAAAACTTTTATTAAAATCTTGAGAAAAAACCTGACTTCAAACAGAATTGAAATGATTTGGATTCATAGCATAATCTAACACCAAACGAACTTTTTTGAGAACCCATTCTAGTACATGTAGTAATACAGTTGAAATTCATGTAGTTCTGATCTTGCTCTTTTGACAAGTTGACATCTGATGATAGCGTTTATTTCTGAATTGTTGATAGATTTGTAAATAATCAAATAATTATATCTATGTAATTTATCTGCTTAGCGGCAGTCAATAAATGGGGTAAAATATGTTGTAGACACCGTTTCCATTTTGGTCTTTTTCTAACTCTTCCCTCTACTGGGGCTCGAACCCGATGGTATCGCGAGGAATTTGTTAGTTCGCTCCAATAACGATAGATGGCATGTGAGTAGTTTCTGCGTCGCAAGGGTGAGGTGTGACGCATCATTCTCAAGGACGTAGAAAGTTTTTTGATCCTAAAATAAGGATTGTCCCCGTTAGTTATTCATTTATTTGGTTGGTAAATTTCGTTTGATTTTTCGATTGAGTGTCCCTTACAGACCCACCACACCTGCCGGGAGCGAAACAGGGGGTTTGATTTTGAAATCGGAAATCGAAGTACAGAGAAAGTTTTTTAGCGGCAAAACGTGGATTCGAGTTAAGTGATGGGGGTCATCATTCCTTGTGATATCACAAATCAACGATGTATCTGGACAAAAATCTGCAGAAAAGACAGTAATTGAACTAATTAATTGCTAATTTATGCACGAAGGAGGAGAATCCCAAATCTCAGGGGCGGATTTAGACCGTGTCGCCCGACACGGTCGGAATTCTAAACTGCCCTTTTCATTTTTTCTCTGTATCAAAATTTGCCGTTGTAACCACCTGAGATACACAATAGATATTTTTCCTAAATATATAACCTATGTTTCTTGACTAAATGCCTCTCAGAGATGCTCAGAAAGCTCTAAAATGATAGTAAAATTTCAAAAAATTTGCTGATATGCCTTTCCGCCCTAAATAAAGAATATATGCCCTTTTTATTGGTCGACATGGTCACAACATGCCCCTGGATCCGCCTCTGAATCTAGATTGCAAATGATGTTGAATACCGGGTACTGAGTCTGTATATTATATACATCTTCACCAACCATAGCCCTGCCCGCAACCCTTCATTTAGAAGATTTCACATTAGAATAAAACCGCTGCAATGGAGAGTAGTGCTTTTTTGTATTTTGATAAACATGCATTATGAATAAGTTAAATGTGTTATTGAGCTTGGTGGCCTTTGTATTCCTGGCCGGGCAATTGGTTGGTTGGTTGAGTCCCAGTTACTGCGGACCTAGGATTTTACCACTTGACTAAAGGTTTTTTTCTGATCGTGACTGGGGGAATGGATTGACCACAATACATAGAGAGTACTGGAACAGAATGCACCATAAAATCCCGATCATAATCAGTCATTTTCTACGAACGATTAGAACCGCGACGCCCAACATGACTAGGTCTGCGTTGTTGGTCTTCATTTACCCCTTGTCTCAAAGTGATCTACGTCACTCTCTACGATCCGGCGGGCCCTGTGATTATTCGACCAAAGCTTCGCTGATTTGTTTTGCTCCAAATCGGTGGTAGGCCTAAGATTCCCGTTGAAACTGTTTCTTGAATTATATATTTCATTCATTCGTTCATTCATTCCACGTGCTGCCACCTGAGTTAATTCAGTTGAACAAATGTCAGCTTGTGCGCTGAAATTCAATGCTGTTGCAGAACAGTACGCGTTGCGCTGCTGCGAGTGTGAATAGTGTGTGCATCAGGTCTCTTGCCTCGGAACTTTATAGCTTTTTGAGCCGGGCGAGTGTTTGAAGCTGTTTGTATGGATTTATACTGCGCATCCCGGTAAGGACTAGCTGTGTATTTATGTTTAGAGACACCGTTTTCGTTATTCGTCACTCGAACCTGAAGGAAAAATGTTGCCGAAATGTATTTTACTGAAAGTCAACATCAGTTCGCGCGGTATGTTATGTAACTGCGCATAGGACTTAACTAACTATCAACTGTGACAAGAGGACCTTGGATAAATTAGTCAATCATAATTATCATCAAATAATATATAATCATGCTAAACCTATTTCATTTTTGTAGAATTTAGACTCATTTTATTCGACGTTCTTATAAAATCTTCATATATATCATTATCTCTCTATATATACGAAATTATATACATACAATATATATATATATATATAAATACATAAAAAGTATCTATATAAGTTTATCATTTACCTCTATCTATCAATATCGATATCAAATAAGTTTATTGAAGCCGCACGCGTACGCATATACATACGTTTAAGTAACGATATTTTAAAGTGAAATATCAATGTTCATCATGGAACAACGAAGAAACTAAACAACAAAGGACGCAATTTTACATCTCAGCTAAGGATACGGATTTATATCATGGAAATTGGGATTTTAGTTTCGCTGTAAAAGAAAAATTTTCCGGTCGCGACTATGAATTGCATTCAGCGGCGAATTCAGACGAGTTGGGAGATAATCGATCAAAACTACCGTTGTTCAGTAGCGGTCGCGTATTATTAGTCCCCGTAAAAAAAATGAAAATGTCCGAAGAATCGAGCGGAACTATTCCAAAAATCGTCACCACGCTATCGGATGGCGGCATGGCCGGCGGGACCGTGCCGAAAATCGTGGCACCGTGCGACGACGAGGAGGCAGCCGCTGCAGCTGCCGGTGTAAGCGATGACAATCACGGCGTATTAAAACGCGAAAATAACATCGAGAAATCGGTGCAAATCGACGACAGGGTCACAGATGAAGACGAGCCGGGTCAGAGTTCGGAGGAGGCCGACACCGAAGATTTACCTTATCCAGGATTTGTACGGAAAGCGTTTTACTGCTTGGATCAAACATCGTTTCCGAGGAACTGGTGCCTTCGGATGATCACTTGGCCATATCCTTTTCAAACGTAGTTTAGATAGATATCTAGCTAATTTAATTGATTTTATTAATAGATTGCGACGATGAATTATCAATTCATTCAACGGAAGGTCACCTGAAGGGTGTGGTTTTGAATGAGAGGATAAAAATACCATTTATCTATAGGCGTGTTTGTTTGTTGCAGAGATGTTTAAAGTTTTAGTTCGAGGCTGAAATCGATGACAATGTTATTTTTGAATGGTTTTTTTCTAGTCGACAATCCGATTGACCTAGATTTCGGTCACACTTAATGACGCCTTTTCGCGCGGTCGGTTTTTGCGAAATATCCAAGAAAGTTTACCGCAGGGGCGGATCCAGGGGATCTCGCGAAAGACCCACAAATGCTTTGAGTTGTCCTTTCCTTTTACCGCCTTATTACGCCTTAATCTCATAAACTTCTCTTTGCATAGAATATGGACTAAAGGAATAAGGTTTTCTACTTGGAAATGCTGTAAAATGTATCTCAGCCATCCACGGATTTTCAAGGGGGACGTCTTTTGCTGATATGCCTCATTATTATGCCTTTTCACTATAACCATTGGCGAAACACTATGTCCGTGTAGTGACGATATATAGATATTCCCACACTGATGTATATAACGAAAAAGATAAAGTCCGAAAACTTTCTTTAAAGCTAATAATTCATTGATTCAACGTTTCCTAATAACCTACGTACATAATAGTCATCTTCAGGATTGCCTTAACTGATCAGTGCCCTTAGAAGTGTCACAAGACATTCAATATTAGTCATGTCATTGTTAAAGGTATGTACAAATTAGGGCAAGAACATGCTTTATACTTGGAAACGCTGTAAAATGCATCTTAGCAATCCACTAATCTTGAAAGGCAACTATTGCTAATACGCCTTCAAAAATGCCTTTTTATTGATCAAAAATTCACAAGATCTTCACAATTAGTCCGTGGATCCGCCCTGAAGAATCGAACTGTAAACAACTAAACTATTTGAGGTACATGTATTGTTTTACGATCGAAACGTGCAACGCGTCATTCGTTTGACCTTGGGAAAATTAAAACCGAAAGTGTAAGTTATTTAAAGACAATATGTTGATAATCTCAGACACTATAGACCGAAGCGTTGTTTGTTCACTTTCATTTTCATTTCATTCATTTATCTTCGTTCAGACTCGTTTAGACTGGGGTAAACATGAAACTTAAGTACGTATAATATCCCCATCACGCGCACATACACACCGGAAGCAACATCGACGTTTTTCAGCTCTTGCCACAATTTCGCATTGAAAGTTGTTGTCGATTCTTTTCCTGTGATTCTCGCTGGGAAAATTTTTTCGTAGAATCTAACGCAAATGTTTCTATCGTAGACGCGAGCAAAACAACAATTATCCTAGTAGACATATGTCCAGAGTGCTATTTTGATTATTAGGAAAATAGATGTAATCTGAGGTTGTGTAAACCGATATCGCTGTGAAATCAACAGCCGAAAAAAGTTTACAATAACAACCCCACCCAGCTTCGAATATATCTTCAATATTATATACTCCCTGTGTTGTAGGTATATTACGTTATCACCCCTGGTGGTTATACACGCACTCTCATAAAAGCGTCTTCGTATTTTCTATCAACCAACAGCTGTATACACTGTCATCCATATTTTATTGTCTGCTTAAAAATCCATTACAGATCATCGAAGATATTGGTGTATTGATCGAAATATATATGAAGCTAACATCCCGTCGGTATTGTTCCGGTATCTGGCTGCATTTCCGTGTTTCTTGTTTGCCGATATCACACGTCTGATCTTTTTTAACATCTGAGATAATGATTGGGATATGATTTATTTTCGAACCACTGCGCTGTACTGTAGTTACTTCGTGGACTGCACTCAAAACCTCTGAATAATGATTAATAGAATATGATGATGGTTCTGTATTTATACGTCGACAGGTGCTGTCTTTTCAGTACCAACTTAAATTCGTTCTCAATTGTCAAACTTCCAGATCGATTATCGATCAAATTGCTATAGTTGCCCACTATCGGAAAAACTATTGCGAAAATCCTATACAGTAAACGCTTTTGTGCTTCTGGTTTTTGAGTATATATTTTTTTTCGAAAACCATACCATACATGGACCTTCGAACTGGTGACTTGTTCCACAGTTGTGAACTATGAGCTAGAATTAGTTCATTTTCGATGAGTTAAAACTCTCGAGTCGAATCTTGATTTACAACCGTGGAACTGGAATATAGTGGAATCATGAATTGATGCAATCTGATATGGTTTGCGAGCGGTCTTGTGTAAGACAACACGCTGTACCCCTACCCCCTGTCCATTCACTAGTAATGATCATCACGTGAAAACGTCTAAAAGTTCAGTTCACTAATGTATTCTGGTTAATGAATTTTCACTTGTTTTTGGTAGAAAACAGTTGATCGCTATAGACATGCCCCTCCCTCCCTTGCTGGATAAAATTATTTCCGACTTGTAGGTGACACGACGAACCCCCTAGTGCCTTCGCGCAGACGTAACCGATTCCCAGGTTGTCTTCGAAAAGATTACCCAGAGACTACCGTGATGTCATCACCGGGTTGCTATGACAACTAGTGTTTTTGTCTCATCTCGAGGTAGATTGGATCCAGGTATAAATTGTTCTCCGTGATTCAGACGCGGCGCATGCGGCGAAGGAAATTATTACTTCGTGTCTGAGTCGGGTGCCAATTTCATTCCGTCGCCGACTTCGAAATCTTGTCGTTTCGACCATAGAGTTCAATTCCAAATTGATTTAAATATTTTGTTCCGGTAAACCGTCGTGAATTAGATTCAAACCCCTAGTTTCATTAGACACTTAATTTGAATTCTTCAATTATTCAGTTCGCCATTAATCGATTGACCTTTTTGTGAAACTTAGCCTCTGAAGTCAAACCTATATATATGGGAAGCTATGGATCTTGGTCGGTGACAAATCTCGAAATACTGTTGATATATAGATGATGCTATCAGGCATGCGCGTTATAAGCTTAGTAAACCTGATAATATAGATTACAGAGTTTGACGTCAATGTATGTATGTATGTATGTATGAATTCGGACCCGATGTTGATAATTAGCCTTCTTTATCCTAGTTCGTCAATGGATGAATTACCGAACAACGATTCTAAGTGTGTTGTTATTGACTTGGTTGATTGCATATCGATTTCATAACCTCACCATCGTTCAGTGCGTAATTAATCTATTGTTTCGACATCAGTTTTTCAATGACACTTTCAGACTTGTTGGTGATTGTTACAAGAGTATCTTACTAGTAATCTCACCGGTTATACTTCGGGGCATGTTTAATTCGTCAACAGATTATGACCCCAGCAGCGTTCAATGCAATCATTTATATCAGGATGATATCAGTCCACAGACAAGAAGAACTCCGATCTTGACTTCGTTTTAAGAGTCGTCTCAATTGGGTTGATTGGCTACCGGGTCAAAATCAGCTTCAGCTTTGTTTCCTCCAGCTTGGGCGCTGCGTACTAGCTAAAGGCTTGATGTCAAGCAAAAAACTACTAGCATATCCAAATCAGGGGTCAGTTCCACTACTCTTGGTCCAAGTTCTTAATTCAATGTTCTTCAAGCCCATCGTTTTGCGTTTTCGTAAATAAAACAAACTTAAAAGCTCAATGATCCTATGATCATCCATATAAACGACACATCTCACGATTATGCATCCGTCATTAGATTTTCGAAATGATTTCTGACTTAATTAAGGGTTTTATTGATTATATATTCGTTGATGATATCGACTATTGGATTATCGTATGTACTCGCTTGTGTGACGTCCTTACTTCTGAATTATTCTGATTAATGAAATTAAAGCCAGCACCGACCACTAAACTCATCCACATTTGACACACTATCGCCAACCCTTATGATTATTATTCTCTATTTAACTAATAAATGTGAGTTATAAAGTATGAACGTACATAATGTAGACATATATTAGCAGGTTAAACCTGTTTAAAGTTTTCGCTTGTGGCAACAGGTACCCAAATGCACACTTCACTCACAAATTCATGGTTTCTCGCTCTTATTGTACAGTATGGCTAATGATGTTCCATTCGTGGATTGTAAGTCTAGTTTTTTATGAAATAGGGTATTGTCCCTCCTTTTTATTCATTCGAATAATCGATTTGGTTCTTTATTTTGACATGGTATCCTTTTCAAACCCACTACAACTACCGGGAACGAAACAGGGGGATTCGATTTCAAGCTAAATAAACTATAACTATTTTGATATCGGAAATCGAAGTACACACAGGTAGAGCCGGGCGGTCGATCGATATTACTGATTTTCTGTCTTGTTTAAATCGAAGATAGAAGTTTGAAGTTGGCTTGATGGAATTATCTGAATGAACGCGTGTATGTATTTTCTACTGTATAGTGAGGGGTTGGAGGCCTGAAGTATTTGAAAACACTCCCCTGAGCAAATTCCATTCTTGATTGCGGTAATCTTTACTGATATCTGCTCCTTGAAGAGAGTCACCTGTACATTATACCGACTGCTTCTTCGCTCAGTCAAATATCGTGCAACTTTTCTTCCTGCTTTTTCTCATCGAACAGTGAAAATCGAGTGATTTATGATTATCTAACTTCAGTAGAGTTTTTGCATAGGTTTTTTCTTTAAAGAACTACTTCATCAATGACGAAACCTTAGCAACAGTTTGATAGTCTATCTTAAGTTTGGCAAATTCGGAGCAATTTCACCCGATCTCTTCACCCCCTCTCTCCCCCATCCCTACCTCCCCCTCTCTATCCCTCCTTGTTTCTAATGGGCACAGAAATCTGACCAATTCACAACGTTTAATGAAATATCATAAATAGTTAAGGGACTGCAGTGGTACCCTGGCTGGTCTGTGTGAATACCTCTCGTATTGATTGCTATTAACGTTCATCACTCGCCTGTCTCATTCCAGATGAAACCGTAATCGCCATGGTAACTGAACCTGTTGATGGCGTCATTGTGCCCTGTGATGAACGGTGACGAATTTCAGGGCAGTCCAGTTACCCCTTGTAGCCTGTACCTTTTAAGAACATTTTTTTAAAATGAAGCCCACTAGATGCATTTCAGAGGCACCTTGATGTTATGATCCTCAATACACGACCATCCACTCTCAGACCAAAAACCAAATGAGATCGGAGAGTTATCATCTTATCAATCTTTTCTTAGAACAACATATCTACATTTGCACCATAAAACAATGACTAATGAGTAGAGTGCATAAATCATCCTTAAAAATGCAACTATCTACTACTATAAATCCTACATGAGAACTCTTGCTTTTCAAAAGAAAAAATATTTAAGGCACAATGTGATAAAATGGTTGGTCCAGATTTTTTTACTGACATTTTTAGGGGGAGCACGTGCCTCGGTGCTCCTTCCTAAATCCGCCCCTGTTTATTTCGAATTTTCAGACAAAGCAAATCACTGTCAGTATCAATGATGACACGGCAGTTCGTTTGACACGTACTGTTTTGGGTTCCAAAAATAACTCGCAAATTGTTAGAAAAAGCCTTTATTTCCTCTCAAAATAGCTGATGGCATATCTTAGATCTCGAATAAAAAGATGACTGTTTGACGTTGCAACGCTAAAAATAAACTTTTTCATTAAAATGAAAATACGAATGATTACTATGTATCAGTTGAAGAAGAGAGAGAGATGAGAAAGCTATAGAGTTTGATTACTATTGTTTCCGTCTGTCAGTCGATAGTCTGTGTGAACTCATCAGTGTTTGATGTATAGTTGCTGATGAGGCTGTAGTAAGCTGTATATCCGTTAGTTAGTTCAGGTATCGGCGGCTACGATTTGATTTGTTTCTATGCAAATATTTGACGGAGTAGATTCCATATGTGGCCTGTGTTTACTAGCCTGATTGGCTGCTACGCTACGTCTGTTACAGACAGCCGAGTTACTTGTTTTTGTCTCGACTTTTATTTCGCGGGCGGATCCAGAAATCTAGAATTAGCGGTGACCAAAACTTTCTAGTTGCACATGGTCTATGCACAGCGAGCACTATTGGTGCGAAGCCTTTTATGGGGAATTTTGTCCCTAGACATTTTGAAAAAAATAGAATATCATTTTCTGAGCATCTGCAGTAATTCTAAATCGCAATGACCAGCAATAATCTGCCAGTACGTGTAACTTCCTTTAGCCAGGTTTGGAAATCTATTTTTGAAAACATTGGGTGGGGGGGGGGGTTGTACGTTGTACCCTCAGTTTTCCCTGTAGATTTCAGATTTCAAATTTCGGCTTGGGAATTATTTTCATCATCGATATCTATTCATCGCGGAATCGTATCATCCTACGTGTATTTGGCAAAATGTTTACTTCGACTTTTCCTTCGATTGTGACATACGTATATAAGTATATATAAGTATATAAGGTTATAAGTATGTGTATGTTGATTCGGAAAATACTTACTATATATGTATCTCAACTTGTATCCCCTACACTGACACGTGAACTGCAGGGTTGAGTCCTGCTTGTCGGCTTGTCGGCTAAATATGATAAATGAAGCGATAATTGCTAAGATCTTACTCGTTGACTCATAATTCTGTCGAAGCTCTTGACACGCTTTTTTTCTCAAAAACGCGCGTGGTGGTGATTTTGATTGAGATATCTCCACCGCGTACACTATATATGGGCGACCAGGAATTATTGATTGGGATCTGGATTTGTGTCGGCGTACCGCGAATAGGTACCGCGGGCAGGACTCCCTCGAGGGGTATCCGGGATCCTGCCACGAACATATTTTGAAATTCAGAAAGAGCTCGATAGCTTTCCCATCACCCTAGAAAAAAGTATAGCAGCCGCTTGCGCAATCATTGTACTTCTTCGTACTAAGATTATAAACCGAGATGTGAATAAAGCGGATTTGTTAGCGCCCCTCGACCCCCTGGCAACACCTATAGTGTATTATAGACGACACAATGTTTAAATGATTAATGAGTGATTTGTTGCTGTTTGACGTATATTCCTGCAATCCGTGGTTAAGCTCATAATTGCAGTCCCGGCATTACTACTCATTAATCTATCCCCTATAATTATATCATCTGATAACTATAATGTACCACGCCACTAGATGGATGCGGGGTATCCTGGCAACCGTATATAGGGGCACAATGAAACGTCGTTATGCGCGCATTGATTGGACGTTTCTTTAATGAAAAAAGCGCGTGTATTATTTTCACAGACGAGTGGTGAATGTTACCGATGTAGGGCTGCGTGATTGGAAACATTTTCACCAGTGTTAGTAGTATCTAATGATAATCGAACATATTGACGTAATGCGTGCAGTTTGTAGTTACAGTCGTTTTTCTGGCGAGGCCTAAAAAGTCGAAGCTGTTTTGTAATTATCTCTGTATGTCCCAGACGTACAAAAATATCTACACGCCCCTTGTGTTATATCTAGACGCATATATCGGCATGAGGCACGTTATTCATTGAAGACAAAACCACAATACGAAAAATAATGGAGGATTTTGTTACGTTTCTGCTAAAATGTTTTGAGCCATTTAAAAAAAACAGATTTTTTTCCCAAACGCAGTTTTACAGTATTACAAGGTGATGCTTGTAGCAGCTAAAATGTAATTAGTGAGCAGTTGATTTTCAGCCGCAGGTTCGCGGCGCTTCGTACATCTGCTCCGAATAGCCGCCCAGCCCCGATTATCAGTCGAGATATGAGGTTTATGATGTTAGTTTATTTGTCAAATTCGGTTGAGTGAGAGCGGCGTAAGGACTATATAATAAGAAGTTTGAAATCGCCACGTATATGGCGTCCACATCTTGGAGTCAATATTAGGGATATATCCTTATGGCCTTAAGGTTCTCAGTGAAATATCTCTGGGGGGGGGGGGGGGCAGAAACCTAGTCATTCATATGTACATGTATACGTCATTCATTCTGCGCCGTCACGTCAATTTTCACTTTCCATAAATAGAGTAACCGAGCGTTGATTTCGTTTTTTCGATCGCGTCTGTTAAACAAGTCTTCGATTCATGTAAATTTTAATCTATTTATAGTAAGAACACGGAGTTTTCTACTCAACAGTCGACTACGTACATACAGTACAGGACAGCTGTGTTTTGCTATATATTATTGTCACAGCTTGTTTCTATCATTTTTCATCGAGTGCGCAGTCTTTCATATCGCGGACGACAAAACTCGCTGTTTTAGTAAGATGACATCTCTCTCTGTGCGCGTGAAATCTTTCAATTATTCTTCGTTGTGTAATCAATACCCCGAGCGGTCTCAATCACGAACTACTGAACTTATCCACAATAAAGTAGAAAATCCCGCAGAATGAAAAAAATAAGGTCCGAAATAACCATTGATAAAACACAGTCCGAGTTATAGCGATAATATAGAGATCTCACAATGAAAACTAAGTCCGAAAGTTTTTCCTGGAGATGGTAGTTTATTCAACTACATTCTAGTCATCTTTAGGAATACTGTATTCCTACTTATTCCTGAAGATGACTAGAAATATAGAATAAAGTCAAATCGTTGAATAAACTATAGCTCTACATTTTCGGACTTCATTTTCATTTCGTTATAATTGTGGGATTCTCTCTATGTTTAAGTCCGAAATGTTTCCTTCATTCCAATGATTTCTGAAGATGACTATTATTAGGATGAAGTCGAGACGTCGAATTAACACCTAGCTCTAGGAAACATTTTCGGACTTGATATCCTTCTTTCGTTATAATTGTGGGATTCTCTACGTTATCTATCAATGGAACCTATGCCAGAAATAAATTTCTGTGACTTAACGTGTTTTACCATCCTTAACTCTGACTTTCGCTTACCTCGTACCAATTCTGCAGGTCCCAGTTGGTCCCAGTTGGGAGAGGTTTACTGTACTAGCTCAAGGAAACATTTTGGTCCTTACTTTTCATTCTGAGTTTGGGGTTTTCTATATTAACGTCACAAAACGCATTCGGAGGGTTTCATCAATTGTTATCCAGAATAACTGTGAATGATATAAAAATGATATCTACACCAATTATATTGATAGCCTTTTTGAATGTTTTGCTCAATCGGAGTTCGAATTCGTGAGCTATTTTGTGAAATACCATTTTTTGTTAGATTTACATTCAAAACACCTGAGGTACGGGTAAATAAGACGAATGAACATATCCCCATCCTTAGGTTTGTGGTTGAACGCCGGAGTAATCAGACTCTATTGAGGTGAAACTGATCAACAAAAACTGATCAACAGTTAAAAAGTAGATGCCCGGTGTGAGGAATCACAGATGATCATTTAGTTGAATCATTGAACTGGTATTTGATTTGATGGAAAACACGTGGCTTAGCAATAATGGTTTATACACCTGCAGCACGTGTTTTTGTTCTATCGCGGGAGTTCAAATTCGATACATTCGTTTATCGCAGGTCAAAAAAGCATCGGCTACTTTTAAAACACTCAATGTGAATTGATGGGCCGATTGAAGACTGCATGAATAGTCATAGCTAACACACTTCAGGTTTGATACTTCTCTAGATTGATGTAATCATATTAGTACTGAAATAACAATCGGCTCATTGTGAAATGCCCGGTTCTAGTCGATTCTGGTTTCACCAAGAATCTTAGTGTCAGCGGGGCGGATCCAGGGCGATTTATGAGGCTTGTGCAAGTCCATCAATTTCTGTATGCTCCTTTTCATCTTGTCAACAAACAATAATGAATGACAGAAATTGTCACATGGTTTAATCAGCCTTTTTTGAACATCATGGCAAGTCATTCAAAATTGGCATCTATGGCTTGCACCAGAGCTTGTACCATTAAATTTGAACGAATTGTCCTCGTTGTTGGTTTGTCTGTTGATATAACCACTAACAGGACTGGGTGAAGTTCAAGATAACCATGCTGAGACAGGTTTCGATTGGTCTCTAGCCTATAATACCAATTCATGAATTCTCTTCTGGCGCGTTCCGGTTAAGGAATAGAAATTCCTGGTTGCGAGATCTCTACCGGCCGCTTCTATCAGGTTTACGGATTATGCTATTCCGCAATACTTAGGGTCGAAACGAACGCGCCAGAAAAGGAATTCTGGAATCGGTAGAGACCTATATCGGAACCGAGAAGGCCGGTCGAGAGTTTTTTAACCGGAATTTCTGCCTAAGTATAGTTGTAGGGTATACTGTTTGTATATTTATGGAACTCATACGTTTTACGTTAGCCGTGAGTGTGTGAGTGCCTGTGAGTGTCTGTGAGTGTGTTGGATATTTCGGTGATTAATAGTGTCATCACCGAGCGTCATCGTAACGGCAGGTGTAATAACAGCCAGTTTCCATAGCTACGACCAATGCACAGAAATGTCTCGGATGACGATGACGACAGTTTTTCCCCGCTAGTTCCCCTACCCGCGATGACGATGAAGCTAACGATGATAATACTCGTGTGAAGTATTGTCCTAATGGAATGAAGATAATTCGTAGATCTATTTACGCCGTTTAAGTCGCCCATTAAGCCGTTCCTCTATTCGTCGCATTTGACAAACAGATATTATCAGCATCTACGTTGAAATCTGTTTCGAACTGCAATTGACTGTTTGCGCACAAAAAGCGAAAGTCTCGATGCAGCAACAGTTGGTGTTATAAGGGGTTTGATCTAGAGGTCTTACTGAGAAATATTTGGCAAGACTTTCTCATCTTGCCCCTGGGCCCGCCCTGTTGAATGCAACCTCTGGAAATCTAAGCGATAACTTCAAGAAAGATTCCAGGGTAAACTTTCCTCGGGATGTGCTAAGAAACAGTCTGTACCAGTCGTTCTATGCAGGGCTGTAAAGGTGTTGAATATTTTTACGCTGTTTATTTTTGTCGGTAGTACTGGTCACACCCATCGCCGGCAGACACAAGATTGAACACATTATATTTGGCACGGTTCATAACGCGCAGCCGTATACAGCGTCTACCTGTAAACCAAAATCTAGTTAAAAATACACAAGTCATCTCGTCTGAAATCAATTGAACTGTACAACCGAGAAATTGAAATCGTCTGTATAAATTGACAGAACAGTGTCTATCGATTTAATGATTTATACAGTTAAACCGATGTAACATGAATTGAATTACCGTGTCCTCCCTGCGGAAACGTTATTCAACAACTCTAGAAGTCTCGCGGTCTAATTGAAACTTTTCTGCCTTTGGCCTTTGCACCACGCACCCGATCTGATTTGAAACAACATCTCTACACATCGATCTGATTCAAATTGATGTATGAATGTGAAATCGAGAAAATTGTTGTGGTTTCCGGCGATGACACTGACACAGTGTTTTCAAGGTTGTGTAAATGCCATAGGTCGCAGAATGCAACCCCTTTCATCGGAAGCCTATTATCAGTGGTGTCCAGATAAAGTATCACTGCACTGGACCGTTTGGTCAATCAGTCATAGACAGAAATCTGTTGAAAGGGGTCATAGCGGGTCTTTACCAGGTTTTTGAAGTTTTGAAAAACGCTTATATCGGGTATATAATGTGTTCAAGGGCCCTAATAAATTAGTGCATATTCTGTACCTCCATACACACTAAAACGGCTTAACTTCGTGACTATAATCTTTTTTTCGTTACTATAATCGAAATAAGCATCGCGTGACCGCAATATGGGCATGGGCTCTAATCGGTTTCACTATTTTCACTTGTGTTGCTGGCGAACTGTTCCAGCTAAGGATAGAACTGTAGCTGTGGAAGATATTCAGAAAACTCCCGTGACCGAAATATGTAAGGAATGGGGAAATAATCAGGATGATTGGCTCTTAATCGAGCGAAGCCTTCTGTTCCTCTGTAGAAGTAACCTGTCGAAGGAGAGAGCGTGAGCGCTCCTTCTAATACCGCACCTCGCGAAGAATTCCATAGAAAAATATCAGCAAAATTCCGTATAATTAAAACTAGTTACTTGTATTATTTCACTCCAGTTCTGACGTATCAAGTTGTCTATAGTCAGTTGTGGTGTATATGAAGTATAACGTATAGATACCGCTCCCGAAGCTCCGAACGTATTGAACATACTTTTTCGCCGCCATCGACTAGTACCATATCATATGGGTGATGTCATTATTTCTGCTGACGTCATCTTCAGTATCAATTGATACGGTCCAATGAGATAATCGATATATACGTAGCAGCAGTAATTGCCTCTCGGCTGATAGGATTAATGCACACGTACCAAAAAAATTACTGCGCAACGGAATTATGTTTCTCCGCGCGGCTTCGGTGCAAATGGAGTCAAATCAGTCCTTACTGAGAAACGAAAACTCGATGTCACTGTCTTGATACAGGGGAACTTCGTTATAACGACCTCGCAGGTCACGATTTATCAGTTCTTACAAATCTAGAATTTTATCCCAAAATCAATAATTTCATACTGGATGTAACTAACTTTCGGTTATAACAGATTTTTTGATCCCTCTGAAGTTCTTTGTAACGAGGTTCTACTGTATTTGGTAGTTCTACTCCGGCGGTTGTAAGGGGGCAGCTAAACGGACCAACTAAAAGCTCCCTTTAAAAAGCCTGTGTAAAAATATCCGGGTCATGTTTTTTCGATATCTGGATATTTTTCGATATTTTGCGAAAATTAGAAGCAATCTTAAAACCTAAAACAACTTAATCATGAAGATTATGAACGAGACGCTGTTTTAAGTTTAGGGTATCAAAAAAATCATTCTCATCACAGGTTTAAGATCTGGCCTTTTCGAAGGAAAGTGCCTTCTTCACGGTGAAAAAGTTACCTCTTTCTTGAAATAGAATTGCCAATCAAAAAAGCTCAGCCTGCATGCGGATTAATTTTGTCATCAATATGTTCCATGCTACGTTCTACAAATCGTCTCAACCATTCATTGACGTTCCATTTTCACATCGTTCGCAGCAAATGCGAATACGCTTTAATTTCATAATTCATGGGTTATGTCCCCCCCTCCGTGAGGCAGGTATATCTGTTTGATCAAAGAAATGTCAGCTCCGTTGGGAGTTCGAGACATTCTCTGACTTCAATTGCGATTTGCTTCTGCTGTTAATGATTCATGTAAATTGTACCCGGTTGCAGAGGAAGAACTCGGTAATGTAATACGCCATCAAATCCCTCGTTACTGAGACATACGGAAATATTGAATGTATGCATATTGATATTTACATTTCACCTGAGTGTATGCAAGATGTTCCGGGCGCCATACGATGACATGTTGACCCGAGAGCTGTGTTAATTGTGGCTTGTCATTCATTCCTCGGTCGTTCAGGAGAGAAGAGAGAGAGAGGAGCAATTAATTTCGCTCGAAGCCATATCTTCGAACCTCGATTCGCAGTTGATTATACAGCGGGCGCGCGGGTACACTCCGCACAGATATGAATCGATGCCACAAACTAAGATTCTGGTTGTGCCATCGATTCTGAATGTTGATATTTGTCACTATTGAAACGCGCTGATGTGGGAGGACTCGGGAGAGAGAAAGCGCGTGTGCTGGTATGTTGCTGACCACACCCAAACAAACAACCGTATCAGACCTTGCATTCATCGAGTGTTCGATGCTTATTTCCATTTCATTGAATCTAGTCTATTCTGCCTCCGTTGTTTATCCCGTCATTATTGACGCGCGGTACTTTGTTTTTATCGAGAAATCTTCTCATTTCAAGACGTTGAGCCTCTTCGATCGGTTTTTTTTGCGGCATTTATTTTGAAACGTGGAACCTATCTGCTGCGTGTCGTAAGATCGATGTTCTCCGAGGCGTCTTCAAACATTTCGACGCATCTACGTAATGCTTCGGTTCTGCACTGATTTTAGGGTCATTCTGTTGCTAGTTGGATGAATAGCAAACACGATTAATTCCTAGGAGAAATCTTCCGCGACAAATTGATTTGTTTTGGAATTATTTGCATAACATTTCAAGATTAGCACATATTGATGCATAACAGTATTCAAATTATTCGATATTTGAGTAGTTCTGTGATTGTGAAATCTAAAATAGTATTGATCATTCCGGAACTCTGGGGCGTCGTGGTTTCAGCAGTTGATATTTTCTTTATCAGTCAGTCAACCCGCCAGGTGGTGGTGTTGGTCAAGACCGAGAGTGAGGTTAAGGCTTTTCGCTGACAGACGGAATCAAGGCTAACTATATGATAGTTGTTCCCATCTCCTGCCGAGTCGCTGTCGCAAAAAGTAATTGAACAGTAGACGAACACCCAAAACAAAACCAATTCTGTGACTGATTCCATGACATGTATATATGATAAAAAATCTTACAACAGCTTCAAAAACTGACTTTCGCATGTTTCGTTTCGTAGACTGCCTTGTAACGAGTGGTTTATACGTACGACGGTCTAGTTTACGTGACTGGGTATGCGTCACGGATTTCAGACCGTGCCTAACGCAGGTTAACACGCAATATCCAACGCGTGAATTAATATCCACGCTAGTCGGTATGCGTATAATTTGTTGGCTGGCTAATGGCTTTAAAGAAACACCGTTCAGCTGCCATGATTGATACACAATTGTCATAACGTTGTGTTGCTCTTAAATTTTTTTATTAATGACCGCAGTCTATTCAGGAGATCACTTTCCGAAAGCGTTGATTGATTACAAAATCGATACGTCTCATTCTTCAGTGTAAGGTACCTGGCAGCACTTACTGAGCGATTATTGATACCGCGGGAACTTTTTTTCCTTATAACAATCAGTAATGTATGTCTTCAATTATAGCAACTTTACGTTTATCATGCTTATGTTGTGTGAAGCCGCCTCTATGATATCGAAATGGTCGTTCTTCTAAAGATCGCATCTGAAGAGAGACCGTGTTCTTTGGCGCTACTTGTTAAGGTCCTTCACAAGTTCGAGCACGTTTGACGCACTGGGTAACGGGTTGGAAATAAACAGAAAAGATAAATCCCAATATGACAAAAGTTGATAGTAAATCATAATAGTAATTCATGGATTTCTAGTTTTATGGGTGTGTGTAAACCTAACCCAACCAGACCTAACTTTAGAAACCGAAGATAACCCGCTCGGCCAGACGGCTGATTCACCCCCGAGCATGACCAGTTACTCGTGACGTCATACCGGGCGGGGTGAATTGTGGGAAGTGTAGAAATGTAAATTGTGAATACTACGTATTCTCAATACGGTCAAAGTATGTTTCAAAATTATTATCTCATTATTCAAACACGCTTGCCGCAGCTCCTTTGTTGGGCGTAGTTTTTCGCCAAGTGTCGGGTATCCTGTCGGGATGTTTACTTCGCTTCCTCCCTAAACTGATACGTGTATCATTGCAGACCTTGCGATATAGATATATCCACCTGATCGCAGATAATCCGCGGTTATCTGTTGTTTACTATTAAAGATGGAATGTTGTAATCAGTCTGCAGGCTTCTATTGTTTCATTATAATGTTTACAGGTAATTAACGGCAGGTATTTCTCGAATATGTTCAATGAGGAAACATATGCGATCTGTTCTGGGGTGTTATTCAGACTCTTAATTCAATCAGGACCCCAGCTGTGAAAAACAGTTTACCGTTCGCTCGTTCGTCTGACTGACTTGATTTTCAGCTCAATGGTAATCTTCTCCCTCATAGTTGAAGCCAGGAAAGATTGAGGGGGCAATATCTTTAAGAGAATACTTCTGGATAAGTATCGGGGACAAACTCGGAGTCTACGGTGTAAGGATCAGTAAAATCCCGGAAAATTGGGCCTGAAAGGTTTCCTTGAGTCAGTGAGTTTAATAGTCATCTTAAGGAGTATTTCATCATACGATACATGACTCTTTTTTCTTCCTTAGTATCTGTTTTTCGATCTAGTTGCTAGTTAATACTGAGAGCACTGTTTTGAATGTTCAATAGGTATTGGGTATAGATTTTGTGCGAAAATGAAGATTTTCACATTCAAAATGGCACAATTAGTGTGCGTTAATGTGCGTTGCTTCCTTACGCCGGGGTTGGGTCTCGGTGTAATCATTCTGGAATGATTACTGTAAGGTCAAGGTGTAGGTGTGTAAGGATGCAGTTAACTAATCACTATTTTGTCAATATCAGCTGTAGTTTGCGGTAACTTATGTAAGATGTGCATATTATATTGAAGTACGTATTCTGAGAGAGAGAGAGTTGTGAGAGAGCTCAGCTCGTGTGCAATACACACATGACGTCATTACTTACATCACCGTTATTCAACTGCGGAATTTAACATCGAGAGGAAAATTTGAGTTGCGCCGAACTGACGTTCGGGACATCATAAATGCTGAATTCTGCAGGGGCGTCACCAGAGGGGGCCCTGTCGGGGGTGCGGAAGATCCCTTTTTGAATCCAAGTTCCACATTTCTAAATTCCGAATTTTGATTTTCACATTCCGAAAATTTCACGAATATTTGACCTCAAAAGGTTCAGAAAATGCTCCTCTCCAACTTCAAGTTTCAGAAATTAAAACTATTCAAGAACATTCGAGCAATTCAAAGGATTCAGAAATGCTTGTTTGTCTTCGGCGCTCGTCGGATACTAAATATGGCATATAGTTCCCCTTGCCCCTTCATAAAATCCTTACATATATTAATCATCTTGTATATACATAAGATGCGAGAAGGTGCAAGAAAGCTTACTTTAGTTGACCGTTGGGAATCTCTTGGGAAATCAAGTTGAATGTTACATTGCGTATATGCGGGGTCATCGGGCGTTGAGTCATTGCATTCCAACACGTAGTAAGACAAGGTACATCAACTACAGTTTGTTCGGAGTATCGGGTAGTTCATCATCGCGATGCGGCCCGGACACTTCGTAAAGTTCATAATTCATCCTTGAAAACAGTCAGAAAGGTTTAGTTCCTTTAGACGTAAAATGGCTGAAAAATGAATTCTTGAGTCAAGTATGTTCTATTCATAGGGTATATCGAGTCGGATATAAACTGGGAAAGTTACTGTGGTTATGATTTACGCCTTGTTTTGACTGCGTTAGTCGAGATATACGGCTCCCAAGCGGCCCGGACTTCGCGTCGTTCAATCGCCACATTACAGATAGTAAACACTGATTTGAGCTTGTCACCGCGGGGACCGCCGCTGGACTCCGCAATTGATCAAGATCATTCGTCGTTACATATAAAAGGCAATAAGGGTGGAGTGTACCTTAAATTTCCGTCTATAAATTCCATTAGCTTGCATTCTACGTTCAAATCGATTATCAGTATTATATGATATAAATGTTATTAGCACTCAGTTACGTTTGGCTTTATGCTTATATCTGTGTATGTATGTATATGTATATACACGGAATCTGAGCCCACATGTTACAGCATCTATTAATTACATTTATATCGACATTCGCCATAATCCGATCGAACGTCGTTTGCAAAGAAAAAATAATTCAATCCATCATCAAACGCAGACTGGTAGTTAATTCAAGTGAGTTTTTTTTGACGCCGTGACAAGCGTTTCTATATATACGTATCGATAACTGCTATATACGCGTTAGTCGAGTCGATGTGCACCACGTCATCGATATTGGCGTTTCAATCAAGTTTGAACGAGGTTTTTAGGCTCCCGAATCAAGACACGCCTAATATCTATACATTGAATCGATTCATCTTCTCACTGTTTGGTATTTGTTTTCATTAATAATCGTTTTATTTATGAGATAGGTGCATTCGATTTCAACTGAAATGTAGAAGAAATTGGATGCGTAAGAACGTGTAACTACTAGCGAACCTGGCGGATCCTCGCTTGCCATACGCGAAATCCTCTATTGCCACAGTAGCGTTGGCAGTTCCCTGCTCTCTGGTGTTATTCTGGTGTTATTCCACCGTATTCTGTGATTATAACTAATTTTTTCGCTAACTTTACTTTCGTTATTTTCGATTTGATTTTCTTTTTATGCGGGGATTGTTATTTAACCTGAAAGACGGTTTGTGGCGCGCCCGAAGTGATTACAGGGAAAACGCATTAAGAGAAGCTTTTTTATCCGACGTTTTATTCATAGCCTATATTGCATCTCGAGTCGTATTCATATACACCTTCAGTAATTGATCCTGACACAGGACACAATACAAATATATGCATAATACATATTATGTATTGTTAACCATCGGTGAAACATGCTTTGTTTTAACGAAGAAATCCTACACTAAAAAAAAGGAAAAAAAGTGTCCGAAAAAGTTTCCTTTAGCTAATGACTTATTTTCGACTCATACTTATCATATCAAGCATTAGTAAGGTTACTAGAAAATTATGAAATATATATATTATTATAGAAAATTATTTATTTTAAATTAATTATTCATATTATTCATATTAAATTGAAGCGTTCGGACTTTTTTTTCACATTATTATATCATATTGTATCGTCTTATTTTGAATAGAATCATTTCATTCCACGTGCGACATATTCATAAACAACGAACGTTATTGCTGTGCGAATGAAATATCTAACCGGTCTGTGACCCCGTTATAAATCGAAATATGTTTCATCAAATCTAATCGCAATAAAAGACGAATTCACAAGTGTCTGAGACAAGCCGATAATGATGGCAGCGTGAAATGTTGACTCGGGATTCGGGATGATGATAGCGTCTGAAATGGCTATTTCCAGCAATGACGCGCGGTTGTTAGGGGATGGTTAGGGTGCACGAGGGGCCAGATTACCGCGTCACATATGGCTGAGTTACCGCGAACAGTTTACAAGATTGTTCCATTATTCGTCGGTGAAATACAGTTAATATTGGCAATCATCTTATCCCGTCGCAGCTCCGCGTAATGCGAATATATTGAAGTTTCGCTTCATTCCAGAAGTGTCTCTCTGTAAAGTTGCTGTCCATCTATATTCATAGTTATGATATGTTTATGGAAATGGAATCTGGAGTAGACACATATTTCACTGTTACCTACGTGTAATTGATTTGATTGTCTGTCGTCTTCAAGTCCTTTTAAGTCGCTAAATGGATTTTACATCAATTCAAGCTCAGCGATAACCTTCGCGATTCTTATATAGTTTCTGCATTCTAAATTTCCATTTCGAGTTGTTACATAGCGCGACGTAATGAACCAGGTCATGTTCCCTCACCCATTTCCCTCCAACACCCGGACATTTTCATTTTCCCTCCTGAAAAAAAATTCATTTGAACCCGAACCTAGTTCCTTTACTCCTAATCCTAACCCTACGAGCTTAATTGTATTTCTAAACTGTAGTGTATTGTATAAATGATCTACAATCCTTTTCATAAATGATGTCAACAGAAACCAGTGATAAATCATGCTTATTATATTTTGCCAGGGGTGGGGGATGACCGCGCGCTGCAGCGAAAATGGTTGAGGGAAGGGGAAATTGGCGGTACGGTTTCCTTCAGCGCTAAAGTTTATTTCAACATTTCGTTAGACTTTATCCTAGTCATCTTCTTCAGGAATACTTAAGTTACAGCAAAATTAGGAGTGATACAAACTAGTGGTGAGTATACATCACTGAAAATGACATTTTCAATCCCGTTCAGTTTGAAGAATTTGTTGGTAATGAAAAACAGGAATTTAGAGACAGGAAAGAAATGATTACCGCTCATAATTTCGGCGTCTGTATCAGTAATATCTCGAGATTCAGAATTCGACGAGAGACTAAAGATTCGTTGAGAAGTTCCAGCTGAGATACGGAAATTATGTGCCGAGGAAGGCTCAATGACGTCGTCAGCCTTTGAACAACGGGAAATTAGGGTCTTGTCAAGTCTGGCGTTCTAGATCTAAATCAATGTAATTAGCACTTTATGATTTCATGTAGATTGTCAGCGCGAAGCAGCGAGAATTTTTGATAAGCATTATTTGAGATATGTTTGATTCATAGAAAATTTTAATATCGCGAAAATAGATAGATTTTGGCCGCGTGTCAAATATCCGACAGCAGATACAGCTAAATTGGTGAAATAAAAATCAAACAATCGATGAAAAATCTTATTTATTTTCTAATAGAAAAAAATGTTTATATTTTGCATGAAAGTTCTAAAGATGATTGGCATTGTTTATCGTCACTCTGATGATAGGATTTTGGAAAAATCGCGTAGTAACGATACACGATAAGAAATTACACGATAGAAAAGGAAAACCAATCTGAAATACTTAAGTTACAACAAAATCATTCTCTCTAAAGATTATCCTCTTTATTCTCTTTATTCTCTGGACTGTATATATATATATTTCATTATTTTGTTAGAAATTTAGTATTCCTGAAGTTGAATGCTAGGATACGCGTAGAAACTTCGACATGAACGACTAGCTCAAGAAAAAAACTGATACTTTATTTCTCCTAATCGGCCCGGTCACTTTCTTTTGTAAACTGCATTACAATTCATTTCTCTAGTTACCGAATCTGTAATGACTAGCCTGATCATGATTTTGTTTCAATTAATGTCGGGTAGATAGGCGGCCGACGACCGGTTCAACTTTTAGGCCTTATCGTTATTTCTTTTGTATCGTGGGATCTTATCGTTACAAAAAGATATTTCAGATGGGAATTTTGTTTGCGCACGAACGAACGAACGAAAACATCAACCGTCAACTCATTCGATATTCGTTGGTTTTCAGTGTCTTCGGTTCCGGTCGGTTTCTACAAATTTCTGGTAACCGAACTCCAGGCGCGACTGATTAGCCGAAAAGAAAAGTGTCTTGTATATTTTTTTTTAGATCGCTCGTAGAGAGAAATGTGTGTTGAGCAGATAACGCCGGATTATATTCACATTTCACACAGTAACCTATTGATACGCGCGCAGCGAACACAAACATTACGTAAAGCTCGTTGTAAGAGAATTCCGAAAGCTCAATTATATACTTCCCGATGGAATTCCGAAGGTGCGCGCGTTCGACCGATTAAAAATCCAACTCGAACTGCCGTGTTTTCTGTAAACAGCGAACAATATTTATTAAGAGATATGGATGCGATGGAATGGAAAAAAAGATCTGATATTCGCCAGTGTTGTTCGCGATTCGGGTCTAGAATACCAGCGCTATTGTTACAGAAGTAATAATACTAACTAATCGAAGATTCCACTTAGTAAACCGACGAGAGAAAACGATAGTTTCTTTTCGTAAGAAAAATATCGAAGCGCGTTCCGACTGAACGCGGAACAATCTCTACCATACAATTTATGCACCTTCCCTGAATATTTCGTAACAAAACTTCAGCAACGAAAACTTATGACTGCGTGTATACATGAAGCTCTTGATCGGAGTGATGGGAAACAAACTTCTGGAAAAGCCTTGACGATCGAAGAAAGAATGCCTCTTTTTGCGAATACTCGACTTGGCGCTTGGTGGATTTTCGTAATTGGTGTTTTTGCTTCACTCAGATATGTAATATGCGATCAGGTGCGCGAATGGACCGAGGACCTACTGGGAGCAGTCAACTTCCGCGCGTTCGTTTTTAAGACAGGAACGCTAATGCGATCACTAGAGGCTTATATTCCTGCATACTGATTGAAAATATATCTTATGTCCCGTGCTCATTATGTGAGTGCATTGATGAAGGCGACTGACTCCATTAGGCTAATTATGACGACGCTTCCCTCTGATTTTTAAGGATAGGTTACAGGTCGCTAACAACGGAAGTTACGTTACCATTCGGATGTTGTTGTGTTGCCCGCGCGGTGCTGTGTGATAATTATGTTTGAAATGACGGGTGACCAGTTCTTGAAACTGTAACTTCGATATTCTGAGCGCGTCATTATGGCCGTCAAGCGCAGCTGCTGACTGAAGTAGAAAATCACTACGGCCCTCTGACGTACGATATGACGCTTTTAAACAATACTGCAGGCGTACAAACTTTAGATGATGATTTCCCTACCTGTCAGTGCGTTGTGTAATAACTTGCAGGGCGTCGGGGGTAGCGAACGAAACCCCTAAACTTTTCAAAGTGCCCTTTGAAAAGTTAGTGTGAAAAAATTCGGGTCAAGATTATTAGAAATTTGGATACAATTCTATTTGGGAAAATGGTCAACCGTAAAGGGTCAACCTTGATTGTTAAATCACTCCGCAAGTGTTCAATTACTTATAGATATGTTATCGCTGATTATTGGACATGAATCAAGAGACCAAAGCGAAATCTAAGATCTGTCCTTTTTCAATAGAAAAGTGCCCCTTTTCACGGTGAAAAAGTGTCATTTTTCTTGAAATAGAACTGCCACCCAAAAAGTTCGGTACAGGCCTAGTTTAGGGTTCCTGCAGTTTTATTATCAGTTGTTGGAAATCTCAAAAACCACCGAAGTTCTTGTTTCCTGAAGAACTCATTCATAGAATTAAACCATCGTTTCTATTTCGTGATTCAACAAGACGCTTATGGGGAACTGTTTCTTCCATTCTTCGGTGTACTTAAAAGCCGTGTACTGGATGTTCTTTCTGTTTTGTTTACGAGACGTTGAAATGGTTTTGTCTGTCTCTCAACGGAGGCTAATGAGAGTCTAGCTTTCTGAAAATACTGGTTGACTTGTATGTTGATTGAGAATGAGTGAGGTTCCGAGACCTTGGGCTAATGGTGACATTTAACTGCCGTCTCGTTTTGGATACGACGCGTAAATAGACTTATAATTTCACTCGATTTTCTTGTCATGATAGCTGGGTTGTTTTTCAAAACAATTTTATTTGAAATTGTCAACAACTCCCTCTCTCTAATCAAATCAAATTCTGCCTAGCTCTGTGATAGCTCTAAACTAATTATTTATCGTTAATTTGAATTCTGTTGGCTAGGTTTGCCTTGTTGCTAATACAGATTACGTATTGTTTACAGTTCCGATTCTGGAATATCATCCACAGTCACCTTACGCATTGTTTGCGCCAGCTTGACGTTTGTATACCTGGGAACGAAATCATACCTGGGTGGTCATCCGAAAACCGATCCGTATTCAAATTACCTCGCGATGCTGGAAAAAAATACCTGCGAGCTATTCATAAAATTCAATTTCATCTTCTGCGAGTCTGCTATCCGTTAACTCGCGAAGCGTTTTGTCTATCGTGTTTAAAAACTCCTTCAGATTCGATTTTTTTTCACGTCGGGTATACAATGACTAGACGCGTATCACGAAAATATTGTAAGTAAGAAGCGTAGCCAATATGTAGCACTGGGGCCCAAAACCTTTTAAGCCAGGTTACAATTTCTAAAACACATTTATTCCCCTCATCCTCTCTCGGCACGTGACGAAAGACTGAGTGCGCAGCTAAGATGATGCCATTAAAAGCCAATCAGAAATCTCGTTGTATTTTAGCCCGGGTTTTTCTATTCATTGTTCATCCGAGAAATTTGGCTCAACGATTACACAACGGGCAATCTGATTGGCACCAGTGTCATAGAATGAAATGCGTCCCCTTATATTCAAGCCCCACAATAGATCTCAGGATTTAGGGTTAGAATCAGTAGCCCCATGACTCTGCATCCGTCAATCTATTATTGTGGAGGCATACATCTGATTCTCTGACACCGGCAAACCTGACGGTTTAGCGATGCCTATCAGGTTCGAATCCCAGCCCGGGGAGGGCTTATTCCTTCCCCTTCTCCCTTCATTAAAAAGATCCTTAGAGTCACCAGTATATACGATCGAGTTTGGCACAAAAGGTGCATCGTAGTGCACTACGGATACCACTATCACTTTGGGGACTGAGGTGAAGGAGATATCGAATTGTGGCAAAAAAATCTGTTTGTCGTGTTGTCCGGTGAAAACGCGACCGCCGCCGGCTGCAGTGTCTCGTTCGTAATTCATCATGTTCTACTTAAATTCCTCCGTTCAAACCGATACCATGGAAACAGTCAGATGAGAGGCAACGTTGGAAGAGATGCCGGTTTTAAGAATTCGTCCAGTCGTCGACGTTGTGGTTTTCTAGGTTTTTTTCGAAGCTTCGTCCATATGCGATTTTAGAACAAAGGCCTAGTAGTTTCTTATCGACAATTGCACTTATTCTGCGCCGTATTGACAAAAAGGGCTGCGCTCATCGGGCTACGATAAATAACTCTTGCCCTTTGCCGTCTTATTCAAGGGTGGAATTGCCGTTTTCAGTTTGGATTTATCCTTGAGAAATCTCAGGTTCGGATCTGGAATAAACATTAATTTTTTGATGAAGCATTTATTTTTTCATTTAAGAATGAATCATCCGATGATGCGCTGGGAACATTGATAATTTGGGTTTTATTAAAGCTAACATCCTTATCATGAACTTTAAGTCTTTAAAGAGTCGTTAATCTGTAATTTCATAATAACTTGGAAGAAGCAATTTCGATGAGTAACTTCACATTATGAAATTGTGAGCATAAATTTCATTCTGCTCAACAAGTTTGACACTTTTTCACATCGACGAAGACTTAGAGAGATGACGAATATAGAGACAATTGATAATGGAGCACAGTTTAAAAGTATATTTCATTAAACGACATTTCCTCGTGATTGAAGCCATAAACAATATAAATGCGCCGTCACTAAATGACTCTGTCAGCGGCGTATTACTGAATTATCCGTCAAGCAATACAATCCGTCATACAATTTCTTCATATATATATATATATATATATATATATATATATATATATATATATATATATATATATATATATATATATATATATATATATATATATATATATATATATATATATATATATATATATATATATATATATATATATATATATATATATATATATATATACAAATTCACATTGGAATTGAAATGAAAAGTCACCTTTCCCAAAAATTCTATTTAGGCTAAAAAGAAAATTGATACCTTGTTTTTCATTTCTGCTGAGCATAAAAGTTGACCCTTTGAAAAGCTACACTGTACATTACCTTATTAAAATCATGATCAAGCGAACCATAACAGACCCAGCAGCCATAGAAATTAGTTTATTACAAATTTTATTGCGATTTAGAAAACGACCCAGCTGATTAGGAGCTGATTTCATTTCTTAGCCTCGGGTTCGTAGGTTTTCATGATTTCAGCAGTGTTCTTTTGAACGCACCAATGAAAACAATAGTTCAATGAAAGGACAGTACTCTGATGTAAAAAAGACTGAAATCAAACTTTAAAAAAAGTATTTTGGTCAATATGTAATTCTGTGTGAAAAGGAATGAAAAGTGAAAAGTGACTTGATCTGGCACATCCAACATGCTGGACCACTGAGACTGACACTGCTAGGAATTGTGAACGGTATGGGACTAGTTTAGTGTTCAGGGTGGTTACCTGTCAGGTGTTGTGTGACCAGTCAATATTGAATATTGTGGGAACTGATTGCCAAATGCTGCATTCACTATCAACACGTCATCATTCCCTGATTACATGCTTACCACTGCACTACTGAGTTTGTAAGTTCGAAAGGTTGACTGCAATCGATAGCGGTGTCACAAAATGGAAATAAAGAAGCAGAAGAGATACTTCTTTATTTAAAGAAGCATCTCTTCTGCTATGGCATTTACAATTTACTGTCATCGTACAGTGTAATTTCCATACTGTAGTCTGTGCTGCGACCACCACCAGCACCACCGCTGCGATGCTTGTGTTTTCATTACATCAACGCGCATAAACGATTGCAAATGTCTGGAGAGCCGTTATGTTTCCCAGGATAGTTTCATAATTGGCAAACTGTTGACTTACCAGAAGAATGATGAGCCTACTTCGCGACACCGATCAGAAGGTTACACGTTTCGAGCCGCGCAAATTCTTTCCATCACTCGATTAGAATTCCGTCGGTATATGGGTATGGCTCACGTACACAATGGTGTACGGGGAAAATGCAATTCTTACAGAAAAATCATTATCAACTTTCGTAGTTTGAATGCTGTCGATGTGCCGGCTGCGGATTGAACTGTAACTGATCGATTAAGACATGGTGAGAAATGCCAAAATGTGTTTAATTCAACTTGCCGGCTTATTGACTCGGTATAGCCTTATCGCGAGTTTAAGATATTTCAGAATTTGATTGATGATACGTGACTGGAAGCCTGGCAAAATCAATAGCTCATTTACTTAGGTATATGCGTGATATGGATTTTAGGAATGATTGAATTCTTGGACTTCATGTCGCGATTTCAGACTCGGCGTGAGATGATCACATATGGCTTTGATCAATAAACGGCTATTTAGTATTTGCCAGCCTTTGCTCCCTCCATTAGCCATTTCTTCGATGTTTCCTTCATTATTTCTTCGCATGAATATTTCGCTATCGTACTTGTAAATACTTCCGCGGATTTGATTTTGACGATACAACATTCAGTTATTGTTTTGTCAACTCGGATGGGAAGTTCTACCGAAGCCTATTCTATACAGTTCGGGGTAAAAGTGCGTTGAGGTCAATTACCTAGGCGCATCACGGTTATGCATATCTCTCCGTAACATCGCGAGTAAACTTCAAAGGTCATATTGATCAAATGTTCGTAAGACTTCAGTCAGGAATGCCTCGATTTTAATCATCTCGATGAACATTGAACATGTTGATCAAGGCTGCGAAGAACACGTTTGAAAAACCCGGATATTTGGCGAGATCGTTGAAAGTTGTCTCCCGTCTCCACGAGTATAAAACAATGAAAACTTCCCGTCTTCACGAGTATAAAACAATGAAAACTTCTATGATAAATCAATGATAAGAAATGATAAATTCTAAGAACAAGTTCTAATGCGGTTTGCTACACCGGTGTCTTCAGGATCTATCCCAGTGGGGAATGTATCTGGTCTGGAACCATATATCCGGTACCCAGGGCATAACAAGCCTTGAGGCCTCTCTGGGCCAACTTCGGTTATCTGAGCTAGTCGACTATAGTCGAACTAAGTGAAGCGAATGTCAGTAGAAAACAAAGGAGTTGATATGTAGACTCTTAAATTCTGCCGGCAAGTGTATGGATATGAATTGAAGGGATTTTGAAAATGATGACTTGGCCAAAATATGAGTAGGTCCGATTCTTTACAGTATTGCATTCTATCTACGCCCCAAATAGATTCATCAAACTGACGGTTCGTCTGTAGTTTGTTTGCTGATATTTACGTTGATTCCGTTGAATGGAGTTCCACAACGAAAGTAACAAGTTGCATAACCGGCAGGAGCTCTGCACGGTAAACCGCAAACAATCCCACATTCTTATCCGTTCTACCTGTTACTGCCTCACTTCCTGATAACTTTCTCATACAGCACTCCCGCAGTATTCGCAGTACCCGCGTACTTGGATTTCGGCAAAAAAACCTGATCATTTAGTATACGTAGTGAATTCTTGTGAATTACCCCAGGCGAAGGTGTAATAGCTGCGTGTATATAGAACAGTGCGCGTATAGCTCTAAAAAAATCAGATTCGATTTTTCTAAAATTAACTGCATTCATGTTTCAGTTATTGATATTTTAGCGTTTTGTTTCGCCACGCGGGTATATTGTATCTAACGATGGTTTTTATGGGGAGTCCAAAACCATTGTGTCTTTTGGTTTTATTTTTCATTTTTGTTAAGTAAATTTCGTTTCTAATCATTTAAATTTGTGTTTAGTTGGTTCTAATCTATTATCTGCTCTCCACGTCTGAGTGTAAGGGCTAATCTACTAAATACTATTCTACTTTTACAATGTGTATTGAAGAAAAACTAAGAGTAGTGACGTTTCAATTCAATTCTATGAGCCATTTTCAAAACATTTTTGTTGATATCTTTAATATGGGTTTATTCTTCAATTGGATTATGGACAGCCACTTTGAAACCAAACTAACGTTTACATTCATTTGATAGTTTACCAATATGAAATGCCCGACAAAAAATCATAGATTTCTTTGTTATCACACTGGTGGTTTTAAACAGTTAAATGTAGATTATAGCATTAACTGACACGGCTATAATTCATTACATAGCATCTGGTTTATTTCGATTATATATAATCACATTCAAACCGTAGAATATTTATTGTAATTAGGCTTCTAAATGATGTGTAAATTGGCTAAAAAAAATAATTGAGACGTATAATTTTTTCGGCATGTTTCGAATATTCCGCAGTGATGGAATATCTAATTCAATGCACACGTCCTGTACATTATCACTAATTAAAAATCAGCTATTATTAATAGTAAATTCGTATTAATCAGCGAGAAAAGTTACTTACTGCCAAAGGTCTGTAAACAGCCAATGCGCAAACACACGCACACTATTAACAATAATGAAATGCATTCTGCGCATGTTTGATGGTGCAACATCATTAGGAGCGATGGTTTGTAGGTGTGATGAATATGCTTTGATTAATTGCCCGGAGATGTTGGCGTTTTGTCAGAAAATTCTGCATGTTTGTATTTACTCGGAGTTGTATAGATATATAAATATGTATACGGAAGCAACTCGTCCAGACATTCACTCTCAGAAAATTTACTATATATTAACGGCTGAACATTCTTTCTTGTACTAGTGTGTAACTAGATACTAGTTGAGATATGATATCAGGGGGCGATGTGATATGTGTTATGACTGGAAAATCTAAGTGGATTTTGTAAGGAATCTTGTGAAGTAATCGTGTTTGGTTTGCCGTATTGATATAAACATGTTACTTCGCTTCATCATTTGATAAAAAAAGCAAAAAACACCAGACTGTCCGATATTGAAATGATATATCGTATTTCCGAATATGGAGCATTGATTAATCAATGGAAGCCCTGGTATAAACTGCGAGACTCCTGGCGCTGTGGCAGGTGAATCAAATACACGCGCGATATCATGGCTAGGGAAATGTCATCTAAATATGTGATATATGATTCGGGTTTTGATTCAGTACTAGTGACAGATATATCAGTCACTGGCAGGTTCTGTTGATTATCGATTTTACTTTAACTCCAGGGGATGAATCGATCCTATATTTCAAGCAAAAGTCCACCACCCGTAGTACCGACGGAGTACGAGTGTACGGCGACCTGCGTCATACTCTAAAATGTTAAACACTACGTCACGTTGATCAGTGATGTATAAACTCCGCTGATAGTCCGATGATTGATACTATTAAATAAGTCTAATTGAACTGATTACTGATGTGCGATGAAGCGTGTACGCAATGTTGCTATCTTGATATATCCATTGAAGCACTCGACCGCAAAGATTCGGTGCCCGATTATGATAAGCGTTCTTCATGATTGGTTAATTCCAGATGATGACCACGGCTGATAACCATCGTGTACGCGTCATGTCATCTCGTAAGTTACGAGTCTACTTGATTTATGCCTCTATTTTCTCGTCACGTTTTTACTACGGGTGCAGACAGTCATGAATAAGGGGTCACCGAGGTTACGTTTTGTATCATCGATAACCTCACTCGCTGGGCGTCTCCAGCTGCTTAATGGTTCATTTATCAAAAGCTGACAGTATAGTATCACCGTTTTAAGACATGTCATTCGATTCTGCCTTCAAAACGATAAATAAAATTCTGCTAAGACTTATTCTGCGTTCCGAAACCTTGCTATCCACTACTTTTTAGTGAAAATTTTTAAAGAAAATACAAACAGCTAGAGCTTCCTCGAGTGTTCCTGATTTTCTGTATTCGCCAAACTTTTGACCCTAGAAATACTCAGAGAGTAATCGCCTGGAATACTGATTTTTAGTATGATGTGTCTTGTCCTGAATGTTGATTGATTTGTACATTTTCTTCCAATGTTCATGACGGAAACATTTTAACATGTTACCGTTAGCGCAGGAGTAGAAAATTCCTGATTTTTTTCATAGTTTTCATTCGAAACATTCATGAATATTATCCTTAACTTCGTTGTACATGGTTCGAGCGCCTGAGCATGGCTGTTATCCTATTGAACTGCGTTACTCTCGGTATGTACCGACCGTGCGAAGATGAAATCTGCGACAACACCCGATGCCAGGTCCTCGAAGGATTCGACCATTTCATTTTTGCGTTTTTCGCGTTTGAAATGTTTGCCAAGTGTTGCGCGATGGGCGTGTTTGGCAAGGACCGGTACCTCGCCGAGACGTGGAATCGACTGGATATGTTCATTGTCATAGCGGGGTAAGTTACATTCGACAGTTCTTTCTATCCTATCCGAAAGCTTTTTTTTCACAACCGCCTTTTGTTTGTCATTATACGTGATTTAAAACACGCGAACCGTGTAAAGTACATTGTTTAATGGCGTCCGTTTTTCAATCTTCACGAATATGCTAAGATTTAAATAATGAAGAAATGAAGTTTTTTTTTCTTAAGTGAAATCAACTTGTCGAGTTAGTTTTTTTTCTCTGATAGCATCCGTTCTGAGTATCAAAATCGTCCAAAAATCTTATCTGAAATTACTCGAGACTTCGAATCTATTTATGCAAATACTAAAACTGTCCGTCCGAGAATTCTACTGCCATTAAGCACTAATTGAACTGCGTTTTACATTTGATGACCGTTGACTTATAGTCGTCGAAACACTGTTATCTCGATGCCAAGCTCAACGCGCTCCATAATATCGCGTTTAAGGGAATTTCCTTGTCGCTGTTTTATTGCCGTATATTTCTTTCGAATCGCTCTCAAGTGAAAATGACTAGCATATAAAGAAATTTTTTTCTATCCCCATATTCTACAAACGTCTCCGAAAATACATCCATTTTATGACGTTTTAGAAATACGGCTGTCATTCGACCAAGTCCCGGCTTAATTGCCATATTTTGTTAGTTGGTTCCGATGCTCATGTCAATGTTGTTTGCGCAGTACAATCGCCGCAGGGTTCATCGGCTTATGTCAGAAAAGAAAATACGATCATAAAATGGCTAATATAAAGAAAAAGGACGCATACGCTATACTAGAGCAGATCTGCGTGCTTCCATCTCGCATAGAGCTCCCCGACGTCGTAAGCCATTTATGATTCGAAATCTTTGATCTTATACTGATTCGCATCATTTCGACGTCATCGGCTGCCACGTCGCATTCTATCAGAATCCTCCGAAACAAGTTGACTTCACTCGAGAAACTCCTATCCAGAAAAAAAAAAACATCGTTATGACTGTTTATCGATAATGATCTGCATGTCGTTCTATTAATTATGGAAAAACCGCACTTCGCTTCTTGTTGCACTTTATCTGTCTGACAATATATAATTATGGTAATAACCAGACGATGACAGAAGACGCTCAATATTTGTCTTGTCCTGTAAATGAATAATACCATCACCACTGCTAATCTAGATATTAATAATGATTATGGTAAAAGCTCTGTTGATAACATTTACGCGTTAATAACCAAAGTGAACGCAAATGAATGAGTACCAATTCGATTTGAATGTGTGAATGATTTCATAAAAGCCATTGATATAACAGTTAAGTACAGTTTAACCTGTTAGCGGTGGATCTTATATTTCTTAAATCACGAGCACAGCAGCAGCTTGCGTGGTATCGACGTATTGCAGCGTTTATTGCCTGCATTTTATGTCTCTTTTGGCCGTGTTAACAACCAGTGTTAATTTCCTTACATTGACCATTTCGCTGTGGTTTACAGTTCCGTTCGATTTGTACAAATACCACCGATTAATACTTCGTGTGTATACAGTATACCTAAATACTAGAACTCGTCATTTTTACAAATTCAATAATTACGTTTTCAATTTCCTTAAGTTTCGGTTTTTGATCATTCTCGTAGTTAAAAAGCGGTTGGTACACATTCATTTGTTTCATATGAATTGTTTAAACATCGACTAAAATAAGTTTTTATCAAACTTAACCATATTGTGTTTACCAAATAACTTACTTTTACCCAGAGGGACTTAAATATATGTTTCAATTATTCATATTTATTCTCTATTTGTAATCTGGCGTTTTATACCTGCCCCCCCCCCTAATTGAACAAACTATACTTCATTTTGATCATCATCATTTTCATTCAGTTCGCTTTAATTTTCCTTTGCTTTTGAATTCTGTTACATCAGCACATCCAGAACAGCGCCGGTCTGGAATACATGTGTCACTGAATGGCATTGCAATTCTATTGACAAGAGGTGCATAAGATGAATGGATATTTGAACGTTTGATATATATCTTTACTTGTCAGAATTGTCTCATTGAGATACATTTGTTTAAGGACGGTCTTTGTAAATCAATCAATCATGTTTTAGACGTGTGATCACTAGTAGACAGTGCTATTTTTGCACACGTGTTTAGCAAGTTGTCAAGTGAAATTAATTTGTCAAGGCAGCTACAGTGTATATGTCTTATTATGTGCTCATGTTTGCAAAATGTATGCAGCCTGTAGTTGCCAAGTCAATACCGCTGATTGAAAAATACTAGGTTTGAAGAAATTACCTTCAATTTAATCTATTATCTGTTATAAGATACCGGGTTACCGAGGTCACATTGAGTATTAAGACCGAGTGGTATTTACCCTGGTCAGAACAAGCCGAAACAGTCAGGGGTCAACAAATTATTGTCAACGGGCTCGTGAGGTCTCTGATTCTATTCTCACCGTACGGCCCTATGATTTGCTTGTGACTGGACACGGAATGATGTAGAACATTCTTAGAAATTCGACTCGTAATTGGCAACTGACTCAAAATTTTGAGTTTAACTAACTCAGTTTCCTTTAGCAGCAGTCTAGGATTGTTTTCCTCGCTGGTAACTGATTTGATTTGCTCGCATCCCGAAGGCTCATTCGTGTTGGGAGCATTACGCTCTTGATATTCTGTTGGTCAGACAGTTATTATTTGATTATGAAATAGACAACCGCTGGGGCAAACTGTGTCTGTACTTGACTCATATGAAGAATTAAGCTAATTGTGCTGCACTCGTTCATTGGCTTACTATTCATGCGTTGATCTTATGTCCACTCCATCGACTGTGTGACTTTGTCGGCTAGTTGAGCTCTTAAAAATTCTAAATATTGGCTTTGTTAGTCGCTGTCTCGGCGTTTGCTAATCATTCCTTCTCGACACATTTTTCTGTAGGTAGAAAAAGAAAAAGTGTGCCTAGACAAAAATGGAGGAATTTTGATAGAAACCTCCTGATTATGATTAGCAAATATTCTGCTCAGAACTATCAAGACTTCTTTCTGATGCAGAATTGAGCTAACTTTCGCTCGTCTCAATTCTGAAACATTCGCAGAGAAACTGAACTTGGCATCATGACTCGCTTACAACCTTTTGATACTAGTTGAAAGAAGTGAGCGATTTGACCACGGCAGTTATGGATGTAATCAAACTAGTATCGCGCATGACTAGTAACACGAATTGCCGATGGTTTTCATAATGCGACTGTAAATGTCCTTGGCGATGCTGTAAAGGTTGATATGGGTCTTGGTTTGCTGCATATGACATGCGGTTACATTCAACCATTATTTCGTACTATTCGATGAGTGGAATGATTTAAACGTCATTCAGTTTTGTCCGTTTGATGACGTTAGATCGTCATCCTGTGCAGGAGACAAAGCTGCAAAAAAGTCTAGAGCAAATTCTGAAAAGAACTTGCCAATGGAAAAATCAAGGAAAGGCCCTGGTTAGCAGTTACTTTTCAGGCGAAATCCTGAGAGTGTTGAAAAGAGCTTTTTGTAGGTTTTGGACCCAATGTCATCAGATGATTTTCTGCAGAGAAGCTATATCGCAGTCTATTCCCAGAGTTACAACGTAATCAAAATCTATGGTTGTCTTTTTTTTCAAAAGGATTTCTAGATTTGAATGCAAATACATTTTCCTATTCTATGGCTTGATCATTGATAAAGAAAAACGTCGGAAATTCGTCTTTAGATTCAAGAAGAAATGCTGCTATTTCACTTTAAAAGTGCCGAGATTGTAATGCACTATAGTTGTAACTTTGAGAATATCTTATGGACACAGCAGCTCTGAAGAAGGGGAATATGTTGTATTGTACTGGAACGAGTTCAAAATGATTTTGATGGACATGTTGGTATTGTGCTGACTGCGGTGTTTGTTGAAGCCGTGATGATCTGGGTGATTACCGAGATTATGCAGATAATCCGGTTTGATCTGTCGGTTCAGCCGTCGACTAACCGAGTTAACGTCAGATTGCCGCCGACAACAACCCTCGTCAGCATCAACTTTTTTCGCAGTGATTTCCGTGAGGAATTTAACACGATTCGCCAATTTCGCAGATCTCCGATCAGTTAATTCAACTCGGCTAACGACCAACTCATTTTGACCCGAGCAAACTCTTTCGAAACTGGTCGTACTTGAAAAACGGCAATAATACATGTATAAGAAATGTTACTGGGACTGTTGGATGTTTGCCATTTGTCATATAATGCGATCGATTATTCGGCAAGGTTCGTCCCGTGACCTAATCGTATGATTACAGATGTCAGTTGGTAGAAGCAAAGCGTATGATTGTTGTTCGGAAACATGATGTATTGTCCTCTTTACGACAAACTGAATTCTTCTCTGCAATAAATGGCAAACGTCGTAGACGATGCCGCTGAACATCTTGTCTCGTACTATGATAGAGTTGATGAATGAATTACCCCAGTGTCACTTCGTTACAAGAAATGTTACTTTATTTCGTCTCTCAGAGTTTACGTGAATCAATCGAGCGATACAAATAATGACATGTACGACATCTGGGAACATCTAGCACTAGTAATCTTCAAAGAGTTCCTAATGCTTGATTTTAAGAATGAAATCTTTTTCCTGACTGGGAATGCTCCCGTTCTTGAATCATTCGCTGGAAGCCCGAGTTTCAATTTCAGATAAATTAGTTCGAATAGCGCAGATTGAGGCTGACTTCATTTACTAACGATGTTATTATGAACCACGAGCAGATAAACTTCAAACAGACATCGGTAAAAGCAGGAAATCCTCGACGAGTAAATTTCAAGGCCAGCAAAACTCGACTTTTCTGACGGAGAGTACTAGTATTACCATAACCGCACACATCTCAGTTTTCCAGACTGAACGTGACCTTGAACTTTATGCAGACGATTTTCCGTATACGCGCGAAATATTCGATGAATAATTTCCGCAGCCGATTATCAGAACACGAGAGCGTAAAGCGAAAATCGAGAAAAAAGATGTTTAATAAAACACTCGTTCACGGGCTGTAGATTATAGTGATTTTTACCTGTTAATCAGCGGTACAGATTATACCTTCACCGACACAATGATTTATCACAGATAAAGACACGCTGACGATTTCTCTAAATCAAATATTGCGTTTGCAATGGAACCTCCTCTCACGGCGTTCGTATTAAGACGCAGTTTTTGCCCGTTGCCGCGGGAAACAGAAGGATGATTTATCAACTAAGCAGTTTATCTAATTTATCGCAAGCAGTCACTGGTGGCTGGTTCCGTGTTGGTTTACTTTTACTTCGGGGACAATGATTAGGAGAAAATTGTAGCTGTCTTGATGGTCTTAGCCTTTATTCAACAGGTTACAAATTATTCGCCTCAGAGCGGAAACTAAAGCCATTGTGCGAAGAGCGAGAGAGCGAGGGAGAGCTATGCTTCACTCAACCTACTAGCCAGATTGCTCGTAGACTCAACTTACACTACTTCATCATTCTTCACTTGCAGTTTGTTGAAATGAGATTTGCTATCTCATATTTAACGACAAGCGATCAGTATTGAGCTATTGAGAGACGTCTCATTAAAACTTTTATTAATTGAGCTATTAAATGTAGCTGGTGGACTTATAAATCAAGTTTATGTCTTACCGCTTTCAGCTATTGACAATATTATCAATACTGGGTGTTTAGTACTAGGATTTGCCGAGACAACAAAAGTTCTTCTGAATTGAGCCCATTAGTAAGTGACAGAGAAATGCACGGGGGACGCCGTGCACGCAATGCACTAGAACTAGCCCACTGGGTCAGTAGCTCAGCAGTGACGTCGCCACAGGTCCCACAGGGCCAATAATGAAAAACATAGATCTTTTGATCCTGAGTACTGGAAGAAATAATCCAAAAACTGTAATATGTATGTAGTACCAATCCTGTTGTTAGAATACATTAAAATGTGGATGCCTCTGATTTTTCAGCAGGCAGAAGCCCGGCGTATGTCCTTTTTCCTGATGTTTGAACAGTAGAAAAATGAAGGATACGTCACTGCTCGGTCGATATCAGTCGGTTTACATCATTATGTATTATGTTATATCATCTTATATTCTGTTGCCCATTCGGGACGAGACATAACCGAAATCGCTTTGGGATTTCCATCGATGTTGAGGTCGTTTTTGCATAACACATATATGTACACAAGGTTGCCAACGGTATCTTGGACTCAAGGACGTCGTTCTATTGCGGATTGTTTCGAAAAGTCGATATTCGTTAAGATCCCTTGTCTAAATGGATGGACAAACCGCTCATTGCTGCTAATAGCGCTACTTAAACATCCTATAATGTCCGTTGAGGAAATGAACGATTTTCCATTTTTTTTTCGATCATGCGTTTCGCGCGCATCTCGCATTCTCTTCGACCGTTAGCTGAAAAGAGCGATTAGGAAAAGTGAAAAGAACTTCATTCGTCATTGTCAGGTTTACCACTCACCACGTGACCTTCACCTCCGCGCGTGTGTAAAAAATATAGCAAATACCACATACACGCACACACGCACACAGATAGACTTCAGTGAACAGAGGAACTTCCTTTATTCCAATGAATTCAATATTCCATAGTTGTCATCTCGGTGATGTGATTAATCGCCCCAGCTCTAATGGAGGCAACGGGTCAGTGAATTGAAATTTATGGTTTTCAAAACTGCAGCTACTAACGACATTTGCTTAATTGACGATGAGACTCACTTGGTATGAATTGATGATAAAGCGTCGGTTTGATTCGCCTTAGTGGTTTCGTAATCTGCAGGAATATAATTACCAATGATCGAAACGTTACCTTTTAAACCAAGCTCATTAACGCCGATGACGGGGTGTGTTACGACAAGCATGTTGTCGGTGTCATTTCCTGGTCAAGGTTTGTATATTCACCATAGAGACATCAGTTCTAAGAACTGTACTGGTGTGTAAGGAGTGGATGCAGATTCGGAAATATCCCTTCGCGTCAAAATGAATGAATTGTCTAAAATGTAATTGTTTGGACGATTTGTATTTTGTACGTTGATGAATCTGGCATCTCTCGATGTCGTCTTCGGCGATTCAGTTAACGAAGCACCCCCTCACATGGAAAAGTTCAAATTGTTCCTCCAAATTTCAATGTTCGAACGATTTTTTGTATTTTCTTTAAATTCCGATGAATCTGTGACATCTATATTTTACGTGTCGACTTCGGCGAATGGGGTATATTTTGAGAATATCGTTCATCGCTTCCTCGGTCACGGTACAGTTAAGACTTCTGTTTGACCAAACGCTTGTCAGCTGCTTCATCACGGAGCGAGAAACGTCTGTAATATCGCGTTGGCAGGAATTAATAAAAAGTCTGACAGTTATGATGGTTGGATGCTGAGTGCGTGTTGTTCCGTACTGATGCCCGTCGAGCCGTGGATTATGATCCAGCTACTTGCACCCGACTCTTGACATGCTTCTGACTTTTTTCATATAGTATCTGCCCGGGTATTGATGTTTCTCACAGATGTCGATGTTGGTCATGCTGGAGTAGATCTAATTACATGATAAATGTGGTCTACTCGCCGAGTAAAACAACCTCTCTCAGCTTCCAGTACCAGTCAATATTCGTCATTATTCCCACTTATCTTCTTATTGAGTGTTTCATTGAAATAGAGAGAGAGGAGAGAGAGAAAGAAAGAATACATATTCGGCCCAGCAATAGACGGACCAGAAATGTTAGTATTCAGTATAAACCTTTCATTCAGATACGTATGCAGTTGTGCTGTTCTAGTTTTACCAGTGGAGGTTCCGCAAAATGTCATTCTATTGTCCTCATGTTTTTACTAATCTTCAGTTTTGCTTTTCTACTTTAAATAATCTCAAATTAAAAACGACGAAAGATCTGTTCAGTATTTCATTATACGTTCTTTTCATTTCTTTTCGTTTATCTAAACCTATACAATTTTTAATCCGATAATCGCTTTCATCATCTGATTTTCGTTGCGAATTTTTCTACATTCTGTTATCTAACCGTTGCGTATGTTGCAGGTTTTTTGGCTGGTAAGAATGAAATTTACATTATCCGTAATGAATAATACATATTTAATAATGATAACCATCATCATATACCGATCCTTAGCGTATACTTTATTTTCCGTGAAATGTATCATAAAATATTCATGTATATTATAAAATATATCCGATATTTATCAATATTCAACTTAGACATATTTACAGCCTTCCTGTTGCCATGTATTGGATATCATATTAAAAGCCATAAAATCGTTTACTCATCTAAATCAAAATGAAATTCTGAAAGGGTCTAGTGGCTTCCAAATCTTTGCGTCGCCTCTGGGAATCTTTCAGTCAGACCTTGGAGTAATCAGTCTGATTACTCCAAGGTCAGACTGACCAGTGTACCTATCTAATCTTTCAGTTCTAACCCAAAATCACTTATTCTTCTAAACCAAAATGAAATTCTGAAAGGTTTTAGTGCCTTCCAAACCTCGAAGTCAACTCTGGGAATCTATCTGACTATTGTGCGTAACAATCTTTCTCTTCTTGACAAGCATTGAAGGCTGTATCAGCATGTGAAAAACATTAGGACATTCTTTGCTGAAATTGTATCGTAGGCCTATTAAGACTTTAATGTACTTCTGAATTACATATCCTATAACATCTTCAAGCGGTATTTGAATGAATTCGATCTCTCGAATTATTGATTACGAAGTGTAATATATACATACAACTATTAGAAGTGTTAATTATATCACCTCGTATCTAATGAAAATTTAGATTAACTAGGCTGCAGAAGCAATTCTCTCTCTAAGCAGCAGATATCGGTAGTCAACGCGAAGGAACGAATACTTATTCAAATTGACTAGTAGAAGGTGTCAATACAGCTGCGCAGTTATCCACTGAGCCATCATCGGCACTTTCATTGAATAATCTACTTCTGACTACATGCGATGAAATTGGAATTAAAATGAGATTCCAGCTCGTTATTGCCATTCTAACTACAACCGGTTTCAGGCTGGTCTATCAACTAGATATCAGACCTACGGCCATGAATATCAGACCACGATTTCAGCAAGGAATGTTTGACGAATATTTCAATGTTTATCTTATGTGACTGTTGTGACCGGGCGAAAACGTGAAGATAATAGAAAATTAAGAAAGAAAATGAAACGAAGTAACGTTCTGACTGGTTGACCGATTTCAGATTCATTTCAAAGTAGCTAATCTAATTTTATTCAAAGTAATTTCTATTAACTTCACAGCAGTTTAAAAACGATAAATAATACCTAATACGTATATATGAATGAATGAATGACTATGTATACAAAAACTGATTATTTCATAGCCCCCCCCCCCTGAATATTAAAGCGTAGCTTATGTCGTGTGCAATTGTTAGCGAGCGTCGTATAAATAAATATTCAAACTATATTCTATAAGCTCCTGTATTGTTCTAATGAAATTTTAGATCACTGTTCAAAGTCACCTGCGTTTCGACTTTTGCAGGTGTCAACGCGATTTATGACCATGCATATATATAACTATATATCTATTCGGTTTCTACGACGACACATCCGTTATTCTAGACACAATATGATCATGATTGCCAACATCTTAAACTTAATCATCATACGTTGGAACAATGTTACGTATAAATTGAGTCAATATTATCTCCATAATTTCGTCTGCTACAGTTTTCGATAGGCTTTGTACGAACCAATACTTAGTCTAGATGACCAGTTTCGGCAGCCATTTTTCTCCACAAGAGCAGTGTCTGAAACAAAAAAAAACTCGACCGCCGATCATACAACTATATCTGTACTTCGATTTCCGACTTCAAAACCAAACTCCCTGTTTCGATCCCGGCAGGTGTGGTGGGTTTATAAGGTGCACCAAATAAAAAAAAAGATCAATTGAAATCTACCAATCAAACAAATAACAGAGTCAATCCCTATTTAAAGATAAAAAACAGCGAGAAAGAAAAGAACAGTGACTTAAAATTCAATTCATTCCAGTTTATCGTCGATTTTAACCGCGTATTCGCTAACACATTTTAGGAGACATTTAGAAGGAATATTTATTTGCACACGGACCTCTTCGATAACATTTCACCCTTTAATCTGCACAATTTTAGTAACATAGCATTTCATACAATTTATAATGCATGGATTGTGATGATCATGTTTTCAAATAAAAGCGGCTTTTATAGTTTTATCACTCTTTATATATATGTATATATATATATATACATTTACTATTTCATATGCATGATACAAAGTAGAATTAGATATTTTTCCTTGCAGGAGTCAAATGTACTTTACAGATTCTACCGGGTCGATTCAACCGCTTTGCACGATACGATTACGTCACTTGTATACGATTGTATGATTTGAAATTGTTTTCGAAAGTATAGACCGTATTTCGAGAATATGCGCAATAAAAGCTTAATGTTAGTTTTCGTCGATTTGCGAGATCTATCTAAGAAACTCACTCGGCATCCATTGGCATTTCTCAACTCGAGTATCATTGTTAATGAAAATGCTATTCATTTCTTAGATTTCTTGCAGCATTCAAAGGGATTGTCGAAGCCATTGATATAATGCTAATTAAGACTGCCTTAAATTATGAATAAGGAACGTCTTTCAGCGATTTATTAGCGCTGAATGTGTCGGGTTTCAATTTGAAAATAACGTTAAAAATTGACGAAAATTATTTCAACAAACGGATTCCCTAGCCGCGATTTTCCTGGTTTCCATGGTTACTCGATTAACATCAACAATTTGAGAAAGTCGTCGTCATGAGATTTTGCCCATGAGGCCGTCGTGGCAATAAAACGCAATGCTCATTGACGCGATGGCTTACGCGCGCCTGCTAAAAGCTAAAATACATAAATTCGTTTTAAAAAGACCATTTAGGTTACAATATCGGATTGAACTGATTAATAAAACTCAATGAACTCATAAACCGATAAAGTATCTATGATAATGTGTTTTTCTGCATCCCGAAGTTTTTAAAATCCCAGCATGAAATTTCTAATCTGAAATGTCCCATGTTTTGTTTTTCATATATGCTACAGTGCTGTCCATGTTTTCATAGATGTTGATATAATATATTTTTGTATCTGTTTCTTGAACTTAGTTTCTATACGACATGTCTGTTGTACTGCTTTCCCTAAGGCTTCGATGTCCGTTTTTGATGTAAATGTCATACAACTTATTTTTTAGAATTCATCGCAATGCATTTATTACTCATCCTGTGTTTTTTTCTTTTTTCTTAAGTTTTTTGATTCGGTCAAACTTCTTGATGTTGCATTTACCGTCAAAATTAACGAATTTTCCATATTATTGCATGATTTAGACGTGTTATCATTCGTCATCAGATCATTGGCTCAACTATTATATGTAATGTAATATTTCGACGTCAACGGATTTGTTTAATATCATCAAACTTAATTTATTCTTCCCGATTTCAAAATCAAACCACCTGATACGTTCCCAGTAGGTGTCTTTGAGGGACACAATTAGACATCGAATCAATTAAATCATTGATAAGAGGGATGAATTAACTCTTTCAAGATGATACAAGTTGCAGTTAACGAAACCACGGAGCAAAAACATCGTTGTTTTGTTTTATTGTGCTAGTTTCGGATCGACCGAACCTTGTATCGTTGCAGCTGATGGATTTCAGCCCTAACTGTAGTCTACTCATAGCATGGTATTTTGCATGTTGATCCGCCATTATCAGAAAAATTCATTCCGTTTCGAGCATGGACTCCTAACCCTGAAAGTCAAGCAACTTTTCACCCGAAATTGTTTTTATGTCAAACATCAAATCGGTTTTATTTTTTTTCAGTTTTAATTTCTAGCAAAACTATCTCTCAACTCGTTCATGATTTTTATCATTTCCAATGTCAAATCAATCCCCACTACAGTTTTTCAAATGAAGTTGGTGTTACCCGATGTTGATGATATCCCCGACTCCCCGTCGATGACTGTCTGAACTATCAGCTATCACCAAACGGCACCTGAATGCGCACTTTTACGTTATTGATAATGATATCAGTTTATATATTATAAAGTGTTAGTTAGATCTTAGTAGTTTATAGTGCAACAATCACATTGATTCGATCAGGTTTGTTCGCTAGGGCATCCCAGTTTTCGAGCTGATGTGAATAATGGCCGGATCTTTCTTTCTTAAATGTCAGTCCTTACGAACAAACCTGACACAGAAAACCGTGTATGTGTCCATATATTTAGTGTTTCTACGAGAATATGACAACCAATTGATTGGCAGTTCTGTCTTACAGTCAGAGTGGTAGATATAAAGAAGTTTATTGAGCATGTATCGATTTGTGCAATGCCATATATTTGCCATCCTCCCTCGGCCATGGCACGAAACCCTGCCCGAATAGCCGAGTGCGCAGATGCGCCGCCCTCATTTGTCAGGGTTCGACAGCCGGAGCTCACGCCAATACAAACTCTGGCCGCAAACCCTTCATTGGTGTATTATATTGACCAAGATTTCTTGGGCGGACAAGTTGCCGCTAAGCGGCCACCAGCAATAAGTCTAGCCAATCAGATGCGTAGCGAATGTGTAGGTGAACTCATCTGATTGGCATAACACGTTGGTGTTTTAATTGACTGGTGACCGTTTAGCAGCAACCTCCGCCTAAGAAATCTTAAATGTAATAGACCAACGAAGGGTTTGCGGCCAGGGTTTGGGTTGGCGTGGAAAGCGAGGTCGAGATGCGCAGGTTTCGTACCGTGGCCGGACCTGCCATGCCATTTAATTTGCATGCTACAGGGTGGTTAATAGAATATATATACACTAAGAGATTTTAAGAATAGTCTTTTTCTAAAAATCATAAGGGAACACGATGCGTTATGTATGTATGTGTCTGTTCTGTTTTTAGCGAGGCGAATCCATGATTTATGTGTGTGAAGATACATGTATATACATTCACAACAGTTATTACATCTGATGAAATATTCCAGATCTTTCTTATAAATTGGTCAACTGTTGTAGAAACAATTGATGAAAAATGACATTGATCCCGATGTTTTTTTTGTGGTTGGGATAATCACCGAATATATGGTCACACATGTTTGTGTTAGAGTTGCACTTTATCATTATATTAGCCCTTATATTATGTATGTTGGTGGTGATGGTGTCCACTTGAAGGACAAGGCAGAATTTTACTTGTCAGACTGACATACAGTTTATTTCATACTACATAGATCTAATCCTATCAAAATCCTACGTCTTTTCTAGAATATTCAGTCACATTGGAGCTCTTTTTAATCATCCCATCAACGAATCATTTTTGTCCCCGGGAACATCGGTAAATCCTTTCTCAATAATGGGGTTGTGGCAGCACCACCAATTCTACCATATAGAGTTGCTGGAAAGTCAGTCATACCGCAGGTCTTGAGACTAGTTCATATCACATAGATATACAAGCTTCAAGCGCTAATACGATGCATGATTTATTCAGAAAAGTTTGGATCGATTTCAATCGAATTGTGTGAGAAAACTCGACACTAGCGCCCCTAGTGGATCGTCAATTGCCACAGTAACTTTGCCACTATCTCCATTATGTAACAAACAGTGGAGACGAGACATCATGTTGAAGTCATCATTGTGGTCATTATAGCGATTATTCGCGTAATCATCCATCATTAGCTCCTCGTGTCTTTATCATCTTTGTCAATACAAAAGAAAACGTCTTCATGACCGAATATAACCCACCATTTACGTCACCAACCAACAATTTCTGTAGACATTCATCGATAGTGAAAATCAATTCATTTTCTATGTTTTAATATAATCAATATCATTATCATTTATCGATATATTTATTACTAAAATCTCTTGGTTATTATCATTATATTATATTAATTTTGAACACATTTTTGACTTATTTTCTGGCGAGGATCCAAAACTTCACTCGAGATAATGTCATCGATTTTGATTTCTAGTTAATCGTCACATTTTTATGTGTAATGCAATGATCAATGCTTATGAATATATTCAATATCCGAACGACACTTTCTGAATTTGTCATATTTATGATTTCTTCAACTGTTTTTCTACTTACTTGAAATGATCTGAGTTTTTAGAAAGCAGCACTGTGTCATATATTTGATAGATAGATATTTACTGATTAGTAAATGTTACATAAAGGCTGGATATTTCAAAGATGACCCGTGTCAGAAACGAAATTGCGAGGAAAATTATGAGCAATCAAATAATCCATTCAAATTATGGTTTGATTTTCAGAATTAAGTTTAATTACGAGGCAGTTTTCTTCTAAAAGATCCAGCACAGCGCTCTGCTTTTCGGAATTTAGACAGTGTTAGATTGATGGACTGGACGTACGTGAAACGTCCATCAATCGAGACACTGATGTCGTGTTTGGGCTTTTAGAACCGAATCCAACCCAAACGCTATAGTGTAGAATACCCTACCGGCGGTGCTGAGGTTTTTTTGGAGCGTCTTTTATAATTTGTTGATTTTTTCCTTTTAATGAAGCGTGGCTGAGTATGTAGTCAACAAGTAAGGTTTTAGCCTATTATTTCTTCCAGTTATATTCATTCCTAAATGTTTGCATGCTTCTTCGCTGCATGGCGTTCTTTACACCTTGCATGTCGCCATACTTCGATATGAGCGTATTCAGTGATTATTTCCACCATACATAGCGACGTATAATCTTGTGAAACCTCCGCGTCCATTTCAACCGGTCATTCATCCTGTATTCATTTCCTATACATCGTACTATGTACTAATTGATAATTTCTGTTCACCAATTTTCAGGTACAATAAAAAATCCAAAAAAAATTACCAGATTTTTGTTTTAATATTTTGCTGTTATGGTAATATTTTCAACGGATACGCTCGCTTTTAATCATTATATGCAATAATTATAACTGGAAATTCGATGGTATTTGTTGATACTTATATCTATGATATACTTGCTCTCTCTCCCTCTCTATCTCTCTATATCTTTAAACGGTGTTGTTTACCGGGCGATGAAATGATAACAAACTATGGCTTTACATGTTTAATGGCTATGGTGGTCAAAATGAAAAAAAAAACTAAACTGAATATTTTTCAAATAAATCGTTTTTTACTATAAATACTATAAATATTTCTTTTGATATAATTGAATTTTTTGCATGAATTTTTATCGACATTTCTTCGATAATTAAAATATCTAAAAAAAGATGATTTTACCTCAAATTTCGCTTTTTTAAACGTAATTTTCAAATGAATTTTTCAATTACCGAATCCTTTTATCTCACTTAATTCAGATTTTATCATTCTTTGACTTCTTTTTTTCTAAAATTTTGACGTAAAAGTTTTCGTCTTTTAACTTAATACACTCATTACAAGTATAACACGATATATTCGAGCACCAAGGTTCTAAAGCGTATAGATATAGATTATGTTCGCAGCGACTGGAAACTTAATAATCAGTATTTATGAAGCATGGTTCAGGAAATTGTTTAATTTGTGTATCCATCATCATGATAATGTATATATAATACAATTATGATAAAGGCATATGGTATCGTGTTGTATATAATGTAGCATTGTCCAGGATATTGGTAATTTAACATTAACAGCTATCTAATGAGCCCATAATGCATCGGCAGATAAGTCAGTCACTCTTCCTACTTACATGTTGCATTCGTATCATATTTCTCAACATTCATGCATCATAATGTATGAACTCCAATTGACGTATTGTAAAACAGATGAAACAGATGAATCTAAATAAAGCAAAAATAATAATCGATCAATTTCTTGATGACAAAATGACTTAAAATCAGCTTGCATTTTGGCTCGCTCGTCCTGCTTTGTATATACTGGTATACATACTAAAATGACCTTGACCTTCTAGCAGATGTGCTCTTTGCTTATTATTGTTACCCGACTTCAGCAGCTTTTGGGAATCGAGATAAAAACAATCGGCCATTTTTCACGGATAGCATCAATACACCTCAATCATCTTATTCTATAAACTATGGCGAATCTTGCTCGTGATGCAATCTAAACACGTTTTTTTAGGTTAAATGAGTGATTTCTCTTTTCAACAAGTGACAGATTAAAAAGATGCTTATTCAACAATGACGATGATGATGATGATGATGATGATTTCGGTAAAAATTGTGCTGGATTCACTGTCTAGCACTGAAGAGATCGCAATGGTACTTGTTTCGCTATCAAAGGAGCATTCGTGTCATCGATTTTAAGAATATGTCCTCTTGGTGATGGATTTACGACTGAGTGCACTCCATTTCTCAAGAAATGTTGACATATCTTTACGTGTATAAACGAAACGTTACATTGAGTGTTATATATCTGATAGAATATGTAGCCGCCGAACAGCACTGCAATCCCATACACAACAAATTCAACCATAGTTCATACAGTAATATATGTCATTTTCAATGAATTTTCAGGAAGATTCTCACATTTTTGATGGTTTTTTTGCACCTTTGTGTAAAAATAGCGGGATATTATTTCCTCGGGGGTTACCACCAACCATTCGTGTTGTAGCGTGTTGGCTTTTCTTGCAGTGGATTGCACCAACGACGTATATGCATGATGACTTTTAGCCGATTTAGAATAAAAAAGGAACGAACCCTTAAAATTTGCCTCGTGCGGAATTGATTACACCTACATACCGTTTACCCGTTCCTCCTTCTTCTTCTCTTCTCACAAACTCTCTTCTCTTTTTCATTAAACGATGTCCGCAGGGCCTCATCGTGTTCTTCAAACTGAAACTCTTAAATCTTCAAACTTCAAAACGCTGACTTTATAAAATGAAATGTTGTGTCGAAGCTTAATCGATTCTAATCTATGCCTACAATGAACTGCTTTGACGATGTTTTACTGTTGTTCGTAAACATTTCCGCGGCCTTGATTCCCACAAAAAAAGCTTACTCTAACTATATACGATATATATATATATATTCGCCCCATCCCCCTCCCCGAGCATCTTTTAAATCCCCAAACAACCTCTTCGTCATATTCATGAATTGTGTTTCAACTAACTGTCGGATGCTTGTTTATTTACAGCACGGTGGAATATACGATCGATACCGAAAACTTGAGTTTGTCAGCGATAAGAACGATTCGCGTGCTGAGACCTTTGAGGGCGATCAATCGAATACCGAGTAAGTATTACAAACACACACCGAACCGCGTTTTAGACGCTTTCGATATTTGTCGCTGGTATCATCGTTGATGCGTTGGTTTATTTAGTTCGCGGAGCTGGAATTCAACATCGATTTCATGAAGTAGCCTTGATATGCGACTTGTGGCAAATCCTCGGTGGTGATTAGTTAGTGTCACCAGCAGTTACAATACTCGATATCTAGCACATGTAATAACACATAGATTCACCTTATTGAAACCCCGTCAGGATTGTGTTTCGCATTTTCAATGACACCTAACACCAAATTCACCAGCAGAGATACCAAATACATACGTCTGTCTAGAAATAGATATCGAATCCATAGTTCTTGTAATACTAGGCTAGTGCACATGATCGTTGCAGAAAAGCGTTCATCAGAAGGCAGTTTATCACGTCGAGGTGACAATTATAGCTCTTCGTGGCCATTCGGAACATCTTTTAGTCCATCATCCCAGACGACTATTGATTATCCGTATCACCTTGGGCGGACGACCTCTGTGGTCAGACTGGTCGCAACCTGTCTGCAAATGGAAGTAATTGTACATATATACGTACCTGTCGCAGTAAAATGGATCTAGGTTCTTTGATCTGATATTCAACAGTCCTGCTTTGATGAACAAACCAATATCTACTCAAGTTATGGCGTTTGTGTGACGCTATTTTGTTATCATTTCGAAATGTTTTTGTTTCGATAACGAAGATTTCGGCCCCGACTTCGCTTTATGTATAGTGGATTTATCAGTGCATCTGGGACGTTTCGACCCATCACGTGAAATCCACCCAACCCCAACCCCTCCATGATATCGACTCCCATCAGCACAGCTCAAGACATCCTTTGCAAGTCATCACCTGTTTCTGGAGAGCGTCTTTGATAATAGTTCTTCCATTTTCGGGGCGCTCAGAATACTCACCATCCAAGGGGGTATAAATATGAAAGGGTTCACTCCAAATTCCACGCAAACAATTGGTTTTCTAAGAAGCGTCTCGAGTCCATTGATGAATCGGCGCAAATTCGAATTCGCGCGTTTCGACTTAGGAAAAGATTACATTTTTCGATCGTCAATTTGCCGTATCGATTTCGGATTTGAAATCGTTACTTTGACAGACGGGTCTGCATTGATTGTCGGTGAAAATCGACATTAAAAAGAACGAACGCTTAATAATCCGTAGATTAAATAGAAATCATTTCCGTCTGTCAAATGTCAAAATACAACATTCAAGAGTTCGTGAAAATGTCAATATTATCGGTTTTTCTGTAACTGTTTAGAATGAAGTGGGTGGAACCGCTCGAACATTTCAAGGTCAAAGCATTTCATAATGGGGGTATCCGTTCCTCGGCAGGTATTCGAATGGCATCGCTAGACTACTCAGATATCGTGCTGCGGCAGTCTCGAAACCATCGGGTTCGAATCCCTGGTGATCTGAGGGTATGTTCGGGATCCTCCAGAACACCGCCTTTCCATCGAGGTTATACCCTTTGAACATCAGGACGAAGATCATGAACGCCTTAAAATTTGACACTCATTCTCTCGAATTTATATCTTTTCGAATATCTTATTCGCAAATTTCTAAAACTTGTGAGGGGGGACCTGTCGTATTGGTGGCTGCGTTATCCAATGAATGCCCTTTCTTTCCTTATAGACCCCCACCGTCCAATTTTCCCTAGATCCATGCTTTGTATTATCTGATACAGACTTACTGTACGTAGAGATCTAACGATTTCCGATGCGAAATTTTCCGATTTAAAAAGCCAATTACTTCGGTTAAACGGCGCCGCCCGATGTCGTTAAGAGTCTACGAAGTTTGTATAATGGAACAGACCACAGCAGGGCCTCGCTACTGAAATAAGAGGCTTAACTCGTAAAAGTTGGTGGATTTAAGAGCCACAGGTTTGCAATCACCGAACACCAGACACGATAATACTGAATCGCGCAGATACATTCGCGGTTGATTGGTTTCCTATTCCAGATGAGCGGTAAACAATCTGAAGTCTGTTTTGATTCGGTAATAGGCAATCATCGGTGACAAGGTTATCTCGAGTAAGCAAACACGCGTCAACGGTGAGATAGAAAACAGTGAAAAGTACATTTGATTCTGTCAATCAGTTCGAAAAGTCGGGGACAATCAGCGAGTTTGTTCTGACCGCCTGGAGAGAGAGGGAAAGAGAGACCTTCGTCACTTTGAAATATGTTAGTGTAACAACTGTTTGAGTTAATAGGTCACTGGCAGTGTCACCAGAAGCTGTCTATGAGAAAGGACAGCTACGCTGAATAAGTGTCAATGTTCTACGCGGACCACCTGACACCACTGTATGTTTCCAAGCTCTCTGAGTTTGGCATCTGTGCTCTTCGCCAAGAACCTTAGTGTCTAATGTACCACAGTTGGTTACAACACTAGGACGGAGAGTGACGGAGATCACTGTGGAGGCAACCTCTGCCAGGGCTGGGTGAACTGTGCTCTTGTGTAGGATCAGGGAGATAGTGATCACCCATTATGTATCTGATGAATGATTTTATATATTTTGTTACAATTTTTCAGAAAATTAAAGCTACGTATCTATCTATCTATCTATCTATAGATCCGCCTCCAGTTGATGCACTATACATAATTTCATAACTTCAACAAGGGAAGAACATGTAGGTTTATTGCATCCTCTGCAGCGTATGATCAATACTCAACCCTCGGGCGTCGCCTCTGCAGCGACATCTCCGGAGAATGTGTTCATTGTCGCGCCAAATCACGCGCGGCAAACCAAACATTCGATTATCAATTTCTATTCAAATGTGCCGGTCAGATGCACTGAAAGACCAATCGGTGGGATACAAGTAGAATTGAATTTTCGCAAACAACGGACAGGCATGGCTGATAATCAGCTTACTGAATCTTCATTCCAGTAACTCAATATATGATGGAAATAGAGAGAAATAAATTTACACTTAAGTCATTTATAGAATGTCAACCGGAAAGACTTATCAGTAATAGTATCAATTTGACTCCTCCGCTCTATACTGATACGCGCAGTTGCGTCTGAAAATACGTTATAGCTGAACGTCGTACAGTATTTCCTTATTTTAGATTCGATTCAATTCAATTCAAAATTCATCCAGCAAATAACCATAAATTTTGCATTCTTGTTTTTAACACTTAATTCCTGTTTTCTTTTCCTCCCCTTTATTGTAAAAAAAAGCCAATAATGTTATCCATAAATTACGGCGCAATGAATATGAAATTAATGACTGAGGCTGAAGAACAGTATATAAAGATTTCATACGACAAAATGAGTTGAGCAACGAGTTAAATTGATACAGAGAAAAAAATGACGCTTCCAAACAAATAGGATGAATGCGTGCAAACAAAGAAAGGAATTAGATTAGAATGATTAGAACTTGCCCTCCTTTTTATCCAGGTACCATCCCATCTCTCAGGGTTACAGTCTTTTTTGACTCAATAGATTATCATATACTATCCATTTTGTTTGCATATAACTGTTAATTATTTTTATTGACGAAATAAACATTACATTACATTAATATTTAGCATAAAGATGAGTGAAGATACATTAGAAGACTCTCTTCAATTTGCTGTCTCTCGTTATCTACACCTAGTATTTTCTCACTGCTGCGAATCAATCATTCCCTCGCGTAATTCCTGATTTATTAGAAAAACATGATGATTACGACACCTCAATCTATACCCGATATACAATATGCCTGAAGCGCTGATTGATTAAAATCATCAATCATCGATATTTTTTTTTTTATAGAAAATTAATCCTATCGAATTTTACGAATTATATTCATAACGCTTCTATTTTTGTAAGTAAGTAAAATATTTGTCAGCGTGAATATTTACAAAATTGATAATAACAAATTTGATTACCAACAGTGAAGTACATATATACAGATGACAGGAGCCTGAGCAGAGCCATAAAGGCTGTTTATCCGAAATTCCTTCAGGAAATTCAGCGACAAAACATGAAAAAACAAATGCATTGATGAAAAAAGGAGATAGATATATATCGTGCAAACGTTTACATTATCAGTGAATCAAAATGATCTTATTTCATAGTGTAGATTAATTATAAGTGTATGTACATTAAAACAAAACATCAGTATCGGTTATTTCTCTTATGAACCAATTCTTATATCGGAAATAGGATTTTGGCTCCGAGGTTATTTACTGTACCGCGATTTCAGCATTGTTTGTTTATGACGTGACATTTCTAGGCGCTCGCGGTTTTGCAAAATAACCGTTTGACATTTTTGCGGCGCGCAGCGAGCGGCCTATCAATAAAATGTGATCTATAATCAGGTGGAATCGATCGTGATCAATGTTGATTAGGCATCGACGGCCCAGTCAATTTATTCCTAGACACCCGTAAAGAAGAAGTATATATCCATACTTTAAATTGATGTATCAGATTTGATGATGCTGTGTACGCCACAACCGCCTCTTACTGATAGGGGTTGATTATGTCGTCTGCGAATCGATGATCGTCTGTGCACACGACACACTTGTCTGGGCTTTCTTACAGATTCGACCATGAATTCCCTTACTTTCGTGTTTCTCGCGAAGACCTGACTACTATAACCACTACTATTTCAGAGTAGTTGCTATACCCCGATTTCTCCCGATAATATATCAAAGTATGCCTAAACTCGGAATGGCTTCGTATTCATTTTCAATTAAACTACTATTCTTAATGTGAATATTGTGACAAAGGTAGAGATACCGAGGAGGCGAGGTCTCAGACAATGAGAAATGATTTCAAGGTTCTTTTAAGCAAATCGTAACTTCAAACTAAATAATATTCCGTGTTCCTAAGATATACACCATTTCTTATTCTTGCATACGTACGTATCCCCGTCTGCCAGTCTGCGTAAATGTTTTGACTTTGATGACATTTGATGTTTATATCGCGCCATTCCATTCCTCAGTGTATATTCGCTTTTAGGAGAGTCTATTCCACGTATTTTACGAGTTTCAATCGAGTGTAAAAGTTATTTATAGTCGCAATATCGGATATTTTTAAACCGTGTTGTTTGTATAAAACCAATCATCAGATAGAAATAACCCGCATATTATCTATATATACATGCCTAATATCGATTGCTTAGTCTTTACCTTTACTTTGATGATCTTTAATAAGCGTTTTATTACATTTCCGATACATTTTTATCATCCGATCAACAATCCAAATTAACATTTTACTTACTATTCATAGTCTTCGTGAAGAAGATATGTATTTCTCTTGAAATTGACGATGTCAGAGCTATCAAATTATGATGTCCTCTTGAATAACAAACGCCACCAAAATGATGGCGAATATTTAATAACGCGAAATGAATTTCTGACGACGAGTTGACGCATTGTTTCGGGAACTAGCTCACTCGATATACATGACGAAGACTAGGATTTCGGATTTTACAGTTGACGATGATTTTATTTTCGACGCTCTTGGTTTGTGTCTGAATTTGATACAGACTCCAAGAAGTTGACTTTACGAACGTGTAGTAAATCTTCTGAGTCTTACAAGTTATCTACGGTTACAGTACTAACAAACAGACAGACACGTGACAGACTGGCAGGTGACAGGTAACAAACTAGAAATTGTTTAATCCGTACGATACAATAATATGAAAGTAGAACAGTTTTTGCTGTGAATACATTTGGAAAATTGAATTTTCATCTTGTTGAATTGTTAAGATACTCTAGACCTCTTAGCTTATTAGATATAAAATTTGATTTCAATCTTTAAAATCCTGTTTATAAGCGGATTTCAAAATCCTCTGTTCTCCTTGCAGAGTGCGCGGGATATTCTACCGTTTGGCATTTTAGAAGCAATAAAAGCCATCGGTTTGCTATTGCACAATGGTGTGCCTGTAGCCTTCATGTTTAACCCCTGATTAAAATCTCAAGAAGATCCAAAAGTAAACAAAGCCAAATACAAATAATATAAAACTGATTTGAAACTGATTGACTAACGTTTCGACTTAATTATATGAGTCATTTTCAAGGCTGATCTTTTATACAAAAGAAGCCCGTCGTAAGCTCTTGAATAACAAATCAGTTTTGAAAATGGCTCGTCTTTCGGGGTTTTCTTTAATTGAATTAGAAAGTCACTTGTTTACAGAAAGCAATCAGTGTAGATGATCCACTTTAAAGCTCTAAGATCCGTAGAACCGATTTCAGTGAATGAAACAATCATTTTTGCACAAAATATCGCTCTGCTAGCTCCTCAACTCTGGAGTCGTGTGGGGTATGGAGTCAGGTGCAAGAAGGACGAGGAAGGTACACTAAAAAATCTAGTTTTACCGTCCCGTTTATTTTTCGCTGTGATTAGCTCGATTACTTTGACTGACATCGTTAAGAATTAGAAGCTGTGTTCACAGATTAGTCGTAGAATAGATTGGTTTTATTGGATCTGGGACACATGTTTTAGCTAATTAGGATCGTTAACATCGGTTTCACTTCCAGCGACGATATGACTCGTTTAGTTCTATCAGTCCGATGCGATGAATTGAAAGTTTTTTTTGCTCTTTTTTGCGACGCCTGAAATCACGGACTACTTGAAGTAAACGATTCTTTTCTCGATAATTTACGATCGCATTTTCCTTGATATCCATCGAAATTCGCGTCGGTCTCTTTTTTCGTCGGTCGCGTTCGAATGCGCTGAAACCGAGTTTTTATTGTCAATCAAGACAGTTACAACATCGGAATGAACGCGGTAGATCATTTTGGCCGTGTCTAAAGCTTACTGAATGAACAATCCTCGAGGATTCGGCGCTACGTAATGGGGCAGGGTAAGCATTTTGGGATGGTGCGCCGTTGTACTTCTGAGAAAACCGATGACGCTGAAGCTGTTACAAATACTGAACATCCGCTGATAAGATTCTTGGGAAAGTTCATTCAAACGCTATTTAGTTTGAATGTGAAAGTCTTACTGGCGACTTAACGTGTTCGTACCCGAGACGGCGCCGCGCGCTGTGAGTCGATTTCTGAGAAACCCCTCGTGACCATCGACATGGTAAATAACAATGTACATCTACACTGTATATGGATCACTCTCCTTGATTCATATCTGGCTAATGAAAGCCGGGTCCACAACCACACATGACTAGCAATTCAACGAAATACGAAGCCTTACATTCTTTACATAACAATTTGTCTTCCGACTCTTTAAGTCGGTCTTGTCACTGGTTATGATTTTATCTATCGAGTCTGCCGAATGTCTGGACAGAAGGCAGTCAGCTTTATTGATGGATAAGCTCCTGGAAGATATGACAAATTTGTGTATGTTGCATCATCTCCTTTGCGGCATGTTTGACTAATAAGACATCGCTGACTATGATTACCATACAGCAGTGCGAGCTCGAATCTCGAATCTTTATTTCGTCTATTTTACGATTCTTTTCTCTGCGGTCATTCACTCATCAGGGTCGGATTTAGGGAGGTGGCGCCACCTATTTTTGCCGACATAGCATTATTGCGCAGCATTTTAAATCTGGAATTGCTCTGATCAGAAAATGATCCCAATTTTTTCAGATTTTTCTTCGAAGAGGACCCCAAATTCCTCTTATGAGACTTGCGGTGATCGCCTGCGGTGATCGCTCTTCGTGTAGGAAATGTTTTGCTCCCCCTTTCTAAATTCCGGCATTCGCCCTGCTCACCCCGAAGACATTTCAAGGGAATTCTTACAATTTCAACAACGACAAATATCCCGAATGAAGTAGCTATTCCTGTCTGAATTCGTGGAATAATTCCCGATAAGGCACACGACATCACATCGTATATATATATATGATAAAAACTGGCCATTTTTCCGCGATCCGTCTTTTTCTATCTGTCACTTTTGACTCGTGAATGAAAAGCGTTAGATTCAATTATACCATGACAGTTTAGTTATGAATGGATATCAATCATTTTTGTGAATGCGTCTATGTATGAAACATAATTTGATGGACATTTTTTCCGAAGACGGCCGACTTAGTCGTCGAACCATTTATCGATTGATCCACGTTATTTTCTGCTGGTTTCGACCGGCTTTCGGTTTACATAATTGAAAATAAATGCCCTATTACGATATATACTGATGTTCCTGTGCGAAGGTATCATTTGTTCGATGGTATAATTTGAATTAGTAATAATCCTTAAGCATCGAAAAACTGTCATATTTGATCTCTTTTCATTGTCTCAAACGCCTCAAATTGTTTGGCGGGTGATCCACAATGTTCAGTTCATTTATGGACGCTTTGCTTAAGCAATGCTCCGCAGATATGCGTGACTGGTTGAACTGTCTGCAAGTCATCCCCAGGGGCCTGTTTTACAGACTGGTTCTACAACTAGGGATTTTAGAATCAATTGCGCCCCTCTATTCTAGCTGTTACCGGACCCCCAGAATCCACCGACATTACTACTATCATGTCTTATACTGTATCAACAATATTTCTAAGTGCATTCAGGGTCTGTTAAAAAGGTTAGGGAATTAGTATATAATCATTTTTTCAAGGCTTGGTAAAAGTATGAACTATTCAGTTATGTCTAGGGAGCTATATGAAAAAGCTACGGAATTTTAGAAACGTGGTCTGGATTGTTCGTGTGGTTTTATTCCTGTAGGCTTAGTATTTAACTTTATAGACTTTTATTTCTGCCTTAGTGAGTTCCTCATTTAGTAGCTATGGAAATGTGGATAGTTTGCCCTGGAAAGAGACTGCAACTAGTGCGAACCGTGAATTGATTCCATTTCCTCGTTTTATAGACATGTTGATCTCTCCTATGCGCGCTCACGGGATGCGCAACGTTTTCCGAACAATACCGCATTGTAGGAGACCTCATTATTATGTCATCGTGTTCTCTCTCCTCGCAACGGTTTTTTCAACAATGAATATTTCATTTCTTTTCGTCTGTTCGCTGATGCGTGAGTTACTGGTAACTTGATTAAGCTCTTCCATCTCTGCAGATATCAGCTCTTCTCATCCCTGCTTCAGTCATCGGCTCTCATGTGCTGTCCCTCTTTCTTGACAAATATGGTCGTTCGTAATCCTAACCAGCGTCGGGTGACTGAAATTCGAATTGCTAAATGCTGTCCCGACTTGGGACTTCAAACGACATACTCTTTAATCCTCTATCGTGGTACACGCTGAGGCTAACTGAATTTCAGATATGCTTGGAGAGTGAATTGAAGATCTGCTACATTTTTTTTTCAAGAAAAATATTCTATATATTTGTATATCACACTATATCGCTCTATAAGCTTCGAGTCCAATAAGTCAATTTCAACTGGAGTTTTGTTTTGTATATTTTCAGGTATGCGTATATTGGTGATGCTGTTATTGGACACGTTACCGATGTTGGGAAATGTGCTTCTGTTGTGTTTCTTTGTTTTCTTCATTTTTGGTATCGTCGGCGTACAGCTCTGGGCCGGCCTGTTGCGTCAACGCTGTTTTATGGATAATAGGCAGAATTTTTCATACCCCGGGTAAGTAACGCTTTTTTGTACCGGTAAAAATCCCGCGATATACAAATAAAAGACGAGTCCGTAAACGTTTCCTGGAGCTAAAAGTATATTTCAACGTTTTGACTAATATGCGGGAATAACCTTTCCTGAAAATGTCTATACATTCGACACGTTGAAATAAGTCATTAGCCAAAGCAAACATTTTCGGACGTGTTTCTTTTCTTTATTGTTGGATCTAAATCGTATCATCGTCTCAATACGGTCTCAGAATTGTTTCATAGGGTTTATTATACTATTTGGTGCACTGTTGCTCCAGATATAAAAGTGAAAATGTTTTTCTAGTGCCATTTACAGTTAACCAGTCTCGTTCAGTTTTGCATTAGCTTTTATTTTATCATTCTTTCGTGAAATCCTTTCTTTATCTCTATAGGTATATATATATATATTTTTTTTTTTCTTAATTTTTTGTTTATATCTCACTCTTTTGAAACCTTAAGAATGTTTTCCAAACATAAACAAACTGATCTAGGTTTGACTAGGGCTTGTAACAAAACAATGCAACATTTATGCACATCGTATGATACCTTTGCCAGTAAACTATCAATCATAGCGTGGCCATATCACTGTACCAATCACTACAAATTTATCAAAGCAATCAGAATGTTTTGAAATATTAATTGCATAAAATTATCTGTCTAACTTCATATGCAATAACTTCATTTACAATATAGTTTAGATCATAGTTTTTTTTTGTATTACATGTTGCCTGTCTTGTTCATCCAGCCCAATTTAAAGCCAACTGATATAGATATATACTCTAACTACTTCATTTTATAAAGGATTACGTTATTCAATCAGTATCTCAAAAATCAAGCATAGATAAATGATCTCTTAATCCATAGAAACTAGATTTTTATATGACTTAAGGCTAATCTATACGCTAGTTTAACAGCTGAAATATGCGATTTGTTAGAATAAAGCGATGTTTGATTCGGTTGTAATATTAGCCCGATTTCCCTCCAACGATCGGCAGTAAACTGTCTAAGAAATGCCATTCCTAAAAAAACATCGCTTTCTAGAAATTACCGTTTCGTTCATCGGAAAGATACCTTCTGACAACGCATGAGGAAACTCGCTAAAAGAATTGAACTTTTTTTACACGAAACGCGTAATGAAATTCCATCGCAGAAAGGAGACAATTTTCTGCTAAAGACAAAATTCGTCCATAGAATAGAATAACTTGAAAGCCCTTTTACCGAAATCATTACCTACGGCAATGTAAACACTACGACATCAGCGATCTTGTTCATTCCTTGCTTATTTTCTTCGTTCTTTTTCCCGTTATGTTTCTATTTATTTGGCACTTTTTTCAGCCTTTGGACTCATGACATTAATGAGAATAAATCCTATGTTCATGGTTTGTAAGTATATGTATATTTATATATATACAGTATGTTCGACACATTTTCGGTGGCGCAAAAAAAAGAAGAAATGCATGCTCATTATTCGTACTAGAATTCTAAAATGGTCGATGGAATATGAATCGTTGTTTTATTTTTCCACTCGGATTACGGTCGATCTTTGAGGAGATGAAGGGATTATGTAATCGGTGTTTGTAGGAAGAGGTTTAGAGGGAATAATGACGAAAAGGTACAAAAAGCCACGATATTTAACGACCAACAATTTAAAAATCAGTTACGCTGACATTTCGGCGAGATCCATCTTCGGAGAATTGTTTACAAGAATATTGGATAAATCTCTGGTGATGGATAGAAGTCATCTATTGGAAACGTCAGTGTAACATTGTGGTTTTCTATGTGTACTTTAACATAGTCAATAAAACAGAGATTAGTCTGAATTGATTATTTTCGACCATGAAAGGCTATGTTTGATGATTCACACGCTTCGTTAGGCAGGGTATATTTGCACCAAATGTGGTTTCCGTGACTGTTGTATCCTTATTGTTTTACTCGGTATTTTTTTTAAAGTGCATCGTTGAGACATACGCGCTCATGTTCATTCCTATGCTGCTGCTGCTGCTGCTGCTGCTGCTGCTGCTGCTGCTGCTGCTGCTGCTGCTGCGCTGCATTGGGCGGAGACTTTCATACCCCGGAAAATTTCATCCCTGACTTAATAATGCGAATGTCTTGTTTTTGAAATACCTCAGCAGCTTTTCAGCAATCAACTGACTAAAACGCATTCACGATTATCAGGATTTGCAAATCACTACATTTTGCATGTCCTGTATCCTCGCTACTATGGTTGTTGGCAGGTGGTGACGGCATGGGTGATAACCTGCTATGAAATAATGATAATTCTTTTTTTCTGACCGTGTTTTCCGAAGTGCTACTTGCAGCAACTATTTCCTAAGCCGCAAATAATTTTCCGGATTTATTTCTGAGCATTAACTCTTAACATAACTAAAAAAATGCTCCGGAATCTAGAGAGTGTGCTAATAATATGATGTATTTTTCGAGGTTTTCGATAGCTGAACCCTGCTTGAATTAAAGCATTTAAAGAAATAAGATCAAAACCCATTCTGAAAAAATTTACAAGATTTTAAAAACGAAATTCATATATCACGAATTAGAATCAGAAGACACAACGTTTTGCTAGAGACCATTTTCGGGTGTGGCTGTCTCTGTAAGTGTCAGAAACGTATGACGTCTCAGTTGACCCGTACGTCATATTTCGCTTCGAATTGCTACTATAAGTCCTACTATTGGATCGTGGTATCTACGATGGCGAGATTAAAACCTAAACGATGGTCATGTCCTTTAATTTCTAATTCTCGATATAGATGAATTTCATTTTTTAGTCTTTTTAATTTGTGAGCCGTCGGGTTTAACCTTTTTAACATATTCTCCAGTGTTTGAGTGTATACGGGAGATTCTAGATTTGTAGTAGCCTGAATTGTCCTACCCCTAGAATAGCATCGATTTCATTTCGCAGTCATCGTTAAGATTCTAAATATATGTCTCTTGTAAGAACAATAAAAACTATCAAATATTCTAACTCGATACCAAATCAGTCGGATTAACTTGTGCCCCATGATGTAACCAGCCCTGGCGAACTTCAGATTTCTAATTTGTCGACTATAGTGGTCAAAATGCATTTCACAGTGTCGGCCATCTTGGAACTATAGTCTAAACTACAGCGACGTGGTTCGTTATTTCCGGACCATAATATAGTCATTTCGACTATCTGACATTCGATTTCATTTAGTTCGCAAAAATTTCTCCGACATTCGAAGTTCGTTCTTGTATGGGTTCATTAAGATATGTATGATGTATTATAATATGCCATAAGATATGAAATAAGATAAGAAATTTGTCTTCGATTTTTTCTAGGTTTTATCTGAACCCGTATTACGTACCGGTGATCGAACACGGCAGCGATCAACACGATTTTATCTGTAGCATGCACAAGGATTCGGGTATGAGACATTGCTCGGGGATCAAAGAACTTCGAAATGTGCACGGCAATCTGTGTAACGATACCGTAGATGCGTATAGCAATAATTATGTGAACAATACTTCAATTAGAAACTCAACATCGTGTATCAATTGGAATCAGTATTATACGACTTGTCAACCCGGAGATAAAAATCCCTTCCAAGGCGCAATCTCATTCGATAACATAGGATTAGCATGGGTCGCTATATTCCAGGTAAGTCAAAATGGCTATTGTTTTACTAATATGGCCACTGATGATAATAAGGTGTCACCTTTTCGGGTTTCGGGTTAGAATTAAACTCTAGTCAAATAAAGCATCCCATATGGCTTCGTGTGACTGTATAGATAAATAAAAAGTCTAACAATAGAATTTCATGCAACGTGTCAAAGTGAAACCACAATGTAGCTTCTGATGGTCATTTCAGCTGATTATTGCTGTTTGTCAGCAGCCGAAATGTCGTTATCTAGTTTCAATAGATCTTCAAGATTTTATCATGTAAACTTCTATAACGGGACTATTCTAATCATCTACCTTACAGTATTAAGTTCATTATTTTTAACCAGCAAACTGGGTTTCTTGTTAAACCCGCATGATATACACACTTCCAGTTGTGCAGCGGATGTGCCATTGCTTCATTAGATTTGCATATGTCTTCATTTTACACAGACCCAAATGGTTTTGAAGTTTCACCGCGGAGAGAATTTTATTTTTGGTTTCACATATGTCATAGATTATACAGGATTACGAATTCACCCCTCGGAGAGAGACATGCAGAAAATTCAGACGAAACATGACGCCTTAGCTGATATACGACCGCCGTTGAAACTGCTATTGATACTCGTCTCATCTTTGTTTACACTGTCTGTATCTGTTACACAATACTCGCCGACTCGCGCGGAATTCTCACTGTAGTATATACTCGAGATGAATGTCGTGAGAGATAATGACTGCTCCAGTGGAAAGGTCGTTCATTTCGAGTAAGGTTTCAGAGATTGCACCGAATCCTGATAACCGCGTTGACGGAGTCTGGAATATAAAGTGTGAATGGCAGTGTGACGACGGGCTAACACCGCTACCACGCAGTGGGGAGACAGTTAACTGACTAATTCGGTTATTCTCTCCTGCAACGAAGCGTTAACTGTCATTGATTAAAAAACATCTCACCGAAAATGAATGAAGGAAGAGCTAAAAGTAAACCGTCAATCATAATCACTTCTCCAATCTAATCTCAACATAAAACATAATCTTGGGCCAAGAGTTGCTCGGTCATGGCTTAATAGGCGGGCGTAGGTCGGCCTTGCGACGGCTTGAGAGTTCGAAATGGTCTTCAGTTAATAGATTGGCTAAAGAACTAAAATGAGCTTAGGTTAAAATGTTAGATTGGCTATAGAACCAATGTTAGACTGGATTGGCTATAGAACTAGAATGAGATCCGAATGGTCTTGATGTAGATTTGCTATAAACACCAGAATGAGCCAGCTTATGAGTAAACAGTCATCGCAGAAGACTCGCCGTGTTTTGATAATAATCTCAAGAATGTTGTTATCACATTTGGAAAGAGACATAACATGCGTAGCCAAGACCACACTGCCGATAGCGTAGGCGTATTTGGCAAATGACAATTGTCATTCATGAATTCATTCTAAACATTACCCGTAGTTCAGACGCCCATTTCCTGGTGGAATCGGCGGAGTCCATCATCATTTCTCGTAGCGAATTTTATTTCATTCGTCAATTCTCGTAGATCTCATATTGATTTTTAGGCGGCCCGTCGTCATATTTTCGTCGGCAGATCGATAAAAATGATTAATCGTTGAAATGTCTAGAAGCTGTTAGCTCTGAGACAACAAATCGGCTTCTGTCTGTATTCTGGTAATTCACTATTCATAATTTACACAGATAACGTTCCCTGATTGAGCCGGCTACGACATATGCGTTGCGGTTATTTATTTCTCAGTTTCCTGTAATTGAATCTTTTCGAGTTATGACTTGGAGAAATCTCTCCCAGCGAAATCGATCTTTCCAAGTTTTACGTCTCGTTGATTCCGGCGTAATGAAGACTGAATATCCGATAGGCTTTACGTGTGTTCTTACAGGTCCCAAATGTTGACACTTGAACTTGCCTCCGGATCCACCCCATGACCAGCGCTCAGACCAACCAAAATCCTGCATGCGGCTTTTGAAATAAGAAATTCGAGAATTCAAGTTCATAATCGCTTAAATCCATGGGAAATCCTGCTAACGACATGTTAGGCCAGCATCTTAACTACGCATTGATTTGGTTTTCGCCACACACGACCAATAAAATCTTTAGAAAGGAGGGTGGTATCAGTACAAATATGTCGATAATGACGGGCCGAATATTGCAGGGGATCGCCCACTCGATGGAAAATAGGAATCCTCTATTCCATCATCAATTTGTCTCTCAAGATCCACAGACTACACGTAACAGTTTTTGTCATAACTTTTCCTATTTGTAGAACTATGCCAAATTCTATTGGAGCCCTCTTGGCTCATTCTAAGACTTCTTTGGATTCTGCTTTGTGAAAGCCATTTTTCACTTGCTCAAAGCCAAACTATATCTTTAAACTTGTGAGAAATGTGCATCTTGCTTTGTGTTGCGTAGTAAGTAACCGCAACGCTGTAGTAAGTACAGAGCTGGTAACAGATTTCGATATTGCATATCAGCTGAAAGAGCCAACCGCGATATTACACAATCTATTTCCCAGGCAACAAGAATGTTGGCGTAGACGCATAAAACGTGATTTCATTGATTTTTTATCATTAATCAAATACCTGGCGTAACGCAAAACATATAAACGCTTACTGTACTAACAAACTAATGCATATATAAATGATTGAACAAAATCACAGGGACTGCGGATCTAGGAGATTTGGGAGGCGAGCTCCAATAAAGAAAAGGAGGAGAGCAGTCAAGCCGAACAGGTCGCAAGCGGGTGCTCCTTTGTCGTTGCAATTTCCGAGAGGGGACAAGTCCAACCTCAATGGGGAGGCAGGGGTATCAACCCCTAAATTTCCCCAAATAAAATCAAACGGCTTCCAAAACGTGTCCGAAAATCTGGTATAATGTAACATGCCACGCATAAAATTGCGCTCTTTTTCAACTTGCAATGATGAAATCTGTCTGACTGGTAAGACTCGAGTATAGACCTACCAGCACCTCACTCGGGTATTGATGATCGTTCAGAGTTTGATGAGCAAATCGATATTGTGTCAGACTACGACTAGAAGTTACTAGTCCCGTAGCACATGATGTCAAGAAATGAACTTATTTTACAGCTCGATTCTCAAACGGCGTAATCGATAATGTCTGCGACTGAGTCGCTATACTACATAGCAGACACACTTAAAGTTTATTTGCTCAGTCGGCTATCATTATGTTAGCGGATGGAGAGTGCATGAGAGGTCTTTTTCTATCCGAAGGAAAAGAATAGCCGGGATATTTATGAAGCAGTCATGCAGAATATGTGTAGATTACATATCCTGAGTGATTGCTGTTTGTTATAGAACTACGGAAATATGAATGAGATTTCCTGTTATGTATAAGATCTACGATTAGTGGACGAATTCTACTAAGATGGTCATTGTCACCGTGATGCTTCTGTCTTGAGAAGTATCCGATTAAGAAGTATCAGAACGATTCATACTTAAACTAAAATCTGGTAACCCTACAAAGTACCGTCGGTTTTCACGGTTCAAACCGTTTGACACCAGGTCAACGAGACACATCTAAAACTCTCATGAACAATTGAATGAACTTTGAAAACCAGTTTCTTAAAAATCTTTACAGTTTTGTTTCTATCTAGCTTCATCCGACGTTCCCGACATCCAGGCTTTAGCGCATATTCATATAGCCGATGCCCTTCACCTCATTTTATACATCAGTTCGTCAGTTCGCCAGGGTTAAAGCTGATTCAGTTAAGCTCTTTAGAAGCTGTTAAGAAGCTTTATGGGATATGGACAGTGGACAGTCGGATGATTTAATGTCTCTCGGTCGCGAACGGCGTTAACATCGCGCTCTCGATTATAACTTCCTTTATGCCATTGTTTATTGCCTTCAGATGAGTGAGCAAAACTAAGCGGTATCTGCTTCACTTCCTAATATTAAACGTAATTTTGACCGTAAATGGAAAAAATTGCTTTTAGATAAATACGTATGAGCTTCTTTTTTAATAGCATCACAGGGTGTTAATGTCATCTTGCGTCGCGAATAAGCGAGACTATTGGGAAAATTCTGTAAGAATCAGTATTCAATTTTCTCGCCGGCTTCGTCGGATTTCAGTCGCTCGCGTCTATTGAACGCGTCAAGGTTGAGGCATATCCTGGGTGCGTGACAATATCGTAATTTGGTTGGCTGAAAATAGGGGCGTCGTGCTTCCAGCGACTGTCACCGATCTGTCGCGTATTCATAGACCATTTCCTGTAGCGATTATGGACGCGATATTTCTCGTCGTCGCCGTGCGCCTCCATCGCGTTACCGTCTGTCGGCTTGTCTTTTGCATTTCGTGACGATGTCGACGTGTCGGTATCGTTTCGTTCACTGCGATGTCGGCGTCGCCGCCGCCGATACATTATACAACTCCCCGTAAACACCGTCGTCGTTGTCGCGGGCAACTGATTTGTACGGGTTGTCAGCGGTTTCATAATGAGAAATGATGGCTGAAAAATCATTCGTCGCAAACACGTCGGCATGATAACAAAATCTCACGCGTCGATTGCTTGATTAAATAATCTTTCACAGGAACTCAACTCGTGTCCCATTATGGGTTTTTTTCACTGCTTTGTGTGATGCTTTGCTGAATAAAGCTAGACCGATCAATTATTAATGATATCTAAACCCTGCAGATCACCAACTAATATTAGTGCTAGCGACACCTGGTGGATCCTCACTTGCCACGAGTAGAATCCTCTATCAAAGCCAGCATAGCCAGCAGTAGGTACAAACCAGGGAGCTTAGATCAGAAATCGGAAATCGAATTGATTTTTTAACAACGTAATCATCTTAGAATTCAAGACTTCAAGACTGTGAACTGATATTCTGTCGTGAATAAGATTATCATATTTAAAACCTGAAACCCGTGTGTCTGAAGAAGATACGGGTCACATGCCCCTGAGCTTAGATGCACTTTGTGCTAACTAGCTTCTGCGTGAATAGATTGGTCATCAGACACAGCCATTTCACCGGGAATTTGGAGAGGATTTGAAATACTGACGACATAATCAGCCGAGTTAAGCGCTGGATTATTACTCAGACCGCGGTCTGTTATGCCGGTTCTTGATGACCCCATCATGGCGTAATTGCCCGCCGAAATGTATCATATTCACGTGTATATAATACCATCATTGCGACTGATGCATCAATATCAATATGAATTGCAGCGAGCGGCAGCGGATTCATTGCTGTAGAGTTTTCTATTGGGTCTGATTGAATGTATCCTGCGAACACGTCTGCCGTTCTGAAGCCGAGCTTAATCGGATGCATTAACGTCGCATTGATGGTCAGCGACATGAAAGCAATGAGATTAGTTGCGATTATCAGCCCGTATACATGCGCCAATCTGTTCAAATACATAGATGTTTATTCACTCTAAATATCGTGCTTTAACCGTACTGCATACTAGGGTCTAAGCACGGTTAGAGATACCGATGTGAGGATTGCACCGAACGGAATGCACCAGTAGTTGCACCAGTAATGGTCGATCAAAATCTGAATTTCGAAAAAATTGACTTTCATCCTTTTGTCAGGAATGGGCAGTTAGTATAGTTTCCTAGCACCCTGGAATTTCTTTAGGCAAAACGTGTTTTCGTTTCTGCAAAAATAAACAAATCGATTCGTCGTTTCCCGTCAATTTCCATTTTGCTTTTTTCCAATAAGGATATCAATCTAGAGAGATGCTGGATTTTGGATATCGCTGTAGGCTCCCCGAACCGACCTACCCACACAGCCATTGATTGATGTACATATATATACACATACGAGTAAAGGATATGTGGGGTGTTTATTGCCATTTCTTTTCCATCATCCGATCATCTTTATGAAACCTGCGATTGCCAATAATTCGTTGGAAATATTATTTGCGCAGGATTATTGGCGCCGCATTTCTTTCGCTAGTTCTGTGATGAAGAGTAATAAGCGATCCACCAGACTTGGCGTTATCTGATCTATTTGTGGCCGCGTCGTTTTTCAGCGTGAACTCAACCAAATAATGGATATTCAATTTACTCACAGTATGGGTGTATACATTTGACATTTCAGCTTCATTTGCAGTTGAATATCTACCACGCTGCTGGTCGATTCCTACCTTTTACCTTATTTACTAGCTGCTCTTCCCCTTCGAAGTTCTGTTACCTTAGTAAGAGTTTATCTAGGTGCAGTCCACGACGTTTTGTTACCTTACCCAAGTCGGGTCCTGCCAAGATGTCTTTTTACCCTACTGAGCCGATTTTGATCGGGCCAAGGCTCCATTACTGAGCCTATGATCTGACTATGAAGGCTTGTTCCTTTACTGAGTCAGATCAGATCAATCTATATTCTTGTTAATGACCTGATGTAATACCACCAGGTAAAGTGCTCGGTCACTATGCCCTGACCCCGATTTCTATAAAAAGTTAAACTTGAATTTCTGTTTCAGCTGCTGTTGGTTTTCAATTTCGACCAAACAATTCAAAAGCGTTTTATACATAGACTTTTTCATTTATCCGAAGCCTGTTTTTCTGAGTTTTTAGATCATTATGCCAACGCTTTCTGTGAACCGTATAACAGGTTTATTTACCTGCGGTTGCTAGGTAACTTGATCCCGGTATTTTTGTAGTTACAGCCACAACGAGTATCGACGATGAAATTATGTGATATTCGCGTGCCACTATTCGATTATGGCATCTATGGCGCGCCGACAAAGTTCTCAAGTCTCAATTACGTTCTGCGTAATTTTTGCTAATAATTTGATGGGGCTTTGACATATTTGATAAAGAAATTTATGTATCATTCACTCGTGATATTAGAGAAGGTTTTAAATGACTACGGTTTGTTTGATGTTGCTCCGAATTGGCTGATGGCTAAGGAACTTAAGTTAACCACAGTGTACACATGTTTCAAAATTACGTAGCAGGTTCGACAACGTATTCTACGTGGAACATCGTCCTCCGGCAGGGATTCGAAACTGATGGTATCGCGAGACTCTGTCACGTGCGGAGACTCTGTCACGTGAGTCCACCGCATATGTGGCTAAACGATGCGCTCAACAAAAAAGCTGCGTATCATATGCAAAATTATTCTAAAACACATTTTGACCGTGTCGAAAATACGTAGTATTCACAACGTACTACATTCCTATACTTCCCACAATTCTCCACGCCCGATATGACGTCACGAGTAACTGTTCATGCTCGGCAGTAGATCAGCGTTTGGCCGAGTGGTTATCTTCGGTTTCTTAAGTTAGGGCAGGTTTAGTTAGGTTAGGTTTCGAAACCCGGCTTCCCAGGTTTACCCCCACACGTCTATCATTAGGGTTTACACTCATACGACGAATTTTTGAATTCTTCTATTAATCCTATTTTAATCTTTTTTGTCCGTCGCTAACCCGTTACTCGCAAAAGGTTATACAGTTCGTACGCGTTTAGCGTATGTTATATCGATATACGCTATGGTTTTTATACCACAAATTAGATTTATTACAGTCACTCTACGCGATCCCTGCGGGTCATATCAATTCTTACTAGCTGTATACAGCGGTATCAAGACATGCGTTAAATAGAAGCATCTCGTCTGCGATAATCACGGCGAAAAAAAAACAACAAAAAGGCTCGTTTTTATTTTGTACATGTTCGTTATTGCATTTCAGGTAATAAGCCTCGGAGGCTGGGTAGACATCATGTATTATGTTCAAGATGCTCATTCATTTTGGGATTGGATCTATTTTGTATTGTTAATTGTGGTAAGTTCATTTTCTTTAGCTTCACGTCCCCGATAACCCGTTTCCCTGCTTCTCTATATTTACAGGTGATCAGCCTTGAAGGCTGGGTAGACATCATGTATTATGTTCAAGATGCCCATACATTTTGGGATTGGATTTACTTTGTATTGTTGATAGTGGTAAGTGGGTGGTACTGGTTTGCCACCCCTAGTGATCTCATTCATTGCCTGTCTTTCCATTACCTTCCATTTTTATTGCTATCTCCTCTTGTGTTTTTTTACACCGGAATTCTTTGCCATTTCCTCGAAAAAGCCGCGCCTTGACTACGACTGGATGATTTTCATATTTACATCTGCTTTCATTGTCAGCAAAAAAAAATGGCACAGGATTTCGGAACCATTTATATTTGCAGAATTTTGAGAAAATTTAAAAAAGAAACGAGTTTTTTTATTCCCTGTAAATGAATTTGGACCCTTCTGCATGCAATCGGGTTGATTTTTATTTCGGGGATATTTTTGCGCCTTCTTAAGCCTTCTGTTTGTCAATTCGTTTTGTTTTTAATGTAAAACGCAAGATAATTCGATATACTACGGAGACGACCGCGATTTTCATAATTTTTCATAATTCCGTTAAAAAGTAATTTCTCGTCACGCGGATATTCCACGCACAATTAGCGTTTGGCGCTCGCGACTGTCTGTGGTTGCGGAAACTTGACAGCCTTGTCAGAAAAACTAAACCACGGGCTTCATAAAATGAAGATCTTTGATTGATTGTCTTTGGTCGCGTAACCATTTCATGGCAGACAACTTGTTTAAGCGAATTATTGCTACTGCACTTCAAAAGATCGCATCTCTTTCGTCGTCTCGAATTTTCTTGAGGGAAATCTGTTCGCAAAATAAAGCGAATGTCAAAGGTTTCTGAAGTGAAGTGCACTCGATATGATCAGGTGACGCCGCGAACAAAACTCTGCAAATATGAATCAAACTCGAGTGAATGATTTTAATCTTCTTTTCTTCAGGTTGTTCTTACAATTTACTGCATTATCTGTACTTCGGTTCAGTTCCGATAATAACGAACCGAATCTCCTAACAGTACAGTTCACCTGTACTTTAAAAGAAAAAAATCTTCTTTTTTCAAGACGCACGATTTCTTTATTCCTTTCGATTTTCAGATAGTTTTCACGATCAATTTTCCCCCGTTCTCGGTTCTTACGGCGCCCGGCGAGGAGATATTTTGAAATATAAACATAACGTAACATTCCACCCGCGGCAAACTCTAAAAAAATACTCCTCCCACCATAAGACGATATCTCAACTATTCGTGCAATCGTAATTTTGTCTCTTCAACGTGGAAAGCTTTATTAGATAATTGCATTTCAATTCGGCTATTTGTTCTGCCCTTAACAACTTAACAACAACAAAACGAATCGACAAATCGGCCAAAACCACCAACAGACCGGACGGACTTCGTGTGTTTTCCCTCCCTAAACCTCCGATAGATAATGTTTTGAAGAAATTTGTGTGATTCTTTTCTCATGAGTGAATATTTCGTATATTTTATCTTAGCAAACAGATGCACTTCCTACTATTACTACTATTACTACTACTACTACTACTTTTTTGCATGTGTGAAAATAATTTTGAAATCTGGATTTTTTGCACATTTTCTCTCGAAACGAACTCGACAAAAAAAGTAAAATAACGTATAGTTCATCTAATTTCGAGCTGTTATCTTCGTGAAGCTATCCCTCGATCGATTCGATTATTCAATACGCCGTCGATGGAAACTTTTTGCACGCAACTTTTGATTTTTAGAAAATCTCTTTTTATCGAAAATCTGATACGTTTCAATATTCTGTTGCATGTGGTTTTTGATAAATGTTGTTTGATTTAAAAAAAACATATGAACAGGTAACATCCAAAACTGATTCGATGAACAAAACAAAATAAAGCATTCAATTCTTCTCTTCATTCTTCCTTTGTATTTATACGATAGCACTACTAGAGCTATCTGCACCAGGGTTAGAAATATATCTCATATGTTATTGAATTATGAATATGGATATGTGGCAGATCAATACGTGAGCTTCGCCATTTTGAAGATACCTCGTGTAAAGTCACTAATCATAAGATACCATTTGCTATTCTTACTGTTACCCGCTGTGTTCACCAAATTAGTTTAGTTCGCCTTCGGAGGTTGGTCTTAATTATGCGATCGTAGAACAAGCAATTAACTTGTCACTCACATTAGTTCCACATTTGGTCCTGGTAGGCTAGATGAATGTTAATATCACAGTAACCACAACCAGCAGCAGCCGCAGCAGCTGAACGAGTCGGTATCATCTAGTTTTGACATCTCTGGTTATTGAAAAGTCAATACAATTTACGCACATGTCAAAACATTTCGAATTTCATCAGATCGAAAATAACAGCGATTACTTCGGGAATTGTTACTAAAAAGAAAGGAATTCTCTTGTGACATTGTCAAAATGTTCAACTGTGAATCTATTATAGACGTTGTCTGTCTGCTAAGAGAGTTTGGGTTTTCGGACGCTCGGATATCAATGATCAACATTATTACTACCGATTGTTGCTTTGAGATATAATTGGAAATCGCCAATGCGTAGATGAGGAGATAATCTGATATAATTGTACGGACTTCTTAACAAAACAGATAATAAATAATGATTGAATGTCCCCCCGATGATAGCAGGGATTTCATATAATGTGTCTAACAGTTGCTAGCACGTAATTCGTATCAGGCCCGAGGGTAACATTTCTACACATTGTGAGGTGATAATGTGGCAAGTTACATACATCATGATGTCACTTGTAGGAGTAAAGAAAAAAAAGAAAGGCGATTATTAGGACTTTTGCCTATTAATTGAGCGTTTGACAAATCAAGGATATAAGCAGTTAATGCGTCCTACTCTTGAAAACATCAATACCAAATTGAATCGAATTACTTTCAGGCGAAAATCTAATGTCTGTCATCTGCTTTTAGTCGTAATCTGTCAATAGGTCTTTCAATTACTTAATGATTTTTTTCCTTTCAAGCTCTATAAGGTATGATTGTCAACGATAGTTCTCTCCTCTCCCCGACAACTGATCATAGCGAAGAATGAATTATCAGCTCCGCGCGAACTTAACTGATAATGTTGAACGATGTTAAGCAGCCCAAACGATCTAGAAAGTGGTTTAATTGATATCTTTTTTATATCTTATCAATGAAATGCAGTTTTTTTTTTCTTTCAGATCGGTTCATTTTTTATGATCAACCTCTGTCTAGTTGTAATCGCGACGCAGTTTTCCGAAACGAAAAAGCGCGAGACCGAACGCATGATGCAGGAACGAAAACGCTTCCAATCGAGCAGCACTCTGGCGAGTAACTCGGAGCCGGGCGGCTGTTACGACGAAATACTCAAATACCTTGCTCATCTGGCGCGCAGACTCAAACGACGAATTGTGCGAACGTTCAAGCGCGCGCAGGGAAAACGTCAGTGCAAAGTGAAACCGGAAAAAGCGATATCGTTGCGTCGCAAGCGCGGACGCTGGAAAACACCGAAACAATCCGTGCAGTTACAACACGCGCATCGCATGGCGTGTACATTCATAACTCAGAGGGCCTACATGGATCCGGGTCAACAGGCTCCGAGGGCGAGTCCCGAGGTATCCGATATCGACCCTGTTTCGTCGCCGCGGCGGCCGAATCACCTTATGTTGCCGAGCAACAACAGTCTAAACCCATCATCAGAATCTCTTCACAGTAGCGCGTTTGTATCGGATAATACGCTAGCGCCCCCTATGGACGCCGTGATCAAATCACAACAGTCTTCCCCTAATCATCTAGTTCCGCTATCATCGTCATTAAACGGCACGGGCAGTTCGCGACAACTAAACGTGCCCGACACTACTAGTCTCCATGGTGCTAAAAATACGCTCGCTGCTCCTAACTCACTGCTGAATATGGATTACAATGATATGAATAAGTTAAATCCAAATGTGGACGGCACTAAAAATGCAGGTATAAAAATGCATCTTTCCCAATTCTTTCCAGTAAACACAGATCCTAATTGATATGTGATATACCATACTGATCCATAACACATCAATAGGGTTTTCTGCCAAAAATCCGTTATCGCAGCTTTGCAGCTATGTTTATTACTGTTTTTTATCATTATCATTCATTTATTCATTTAACAACATTGGAGCATCTTGATTTACGAAATGTGATACTGTAAGGCATAACTTGCAACCACAAACCACAAACTGCTAGTAGAAATAATTGCTAGTAGTTCCTACATCGATATAAATCCGTATCTATAATCTTGGAACAATATGGGAACATACAAACTGTGTCTGGCTGAGGTTGAAAAAAGAGTCCCAACTGAAACTCATGTAAAACTCACACTAGTTTGGACTTTTTTGTTCTATTTTTCTCTAGGGGAGAAAGGTCTTTCAGCACCCCATATAACATGTACATTACCAGATTATGATACGCAACATTCTGAATATGAGTGGAGTGACAGCGATGATGATGTATCTTCGAGCGATTGGAAAGATGAGTCTTTAGATATTCCACAACATCCACCAGGTCGGTTTCATTTCAGACTTTCTAATTGTCTAATGGATTATGAAAAAAATTATATCTCGAGAAAAGTGCGATAACAATTTTTCCCAATAATGGCTCGCGTGTGCGTTATTGTGTCATTGCCACTAAATTCAATCAGCGCCATCTGTTGATAGTAAGAAGAATCACCGTCTGCTCAGGTGAATTCATACGCAGACGCACTGCATACCTCGAATTCCTTATCAATAATAAAAAAACAAGATGTAAGAATCACTGCTTTGATGCAATTTTCATGATTTGTCCCAAAAACAACTGTTATTTGTTGTCGGTGGTTACTGCGAGCTTATCTTTAATGGATTTTGTTTCGGTATCAGTCGGTGCGAATACATTTTCAGAAGCCGTCGTTATCGGAATTCTGCGTAGAAAAAAGAACGACTCGGCTTTAAACAAATACGATAGATTCGCTATAAATCGATGATTATTCTCAGACTATATAACGAAAAAACGCGAGCATTGCTCCGTAAAAAAGTGTTTTATATCATAACTTGATTTCCGACATGAAGTTTAGTATTCATAAATATGAGATCTCAGAAATGCCTTTAACAAAAAAAAGATTAAAAAACTTGATTGTTCCTTACGTTTACAAATTCATATCGGATACATTACAAGACATTCGTGAATATACACATTATAAAATGCCGCATGAAATACCATGTTAAACGACATAAACAATTTGATAAATTTGCTTAGCGAGATCTATCTTCCACTAGTGGATGAAGACCAGCTTGCAAATAATGCGATATACTTTGGTATCATTCTTATAGCATGACAAGAGAAACGTGAACTCTCAGGTAGAGATCAAAAGTGGTGCATTTTTCTAGTTCTGAGAAGTATATGTCTCATGTTTTGCTCAGGGGGAACAGTGAAATAGGAATTGTTCCTCGCCATCCGCATATTTTACCATAAAACAGGATTTTATTTACCATAAAACAGGATTTTATGTACCTCGTCTATTATATGGATAAGGTAACATCGCGAGCCATCACTGGGTATGAATTGTTGTCACGTTTTATATCTAGCGAAATTTTTTAACGGCGATACGGTTATCAAGATAACAACATTACTGAAATGATGATTGATTTCGTCGGTTTTCTTTTCTTGAAATTTATTTCTTTAAACTCAAAAACAGATTTTACTTTTAAAGTGTTTCAATTCACAATGGCTAGTGGCACAACGCATTTTGTTCTTTCGCTGTTGATGACCACAAATAAATAAAGAATTTAAAAATTTGTTTGTAAAAAATAATCATATGTATATAGCGAAAGTAGCGAAATTTACGCCGTGCCTGGGCCTCATACATCGAAGTTCAGTGACTTTTCTCCCGATGAGAAAATTCCTCGCTTTGCTCTTCCTTTTTTTTCTAATCGGAATCTATCTTGAATATATATGTTGTATTCAGTAAAGCTTCGTTTTGTTCGTGTCTTCGTGTTTTTATTTTGCGTTGAATAGTTTGCGATAAGGGCAGTAATATGCCAATAATATCTACGGTAGGTTGCATCGACTGTTTTTCAGGATGTTTCTCGATGTTCCGTCAAAAAATCAAAGTTCTCGTGGACCATAACTATTTTCAACGCGGAATTTTGATGGCTATTCTCGTGAATACGATGAGCATGGGCATTGAATACCATAACCAGGTATTTTTCGAAAATCGTAGCAAAATTTTCCGTCCATTTCGTCTCCTATTTAGGACTATGTATATATATTTTCAATATTTCTCTTCAGCCTCCGTACCTAACCGATATCTTAGAAAACAGCAACTTGTTCTTTAGCGCCTTGTTCGCGACTGAAATGTTGATGAAAATCCTAGCCGACGGTGTGTTCGGTTACATAAGCAACGGTTTCAATGTTTTCGATGGTTTTATTGTGATACTTAGGTAGGTGTATGCGGACAGCCATTTTTTATACCGAACAGTAATAAACAAGTCGCTGATGTTGCATATATGTATCACTCCCGGGACCGAGATGTATTTGTATAAATGCTATGTATATCTATAATGAATTTATGAATAACGACCGCGAGACAACGGACTGGGACAAACGATAAAAGCGTGAATTAATGAAGATGTATTTGATGTATTTCAGTCTTGTTGAGTTAGCACAGGGTGGAGAAGGAGGTCTTTCCGTATTACGAACATTCCGTCTATTGCGTATATTGAAACTGGTACGATTCATGCCTGCGCTCAGGCGCCAGCTAGTTGTGATGCTCAGAACTATGGACAATGTGGCTACATTTTTTGCGCTATTGGTTCTGTTTATGTTTATATTTAGGTGAGTCTCGAATGAAATAGAATACGATTTACTTACCGAACTTAGAATATTCTAATTCAAAATAATCAATTCCGCTTAAATGTTAAATGACGAAAAGATCTATTTCAGAATGTTGGAGTGACCTGTTTTTTTAATGTTAACCCCGAAAATCCTAATTAACCCTGTCACAAGAAGGTCTGGAGTTTTGAGAATATGCCTTAAACCATATTGAAACTACTGCAGCAGTCAGTTTTATGAAAATTAGTCGATTTTCAATCGTTAGATTCGGACGGGTTTCATACCTTAATAATCTAAGGTTTGATACCCTGTAGTTGATGGCTGTTATGACCTCGATGATTGCGTTCGCGTCTATGTTACATTTTCACTCGTAACACACCACAGTCTTCTACCTTTCCTCAGTCCTTCCTTCTACCGTGGTCCATTTGTAATAATGTGGTACTTGTAATCGTGTGCGTTCTCTCTCTCTCTCTTTCTCCCCTCATGTTATCAACGAATCATTCCAACATTTTAATATGATATGCACTCAAATATGAAAATCAAAATATTCAATTTCCATATACTCGCCATGTTGGAATGATTTGGGGATAAAATGAACCATTTTTTCCGATCATGAAGTTGTCTTTTTATACTAATTAATGATTTTTCATGTGGTGGTCGCTAGATCTTTTTCTGCACTGATTCCGCTTCGAGATATATTTCAGGCTTTTTGTCATGTTTGTGCGCGTTTGTTCGTCCGTAAAATCGACAATCTTTAATATTCGTTTTATTATTATTACTTGTATTCATCGTTATTACGGGTTTTTTGTATTGGCGATAGTTTTTATGGTTTCTTTACCCTCCTCGAAACACTCGGAATGTTTGAATATAACTGCATGACCGGACGGATCGACTTCATTCGGTGCCGCGGATTCGGACGTCTGCAGCGCGACAATCACTCAATCCCAAACTTCGCACCTTTATCGTACGATTGTTTTATTTTAATGTACAGTATTCTGGGAATGAACCTGTTTGGATGTAAATTCTGTGAGAAAGACATGTCGTTTCGCCTGACCAATACTCGTCGACATCGTCGTTGTGATAGGAAGAATTTTGATACATTACTATGGGCGATTATTACAGTGTTCCAGGTACAGTAATCGGCACTACTGCATGATGGGATCAGGTTTCATTGTGAAATGCGCGCTTTTCGGAAACTTTCAACAGTGATCTGATCTGTATGGACCAGTTACAGCGCCCCATCCCTCTCCCATTCTCCAATGTATTTTCGTATCTAAGATATATTTTCTGTATATCGAAATTGTTCTGATGATAAACACTGTATTTGCACTGGTGGCGGCTGGCGCATCCATACTGATCATGTCATTACTCTTTGGTATGTGAATCTCTCTCTATCTCTATCTCTCTTGCTTTCGACGGAACTCTCATTCAGTGTGGGCTTTGACTATGATGTTTTTTACTAACACGAAGCTATGCTTTTCTTATTGTTTCAGCACCAAATCACCAAACTCAGTGTTTAAAAGAAATGTCGCTCGGTATATCAGTCTCGCGTACAATTTAACAGGTGAATTTTGAATACAATCCAGAATCTTTTCCAATTTACAAAGAGACTGGTAAATCGATGCTATTATATAGTTTGTTGCATCTCAACTGGAATTTCTCCCTGGCATATTAGAATTCGACGTAAAATGAATATTTTTGCTTCGACCAGTTAGAAGCTTCCCCCTGCTTCAACTAAACGGATGACAAAAGTGCTATGGTTGTGCATGCTACGGTGGGTTGGGATACGAAACTACATTTCTATGGGTTGGGTAAGAAATTGATTGGAATGCAGCAAATTACTCTGTAATGATGATGTAATTGACTCGGAATACGATTAGCCACGCTCTCGTGGCGGAGTGTAGAAATTGTATTTTGATAGACGTGTTTTAAACTGCCTGGTGGTTCTGGGTTGGTGTTTCAGACGTTATACAGCGCCTATTCCTCTATCTGAACTGAATTCAGGTCTACTGTTCTTTGATCGAAGCAATCATTCTTAAGATGCGATGTAATTCAGAACGCCGATGTATAAACGACTAAAATGAACTAAATGTCTAAGCAAAGAATTCGTATTGCCAGCCGTTGATCTTTATCCGTCAAATCCAAGGGCACAGTTAAAACATCATCACGTTTTTGCTTCATGCCAAGCCTATTTTGGACCAATTAAGATTGGATTCGACCGGTCCAGATGTAACCCATGAATGGTATTGGATACTTAGTTTATCGCCACGTTAACAATTTCTTGCTGGAATACAATATGTCGTCTATAATGTTCATATCTTCATTACTTTCATCCGTGTCTTTGTCTATCTCTATATACGTATATATATCTCTCTCTCTCACCCTCTGAGCACTTACTTATTCAAACAACATTCATCATCTCCGCCGCGACCTCATCTACTTTCACCTCTACCCCCGAACAGCCGAACAGGTCCTCCTGACGTCTCTGATGACTGTACCCACGGTCTTCACAACTCACACGTTATAGTTGCTACATGTTTCCTGTTTTTCGTTGCCTCTTAGTGTACTGGGCATGCATTTGTTTGGCGGGAAATTGTGTTCGCTCCCGGATGGTACGGACTGCCCTTGCGGTCAGTCATTCAACAGTACATTTTTGTGTAAATGTGAACGACAGAACTTCGACACATTGTTGTGGGCATTTGTAACAGTTTTTCAGGTAACGTAAACGAGTCATCGACGGATAATCCGTCTGCCTGCCTACTTGTGTACGTCTAGCGTTGTACTTATATCATACTCAACCCTTCAATACAAAAGAACTATACAAATTGCAAACTATATTCAACCATCATAAACATACTTGTGTTTGTGATGTTGCAACTCTGAAAGTATTCGCCATCTTCAATTATTTGCAATATGTATATTACCATTATTTAAAAACAAACTTGGATGTATGCGCAATTTGAATGAATTTCTACTACAATCTCAATACGCTTTGTATGTTTGGTCAATAATCGGGAATTTTCAACTGAATTTTGATGTCAGCTGCTGCTATAATTCAATCATTGCAATCTTCTGATTTTTCTATATTCTGCCTTTTATCTGAAATATGAAATTCTGACTTTCTGCCTTAAATGTCCATATATCTGAATGTTATCGATAGAGACTGAGAAATGCGACCTTTCTCTGGTTTTGGCTGCCTGATGGCTATTTTGATTTATTGGTCTGCTTTGTACAGATAACTTCTTGGAAAAGAATTAATGTTGAATTTTAAAACATCCAAGATCTAAAAGCCCTACCGCCGACCCCTGCACACATATTCACAGACATTTTCTATACTTACTATATGGTGTATATTTATGCCGATTCTTTATGTTGTAAATTGTGAATAATAGCGGAATGAACAAAAATATACTGAAAGTATGATTCCTGCATGAAATCAATTCACTTATCACACAAGTAGATCCACAAAATCAAGCATACGATGCCCCAACCTTGCCTGCTAAAAACATCATGAAGCTGATGAGAACATATCAAGATTATCTGGTCAGATCCGGTCCCCAGTCACCTCCTGAACGAACTACTGCTAAGCTAAGGAGATGTGACCAAGCATCAAATGAGGGGATTTACAATCCTAAGTATGGATAAGTTACGATCGCATTTGTGCTATCGCGTCGAATAGAAGCTAGAAACATTTATAGATGGTTTGCCTGAAATGTTAATGTCCTCACCTGGGCTAAACAAGAGAACTAGAAATGTACATCTAATGTAACAGTATATATAGTCAAAATAAGTTCGATGTTTCTTCATTTGAAATCGTCGGTTGTTAGTTCTGATTGTGTCAAGTTGATATGGTAAGTAGATAAAAAGAAAAAAAGAATCCAGCTCACCTTCATATTCACTTCATTCTACCATACTACCATATTTCCAATCTTTTCTTCCGCTCACTGATGCTTCATGCATGCTACACTTCAGTTTTCTATCCGCATGGTTTGCTAGAAAATTTGTTTAATCAAATGTTTAAAACTGTTCCTGTTTACAGGCTACATGTAAGTATCATTTGATGGTGTTATATTTATGACTTAACTGTGGTATATATTTGTGAATTGAATTGATTGATGACATTTTGATCCGTAATGTCTTCAAGCATTAGAAGTTGCATTCTTATGATTTTTTAGATCCTCACGCAAGAAGATTGGAACACCGTTTTGTACAATGGTATGGAGAAAACATCGGCTTGGGCAGCTCTCTACTTTATAGCTTTGATGACCTTCGGTAATTATGTACTGTTCAACCTGCTGGTCGCTATCTTAGTCGAAGGCTTTTCTGCTGAGGTACGTACCAAGAAACTCTTAAACCCTTCAGGGGCTAGCCAGTGTGCCCGCGCGAAAGTGGTTTTTAAAACCTCCTTAAATGAAATCCTTATTAACTTCCCGGACTAGTTCAAGAGTCTGAATTGATTAGATATATATTAACTCTTGATTATTTGCTGTATTAAAAGGGTATAGAAATAACGTGCCATTCATATTTTTGTGCCTACAACTTTTGAAAAGCTCTTTTTGAATACAATAAAGTGTAAAATATGAATGATTTTGCCGCTTTTGATCATCAGGGTGAAGAGAAGAAAAAAGAGAAAGAAGAAGAGAAGAAAAAACTGGAAGAAGAACAAAAGAAGCAATTAGATGATCTCAAAAATAATCAAGAAAAAGGTATTACCATTTTCTCTCATTTACGAGTCAGAAAGACAACGTCAATAGATCTTTACTCGAATATATATTTGTAAATCGTTTTCAGAGCGTAAGATGTTAGGACTGAGTCCCTGTGATATAACTATCAAAGATATCAACGTAACTAATGATGGTCCACTGAATCCACCGCCGATCATAACGCACACAGCCGCTACGCCCATGGCTACTCCTCAAGGCTCACCGAACGAAGCTCTCACTGCACCGAAAGACATAAACAATAAACTAGCAATTACCCAATCATTTCATATGAGTTCAGCGTCCATCGATTCCTTGGATAAAGCGTCTGTAAGTTTAAGCGATTTACTTTCAAATGATACCATGACCTTGTTCTATAGACGAGCGTTACTTTCAACCCGATCGACGGTTAGGTCAATTCGTAGTCAATTGAGTCAACTCCTCCTGTTTTGAAGTCAGCGCTTGTCTATAAAACTGGCCCCAGGGAGAAAGATCGTCCCAACGCTCGGTGACATTCTCGACCTTCCTTTTCCTCGCAGAGCAATCGCAGCAGTTTACGAAATTCGCCGAAAAATTCTCCGGGGCTGAAACGAACGGGCAGCAAGAACAATTCGTGGCGCCTGAAGAACAAAAATAAAGGCGATAAGACGAGTTTAGTGGATGAGAGCGATAGCGCCGATGAAGGGGATAACGTTAGTCAAAAGTCGTACCATTCCAGTCGAAGAAATTCCAATAATTACAGGTAAAGTATTAGATTTTGACCATTGACGAATGAAGCTACGATAAGCGTATCTCACTTGCGGTGGTTACTGAAATGACTTGAAATTAACCACACTGAAATAGGCTGCAATGTGTGTGTGTTAAGCATGCTTTAAGAATAGGGAAGTTTTCTAGGCGCCATTTTGAGGCCAACCCGCAGGACCGCCTCAAAATGGCGCCTGGAAACTGGAAACTTCCCTATTGCTATCATTGCCATCGTCAACATCTTCATCATCACTCTCGTGATTCATTCAGTCATCTCCAGTAGTGCTGACTAACTTAGATCTCTTCCATTTTTCAGATTAACGATGTAAATACCGATTTGTTTATTGATTTCGATGTTTTCTGCATGTGCGATCAATGTACTAAATCAATTGTGTTTGTTAACTGTATAACATTGATGAACTGGTGAACTTATTTACCGCCCGTTCTTCACTTGGTTTCTTTGTTGTTTCTTTACCAACTTTTTACCATCGCTACAAACCGAATGTAAAGGCAGTGTAGTCAGGATGTCCGATATTCTGAATTTGCTAGTCCTATATATTATGAGATTTTAGCGCCTCTTGCTGACGAAAATCCCCCGCTTTTCAATGATAAACTCATAGAACTCTCGACGGCTTTTTTAGATTAGAACTTTCAATATTGTCCGATCAGCGCAAGACTTTCCGTAGCTCTCTTTAATGTATCTTATTTTTCTTGTCTCCGTCGCTGTAGTTCTACTACAACTGTAACCTATTTTTTCAGGTACGAGAGAATCTATTTCGCGATGTGTTTTTTTTTTACAAATAGAATATGAAAATGCAAAAATGAGCACAGAATTTCAACAGTGACAAATACACACATATTGAAGATTCTTGACTCTATATACGCTGTGCATTTTCAGCCTAGTTTCTCGTTTCTCTCTTCTCTGTTTTTGTGACATTTCTCTTTTTTCTTTTTTTTTCCGCTAGCAATGTGGTTACTGTTCGCCCACCGCCCCCGCGTATCTTGGTTCTAGGTGTCAAGGGCAGCACAGATAATCTGCAGTGTTCCGTTATATACACGTGCAAGACACCAAATTCTAGTTGTACTAGTAGTCCGACTTATAGGTATACAAATCTACGATTCGGTGATGTTTGGTGACCGATCGCCAAAAACATTTTCCCGTGTTTTGATCACCAGTGCATGATACACTGTATTGTTTCCCCCAGTTCACACACAAACCGTATATATCCATCAACATTAATTGCATGCTGTCCGCAGAGTCTTTTCTAGGAACGATTTGACGCCATTTTGACGTTGGTTGGTTTGAGTTTGCTTTGCACCGACCGACCATAAAATGAACAAGACCAGCATGAACTAAAAAACAACCATTCAATATTTAGATTGACTTGATAAATTGTCCTTGCGGTACGAGATTGCATTTGTGACCCCAGCACCGTCAATATACCCCTTGACCAGATGATGACCATCGTAACTAGATCTCTAGTGTATAGAAGGTTTTCACATTGCACTGATTTTTGTGAACAAAATGATCCAGTAATTCAGTTTGATATTCCCTTGTCATTTCGTATGCTATCTGATTATTTTTTTTAAAAGCAGAGTATGATGTATGCATATATTGTAATTGCCCCCTTAGACATGACATTATTATCTTTTGTTACATCTTGAGCTTGTACATTCGTGGGCATGTAAGGTGATGGATGATGAAGTTCCCAGTGTGCCGTGAATGTCGTTGTACGAGACGCATGGATTATCTCTCAACTCACACAATGACCATCCATCCTTTTGTGCAGTCCTTTCACTCACTAAAAAAACCGATTTTCTTCATTCCGAATTCATAACAGTTAGCAGCAGTAGTTCACTAGTGCAATTTGATAAAGATAAACATAATTTGCCTTCATGAAGACGATTGAATTTATATTTATTTGTATAATTTGCTAGAAATAATTGAAAAAAAAATCATCTTATGATTCTAACAACGCCATTCATTGTGTAGAATACCTGAAAAAAGCACAATTTCATTGTTTTTAACGGAATAACCGTTCAGTAGATATCTGATTTTCTGTTTGGCAAAATTGCCCATGCGACCTTGACCTTCTTGCAGACAATTTTCTAGTCGGTGAATATGAAATGTGAAATTTCTATTTTCAGTGATTGTAATGGACATGCCCCGCTGAATAATCAAAGGGCATTAAGTCCTCAAAATTCCATCAAAAGTCTCAAGACGCTGAGTCCTCGGAATTCGATCAAGCGTCACGGCGATTTGAGTCGCCAGAACTCGGTAACTAGTTACCGCAGTAACTTGAGTCGTAACAACTCGCTGACCCTGAGTCGACAAAACTCGATCAACAGTCGCTGCACGCTGAGTCCCCAAAACTCAATCGGAAGCGGAACTCCGAAAGACGAATACAAACAGAACAACCTGAACGACGTACCACAGGTCAAGGTCACCGAAGAAGAGAGCGAAGACGGCCAAGATCTGGATGCGATGGATGAAGTGGTAGGTATCTGAAACGATTGCTTTCGAGCTCAGAGGAATATTTCGAATGATAAAAATGAATGCGAATATAACTAGATACATCCATGCCTGATGCATAATAATCATATATACGAATTAAAACTAACAATTCAATTATCATATTAGTCTATATATTACAATTTTTTGGAATCTTGTTGTTTGAAGACTTATTAGACGTAGACCATGTTTTTACTATGCTATGTATGAATATGTACCAAACTGTGTATAATGTATAATCCTCGAATCATCAGTGGCGTAACGTCCGAGTTTGCTTCTTATTTGTGCTTAATGGTAAACCCAGTTCTGGTGAAGGCTGTTAGTCTTTATGGAGTCAATTCAGTTTATCATCATTTGTAAATGTTTTGGATGAAAGTGGATGAAATTATTCCGAAAGAAAATTTCAGATCAGATGATGGCAAACTAATTTTAAAGTGAAACACAAGCCCTCTCTAAATCTAAACAAGGTCGAAATACTATTTGCTCATTTGAAATCAATGTTTATCTCCTCGTCAGAAAAAACCTCTGGTTCATCAGCAAAACTCTTCCGTAGTAAGTTTAAGAACGACGAATTCACGAAAAATAAAAATCATTTTGAATTGTTTTTGTGGTGGTCCATTTCGTGATTTGGAAGCTATCTCTTCAATCATATATTTATCTATTTTATTTCAATTTTTCATCATCAATTTCATCTTTCACAAATTTATTCAGATAAAACGAAATGTGAATTCACATTTCGTGGCAAATCGCTGCAGTTTTCTCTAAGAAGTGAATGAGATACGCATATCGCGCTGCCAGCATGCATGCCATTTTGCAACCAATCATTTCATCCACGGCATCTTTAAAAACATATTTCTCAAAGTTCACTTAATGACTTTATTCATATTCAACAATCAAACGAAAGATATCTATCAATTCTGTGTTGATGTGATCATCGTCATTTTGACTTTGATGCTCTAATGTTAACCACATATTGCATACGTAACTGATCATGAAATACGTCTTTTCATTCTCCTCCTGTCTCAAGAGTTCAAAACCTTCTATCAGTGTAAGTTAAATCGTATCACAATTCTCACACTGATGTTCACACTGATCTGCCGGACACCATCAACACCGATTTGACCTGTGTATTTCGTTCTAATTCTGAGACATCATAATACGGAATGTGTACTACTAAAAATGTCCTTCTAGAAAGCATTCACGGAAGGACACACTTTGGGCATATTTCACTTCTCCTTTGCTGTTCTAACATTATATATAATATTTAGAAACACTCATGAATGTATCTTTATCTATATATCTCTCTCTATATATATATATATATATAACTGTGAAACTATGATTTCAGAAATTAACGTGGTTGGAAAAGGTATAGTAGTCTCAAAACTAGAAATTATTCGAAGGTGCTATCCTCCTGAGGTGCATCTCTCCATTGGTTGTAGTGACATTTCAGTAGTATAATCATAACGCATGAACACGTCACGAGTTTTTTACTACGTAGAATTTTATCTATTTCATTGAAAGATTTTAAGAAAACCATTCGATGATTTTTTACTCCAAAGTAGTTCTGCGTAGTTTCGATTAACTGCCAGGTATCGAAAAAAAAACAATATATTCATATTGAAAACTGAACGTGTGGCGATCCTGGCAGTAATCAGGCCCGTGCCGAGCTTTTTTGAAGACCCAAATATTTTTACACTGATTTTTTGAAGGATACTTGTAAAATTCAAGGAGGTTCGTTCGCCACCCCCGAACCCTCTTCGACACGGGCCTGGTTATTTTTTCTATATAGTTCAGGTTCCTTTTCCCGATGAATGATATAATCGATGATGACACACCCGTTTTTTTCAGCTCATGCAGCCCCCGTTCTTGCAGTGCGCATGTATCTCCCCGCATGGTGACAGAAATCTACCGTTTTCTTATCAACCCATCTCTAGCTTCAGGGTCCTCAGTAAATACAACGCTATCAGATTCCACGCAATCCATCGATCAAACTCTACTCTCTTATAGACAGAACGTTCATTTTGTGGACTCGATGGATTGAGTTCGATGTCTACAAACCATCGTGGCATTCAGTGATCTATATAATCCAGCACCCCCTCCTCCATCCTGTCTCTCTAATGATGAATCTTTATTTTGTACGTGCGTGCATTAAAACACCTGTGATACGGAAATGCTGATAATGTACATGTATATTATATGATACACCCAACGATGTTATGCACCAATAAGTTCAACACTATATTAGAAACTACACCACGATTTTATTACGTATATATGAATATAATGTTATTGAATATATATTTTGTGTCAGTTGGTAGTTATATTGTATATAGTGGTAGTTTATCTTATAGAATTGTAGTTGGGTGTCATTTTACTAACACGATGACCGATACAGAGCGAGACCTTTCGATATTACTGCCTGACTAACTCATTACGGTGGCGATCGTGAATGTCAAATTAATGAACATCTCTTCCGAATATTAAGAAAACGACGTTTCTATTGCTTATAGATTTAAACTATCGTATACATATCTTGATATCGTTGTGTATGCTAATCTACAATATTGTTGGTCGTCGGATTCTGTATGAACCACCGTTCAATCTTCAATACTATGAATTATATTTCTAGCCCCTGATGCTCCCCTGGTCTGTCGTACTACATCTCTGCGGCAATGGATTCTGTACATGTATTTGCGTTCATGTATGTTCTCTGACTTCTGTTGTATTTTCTAAATGCTGATGTATCGCCGAACATATTTCAGAATTGCGCCTGTTCGTGTTGCCCCGAACCGAAAGGATGTTTCCTCACTCGAATGGAATGGGCTTGCTATATCTTGCCTCCTGAACATCGGTATGTACAACTCAATAACCAGTTACCTATTTCTCTGACTTGTTGAAATCAGTCGAGTTCATTCGCTTTCGGTTTTCCAGTTTTCGCCAGTTGTGTCAACACCTCGTAACGAGGAAATGGTTCGATTATACAGTTTTATTCTTCATCGCTTTAAATTGTATAACGTTGGCGATGGAAAGGCCGAGTATTCCACCTCGAAGCGCCGTAAGTATCATCACCATCATCCATTCTCTAACCTGATAACTGCCAATGTTATATTAGATAATGACCTACAGCCCTATATTGACAGGAGCGTGTGTTTCTGACGATGGCAAACTACGTCTTCACAGTTGTGTTCAGTTTTGAAATGGCCGTGAAAGTAAGCGCGAAAGGTTTCGTGCTCGGACGGCATGCTTATCTGAAAAGCGGTTGGAACATCATGGACGGCTTTCTCGTCATTATTTCACTCATTGATATAATGATAACGTGGATAGCCGGAAGCAGTAGTAGAATATTTGGTATATTACGAGTATTCAGACTTCTACGAACTCTTAGACCTTTGAGGTAACGTTTCCAATCAGATATCGGATCTGAATCCTTTCAAATGAACCGCAGCTATGATTGTTATGATTACTTTTCAGAGTTATAAGTCGAGCCCCAGGATTGAAATTAGTAGTTCAGACATTGCTATCATCTCTACGACCTATCGGTAATATCGTTCTCATTTGCTGTACATTTTTCATCATTTTTGGAATTCTGGGTGTTCAGGTAAGTTCAACGGAATAACTCACCATGTCACCAGTTCACTTTACTCAGCAACCATATCGTGATGTTCTTCCGACTATCTATTTCAGTTGTTTAAAGGAAAGTTCTTTCACTGCGTTGGTCCCGGTGATATGACTATCATTCATAACAAAACTGAATGCGAATCTGATCCTGAAAATATGTGGGTCAATAGAAAATACAATTTTGACAATCTAGGACAGGTAAAGTGTTGTGCTTGTGGCCGGGTTTAGTTCCATGGCTACATCCTGTACATCATAATGAAGGTAATCACTATTTTTGATTGTAGGCTTTGATGGCTCTGTTCGTTCTTGCTTCCAAAGATGGCTGGGTTAGCATAATGTATACTGGTATTGATGCTGTTGGTGTCAATATTCAGGTAAAGTATTAACAAATCTATAGTTTTTCCATCCTCAGGGATTCAAAACTGATGGCATCGAGACTATGCCAGTGCAAAACTCTACTGTAGCCCACGGTACAGCTATTTCATCAGTTCCTCACAACAGAAATGATAATACAACATATATTACTATGCTGTGTGCCGTGTCGCCTGCTGTGCGCCCTACCTTACAATAGATATGATAATTCTCAGGTTGTGTGCCTCTCAGGGCGGTGTGCCCTATCACCTGCCGTGTGCACCCTGGAGCGTCCGCTACAATAGAAATAATGCAATATATTGAACTGTTTTTTTTTGCAGCCGATTGAAAATTACAACGAATGGCGTCTGCTTTACTTCATATCATTCCTATTGCTGGTCGGGTTCTTCGTGTTGAACATGTTCGTCGGTGTCGTCGTCGAAAACTTCCACAAATGCCGCGAAAACCAGGAGAAAGAGGAGAAGGCTCGACGCGACGCGAAACGAGCGAGAAAACTTGAAAAGAAACGAAAGAGTATGAACGAACCAAACGAAGTGCTTGGTTGGTACTTGTATACTGAGTCTGGCTAATTCCATGCTTTTACGATAAGCATTGCATGAATTTTACTTATATAGTCATCACATATATTTACATATGTATATTATACAACATTCACCGGTGATTCAGCACACATTTTCAACTTTTACGTCATTTCAATGTTTACGAACAATTCTTCACGGTAAATTATGATAATATTGTTTTCTTCATCTTTACCTTTTTCATAGCATCACTCTGGTTCACAATTTAGATTTTTACATCTTCGACATTCAAGTGCAAACACAAAGTTTCTTTTTCTTTTATTACATCTTTAGTTCATTCATACATCTATTTATGTTGCGTACGACTATAGGCAGTGTGGTTTAGGCGCATGATTATTCATTTTGCGGTGGATTTCTGTAAGAGTGATCAGCACTTCACGGCGCATCTGCATTTCTCGTAATCTTTGACCTACCTTAATCGATCATGAAATATTACTAAGAGTAAAACAGTACATGTATTCTTACATGCATAGGATCTTTCTGATCTTCTGCTTGATTAAGTCGCCATTCTTTACGGATTATAATATTCACTTCATGTTTACTAAAATCTTCACAGATCACTGATATTTGCCAGCCAGCGTAGAGATTGTCCATTCGAGGGCTTACACAAACTTTCAATAAGATACATGTATTCATCACTTGCTTAATCAGTTTTTCATAACCAATATCATTTTCACGTATGGCTAAATCTTTAACTTTCATTTCTTAAACTATTTCGAAGATAACCACAAGTTCAGCGCTGTTTACTTATTGATACATAGAATCCCAAATCGTCTCTGTTTATCTAACTACATTTTCTGTTAGTTTTGTTATGTTCCTCAGTTTTGTCTTTGATTTGTCTGTGTACCCGGTGGGTTGTTGATGAGTTCATTTCACTCTGAGTTGTTATTACGAGAAGTCTTCACTGTTAGACTTTGTTCTAGAATTTCAGAATGATAAGGTCGACACATTAAGAAACTCTTTTCGCTTTTAAGACTTAACATTTGCTGCACATTTTCCGTGCGGACGAAAACATGGTTTGGAAAAGGCAAGAGTTGAAAGATGAATGATAGCACAATGTATATATATATATTTATATGAACTATTACTTAAGCTTTAGAAGATTTCAGCGGAAGAATATCGGATATATTTTTTTTACCGGAGCCAGCCAGACTCAGTATAATTGTATCATCTCTTGTGTTTGTATTGTCGCATGTCCCATCTATAAATAGTTATCACAGAAGTCGTGTCCAGCACCAGTTCATGTTAGTTTCTGAACACAACCCACGTCATCGTGTCCCTACCCGATCGATGTTAGTATTTGATACATGTGTGCATTAAGTACATTCATATAATCGGACTATTAACAGTAACCTGAATCGATTTCGATCAGAAGAAAAAGATCTTTGAACCATGTTTCCGAATAGCTTTATTCGCTTGTTGTTAGTTTCATTCGTAAATAGAGATATTCCGCGATCGGAACTGGTAAGTTTTCGCAAAAGAAAGCATGCAGGCACCTGTTTTTCTCCAATGGAATCATATATACATACATATCGAGCATGTGTCTTTGATATACAATATAACAATAGGAGACAGGTTAGTTTATAGTATTTAGATTTCGTTTGAAAAGAGAATGGATGCATGTGACTGCTTGAATAAGAATAGATTTTTTTCTTTTTACTGCTGGCATATACATTATATCAATAAGAAAATTGCTCATGAAATATACATTTCGGGAAATTCTGTGTATTTTATGTCCCATCTTAACGAAATCTTTCAATCTTCAATTTCTAACTATCGCTTTTATCGTGTAAGCACTCATTGGGTATTTGAACAAAAATCTTGCTTGGAGTACGCAGTCACTTTTAAAAATCAATTTACTCTCATCAGTTAGGTCCTTGAAATTTAAACCTGTTGTTGGGAAATGTCATGCGTAAAAGGGTGGCTTCACTTCATTTCATGTATCCAGGTTTTATGAACGTTTGGGGAATTAAATGTCATGAGAGTTTTCATTTCTGAGCTAGGAACAATAATTGAAGTTTATCTTTTTTTCCTACAGAAATGAGGGAACCGCCGTATTGGGCTGATTTTTCACCGAGTCGACTCGTATGCCATAAAATCTGTAACAGCAAGTACTTCGATCTGGCAATAGCCGGTGTAATCGGGCTGAACGTTATAACCATGGCTTTAGAGTATTACATGATGCCCAAGGTTCGTATCTTCGGTAGCTGGTAGAAATCATGTGGTCCATTTCGGCGACGTCAACTCCGAATATGCACATATGTATTTTCACTGTTTTTAAATTTCTTCGTGCAGGAACTGGAATATGCGTTGAAAATATTCAACTATTTCTTCACGTCTGTGTTCATATTGGAAGCGATTTTAAAAATCGTAGCTCTCGGGTTCCGTCGCTACATGAAAGACAGGTAAATTCGTCGATCGATCTATAAAAAAACTCAATCACTCGAAGTCAACAAAATGTCGACATCAATTAGATTTCCCTCTCGATATCCTCGTTATCGATCTTATAGACCATAGACTATGATTCTATGCTTATAAGCTTTGTCTACATATGCATGATTATGTAAATTAGTTAGGACCTGTTTAGTTGTACTATATATAAATGGAAGAATCGAACCTGAATCATTTCACCAATCAGTGTCATTTTGTCTTCTTTTCTTTCTTGTCATTTTGTGATTCAGTGCTGGGTACGTCCATCATAAATGAATGTTGTTTTTACCCTATTCTTACCGGTCGAGAGCGTGTTGATGATTCTCACTTCTCGAAAATGGTTTTTTTTTCTGTCTGGTTCATATATTTGAAGACACAGAGTGCGTGTAGTTCACGTTTTTCAGCTCACTGTGCTCTTTTTATAGGTCCATTCAATTGCTTAAAGTTCTGTCGTCTGTGCTGTGCCCTTACTTTATTCATCCATTTCTTCCACCGAGTTTTTGTCTTTTTTTGTGTAAACACAGTACTATCAATAATGTCTATATTGAGCCTCCCAGTTCCAGCTTCTTGATACATTCCTTTTCCTGCCTTTTATTTGTCATTATTGAAATACATTCCCTCGAGCATTTTTCATTCCATGGATAAATTCAGATGAAGATATTCTCCGATCTAACGTCTTACGCTGTATATCCATTTCAGCTGGAATCAATTGGACATAATAATTGTTATTCTGTCTATAATTGGAATCATATTAGAGGAGATGGAATCTGATGTAATTCCTATCAACCCAACCATCATCAGGGTAATGAGGGTACTTCGAATAGCAAGAGGTATGTGTATATATGTTCATGTATATGATATCAAGCCCGTAATTTGTTATTTCAAAGAAAATTAGTCCCGCTCCTTTTTTAATGAAAAAAGAATATTAGGCTGAAAGGTAAATTGAATTTCTTCATATTTGAACGTTCGTTATATCAGTGGTTATCACTTTGAAACCAAATCTGAACATCAAATTTTCAAGACTTAAACTGGTGGTGGGCCTCACGCCCGCGTTTAGTTCCAGCTTAATTAGAAAACGAACCCACCCACACTTCCTCACGGGCTACGGGCCTGTATTATCCGTCATTGGCTGGACTTGTTCCATAAAGAAGACTCAACATGAGCCAATTCTGAGCCTATTTTATGTCTTGCAGTATTGAAACTTCTGAAAATGGCGAAGGGAATACGCGCACTGTTAGATACTGTTATTCAAGCTCTGCCACAAGTCGGAAATCTGGGCCTTCTGTTCTTTTTGCTGTTCTTTATATTCGCCGCCCTGGGAGTTGAATTGTTCGGTAGACTCGGTAAGGCGTCATTCGATTAGTCCCATGTACCGTACTGGACTCGGTGTAGATATTTGAAAATAAGAAATATCGTTTATTTCGCTTGTAGAATGTTCGCACGAACACCCCTGCGAGGGACTGGGCATGCACGCCCACTTTGAGAACTTCGGAATGGCGTTCCTGACGCTTTTTCGTGTAGCTACGGGAGACAACTGGAATGGCATCATGAAAGTAAGTAGAGTCTAGCGATCCTAGTTGGAAGGGTCCAGCATTAATCAGTTCAATCGAATAGATATTCCATTGGGTTCTTATAAACAAATAACAATCAGCCGTTTGCAATAAAGTAAATACAGATAGATTGTACATACATAAATGGTATTAGAAACAAACGAAGAGAGTACTAAATGTATTAATCATATACGCAAGAATAGAAATCAGACAGGAGGACGAAGATAAAAAACTCCGGTGTACCCGAACTGGGGAACTTAATCTAATTTGTGGTAAAGGTTTCTTTTAGCAAGTTCAACGAGTTAACAAGGTTGATTACCAGACTGCAGAGCCCAAAGTCGTAACGGAGCCAGAACTAATTAGAAAGGGGAACTTGTTCAGATATGGGGGAAGTCATTATAAGACGTAAAGCTGGGAAGTTTGGCAATGAAGAGGAACCGGATGATGGGAGCTCGCTTTGTTTTCCTCTTATGTCGATCTGATCTTTTTCTAGGATACGTTACGCGAAGATTGTGATTCTACGGATGATTGTGTGAAGAACTGTTGCGTCAGTCCGATCATTTCACCGGTTTACTTCGTCGTGTTCGTCTTAATGGCGCAGTTTGTTCTGGTGAACGTCGTCGTCGCTGTTCTGATGAAACATCTCGAGGTGAGTCACGTGTATTCGCCGCTCCTCTCGCGTCTCCGTTCTGTTTAACTGGTTTGATGCTTTGCGGTGTCTCTGGTTCCGATTGCCGCCGCCTCAAACTTTACTGGTCCTAGACTTGAAACTGTGTTCGATACTTCGTATAGTAGACCTGTTATGCTGCCTCACCAGTGAAATATTCACTAAATCTCACTAACAAAATATGTCAAAAACAACTTTTCAAAATCGTTTGATTTCTATACTTTCTGCATATGAAATCCTACCTATAGCTGAGAACTCATTCACTCATTTCTGACTGTTTCCGGCCTTCACGAATGGCTAAACGGTATTTTGTCGTTGTCCGTCATCATCAAATCCTAGGAACCTATTTTAACAGATCTTAATTGACCCGCCGGTTATAATGGTGCCTTATTTTTTCTTTTTTTAAGCCGTTATTCATCCTTATAGAGCGTAGACTCAAAAATCGAGCTAAAAATATTGAGGTGCTGTTTTCCATATAGTTTAAAATCAATGTCTCTGTTCACACCAAACGAGGATTAGAGTGAATAGCAGAAAATTGAATTTGTTGTCATTTCCAATTTTCATCATATTGCACAATGTGGCTTTTATTCCTTCATTCAGATCACCATAGGCATTACTTATGATGCATTATACTTCATTAGAAAATAATCGATAGATAGATATCTAATTTCTACAAAAAAAAGAACAATTCTCAAGGCTACAAAATGATGTAATTTGAATGAAAATCGGAATTGAGAACGAAACCGAACCCTTCTGAAGTTACCTGTCAAATCATAATCACTCTGTAGGAATTGTATATCTCTGCAAATACATACCTCATTCAAACCTATCAAATACTTAGAAAAAAAACCCGAAATCGTTTTCATGGATATTACGAATGATTTGATGAATGTGGTGGTCTTTCATAACGTTCTGCTTATGGCGATCATGAACTGTATATGTGAAGTGCGCTTATGGCAGGTAGCTTCAGTAGTCAAACCTATAACTGCTTGTTGTAGGGAGATCTGGTCATTTTGAAGAAGTATTCATATACGAATATCTGGAATAAGGCAATCGTCACACGAACCGATCGCTCAGATTTCCCTCCTTAATAACGATTAACGCTAATAGCATGCCAATTGAAATTAGGACTAACACGGTTTGCTGTTACGTCAAGTCCTGTTAATCAAGTCCACGTTTAATAGTTGACTTCGCTTCCAAAAAATGACCGCATGCAACTTTTCCTCCTTTATTCTATACGCGCTGCTCTTGTTTAGGTGACTGCGATTTTTCTGCATTATCCCGAAGTCTTTCTATTCTATTTAGTATTGGCTGATTCAGTGTCGATTTTTAGCTGCTGGTGACAGTGTTGTCCTGTGGTGTATTTTCCGACGCAGAAAATGACTTCTGTCGAATTCCTAGAAAATGTCCCGTCATTTAGAAGCATGTTTGATATCAAACGATACAAAAGTATCCATAGTCTTGCTTTGGCCGATGAAAGTAAATACATGAACATGTAAATTTTGGGTCGGGTATACCTTCGATCCGAAATTGGCATTTCACTGAGAGAGCCTAGCAGTTCTAGACGTGGGATTCTGCTAATTTCAGGAGTCTCATAAACACATGGACGATGATGCCGAACTCGAAGCCGAAGTACAAAGAGAGCTGGAAGAAGAGGCTGAAGCCGCCCGGATCCAAGCCGAACTACTTCAACAGCAGAAATTCCCCCTTTCAGATGAGGTACATTTCACTTTATCATCCGTTAAATTCACCGATCAATAGGAATCCTGGTGTATATATAATTCATTGACGTTATCGAAATGTGACATCGCCAACTGTTATCATTGACTGTACCTTAATGGTTCATTATTAGCTGTATTTCCTTTCGTGTTCACCTGACCACGCATTATTATTTACCAATCAATATGATTACTTGTTGTTTTTAGATTTAGGCAGAAACGCTTTTTTCGGTATTTAGTGTATATTATCTCAGCGCTCCGCGTATGAAAAATAGGTACATGTACATAGACATATTTTGATACTTTACGGCTAAACAGAAATTGTCATGTGTTTTTAACACGCAACTGTCGAATAGGTTTAATCTTATCGTTTCAACACAATTATATGTTATCATTTAGTAAAATCCAACTTTAATTTGCTGAATATTTTGTTTGTTTTTGGCGAGGTTGACAGTTTTCTTATAGTGTGCGTGTATTGTATGTCTGATGATGATTCAATAGTTGATTCTATGGTGCTTTCACAATGATCTGTTTGCTACTGAATATAGGCTGCCCGAAATCGCAGATACAAGTTCGGATTTGGCGCCAATCTACAGAGTTTATCCGTATGCAGCGAGACCGGTGTTATATATTATTACACGCCGACTAAGATAGTGGCCAGGCAACGATGCATGGAATATGTACAGGTCACCACAAAAATCTGCTCCATAATATATTACATTTCTTCTCGAACTGTCACAAAATTCATGGTATTCCTAGAAAATCTGAAACAATAGATGTTAATACTGATGAGTTGGTAAACTCATCGGGCCACAGTTTGTTTCACATAGGCTGTCAAGCGGCCTAATTTCCCCTGCCAGGGTTTTTCCTACAAATCTTTCAATTTTGGGTACAAATGGAGTAATTTTTCCTATTTTTCCAATAAGACTTTTTTCCACCTGCAAAAGAAGTATCACGAATCTTCCTAAATTCTTGTGTCAGGGTGTTTCAGATCTCCATATCCTTGGTATATGTTATGGCACTGTCACCTAAGAAGTTGATGCAGGTCTTGATGGCGAAAGTACTAGAAAATGATACCTGAAGACATTCAGGCATTACCACGTAGCATAAGTGAAACCATTGACCATAGAAAAAAGAACAAATATTGTATTGTATAGATCGAGTAGATTCCCTACTGTATGCCAGCCATCTATAGAATCGGCCTACCGAAGTACTAGGAAGACGTAAATTTGATTCCTACCCCCCTCCCCCTGCACGTTTTATGAAGTGACCACTGTCTTGACAGCCTGAGGATAAACTAAAGTACACAAAATATACACAATCGAATCTTATTGAAAACATGAATTTGTGACAAGTTTTTATTTTTCGATGTTCGATGTTTTTAGGCTGATCGTATAAAACAATCTATCCATTACTTGTTTGGCTGCGTAACCCTGCTTCTTCAGGGATGAATGTCCCTTTACTCGATACAATACTCGAATACTGCATCAGCATTCACTTATGTTCGGGGTTATGGTGACGAGTTCACGTCACTGCAGTTAATTCGGCCCCTGGTATTTATTGTGATATTAGGTGTCAGTTTGATATATCTGTATTCATACTTTTCACTCATATTTTTACTATCTGAATGGTGTAACATTTATCTGCTCGTGGTGTCGATTTTATTCTACAGTGAAGGATTGTTGACGCGTCTTGTGAAAGTGGAAGTCTCTCTATTTTAAGCGCACCTGAATTTTCATCAATAATTGTCGGTTTTTGCTGCATGATGGTCACCGCATACAATATATGCACCTTTTCATTTTAAGATTTGATCTTTAGTAAAGACTTTGCGATTCGTTATCAGAATATTTGAACCATGTTCATTTGGGAGACCGAGCGCTTTTGACCCTGGCCAGCCATTCACACCGATCACAAATGGTTCCGTGGTTGTTTGACGCCAGCCAAATCGGGCTCGAACAAAAATGTGGCGTCAGGCCAGTACCATTCCCGCACGGGTTCAGTTATTCCTTGAGAAAGCTAACCGGTCACGGAAGTGACTTACTTCGCTTACCACAGCAACTACCTCTGATTAAACAAGAGCCAAATTTGACTCGCGTTTGGTGCGGGCCAGTTTTGCCTGGGTGAAATCGTCTCCGTGTGATCGAGGCTGATAGCTGAGAAAATCGTTGAATAGTACTATATATATATATCCGTATAACCATAGAAATGTAAACTGAAGTTTAGATTTCTATGATGTAACCGTTCTGAGCGGATGCTGTCATATTGTTTTCGACAGGACTGTTTTAACGGAAGCGTCTATTGACTCGGTCAGCCAAACGAACACACCTACTCACTTTGATAAACAATAAATCATCACTACTAATATTTACCTGTACTATTCATTATCGAAACAAATATCATTCTCAAGAGTAAACACTGAATAAATCTCAGATACACAAATGTCTATATGTCCCGGTATGTGAATATTCGTGTTATTTCGACTTTTTGTAGGGTTCCGATGCGGATAACGCGAGCACCGCCTCGCCAAACGACGGTCAACATCAACCCGTATGTAAACAAACGTCTCTACCGACTAACTTCACATTCAGCGTCGAACCGCCGAGCACAGATCCGGACGGCGCCGCGTCCAACGGCGACCTCGAAGATCAGAAATCACAAGGTAAATTGATGAACTCCGGATGAATAAACCTGTCGACAATCTTTTCAACTCTTTCTCTACTTCATCTCTAAAACGTATTCATTTCATTTACATTTTCAAACGGATCTCTAACCTAATCATGCGCATTTGTTTTCAGGCAATCGCCGTAAATTCAGACCTATAAAATTCCATTCTTTCATCTTAGGTTCGTTTTCGTTGGTGTTTTTTTTTTCATTTGATTGTCGAACATTATTACTACAACCTCTCACAAACACGCGGGATAAAGTGATCTCTGTTGTCAGTGTATTTTGGTCAAGCTGTGGACATATTCAAACTATTCATTAATTCAACAAGAAAAAAAACAACGTAGAACCTGCACATTTATTTCCCGAACATTGTCAGTACCGTTTAAGGTCCACCAATTATCCCCTGAATCTAATGCAAAAATAACATATATATATATTGCTAATATTGAGAGTCATCGAGTCATTTGAGTCAGTCTTTAGCCAATCAGTCTTGCTACCTCCAAACCTTTAAAATGTTGTCAGTTTTATGAACGATCTTTCTGTAATATTTATTTGGTACTTTGAATGCTTTATATTGGCATGAGTATTTTACCTTTTTTCCATTCTATATCTATATATTCCTAAACTTGTCGCAGTTGTGTCTATTTTGTGGTATATGGTGTTCGCATATCTCTTCGTCAATCCGAGGGTAGAGGGAAAGTGTTGAAGTCAATTTCCTAAGAAATAAACTAGTGACTGCAAGTGTATAGATATCAAATATAGGCTGTGAATGATTTCCCTATCAAAGATTAAATGATTAAAACATTTGCACGATAGAATTCACAATCACGTATCACATTACATGTATCGTACTCACTACAGAGGACAATCCCTGCATCACAATATATATAATATATGTTTAATCACTTACAAGTCTGTACATTTGTGAGCACTTGGTACAATCTACGTTCAACAACAAATAAATTGCATAAATACATTTTGCCAATTACATACTTTTTGCGCCATTTTGACTCCAAGAGCGTCGATGATATAAGGCTTCGCGACGAGGTTCGGGCAAAACTTTAATATCCGACGTTGATATCTGTTTTCAGATAAATGCAGTATGACTCCGAGCGCAATGAAAGAATACGTCAGTTTAACTAACGAAGGAAGCGACAATAATTCGGACGACGAAGCCGAAACGGTGAAACCTCCGCCGACACCTGAGAAAGTGCGAGCCCCGAAACTACTGCAGGCTAACGCGGCATTGAAATCGCGGCCGCACAGTCGCGATTCGATTACCGATCAGGACTTGTTATCACCCCCGGAACCGGTGCACGATCACAGACGACACGGCAGTGATCCTAGTTTCACGTTCATGTTCAATCCCCCACCGAGCAGCGATTTGAGCAACTTACGCCATCGGTCGCAGCCGACCATACCGGACGATATCGAACTACAGTTTCTCCCACCGCCGACGCTTAAACCCACCAGCGCAGCTTCAACCCCGCAACGATCAAATATGAACCTATCGATCGAATCACATGGCTCCACACCGAGTCATAGCACTATTCCGTCTCCGTTGTGCGTCAGCCCGAGTTTGTTCAACGATGACCCGCTCTGTGCGTTTCTCGATCAACATCCGTCCGTCGATAAATCTAGTATTGCAAGCGATGGTGGATCAGTCGGTTCGGCGCACGGTTATCATCCGTCGTCATCCGCGCGAATTTGTGATAACGAAATCAAAGAAACGAACGACGGTCGTCGCGGCGACTCGAGTCACGATCGCGACTCGTACGACGAGAAGAACAGCAGACGATATTCGTCATCGTTGCCGTACGATGAACACGATACCGACGATCATATACCAACATGTACCTATCCTGATGTGCACGTCGAGCACCCTCGGTGTACCGACACGTTATTGACAATAGAGGACACCACCGGTGACTCTTCCGAACAATGGAACAACCAATCAGAAGTCACCGAACGCGATCATCTAATCGATAGCGACGATGACGGTGATCACGTGACACGTATTGATACGCTCAGCGTTAGTTCGTTAACTATGTTGCCGCTCAAGGAAGATAATTTTACCCTTTCAGACAGCGGTGTATGACAACAAAACTCATTCAACAAAATAACCATCTTCCTAAAACAGTTTACTGTTGCATACGGAGTTTTTGCATGATTGGAACTATTAATTGTGACTGGAGAATTTCTATTGCCGTAATAGCTTTATTTGCATTACAACATAGAGCCACTGATAGCCGATAGATGGTCCATGCCAGTTATAAACGGGATTGGCGCTGAGAGGGTTAATCAGCTTAGTTTTTCTAATTTGAAATTATGCCGCTGTAAGATTATGAAAAGTAGATATTATGCATCGATTTCACTTCTATCGAGTACGTGCATTTACGAAATTCTAATATACTAGGAGAAAATGTTGTCATTATTATTAAGAATTTTATAATAAAGTCTAAAATTCAATAGAGTAAAGCATGAGTATAGTACAATATGTGAGTATGCAACAGATGGTCTGGCATTTAATATATACAGATGTGATAACAACTATGATATTTGTTATTTGTGATAAAAACGAATTAAAGAGATTTAAGTGCAATTGTTTAACGTGATCTGGAAGACAATACGTGCGATCCTTACAAAATTAGCAGTGAAATATACATGTATTCATTCGTTGCTATATAGGGATGAAAAAGGATAGATACTGAATTAGATTCTAGATACTGACAAAAAAATCGTTCGGTTTTAGGTTTAAATTAATTTCATTTTAGTTATGTAAGGAATCTCTGTGTTGTCTACCGGAACCACTGCTGTAATAAGCAGTTTATTTCTGTGATATATATATTATTATTAATTTATTTAAGAGAAGTGGATTCTGTCTTTGATAATGATTATCATGACCACAAATTTGACGAATTGTATATATAGGTTACAAAGCAAGATTTCGTGTTCATTTCACTATCGGATTACCGATCTACAATCTGCAGTGACGGCGTACTAATTGTATGATTGTGAACATTTATGTTTTCGAAATTATTTACTCGTGAAATATGTTCGATGTTTTAGCAATTTGATTCTTAACGGTTTTGAGGTGTCTACAAATCTCAAAAGAGACATCCAGTGACGAACTCTCAGTCGAAGCCAAACCCCTGTGAACAATTTGCAATAAAATGCCAATGCAAATATATAGATAAATCAAAAAAATCTTACCATATTAGATTTCTTCATATTTTATTGTTCAATTATTGTTAGTTATTGTAAAAAGTTGTATATCGTTTGGTGAGTTTTAAAAATTCTATACATGTACGTTAAAATCTATTACGATAGTGGATACGATGTTCTCTGAAATAAAACAGTATTAGATAGGAAAAAAACACGCTATAAAAAACAAATTTCGGGATTTGTACATATCTTAATCGATGTCTTCTCATAATTGTCTTGAATCCCGAGTTATTGTTTAGGAAAAAAGACCGGTACATCCACTTCTTTCATACTATAATAATACCTTCAATTCCTCTTTGCTTTAGTTTGTATAAATTGATGTTGAAAATGCGACGGTATTAATCAAATCTTGCCACAATCCTATCACCAAATGTTGATGAATATTCGAATTCTAATGATTATTGCGTTTTGCTTTATCTCAAGCTTGCTATTTAATTGAACGTAGGTCTAACTTAACATTTCACCCCAGATCTTTCTATGCTTGTCATTCAGTTGATGTGATAGCTGTTTACTACTGTTCTTCGGGGAAGAT